>NC_083719.1:183765965-184965965 GCF_028564815.1 Eubalaena glacialis | reverse complement strand
GCTCTCCCTAAAACACCAATGGGGCCGGGCCTCCCCCACAATTTCATGAGAAATTGTGACCCACAAGGCTGACCTTGGAGCCCGCTCGAGAACCAGCGACCTCTGGCCACCAGCCAGCCGCCCTCCCCACACTGGATGTGTCCTGTTTTACAATAGCTGAAATCTGTTCTGGATTCTGCAGTCCACCAAGGGCTCAGATGGATGACCAGCAGGGAAATGGAAGTGTAGAGAGAAGAAATCATTTGCCTGGGGTCACACAGTGGGTACCAGGGCTGGAGTTCAAACTGGGGCTTCTCAGCCCTTCTCTGAGACCTGGCAAATACTAACTGGTGTCTTTCAGGGTTCCCAGAGGAGACAGAACTGATCCTCACCCTTGAGGGTCACTGAGCCTGGGCAGGACAGGGCTGGAGCTAGTCATAGTAGTAATAGTAATACTTACTGAGTGGGGAGTGAGATAGGTCAGGAAAGGCTTCCTATAGGAGGGGATATTTGAGCTGGGGCATTGAAGGTTGTGTAGGAGTTCACCAGGGCTGCTCAGACTAAAATGCAGAATGAATCACCAGCAAATCTTCTCTTCCGCCATCCCCCTCCCCAGGTGTGCCTGAGCCAGTGCCAGTCCACCCCACCTGCAGCCTTGGCCTGATGGGGTGGTGACCCTCCCCACTCCGCTCTGGCGCCATGTGGCCCAATGGCAGTTCTCTGGGGCCCTGTTTACGGCCAACAAACATCACGCTGGAGGAACGGCGCCTGATCGCCTCCCCCTGGTTCGCAGCCTCCTTCTGCCTGGTGGGCCTGGCCTCCAACCTGCTGGCATTGAGCGTGCTGGTGAGTGCGCGGCAGGGCAGCTCCCATGCGCGATCCTCCTTCCTGACCTTCCTCTGCGGCCTGGTCATCACCGACTTCATGGGGCTGCTGGTCACTGGCACCATCGTGGTGTCCCAGCACGCCGCCCTCTTTGACTGGCAGGCCGTGGACCCAGGTTGCAGCCTCTGCCACTTCATGGGCGTCATCATGGTCTTTTTTGGCCTGTGCCCGCTGCTGCTGGGGGCCGCCATGGCCTCGGAGCGCTACCTGGGCATCACCCGGCCCTTCTCACGGCCCGCAGCCGCCTCGCAGCGCCGGGCCTGGACCACAGTGGGGCTGGTGTGGGCCGCCGCACTGGCGCTGGGCCTGCTGCCCCTGCTGGGCGTGGGTCGCTACACCGTGCAGTACCCGGGCTCCTGGTGCTTCCTCACGCTCGGTGCCGAGCCGGGGGACGTGGCCTTCGGTTTGCTCTTCACCCTCCTCGGCAGCCTCTCGGTGGGGCTGTCCTTCCTGCTCAACACGATCAGCGTGGCCACCCTGTGCCACGTCTACCACGGGCAGGAGGCCGCCCAGCAGCGCCCACGGGACTGCGAGGTCGAGATGATGGCTCAGCTCACGGGCATCATGGTGGTGGCCAGCATCTGCTGGATGCCGCTGCTGGTGAGTGGCGGGGGCAGGGGCTGCCAGGGTCTCCCACCCACCCTTGGTGACTGGGCCTCGGTTCCTCCCGAATGAATTCGTAACCCTCAGGTTCTCGTCCGCCCAAGAAAGTGTGGGCATGACCCCAGTGTTCAAGGGTCCTTCCTTGAGGAACCCATGAGCAAGACACAGATAATCCCAAACTGGGGGCAGGACTGGGGCAGAGGCAGTGTCCTGGGACTGAGATGCCCAGGGAAGGGCTCCCAGGCTCTCCCTGGGATATCAGGGAAGGCTTTCTGGAAGAGGGGCATTGGAGCTGGGGTTTTGAAGGATGAAGAGGAGTTTACCTGCCAGAGAAAAGCAGGGAGGACATTCCAGGTACAATTACTGGATCATTTCTACTTTGTGCCTAGTTCTGGGCTGGACCCTAGCCTTGCACAGATCTTCCCTGAGTCAGGGGAGCTTGCTGAAGTCCTTCCACTGATTGATGTAATTGGCCGCTTGGAGTGGTTATTTTTCCGTTTCTGACTGGATGGGGACAAGTCTGGAGACTGGAATCAGATACTTGCTTTCCAGCCCACATCCAACAAGGACTTATCATGTGACTCTGGCTACGGGTTTCCCTCCTCCAGCCTCAATCTCCTCCTATTATGGGGATGACTAAAAAGGTGCCAGCCTCTCAGAGTGACTGTCAGGATGATGACATGAACTCATTTATTCATTTGTTCCTTCAACAAACATTTATTGAGCAATGAGTGTGTTGCTGGCTCTGGTCTAGGCACTGCACAGGGAACAAAACTGACAAAACTGAGTGACTTCCTGGAACTCTTAGGTCATGGGGAAGACAGAAAATAAACATAGTATATAAATAAGTGAAGTGGTAGATATTAGGAAGTGATAAGGGCTAAAACAAAAACTAAACCTGTGGGATAGGAAGATTGCAAATTTGGTTTGCTTTGTTTTGCTAAGAATATTTTTACGTGTGTCAATGGTGGGAGAAAAAAAAGAAAGGAACATAATTTTTTTTGTGATATGTGAAGCTGCAGGCACTGATGGGTCCCAGGGGAGTGGCAGTTACAGGATGATGCTTCCGGCTGAGAAATGTGCTTCTGTTCTGTACCTGGGGTGTCCCTCCCAGGCCTGGTCTCATAGAGCTGAGGCCATTTCTTTTTTTTTTTTCTTTTTTTTTTTTTGAATTTTTGAATTTTATTTTATTTATTTTATACAGCAGGTTCTTATTAGTTATCTATTTTATACATATTAGTGTATATATGTCAATCCCAATCTCCCAATTCATCCCACCACCACCGCCCCACCCCGCCACTTTCCCCCCTTGGTGTCCATACGTTTATTCTCTACATCTGTGTCGAGCTGAGCCCATTTCTATATTCACTTATAATTATTATCATTATTATTTATCGGGCAGCATCTAGAGGGCGCCTGTGAACACCTGAGTCAGGTCCCCCCTCTGCCCACAGCCCTCCAGGGGTCTCACCTCCCTCAGGGTAAAAATCCAAGTCCTCCCTGCCACCCACAAGGCCCTGTACTACCTGCCCCGTCCCCTCCCTGCCCCCCCCTCCTCCCTCTCTCCGCCTCGCTCACTCTGCTCCAGACACATGGACCTCCTGGCTGTTCCTCCAACATGCCAGGCCCGGTCCTGCCCCAGGACCTTTGCACTGGGCTGTATCCTCTGCCTGGAATGCTTCCCCCCACCCCAGATCTCCACATGGATCACTCCCTCACTCCTCCATGTCTTTCCTCAAATGTCACCTTCACCAAGAGGTCCCTGAGAAGGATCTGCCTCAGCCTCTTCTTTCTCCCTGCCCTCCAGCCTTGACTCTCTTGAAATACCCAGGATGAGCCCTGCCCTGCTCTAAATAGGAGTTGAACTGTTAGGTAAAAACCAAGAAGGCATCCTAGGTAGAATCATTGAATCATTATACGATTCCTGGTCCCCTTTGGCAGCAAAGTTTTTCCTAAAAGGCCATATAGTAAACCCTTTAAACACAGTCTCTGTGACAACAATGCGGCTCTGCTGCTGTGGCATGAAAGCTACATGGAAACAAACGGGCACGGCTGTGCACCAGTAGGACTTCATTTACGGACTCTGAAATTTGAATTTCATGTCATTGTCACGTCACAAAATATGCTTTCTAGGCCACTACCCTGGTGGCCCAGTGGTTAAGACTCCGTACTTCCACTGCAGGGGTTGTGGGTTCGATCCCTAGTTGAGCATGCTGCGTGGCACGGCCAAAAAATAAAAATAAAAATTTTTTAAATTAAAAAACCCCCAAAATATGCTTTCTATTTTTTTCCTCTCACCATTGACACATGTAAAAACATTCTTAGCAAAACAACAAAACAAACCAAAAAGGCAAAAATAAAGCAAACAAAGCAAAACAAAAACAGGTGGCAGGCCAGATTTGGCCCATGAGCCAACTCCTGCTCTAAAACCTCCCATAGCTCCTTATTGTCCCAGAAGAAAGGCCCACAGACACTTCCTTCAAACTCACCTGGGAAACTCCTATTAGCCATCTGGTTACCTCTCCCAAGCCCGGTCAGCCTCCTACCCTGGGCTCCAACAGTGCCTCCATCACTGCTAGGTCACCCCCACTCCCACCGCCAAGCTGCAACCACCTGGTCACATGTCCTAATGGGGCTGTGAGCCTGTGAGCCTGTGCAAGTGGGACCTGGGTCTGCCTTGGCCACTGCAGTGTCCCCAGAATTGCCCAGCACACTGTAGGTGCTCAGGAAACAATTTTAAAATAATAATTTATGGGAAATTTCCTAGCGGTCCAGTGGTTAGGACTCTGCACTTTCACTGCTGAGGGCACGGGTTCAATCCCTGGTCAGGGAACTAAGATCCCGCAAGCTGTACGGCGCAGCCAAAAAAAAAAGAAAAAAATTTATTTTAATATACTACATGCAATACAATATGAATATAATTATATTAAATATAGTATAAATTGGATTATAATTATGAAATATAATAATTATAATTAATTATATTATATTAGAATTAATACTTAATAATTATATCAATCATATAATTGTTAAATACTGTATAACATATAACTATAATTACATATTATTACTTAATATTTAACAATTATATCAATCATTATATAATATATAGTTATATATTATATAATTGTTAAATACTATATAACATATAACTATAGTTATCTATTTTTCATTCATACTTAATAATATATCAATCATTATATACTATATATTATATAATTATTAAATACTATATAACAGAGCTATAATTACATATTATTAATTAATACTTAATAATTATATCAATCATTATGTAATTTATAGTCACATCCTTATAATTATGTTATATATTATATAATTACATATATAATTTTAAATACTATATAATATATATAACATAACTTATATAATAGTTATAATTAACAATATATTAATTATTAGGTAACTAATTATATTCTATGATAATCTGTAAATACCTTATTACATTACATAATGTATAATATTAAATATAAAATCCAATATTTAATAAAATATATTAAAGTGATTTAATATAAGAATTTAACATAAAATTATTTGTCATAAAATTTTATAAACTATAAATTTTAATATAATATAAACTGACTTAAAATAAAATAAACAACATAAAGTTTAATTATTTAATATACAATTTTATACCATAATTTGATATTATATTATAAAATTTGTGTAAAATATAAATGTTTGATAGAATAATGAAACTGGCAGTCACAGTGATTCCACCTGCTCACACGTGCAAGTCCTCTTGTCCACCACGTTTAATTGTGCCCAGGAGAGGAGCAGGAAAAGTGTGCTATTTTTCGGTCACATCAGCTGAAGCTCAGAGAGGTCAGGCAGCTCTCCCGAGGTCACACAGCACCTCGGGGACAGAATCGGCACGGGATCTCGGCGGACGGCAGGTGGCCCGGGCAGGTGCTGGTGGAGGGCAGGGCTGGTGGCCGGCCTGGCCCCCGGCTGACAGCTCTGGCGACACACACACACACACCCCTCCCCCCGCAGGTCTTTATCGCCCAGACGGTGCTGCGGAGCCCGCCTGCCATGAGCCCGACTGGGCAGCTGTCCCGAGCCACCGAGAAGCAGCTGCTTATCTACCTGCGCGTGGCCACCTGGAACCAGATCCTCGACCCCTGGGTGTACATCCTGTTTCGCCGGGCGGTGATCCGTCGCCTCCACCCTCGCCTCAGTACCGGGCCCAGGTCGCTCTCCCTGCAACCCCAGCTCACCCGCAGGTCCACGATGCAGTAGGGCCAGGGCTGGACATCGGGGGCAGCTCTGGAAGGACAGAGCACCCTGCCAGCATGTCCCCCATCAAACCTTCATCCTCCCTGTCAGTCGCATCTGCCTGTTCGGAAGTCCAGGAGCCAGGAGTGCAGGATGGACAGTTTGAGCGGCAGGATTGTGTGCTGTCTTCCATCATCCCTGGGGACCCTCGAACTCTTCCCTGACTCCCCTTTCCAAAGCCCCTCCCCTCTCTCAGCCCCCTCCCCACTCAGTGGCCCCTCCGGATCCCAGGAAGGGTGTGGGCAATGCTGGGATGGTGTCTGGAGGAAAGCAGACTTGTAAGCCTCCCCTTGCAGAAATCCTCCAGAAATGGGGGACTCTGACCCCTGAATATGACCTACTTACTGGGGTACAGTTGATTCCCTTTGACAGCCCAATTTGAGAAGGCTCTGTCTAGAAAAGATTGAATGAGAACGGGCAAGAGACTCCCTCTCTTGCCAAAATATAATCTCTTTTGGCTCTGAAATTGTCAATTATTGAAGTTTCTTGTATCAATATTCCTATCCAACCGTGTGGCAGCCGAGCAAGACTGGGGGTCTGCGGAAGCCCCAAGAGGTTGGGCTGGCTTCCAGCTCCTCTCCCCACTTCCTTTATTGAGTCTTCCCTAAGCACATTACAGCTTGGATCTCCTGGAAGCCTCCCTACAGCCCCTAGGAGAGGGTTCTGGGATTAAACCCATTTTGCAGGTGAGGAAAAGAGAGGGCAAGACACACGGAGACCATGGGGTACACGCCTGCTTCCTCCACGGAAGACGGGGCGCACTCCCTCATAAGCTTGTGGTTTAGCCAGCTATTCGCTCAGCCCTCAGACTCCCCATGCCTTGAACAAGCAGCTCCTGGCCCATAGTAGGTGCTCAATAAAGGCAGACGGAATGGCCGAACGACTGAGCTTGTATAGAGCACCGTGTGTCTGCAGGTCCATGAGCACCTGCACACTTAGCACTTAACAACGTGCCTGGCACATCGTAGCCGCGTAAGAAGCATCCAGTGTTGTCATGTCAGCCCCCCAGACCCTCACGCCTGCCCCTTCCTCTGCTCTCCCCCAAACACCCCCCAAAAACGACACACCAGGCTGCAGGGGTGGGAGGTGCCTTTATTCCCCATGAGCCCTCGAGGTACATGAGGAGGAAACCGCCTCCTGCCCCCACTTTCCCCCCCACCCCTCCTCCCCTCCACAGACCTGGGATCTGCTTACAGCTCCCAGAGCCAGGCCCAGGTGAAACCAAAGCCCCTGTGTCCACCCTCCCTCACCCCCCCCACCCCGCCTGTGGGGGAATGAGGTCACCTGCTGCTTCTGGGGGACCCAGGCTGGGAGGGGCAGGAGAGGGCATGGGGGCCACAAGTATGTCACCCCCAAGCTATAGCCCCCCATGGTAGGGGAGGGGCTCTGACGCCTGCGGAGCCGGCCCTGGCTCCCTGAGCACGGGGAAGGGGGCAGGCCCCCGAGCTGAGGGTTCAGGGGGCTGGGAATGCAGGAGGGCCGCCCTGGTGGCAGAACTAGGGATGACAGATTTGGTGGGCAGGGTGGACTTCTGGGGTCCCAGCTGGGGCTTGGGGGGAAGGGCTGGTTTCTGCAGGGCAGAGGGGGACCACGGCTGTGGCACCAGGGCAGAAGTGGATGGGCTTCGGCCTGGGCCAGTATCGGCCTGGGCTCCTTGAACCAGATCATGGGGCTGAGGGTGAGAGACCCTCCTAGGACCTGGAGGTGGGGCTCTGGGTGGTGGGCCTGGGTGTTGAGGTCGGGCTGGGGGAGTGGGATCAGGCTGGGTTCTGGGGTCAAGGCCAGGGGTCTGTAGGTGGAGCCCATTTCTAGAGCTGAGCTGGATTCTTGAGCTGGTCTGGCTTCTGGAGCTGGATTGGATTTCAGAAACAGATTCGGTTCTGGAACTAAGGTGGATTCCAGAGCTGGGCTGGGTTCTTGAACTGGTCTGGGTTTCAGAGCTGTGGTGAGTCTCAGATCTGAACTGAGTTCTAGAGCTGAACTGGGTTCTGGAGCAGAGCTGGGCTCCAGAGCTGGGCTGAATTCTTGCACTGGTCTGGGTCTCAGAGTTGAGCTGGGTTCCAGAACTGGTCTGGGTTCTGGAGCTGGTTTGGGTTCCAGAAATGAGGTGGACTCCAGCGAGGGGCTGCATTATCACACTGGGCTGGGTCTCAGAGATGAGCTGGGTTCCAGAACTGGTCTGCGTTCTGGAGCTGGGTTGGGTTCCAGAGCTGGGCTGAATTATTGAACTTGTCTGGGTCCCAGAGCTGGGCTGGGCTCTAGAGATGAGCTGAGTTCCAGAGCTGGTCTGTCTCCCAAAGTCCGGCTCAATACCAGAGCTGCCTGGGGGTGTGTTCTGGAGTTGGTTTCGAGAGCTTGGCAGGGTTTCTGAGATGAGCTGGGTCCCAGAGGGTTTTTGAGCTCCCAGGCAGGGCTGGGTCCTGGGGCTGGGCCTGCTCTCAGAGCTCGACAGAGCTGTGGAGCTTAAGTCTGTTGCTGCGTTGGCCTGGGTCCCAGGACCAGACTTTAGCTGGATTCTGGAACTCAAGTGGGTCTCAGCGGTTGACTGTGTTTTAGAGCTGGATGGGATTTCAGAGCCAGCCTGTTCTCTAGAACTGAGCTGAGTTCTGGAGCTGGGTGGGGTGCCTGAGCTGGACTGAACTCTGGAAATCGGCCAAGCCTTGAAGTCTGTCTGGGTCCCAGAGCTGGATGACGTTCTAGAGCTGTTCTGTGTTCTGCCGTGAGGGCGGGGCTTGGCATCAAGTGGAGCTCTGGAGGCGGGCCTTGCCCCAGAGATGGATGGGGGTCCAGAGCTTGTCTGAATTCTGGAGACAGGCCTGCTTGTTGCACTAGTCTGGGGTCTAGAGCTGGGCTCAGTCTCTGAGCTGGACTCATCACTGGAGCTGGACTGGGCCCTAGTATGGGGGTGGGGTCTGGACCTGGGCTGCTCTGTGGCATGCATCTGGGTTCCTGAGCTGGTCTGGGCATGAGAATAGGGTTGGGCTTGGGAACTGTCTTTGAATCCTGAGCTGACGTGGCTTCTGGAACTGGGCTGCTTCTTGAGTCTCACCTGGGTTCCAGAACTAACTGGCATTTCTGAGCTAGACCAGGTGTCCAGGAACAGCTGGGTCATGGAGCTGTCTTGCGTTCCAGAGTTGGGTCGAGTTGTAAGGCAGGGCTGGGTCATAAAGCTGGCCTGGCTTTCAGAACTAGGATTGATTTCAGAGCCGGGGTGGCTCTTAAAACTTGTCTGGGTTCCCAAACTTGACTTTACATCAGAGCTCAGCTTAGCCTCAGAGCTGTCCTGGGTTCTAGAGGAGAGCTGGGTTCTGGAGCTGGGTTGCATCTCAGAACTGGATTGGGTTCTAGTGATGAACTGGACCTCAGAGCTGGCCTGGGTTCCAGAGGAGGGCTTGGTCTCAGAGCTGGGCTTGGTCTCAAAACTGGTATGGGTTCTAGAGGTGAACTTGGTCTCAGAGCTGGCCTTGGCTCTAGAAGGGAGCTTGGTCTCCGAGCTGAGCTGGGTTCTAGAGCAGGGCTGGGTCTCAGATCTGGGCTTGGTCTCTGAGCTGGGGGTTCTAGAGCATGGCCGAGTCTCAGGGCTGGGCTCGGTCTCAAAACTGGCGTGGGTTCTAGAGGTGATACCAGTCTCAGATCTGGGCTTGGTCTCCGAGCTGAGCTGGGTTCTAGAGCAGAGCTGGGTCTCAGATCTGGGCTTCTGGACTCCAGAGCAGGGCTGGGCTTGGGGAACTGGCCGGGAGGGCTGGGGCAGGGGGCTGGGCTCCGGGCTGGGGCTGCGCTCAGCCCCGGGGCAGACTAGCCACAGGCCTCCCTGGCCTCGCCGATGGCGGCCCACACCTCCACCACAAACTCGTCCGGGAAGGCGAACTCGCCCAAGACAGAGTCTAAATGGCGTGCAAACTCCTGGACACTCACTGTCTTCTTGGATGTCTCCACCATGGTGGACGCTGCAGGCCGAGCCGAGGGGAAGTGGGTGAGGGCGCTCCCTGGGGGGACGCCAGCTTCCCCTGGGACCCTTGCCTCCTCCCCGTGGGCTGTCCTCCCCCCAGGGTCCACCCGGCTTACCCTGGCCCCTTACCCAGCTCTGGGTCCCGAATGCCCATGTAGCTCTCCAGCAGGTCATCCACCCTCCGAGATGCCTCTTCCTCAAATTCACTGGGCTGGGGGCGTAGGGAGCAAAGCAGAGGGTCAGAAGCCTGGGATCCCTCCGGCCCAGCCCCCTCCCCAGTCCCCCACCCCTTAGGTGACAGCAGACTGGGACCACCCATTAGTCAATGCTTCTGGTCCCACCATTACTGCCCTGACTGACAAGGGCCCACTTCGCACGTAGGGAAACGGAGGCTGGGCAAAGGAGAGGGTCTTACCCAAGGTCATGCTGAGTCAGCGATAGAACTCTAGGTGCAAGAGACCCTGAAGTCCACCCTTCTCCCCTCCACTCACCACTTCCTCCACGGTGGCGGCCCCCCCAGACCGAAGCCGCAGGGTCTCCCTCCCGCTGCTGACTTTTGCCTCCATGGGGCATTTGCTGCTCCGGCTCCTCTGGCCGATCATATCTGGAGGGGACAGAGTGGGGGAGGTGCATGTGTTCTGGGCAGATCCATATCTTCCTAAACACTCAGAAGCCACCAG
Source organism: Eubalaena glacialis (assembly GCF_028564815.1). NCBI lineage: Eukaryota > Metazoa > Chordata > Mammalia > Artiodactyla > Balaenidae > Eubalaena > Eubalaena glacialis. The sequence goes on along the minus strand of NC_083719.1, from coordinate 184,955,573 downwards.
CTGAGCCTTTCTAGAACCTTCCTACCCTTCAAAGTCCTCCTTATGTCCATGGGTGAATCCTCAGGAACCATGCTTGAGAATCCTTTCTTCCCTCAAATTTCCCTCCTCCTCTCAAAATGACTTTCTCTAGAAGAGACTGGTTAAGATTCTCCTTGTGCCCAGAGGGTCAATCTAGAAAGCTCCTTGCTCTAGAATTGGCTCTTTCTAACCTGCTCATGGCTCTCAGAGTTCACTGTCTTGCTCCAGGGCAGATCTAGGACCCCATCCTGCCACACTCTCCTGGGACCTCCCTCCAGATGGGCCAGGGCAACTTTAGAGCCTCTTGTTCTGGGACAGGGCGACTCAAAGGGCCAGTCCATGATGAGATAAGAAGGCTATGCCAGAATGGAAATTAGCATCCTGCTTCCTTCCTTGAGAAAGTCTACCTATGGAAAAAAATTGTCTGCTGAACTAAACAAGGTGATCTACATTCTAGATCAAGGTTCTCATCCCAGTTGGCACGGGGTGGGGAGTGTGATTTTGCCCCCCACCCCCGGTGACATTGACAATACCTAGAGACACTTTTGATTGTTACAACTCGGGGGAGACACTGGCACTTGTTAGGTCGAACCTGACAGTGCCCAGGACCACCCCACAACAATCATCCAGCCCCAAATGTCAATAGTGCTGAGGTTAAGAATCCTTCTTCGACGGGGACCTCCTTATCTCATCCATGGACCAGTCACAGACTTCTCTTTGAAAACCTCCATTCTAGAGCTCCCTTTGAGAGCCATTCTCAAGAACTCACCAGAGCCTCATAGCAGTACTTTAAAAGCTCCCAGACCAGCTACAAAATAGATCCAGATACCTCCTCATCCTTTCCCAATCTTCCCAAGCCTCCCCCGACCCCCATGCCCAGACCAACTCTATAACAATCTAGAAATGACCCTCCTGTTCCTCATACAGTGCCAGAAGCTCCCTGTCCTGTCACCAGAGTCATCTAGAACCTTCCATCCTGTCCCATCCCCCCCACCCTTTGCCACCCCGTGCATCCAGAGGACCAATTTCTGGAAGAGCTTCCCCGCCCCCCCCCCCCACCAGCCTGCCCCCTGGGCCCCAGGTGGCCCTCACCGAAGGCTCTCTTGGGCTGAACCAGGCGCAGGGTGAAAGGCTGCAACTTGGGCAGCTCCCGGAGCATCTTGGCCACCTCGTAGTGGCGGCAGCCAACGATTGAGTGGTCGTTGATGGCCTCAATGCTGTCGCCCACGCATACTGCCTCGATACGGTTGATGATGCTGCCTTCCTTGATCCTCTGCAGGGACCCAGAGTCACTCACAGGGCCACCCCAGCGACCCCTCTCAGGTCCTGCTCACACCAGAGAGGGGCAGAGAGGGGCACCCGGGAAGCCACCCGCCCCCACGGGCACCTTGATGAAGGCATAGCCAGCCCCGTTGTCAGTGATGGTCAGTCCCAGGGCGTCCTCGGTCTTAGTGACCTCCACCTCTTTGGTCTCGCCGCGCACGTGGGCAAAGATAAAGTCCTCCAACCCTATCTGGCCGCCCAGGAGTTTCTGCATGTCCACTTTGTGGCTGTTTAGGGTGCAGAATAAGATCTGTCCCGAGGGGAGGGGGAGCCCAAAATTAACGACAGACCTCATCCCCCACCGTCTGCGCAGAACAACCGGGGGTTGGGCTCAGGGGCCTGATAGGGAAACCGAGGCGCAAAGAGGCACGAAACTGACCCCAGTCATCCCCTACCAGGATCGCAGTCACGTGTAATGGCAGAGTATGGGATCCTCTCAGAATGGGGTGGGAGGCGAGGAGATTGGGACCCCCAGAATGGGGAGCAGGGTGAGAAGGAGACTTCGGGCAGGAGGTCGCCCCCTCTCCCACCCCCCAGACTTCCCCTTTTAACCCTTCGGTGCCCTGTCACCCCCAATCTTTTAAGGCTGTTCTAAATCTGCTGGCGCCCCCTCGGGGCTGCGAGGCGCACCTACAACCCAGCCCCTGACCCCCCGCAGTCTCTGACTTCTCACCTGAAAGGGGGCTGCCTGGAAACACAGCCCCGCAGCCGCGCCCAGGAAACATAGGCGCTTCCCTGAGAGCTGGGGTCCACTCCTAGCTGGGTCAGCCCAGTGTTTTCCTGGACGAACTAGGCGTCCATTAACCCTAAGACGTGCTCATGTTTTGTGCAGGGGGTCCACCGGGTATGGGCACCCCAGGATCTGAGAGGTGCGTCTCTGAGATCCGGAGATGGGATCCCCTCCATCCGAAGATGGGCGTTCTGGGGCCCCAGTCCCGGCGTCCAGGGTCCACCCATACCCCCGGTCAGCCGGTGGGCCTCGGGTGCTGGGGGTCCGGGGGCCTCACCTCGGTGGGCGCGATCCCGAAGGCCTCGGCGATCTTGGCGTAAAGCTCGCGGACGTTGGTGAAGCCCTCGATCTTGCCCGTGGGGCTGCCGTGAGCCAGCTGCGTGCGGAAGACGAGGCGCGGGCGGGCTCGGGGCGCGGCCGGGGTGGGGGACGCAGCTGGGGGCTCGGCGGGCGAGGGCGGGGGCGCGGGCAGGCGTGGGGCCTCGGCCCCCCGGGCCTCGCGGGCCGCTGTGGTCTCCATGGCAGGAGGAGCTCGGCCACCGGGGCCACGGCCACAGCCGCCGGATCCGCCGCTTCCTGCAGCCTCCCCTCCCCCGGCCCAAGGAGCGACAGCCGAGCCGCCCGGGTAAGGGGATCCGGGAACCCGAGCCTCCCGGGAAGGCGACACCGCGGAGTGCGGGGCCGGGGGTGGGGTGGGGGGGGGAAGGGGGGCGGGGGGGTGGGCCCCAGGTGTGCCGGCCTTGCCAGGGCCAGCTGTGAGCTCTCCGGGGAGCGGGAAAAATAAGGATCACAAATAAATAAGGATGGGGCAGCCGCGGGTGCCCGGGCGCTTGCTCTCTGCTGGGCGCACTCATTTAATCCTTGCGACAACCATAGGAGGTGGGGAGGACGCTTACCCTGGTATAAACTGAGCCACATCGTGTCCATCCTCTGCCCACAGCCCTCCAGGGCTCCCACCTCCCTTGGGGTAAAAACTCAAGTCCTCCCCTCCGCGCACAAGGTCCTGCACGACCTGCCCCGTCCCCTCCCTGCCCTCCCCGCCTCCCTCTCTCCCCCTCGCTCACTCTGCTCCAGACACACAGGCCTCCTCACTGTTCCTCCAACACACCAGGCACAATCCTGCCCCAGGGCCTTTGCACAGGCTGTGCCCCTACACTTGGAACATCTTCTCCCAGATCTCCAAGGTTCACTCCCTCACCTCCTTCGGCTCTTGGCTCAGCTGTCACCTCCTATCACCACCTCCCAATCTCTCTTTCTGGCTTTTTTCCTCCCTAGCACTGAGCATGACCTGACATAGCAGATAGTTTATTTATTCATCTTGTGTTTCCTCTGTCTCTCCAACTGGAATGTCAGCTTCAGGAGGGCAGGAGTTCTGGTCTCTTTTATCCCCTGCTGTATCCTGGCACACAGTGGGCACACTGGGTTACAGATAAAGAAGGAGGTTCTCGGCACCAGGAGGCGTCTCTCAGAATCCCCTGGGAACACAGCATCTAGGCATCACCAACAGGAACGTTGGTTGGCTCAATAAACAGCAGTGGAATGCCATATAGCAGCTCCAAAGAGAGGTCTTTCGCCTTGGATGAATCTCAGAAACCAAGCATTGATGAAAACAGGCAAGTTGCAGAAGGCTTTGGACGATGTAAGAAAATTTATGTAAAGTTTAAAAACGTGCAAAATGGGATACACACTATAGCACAGATGAACCTTGGAAACATGATGCTCATTGAAAGAAGCCAGATTACAAAGGCCACATAGCGTGTGATGCCGTTTAGATGAAGTGTCCAGAACAGGCAAATCCATGGAGACAGAAAGTAGATTCGTGGTTGCCTGGGGCTGGGGGAGGTGAGGATGGGGAGTGATGGCTAACGGGAGGGGGGTTTGTTTTGGGGGTGATGAAAATGTTCTGGAATTAAGTTGTGCTGGTGGTTGCACAACTTTGTGATTAAACTAGAAACCACAGAGTCGTCTACTTTCGAACCTTTAGAAAACGAACCAAAAAAAATCCATCAAAATGGTACTCTTGTGGGAAGACATCCTTTTGTGCTAAAAGTAGGTAAAGACCTGCCCAGGAATGGTAAACTCCAAATTTGGGATGAGGGTATGGAGCCAGGGAGGGGGTGAGACGAGGGAGCACACACTTGGAGGTGGGTGTGTGACAGTATTGTTTTTCGAGTCTCCTGGGACAACCGTAACAAAGTATCACCAACTGGCTGGCTTATAAAGAACAGAAATTTACTCTCTCACAGTTCTGGAGGCTAGAAATCAGCAAGACCAAGCTCCTCTGACACCCTGGGTGGCACCCTTCCTGCCCATCCTGGCTTCTGTTGGTGGCTGGTCATCCTTGGCATTCCTTGGAGGCGTGCTTTGCTTGTGTCTGCCTCTGTTGTCACATGGCTGTCTCCTCTCTGCGTCTGTGTCCAAATCTTTATCTTCTTATAAGGACATCAGTCATATTGGATTAGAGGCTGCCCCACTTCAAGATGACCTCATCTTAACTAATCATATCTGCAGTGACCCTATTGCCAAATACGGTCACATTTTGAGGTTCTGGGGGTTAGGGCTTCAAGATTTTCTTTGGAGGGGACAAAATTCAACGAGTAACATCAGTGCTTGTCAAATGACTCCCCAGAATTTTTAAGCTGCCCCAAACATTCCATTAAAGGCTGAAGTCTCTGAGAGGGTTCCCCAATAAGTTAAGCATAGAATTGCCATCTGACCCAGCAAGTCTGCTTCTCAGGATCTACCCAGAAGTGAGGGCAGGTGTTCAAACAAAAACCTGTACGTGCATGTTCTCAGCAGCACGATTCACAACAACCAAAAGGTGGGGACAACCCAAATGGCCATCAACAGATGCTGGATAAACAAAACGTGGTCCATCCACACAATGGAATATTATTCAGCCAGAAAAAGGAATGAAGCACTGACATACACTACAATGTGGATGAACTTTGAGAACACGATGCTCAGTGAGAGAATCCAGACACAAAAGGACACGCAGCATGTGATTCCATTTACATGAAATGTCCAGAACAGGTAGATCCAGAGACAGAAAGTGGATTCGTGGGACTTCCCTAGTGGTCTAGTGGTTAAGGCTCTGGGCTTCCAATGCAGGGGGCATGGCTTCCACCCCTAGTCGGGGAACTAAGATCCCACATGCCACGTGATGTGGCCAAAAAAAAAAAAAAAAAGTGGATTCCTGGTTGCCAGGGGCTGGGGAGAGTAGGCTTAGGACCCCAACAGAGGGTCCTGGCCTGTTTCCCTCCAAAAGACACACACTCACAAACTTGAAATTCAAATTCCATTTTTATTTAAAAAGTCCAATTGAGCAGTGGCAAAGGGGCCCCCTCCACGGGGGTCCCTCAGCTGGATGAGGGTGGGGTGGTCAGTACCAGCCCCCCCATTCTGGGGTGCAGGAATGTGAGGGCGACGGTAGAGGGCCCCGCCCAGAGTGTGAGAGTGTGTCCCTGCGGCGTGCCCGGCCATGTGGGCACTTAGGATGACACCTGCCAGGCAGGAGTCCCAGTGTGTCAGGTGTGGGTTTTCTCTGCCCTGTGTCCAGGGACTGGTCCTGGAGAGCCGGTGTAGGGTGTGTAACTCTCCCCACACCGGGCGTATGAGCGGCTGTGGGTCTCCTCCTGTCCCGGGTCACGCTGTCCACGCGTGGTGTTCCCACGTCCGCGTAGTGTGATGTGCCCTGTCGGTCGAGCAGGCCTCGCTGGGCCCTGGGGCCATGGGGTTCTATGTGTGCTGTGCGTGGTGGGCGATTTTTCTGGGTTGGGACGCTGGGGAGACTGAAAGCTAGAGGGATGCTGTAGAAATTTAATTTTAGGGGGGCTGGAGCCCCCAAGGTGCAGGATTGGGCCTGGCCCCAAACGATGGACCCGCACCCCTCCTCCATGGGGTGGGGGCGGGGGAGGGGCCGTGACCAGGACTTGGTCTTCTCTGGATCATGGGGCGGCAGACACCCTCATAGATGCTCACTGTGACAGAAGGGAGGAGATCTGTGAGGGGGGACCCCCATCATCTCTCAGCCCCACCCCCTTCCTGGGTACCCTAGAGGCCATGCCCCTCTGCTCCTTCAGATGCCAGGGTGGGGAGCCTGGAGTTGATCCCACCTATCCTGGGCAGCTGGGAGCCACCCAGAAAAACCCACCCTGAAGCTTTGGGGAAGCTCGGGTCCCCTGGGCCAAGGGGGTGCTGGACGATTCCCCATAATAGAGTACCAGGCCGAATCAGCGCCCCCAGGGGCTAGGCCATTAGCCACCTGCATCAAACCAGCCCCACCTAGTAGATCCCGCATGGGCTGTGGCCTCCGTAAAAGAGCCGGCAGCCAGATCCCACTGGGCAGCGCCCACAGACCCCAGAAACCCCGCTGGAGGCCTAAAGCTAGTCTATTTCGCCGGGCCCCGCCAGCGAAGGTCTAGCCTGAGGCAGCCCCTACGCAAGGCAGCCCCAGCTGGGCTGAACGGGCCTGGGGGGCAGACCTGCCCGGGCACATACCTGGCTACCTGAGCCAGGATCTCCTTGATGCGGACGATGAGCTTCTCGTGCTGCGCGGGGTCGCGCTCGATGGCGCCGTGCAGCCGCGCCATGTAGAAGTCCAGGGTGCTGAGCGTGGGCGTCTCGCCTGTGCCTGGGGGGGGAGGACCCGTCAGCCGAGCCCAGCGGAGGAGTCACCGCGGTGGGGTCTCCACCGAAGCAGAGGTCAGAGGGTGGGGGTCTGTAAGCGCGGGGTCCTGGGGGGGGGGTCAGGGGCGCACTTCAGTGGGGCCGGGAGGGCGCGGTCAGGGCGTCTGTACCCGGGGAAATCAAGGTCAGCTGTGGCAGGGGTCAGACGATGGAAGTTGGAGAGGGCGGGGTCGTGATGGGGGGGGATGCGGGGGCTAGTGGGGGAGGGGAAGTTGGCCCAGGTCAGCTGAGGAAAGAACCATGAATGAGGGGAGGGGTCAGAGGCGAGGGGAGGGGTCAGAGGCGAGGCGGGGCGCGAGGGCCAGCGTGGGCGGGGCTGGCGCAGCAGGGTGGGGCAGCGGGGCGGGAGGGGCTCGGGTAGCCGGGAGCGGGGTCCGCAGGGGCGCGGCGGAGGGGAGGGAGGTGAGGGTTTGTGAAGAGACTGGTGAGGGGGTAGGGGTAGGGCTCGCGGAGCCGGGCCAGAGGAGGCGGGACTCGAGGTAGCCTGGGCGGAGCCCGAGGTAGTCGAGGGCGGAGTTAGCGGGGCGGGACTCGCGGGGGTGGGAGGGGCGGGGCTAGGGTGGTTGGGGGCGGGGCCTCCGCACCCGGCACCGGCAGCGAGGCGAAGCTGGCGGTGAGCGCCTGGCGCACCGCGTGGAGTTGCTGCTGCAGCGCCAGTGTCCGCCGCTCCTCCAGCGCCAGCTCCTGCTCCAGGCGCTCGCGCGCGCTGCTCATGCTCTGCGTGTGCCTCTGCAGCACCGCGTTCTGCTCCTCGAAGGCCACGTTCATCTTCCGCAGGCGCCGCAGCTCCGCCTCCCGCGCTGTAGGCGGGGAGCTGGGTCAGATCCTGGCGCTTTCCTGCCTCCCCTCAGCCGCGCTTTGCCCCTAGCTGTGCCCCACGCAGGCCTTCCGTCACTGCTCTGCCTCCAGCCCCACACCTCAGCTCTCTGGTCTACGGGGGCAGGAGAGGAAGGCACCCACTGCCTACCCCCTTGGCGCCCTCTGGGCCCAACACTTGCTCCAAGAACCTGTGGTCAGCGCTCACCTTTGTTTTGGTCCAAGAACTCTTCCGTGAAGATGGGGACGTCGAAAGTGGAGAAGCCGTCACAGTCTCCACCCTGGGACGACAGGACAAGGTAGCAATATTTTTGGGAGGGGGTGGGAGGGCAGCCACACCCCCTCTGGGACATCCCCTAAGCTTGGGAGGGTCTCCTCAGGCCACCTGGGTCAGAGTCCATTTTACAGCCTTCCCATTGTGTGGCTGTCCAGCCTCTGCTTGCACACATCTGGACCGGGAGCTCACTTCATCCGAGGAGCGATGGTCCTCACTCACCCAGAGGTCTAAATACCTCCAGACCTTTCTTGCCCAGGTGTCCTCCTTGGAGGAGGGAAGCTTACCTTATGTCCATTCAAAAGGGTATTCATGAGCCCGGAGCTGGAGTCCTCTGGTGGGGGAGGGAGGAGGGCAGGGTGAGCCTCCCAGGTCTCCTCGGACCCCACGCTTTGCTCTGCACGTGCTGTTCCCCCTGCCTGGAACACCATCATTCCCCTCCCCTAGTCAGCCCTACTCATCCTGGGTCAAGATCCCCACCTGGTCCCCTCCCCCCGCCCCCGCATCTGTGTGTGCCCAATCTCAGCGCTGACCAGCCCTATTCACTCACAACTGTCTGGTTATGTGTGTCTCATTCCCACGGGACCGTGGGAGCCCTCTGGAGGGGGTAGGTTGGTCTGCCTGTGTCACCTATCTCAGAGCAGGCACTCAGCTGCCTGGGGGCTGGGGCCCTTCGCACCTTTCTTGATCTTCTTTTCCTGGATCTTCTCTGTGCACATCTTGTAGGCTTCTGACTGCTGGTATGCCCTCAGCTCCTTCATGTACTGCTGCTTCTCCCGCTCTGCCTCGTCCAGGTACCGCTGGCGGGGGCAGCATGAGAAGGCTTGGCCCAGCCCGGGGGCAGGGTAGCCCTCGCAGGCCAAGACCCCATCGCCATCCCTCAGCTCACTGTGCTGCACCTTCCCACAGCGCCCTACTGCCCTCCAGACAAAACCCCACCCTTCAGGCTGCTGCTCAGGCCACCTCCCAACTCCCTGACCTCACCGACCTCACCCCAATTCCAGCCTTTATAAACCACTCCCTGGTGTCTGAATGTCTGCAGGCTCCCACCTCCAGGCTGGACTGCCCTCCCAAACGCATTTTGCTTGTTGAAATCCCAGGGTAGAGGGTGCAAGCTGGTGCTAACGTTTCCTTGATGTTTTTGCAATTTTAAAATTAATTACCAGAACTTAAAAACCATAAGGTTTCTAACAGAAATCCAGCCCCCACCCCTACTTCTTTAGTCTAACGTTGTTTATTAAGTTTTATGTCTATTCCAGCCTACTGCTACTCTCTCCTCCCTTCAACAAGCTGGAGAGAGCTAATGGGTGGTCAATTCTCCAGGTCCTGGAGTCCAGGAGGAACGAAGGACCCTCCACACCTGTTCCTTTGGGGTAAGTGGCTGCAGGTGGGTATCTGAGTGGGTGAGGGAAGGTCAGTGGTCCCCAGCCGTCCCCACCTGCTTCTCCGCCGGCTGCAGCTTGCTCCACTCGGCGCCCAGCATCTTGGTGATCTCAGGAAAGGGCAGGTCCGGGTGGCGCGTCCGGATCTGCTCACGCCGCTCGTTCAGGAAGCGCACGTAGCCGGTGACAGGTGCCTTGGGCCCATTCGGCAGGATTTTCTTCCGCTTCTTGCCTTTGGGCCAGCCGCGCTTCTTCACCGGCTGCAGAACCCAGCCGCGCCGTTGGGAGGGGCCTGGAGGGCTGGGGCCGGGCCCAGAGGGGAAGGGGCGGGGCCCTGAAAGACTTGGGCGGGGCCTAACCACGAGGTAGGACCCAGAAGGCCTGGAAGAATGGCCTGATCAGGGTTCAGGGTTGGGAGACTGGGGTTAAGGGACCCCTGGCCAGGGGTGAAGGGATCAGAGAAGTACTGGGGACAGAGGATCAGCCCAGGGATGGGGCTGCCTTGTGTTGTGGGCGTGGCCTCGTTGTGGCCGTGGCTTCCGTACTGGCTTCGATCCCTGGGAAGTGGGCGGGGCCTGGACTTAGAGTGGCAGTGGAGCTCTTGGGGCGTGATATCTGGCACGGGGCGGGGCCTCAGCATCTGGAGGGAAATCTGGACTGTGGGCGGAGCCACAGCGAATTCAAATTGAGTTCGGGGCGGAGCTTCAAGACTAAGGGCCGCCGCCACCACAGTGCAGGGACTCTCACCTCCTCCTCGTGTGACCCCTTCTCTCCGGCCCTCGGGCCCTCGCCGCGCTCTTGCTTGACAGCCACCACGAAGCCCCCATGCTGTCCTGGAGCCTTGCCGCTCGCCGGCCTGGAGCCATGGGAAGCCAGGGTCACCCCCCACTCCCCAACACCGACGGCGGAGTTGGCAGCGAGGGGCCTGAGTCCTCCCTCAGAGGAGGGCTCTGAGAGGGTCAGGATCCGCGGGTTGAGGCAGAAGCACTAGGGGGGGGCCACAGGGGGCGTGGGAGAGACTAGAGCCACAGGACGCCAGGGTCATCCACGCCCCCACGACGCTAGCGCTGGCAGCTAGGGGCCTGAGTTCTGGAAGCAGGGGTCAGAGGAGGTCAGGATCCGGGGTTCGGGCAAGAGCACTAGGGGAGGCTAGTAGGGGACCCCTGAAAGGGAGTGGAGCCCGGAGGTTTGAGGGAGAAGCCCGTGGGGGCCCGAGGGGGAGGGCCTGCCCCAAGTCGGGGAAGTCAAGACCCTGGGGGGCGGGGGTCGAGGAGCTCCAACGGGACGAGGTGGGGGCTAGGCTGCAGCTCCGAGTGGGCTGGGGGGAGGGGATGTCGCACTCACGCGGCGGCCGCGCCGGGCTGCTTGGGACCGTGGGACATGGCCACTCCCGGCCGCACCTGGAACGTAGACGCGTGGCCGAGTGAGGGACGCCCAAGCCGGTGACGGCGGGGCCGGGCTGGGGAGCCCCGGAAAGCCGGGTCCGGGGCGCCTGGGGGGGCCGGAACCGCGGGCGGGGAGGCCCTCGAGGGCGGGCGCCCCAAGGATCCTTTGTTGGGCAATCGCCCCCCAGGAGGCTCGGGTCCGCACCCCCCCGGCCCGGGAGGGGCCCCGCTCCGGCCCCTGGACCCCCGCGCCCGCGCCCCCTCGCAGGGCCCCGAGTTCCGCGGCTGTTTTCACCTCCAAAGAAACTTTCCCGGACCTCTCCGCTGCTACGACGCTCCAACCAACCGCCCCGAGCCCGCCCCTGCTGCCCACCCCTGCCGTCCGCCCCGCCCTGGCCCGCCCCCGGCATGCTAATGACGGTTCGGCGAGCGGTCGGATTGGGTATGCACTTCCCCTGGGGCGTGACCATGCAGATGAGGGTCGGCGCGCCCGTTGGTGATTGGCGGGGACGGCCGCTGAGCTGCGTGGGAGGTAAGTAGGGAACGCTGCGGGCGGGTGCGTCAAGTTCGGCTGCGCTCGGCGGCTCTCGGGACCAATCAGGATGCTTTGAAGCATCGCAAGGAGGAGCCTCTTAAAGGGCCAGTAGGCGCGGCGCGGACTCCTCCTCCCCCTCTGAAGGCGAGACTCCCCGCCCCTGCAGGATCCGGGGACCTGTGACTCCGAGTTGAGCCCCGCCCTAGTTGCCCTGGGACGGCGGCAGGTTGCTAGGGGAGGGATTAAGGTCTTTCGGAGCAGCCCCTTACCCCACGGCAAGGTGGGGACCTGTTCTTAGCAAACCTGGCGGGGAAATTTCCCGTTTATTGACAGGACTTGTAGCCCCCGACGCCCCCGCCGTGCCCCGCCCTGCTCTGAGCCGGGGGCCTTTGGATGCAGGGGCTACTCTCCTTCCTGTGAAGGGGCCTCTACTTTCTCTCCTGTGCAATGGGGATTTTGCACGGTGTTCAGGACCAGGAGGCTGGGATGCTGCGAGGATGAGACCGGGAGCTGGGCTGGAAGCATTTAGGAAAAGGTGGTGTGGACAGGAAAATTGCAAGGACCTCGTGAAGATGGAGGGCCAGGAGACTCTGCCCTGGGATCTTGGGGACCCCCAGGCAGCAGCCTGGTCTTCTTACAGCCTGGACTGGGGTTACCTCTGACCCCAGGATGCTAGTTGTGGTTACTGGGTGCTCATGATGGCCCATTAGAACCTAAACAATCTGCCGACATCACCTTCCGGCTCTCACCTCCCTGCACTTTCCTCCTCACTCCGCACCGGCTACCTCGATGTTCCTCAGATACCTATATTTCATTCATTCCCACCTCTGGGCCTTTGCACTCGCTCTTTCTTCCATCTGGAGTGCCCTTCCCCCAGATTAAATGGCCCCCTTTTCAGTGAGACTTTCCCAGGCTTGTACCCCACCTCGTCTAATCTTTTCTCCATATGTTCGTTTGCTCCCTGTGAGCTGCCTGTTTGCTCATTGCTATATTCCCAGCACCCAGAACAGTGCCCACAGGCGCTCTCCATACATATATGTTGAATAAACAAATAAATGAATCATGTAAATTTCTAACAGGCAGGTGCAGCAGCTTTGGCAAACAGTCTGGCAGTTCCTCAAAAGGTTAAAAAAACAAACCATGGAGTTACCATGAGATCCATCCATTGCACTCCTAGGGATATACCCAAGAGAATTAAAAACATACATCCACAAAGACACTTGTACATGAATGTTCACAGCAGCAAGATTCACACTAGTGCAAAAGTGGAAACAGGGACTTCCCTGGTGGCGCAGTGGTTAAGACCCTGTGCTCCCAATGCCGGGGGCCAGGGTTCGATCCCTGGTCGGGGAACTAGATCCCACATGCATGCCGCAACTAAGGAGCCGGCGAGCCGCAACTAAGGAGCATGCCTGCCGCAACCAAGACCCAGCACAACCAAATAAATAAAATTTAAAAAAAATTTTTTAAAAAGCGGAAACAACCCAAATGTCTATCAGTTGGTGAATAGATAAATGCTGTGGTCCATCCATCCAATAGAATATCATTGGCCATAAAAAGGAATAAATTGCTGATTCATGCTACAACAAGGATAAGCCTTGAAAACATTAGGCTCAATGAAAGATGCCATCACAAAAGCCCACACAGTGTGTGGTTCCATTTATGTGAATTGTCCAGAACCAGCAACGCCAGAGAGACAGGAAGTGGATTAGTGGTTGCCTGGGGCTAGAGAATCAGTGGGGAGGGGCAATGGAGAGTAATTGCTAATGGGCACGGGGTTTCTTTTGGGGGTGTTCAAAATGTTCTAAAATTAGACTGCGGTGATGGTTGCATAACTCTTTAAATATACTAAAACCCACGCAACTGTACACTTTAAATGGGTGCATTATCTGGTGTGTGAATTAAATCGCAATGAACCTGTATTTCGAAGAGCCAGCCCAGGGCTCAGGAAGATGAGCAGTTCCCTGGAATCTTGACAGACCCAGATTCCACACCCTGCTCTGTTGCTTCATCCGATGTGGTACTTCCCACTCTCACTTGCCTCTCTGCTGGGTTAGAAACTATCAATATCTAGGTGAGAATTCCAAGCTAGAAGACAGGGGAAGACCCGCCCTCCGAGCCCCGCCTCTTTGGCTTGATTGACAAGGCTGGTGTTGGCATAGAAACTGTCCTTCCACTCCCAAGGTACCACACAAGGAATTCAGGGGTCTTCCTGTGTATCAAAAAGAAATGAAAGGGGCTTCCCTGGTGGCGCAGTGGTTGAGAATCTGCCTGCCAATGCAGGGGACGCGGGTTCGAGCCCTGGTCTGGGAAGATCCCACATGCCGCGGAGCAATTGGGCCCGTGAGCCACAACTACTGAGCCCACATGCCGCGGAGCAATTGGGCCCGTGAGCCACAACTACTGAGCCTGCGCGTCTGGAGCCTGTGCTCCGCAACAAGAGAGGCCGCGATAGTGAGAGGCCCGCGCACCGCGATGAAGAGTGGCCCCCGCTCGCCGCAACTAGAGAAAACCCTCGCACAGAAACGAAGACCCAACACAGCCAAAAATAAATAAATAAATTAATTAATTAATGAATTTAAAAAAAAAGAAATGAAAGGTTTTGAGGTTGATTTTTAAAATTTTTATTGGAGTAGAGTTGATTTACAATGTTGTATTAGTTTCAGGTGTACAGCAAAGTGAATCTGTTATACATACACATATAGGCACTCTTTTTTAGATTCTTTCCCCATATAGGCCATTACAGTGGACTGAGTAGAGTTCCCTGTGCTATACAGTAGGTTCTTATTAGTTATCTGTTTTATAAATAGTAGTGTGTATGTCAATCCCAACATTCCAATTTATTGAGGTTGATTTTTTAAAATTTACTTTATTTATTTTTTGCTGCATTGGGTCTTTGTTGCTGCGCGGGCTTTCTCTAGTTGCGGTGAGCAGGGGCTACTCTTCGTTGCAGTGTGCAGGCTTCTCATTGCGGTGGCTTCTCTTCAGTAGTTGTGGCACGCGGGCTCAGTAGCTGTGGCGCACAGGCTCAGTAGTTGTGGTGCACGGGCTTAGTTGCTCCGCGGCATGTGGGATCTTCCCGAACCAGGGCTCGAACCAGGGCTCGAACCCGTGTCCCCTGCATTGGCAGGCGGATTCTTAAACCCTGCGCCACCAGGGAAGTCCCTATTGAGGTTGATTTTGAAAGAAGTTTGGAGCTCTTTGGCATCAAGACAAATTCCTTGCTGTGTGGGTATTTTCTAGAAAAAACAAAAGTGTCTTGAGTCTAAACTGCATTGCATTCAGTCCAATGCATGCAATCCAGACACACACCACCCCCCAACAAGCAACATGTAAGAAGTAGCATTTCTGCTGTTTGACTTTACATCCTTCATACGTTTATCTAAAAGCAGATCCTTTTGCCCCCAAATTATAAATAGGTTTTTCTTAGCAACAAAGTTCTCTCAAGTCCTAGCTCTCAGTAAAACCAGGAACTCTAGCTGTCTAATGTCATATAATTTCATGCTAGTTTCTTTGCATTCATTTCTATGCTCCATTTGGAAATTTTTATAGTATGAAATCAGGAGGAGTATCCCGATTTGTGGTCCTAGAAATATGAGATCTGTTAAGGATGGCTTAAATGTCTTTGTTTACAAAATTAATTTTATTATGCAAATAATGTGCAAATTCATTTCATTTGTACAACATTAAAGTAGTGTATGAAGGCCACCATACCTCCACCATACTCTCCATTATCAGCTTGTTACATTTCTTAGCAAAACTTCTCCTAGACACACACACACACACACACACACACACACACACACGCACTCTATGAGTCTCCTAGGGCTACAGTTCTGGGACCAGAAGTCCAAGATCAAGGGCTTGGTCAGGCCTGGTTCCTTTTTAGGCCGTGAGTCTGTCCCATGCTCTGTGTGCTCTCCCGGTTTCCGGGGGTCCCTGGCAATCTGCGGCGTTCCTTGACTTGTAGAAGCATCACGGCATCTCTGCCTTCATGTGCACATGACGCTCCCTGTGCGTATGTGTCTGTGTCCAAATTTCCCCTTTTTCTAAGGTCACCAGTCATGTTGTACTAGGGCCCACTCTGCTCCAGCTGTGACTCATCATTACATCATTACATCTGCAGTGACTCTATCTCCAAATAAGGTCACATTCTGAGGTCCTGGGGGTTAGGACTTTCACCTAGGAATGTTGGGGGGACACAGTGCAAAACACAACACGTGCAGGACTTCCCTGGCGGTCCAGTGGTTAAGACTCCACGCTACCAATGCAGGGGGCCCAGGTTCGATCCCTGGTCAGGGAACTAGATCCCACATGCCCCAACCAAAGATCCCGCGTGTGGCAACGAAGATCCCATGTGCCACAACTAAGACCCGGCACAGCCAAATAAATTAATTTTAAAAAACCCAAAAACACACAACGCGTGCGTGCGTGCACGCATGCGCACGCACACACACACACACACACACACACGAGTGTGAATGTATTCCTATAAGGAATGTGAGCTCACATCTTGCTTTTTGGGATCACATGGCCATCATGCTGTGAACATCCCCTGCAAACTGTGAGTCCATAGCCTTTCTCCCAGTGGTTTTATATGTGAGGTCCAGAGCAGTGCCTCGTTCCCTCTGGCGCTGGGTAACATTCCACAGCAGGACCGCATCACCGCCTGTTTAACGAGCCCTGGCTGACGCAGGTTCTGGTCCTTCTCGATATGACTGTATTGCAGCCCCTGCTTCAAACGTTCCCAACCTGCTGTCTAATGCCCCTGGTTGGCTTTTCCAGGGTAGGTAGGAAGACATGAAATTACTGGGGTGTGGTGCCTCCCGTTTATTTTTAAATTTTTATTGTTTTTGTCCATGCCGTGCTCATGTGGGACCTTAGTTCCCCGACCAGGACCAGGGGTCGACCCTGTGCCTCCTGAATTGGGAGCATGGAGTCTTAACCACTGGACCGCCAGGGAAGTCCCCCATTTACTTTTTTTTTTTTTTTTTTTAAAGATTTTTTTGATGTGGACCATTTTTAAAGTCTTTATTGAATTTGTTACAATATTGCTTCTGTTTTATGTTTTGGTTTTTTGGCAGCGAGGCATGTGGGATCTCAGCTCCCCGACCAGGGATTGAACCTGCTCCCCCTGCGTTGGAAGTCGAAGTCTTTACCACTGGACCACCAGGGAAGTCCCCCGTTTATGTTTTTAATGCTTATTTGCCAACATAGGGTGGTTCAACTTCTCTCCATCCCCAGGAAGGATCAGGGTGTTGTCGGTGCTCCCAGGATATCCCAGCCCTGCTCAGGCTTTTTTACAGAGTGAATTTAATACAGGGGATTGCTTTCATGGGCATTGAAGGGCCGAGAAGGCAAAAGGGAAACACAGAGGTATCAGCTGCCGGAACGAAGGGGTGTGGAGACAGGGGTCTCAGACCTCTGAGGAGGGGGCACCCCCACTGCTGCTGGACCCTCAGGAGCTCAGGGAGGTGGCGCTGAGCCCCAGCTGTGTGACTTGGGCAATTTATCAAAACTCTCTGCACCTCAGTTTGCTCCCTCTGTAAAGTAGGATAATAACCATGTCTGCCTTTATGAGGTGGTTGGAAGGATATAATGAGTTTAATTCACGGCACAGTGCTCAGAAAGATCAGGGAAGGCCCTGCCTAGGGGAAGGGATGACAGGAAGGAGAGATAAATGCCCAGCCCTCAGGGTAGGACAGAAGGACAGACAAGCATTGGCTAGTCTTGTCCACGGAGACTGAAGCCCCTGTTACAGAGAATTTTCTACTGCCATGGTTCCCACCTGGGGGCAATTCGCCCCCTCCCCTGCCCCCGCCCGGACTGATGTCTAGAGACAATTTTGGTTGTCACGACTGGGGCCGGGGGTGGGTGGGGACCAGAGATGCTGCAATGCCCAGGCCAGCCCTCACCACAGAGAACAGTGCCAACTGTCAATACTGGCCAGCTTGGGAAACCCTGTTCTAGGGCCCAAGAAGTTCTTTACCTGTCTGATCTCCCTAAGGCCTCCCAAGAACTCTATTCAGAGTTGCTACTCTCACCTCCATTTCACAGAAAGGGAAACTGAGACCCGGTGGCTTGCATGAAACTGCCTGTGTTTGGTCTTGCCTGTGGGCTCTGCACAGCCACCCAGGGATTTAAGGAAATTTCTTCTGAACCTCCGTCCGAACCCTCCCTCTCCGAGTGCTCCCCCCACCCCCCATTTTGACCTGGGTCAGAAGAAGATCAAAGCAAGCACCTCTCCTGAGGCTGGACAGGGGCCACCGGGACATCTGATCTCCAGCTCGGAGGAGGGGAGACGCGGGTCTGGCGTCTGAGGTGGCTGGGGGATGCTCTGGGGGCATCAAAGGATGTCCGGATCTCTCCTGACCACAAGCCTGTCTGTCCTTCTGTCCTTCCCTGAGGGCTGGGCATTTATCTCTCCTTCCCGTCATTCCTTCCCCTAGGCAATGGCCTTCTCTGATCTTCCCAGCAAGTCTGCCCCCGCCTCTTATTCGGGTCATGTATGCCCTCCACTGGTGTCCCACCCATGCAGCTGAGGCCTGCTTTGGAATAAACCGCCCTCACCCTCACCCCCACAGACATTTTATCTGACCCTCCCCGCTTCTAAAAACTCTACTGTGGCTCCAGTGACCTGAGGGTAACGTCCCAACTCCTCCTCTGCCACTCAATCACCCTTTTTGGTCTGATTCTTCCAGCCCCAGCACTGACCACGGGGGGCTCGGAGGGTGTGGCTCTGCCCCCCCCACCTTAAGACTAGGGGTTTCAGAAGCTTTGGGGGTCCAGCATTGCTCAGCCTGAGACCAGATCCACTGAATGAATGAGTTCATGAATGAATGAATGAGTTCATGAATGAATGAATGAGTTCATGATTGAATGAATGAGTTCATGAATGAATGAATGAGTTCATGAATGAATGAATGATGATGCTCGGGAGGCAGCTCCCTGGCTCCCCCAGGGTCAGAATCAGCTTTGTTCCTGCCTTCCCCACAGAGTCAGGGCCAGGAAATACTAGCTGACTCTAACAGCGCAAGGACCCAGAGATCAGAGATGTGCTGTGCTTCTGCCAAACATCTCCTTGTTCCCCTGCTGCATCTGCCCCAAGGGGCTGCGGGGATGACGTCTTGTGTTCCTGACCCACACAGGAGGCGGATAAGAGGGAAAACTGAGCCACCTTTCCCTCCAGGTGGGCTGTCTCCTGCCAGTGAATAAATAACTCAAAGATATTGGAAGTCACAGGGAGCTCAGTTGGAAACTTGAATCCGCCTCTTGTTAGCTGCTTGCCCTCTGGCAAGGGACGTCTGTCTGAGCCTCAGTTTTCTCATCTGTAAAATGGGTGTGGGGACTTCCCTGGTGGCACAGGGGTTAAGAATCCACCTGCCAATGCAGGGGACAGAGGTTCATGCCCTGGTCCGGGAAGATCCCACATGCCGCGGAGCAACTAAGCCCGTGCGCCACAACTACTGAGCCTGTGCTCTAGAGCCTGCGAGCCACAACTACTGAGCCCACGTGCCGCAACTACTGAAGCCCGCGCGCCTAGAGCCCGTGCTCCACAACAAGAGAAGCCACTGCAAGGAGAACCTCGCGCACCGCAACGAACAGTAGCCCCCGCTCGCCGCAACAGGAGAAAGCCCGCGCGCAGCAACAAAGACACAGCGCAGCCAAAAATAAATACGTTTGTATATATTAAAAAAAAGAACAGAAGCAATATTGTAACAAGTTCAATAAAGACTTTAAAAAAATGGGTGTGAAGTGTTGAGGGATGAAAGGAGAGGAGGAATGCAAATAAAAAGCTTAGCCTAGTATTTTTTTTTTAAATACTTATTTATTTGGCTGCACTGAGTCTTAGTTGCGGCATGCAGGATCTTTTTTTAGTTGCAGCATGCGAACTCTTAGTTGCAGCATGTGGGATCTAGTTCCCTGACCAGGGATCGAACCTGGGCTCCCTGCACTGGGAACTCCGCAGAGTCTCAGCCACTGGACTACCAGGGGAGTCCCTAGGCTAGTAATTTTAAAAGTCGTCTTCCATTTCCTTCGGAGAAATCGAAGGGGAGCATGCCCAGCAGGGAGGAAAGACTTGTGGTTCTTATCTCTCCTAATCCATTTATCAAAGATCTGGGTCTACCCCTTATCTCCTTTCTTCCCCTGCCAGGCTATCTCTCTTGGAGCCTCTATTCCCCATCCACACCAGTTTTTCAGGCTCCTTTTCATGAAAGAATTGTGGGTGGTCTGCGTCAGTGTGGGCGTCTGGGCCAGGCACCCCTTGGGCTGCCTGGGCTTCAAGTTTATAGGGGTTCCCCTCTGTTTCCCAATTTCTGTCTGCATTTCTGATTCTCTGCCTGTATGTCCACCATTCAATCGTTTGACAGATGTTTCTTGAGTTCCTACTATGTGCCAGGCATCGCTGGGGACAACGCAGTGACTAAGACGGACCCGGTTCCTGCCTTCACAGGGATCATGGTCCAGTGGGGGAGACAGTTACAATTGGGGCGGGGAGAGGAGGAGGTGTCAGGGTTGTGATGGGGGCAGCCCAGGACACTGTGGAACCCGGAGTAATAACCGAGGGGGGAGGAGAGGGTGCTGGAAAGCCTTTCTGGCTGAGAATATGGAGAGAACACTTAAAGGACTTCCCTGCTGGTCCAGTGGTTAAGACTCCTCGCTTCCACTGCAGGGGGCGCGGGTTCCATCCCTGGTCAGGGAATTAAGATCCCACCTGCCGCGCGGTGAGGCCAAAAAGAAAAAAAAAAAAAAGATAACGCTTATATCCTTTTAAACATACATTATACCCATTCTAGAGCTCGGGAGACTGAGGCCCAACGAAATGGACTCGTCCCAGCCGGAAGAGCTAGGAGGGGGTGGGGCTGGGTCTGGATCCCGTGACTCTGGCTCCAGAGTGCAGGTTTTAAACCACTGCTGGTGGAGGCCCGGAGGCCGGGGGAGCTGCACCCTACGCTTGGAGGAACTTGAAACTGCTTGCGTGGTGACCCAATCGTGGGAGGGCTGTTGGAAGGAGGATGGGGAGGGGTCCAGAGCACAGGCTTCAGAGTCGCATGCACTTGACTCACTGTGCGCCCCAGAGCACCTGCGTCCCCTCTCTGGGCGGGTTTGTCGCCTGTGAAATCGGAGATTTGCCCCGCCTCCTGCTCTGCTGGGATGAGAAAATCCACGTGGGGCGCTCGGCACAGTCAGCGCTCATTAAATGCCAGCTGGTGTTAAAATTCTGATTATCCCCATTATTATCGTTAATAACTAAATAATTAGAACTAATGCGTCCTCTCTGCGTCCGATTGGGTCTCTCCGCGTCGGGAAATCACCGGGCCCCAAGAGAGGCGAGGTCGGACTCAGACCTCTCTTCCACTCACCCACGCCCCGAACCCACCCCGTCTGCCCCGGCCTACAGCAGGCAGGCCTCGTAAATTTGCAGGCAGGCTGAGAAGGCGCGGGCCTGGAGACGGGGGTGTGATTAAGGGTGCCCTTGGCGTCGCCCCCATCTCCGTGGAAGGGGTCTGCAAACCACTGTGAGACCGTTGGGCGCTAGGACCCAGCAGCCCCGTCGGTGCCGGGCTAACCCCGAGACCACGCCTCTCTTCGTGATGATTGGCGTTCCGTCCCCGGCCTGCGGTCCCTATTGGCGGACGCGGCCGCCGCTCCCGGGATTCCCCGCCCCGTCCGAGCTAGTCTCGGGTCCACCGGTTTTTGTCGCCGCAAAAGCGCTCGGCGGGGCGGGCGGGCCGGAAGAGGGCGACCCGGGCCGGGGATCCCGTCTGCTGGCGCCGGACGGACGGGCCGAGCCCGGAGCGCCACCATGGGCCCGGGGCCCCCGGCGGCCGGAGCGGGGGCGCCCCCGCGGCCGCTGTCCTTGGTCGCGCGGCTGAGCTACGCCGTGGGCCACTTCCTCAACGACCTCTGCGCGTCCATGTGGTTCACCTACCTGCTGCTCTACCTGCACTCGGTGCGCGCCTACAGCTCGCGCGGCGCCGGCCTGCTGCTGCTGCTCGGTCAGGTGGCCGATGGGCTGTGCACGCCCCTCGTGGGCTTCGAGGCTGACCGCGCCGCAGGCCGCTGCGCCCGCTTCGGCCCGCGCAAGGCCTGGCACCTGGTCGGTAAGCCCCGGCCCGGACTCCCCCATCCGACTGCCTGCCTCAGGGCCCGAACCTCCGCGCTCTGTCCCACTGCTCCGTCCTCTCTAATTGCCCGACCCATGAGCCTTCCCGTTTGTCTGCTTAACTGCCCAGTACCCCTTCTGTTTGTCTGTCGCCTGGCTGCCGTCTGACCCGCGGATCCTCCTCCGTCTGACTGTTCGTGTGACCGTCCAGTGTCACTTTTCTTTGTCTAATTCTCCGGGGCACCCTGAACCCTCTCTGGGTTGGGTCTACTGCTAGCGCCTCCTCTGTCAGTCTGTCTGGTCTGGCCTGACTTCATCTGTATCAGGGTGACCACCCAGGACAACTCTTGAGTCAGGCTGCCTAGAGTCCCCTCTGTCTGTCTGTTCCCCCAGCGCACTTTGTGCATCCATCCCCTCCCTCATCTCAGGCAACCTGGCACTTGGTGGCTTTGGGGAGCTGTCCTCTGAACTGGGTTGGGGACCAGGTGAGCCAGAAGGGTCGGGGTTCTGTGCTTGTCCCGCTGATGTGCTGGGGGTCTGCAGAGCAGGTAATGGGGTCACCCTCTGTTTGTTATGAAGGAGTTACCTGGACTAAAGGGCTGTTGGTGAGGGGAGGAGGTGGGTCCCACGGGGGCCGGGGCACCCTGCCCGGTGCACATCCATGATGAGGCCCGGCTCCTGGCATCCCTTCTCTGCCCACCCGGACCCTGGACCCTGAGATTAGCCTTGGCCACTTTGCCTGCTGTTCTTTCCCTGGCAGAAGTACCCGCCGCATCCTGGCTCTTGGGGCATGCCGGGCATTTCAGGAGGCAGAACCAGGAATCCTGCCCGCTTCTGGGAATTCTGGGCGGCAGCTTCCAGAAACCAGGAGGGCCGGCTGGTGTCTCCTTGCCCTTGGGAACAATGACTGAGGAGGCAGTGATTTGCCCTGGCCCTCATGAGGGACATTTTTCCAAGGTACAACAGATCTCCAAGTTGCCTGCAAGTGGCTGGCATTGCTGTGGCCGCGGCTTAGGGTCTGGATTTCAGTTTCTTAGACACTGAGGATGCCCAGGCTGTTCTTGGGTCACATTAGGCTAGCAGCCCAGGTGCGGGGGCGCAGGGGGAGCGGGGAGCAGGGAGAGGCACGTGACTCAGACCCCAGACAGAGGTATCCGTCTGCGGGCTGCGGTTGGGATTGCTTACAGAGCTGAGCCCAGAGTCTCAAATGCAGTTTTGTTCATAATAGTTGGGTAGACCCGTTGACACACAAAAAAGGTAGTTCTTGGGTCAGAGAGATGTGAGGGCTGTTTTCTCTGGTGCAGACAGGTGAGCCCCCTCTAAGGAGATGGAGTCAGCCACAGGTAGGTTTGCCTGGCAGTGGATGCTGCATGTGCAAAGGCCCTGAGGTGGGACCTCGTAACAGCCTGTCTTCCCGTTTTGTAGGTGGGGGGCTGAGGTTCAGCGATGGTCCCACCTGACCCCAGAGGGAGACGCTGAGTCCCCTTGCAGAGGGGAGGTTAGGGTAGTGGAGGCACCTTTGTCAGTACACTGAAGGCTTTGTGTTTATGCCTTCAGCTTATGATGGGTGCCCCAACCAGACACCAGGGCCTCCACCTGCGCCCTCTCCCTGCACGTGCAGAGATCCAGGAAGATCTGTGGAGAGAGGAAGCCAGGGCGGCCCCTTGTGATGCCTGATAAGGTGACTTGAGTGAAGGTCACCTCGGCCACAGTGCTCACTTCTCTTTTTTACCCGAGTCTGTGGGTGATGGGGACGGACTCATTCTTTCCCTTAACAAGCCCTCGGGGCTCCCCGTCTAGCGCAGAGAGGACCCGGAAAGCCAGACATGGACACTCCTGTCGTGTCCAGGCTGGGGCAGGTGGGTAGACTGGGCTTCATAGGAAGAAGCAGAGCTCTGGAGGAGGGGACATTAGCTTTGGGGTTTTGAAGGACGAATAGGAGTGTGTGTGTGTAGGGGGGCATTCCAAGTAGTTGAAACAGCTTTTGCAAAGGTGTGACATCTCATGGCTTTGAAGTTGCTGAGACAGGCAGTGGCTCAAAGTAGTAGGAGCTCCCAATTTCACACATTAACTCTTAATTCTCATGCCAATTTTGTGAGGTATTTTTATTAGCTCCTTTCCTGGAAACGGAGGTCCAGAGAGGCAGTCACTCGCCCAAAGTCCCCCAGCCAGGCAGCCTGGCCCTGACAATGGTTAACGTGGCCTGGGCAGCAGCAGGGTAAGGGTCCGTCCAGCCAGGGCAGCACATTCTTCTGACCAGAGTCTACAGTTCCTGTCTGGCCCCGGGGTGGCCTCCAGGCCACCAGGAATCTGCCTGGGGTGTCTCTTCCAGGCACCAGTTCCAGAGAAATACCAAGCGTGGTTTTGGTTTCATTTCCCAGTCCCTGGACTGTTGGGGCGGGCCCAGGGTCTGGGGGATGAGGTCACCTCCGGGGCCTGGTGGGGAGGAAGGAGGTCTGGCTCCAGGCGCTCTGGGATGGGAGGAGAAGGGTGGAGGGCTGGAGGGAAGGAGCATGGCTCGGGGTCCAGCAGGCTGGCCTCGCAGCTCTGCAGCTCACTCAGTGGGCCTCAGTTTCCTCATCAGGAAACGGGGTTAATAATGACATTCACCTCTTTGGGCTGTTTTAAATAGAGGCCACTATTATTATTATTCACTCATTCAAAAGATCTTGATGTGCCAGACTCTATATTGGGTGCCAGGGACACAGAAGTGACTTGGAGAGACCTGTTACCCACCCCCCAGACAGAGAGACAAAAGAATTCCTGTGTGTGCAAAGGGGTATGAAGGAGAGAAAGCAGGGTTCAGACAGAGGGTGTCAGGGTGGGGAGGGGACTGCTGGTGACTGGGCTGGTCAGGGGGGCTTCTTTGAGGAGGTGGCATTTGAGTTGAGTCCTGGAGGGATGAAGAGGAGTGTGCCTTGCTAAGATGTCATGGGAAAAGCATTCCAGGCAGAGGGGACAGCCTGTACAAAGGCCCTGGGGCAGGAGGAACAGGGAGGAGGCCCGGGTGGCTGGAGCAGAGTGAGCCGAGGGGGAGAGAGGGAGGAGGGGACGGGGCAGGGCGGGTGGTGCAGGCTCCTTTGGGACCTCAGGGAGAACTTGTGCTTGTTCTG
This sequence comes from Eubalaena glacialis, assembly GCF_028564815.1. Taxonomy (NCBI): domain Eukaryota; kingdom Metazoa; phylum Chordata; class Mammalia; order Artiodactyla; family Balaenidae; genus Eubalaena; species Eubalaena glacialis. Next base: position 184,931,200 of record NC_083719.1, on the reverse strand, counting down.
AGGTATGAGTGTTTTCCAGGGAGAGGCCCCCTTGTGGGCTGACGGGGACACTAGGAGGGACACTAGGACTCGGGAGGGCAGGATCCGGCCCAGCCCCGCCCAGCATCACCTGGGCCTCCTGACTCCTGGCAGCCCCATGGGACGCCTGGTAGGAGCTGGGAGGAAAAGGCCCCCTCCGTGGGCAAGGCGGGAAGGGGAAGTGATGGGGGTACGTGGCACATCTGTGGTGGGCAGTTCCCCAGGGGACCTCCACAGCGCCCTTTCAACCTGCTGCGTGGCCTCAGGCTCAGCTTGTTTCCCCAGCTGTCACCAAGGGGGCAAACTTGGCGAGCCCTGAGCCGGCATGGCGAGGCCCCATTCTTGCCCCCTATCACCTGGCCCTGCCCCTGCATGGTTCCAGCATGTGGCCGGCTCTGTGTCAGTTCCCCCATCACCCACAAGGGGCGTAGGGCCTGGGCTGGGAGGCCCAGCCCCTCTGTCCTGTTTGGCTGTGTGTCCTCAGGGGGCCCCAGATCTCTCGGCCTTAGTTCCCCATCTGTCACAGGGGCTGTAAGCCTGGGGAGCCCCGGGCTGCTGACGGCCACTCACTGTGTGACGTTGTTGTGTGTGTGTGTGTGGCGGGGGGGGGGGTCTCTAACCTTTTCCGTGTCTCGGTTTTGTCCCCACCCGCTCACCTGGGGAGCCCTGGGCCAGCGTGGGAAGGCCCTGCCATGTGCCCTCCCCGCTCTGCTCGTCCACAGGCACCATCTGCGTCCTGCTGTCCTTCCCCTTCATCTTCAGCCCCTGCCTGGGCTGCCAGGCCACCACGCCTGAGTGGGTTGCCCTCCTCTACTACGGGCCCTTCATCGTGATCTTCCAGTTCGGCTGGGCTGCTACACAGATTGCCCACCTCAGCCTCATCCCGGAGCTCGTCACCAATGACCATGAGAAGGTGGAGCTCACGGCTCTCAGGTGCCACCTTCGGGGCAGGGCGGGCAGGCGTGCGAAGAGCAGGCATGGCCGGGGGCCCAGGGCCACCCTCCGTGTCTGGGCACCAAATGAGCACCAAGTTAGCAACTTCAGACAGCACATATTGACCACCTCCTGGTTTCTGTGGGTCAGGAGTCTGGCTTAGCTTAGCTGGGTTCTCAGCGTTAGTCTTGAGGCTGCAATCAAGGTGTCGGCTAGGGCTGGGGTGTCATCTGAGGCTTGAGGTCCCTCTACCCTGCTCATGTCATTGTTGGCAGTGTTTGTCTTCTTATAGATTTAGAAGTCTTGGGGGCTGGGACTTCCCTGGTGGTCCAGTGGTTAAGACTCTGAGCTTCCACTGCAGGGGGCGCGGGTTCGATCCCTGGTTGGGGAACTAAGATCCTGCATGCCGTGCGGCACGGCCAAAAAAAGAAGTTGTAGGGGCTTGCTGCTTCTTTGAGGCCAGCACGAGTCTCTCATCTCAGGGATGGTGTGAGCCCACTTTCTGAGGGTCGCCTGATTAGGTCAGGCCCACTCAGGATAATCTCCCTTACTTACATCCACAAAATTCCTTTACCTTTGCCACAGACAGTTACCTAACACGGGCTTGACATCCCATCACATTCAGACGTCCCGTTCCCCAAGGGGAGGGGGTTAGAGGGGGGCGGGGGGGGGCAGGCCATGGGAATGTCTGAGCCGTCTTAGAATCCCGCCTCCCACACGTGGGTACAGCTGGCGCCCAGCGCATCCGTTGACTTGCTTGCGGTGCTGAAGGAGGTGATTCTGCATGTGATGGTAGCAGGAGCACTTAGGGAACGCTTGCTGTGGGCTGGGCACAGTTCCGGGCCTGTCACGCAGAAGATCTTCTTGAATTCTCACGACAAGCCCTAGTGGTTGTCATGTGCCCAGGGACAGGGTTGGAGCAGAGCGGGGCCTGTGCAGTGGGAACAGGGATCAGGAGATGACAGTTCTCGGCAGGAGGGACGTCACGCATGAAGGTGGCCGTGTGGGCATAAGCGCTCGTCATGAGGGCCCTGCCTGTCTGAGCCCAGTTCCCCATTGTGGCCGAGAGCTGTGGGCACTAACGGCGGGGGTTGCTCAATGTCTGGGGCCCCCGAGGGCGCCAGCTGAGGGGGACAGGCTGGGCCCGGTAGAGGCCAAGCTCTGGGCGCTTTCTACGCGCAAGTGCTTTACCGCCTGCCTTGTGTCATCTTCACCTTGACCTCTGCGGGTGTTCTTGTTCTCACTTTCAGAAAGGGAAATGGACTCCTGGTGAGATCCAGAGGCTCCTCGCCCCAGCCGAGGCCCTAGGCGGGACATGGCTCTGGGGCTGCAGGCAGGAGTGGACTCAGATGACTCTAGACCATGGAGCCCTTGCCCAGCTGAAGCCCAGGATTTCTGGGTATCTTGGGTTCTCAGGCTTCTGGGTTGCAGGCTTGACTCGGCCCTGCTTTGCTGAGTCTCTGCATTCAGGCCCCAGGCAGACGGCACCTCACGGTGGGGTCTTGGGCCAGAGAAATCATATACGTGCAGGCTGGGGAAACTGAGGCCAGCAGAGGCTTTCCTGGGCTACCCGGTGTGTTGGTGGCTGAAATCACCTGGCCGGAGGTTCCCCAGACGCCACAAGCAGCTCTGACTGTACGCCTGCCTCGGGAGGAAGTGGTCGCGTGGCTCCCGGGCTGCCCTGCTGAGGCCTCGCCTGTGCCCCGGCAGGTACGCCTTCACCGTGGTGGCCAGCATCACCGTCTATGGGGCTGCCTGGCTTCTACTCCACCTGCAGGGCTCTGCCCACATGGGGTCCACCCAGGATGTCTATGACCAGCTGGGGGTCCAAGATGTGCCAGTGTTCCGGGTGAGCTGGGGCCCGGGGTGGGCCAAGGCTGGCTGCTGCCCGGGTGGGACAACCCCAAGGCCCTGAACTCAGGGCTCGGGCCGAGAGTCGCTGCTGACCCCTCTCCTGCCCGGTCCCCAGAACCTCTCGCTGTTGGTGGTGGGCGTTGGAGCTGTCTTCTCACTGCTGTTCTACCTGGGCACCAGGGAGGGGCGCCGGCGGCAGGTGGAGGAGCCAGATGAACACAGCCCCCTGTTGGCCCCTGCTACTGCCCGGCCCTTGCTGCTCTGGAAACACTGGCTTCGGGAGCCGGCGTTTTATCAGGTACGTCATAGGGGCAGAGGGTGTTGGAGTTGATGCCCCTCTCCCACCAGGCCCTCACTCTGTGTGGCTGCAGGCAGGGATGGCAGACATTGGAGCAAACGTAGCCCCTTCTCCAGTCACACCCAGGGCAGACGTTACTAATCAGTCACTGCTCTCTTCTGCACTCGACCAGCTAGGCAGTCACTACTAATGGATCAGGTGCCAGCTGCAGGGTTACTCACGTTGGCCCCCAGTGCTCCCCGCTTATGGGAGTAGAGGAGGGCCCCCTCTGACCCGTCCCTCCGTTTGCAGGTGGGCTTGCTGTACATGAGCACGAGGCTCATTGTGAACCTGTCCCAGACATACATGGCCATGTACCTCACCTACTCCCTCAACCTGCCTAAGGTGAGCTGGCCGGGCGGCGGGGGTGCGGGGCCCCGAGCCTGATGAGCCACGCCTGACAAGCCTGTGCCCGCTCTGCCCCAACAGAAGTTCATCGCCACCATCCCGCTGGTGATGTACCTCAGCGGCTTCCTCTCCTCCTTCCTCCTGAAGCCCATCAACAAGTGCATCGGGAGGAATGTGAGTGGGCCAGGCAGAGGGCAGGGTGCCTTGCAGAACCTGGGCGACTCCAGACCACGGCCCAGCGTGGGAGCCAGAGGGTGGCTGGCGTGACTGAGGAACTGAATGCTTCATTTTGTCATTTAATTGACTTGCGTTGAGACCCAAGTAGCCGCCCACCTCTAGTGGCAGCCGTAACAGACAGCATAGCCCTAGAACATCTGCTCCATGGAGCTCGGAGCACCTCTGAGGCTCAGAATCTCAGAATCCTCTGAGCTCAGAGCTGGGGGCTCCTTAGGGATAACCCAACTCAAACCCCCCTTTGCTGGGGTTGGGGGCCAGACTGAAGATCAGAAAGGGCAAGTGCCAGGCTCAGGGCTGCCCAGCGAGGCAGGCCTTACGCTGGGCCGGGCTCTCTGCAGATGACCTACTTTGTGGGCCTCCTGGTGATCCTGGCCTTCGCAGCCTGGGTGGCATTGGCAGATGAGCTGGGTGTGGCTGTGTATGTGGTGGCTGTGCTGCTGGGCACGGGCTGTGCCACCATCCTCGTCACCTCGCTGGCCATGACGGCTGACCTCATCGGCCCCCACACGGTAGGGCTGCTGAGCCGGTCTGGGTTGGGGTTGGGGACCAGGGCCGAGGCCTGGGATGCTGACACCCTGCCCGTGTCCCCCCAGCACAGCGGAGCCTTCGTGTATGGCGCCATGAGCTTCTCGGACAAGGTGGCCAATGGGCTAGCAGTCATGGCCATCCAGAGCCTGCACCCCTGCTCGTGAGTACCCCTATCCATTCGTTCTCGTGTTTAATGAGCTGTGCTGAGGCCGTGCTGTGTGCCAGGCGCTGCCCCAGGTCTGCTAACTCCATGAGAACAGAAGACCCCGCCCCGGTGGCCTCACAGCCAGGGAGACCGGGTTATTCCCCACCTCGAGCACCCATTTATTTACTGAGCCGACAGTCTGTCCTGGGCCGGGTGCTGAGGACACACAGATGGATCGGGGGGATGTGAGCGGACAGGGCAGAGGGAGAGCCTGGAATCCCTGTAATTCAGACCCTCAGAACCTAGGGTTCCAGCCCCAGATGGTTCTAGACCTGAGTTTGCACCCTGTAGAAGCCCACGATTTGGGAATGAAAGCTGGCCTGGTCCTCTGTTCTCATGGAGCTGGGGACAACACGAGCCACATGAATAATCTCATGAATAAATGTGTACAAAGGGTGTGAAGGACACCACTTGGGGAGGCCTGACTGGGGCGAGAAGTCAGGAAGGGCTGCCTTGAGGTGACATGGGACCCGAGACCTGGAGGATGTCAGGGAGTTCTAGGCATATGGGGAGGAACAGCCTTGTGCAAAGGCCCCGGGGCAGGACTGTGCCTGGCATGGTGGAAGGACAGCGAGGAGGCCCGTGTGGCTGGAGCAGAGTGAGCGAGGGGGAGAGAGGGAGGAGGGGAGGGCAGGGAGGGGACTGGGTAGGTCATGCAGGGCCTTGTGGGCCACACGGAGGACTTGGGTTTTCGCCCCAAGGGAGGTGGGACCCTGGAGGGCTGTGAGCAGAGGGGGCAGGACCTGACTCAGGTGCTCACAGGTGCCCTCTGGCGGCTACTGCGGGGAGGACAGACTGGGAAGGGAGGGTGGGAACAGGGGAGGGGCCTAGGATGGCAGGACGGGGGGGCAGGTGGTGACGGGGCTGGATCCTGAGGGAGGAGAAATGGGCAGTCTGGGGTAGACTTGGAAGGCAGAGCTGACCTTACTGACTGAAGTATCAGATGTTGGAGGGGAGGAGGGGGTTGAGGGCAATCAGTTGGTCCTGGCCTGAGTGCTGGGAAAGATGGGGTGCCCCGGCTGAGATGGGAGGAGCAGGAGGTCCAGGCTGGGGCTGGAAGGTACTGATAGGCGTCTGCTCACCCCCTTCTGCCCTTCCCCCGCCCCCAGCTCAGAACTCTGCTGCAAAGCCTGCGTGGCCTTCTACCACTGGGTGATGGTGGCCGTGACGGGTGGCGTGGGCGTGGCCGCCACCCTGGCTCTGTGCTGTCTCCTGGTCTGGCCCGTCCGCCTTCGGAGCTGTGAGTTGCAGATCCCACCACCCCACAAAAGCCCCAAACCAGCCATGGGTGTAGGTCTGGGCCAGGACAGGCCCCGCCCTCCCTAACCCCACTTCAACCCCCTTCTCTTGCAGGGGACCCTGGAGCCCAACCCTGACACTGCCCCATGGTCCCTTACCCTTTGTAACTTAACCGCGACTGTGAACACTCGCTGCCCAACGAGGCCTGGAGCGGCCCCTTTGCTGCTCTGATCCCACTCCTGCGTCTGTCCCGTCCCTGCCTGGCTGCGGGGTCGGGTGGGGCTTGGTGGGCGCGGTCAGGATGGGCGGGATCCCAGCAGCTTATCCCCGCTAGGGCGGGAACACCGAGCTAGGCCCTCTGGTATTCAGGGGCTGGTGGGGTCCTTGTGGGTCTGGGGTACCCAAATCCCAACTCTAACCCACCCCCAGCTGTCTGGATGATTCGGGGTGCCCGGTGTTGTGTGGGGGCCGGATGTGAGGCCCCTGGGCGCAGGGTCTGCCCCGAACTCAGCCCCGGCCAGCCTAGGGTCTCCCGGGTGCTGCTCCCGGGTGCCGCCAGGCCCTGGAGGACAGAGACGTTGCTGAGCCTGCCAGGAGCCCCAGCCTCGGGGTTAGGGGGCTGGGCCCAGACCCTGGCCATGGCGATGGTGAGGCTCAGCATGCCGGGCCAGGGGCCCGAGTGCAGCTCCCTGCGCCCAGGCCACTGCTGCAGTGAATAAAGAGCCGCCCGGGGCCAGGACTGTGCCTTGGCCTGGGGCCCGGGGTAGGGGGAGCCGAGGGCAGGAGAGGTGTCTGTCTGACTCTGCCCTGGAGCTTGGTCACCAGGGTCCTGGTTCAGAGCTCCTTTCATCTGGCTGCCTGCCCGCCCCAGGCCCCAGCCCCCAGCCCCAGAGGTGGACAGACGCCTTGGGGGAGAGGCACCGGGTCCCCGAAGAGCCACACCGGGCAGCACGATCTTTATCAGTGACGGGGCGTGTAGATGGGCGAGGGCTGCTGGTTGGTGGAGGGGCAGCAGGGTTCCAGGTCCCACTGCCGGTAGTTCTGGGTGGTGTAGCGCGGGCGCTGGGGCGCCGAGAGGTATGGCACGTAGTCAGACGCCTGCCACAGTGGCTCGACCCCGAATTGGTGCCTGTGGATCACTGGGGGGCCAGGACCCGGGTCACCGGCTGGCCCTGCCTCCTGGCCCCGAGCGGTCTCACCCCCAGCCCCTGGGTCGCCTGCCCCTGGCCCAGGCTCACCGTACTCCTCGCCCCGGATGGGTCTGTCTTTCCACAGCACGCTCCCGTACCGCGCGCGAGGGCCCCTGTACTGCGCGGGGATGACGGGGTCGTACCAGGCGGTCTCCCGGAGACGCTGGGTGTAGGCTACGGGGTAGGGGTCAGCGGTCATCTCTGCACCTGTGGGCCTCACCCTCCCCTCGAGGCGGGCCTGGTGTCAGGGGCGGGCAGGGCCGGGCACTCACCCGAGGGCATGCTGCGCTCCCGGGGGCTGTGGCATCCGTGCCTGCGGGCATAAGCCTCGAGGTGCGGGCTGTCCAGAGCCTGAGGGAGCATGTTCCAGGCTTCTCGGGAGTCCAAGTTGGTCAGGCCCGTGTACCACAGCTGGCCGGCCGCGTCGCGTCCCATGGGCGTGTACTTCCAGCGCGTTGCCTGCTTGATGGCCGGCGTCTGGCGGGGCCCCTCCTGGGACAGGTAGTCATCGCTGAGGGTGGGGGTGGGAGGAGAGAGACTGAGCTTTCGGCCCCCCTGCCCTCCCCGGGCCTCTTCATCCCCATCGCCAGCACTGAGGGTGCAGAATGCAGAAGCCTGGCCCGAGGTGTGGGGGGCCTTGTCTGTCCTTCAGTACTGGACACCCTCCCACCCAGGCTGGCAGAGGGTGGGAGGCTGACCCCTTGTAGCCCCTCCTCTCTGCCACATCCTCCCCAACCCCCAGGACCTCCTAAATATTTCATCTTTTCTTGCCCCTACTAAGTCCTTTGCCCAGCCTCCCAGACCTGCAGGCCCTTTCCTCCAGGAAGCCCCCCTAGCCTGGAGGTGCACCAGGAGGACGTGGTCTCAGCTATGGCTAAGTGAGTGGCGCAGGTTTCACCGTCATTGGTCTGGCCTGGGAGCCGTGGGTTGGGGACACTGGGAAAGTGTGTGGGGAGCCCAGGCTCCCAGGGAGACCTTCGGGGAACCCTTGTGCCATCACCACCTGCCCAGCCAGCCGGGCCAGCGGGGAGTGAAGGCAAGCTCACATTTAAAGGAGAAACTATTGCAGCTACACAGGAGTGCCTGTTCCGGGGGCCTCTGTTGCCAGAGCCCGTCCCAGGCTGAGAGCATCAGGAGGGCTCCCCCGAGGAGGTGGCAGTGATGTGAGGAGGGACCCGCTTGTGCAAAGGCCCTGGGGCAGCAGGGATGGTGTAAGGAACAGAGGGTAGTAGAGCAAAGACGGAAGTGGAAATATGCTAACGATGGCAAAAATCAAACCTCAACGAGGTACCATCAAAACTAAAGCTACCCTTCGGGAACACCCTCGCAGCACCACTGCCCAAGAGACAGACATGGGCACGTGCTTTGACCTGGCGAGCTCGCTCCAGGGAGATGCCCCAGGGAAGGAGGCCGTGGCCCCAAGATGGTCCAAGCAGGGCTGCTGATAAAACGTTCTCCCCTGTGCCTGCTTGGAGTTCTCACTCCACACAGAAAACCAGAAACCCACGTGTTTCATAAGAGGTGGGCTCGGCCTGGTCAGTTCCGGAAAGTGGCCGCAGGCTGGGTTTGCCACTTGCAGGGAGGGCAGTTTGGGGACCGTCTGGCGGGCCCCACTCTTTTGAACTACAAAATGAACCGGAACTACAAAATGTACCTGGCTTGTAAAAAGGAATTAAAACAGTCAAAAATAACACAATGAAAAGCGAGTCTCTGTGTCAATTATACCTCAAAAAAACTAATAAAAGAACATCGCGTTATGGCTGAAAAACATTTTTTTTTCCTCATAATAAATGAATGCCTTTTTGATCTAGAATCGAGAACTCTAATGGCATTTAAATAAATAAAAGTATTGGAAAAAGCAGTGAGTCTCCCTGACCTAGCTGCCAGTCTCCTGCACCGGGGCCGCCACTCTTACTGGTTTCTGCTTCATTCCAGAAGCAGTGTGTGTGCACGAGACATTCCGTCCCATCACACACCTGTGGGAGCCTGCTTCTATCGTGGTGGCACAGCTTTTGTTTTTAACTTAATTTTCTTGGAAATGGAGCAGCACCAAGGGCACTGACCTGCCTTTTCTGTAAAGCTGCACGGTGACCCATCATACTTTATTAACGCTTATTAATGGATCCTCTAATGGGTTGAACGTGTCCCCCCAATTCACGTCCACCCGGGATCTCAGCACATGACCTTACTTGGAAATAGGATCTTAGCAGATGTAACTTAAGACAGGGTCATGCCGGGTCAGGGAGGCCCTAATGCAACCCTAACGCGGAGCCCTGGTGAGGCCGGGGTATCTGCACGGTCAGGGGAGAAGGTCACGAGACGAGGGACGCCACGGACTGCCAGCACCCCCAGAAGCCAGGAGGGACATGGGGCAGATGCTCCCTCACGGCCTCAGAAGGCCCCAGCCCTGCTGACACCTTGGTCTTGGGACTCCTGGCCCCCAGAGCTGGGAGAGGTAAATTCTGTGCTCGAGGCCGCCCCCTTGTGGGGTTGTTCCAGCAGTGCAGGGCTCCCGAGAACGTATCTGCTCCGCTGGCTGGCTGTGTGCGTGTCCTGCATGCGTGAACCATCACGTGTGACCTGCGTGTACTCCTGCCAGGTCCCAAGCCTGGTGCAGGGAGCAGCCGGGTTAGGATGCAGGGAGCAGGTGCAGCACCCACGTGCCTTTATGGAGAACGAATGACGCTGGTGGGAAGCAAACCCAAAGAGGCAGTGCAGGGGCAGGATGTGCTCACCTGTAGAGAGATGCCGGGAGGTTCACTTCCAGGGTCCCCCGGGGGACGTAGGGCCGGGCAGCCTCCTGCCTCAGGGTCTGCATGTCTGCCTCTGGGTGCCCGGGGGCTCCTGCCTCCAAGGCCTGCGGGGGCCATTGTTGACAGCAACAAAGGCGGCCCGGTGTCCTGGCAACAGCTGGGCCTGCTGGCCACAATCCAGGCCACCGCCTCTCCCCCAGCTGAGGGGCCGGGCCGGGAGAGCAGAGGCTGGAGAAGGAGGCGGGCGCTCATCTGGGTAGGGCTGGCCTGGGGCTCAGCCCTCCCACCTCTTCTCTGCCCCCCAACACCGCCGTATGGGGGCCTCCAAACCCAACGAAGCTTCTGAATTTCCTTTCCACAATCTCAGCCCTACCCTTCCAGGTGCTCAGGCCAGCAGCCCTGCAGCCCCCAGGTCCTCCCTTCTCACCCCACCCCCGTCCAGTCCTTCATCTGTTTCCAAAATACATCTAGCGCGAGAATCTGCACACGCGTGTTCACAGCGGCACGATCCACAACAGCCAAAGAGTGGAAGCAACCCAAATGCCCACCAACTGCACAACAGAAACCCAAAACAGGGTCCCTCCACACACTGGAATGTTAGCCATGAAAAGGGGTGACGCGCCGACACGACCTTGAGAACACGAAGCTCAGTGAGAGAAGCCAGACACAAAAGTGTCTGATTCCATTGATGGGAAACATCCAGAACAGGCAAATCCACAGACACAGAGGGTGGATTCGTGGTTGTCGGGCTGGGAGGAGAATGGGGGTGACTGATAATGGGGATGGGGCTTCTTTTGGGGGTGATGGAATATTCTGGAATTAGATGGTGGTGGCCGGCACAACATAGTAAATATACTAAAAACCACAGGATTGTACACCTTAAAATGTTACACACATTTTACTACACGTTAAAAAATTCACAAGAAATCCAGAACCTGCCTGCCTTTCATCATTTCCAGCTGCTTGTGGCCGCAGTCCTGTCATTGCCTGCCTGGGCAGGGCGTCCTCCCTGGTCTCTGCGCCCCTGCCCACCTGTTTCCAGGTCTCCACATCGAGAGGGGAAGAGTCTCCCTTCCCCTCTCTGCCCACAGCCCTCCAGGGTCCCCCCCTCCCTCCTGGGGTAAAAGCCCAACTCCTCCCCAAGGCCCTGCATGACCTGCCCCGTCCCCTCCCTGCCCTCTCCTCCTCCCTCTCGCTCCAGACACAGGGGCCTCCTGGCTGTTCCTCCAGCTCACCAGGCACAGTCCTGCCCCAGGGCCTTTGCACGGGTCCACAGCGTGGAGCACCAGCTCTGCCCGGGTGTGTCCGTGCCCCCCTCAGGCCCTTGCTGACACATCAGCCCTGGGCTCAAGCTGCCCTCTCCCAAGGCCCACGCCACCCTTCACACCATGACGGCCACATGCACTTACACTCTGTCGTCCACTCCCTGACACACAGAAGCTCCTCAAGGGCAGGTCTGGGCTCTGGCCTCCCTTGTCCCCGGCTGCCCAGGACGCGGATCTTCCCCAGGCCCGCAGGCCCACCCAGTGTCACAACCCCTCTGGTCCAGGCTGCTTTCCTCCCTGGGGCCTCCTGCCCCCCCCCCCTTCTCCGCTCCTTCCTGGAAGCTGCTGTGTCTCCCCTGCCTCACCCTTGGCTGTCGCTGTCACTAATTCCCTTCCCCCACCAGTCCAGGAGCAGTGGAAACGAATCCTGCCGCACCACACCTGGCCCTCCCCACGCACAGGGCGCTGGGCCGGCAGTGTCCCCGCTGGCCCCGGAAGCCCATCTGTCAGGCAGAGGTGCCGCCCCCTTTACCCCGGGCCAGGCCTCGCTATGTGCTCAGACCACCACCCCCGGGCCCACCCTCCACTTCCCAACAGAACCAGCCTGGCTGCAAGGACTGGCCTGGATCATGGGGCCATGAATTCAGGGACCCCGGCGCCCGCTGCTGACCGCCTCTGAGTGGCCCCCGCAGCCTCTCCCCCAGAGCCAGCCACTCCCCACCGGTTTGTGACATTCAGGCCGCTCTGGGGTCCCGGTGTGTGCAGACTCCAGACGGATCGAGAGACAGGCAGCCCCAGCTGGGCATGACCCACATGGTTTAATGACGGTGACGCTGAATTCCAGAAGGAGCGAGGTTCACCTGCGCCAGGCGCCTGCACCCAGCCCTGCCATGGCGCAGGCTGACGACGCGCGTTTCATCGTTTTGTGCCCGTCTGCGCTCCCAGGCTCGGGGCCTACAAGCAGAGCCAGGGCAGGGTGCGGTAGACACAGGACTGCTCTCTTATTAAAAAAACAACAACAAAACTCAAACAAACAAAAATAAGATCTGGACCCATCGGAATACACACATCTATGTACACTGTCCCTGCTCGTCCCCGCCCGTCCCCAGCAAGCAGCCGGGATGGGCCGGGAGGGGGGGCCCACCCTTCCCCAAGTTCAGGCAGGCTCGGCCGCCTGCCCCTCTGAAGGAGAAGACCTTAAGAGCTGTGACCTCTGTCTCCCCCAGGGGTAGGGGTGGGCCACTGCTCTCCCCCAGCAAGCCTTAACATTTTGGGGACTGATTTACAAACACACAGAAACAAATCCAAAGGAAAGTCACAGATACACAGATACACATGCACACGTGTGGCTGGCTGAGCGGAGCACGAGGCTCTCACAACCGGAGGAGCGGGGGCTCCAGCAGAGCCGGGGTGACCGGTGGGGCTCTGTGGGGCCTTCCCTGGCCACACTGGACCCCCGCCCCGCCCAGGCCTGCTCTGCCCAGGCCACATCCATCAATGTCCTCCGACCTGGGAAGGGGAGAGGGAGGGAGAGGAGGAGAGGCAGGGTGGCTGCTCAGGCCCCTGGCCACACACTGGCCCCACCTCCCTCCTCCCTCTTCTCCAGGTGAGGTGGGCCCAGGGTCGGGGGGAGCTCAGGAAGCTTCTGGGGGAACCCTCAGGTGCCCCCTCCCCCACCTGAAGGCGCAGATGGACAGGACCCACTAGGGTGGCCTGGAGGGGAAGGGGCTGGGGAGGAGGGCTGGGCGCCTACAGGACCTGACCCGCAGGGTCAATTCTGCCCTCAGGTTACCCTGACCGGCCGCCCAGCAAGCTGCAAGAACCACAGTCGGCTGTGACCCGGTGAGCGACAAGGACAGTCGGGGCGAGCCATGATGGCGAACAGGTCCCACATCAGTCTCCCTCAGACAACAAGTCCGCCTCAAGGTGACCTCCTTTGGCGTGTGGCCTGCTCCCAACGCCGTGCCCCTGAAAGAGCCACCGGTCGGCTGCTGGGGCAGGGAGAGCAGAGGTGGCTGCAAAGAAACCTCTCGAGTGGGGACGTCGTTTCGATCCACGGGCCGACCCGAGCCACCATCCTGCCGGGCCCTCCCCCGGCCGACCGGCCTGGTGTCCAGCTGTCTGTCCCGTAGCAGGTGTGGGCAGCAGTGAGCACGAGCTTCCGGGCAGAGCACGAAGCCCCAGCGAGGCGGTGACGGACACGGACGGAAGCAGGCGGCGTCCAGGAGGCGTCCATCCCGCTCCGAGCACAGCCGTCCGAGTCGGGGCCACCCAGGGTGGAGGGATCCGGAGGCCCCACTCCTGCTGGTGCCCGAGCCCGGCCCCGCCCCAAACACCGGCTGACAGGGTTCACAATCAGGCTTTAATAGAACCTTCAGGGTCTCTCCAGGCCCGGCTCCCGCCCCACCCTGGCTGCCTGTCTTCCTCTGGGGCCCGTGTTCGGGGGAGGGGAGGGTCCATGCACGCTGAGAGGTGGCGCTCTGCGACCAGGACGGCACGGCCACGGGTTTACCGGATCCTGGTGAAGAGGTTGAGGACGGACACGGATTCCTGCAGGGCACACAGGAGCGACGCTGAGCCCTTGGTCCGGTGACCTCCCGCAGGGGCCGGCTGCGGGGCTGGGCCGCTGGGCTGGGCGCCAGCCGCTCGAGCACCGGAAGGAAGTTCTGCCTGGAGGGACCCTGAGGCTCCGGGCCTGAGGAGGGGCCTGTGCGGGCACCTTGCGCGGCGAGTGCCCCAGGATGTGCAGGGACACCAGGTGATGCAGGAGGAGGAGAGGGGGTGTGGGGATCCTGGGGAGGGCACAGCTGATGGGGTGACTGGGGCTGGCTGAGCGGCGGGGATGGGGGAGGAGGCCCCAGGACAGGCTGAGGGCACACATGTGGGGGAACATCTGGCGCTGATACCGACCCACTTTACCTTTGTTGAACGGGTTTTGCTAAAGACATTCCAGAACCTCAGGGTTTCATCTCCAGCACCAGTGACTATGGCCTCTCCGTCAGGGGACATGGCCTGCGGGAGAAGAGAGACCCCCGCTGTCCTTGTGGCCTATGGGCAAAGCCGTGAGACGCCACGCCCCGCCACAACAAGGCACTTCCTTGTTGGCCAACGGCTTCCTGCCGCAGCAGGGGTCCCACTCTGTGCAATTGGGCAAAGGATTTGCTGGTTTAAGCACAAAACTTTTTTCTAGAAAAAACCAAAATATTGAAGAGTGAGTGGATTTGGGGAGGGGCTCCTTTCTCCAGACACGTGCAAATGGTTATTTGGTGAAACATCTAGAGATGATCTCAGGGATTGGATGTGGGTTATTCGTGGCATCTTCTATTTTTATGTGGAAACAAATACCTGGAGGTTATAAAGGCGGGCAGAGCTGCCCCTGCTCACATGGCAGGGGCGTTGGTGAAACAGATTCAGAGTGATGATGCTGCACCCTGCCGTTCAGCCCCCGAGCCCAAAGCTGGACCAGATGGAGGAACCGGGCCCGGCTGGGGAGACTCACCAGGTAGAGGACCCGGTAGGAGTGCCCGGTCAGCTTGGCCACCTGTGTCAGGGATGGGTATTTCCAGACGAGGATCTGGTTCTGCGAGTAGCCGTGCGTGCTCACCTAGGGGACAGAGAGAACGCTGTCAGAGCCTGGGGCTCCCCTCCAGTGGCCCCAGGGCGCAGACCCCCCCCCCAGACACACCCACCAAGGCACAAGGACACCAAGGCCCGCCCGCAGGGTGCAGAGACCACAGGTGTCAGCCCTCAGCCCCGCACCCTGGTCGATGACTGGCTCCAGACAGGGAGACACACTGCACATGAGCGCCCTCGGGCCTCTCCTGCGGTCACCGGGCACACGCACCAGGTCAGCTTCTGCCAGACCTGGACGGCCGGGGCCTGGCCTCCTGCGCCCCACACTCACCAGCTCATTGGCGTGCTTGGACCAGGCGAGGTTGCACACCTGGGAGCCGGTGTCGATGCACTGCAGCGGCTGCCCCGTGAGTGTGTTCCAGAAGCGGATGCAGCGGTCGGCTGTGCCGCCGCCGGACGCCAGCAGCCCATGCTGGTGCGGGGACCAGGCGATGGCCTTCACGGCCGCCAGGTGCTCTGTGTACTGCTGCACGGGGCTCAGGCTTGAGTGGTTCCAGACCAGCAGCTGCGGGGACGGGGCCGTGACGCCCGGGCAGCTCGCCCCCCAAGGGAAGGCAGGGCCCATCCTGGCCTCCCTCGGGGTGCACCGCTGTCACCCGTCACCCCTGCTCCACGGCAGGGGGGCCGGCGGGGAGGGAGGGAGGGCAGGGGCTGGGCCTACCTTGTTGTCGTTGCCCCCTGAGGCGAGCAGCTGGTGGTCCGTGGACCACTTGAGCCCACACACCTCCTGCCGGTGGCCCTGCAGCCGCCGCTCTGACTGCAAGGGTGGCGTGCGGATGTCCCTCTGCAGGATCATGCGGTCCCGGCTCCCGGACGAGAGCTGGTCGGCGTTCCAGGCCAGCGCCCCTGCGGCCGGGCAGAGGGTGGGATGACGACGGGACCCGGCCCCTCGGGACCTACCCACCCCTGGGGCCCCGAGCGGCTCCTCACCAACGCGCGCCGTGTGGCCTTCCAGCATGGACAGCTTCTTCCCTGCGGCCGCATCCCAGATCTGCACGAAGCCCTTGTGTGTGCCGACGGCCACCAGGTTCCCCTAGGACGACGACGTGGGCGAGAGTGGGCATCAGGGCCCTGTGTGGGGACCCCTTGCTCGGGCGGCTGGGGAGCTCCCCTCACCTCCCCGCAGCAGAGCCTTGGGCCCACTTCTTTTCAAGGTCTCTAACGCACGCCCCTTCGGACACCCCTCCTAGGAACTTTCTGGGCAGACGGTAGTACAGAGAGCGGGACTGTTAAAGTCCATGCGATGTGCCCCAAGATGCGCGTGCTTCAACGTGCGGAGCAAGCCTGCCCCAGAGTCTCTGTCGCTCCAATCATCTCTACCAGGCTGGGGACAGCTGGGGGCACAGGTGTCACTGCGGCTTGGGCAAGTCACCACAAGGCCAGATTCTGGCTCCTCTGGGTCTCCAAGGCCCCCAACACTGCGGAGGGCCCCTCCAGTGAGGTCCGGTCGACCTCCCTTGGGCCAACCCTGCCCAGCGGGGTGATGGGGCTAGTGTACTGACCCTCTCAGACCAGCCCACGGAGGTCACCGAGTCCCCTTCCACGGAGAGGTCACAGAGCCGGGTCACCTGGTGGAAGGGGGAGCAGTTGGTGCCCACTGCTCCTTCAAGGCCCAGACTGTCCATTCATCCATCCGTTTGTTCACCCATTCATTCATTCATTCACACCTCAGGCCTGGGGGCACTAGCGTCCGTGCTGGGACCCAGTAGAAGGCGGCTGGGGGGCTCGGGAAGCCACAGGCCGGGAGGTGACACACCCAAGCACAGGGATGCTGACTGCACAGAGCCTGGAGGGATGCGGGCATCACGCCCGGGGTGGGGGGTCCCTGCAGCAGGTGTCGGCCACAGGCTGCCGGGTCGGGGGTCGGGTATGTGTGTGTGTGTGAGTGCGGGTGTGCCGGCCTCGCTGTGCTGGCTTCGCTCGCCTTCTCTGAACCCACTTGCATCTGGTTTTGTCCCTCAAACACCCCACCTGCAGGGTCTTTGTGCCCTGCAGACCCTGAGCCCACATGTGTCCAGCAGCCACTCCGAGGCATTTACTGCTGGGTGGGGGACACTGCACTCAGTCGGGCCCGGACACTGCGCCTCTTCTGCTGGCACGGGCGGAGGCTGGAGCTCAGGCCGGGGAGCAAGGACTCCTGACTCTTGGAAGCCAGCCCAGGGCAGGGACGGGCGTGGGCCTCCACTCACCCCTGCTGACCGACCTCAGGAGAGTCTGCACACTGAGGAGACAGGCCTGGGAGGAGGGGGTGGCCAGGAGCTGCCCCAGGCTCTGGAGGCCCCCGGCAACACTCCCACCCTTCACACAGGCCCCGGCCCGGCTCGGCTGCCGCCCCGCAGCCCGCGTGCGTGCGCACAGGCTCAGCGGCACCCACCTGGCTGGTGCAGGCGCTCCACAGGTACACGCAGGTCCCCAGCCCCACGCTGAGCACGTTGAGGGATGACCAGTCCACCAGGTTCAGGTAGAAGTCGTCCTGCAGCTCGGGCGCGTCCAGGACCTTGAAGGGGATCTTAGAGATCTTGCGGGTGGGTTTCCGTGGTGACCGCAGTAACTTCTGACTGCAGAGAGAGACCGAGGCAGAGATTTGGCAACAACTGCACAGAACTGCAGAGACGCCATCTCCTCCCGGTGGCGCTGGGAGGCTGCGTCATTTCCCGCTTGTCCCGACTCTGTCACTGTGTGATCCCAAACCCGTGGGTGACCCCACGGCCACCGACCCCTCCACCACTGGATGTTCAGCCGCCCTGAGCTCCGACAGCCCCGCCTTCCCCTCTGCCCAGCACCTCCTGCAGGACCCCTCCTGGGCTCCCAGCACCTGGTCTGGGCCCGCAGCAAGTCCCCAATGAGGGGGGTCCTCTGGGCCACCCCGTACCCCGTACACAGCTCTAGAACTGATGGCAGCTCCCGGGCCCTGCCCGGCTGCCCCCCAGCCCCACCCCCGGCCAGTGCAGGTCTGGACTCACCTTTTGTTGCTGACGGGGGACAGGGAGTAGGGAGACACGTCATTGCCATCGTCGGGGCTGGAGCGCTTGGCGCTGAGGGAATACTGGGGGCAGGGGACACCCACTGAGTGGATGCTGCGTCCCCGAAGCCCTGGTGGCCTGTGCCTGAGTCCAGGGTGCGCCGAAACTGGGAGGGGCTCTGACTAGAGATGCGCGTCCCAGGCAAACCAAACCTCGCACCCAAGGCGTCCTCCTGCAGGGCTGCTGGCATCAGCCTGTCTCTCCAGCCCCCGTGCAGCCACCAGCCCCTCAGCCCAGTCTCCTGAGGGACCCAAGCCAGGCCTTCTGGCGCTGCCCCGGGGCCCAAACGGGGAGGTGGGCTGCGGGGTGGCTCAGGCTGGGGCCCCGCCCCTCTGCCCTGCAGGCAGCACCGGTCCCAGGTCCCTCCAACCCGCAGGCACGCAGGAGGGCGACAGGCCTGGTGCGAGGCACGGGGTTAAGCGGGCCCCTGTGCCTCTGGTATTCCAGCCCCCTGGTAGGGCTGACATGGGAGGAGACGCCCGCGGAGGCTGAGACCGGAGGCCGGGGGCAGCCAGCGGGGCTCACCGTGAAGAGGCCCTTCCTCTCAGGCGTGGAGGGCTGCAGCCTGCGGTCCTCCGTCTGCGGGTCCTGCACCTTCTCGATGCCGGCACCGAGCAGTTCGTTCTTCAGCAGAGCCGAGTAGGCCAGGCCGTCTGTGGGCACCAAGCTCCGTGAGGCCGGGCTGGGGGGCGGGGCGGAGGGGGCAGGGGGCGGGGGGGCCTGAGTCCCGACCTTTGCCGTTGTCTGAGGTGGCATCCTTGGCTTTCCGGTTTTGGCTGGGAGATTTCTCATTTTCCTGTGGGACAGGGAGGGGAAGGAGGTAGGGCTGAGTGGGAAGGACCCGGCCTGTGCCCCAAGGCTGCGCGGTCAGGGTCCCTCTCCCGAGCCCCCTCACGTTGATCCTGTGGAAATTCACGCTCCAGTTGGCGCCGGCTCTGGAGGGGATGAAGCGGTCCCCGTGCTTGCTGGGGGAGGACACGGGGGAGTTGGCGGGTGTCAGGGTTCGCCGCATCTCTGCAACCTGGAAAGACGGCAGGGCGGGCTGGGTGCCTCAGAGCCCCCAGAGCGCCCCAAGGCCAGCCTCTCCTCCCCGACTGAGGCCCCGCCCACTGTGCCTCCTCGCCCTTGGCCTCTGGCCACCGAACGAGGGTTTGATCTTGGTAGTGACCCACGTGCTGGAACCTGCTAGCGGCACCACGTCTGGGGCTCAGTTCGTCCGTCCGGCTCCGTGGGTGGGAAGAGGCCGGGGAGCGAAAGCCCGACCATGGACACCGCCACGTGCTGAGAGCCGTTTCTCAGCGGTCACCAAAGGACAGGAACGTTGACAGCACAGAATAAAGAGCATCTGTCCCCCGACACTGAGAGCCTGTCGTCCTGCCAGCCCCATTCCCCGCACACAAGGCTATTCCCCCATCAGACCACGACCCAACCCCAGAACCAGGCCGTGGGAATGTCCCAGGAATGTCCCTCTTTCTACAAGGGATCTGCTGTAGGTTGAACTGTGTCCCCCAAAAGGATATGCTGAAGTCCCGAACCCTGATACTTGCGATGTGACCTTAATTAGAAATAGGGGTTTTGCACATATTATCAAGTTGAGACGAGGTCATACTGGAGCAGGGTGGCCCTAAATCTAAGGCCTGGTGTTCTCAGAAGAGACAGAGACACCGGTACACAGAGGGAGGGGGGACGTGAAGATGAGGCAGAGACTGGAGAGTGGGTCTGTAAGCCTAGGACTGCCGGCAACACCAGAAGCTGGAAGAGGCAGGAAGGACCCCGCCCTGGACGGCCCAGCGCGGAGCTGAGAGCACTGAGAACCGGCGGGCGCAGCCTGCAATGTGTCGGGAGCCCAGGACAGAGAAACACAACACGGCGGAGGGGGTGGTGATGCAGGAAAGAGCAAAACAGGTCCCTCCCGTGCCACCATCGCTCCTCTGCCCTGGCTGCCCACGAGGATGAGGGGTCTGTGGCCCCGGCAGTGGAGGGCAGCGCAGGGAGGTGCTGGGGGATCCCACACCTGGCGTGGCCGTGCCGCCGAGGGGGAGGACGTGTTTGTCGCCCGTCGGCACCTCTGTTCTCTGAGGGCCAAAGCCCAGCAGCTGCCTGCCCCCACCCCCGCGCCCCCCAAGTCTCCCCGGCGCTGGCGGGGCAGCCCTGGGCACTCACGCACGGCATCGTATTCTCGTTCTGGATGACGATCTGCCGGAGCAGGCGCCGCTCGTAGTCCTGGTCCATGGCGGCCGTCAGCCTGGGCGGGAAGGGCGGGAAGGGCGCGAGAGGTCAGCGCCGGCGCGCAGCGGTCCCCCCAGCTGCCTGGCGAGCACAGGGCACTCCTCGGGGATGGCCGAGTCCCCTGCCAGGTGGGGGCCCTTCTCTCCCAGGAGCCCAGCGGGACGTGACGGGGACAAACGGGGCTCCTCTCTGGTTGTTCTGCAGGAACCTTCCACGGGGCCCGCACGCCTTTGTCCTGGTTCTGGCCGGTCGCCCACTTACCGCAGGCCCCCCCATCCCACACAGGCACCCATCTCGTCGCCTTCCTGCTTCAGATGCTCTAGGCCGTGAGCCGCCCCCGGGACCTCGTCCTCGCCCCTTAGCTCCTCAGGCCCCGTGAGGGAGGCGGGGCGGCCCGTCAGTCGCCTGCCTGTCCCTTCGCGGGGGTCCGCGGAGCTGACCGGGCGCCAGGCCTGCCGGGGCGGGGGACGGCGGCCTCCAGCGGACACACACCCCCGCCCAGCTCCCACCAGCTCCCCCGATCGCCTGGGGAGGCCTCTGAGGAAGAGGAGCGAGAGTGCCGCAGCGAGGGGATGCCGAGGAGCATTCCAGAGAGGGAAGAGCAGGCCTGAGGCAGGAGGGCTGTGCGCCTTCCAGGACAGGGCGGAGGCCAGCAGACGCCTCAGAGGGCAGGGTACCCTTCGCGGGGGACGGCAGGCCAGAGTCCAGGGATGCCTGAGGCTCCGGGGGGGGGGGCGGCGCCGAGGGGGCCCCCCGAGCCCAGCCTCCCACCCCGTGCCTGCTCTGCCCCCACCCCCGCGGCCTCGCGCCATCACAGTCACCCTACGCTTCCGGCTGCAGCCCGAGGGCTGGACGGGGCAGTGCTGGCTAGTTCCGGTCCCCGAGCCTCCAGGCCGGCGCCGCTCTGACAACAGACCAAGTATCAAGCATTCCAAAAGTGCAGGCTGGCCAGAAATTAAGTTTACGAATACAAATTCCTAGGTGTAGTACCCTGGGGAAGTCCACACTTGCCTTTAAAAAAAAATTATGGTAAAATACACGTAACATAAAATTCACCACCTTCACCATTTTTAGGTGCACAGCTCAGCGGCATTCAGTCCATTCACGTTGTTGGGCAACCATCCCCACCATCCACCTCTAGAACTTCCTCGTCTTCCTAAACCGAAACCCTATCCCCATGAAACATTCCCTCCCCATCCCCTTGCCCCTGTTAGCTCCTCAAGAAATCAAATACACACAGCCACGTGACCCAGCAACTCCACTTTGAGATATACAGCCCGGAGAAAGGAAACAGACCCACACAGAAGCTAATGTTCAAATGCTCTTACCAGTACTATTTACAA
The DNA here is from genome assembly GCF_028564815.1 of Eubalaena glacialis. NCBI lineage: Eukaryota > Metazoa > Chordata > Mammalia > Artiodactyla > Balaenidae > Eubalaena > Eubalaena glacialis. Next base: position 184,910,065 of record NC_083719.1, on the reverse strand, counting down.
AAGCTAAGAAGAGAAACAACCCAAGTGTCACCCACAGTGAACGGATAAACAAGGCATGCTCCATCCCCACCCTGGAATATTCCTCAGCCTTAAAAATAAAGGAGGTTCTGACACCTGCTACGCCATGGATGAACCTTGAGGACATCATGCTCAGTGAAATAAGCCAGACACAAAAGGCCACATACTGTGTGATTCCACTCATGAGAGGTCCCAGAGCTGTCAAGTCCATACAGACAGAAAGTAAACCAGAGAGAACGTTTGCCCTTAAAAAAAAAAAAGACACCTGAGGAAAGTCCAGCGCTCGTGTCTCTCTGTGTGACCAGGAAACTATGAGACACTCAGGCCGATCTGCTGAAGTGCTACTTTCATGCCCCCAGATGGCCTCTCCGAGCTCCTGGGCCTAACCCTGGGCTGAAGCACCGGCATGAGCCCGTCAGGTCCTTGTCCCTCACCGGGATTACGTGATGCACAGGGCTGCCTTGGTGTGGCTTCGGCCCAAAGGCAGATGCTCAGCCGAAGCGGGGCCAGTCGGGTTAGACCCCACGGGACAGTAACGCAGCCACTGGTCACCTCAGCGTGCCTATCTTACGCCGTGTTCCCTCCACGTGGCCCCGTGAACTGCATGCCTGCACCCCCTTGCAAAGATGAGGCTGTCGAAGCTGGGCAAGGGGTCAGGTGGGGGAAGAGACAGGGCTCCTGCTTGGACGCCCACCCGCCCCCGTGCCCACGGCCCTCCCTCCACTCAGCCTGGGGCCCTTCTGAGCCCGTGCTGGCCCAGAGCCACCCATGCCCTGTCATCGACAGACAGCGGGCTTCCTGCTTCAGTGAGAAGCGGGGTTGCAACACCTCCGCCCCCCCCATTTCAGGTAAACCTTTGGGAGCAGGCACCCCCTTGTTGGCCAACGGCTTCCTGCCCCAGCAGGCGTCCCTAGACACATTTTGTCCATTCTGGCCCCAGAACATAGTCTCTGAAATGACAAACGGCTGTCTCCGTCTCTGGCCTTGCCCTCCCCCTCCCCACGCGCCCACCCAGGGCCCCCCGCAAGCCCTCACCACACCCGACGGCTCCTGGGCAGCAGGGCCATAGCGGGACACAAAGGCGCCCATCTGAGCATCTGGCCTGGGGGGAGACACCCATTCAGGGGACCATTTCCCAAGGGCGGACCCGGCCGTCTCGCTGACCACAGTGCCAGGCCAAGTGCAAGCCAGAACCAAGCCCCAGCAGGGCCGGCGTCCACGGCGACTGAGTGGCCCGTGAACGGGCTTCGAGTGGGGCCGGACACCAGGAAGAGCCGTCACGGCCCTGTTCTAGCAGCTCCAGAGTTGGGCCAGTTGGCTGTCCCTGCTCTGCAGACACGGAAATGAGGCTGAGAGAGCCTGGCTAACTTCCTGGCCCGACGTGTGTGGTCAACCACGGCAGCCCTGACCAGGGCCTCGTGTGCCGCCCGCCGGGCAGTGAGCCCTCGGGAGAGCAGGTGCAGGCGCACTCGGCTGTGCGCTCGGCGGCACCACCTCCAGGGCCCCCACTGCTGGGCTACAGCTCGGGGCCGGCGGGGCCCAGGGGAACGAGGGGCCTCATCATCAGCCTTCTAAGCCTCTCGGTCCACATGAGCTCATTTCCGACGGAAACCACGGCCCCTCCGTTCACAGACCAAAGCCACCGTGCCAATGCCCCCAGCGGCTCCCTGCGTGGTCAGACGGCAGGGCCCAGACAACAGCTCGGACGCCGCCCGCACGCCAGAACCTAAGCAGAGCGCAAAGCACCACGGTCATCTCGGACCACATGGAGCGGGAGACTGGTTTCCTGGGATGCGCAAAGAAGCCGCTCCTAAGACGCCACGTGTCCTTGCGCCAGGGGTGCACTGAATCTGAGCCCAGCGAGTACGCCCAGCGTGGCGCGCCCCTCTCCATCTGCCGGCGGCGTCCCAACGGGACACTCTGCAGAAGCCCGTGCAGCTGGCGGACGTCTCACTGCTGACAGATGTGTCTGTTGAGGGTCAGAGAGGTTCCTAGTCCCCAACCTCTGGGTATGTTCCCTTATATGGCAGAACAGGCTTTGCAGATGGGGTTAAGGCCCCTGGGATGGGGATGTCCCGGGGGGCCCAGTGGAGGCGGAGGGTCAGAGGCAGAGAGAGACGGGAGATGCTGCACTGCTGGATACGATAGAGATACGAGGATAGAGGACGGGGCCGCGAGCCAGGGAGGCGGCGCCTCTAGAAGCTAGGAAAGGCGGGAACAGATGCTTCTCTGGAGCCTCTGGAAGGACTAGCACTGCCCAGGCCTGGATTTTAGCCCCGTGAGGCCCGAGCCAGTCTCCTGACTTCCAGGACTGTGTGAATAAATTTCTGCTGTTTTAAGCCAGGGAGTTTGTAGTAATTTGTTACAACAACTGCAGGACACGCACACACTAGGGGCAGGCGGAGGAAGGTAGAGCACCGAGACCACCTTTGCTGATCTTTAGGGGGAGGTGGCTGCCGAGAGGGTGTCCTCAATGTGGGCCCTTAGAGGCCTGCTCTCTGCCCCAGCCCGTGCGGCTCACGCGTCTGTCGGAGAGTCTTCATTCACCCCACCAATCCCATGTTTCCTGAGCACCTCCAGGCCTGGGGCAGGTGCTGGGCTGGAGCAGGCAGCGAGGACACAGTCCCACCGTGCTGAGCTCCCTGCCTAGCGGGGCGGCGAGCCAGAGACAAGTCACCAGGGGAAGAGGAGCCTTGCCGGTGGCAGCGCGCCCCAGCGGCCAGCTGTCTACGGAGGGGCAAGGCGGACGCGAGGTCCAGATTGGGCGGTGGGTGAGTGTGTGGGGCCGTCAGATGCCAGCATCCAGCCCAGGATGGTGACTCCGAGACCCGACCCCTCACAGAGGGACTCGCGGAGGCGCGGGCACGGGTGCAGGGGCTCCGGGACTAACGCCTTCTCAAGCTCTGCCCTTGTAGATGCAGATGACGCGCCCCACCATGGACGCTGCCCTCTTCTCTAAAGTAACAAGCCGGCGCCCTCAGGGGCACCCCCTGCCCCCCGCACACCCAGGCTGTCTCGGTGAGGAGGCAGACAGACGCCAAGGGCCTCAACCAAGATCTCTGGAGGAGAGCGGTAACTCGCAGCATTGGTCGGCCGCAGTCACACCCAAACCACATGATGCTGGCGACAAAACCGGGCTGAGCCCCCACTCCAGCCCATTCTCAGAGCCGAGGGCCTGCGCCTCCGCCAGGCTGCAAGCGGCCTATTCTAGAGAGTGGAGGTGGCATCCGAGAGAGTCCTCGGTCCCAGGACCTCGGGGACGCCCGCCCACCTCCTCTAAGACTGCTGCTTGCCGCACTGCAGAAGACCAGAAGAGCCCGAAGCCCTGAGAGAAAAGGCTGATAAATTCACGTGTGGAGAAATGAAAAGTGTCTGCAAGCAAACACACCACAAACACAGTTTTATAAAAAAAGAACGACACAACAGGGAAAAGTACCTGCCACCCTCAGGACAGACCAAAGCGGCAGAGGATACAAACGGTTCCCGGAAAAAGAGGCTCGGCTGCACGCGCGGCCAGAGGGCTGCGAACCCAGCCCAGAGCCCGCTCCCCCCTATCCCCGCGCAACTCCACGATCAGATGACGCACCCTCGCACCCACGCTTGGCAGGAGCCGGAATTTGGCAACTGCTTTCAGAATCTAAAAACGCACATCCTCTCTGACTTCTAAGAATTTACCCTTAGAAACTCTGGCGCGTGTGGGCAAAACCCTGTGTACGGAGACTTCTCCGCAGGCTGCTTAAGAAAGCAGGGGACGAGAGATGTCTACAGACCAGACGTCTACCTGCAGGGTGTGGCCCGTCTCCTCACAGGAGGCACTGCGGTAAAAGGGGGGCGGGTCTCTGGGACCCAGTAAACGTGACAACATGCTGTGTAGAACAAGCTATTTCTGGAAGGTTTGGGAAGGTCGGCTGGGGAAGAGGAACTAGAGGACGGGGTCAGGAGAGGAAGGAAGCCCTGGTCCCCCTGCCTTGTCACTCTGTGCTTCTTGGATTCTGCATCATGGGAACTCGCCGGCCATTCAAAGAAACGAGCAGCCGGGGAGAGCGGGGACCATGCATGCCCCGGCTCGAGACCAGAAGAGTCTGGGCAGCAGGGGCATGGCTGGTTGTGCAGGGGAACGCTCTGCCACCTTTGCTGTGTGTCTGCAAAGTTTCCTAGTAAAAGGCAGAGAGAGAGTAGTGACTTTTCTGTTGAAAAGAAGTTCTGAGCACAGAGGATCTGCAAGGCGGCTGAGAAAGGTTCCCCCAGGCTGCAGGGGGTTTAGAGCTGTCTCGGGAGACAGAGCGGGGAAGGAAGCGATGAGAGCCTGCTCAGAGGGGCCAGAACCCTGGCCCTAGAGATGCTCTGCCCGGGAGCCGGCACCTGCAGGCTGGTGTCTGCGGTCTGTGAGGTGGGCTGGGGTCCTCAGTCGCTGGCTGCCAATGCCCCCTCTGCAGGGCACTGTCACTGGGAGGCTTGCCCACCCGCCAAGCCAGCCCCTAAGGTGCGTCTCCTCTTTACCCCTCGTGGCCCCCAGAATGAAGACCCAGGCGGCCCACACCTTCTCTCATTGCTTCAGACTGGCCTTCAGTCTCCGAGCCTCAGCCTAGTCCTCTGGGAAATGGGCATGATCCTGGTCACCTGAAGGGACAGGATGAGGTCCCTACAAGGCTAGGAGTAGGGCCTGCACGTGTCACAGACCGCCTGACCCCTCAGGGCTGCCCTCCTGTGCGCTCCCCATGTTCAACCCCGGCCCCGGTCCTCTCCGAGAGTGAGGTTGACTCATGCTGGATGAAGAGGTCCCAGTGACAGAGCAGGGCCCTTGCTTTCAAGCCGGCTGCTCAACAGCTGGCTGCCCCTCCTGAGGAGGCCTCCCCTGCGGCTCCTCGATACCCCTGACCTTGCTCGGCCCTACAGCATGCCAGGGTTCCAGGCACCAGGTACTCAGCAGGATGGTTCACTGTCAGTACAACCCAGGGGTCCTCACCAGGGTGGTTCTGCCCCCAGGGGACACTGGGCCAGGTCTGGGGATGTCTGTGGTTTTCATGACTGTGGGTGCCCGGGATGCTGCTCTACATCCCAGAGCCTGGGATGCGCCCCACCCCCGCCCCCCAGAGAATGACCCGACCCCGTGTCCACAGTGCTGGGGGGAGGGCCCTGTAGGGCCAGGCCAGGGAGGCTCCCTGGTGAGTGAGATGATGGGGCATGGGCTGGCCCTGGGGTTAGCAAGGACCAAGGGGCCTGAAGATAAGCCAGTGTCCCAGCCCTGTGAGCCCTCCTTCCAGCTGGAGCCGGAGGCGGCTGGGGTCCCACGTGAGGAACAATACCAAGAGCAAGCTTTCACCTCAAGTCACTAACAGCCCCCAGGTGCGGGCAGGAACCGGCCCTCCCTCCCCCAGCCCACAGAGGAGGAAAGGAGGTCAGACAGGGGCATGTGGGGCAGGACCCATGACAGTGCAGCCCCTCTGACTGTCACCATCAAGGCCTCCCCGGGGGGTGTGCGGTGCGGAGGGCAGCACGAGGGCAGCATCCTGGGCACACCGTCCACGAGTTCACGCCAGGCCTGGAGGGGCCCAGCCAGCACTGCTTCCAGAAGTGCTCAAACTGCAAGTCCCTCAAGGCCTTGCTTATCTTTAAAACCGGTCCTGCTGTTTTCCTGCTGTGAGCCTTGGAGGCCAAGGAGATACCGTGTGACGTGGTTCATGACTCCGTGCTCGAGGCTGAGCACGGTCTGCGTGTGGCATGTGGCCGCCTGCCTCCCTGCCTGCCTGCCCGTGGCACCGCTGACATCTGGGCCGTCCTGGGCACTGCGGGGTGTGGAGCAGCCTCCCTGGCCCCCACCTGCTCAATGTCAGGGGAGACTCCCTCCGAGTTGTGTGGATCACAGATGTCCCCATACGTAGCCCAGTGTCCCCTTGGGGGGGGCGGGGTGCAGGATCACCCCGAGTGAGGGTAACTCTGGCCTCTGGGGGGGCTGGTCACACCAGCTCCCCACACGGGGCACAGGGAAGGGAGGGGAAGAAAGCATGCCAGCAGGAGCCTGGGGACACCGCCCTGCCAGGTCCAATGTGGGCACTGCGTCCCCGGCGAACGGGGCACTGCCCTGGCCCTGTGGGGAGGCCATCAGAACACAGGTGAGGACAGTGAGAGCGGTGACACGAAGGCCACCTGTGCCTCTCCAGCAGCCAGCACAGCTCCAGGCAGTCCAGGCGCTTGACTCAACTTGGTTCCCAGGTGCCATCCTATTTCCATTCCACAAAAGCGGGGCTCGGGCGGCTGGGCGGCGGTCCAGCTCCATCCCGCCCGCCCCCACCTGCCCACAGCTGCTCGGGCTCCGCAGTGAGAGGCTCCCCAGGCCAGCACCAGCAGGCCAGCCGTCTAAAGCTCCAAGGCCCACTCAGGACTGGTCATCACGGCCACGTGTGCATCGTCGCCGCCCTGCTCCAGCAGGAGCCATCCAATTAGGGATCATGGTGACAAACGGCTGGGGCTCCCTGAAAACCGTCATCTCGGGGCACAGACTTTCAACGGGCCCAACACCTCGGGGAAGCGCCCTCCTTCCCGGAAGCGTGCAGGCGGAAGAACCTGGAGACCGGGGCTGGCTCTGGTGCCCGTCCCCGGCTTCCTGACTACCAGCCCCCGAGAAAGGCGGGGGGCTGGTCGCCTTCTTCCAGCCGGTCTCTGAGGGGTTGGGGGAGAAGTCCCACAGGAGAGACCCAACCAGAAAATGGGGGTCGTCTACTCTTCCGCTCCAGTCAGTCTGGCTCTGCCTCTTCTTCCTGGGCCCAGGCAGGCAGGCCGGCCCCGCGGCCCCCTCCCCGCACGATCGTCAACCAGTCCCAGCAGGGTGGACGAGAAAGGGCGGGCTGCAGACAGGGACAGACCTGCTCTGAGTCCTGGCTTCACCCCTCCCTGGCTGCATGGCTCTGGGCAAGCAACTTCCCCTCTCTGAACCTCAGTCTCTTCAGCTCAAAGATGGGGGTAATGGGATAACACCGCACGTGTTGCGGTGACCTGGGCGCAGCTTCCGTGAAGCAGCAGGTAGAGGGCCTGACCCAAAGGAGACGCTAGGAAATGGGGGCTGGTCCCACGGGCTCAGTGACAGGCGCACAGCAGACCCCAGACGCCCCTGCTTCCTGCTCCACCGCGCGGTGATGTGGGCTGTGCGGCACGGGAGGTATCCTGGTGGCCACAGCTGTGGGCCAGGTGACCAGGCAGGGCCCCATCTTCTCCCACACTGCCCCCGAAGGTGAAAAGGACTGGTCTCCCCTTGGAGGAGGGAGGACCGTCCTGAGGACGTGGGAGGAGCAGGGTTGTGGGCTGTGGTTGTACAAGGCTAGGACCTGGGCTCCTGTGAAGGGAGTGGTCTCTCCCTGCAGCGGGAACACAACGATCTAGCGGCCCCTTATGTCTAAGGACAGCAAAGGACAAGGCTGGGAACGGCCAGAGTCAGAAAGGACTGTGCCCGGCACTGGACGGGGGACAGCGCACCTTCCCGAGTGGCCGAAGGGAATCACTAGGAGAGGGAGGCCTGGTGGCGGCGCCCTGAGGAGCATCTTCCTTTCGTTCGTTTGCTCATTCATTCATCTGAGGCTACTGCCCTTCTGTGTGCAGGCAGGTGCAGGAGCTGCAAAGCAGGGAGCCAGAGTTACGGCCCACCCCCGGGCTCACAGCCTCAAGGAGAGGAGAATCCCGTCAACACCTCTTTTCTCCGTGACAACACCCCCAAGAGCACACTGCTGGCAGCAGGGCACCTCCACCCCATGTGAGATTGCTGCTCGAAACCTCAGAAATGATGCCTGAAGCGCAGTTTCTCATCCCCCCACCTCTCAGCACACGAAGCACCCACTCCCGTCTGACTTGGTGAAACGTTCAGACCGTAAGGGCGTCTGGGTCTGCAGCAACCCAGAGGATGCAAACCCCACGCAAAGGAAGAACAACTTGGGGGCCACAAAACTGTGATTTATGTCGGAGGCCTGACTCTCAAGGCTGGATGTCCCATCAGGACCCCAGAGCCCTTACACATCTCTGCGTCCGCTTGCACACCTGCAGGGACAGGGATCTCACCCCCTCACAAGCAGCCTTGAGCAACAGAAAGTGCTTCCTCAATCTGTCTCACCGCGGTTCCCACCCATGGGTCCTGGGGGGCGGTGGCAGAAGGAAAAGCCTAGTGTGTTTAGGGCAGCCCTGGCACTGCTGACACTCAGGCGGGGTCCTGCTCTGCGGCGGGCCGTCCTGGGCACCGTGGGGGGTTGAGCAGCTTCCCTGGCCCCGCCCCCTGGATGTCCCACCCCCAGGTTTGACAACCGCCTAAACCAGTGGAGACCCTCTGGTTTAGGGAACTCCTTAGGGAGAATAGTTGCTTCCCCCGCTCCCCCGGCTTGAAAGACTAGCACTGACCTCTCAGTTGCTCAGCCCTTCTGTAAGTGCAGACAGACAGACAGACAGACATGCCCCAACCCCCATCTTTCCCTCCCCCCACCATCCTTCCAGCCCTCCACCCAGCGGCCCCTCCTCACTGTGGGACCCAGTGCAAATACAGCCTGACCCCCTTCCTGCGGTGACTGTCATGCCTGGCAGGGATGAGACCCTCCCTGATGGTCACAATGCAATGGTTCCTGGGCCCATTCTGATCTGGGGAAGGGCATGGGGGGTCTGGAAAGAATGGTTTGGGGAGGCTGGGGTGTAAGGAGCACACTGGGGGCAGGAAGAGGGAAAGGTGACAAGGCCAGAATGGCAGTCTCCTGGGCTGTGCCCTAGGGCGGCTGGTGGCAGGGAGGTGGGGAAGGGACAGGTGGAGGGGCTTGATGAGATGCGCATTTGCAGGCTGGCGGTGGTGCACTGGGCAGAGCGGCAGGGAGCAGGGAGACGGGGCCTGCTTGCCCAGGTGAGAACGCAGATGGTCCTGAAAAGATGGGGGGGACGGAAAGGAGGGGCCCAGGTGAGGCTGGGGGAAGTAGGGGAGGGGGGACGGGCAGGTCTGTGGAAAGAGCAACCTTTTCTGGACGCACCGCAGGACACCCAGGAGAGGATCGACTGGCTGCTGGCCGCGTGGGCCTGCAGTCAGGAGCCAGCTTTGGGCATCAGCAGCAAATGAGGACCGGAAGCTAAGGGCGAGGGGCAGGCCACCAAGGAGTGCGTGCAGAGGCATCTGAGTCCCGATTAAACAGGAGGCCGCCCCACAAGAAACCGTGCCCGGCTACTCCTAGTAGCTCTGTTCGCAAGACGCAGAAGGTGCCAACGGCCCAAGGGCCCCCCAACTGGTGGACAGACACAATATGGCCCACCCATACGACGGAATACTATCCAGCCACAAAAAAGGAAGGACACGCTGCAACGTGAACAAACCTTAAAGATGTGATGCTCAGTGAGAAAAACCAAATATGAAAGGCCACATACTGTGTGATTCCATTTATATGAAACGCCCAGAACAGGCAAAGCCAGACAGAGTGGTTAGTGGTTGCCAGGGGCTGGGAAGGGGATGGGGAGTGACTGCTGATGGAGACGCTCTAAACTAGATGGTGGTGATGGCTGCACAACCTTGTAAATACACTGAAAACCACCCAACTGTACAATTTAAATGAGTGAATTGTGGAATACAACAATTATATCTGAGGAAAGCTGTTACCAACAAAAATAAATAAGATGACAAAAGGAGGGCGAGTGAAGGACGAAGGGGGAGGCACAGGAAGTCAGGCGAGTGGGTTCCACGTTCTACTTTTTTTTACGACTCGCAGTAGTCAGATGACTAAAAGAAGCAAGGCCGGGAGGGTGCACAGCATGTTCTCTCCTTCCATTCACACCTGAGGACATTGAGGCAGGAGAGAGTAGTCACTTGCCAAGAACATAGGACATGGCGGTCAGGCGACCAACATCCCGTCGAGACTGTCAGTGCCACATTCGGGGGGCTCCGGTTGCGCGCCTGTCCCCTGACTTAAACACTCCCTGCCTGCACCGGGCAGGCTCCGAAGCGGCCAAAGCCTGGGGGAGGCCAGTGGGGGGTGGGCAGGGCCGTGATCAGTGGAGCCGACGAGCAAGAAGCCACTGGGGCCTGTGAGGGAGAAGTCAGACCACAGGGAGCTCTTGGGGCGGAAGAGGGGGAGCCAAATACTCCCTTCCCGGCTCTGCAGGCCACCGGCTCCCGGTGCCAACCCCCAGGACCGGCCAGGACCTCCGCACCCACTCAAGCCAGCATTCTACAGCCCCAGCCGCACCGGGCCCTGTGCAGGATCTGGGGATGGAGTCCCTGTACTCACAGGCCTCCTGGTCAGGACTCTAGTCCAGGGTCTCTCCCCCTCGGCACTGTGGACATTCAGGGCCAGGTCATCCTCTGTGGGGGACCGTCCTGGGCGCTGCGGGGTGTGGAGCAGCACCCCTGGCCCCCACCCCCTCGATGTCAGGAGCAGCCCAGTCATGACAACCACAGATGTCCCCAGACATCACCAGTGTCCCCAGTTGAGAGCCTCTGCTCTAGAAGAGAAGGATTACAAGAGTGCTGCAAGTTGGCTGCTTTCTTAAAGACAAAGTCCCTTGATGCTAGCCAGAAATCCCCAGGATCGACCCTCCAGACTGAATGACTTTGGATCCTCATCCGTCTCAGTAACACTGAGCGAAAGGTCCCACAACCAACCCCACTCTGGGCCTCCCCAAACTCAGAAGTCCTGGGTATACAAAACCTGCCCCAGTCAGAGGCCCCCAAAACTACGAATGGCAGAAGACAGAGGACCTGGTGTGAAAATCGATGCAGACCCGCTTCTGAAGACTCATCAGGCTCCGAGGTCCTCCTTGCCCAGCCCCAGACAGATAGCAACAGCCAAGGCACAGATTCTGAGATCGTCCTGGGAAATGGTCACGGTGGCACGCTGGCCAGCACAGTCACGTGAGACGCGGCCCCCAGCCACAGCAAAGCAACTGTCCTTTGAACCAAGAGCTGTCCAAGGACCAGAGCCCCGGCGTTTGGAGGGGGAGTAGCCTGCATCCTTAACACAACTCTCTTGGAGCAATCCAACCTCACTCGCTATGCAAAGCACTGCTGGGCGGCCAGCACACCTGCTTCCACTCTCAGGTTCAGAAGAAAAGCCGGCTCAGCGTGGCCGAAACAGAAGGGGCCCTCGACATCAACAGTCACGACGGCCCACGAGACACTCTGCCCATAAATGGGCCACGGGGAACAACGTGTACCCACTCTGAGGACTGCACACTGCCTCCTCCCACCCAGGATCTCATCAGCTTCCAAGAGTGCAAATCCCGTCCCCACCTCCAGGAGAGACCAACCAACCTTCTTTATTTCAAAGGCATTCCCACCTAGCCCCGATCTGGAAGGTGGATCTGGCAGGCGCCGGCTGCATGAGGTCTGGGTGGACGGTTTTTCTTTAGGTAAACTGTCCTTGTTCCAAGTATGCTAAGAAGTGGCGGGGACCGGGGTGCGGGGGGCGAGGAGAGTGGGCTGCAGCCTCACCAGCTAGAGGCATGAGGTCATCGCTTAGCGGACTGGGGGTGGGGGGATCTAGTTCCCAGTCTGAGAGGCACCTTGAACCAAGGGATGACTTGAGGGGAAAGAGAACAGGGAAAAACCAAACGGGTTTAGGCTGGACAGCTGCACAACAGTGGGACTCAGGCTTTGAATTGGGGGCAGGTCTGGACAGTGCAGGACCAATGGGAGGTGGGGGTCAGTTTTTAGCAGGGGAAAACGGCTGTAATGGCGTGACTGTGCCACACTTGCGGGATCCGGGGTGGCCGGGCTGGTGCTTGTTGGAAGACCCAGAATGGTCCCGGATTGGAGGGCAGTTGGGCACCACCAGGCGGTGTCACATTTTGGGGAGGTCAGTGGCGAGATGGGAGCGCTGGATTCTGGGTGGGTCATGCCCAGAATGGGTCAAGCCGTAAGGGTGCGGGGAGCAGAAACCAGACGGGCTGGGAGCCAGTGGGGCACTTATGTATTCAAAACTCGTCGCCTAACTGCTTCCGTGTGCCAGGAGCAGAGAGGGGCGCGGTGAGCACAATGGGGGAGCCCATTCGGGCAGGGTCTCCGCACCTCAGCCTGGCTGCTCCAGGGTCCACGAGCCTCAGATTGTATTTTATCCGGGCGGGGGGCGGGGGCTGGTCCGAGCCTGGGGGAGTTGTGACAGCTCGGGGCGGGGTTGGGGGGGGTAGTTTCAATTTGGGCAGGCCCCAGCTGGATGGTGTGAACTTGGGAGACCCGGGGTTGACAGGCCAATGATGAAGAGCACAAATTAGGGCGTGGGCCTGCCGTTCTGGGGGACGGAGTGGGGAGTCCCCCGGTTTGGGGCGGGGAGCGGTCAGAACTCAACCTGCTAATTACAAAAGGATAGGGACGCTGACCGCGCGGGGAGGTGGCGGGCCGCAGGTGTCTCAGCTTGCGGAGGTCACGCAGGACCTGCTCTAGGCGGAGGCTCGGACGTGGGGGTTAGGACGGGAGATGGGATGCTGAGGTCACCCGGGCCTAGCTCGGCTTGCGGGGCGGCGCGCCGGCGTCCGGCCGGCTCCCGAGGGGTGGGGGGGCCTGAGCTTGGGGGCGGCGGGTCGGGCCGCCGGCTCGGTTTCGGGGGCCGGGCAGGCCCACGCCGCTGCCAGGCCCGCCCGACTCGGGGGTCGCGCTCGGGTCCAGGGGGCGGGTCCCCAGACCTCGGCCGCCTCACCTGGCTCGCTCCCGTCGCCCGCTGGTTCCGCCGGCCCCGCCTCTCCCGGCGCCACGCCGCGCCCGCCTCCGCTGAGCGCAGCTACGCCGCGTCCGGCCGCGGCAGCCGCTGACGGAATCCGGGGCTCCCCGCTCCTTAATATGGCGTCGGTCGCGGCTCCGCGCCCTCCGGCGCCCTCCTCCGGGCGCGCTCCCGCGGCCGGCCCCGCCCCCGCGCTGCGTGCCGCCGCCCCGCCCCCGCGCGCCGGGGCCTCGGGTCCGCGTCCCGCCCCGCCCACCCCGCGCGGCTGTGCCGGCTCGCCGCGGGCATCTCGGGAGGACGTGACGTAGCCCGCGATTCGAATCAATACAGTAAGCGTGGCGCCACGGGTTGCCCAGGGCAACCGCGCGGGAACAGGATCCGCGGCCCGCGAAAGCGGCTACGTGGGAATCCGGGGGAGTGGCTCCTCTCAGTTTAGAGCGTTGATTCTTAGCAGAGGACAGTCGCAGAAACAGGTACCCCTGGGCAGACCCACACCGCAGTGACGGTGTCACACCGCGTGATAAGCGCAGGTGAGACCCACAACAGGTGCATGGGAGGGTCGTGCAAACCCCACTGCCTACTGAAACACATTCACTCATTCAACGGGTTGGAAAAGAATTTCCAGACACAAGGCAGAATGTAAAAAAGATAGAATTTATTGAAGGGTCGCTGCTAGAACAGCGGGCTGACTTTCTGATAGGGAGAGCTGACCCCGAGCATGGGTTACTTGTCTGTTTTTATAGCCAGGGAACAAAGGAACTTGCGAGTCATCTGCTGATTGGGTAGGGTAAGCATACTTCCAGTGTGCAGAGTGGGGGAAGAACAGGACAAATACCCTTCCTTATATGGGACGTGAAAGGAGCAGGGCAGAATGCCTGGGAGGGCTAAAAGACGTAATGGTTGCTACGTGACAGTGATGAGTCCCGTAACTCTCTGTTCCGGCGATGTTGGCCTTCTGAGTTTATCTTTTCTTTGTCCTTGGAGCACCACATTTCTCCCTCTCTTTAAATAAGCAAATAAAACAGCAGTCCTCCTTTAACATTGCACCGGTCCCACCTTGGTTAGCTGTAAGGCTGCAGCTCTCCTATTCTGTACAACCACTCCTGCTGGAGAATTTATTTGTTCTTGTAGAGTGTTAATTTGAGCTGCTAGGTTGACAATCTGTTGTGTGAGTTCGAGAGAGCTGTGGGGCAGTGAAAATAGAGTTTAAAATCCAGCTGAGCCTGTTCCTATCCCAATAATAATCCCTAGGACTGGTATTACAGTGAGGGCTGCCTGCTTTTGTTTATGTGATTGAGAGTATAAGGAAAGCAGGATACGGTCACTGATAAGGGTAAGGTTAGGAATAATGTATGCAAGGGTACAGGTCCCCATTCAGTTGGCTGGAAGGCATAAATAAACATTGGATCAGCAAAGGAAATAGATGCTGATTTGTAGGGTCTAAGCAGATGTCTAAAGTGATGTTGGGGGCTTCCCTGGTGGCACAGTGGTTGAGAATCTGCCTGCCAATGCAAGGGACACGGGTTCAAGCCCTGGTCTGGGAAGATCCCACATGCCGCGGAGCAGCTGGGCCCGTGAGCCACAATTACTGAGCCTGCGCGTCTGGAGCCTGTGCTCCGCAACGAGAGGCCGCGATAGTGAGAGGCCCACGCACCGCGATGAAGAGTGGTCCCCACTTGCCGCAACTAGAGAAAGCCCTCGCACAGAAACGAAGACCCAACACAGCCAAAAATAAATAAATGAAAATAAATAAATTTTTTTTTAAAAAAGCATTGATTGCTAAAGTGATGTTGAAGTAGGGTTTCCCTAAATGAGTACGGGAATGTTCTATGCCCCCATAGGTGGTAGCTAAAGTCATTCCAGCTAAAGGGGAGAGGCAAGCAATCTTTGAGGAATGGGAAAAGTTATAAGCCCAGTTAAAAAAAGGAATAGTAGGGTTCCACCCTATGTCATAGTCCTCGGGTGTCTTGAGTTTTCTGTAGTCTTCTTGTTTAATATTAGAGGGTTGGAACCAAATATTGTGGTTCTGATAGGGACAACTTGGGGATGGGGTGGGGCAGATGGAGGTCCCAAAATAGCTAGCCTGTGTCCAATCGGTGGTAACATTGGGAGGTTTTGGGAAGTAAATGCTGTAGAAAGGGGAATCAAAATAGTATGTATGGGGATAGTTTGTTTTGTCGTCAGTTATGAGGGAAACCCATGTTTGGGTAGGGGAAAGGGTGAACGTATGATTACAGGCCTGGGAAATATTGAGGAATTTACCTACAGGGGGCCCTGGTCGAGAGAGAGAGGATACATATAGAGGAGCCGGTTGTGCCATAGAGACTAAGGAGAATATGGGCACTTGAAAGTTATAGTGAGACCTCTGATGTATGTGGTTGAGAAGTATATGGTCCACTGTAGGTTTTACTCTAGAATTGACGGCCCATCCTGGTCCATCGAAATATGAGGGGGCTAAATAGGATTCAAGTTGGTTCCATTCATCTGATGGAATGGGAATTGCCTTTAGGCCATACTGACAGGAGACAGTGGTACACATCCAGCAGTTTCTGTATGAACCTGGTGAAGACTGGTTGAGGAGTTTGAGGGCTTCCTGAACTGGCGGTAAATATGGGTGACGACTGTATGTATGCACAGGAATGGAAAAAGGGAGAAGAATCAGAACGGTTTTTAGGAGGCTATGTTTAAGTATTGATAAAGTTGGTCCGGGGTATAATCTTGAAAGTCTCCTTGGAGGGTTTTGTCCCATGCTAACTGATATATGTATTGTCGTTGTTGGGTTGGGGTTAGATTCAATAGATGGGGGTTTTGGAGGTTTATATCTTGTAATAAGGAGCAGTAAAAGCAGAGTGCTGAGGCAGAAATCCGAGGCCAATCGGAGGGAGACGACGGAAAGGTCAGACTGAGGAGGTGACTCATAGTGCACATTTAAATTAGGAGCGGATGGTGTGGGTGGAATTAGTTATACCACCTTTGGGATATTTGAGTTAAGACAAAAATACCAAGAGGCAGTTCCACAGGAGTAGAATAGGATAACCCATGGGAGGGGAAAAGCCCAGAAAAAGAAAAGGAGGGTGACAAGATTAAAAAATCAGGCTATCGAGGCTTGAGGGTTGGGGAGGCATCACCTGTCTTTTGAAGAGAAAGCGGAGGCTGTCCAAAGGCTCGCAACTATAGGAGGCATCTGGTGAATCACTCTGGTGGATTGAGGATTCTTGTCCTCTGGAGGAGGGGCTGCCTTTAGTCACGACATATGGATCCAAAGAGTAAAGCCTTGTATTTTGGCAGCTGTAGGGGTGGCCAGCAGGGCTTTGTATGGTCCTGTCCACACTGCTTCGAGTGGTCTCCGTTCCTGTGGAAGATTCTTAACATATACCCACTCGCCTGGATGTAAGTGGGGAGCGGTTTCTGAGAAATTGGGATCTGGCTTAGGACTATTTTGGTCCTGGTATTCCCAGATATTCTTAAGAGTCAATCCTAACGTTGGGAGATACTGTACTAAATAGTGGGTCTCTGGATCGCCCAGGAGGTCTGTGCTTAAGAATGATCTTCCACAGATTTCATAAGGACTTATATGAGGCCTGGCCTTTGGAGTGATCTGGACTCTTAAGAGAGCAATAGCAAGAAGGGTGACCCATGTCTGGTGTGTCTCTATTGCTAACTTAGATATTTCTTGAGGGCTTGATTGGCTCTTTCTACCTTGCCTGATGCCTGAGGGCGCCAAATGAAGATAATAACTGATTTGGAGGGCCTCGCTGATGCCTTGGGTCAGACCTAAAATAAATGCAGGGCCATTATCCGATTGTAATGAGCGTGGCATTCCAAACCGAGGTACGATATGCTCCACGAGGGTAGTGGTAACCTCGGATGCTCTCAGTCTTAATAGGGAAGGCCTCTACCCATCCCATGAAGGTATCTACCATGACTAGGAAATACCTGAAGCCTTTACAAGGGGGCATGTGGGTGAAATACATCTGCCAATCTTCTCCTGGTTGGTTCCCCTGCCTTTGGATTGGATGGAACAGCGGCGGGGGTGTTTATAGCCCCTTCTCGGTTGGCCCGGTGACAGACCGGACAGGCCTGGGATATAGATTGGAGGGTTGAGAGGATTCCTTTTCCTGTGAATATTGTCCCCACCAGTCTGAAGAGGGATTTGGCTCCTAAATGGGTAGCCTGCTGAAGGTGGTTTAGAATCTTCCATTGGGAGGCTTCTAGTAAAAGAAGTTTGGTGTCTGGGCTCTGTAGCTACCCTTCAGGGGTTAGAGTGAACCCACGGTTTTGTCCCTCTTTAAGTGCCGATGGTGAGTACTGTGGTGGTGAAGGGTCTAAACTTCGGATCAGGGGAGCCTGTAGGACGTTTAGGGGGGCCCTTTGGCTTCCCTATCTGCTATATTATTTCCTTTGGTTATGTCCAACAGGTTCTTCTGGTATGCCCTGCAGTGGATGACAGCTAATTCCCTAGAGAATTTTATGGCCTCTAATAGGTCCAGGATTTCTGGTCCATGTTTGATTGGGGTGTTATGTGTGGTCAGTAGGCCCTTTCCTTCCAAATGGCCGCATGAGCATGGACTACATGGAAGGCGTATGCTGAGTCTGTGTAAATGTTAATTCGTAGTCCTTTTCCCAGTTGGAGCGCTCTAGCTAGTGCTATAAGCTCTGCTTTCCGGGCAGAGGTAGTTGCCCCATGGAGTGGGCCTGACTCTACCACCTCTGTTAAACTGACTATTGCATATCCCGAAACCTTTCGACCTTCTCAAATGAAACTACTGCTGTCTGTAAACCATTCTGCATCTGGGTTGGGTAAAGGGGTGTCCTGTAGAGCTGGCCTAGCACTGTAGGCATGATCAACAACTTCTAAACAGGAATGTAGTAGAGGGGTGTTGGGATTTGGGCTGGGCAAGAGAGTGGCATGGTTTAGAGCGGTACAAGGCTTGACTGATATTTCTGACCCCTCTAAGAACAAAGCTTTTTTCTTTTTTTAATTTTTGGCTACGTTGGGTCTTCGTTGCTGCACGAGGGCTTTCTCTAGTTGTGGTGTGCGGGCTTCTCATTGCGGTGGCTTCTCTTGTTGTGGAGCGTGGGCTCTAGGCGCGCAGGCTTCAGTAATCGTGGCGCGTGGGCTCCACAGTTGTGGCTCGTGGGCTCTAGAGTGCAGGCGCAGTAGTTGTGGCGCACGGGCTTAGTTGCTCCATGGCATGTGGGATCTTCCCGGACCAGGGCTCGAACCCGTGTCCCCTGCAATGGCAGGCGGATTCTTAACCACTGCGCCACCAGGGAAGCCCCAGCTTGACATTTTTGGATTCTACTATCTGAAATTCAACGGAATGCCTTGGAATTAAGGACATCCATGACCTGGTGCGGAGTGTCAACAGTAAGCGGTTGTCCTGTTGTCGGTTTGGAGGCTTCTTCTGTTAGTAGTGCCGCAGCAGCTAATGCCCTTAGACAGGGAGACCATCCCTAAAATGTCAAGTCTAGGGTTTTAGATAGGTAGGCCACTGGGCACTAAGATAGTCCCAAGGATTGTGTCAACACTCCCAGAGCTACCCCCGTTTTCTCATGAACAAAGAGAGAGAAGAGTTTTGTTAAGTCTGGTAAGCCTAGGGCCGGGGCGTGACTAGGGTCTTCTTTATTTGTTTAAAGGCTGCCTCCATTTCAGGGATCCATTTAAGAATGAGATCTTCCGGTCCTCTGAGAGCCTCATAAAGAGGCTTAACTAACAGGACGTAAGTAGGGATACAAATTCGGCAGAAGCCTGCCAACCTAAAAAGGTTCTAAGCTGTTGTTTAGTAGCTGCCATGGCCAATTAGGGCGTGGGCCTGACGTTCTGGGGGACGGAGTGGGGAGTCCCCCGGTTTGGGGCGGGGAGCGGTCAGAGCTCAACCTGCTAATTACAAAAGGATAGGGACGCTGACCGCGCGGGGAGGTGGCGGGCTGCAGGTGGCTCGACTTGCGGAGGTCACGCAGGGCCTGCTCTAGGGGGAGGCTCGGACGTGGGGGTTAGGACGGGAGATGGGATGCTGAGGTCACCCGGGCCTAGCTCGGCTTGCGGGGCGGCGCGCCGGCGTCTGGCCGGCTCCCGAGGGGTGGGGGGGGCCTGAGCTTGGGGGCGACGGGCCGGGCCGCCGGCTCGGTTTCGGGGGCCGGGCAGGCCCACGCCGCTGCCAGGCCCGCCCGACTCGGGGGTCGCGCTCGGGTCCAGGGGGCGGGTCCCCAGACCTCGGCCGCCTCACCTGGCTCGCTCCCGTCGCCCGCTGGCTCCGCCGGCCCCGCCTCTCCGGGCGCCGCGCCCGCCTCCGCTGAGCGCAGCTACGCCGCGTCCGGCCGCGGTCCCCGCTGACGGTATCCCGGGCTCCACGCTCCTTAATATGGCGTCGGTCGCGACTCCGCGCCGTCCGGCGCCCTCCGGCGGGCGCGCTCCCGCGGCCGGCCACGCCCCCGCGCCGGCGCGCTGCGTGCCCCGGCCCCGTCCCCCCTCCGTGCGGCTGCGCTTGCGCTCCTCAGGCGTCGCTGGAGGACGTGACGTAGCCCGAGATTCGAATCAATACAGGAAGCGTGGCGTCACGGGTTGCCCAGGGTAACCGCGCGGGAACAGGATCCGAGGCCCGCGGAGGCGGCTACGTGGGAATCTGGGGGGAGTGGCTCCTCTCAGTTTAGGGTGTCGTTCTTAGTAGGGGACGTTCGCAGAAACAGGTACCCCTGGGCAGACCCACACCGCAAGGATGTAGTCACACCGCGTGATAAGCGCAGGTGAGACCCACAACAGGTGCAGGTGAGGGTCGTGCAAACCCCACTGCCTACTGAAACACATTCATTCAACAAACACTTATTGCGTTCCTATGAGTGCTCCTCCAGGCCCTCCAAGCAGGGAACAAAACAGATAAAAATCTCTGCTCAAAAAATGGGCAAAGGATCCAAACGGACATTTCTCCCAAGAAAATAATGGCCAATTCATGAGAAAATGGTCACCACCTTTAGTCCATGGAGAAATGCAAATCAAAACCACAGAGCTACCACTTTAGCCTACTGGATGGCTGTGATTTTAAAAATAATAATAAAAATAAACACCCCATCACCCCAACCCAGGAAAATAAGTGTTGACAAAGACGTGGAACCCTCATACATTGCTGTGGGATTGTAAAATAGGGAAGCGACTATGGGAACACTGGCTGTTACCCATAAAGTTATATGTAGAATTACCAGATGGCCCAGCTATTCCACTCCTACAATTGGAGATCTGTGTGAAAATTAGTAAACAGAAACCTCATTTAAAATGGAGTAGGGAGTCCCCTGGAGGTCCAGTGGTTAGGACTCGGAGCTTTCACTGCTGTGGCCTGGGTTTGATCCTTGGTCGGGGAACTAAGATCCTGCAAGACGCGCCTCACGGCCAAAAAAAAAAGAAAAAAAAAGTGGAGTCAGGAAGCCAGAATGGGGCATTCTTAATTCCTACTGTAACTGAGCAGGACGCTATGGAGCCTTCCCGGAACAGACACACACCCCCCCCACCTCCATGTCCTCCGCCTGCCTCCTTTTTTGTTGTTGTTTTTAAATATTTATTTATTTGGCTGCGTTGGATCTTAGTTGCGGCATGCGGTGCGTGGGCTTCTCCAGTTGCAGCGCGCAGGCTTCTCTCTAGTTGTGGTGCGTGGGCTCTCTAGTTGTGGCATGCAGGCTTAGTTGCCCCGTGGTATGTGGGATCTTAGTTCCCCGACCAAGGATCGAACCCACGTCCCCTGCATTGGAAGGCGGATTCTTAACCACTGGACCACCAAGGAAGTCTCTGCCTGTCTCTTGTCTGTAGAAGAACTTTAGCCTTCTAGGCCTTCCCCAAGTTCAAAAGAGTAAATTTTATCAGAAGTGAGAAAATGCAGAAAGGAAGGAAAACAGTCAAGCAAGACAAAATAATAATATTTTAGCCATTAAACAAAGTCAAGGACTTTTAGTTCATTCTCAAGGGCTATAGATGATATTCTGAGCCATGTCCTTTGAGCTGTTTTGCAGATACTGAAACCCCCACCAGGTGGAAGAAGTTAACTGCATGATCCCCACAAGCACGTAGACCCCAGACCGGTTGGAATCAGAAGGCTGATGATGTTGACTCCCAGTTACCTCACCATCAACCAATCAGAAGAATGTCCATGAGCTGATCACACACCCCACAAACCCTCTCCCTTACCCTGTCTTTAAAAACCTTTCCCTCCTACACAGTTGGTGGGAATGTAAGTTGGTACAGCTCCTATGGAAAACAGTATGGAGGTTCCTCAGAAAACTAAAAATAGAATTACCATGTGATCCAGCAATCCCACTCCTGGGAATATACCTGGACAAAACTATAATTCAAAAAGATACATGCACTCCTATGTTCATAGCAACACTGTTCACAATAGCCAAAACGTGGAAACAACTTAAACTACAGTCTGAACCCCCAGTTTTCTCCAATGGACTTTTTGTTTATAACAACCCATCAACAGCTGAATGGATAAAGAAGATGTGGTACAGACAGACAATGGAATACTACTCAGCCGTAAAAAAAAGAATGAAATAATGCCATTTGCAGCAACATGGTTGCAACTAGAGATTCTCATACCAAGTGAAGTAAGTCAGAAAGAGAAAGACAAATACCATATGATATCACTTATATGTGGAATCTAAAATATGGCACAAATGAACCTATCTACAAAACAGAAACTGACTCATAGACATAGAAAACAGATTTGTGGTTGCCAAGGTGAGGGGGGAAGGAGAGTGACGGACTGGGAGTTTGGGGCTGGTAAATGCAAACTATTACATTTATAATGGATAAACATCAAGGTCCTAATGTATAGCACAGGGAACTATATTCAATATCCTGTGATAAACCATAATGGAAAAGAATATAAAAAATGTATATATGTGTATAACTGAGCCACTTTGCTATACAGCAGAGATTGGCACAAGATTGTAAATCAACTATACTTCAATTAAAAAGCAAAACAAAACAAACAAACAAACAAAAACCAAAACAAAACAAAAAACCTTTCCCTGAAAGGCTTTGGGGAGTTTGGGTCTTTTAAGTACTAGCTACCTGGACTCCTTGCTTGACCCTGCAATAAACGCTGCACTTTCTATACCACAACCTAGTGTCAATAGATTGGCTTTAGATCTATTGTCAATAGATCTGCAGGTTCAAGATTCCAAGTTCTCGGACATACACAGGCCCGGCTTTTGGGTGTGGCCTCCCATATCTGCTTCCTGCACCCCTGGGTCTATCTCCACTCACTCCCAGAGCATCCTTGGGCCCGACCACACCTGGCACGCTGCCCTGAAGCCTTCCAGAGTCAACACAGCGCCCAGGGTAGTCCTGTGTGGACATTAGTGTGAGCCACCAAACGTGGTCCAGATGGCGGCCCTGCGAGACAGGCAGGTCCACTGTAAAGCCAGTTCTCTGGGGTCAGCTTTCCAACACACAGGAAGACAATAGAAAAGTAACACACTACTATGTATAAGCTAGATAACCATCAAGGACCTACTGTAGAGCACAGGGAACTCTACTCAATATACTTCAAAAAAAAATTTATTTATTTTATTATTTATTTATTTAGGGTGTGCCGGGTCTTAGTTATGGCACGTGGGATCTTTAGTTGCGGCATGCGGGATCTATTCCCCGACCAGGGGTCGAACCCGGGCCCCCTGCATTGGGAGCGTGGAGTCTTAACCACTGGACCACCAGGTAAGTCCCTCTACTCAATATTCTGTGATAACCTATATGAGAAAAGAACCTAAAAAAGAATGGAAATAGGTATATGTATAACTGAACCTCTGCTGAACACCTGAAACTAACATTGTAAACCAACTATACCCCAATAAAATCAAAAAAAAAAAAAGAAAAGTAACAATAATCGGGATGTCGGCTCCATGAGGCCAGAGACGGTCTGTTCGTTTTCTGCCCTCTGTCCCAGGACAGCGCCTGCCACACAGCAGATAATAAATATTTGCAAAATGAATAACTGAATGTTTAAACCAGCAGTTGTCCTATCAAAGTGACTTATTTGCTGTGCGTGGCATGTTGATGTTTTTCATTAATTGCCCTCATGTTTTAAAGGAGAGATTGCATGTAAAATCAATTGCTGCCTGGCTTCCCTTAAAAATGGAACACCTAGGGAACTTCCCTGGTGGTCCAGTGGTTGGGACTCCATGCTCACAATGCAGGGAGCTCAGGTTCAATCCCTGGTCAGGGAACTAGGATCCCACATGCCACACGGTGCGACCAAAAAATAAATAAAGATTTAAAATTTTTTTAAAAAAAGGAATATCTGGCCACAAAGGGCAGTGACTGGCTGGAGAGGGGTGGCAGCCACCCGTAGAAGGAGCCTGGGTGCCCCAGGCCCCCGTTATGTTTGATTCACCCCCTTATGCTTCCTGCCTGACCCAGAAAGCAGGAGATGGCTGAGAACAGGACCCTGAGTAGCCAGGCGAATTCTGTCCCCTGATCAAAGTGACCACCTTGTGAAGGCTGCCAGCTCGCCCTGAAGGGGCTGCTGTCACATCCCTAACAAATGTCCAAATAAAATAGTACAGTAAAAAAAATTCAAGAAGCACAGGGAGGTATAAGATTTAAAGTAAGTACTCTGGGTAAACTGCTGGCCATTTTTCAAAAATTTTACCCATATGTAATTTACATATCTAAATCCATTTATGTAAATGAGATCACATTATTGATGCTGTGCCTTGCTCTCTTCACTTTTTGGAAGTACATCTTGGACCAGTTTTCATTCAACGTGGGTAGATCTTCCCATCCTTTTGTAGGTCTCAAACCCATGTCCCCTGCATTGGCAGGCAGATTCTTAACCACTGAGCCACCAGGGAAGCCCTTTTTTGCCATTTTAAATAATGTTGCAATGAATACTTCTTTTTTCACTTTTCTTTACACAAGTGTCAGCGAAATTCCTCAAAATGGATTTGCAGACTCAAAGGTTCCACATTTAAAAGTTAAGACACTTTTCAAATGTTTAACTTTGAAATGTTTAAACACTGAGAATAGAAGTAGCCCTCCTTTTCCCTGCCACCTATTTTTCCAACAGTTTATTGAGGAAACTTTCAGATGTACAGAAAAGTTGAAAGAATTTTACAGTGCACTGTCATATGCCCACCGTCCACTTTCTCCAATGAACATTTTACTATATTTGCCCTATTATGTATTTATCCATCCTTTTATCCATCCATCAATATATCTCACTTTTTATGCATCTCCAAATAAGTCACACACTTCACATCCATTAGGATGGCTACTATCAAAACAGAAAATAACAAGTGCTGGTGACAATGTGGAGGAATTGGAATCCTTGAATGTTGCTGCTGGGAATGTAAAGTGGTGCAGCTGCTGTGGACGAAGTTCAGCAGTTCCTCAAAAAGTCAAACATAGAACTACCATATGATCCAGAAATTCCACTCCTGGGTATATGCCCAAAAGATTTGAAAATAGGGAATCAAAGAGGTACTTGTACACCAATGTCCAGAGCAGCATTATTTACAATAGCCAAAAGGTGGAGACAATCCAAATGTCCATTGATGGATGAACAGATAAACAAAATGTGGTCCATTCATGCAATAGGAAGGAAATTAAAAAGGAAGGAAATTGTGATTCACGCTACAGTGTGGATGAACCCTGAGGGTAACTATGCTCAGTGAAATAAGCCAGACACAAAAGGACAAATATTGTTTGATCCCACTTTCTAAGCTTCCTAGAGTAGTCAAAATCAGAGACAGAAAATATAATAGAGGTTACCAGGGCCTGAGGCCACTGTGAATAATGCTTTGATGAACATGGATGTACAATTATCTGAGTCCCTGCTTTCATTTCTCTTGGGTGTAACTAGGAGTGGAATTGCTGGATCATATGGTAGTTCTATGTTTAACTTTTGGAGGCACGGCTATATTCTTTTGACACAATCACTTACAAGCTCTCTTTTCTCTGGCTGGTGGCAGCCAGTGGTGGCTTGGACCTTCACGGGGGCGGTAGATGAGCAAAGTGCCTGAATTACGACTCTATTTCAGAGGTAGAGTTAACAGGACCCTGGATGTCTAGAATGGGGAGGCTAATGGTTCATGGTTGCTCCATCCTTCCTACGTGTCAAAAACCTTGTACTTAGCCTTAACAGAACTCTTTCTTCCAAATGCCATATCCAATCCAGCCACAAATCCTGTTTGCTCCACCTTCAGAATTAATCCAGAATCTGAATACTTCTCTCTCCCTTCACCGTCCCTCCTGTGTTCTACTCACCAGCCTGAATGATCCTGTTAACAGTCAGAGCATGCCATTTCCCTGATTACGACACTCCAGTGGTTTCTCATTTTGTCAGAGTAAAGCCAAATCCTTCCTAAAACTGCCCACCCCATACACGCATCAACGTGACTATTTTTTCCTCCTTAGCCTGTCACCACCTAATATGTATTTTTACTTATCCTATTACTGTTTGTCTCCTTCAGACAACCAGACTGTGAGGTTGATAAGGGTAAGGGCTGCAGGCCGTCTTGTCCTCAGCGCCCATAAACTATTTGTTAAATGAATGAATAAACAAACGACTGGGTCAAGACCTTTTTTTCATCCCTCCCAATCTCGCGTCTAGCCACGCGACTCCATCGGCCGCGCCCCTGAAACTTGACCACGCCCCAGGGACACTACGCATGCTCTATCGCTAGCCGGCCCCACCTCCGGGCTGAATCGGCACAAACCATTTCCACTCGTCGTACTGGCTGGGGAGGCCGGAGAAAATCTCTTGCAGGGAAAGGACGGAAGTTGCCCTTCCCTTTCCCTGAGAAATATCCTTAGACTCCGCCTGATATGTGAGGGTGAGCTATGGCACCAGTGCTAACTCGCGCTTCCGGGCCTCCTCACGCTGCGGAGCCTTTGACTAGATTTCCCCCTCGGTGCTGCGTTGGTACCGTCCGGCCCTGTCACGTGGGCGTCAAGATGGCGGCCCCCAAAGCGCTCTAGGAGTGTCGCGGGTGGTGGCAGCGGGGGGAGCAGGCCGGTCCGGTAGGTCCTCTGATCCGGGAGCTCGCTGGGGCGTTCCGGCGGCGGGGGGAACGTGGAGGACGCCTCGTTGTGGGTCCCAGCTCTGGGATTCTTTGGCTGGGGGTGTCGAAGGGCTTTCTTCTGACAGGTCCCGGCGAGCTCTTCCCCACGAATACTGGAGACTCTGCCTCCGGGGGACGCCTCGTTGTGGGTCCCGGCTCTGGGATTCTTTGGCTGGGGGTGTCGAAGGGCTTTCTTCTGACAGGTCCCGGCGAGCTCTTCCCCACGAGTACTGGAGACTCTGCCTCCGGGGATCTCTTCACTAAAGAGTCAGCACGTGGGGCGGGGGTCCCATGTTGGGCAACCCCTTTATTGGGGTTCTGGGAGAACCAACCTGTGAGGGATCCAGTACTGGGGGATCCATATAAACAGAGCTAGAGACACCCAGTTCCTGGGAGTCTCTTCCAAGGAGCTTTGGGGAGCTGGTCGTCGCTGGGGGATCCTGCGAGCAGCCCCGAGGTATGCCGTGTCGGGGCGACCCCTCTCTGAGGGGCGCGTCTAGTTATCGGAGATCTTTTTGTTGGGAATTCTTGGTTTAGAGAATTCTCAAGGGGGCGGATTTCCAGTATCCAGAACGTCTCTTACTCCATCCCTTGCTAATTCTACGTGTCTGTCTCTAAGACACACCTTCGCAGGGGTGAGCGGATTCCCAGATTCTGCCTTGGTTGGGGGCTGATCCCCTCAACCCCATGTCCATACCCCTGTCCCCCTTCCCACTGAAAAATGGGCCTAAAATATGAGTAGCAGGCTTCCAGGTGTACCCCCTTACTTGGCTTCCTGCGTATAGAGGTGGGTGTTGGGCTCCCTGTGGAGATTTTTCTTAAAATAAATTTGTTTATTTATTTATTTTTGGCTGCGTTGGGTCTTCGTTGCTGCGCGCAGGCTTTCTCTAGTTGCGGCGAGCGGCGAGCGGGGGCTACTCTTCGTTGCGGTGCGCAGGCTTTTCTTGTTGAGGAGAACAGGCTCTAGGCGTGCGGGCTTCAGTAGTTGTGGCACGCGGGCTCAGTAGTTGTGGCTCGCGGGCTCTAAAGAGCAGGCTCAGTAGTTGTGGCGCACAGACTTAGTTGCTCCGCGGCATGTGGGATCTTCCCGGACCAGGGCTCGAACCCGTGTCCCCTGCATTGGCAGGCAGATTCTTAACCACTGCGCCACCAGGGAAGGCCCTCCCTGTGGAAATATTTAATACCAGCTCTGGTTTATCAAGTGCCTACTAAGTACCAGCAGTGGGTACTAAGTGCTCTATGAGCATCATTCCATTCACAGCAACTCTGTGATGTCCATGTGCCCCTTACGCCCATTTTACAGATGATACAGATTTATACTGTGTATAAACCACTCAGTACCGTGCCTGGCAGGTAGTGGATGCTCAATTCATTCAACAATACTTATTGAGTGCCTGCTGCCATAGCGACAGACACTGTGCTGGCCTTGGGGATACAACAACGAACAAAATAGTGTGTGTCTCTCCTTTGTGTCTTGAGGGAGGCCCTGCACAGACCGGGATTCAGGAGTCCTGGGCACTGTCTGCACTTGACTTGCTGTGTGACCCCAGACAGGTCACAGCTCATCTGTGTAGAAGAAAGAGTTGGGTCTCGATGGTCCATGGTGCCTTGCCAGCTTGCTCACCCCTGGCTTCTGTGGTTTCTGATGACCACTCTTTTACATGTCACGTCCTTTGATGGTCACCTGTGTGCAGGCAGCTGCACTTCCCCCATTATACCTGCTCAGCCCTACTGACGCCTCTGGGAGCTACAGCCTGCTTGTCAGGTTCACGAAGCATGTCATTGGTCTGGAGGATGGAGCCCAGCCTCAGCTGTGTCCTTTAATCTTAATCCATCTATTCAACATGGTGTTTGTGGTTTAGAGCTTGACTCGGGAGCCCAGCTGCCTGGATTTATAACTCTTCAGTGGTTCCTAAGCAAGCGATTCACCTCTTTGTGCTTGTGTGTCCTCTCCAGTAAAACGGTGACAATCATGGTGCTTGTCTCAAAGGGTTATGGCGAGGATGGAATGAGTTCAGAAATGTAAAGGGCTTAGAAGAGATGTGTGGCACATAGCACATCCTATGTAAATGTCAGATGCTGTTATTATTATGGTCATTGTTCTTACTGAGGAGTTGTGGGCTGGGAGTACAGCGGTGACTAAGAGAGACTCAGTCCCTGCCTTCAGAGTTCTCATACGAGGGTTAAGACCAACCATAAGCAGCTAAACCGAAATATCAAATATGATATCTCGTGGTGGTAATTGCTTCGAAGAAAGATAAAGCAGAACAAGACTGGGATCAGGGAAGGCTTCCCCGAGGAGGTGGCATTTGCGACCCAAGGAAATGAGAGAGTGAGCATGGGGGCATTTGGGGAAGAGTGTTCCTGAGGGCGAGAATAGCCCGTGCAGAGGCCCCGGGGCAGGACCGTGCCTGGTGTGTTGGAGGAACAGTGGGGAAGCCTGGTTGGTGGAGCAGAGTGAGTGAGGGGGAGAGAGGGAGGAGGGGAGAGTGGGGAGGTGATGGGGGCAGGTCGTGCAGGGCCATTGGGACAGTTAAGGAGTTTGGAGTCTTGAGGCCCATAGGAGGATTTTGTGAGGGAGTCACAGGGTCCAGTTTATATACTGAAAGGATTCTTGTATCAGTTACCTGTGCTTCGTAACAAATTACCCCATACTTAGTAGCTTTAAAGAATAGTAAGCACTACTTCCCACAGTTTCTGTGGGCCGGGGATCTGGGCCTGGTTTAGCCAGGTGGTTGTGGCTCTCATCTCTTGTGACGTTGCAGTGCAGACACTGGCTGGGGCTGCGTCATCTGAAGGCTGGAGAAGCTGCTCTCAACCCGCTGCTCTCACCTGGCTGTTGGTGGGAGGCCTCGTTCCCCACCACGTGGGCCCCTGCATACGGCTGGTTGAGCCTCTTCACAGTATGGCTGCTGGCTTCCGCTAGAGCCAGCAAGGAGGAAGCCACAGTGTCTCTTATGACCCTCAGAAGTCACACTGCCATTTCTCCCATATCCTGTTATTCACCCAGGTCAGCCCTATTTGGTGTGGGAGGGGGCCACACAGGGCACGGATACCAGGAGGTGGGGGTCATTGAGGGTCATCTTGGGGACCAGCTACCACATTCCCTCTGGCTGCTGTGTAGAGAGCAGACCAGCAGAGGTCATTGCCAGTGGACAGTAAGTCCCCTACATACAAACCTTCAAGTTGCGAACTTTCAAAGATGTGGACGTGCGTTCACATGTCCAGTAAGTTAGTTCATGTGTCTGGCGTACCTTGTCACGTGTGTGCATCCTCTACAAGTGGTTGTGCTTTTGTGTACTTTACTGTACAGTACTGTGTAGAGTACAGTAGTACAGTATCTTTATTTCAAGCCCAGGATGTCCGGAAGCAAGCGTAAAAGCAGCGGTGATGTAGCTGGTACTGCTAAGAACCGCCAAGCAATAACAATGGAAACAAAAGTGAAAATAATTGAGAGACTGGGGTCAGGCGAAAAGATGGTAGACATCACTCGTTCTTGTAACATGAATCGTTCAGCCATCGGAACAATTCTAAAGAACAAGGACAAGATCATGGAACGTGTGAAATCTGCTGTACCAATGATGTCGACGATAATACCAAAGAAGCGTGGAAAAGTGATGGAGGAGATAGAGAAACTTCTCAATTTCCTTTATTTTTTTGTGGGTTTTTTTTTTATGTATTATCTGTGTGAAAAGTATTATAAACCTATTACAGTACTCTATAGCCGATTGTGTTAGTTGGGTACCTAGGCTAACTTTGTCGGACTTATGAACAAATTGGACTTACAGAAGCGCTCTCGGAACGGGAACTCGTTTGTATGTAGGGGACTTACTGTATAGGCCAGAGGCTCAGAGAGGGAAAGTACCTTAGGGAAGGCCACACAGCAAGTAGGCAGGGCCGGAGCTGGGCTTTGAACCCGGATGCCCAGGCTGGTCAGCAGTTAGGAAACCACCCCTACCCCCGAGGTCCTAACTCTGAAACGAACAAGTCAGCGAGCGGCGAAGGGCGCCTCTCACCTGGCCTCTTGGTTTTCTGCCGCAGGTTCTCGAGCCCACGAGTCCCCTGGTTTAGCCCAAGCCCAGCGGCGGCGCCATGGTGACGGAGCAGGAGGTGGAGGGCGTGGGGCAGACGCTGGTGGACCCCCAGAAGCCCCTGCAGGCCCGCTTCCGGGCGTTGTTCACACTGCGCGGGCTCGGGGGTCCAGCAGCCATCTCCTGGATCAGCCGGGCCTTCAGCGACGACTCGGCCCTGCTCAAGCACGAGCTGGCCTACTGCCTGGGCCAGATGCAGGACTCGCGGGCCATCCCCGTGCTGGTGGACGTGCTGCGTGACACCCGCCAGGAGCCCATGGTGCGCCACGAGGCAGGTGAGCGGCGGGTGAGGGTGCGGGCTATACCAGGCTGGCTCTGGGAGGGGTGGGCGATAAATATCTTCCCACGGTCTCTGTCCCGGGTCTCTGCCGCTGCAGCATAAGTGCCACCCTGAACCCCAGTCAGCAGATGGGCGTGTGGCCGCCAGCCAGTCCAACTTTATGGGCCCTGAGATTTGAATCTCACATCACTTTTACGCGTCATAAAATGTGATCCTTTTGATGTTGATTTTTTTTTTTCTTTCTTTCTTTTTTTTTTTTTTTAAATGGCTCACGGGCTTAGTTGCTCCGTGGCATGTGGGATCTTCCCAGACCAGGGATCGAACCCGTGTCCCCTGCATTGGCAGGCGGAGTCTTAACCACTGCACCACCAGGGAAGCCCCCTTTTGATTTTTAAAAAACCATTTAAAAACGGAAAAACCATTCTTCGCTCATACAAAGATATATGGTGTCTTTGGATGGTAGCCATGGATGGTCAACTCCTGAGGTCACTCATTCAGTCCATTCACCGGACATGTTTATGGACTGCCTGCTGTGGGCCAGGCCCTGTTCTCACAAGGGACTCAGATGGCAAACAAGATGGAATAGGAACATCCCTGGCGGGTCTGTGCAGCCGAGGCTGCGTTTGTATTGATATATCCAGTGAGCTCATAGCCAGCAGGGCGCATTGTTTCCATTTGATTGTTTTTGGGCCTTTTTAATACTCCCCACGATAATCTCCAGCTATACCAGGCTGCCCTGGGGACCTCTCAAGATCGCAAACACTGATCCTGTTGGAGCTCTCCCTACAAAGAATGTTCGACCCCAAACCTCTCTTGTCCCATAAGCGCTGTTCGTTTGTGTGATTTTGTAGAACACCCAATCGTGTTATGGTGGAAACACTTATGTAAGTGCTAAGGAGGAAAATAAAGCAAGGGGCGGGATGGGGGTGCTGGAGGTGTTGCCTTTTTTTTTTTTGGCCTCACCACGGGGCATGTGGGATCCTAGTTCCCCGACCAGGGATCAAACCCGCACCCCCTGCATTTGACGCGCAGAGTCTTAACCACTGGACCACAAGGGAAGTCCAGTGTTGCCATTTTTAATTGGTGGTTACCAATTAAAAGACCCGAGTGAGGTAAGGGAGTTATCTAGGTAGATGTCTGGGGAAAGGTGCTCCAGGTAGCGGGCACAGCCTTTGCAAAGGCCCTGAGGCAGGATGGTGCTGGTCTGCTGACCCTCCTTGCCCACACTGCAACTTAAAAACCTCCTCCAGGTTTTCAGGGCTCCCCTTGATGGGCTCGACTCAGCCAGCTGTTCTTGGCTCCTTGCCACCCGTGTCCCCAAGTTGTAATGACACGCTTGTCTGTGTCTCCCCTCTAGGCCATGAGCTCTGGGGGTGCGGGCCGGGGCGGGGTCCGAGTCTGGTTCCAGCAAAGCCTGATTTCTGGGGAAGGGACTCTAATTGGCACAGCTTCAGGGCTGGACCAGCTCCAGCTCCAAACCTCAGTGGCTGGAGCGGCCCGAAGGATACAGGCAGAGCGATGGGGAGGGGGATCACGGAGGAGGCGTTGGTGCTGGTTAGCGCCTCTCCACCCGCCGAGGCATTCAGGGTGTTTCCCAGCCAACCAACATGAGCTCTCTGCCCCGTTCTTCTCAGGGGAGGCCCTGGGGGCCATTGGGAACCCAGAGGTGCTGGAGATCCTGAAGCAGTACTCCACCGACCCTGTCATCGAGGTAACGCAGCCCCTCCCCCACCCCCCCTCAGACCCTGTGCCTGGTTGCCAGGGTAACCACCCGGCCCAGGGATGCCGAGAGAGGACCATTGCCCCACTGGGCAAACCTGAACTCTTGATTCACATGTAACACCTGCCCTGGTCGGCCGGCCCCGTCCCCCTCTCCCCTCTCCCCTCTCCCGGACTCCCACTGGCAGTCCCTGCACCTGTGGGAGATCCCCCAACCCACCCACTTCTCCACCTCTGCCGCCCGGGGCCACCCAGCCTCATCCAGGGTCGCCCTGCTGCCTTCCTCCTTCCTTCTTTTTTCTTTTTTCTTTATTCAATAACAGCTTTATTGAGATATGTCACAAAGCATAACATCCACCCTTTGAAAGTGTACACTTGGGTGGTTTTTAGTACATCCACAGAGTTGTACAGCCATCACCACTATCTAATTCCAGAACATTCCATCCCCCCCAAAAGGAAACCCCACCCCCATCAGCAGTCACTCCCCACCCCCTCCCTGGCCCCTGACAACCATGAACCCACTCTCTGTGTCTATGGATCTGCCTGTTCTGGATGTTTTCCATCAATGGAATCACACACCGTGGGTCCTTCTGTGTCTGGCTTCTCTCACTGAGCATCGTGTTCTCAGGGTCCATCCATGTGGTAGCGAGTGTCAGGGCTTCTCTCCTTTTCCTGGCTGAGTGATGTTCCCGTGTGTGGAGGGACCACATTTGTTTATCCATCATCTGTTAACCTACTCTGTGCCTAAAGACTCACGGTTTGTCATCACCTTTAGGACAAAATCCCAAGCCCGCAGGCCCCAAGTAGTCTGGCCCAGCTGCCTCAGGTCACCTCTGTTGTTGGCTCTTCCCTGAGGGGTCCGGCACGTCCTGCCTCGGGGCCTTTGCACTGGCTGATTCCACCTGACGCCTCTCTCACTGGTTCTGATGTCACCTTCGAGCTAGCCCCTCCTGGCCCTCTGCCCCTGGTCACTCTCTAATCACAGCAGCCCCTGCTGGTTTGTCTCCAGTCTGGAAGGATCAGTTGGTCCTGTGTCTGTTGGCTCCACCCCTGCTAAACTGGGAGCCCTGGGGGCTGGGGGAGGGCCCGGCACATCCACCCCGCTGTCCCTGCAGGTGGCAGAGACGTGCCAGCTGGCCGTCCGGCGGCTGGAGTGGCTGCAGCAGCACAGCGGGGAGCCGGTGGCTCAGGGGCCCTACCTCTCTGTGGATCCAGCCCCATCCGCCGAGGAGCGCGACGTGGGGCGGCTGCGGGGGGCGCTGCTGGATGAGGCCCGGCCGCTCTTCGACCGATACCGAGCCATGTTCGCCCTGCGTGACGCTGGCGGGGAGGAGGCTGCCCTGGCGCTGGCCGAGGGTGAGGAGGGGCCCCGGCGGGCAGGGTCGGGGCCCCTTGGGGAGGCCCAGTGGCCACATCTGTCACACGGGGCAGCCCAGCATCCCAGGGCACTTGCATCCTGGGGCAGGTACTCCTCTTATTACCCCCTCTTCTCTGTGGAGGAAGCCTAGGCCCAGAGAGGCAGAGATACTTGCCCAAGATCACACAGCGGTCCGAGCAGCAGAGGTGGGATTTGATCCCCAGAGGCCCTGCTTTTTTGTTTTTTGTTTTTGTTTTTTAAATTTTTTTGGCCACGCCGCGAGGCATGCGGGATCTTAGTTCCCCAACTAGGGATCGAACCTGCACCCCCTGCATTGGAAGCGCAGAGTCTTAACCACTGGCCCACCAGGGAATTCCCCAGAGGCCCTGTCATCATTTACTTGTGTCATTTTCATCCCAGCTCTGCAGGGAGCCCCGTGCAAGCCTGCGGGGCTGTGGTTCCCCCATCTGAAAAGGAGGGGGGGGGACTCGGGGAATCCTGGGGTCCCCTGGCACCCCCCCCATGCCTGAGGTGGTCTGCTTCTGGTCCACAGAGCACTCAGAGCCCCCCTCTGCCCTCCTGGAGCTTCCTGTCTGGCAGAGGAGATGCCCGGCCATCACCATGACCCGGGACCCAGGGGATGCTGGGTGGGAGCACAGAGTGGGTGGGTGGTGGGTTTGTCCTGGGTAATGCTCGGAGCAGGGGCTGCACGGTCTGGCGGGCCTGCTTCAAACCAGCTCTGCCTGAAAAGTGGCATCTGATCGCAGGCAGGTCGCTCCCAGGTCTGGCCGCGGGTCCCCATCAGGAGAAGTGTGGCCTGTCTGGCTGTGGTGGGGTGAAAGGCCTGGGACTCCCAGTGTCACTGATAAAACTCTGTCGTGTGTGGAGTCGTGTGGGAAGCAACCCAGAAGCACAAATGCACAACATGCCTGCAAATAGCACTGGCTGGTGTGAGGACAACGCAGAGTACAGAAGTCCAGGCGGAGGCCGGGAGGGACCCTGGGCCTGGGAAGGAGGAGGCCACGCCTGGTCCGGCCAGAGGGAGGGCGGAGTTCCCAGTGCCTGGCTGGACCCTCGCTGCTTCTCCTGCCCCATGTCTCCGGGTCCTCCCTTTGAGCAGCGCTGAGCACCAGGGCGGGGTGTCCTCAAGACGGGAACCCTTTCCACCCCTCTTGGACACTTCTGTCCCCAGGCTGCCCCGCCCCAGGTCCCCTCCTGTCCCGATGGCGCCCCCAGCCCGCAACTCTCTCTCCCGCAGGCCTGCGTTGCGGCAGTGCCCTCTTCCGCCACGAGATCGGCTACGTCCTGGGCCAGCTGCAGCATGAGGCGGCTGTGCCCCAGTTGGTGGCGGCCCTGGCGCGACCCGCCGAGAACCCCATGGTGCGGCACGAGTGCGCGGAGGCCCTGGGGGCCATCGCCCGGCCTGCCTGCCTGGCCGCCCTGCGGGCCCACGTGGCAGACCCCGAGCGCGTGGTGCGGGAGAGCTGCGAGGTGGCCCTGGACATGTACGAGTATGAGACGGGGCCGGCCTTCCAGTACGCGGACGGGCTGGAGCACCTGCGCCCACCCCCCTCCTAGGGCCGCGCCCGGCTGTCTCCCTCGAGGACTCTGCCCATAAACCGTGTTGGAATGAATTGCATCTCGCTTCCCTGTCTCCCAGCCGCTTTCGCATCTTGAACCCCCAAGTGGACTGCAGGCTCCCCGGGGCCAGGCTGAGGTCTCTTCTCTGCCCCTCTGAGTGCAGGGCTGCAGTGTTGGTGTGGGAGGGGTATCTAGGGGGTCCGGGGACAGGGCTGTGCTCTGGGGGGTTGGGGTGCTGTGGCCCAGCTTCTCTAGGAATGAGGGGGTGCAGGGAAAGGTGCTGTGGGCAAACCCGTTCCAGTCGGGCTTGGGCAGGGTCTGGGGGCATCAGAGAGCTGTCCTTGGGGTGGGCAGGTGGTCCCTGGGTGGGGTGGCCTGGGCTGGAGTTCAGGGAGGGACAAGCAGGTCCCAGGACATTCCCCAAATGGACTATTAAATTATTTTTGCCAAGCGATGACTCTCAGAGTGTGTTGGGGGGGCCTCTGGGGTGAGGGTCAGCTGCTCTAAAGGAACATATCCTAAGTGTGGGGGGCCAGGGCGTTTGGAGAGCTCAGCTCTGGGATCTGCCCTGCCCCAGACACTGTGTGACTGACACAAGCCTGTGGCCCTGTTTCACATCAGTTCCCAGGGGTAAAATCTGCCCAGCCAGACCCCCCAAGGGGGTTGAGGGGGAACAGCCCTACATCCTGGCCCTCTCTAAGCCTCATCCTCACCTACTCCTATTGGGGGCATAGGGGAAGGGGTTTAGTGGTATGACTAAGAGTCCGGGCTATGAGTTCCCATCCTACCTACCTCCCTTACTTCCTCCTCATGCAGTCTCAAGCAGCCCATTTACCGCTCTATAAAATGGGTGTTAACAAGAGAACCTAATTTTACATGTGACGCATTTTCCACACCAAGCAATTCTCTGTTTCTCCGTGGATGTCAGCTGGGCATCCTGCAATTCAATTCAGTTCTGACACTACCCTGAATCAGTGCAGACCCTCCAGTTTCAGGGTTCAGTCCTGCAGGACTGCCCCCACTTCAGATGCAGGTCCCAAGTCCGGACCTCCCATACTTCTGACCGACTGGTTATGAACTGGGGTTCCCACCACCCCCTCTTCACATTTGATGATTTGCAAGAATGGCTCACAGAATCAGGAGAGCACTTTACTTAACCTGTTTATCATAAACGAGGCAAATGAACAGCCAGATGAAGAGGCACAAGGTCTGAAGAGTCGGAAACACAGGAACTTCTGTCCCTGTGGAGTTTGGGGTGGATGCTTTTAACCTGCTCGGAAGCTCTCCAAGCCCCTTCCTGTAGGGTTTTTATGGAGGTTCCATCACGTGGGCATGATTTGGCAAATCACTGGCCATTGGCAATAAGCTCAGTCCCCAGCCCCTCTCCTCTCCCTGAGGGGTGGGGCTGAAAGTTCCATCCCTCTAATCCCAGGGTCAGTTCCCCTGGCCACCAGCCCCCAGCCCGAAGCTGCCATGCCCCTGCCCTCATTAGCATACACGCAGGCGTGGTGGAAAGGGGCTGAAAATTCCATCCCTCTAATCCCAGGGTCAGTTCCCCTGGCCACCAGCCCCAAGCCCGAAGCTGCCACGCCCCTGCCCTCATTAGCATACACGCAGGCGTGGTGGAAAGGGGCTGATTATGAACCACAAAGGAGGCTCACCTCTCCCCCATCACTCAGGAAATTACACGGTCCTGGGAGCTCCAAGCCAGGAACCAGGACGAAGACCAAACAGAGCTCTTGTTATCTCACAGCGTCACCCTCGGGTGCTGGCTGCGGGCCCCCTCCCCCATTTATCCCCTGGCCCCCAGCCCCTCTCGCCAACTCGGCCATCACTTCAGCCTTTCTCCCTTCTCCAGTTTTCCCTCTTTGCCCGTCAGCATAGACAGGCTGTAATTTCTTTTTTCTTTTTTTTCTTTTTGAATTTTATTTTATTTATTTTTTATACAGCAGGTTCTTATTAGTTATCTATTTTATACATATTAGTGTATATATGTCAATCCCAATCTCCCAATTCATCCCACCACCCCCTCCGCCATTTTCCCCCCTTCAAGCTGTAATTTCTTAAAAACATGAACCACCACCACCCACAGCCCTTCCTGACTCCATGACTTGCAGCTCTCTCAAACCCCGCCCCTCCTGTCCCCAGAACCGTCCTTGCCCACAGGTGACCTCCCAGTGTCCAAATATGGTGGTCACATCTCAGTCTGCGCCCTCCCCCTCTCAGCAGCCTCTGACCCGGCCAGCCACCCTGCTCCTGGGACATTCTCAGGGACTCCGCCTCCGGGCCCGCCTCCATCTCCCCGTTCCTCTCCCTCACTGGCCCAGGGCTGAGTCCTCCGGCCCCACCCACACCCCCGCCCGGGCGGTCTCATCCACTCTTGGGGCTCCAACCCCATCTATGTCCCAATGACGCCCACTGTCCTGACTCTAGCCCGGGGCCTCCTCTGAGCTCCTGACTCGGGGTCCAGTTTGGACATCTCCACTTAGATAGTGATGGGGCATCCCAAATTTAGCATGTCCTTAGAATTCCTCATGTTACCTCCCAAAGTGGCTCCTCCCACAGGAAATGGAAACCATCATTTCAGGTGCTCAGCCTGCAAACATTGGGGTTTGATCAGTTTAAAATCTACCCCAGCTCTGCCCATTGCCCCCCCGCCAAGCCTCTGCCTCCACCTGGTCCAGCATCATTATTGCCCACCTGGACCAGCTCAATCCCTCCTCCCCATCCCTGGCTCCCATCCTCAGCCCACAGTCTGTCTTCCCCGCAGCAGCCACCGGAGGGCGCCCGTGAGCACCTGAGTCAGGTCCCGTCCAACAAGCCCAGCAAGGTCCTGCCCCAGGGCCTTCGCACCGAATGTTTCCTCTGCCTGGAAAGCTCTTGCCTTTGGTACTCCCATGGCCGGTTCCCTTCCTCCTCTGGGTCTCTGCTCAAATGTCATCTGAACATGGGCTTGGCTGCTCTGTTGTGAACTTTACTTTCCCTCGTAGCTGTCCCATCCCTTAGACCATGGTCTCCCCCCACAGTACCCTCAAACCACTCTTTGCTTTCTAACACGATATATCATTTACTCAAGGTTATGCATTTCTCAGTCTATCTCTCCATCTTGAACGTCAGCTCCACGAGAGCAGGGATTTTCCCAGAAGAGGGAGCATCCTGTGCAAAGGCCCTGAGGTGGGGATGGACGTGTAGGGTAGTACCTGGCGTGGCTGGAGCTGAGCGAGGGAGGGGGCCAGTGGGCGGAAGTGATTTGCAATGTGATCCATCCAGGCAGATGGAGGCCGTGGGGGAGCCCCAAATCCTCTTACCCAAAAGCTCCTTAATACTTCCGCCCAGCGGGTCACCACCGGGCCTCTCCTGCTCCAGGTGGCTGCCATGCCAGCGCTGGCAGTCGAGGAGGGGATGGAGGGCTGGAGCCCGGCCTCGCCACTCTATGAGGAGTACCGCCCGCCGCCGCTGGACACCATCCGCCTCCCCAGGTACGCTCTGTACCTGCTGCTGGCTGCGTTCCTGGTGGTGGCCGTAGCCTACGCCATTGTCGGGCATCTCATCAAGGACCTCGCCCACGACCTGGCCGGTGAGCCGCTACCCACTACGAGCCTGGCTTGGGCTAGTGCTGGGCCACTTGGTGGGGGGTGTCCGAGGGCCTCTCCTTGCCAGGGAGGGGGCAGAGGGTGGCCGGGCCCGGGGATGCTCCTCACCAGCCTCCTGCCTCAGACTGGGCATTCGGCCCGAAGCCGGACCAGGAGGATGCCCCCCGGGAGCTGCCCGAGAGCCCCGAGAGCGACGATCTGGAGGAGCTGGACCTGCAGCTGGCGCTGGCCTGGCGGGTTGACGAGGACGCTGCTCGGGGCGGCGAGGGGGCCCCCGCAGAAGCCCCCGCCCAGCCCCGTCGCCACCCCTCCATCGCCTTCAAAGACCCACCAGCCCAAAGCTCCTTCTGGAAGCTGGGCTGAGCCGGGCCCTGCTCTCCAGCCCGGGAGCCGGTTCCAGCCCCTTTGGCGGTTGTATAAACTGGACTTTTGCCCATCGGAGCCCTTTCACCTTTGATCTGCGCTGTCTTGACAGAGAACGTTCTCTTTCTTGGCTGGTGGACTCCAGTGGTTAGACACTGATTTTTTTTTTAATTAATTAATTTTATTTTTAATTTATTTTTGGCTGTGTTGGGTCTCTGTTGCTGTGCGCGGGCTTTCTCTAGTTGCGGCGAGCGGGGGCTACTCTTCGTTGCGGTGCGTGGGCTTCTTCTCTTTGCAGTGGCTTCTCTTGTTGTGGAGCACGGGCTCTAGGCACGCGGGCTTCAGTAATTGTGGCATTTGGGCTCAGTAGTTGTGGCTCGCGGGCTCTAGAGTGCAGGCTCAGTAGTTGTGGTGCATGGGCTTAGTTGCTCCGCGGCATGTGGGATCTTCCCGGAACAGGGCTCGAACCCGTGTCCCCTGCATTGGCAGGCGGATTCTTGACCACTGCGCCACCAGGGAAGCCCTGGACACTGATTTATTTCCACACTCTGGTTTCCTCCATAGTCCCAGAGCCTAACTCCACCCGGCCTCCACCAAGCCCTTGGCAACCTGTAAACCAAAAAACACTAAGAAGATTAAAAATAATAATAACAACAATAATAGTGGCCAACCCTTAGCTAGAGCTTCGAATGTGCCTGCTATTGTATGCTAAGCAACCCCTTTCCTTGTATTAATATTATCTCGTTAAATCCTCCGAGGTAGGATTTATTGCACCCATTTATCAGATGGGGAAACAGAGGCACACAGCCCAGAAATGACTCGGTCGGAGTAGAGAGAACGTTTTGCAGAAAGAGGCTGGCCCAGCGACCTGCCTTGGAAAGCAGAAGCCTGCTCCGCTGGGCTCCTCCACCTCCGAATCTTCTCGGCCCCCGCCTCTCACCTCATTCCTGGTTCGGCAGCTGGATGGGTCCATCTCTGGGGGTCCTGACTTCCTAACTAGCCTGAGGGCTTCCTTCGCTCCTGAGTTTTGCACGGGCTGGGGCACACAGTAGGAGCTTCACCTGTGCCT
The DNA here is from genome assembly GCF_028564815.1 of Eubalaena glacialis. NCBI lineage: Eukaryota > Metazoa > Chordata > Mammalia > Artiodactyla > Balaenidae > Eubalaena > Eubalaena glacialis. Next base: position 184,870,282 of record NC_083719.1, on the reverse strand, counting down.
GCCTGGCTGGTCGAACTGGGCTTGTCCTGGGCTCCACTGAGTGGCCCTCGTGCACAGCGACCGTGGTCAGACCTCAGGAAGGGAGGGGGCTCCAGGAATGCACAGGCACTCCGTACGTCCGTGGGCAATGATGCTGGTGTTCCCCCAGCCCCCAGGCGTCCGACAGAGGTCTCAGGCCTGGAGAAGGGCCAGGCCTCCCCACCCCAGCCTTCCTGCCATGTGCTTGGGCTGTGGCTGTCCCGTGGCAGCTGGGGTGGGGTCCCCATTCGCCCGGGCAGGGCACCCTATCTAATCAGCCTGGGGATCAAGGTTGACACGCAGGAGAGCCAGGAGTCTGAGTCATCAGCTACCCCAGGGGCCCCGTTCTCCGGCCACACGGTAGCAACTGGGCTTGGAGGTGGATGGTGGCCCATTCCTTCTTGCCCCGTTTGCTCCCCCTGGAGCTGGCTGTGGGTCCCCAGGGGTCGGGAACCCAAGAGGAGCCAGTATAAGCTGGTAGTGGGAGAGACCCGCGTTTACATCTCAGTTCTGGCTGCTTCTGCCCGGCCTGACACTCCTGGCCTCCCTGGCTTCTCTGTAAAACGCAGGTGGCAAAATTTCATGGTGCATGCAGAGAAAGAATCGTAATGATGTGTAAAAGCACTGAGCCGGGAAGGAAGCTCAGGGCCGGCTCAGCCCGGCGCCTGTGGCGGGGAACCTGGGGGACACTGAGGCTGGCGGTCCTGGGTGGGGCGCAGGGCAGAGGGGCCGGACTCCTGTGTTAATCATTACACCAGGTCCAGAGTCTGCCCTCCTGGAAGGCGGGGGAGAGGGGGTGGATGCCAACCAGGTGGGGCAAAGGGAGGGGCCCTCTGGTCTGGGGCCTGGGGCTGGGCAGGGTCTCCCCTGACTCTGACCGGACTGTGCACTCCCGTACCTGGACTGCTGGATCCTCCGTGCCATGGGGACCCTGGAGACCCTTCTCCTGCTCAGCGCCCTGCTCCTGTCGCCGGCTGAGGCCCAGCAGGGTAGGGCTCCGACCTCTGGGGCGGGGGCGGGAGGACGGGTCGTGGGGATGGGCTTGGACACAGGCTCGCCATCTCCCCATTTGATGAGAAACCGAGGCCTCCGAGAGGAGTGGGCAGGCAGAAGAGGAATGGGGTCAGGCCCCTCTTGGAGGCAGCCTCCCTAACTCCCCCACTCCCTCTGGGCCTCCCACCTCATCCCTGAGCACCCCTTCCTCTCAGAGCCCTGTCCCCTTCTCTAAAACCCACCTCTGAGGGAATTCCCTGGCGGTCCAGTGGTTAGGACTTGGCGCTTTCACTGCCTGGGACCCGGGTTCAATCCCTGGTCAGGGAACTAAGATCCCAAAAGCTGCGGCGCAGCCAAAAAAAAAAAAAAGAAGAAAGAAAAATTTAAAAGGACTTCCCTGGCAGTCCAGTGGTTAAGACTCAGTGCTTCCACTGCAGGGGGCACGGGTCACGGGTTCGATCCCTGGTCGGGGAACTAAGATCCTGCATGCCGCAGGGCGCAGTCAAAAAACAAAAACAAAACCACCTGTGAAACCCAGCCCCTTTCTAAGACCCCTCTGTCTGAGCATCCCCTGCACCCTTCGCCCCTGTCCTTTCAGGGGCCTCCCACCTTTCCCATTTCTGAGTCTCCTCTCCCCCCACCTCCTAACAGCCTCAGAGCGTCAACTGAAGCCATGGCTGGTGGGCCTGGCTTCTGTCGTGGGGTTCCTGTTCATCATCTTCATCCTCATGCTGGCCAAGCGTATCTGGTGCTCCAAAGAGAGGTGGGAGCCCCTTTCCCCACCCTCCATCTCCTCCCCACTCCCCAAAGCGCTGGGCACCCCCTCCTACCTCATGACCCTCTCTGGTCCCTTTCTTGTCTCCCCATTTCCCTGCTCCCCCTGCTCCCACAGCTCAGGACAGCCATGCAGCCCCCTCTCTTGCTTCCTGCAGTCCCCCCAGCCTGGGGGAGACTGAGGCTGAGGCTGCCCCCACTTCCCACCCTTCACCCGCCCTCACCCCTCCATCTCCATCTCTTCTGCAGAGCTGAGGATGAAGAGGAGTCCGCATTCAGAATGGATCCCCGCTTGAACGAGGAAGTGGACCTGAGGTACTGCCGTGTGAGCATGTGTAGACGTGTGTGGGGGTCAGGGGGTCTGCGTGAGGCCCCTCCTCGAGGAGGGAAGGGGTGGGTGTGCGCAGAGGCCCTCTTTCTGTCCTTGAACACCTCAAGCACATTCCTGCCCCAGGGCCTTTGCACTTACTGTTGGTTCTACTTTGTACACCTTTCCCCATATCTTCTGGCTGGCTCCGTCTCTCCTTCAGTCCCTGCTCAGATGTTTCTTCCTCACAGAAGCCCACCTTGACCACCAGCCTTCCTGACACTCTCTCCGCCACAGCCCTGCATCTTTCTTTGCATGTGTCACCAGCTGAAATTATCTTAGTCATTTACCGGTTTCTCGACACTAGATAGTGGCTTCCAGTAAGTGAACAGAACTTAGCTTTGGTCCCGGCTCTGGCCCCAGGGCCCGGCACAGGGCCTGGCACACAATAGGCACTTAATAAATACCTGTCAAACAAGACCGTGGTGTGGGATTGTGTAGGGACTGTGCACAAGTGTGTGATTTGGTGTGGGTGTCTCTCCTGGGCTCAGCATCTCCCATGATCCTGGCTCAGGGATGCGGGCAGGGCTGGGGGCTCTTTCAGGGCAAGATCCCAATTTGGCCAAAGGCTTGGGGACAGAAGTAGGAGCTCAGGAGCTGGGAGGACACTATCCTGGCTGGGAGATTCTCAGCTGAGCCCAAGATGCCTGAGGGACAGGCGTGGGCCAGACTGTGCTTTGTCTACGACCCAGCTCAGCCCCAGTAAAATGTGATTCCTACTCCCAGGATGTGCTGGAGGTTCCAGATCCCACAGGTGCTCCTAATTTGTAGTTTCCTCCCTGCCTTATTCATTCCTTCATCCATCCATGCATCCACCCATCCATCCATCCTCCCATCCATCCATCCTTCCTTCCTTCCTCCCATCCACCCATCCTTCCATGGGACGACTGACCCTTAGTTTCTGCCTTTGTGAAATGGAAATAACAAGGCTGCCTTGTTAGGGCTGTTTTGGAGATTCAGCAAAGATTCTTTTTGTAAAGCGCTCATCATAGGACCTGGCACAGGTAATTGTTCGTTAAATGGGAGTGACTCTGTTTCTTATTGTGGTCTGGGGCCTTTGTGTCCCTACAGTAAAGAAGACAAGAAGGGGAAGAAAGAGAAGGAGAAAAAGGCCGAGAAGGAAGGAGAGAGAAACTTGGGGCTGGAGCTGGAGGAGAAAGAGGAGCGCAGAGACCAGGAGAAAGTCAAGAACACGGCCATGTGAAGACTCCTCAGCCTCTGCCTCCAGGCAGCCCCCCAGAGGTGCCCCTTCCACACCCTAGAAGCAGTGACCTGAACCTGAAGCCACTGCAGTGACTCTATCTGGGGTTGAGAGTACAGCGTCCTGAATGAAGAGGCTTGGGACCACCCCTCCCGCCTCAAGGAGGGATCTTTGTGCGTTATGTGGTCTATATGTGTTATGATTTGTACCACCTGGTGATTCTTCTTGCATTTGGAGAGCATTCCTGGTTACTGAGAAAACCCTAACCCCTGCAATTTCATGGCCCCACCTGCTTCTACCCATTGCCTGATTTCTTTGCCCTCTGCCTGATATCTATCTGTCAGAGCCTCCTCCCTCCCACTCAGCTTCAGGACCAGTATCGGCCAGGGACTGCCTCTTGGGGAAGAGCCCTTCAGAAGGGCTACTGTCATCCCGTGGGACTTAGCTTCCCCTTGAGGAGACAGCTTTTGGGGTTGGGGGTAACACCCAGGCAAGGGTGGGAAACCAAACTCCATGGTGCCCAGATACCCTGGGCAGGTTAAGCGCTCCCCCTGCAATCTCGATTCTGCTGTCCTGAGCCCCGAGGGCCGTCTCCTAGGAAAGCCTTGCTCCCCCCATCAACCCAGGGTTTTGGGTCACGTGACTCCATTTCTGGGAACTGGGTCTTGGAGGGTGCGGTGCCCCCGCATGCACGATCTTGGAAAGGGACAGGGACTCTCTCCTCCCTGTTTCCAACCTCCCCCCTCTCCCCACTTTCTCCGGGCCCTGGACCTTGCCCTGGATGTTAACCATTTCCTAATGAGAACTTTGATAAAGGCTGGCATTTAGGGCTCCCTTGTGGAGCAGGTAGCCGGGGTTGGTAGGATCCAGTCCAGAAGGCGGGGAGCTTCTGTCTGAGAATATCCCAGGATCGTCCACCAGGGGGCAGAAAAACCATAAATAAAAAAATGTAATAATCTCCCTAACAGGTGCTCCCACTGAACGCCTAGCATCCTTACGGTCTCAGTCTCGGTCAGTTTGCAATTAGTCTCATTTTCCGGCTGAAAATACTGAGACTTAGAATGAAGGAAGCCACTGGTCCAGCTCTCCCTGGCTGTTGCTGGCAGAGCTGGGATGGAAGCCCAGGCTGCCCAAAGGATGGGGCATGTGCAGGCTCTGGCTAAGGTCAAATTTGGAGGTTCATGTCCCAGGATGGGAGAGGGTTGGGGTAGGGGGTGTTCCTAGCTGGGAGAACTATGTTCTTTTGGGATGCTGTGTGGCCAAGGGGAAGTGGCCTGACCTCTCTGAGCCTCGAGTTGGTTCCTTTTCTGAAACGTGAGGACAAGAGTTCTGACCACCAGAGTGTGAGGCTTGAAGGAGGTGCCGGGGCTCAAGAGCCATTGCAAGACCTGGCACATAGTAGGCGCTCAGGAAATGAGTTCCCCATCTTTCCTGAGCCTCCCCTCCCATGTCCCTGGCCGTGGGGAGTGACAGGGTCAGGATGGGCCTCAGGGAGACGGGGGCTGGGACGCTTGGGACCCTGAGCCCCTCCCCATGGTGCCCGGAACCCAGTGAGGGGGCCCCACCCCCGACTTCCTGCGGCACCGGCCACATCCTGCCCTGGGGTGCCCTGCGCAGGCCACTTCCCCCTCTGGCTGGGGCGGCAACCCCAGAACCTGCTGGACAGGGGCGAGGACAGACGGAGAAGGATGGATAGATTCTGGACGACCCCCGGCCAATTCTCCCTTCTGGCAGCTCTGGTCCCGCGGCCGGTTCAGGCCCAACCCTGTAAGGCCTTGGGAGGGAGTGGGAGCGGGGTGGGGAAGAGTCCCAACCTGGCGGCCGGGCTGCTGACCCCGCCTTGCTCCCGCCCGCAGTGGCCCAGCGGAAGCCGTGGCTGGTAGGGCTGGGGGCTGCGCTGGCCTTCCTGTTCCTCATCTTTGTCCTCACCTTGGTCTATGCCATCTGGTGCAGCGAACCCTGGGACAGGTGGGTCCTCATCTTTCTGAGCCCCTTCCTCCCGAAATCTCTAAATCGCTCCTCTCTAAGCCCCTCCCCTCTCTGAGTCCCGCCCCCTAAGCCCCTCCCCGTGTCGAGCCCCCTCTGAGCCCCTCCCCTCTGAGCCCCTCCCCTCTCTGAGCCCCTCCCTTCTCCGAACATCCTCCAAGGAGGCCGGGCAGGACCAGGGGATAATTCTTTGATTCAGAATCCATGGGGGCCTCACATAACCTCACTCTCTTCTCTCCTGACTACCGACCTGCAAAATGAGGGTGGCTTCCTCACAGAGAAGCCCATCCCTAATATGTGTTTCAATTGGGGTCTGTAAAGTCTTTTTTGGGGGGAGGGGGTCTGTAAAGCCTTTATCACCCCCACGCGAACCCCATCCATTTATCCATCCACCTGTCCTTCCCTTCCTCCCTCAAGCTGTCCATCATCCATCCATGCATCAGCCCTCCCTCCCTGTCTCCCTCCGTTTCTCTCTCCTTCCCTCCCTCCAGCCTCCAATCCTCCATCTGTCCATCCATCCAACCACCCACCTTCCCACCACCCATCCAGACATCCGTCGGTCCATCCCCCTTCTCTCTGCCTGTCCGCTCAGCCACGGTTTTGAAACCCCTTATCGGTTTTGGCTCATGCAGCTCAACTATGGGCTCAAGCACTTCCTTCGTGTTCAAACAGGGCTTGTTTCCTAAGCTGCCTGAGCCTCGTCGTCCCCTTCCGTACCATGGGAACAACAAGGGTGGCTGCAGGACTCAGAGGTTCTGTGAGCATTGTAAGAAGCCCGGAACACTGTCAGTCCTTATTAACTTGGGTTACCTGGGCCCTTCTTGTCTCCACAGCAATAAAGAGAAGGAAGAGGAGACTGTGAGAAATGAGGAGAAGGATGGAGAGGGCGACTGGGGGTTGGAACTGGAGGAGAGAGGGGCCTCCGAACCATGAAGCAATGGCAAGCTCCTCCTCGTGAAGGTTTCCCACTCATCTCCTCCAGGCAGCCACCCAAAGATGCCCCAGGGGTATGCCCCTCCATACCCTATCAGCAAGGACCCGGCCCTGGGGCCAGTGAGATGACTCCATCTGGGATTCAGGGTAAAGTGCCCTTGAGTGCAGAGGACTCAGGACCTGCCCCAAGTCCCTCTTGGAGGGCTCTCTGCGTGTTACCTGGTCGCCCTGTACCCCTTCCCAAGCTTGGTCTCCACCTGATAATTCTTCTTGAGCCTGGAGGACACCCCTGGCGCAAGGAGCAACCCACCTCCCCGAGACCCCCTACTATCTCATATCTCTACCCAGTCTGCATCGCTGGCAGCTTTTGGCCCTTTTGATTTCTTCTCCTACCTCCGATTTCTATTGCCCTTTGGATTTCATCGGAGAAGCCAGGTCCTCCTCTTGCCCACGTGCAAGCTCTTCCAAGAGTTTTCCAGGCCTGCTTCAATGAATCCATAGGAATCACTTGTCTCCCAGCCCCTCTCCTGGTCTCGGTTTGCTGCTCCTGAACGTGAACTTTGAGCTGGCTCAGAGCAAGGCCGTTTCCTGGGAGATGAGGGCTCCTCCTACCTTGTGCTGAGTTTCAGGGCACTGTCCTGGAGGCTGGGACTCCCAGGGCCTGGGGTGAGGGTGCAGGAGTGGGAGTGGGGGTGGGGGAAGCAGCAGCATCACCCCTTCTTCCTGTCCTGCACTCCTTGTGGGGAGGCGCCATGGAGAAGCAGAAGGAGTTGGAGTCCCCACTTCTTTGCTGTGTAGCCCCGAGGCAAGTAACTTAACCTCTCTGTGCCTAAGTGTCCTGTCCTGTAAAAGGGGAGGATAATAGATTCTTCACAAGTCGTCATGAGGTTTGAATGAAATACGGTCTACAGAAATCCTGAGCGCAGAACCCAGCACCCCAAAAGCGTCTAATAAATGTCGGCTTTTTGTTATGCTGAAATGGTGAAGATGGGGCGGGGCAAATGGGCCTCCCACCACAGACTCGGGGGATCCTGAAGGTCAAAGGGTGTTTTCCGACGGCAGCTCTGGGAGGGCAGAAGTTTTCCGCCCTCCAGTCTCCTCTGTTCGAGGTCTGGGGCTTCCGGGTGGGTGGCAGTGTTGAGGGGCTCGGGAAGGGAGAAGGGCGGGGCTATCGGGGCTCCTCCCCTTCCGCAGGGGGCGGGACTTCCCCACTAGGGGGCGTCGGGGGCGTTTGGGGGGGCGTTCTTTTGGTTGTCGCAAGCCTGACCCTTTTATGGCGTTTAGTGGGGAGGCAGGGCTGGGACAGCGCCTCAAAGCCAAAAACTGCTTCACCCCAGGGGCCAATGGATGAAAAACACTGAGGCTTTCCTTGAGATTAAAGGCCAGATTGAGCCCCCAGCCCGGCTGAGACGCGGCCCTCCAGCCCCTGGCTGAACCCTCCATCCCAGCTGAACGCCCACCCCCAGACTGAGCCCCTCACCCAAGATGAGATCCCCACCCCGCAAAGAAGCTCCTGCTAGAGCTCCCCTTCCACCCCTCCGCCAGGAGAGCCGGACTGTGGGGATGCGGGTCAGCTGACCCCTCCATCCGGGACCCGCTTTCTGGGTCCAGGTCCTAGGTCCTCCCACAAGGGGGCGCCAGAACCTCGCCGCTGAGCGCAGAAGAGCCCACCCCGGTTGGGGGTGGGGCATGGGAAGGGTACGTGTCCATCTTGGGGGGGGGTCTCGGACTCCACCCCTGCCCCACAACGATTGTGTCTTCGGTGCCTGTTACTGGGCAGCAGCGTGGGGCTGCGCACCTGCGCGTCAGCGTCGGCGCACCGCACCTGGGTCCCTCTCCGTGCGTCTTGCCTTCGCTTCGTGCCTTAGTTTCCCCGCCAGTGAAAGGGGATATAAACGTCCTTCCCAGGGAGGCTTGTGGGTAGGATGGAAGGAGCCTGTGCAGCGGAGAGCTTTGACTGCACGTCTTGGGGGTCCCTGGGGGACTTGGAATGGGGGCCAGGATGGGGGACAAGGTTTCAGACCCCAGCCTCTTAAGGAGGAGAAGTGACTGCCCCTCACATCCATGATGCTTCCCTGACCCCAGCCTTTGAGGAGCCCCTGTGGCTTCAGGGTAGGAGCTGGACATGGATAGTGCCAGGTCTGAGTGGTCAGGGGTGGTGTGGAAGACACTGGGGTGCTGGGGTGCTAGGAGGGCTAGCAGGGGCTCTGCCCAGGCAGGTAGAGAGGGCTTTCTGGAGGAGAGGGTATTGGCACCAAGTTGCCCTGTCCTCTGGGGCTCCCACCTCCCTCCTGGGGTAAAAGCCCAAGTTTTCCCCGTGGCCCACAAGGCCCTGGCTGACCTGCCGCGTCCCCTCCCTGCCCTGCCCTCCTCCCTCTCTCCCCCTCACTCACTCTGCTCCAGACACGCGGGCCTCCTCGCTGTTCCTCCAACACACCAGGCATGGTGCTGCCCCAGGGCCTTTGCATGGGCTGTGCCCTCTGCCTGGAAAACTCTTCTGCCAGATTTTCAGGGGGCTGTTTCTCTCCCTGTATTCAAATCTCTGTTTAAACATTACTTCCTCATGTGAGGCCGACTCTCCTATCCCTTATTCTGCTTCATTTGTCTCCTTGGCACTTACGTCCTCCGACATTTACTTATTTTTATTGTTTATTGTCCATTTTCCCAACTTGGAACTGTAAGTGCCAGGAAGGCAGATCATCTGGGGTGTTTTTTTGTTCTCCACTGTGTCCCCAGTACTTGGTACCCAGCAAGTACTCAGGAAATCTTTGCAGAATGAATGGGAGTTTGCTAGGTGGAAAAGAAAAAAAAAGAGGGAAGGCATTCTGTGCATTTTTGGAGCACCAACTGTGTGCCAGGCTCTGTCCTTGAAGCCAGGTAGGAGGTGGAGTTCCCTGTGCCTGGCACAGAGCAGGTGCTCCATAGATGCCCGTGGAATTTGTTGATCAAAGACTCTGGGAGAATCCTGGGACTGGTTTCCTGAGGCCGCCTGCCCTCCAGCCTCTTCCCTTCACTTTGGTACAGAACGCAGAACAGCCCGAATGCAACACAGAAAGGAGGACCCAAGACAGCTAGAAAGAGTCGAAGCATAGCTTGTTTAATTTTTATACATTTTTTCTTTTTTTTGCCTTTTATTGAATCTTTTATGGAACCCCCCTTTTTCATTTTTTCTTTTCTTTTCTTTTTTTTTTGCATAGGGAAACAAACAAAATAATAACAGCCAGAGTCACTTTCTGTAAATGGTACTTAGGTAGGCGCGTCGGCGGAAACCAAAATGACTGCATAATATACAAGGTTATGATCGGAGTATGATGTGAGGGCGCAGGGCGGGGAGCCGGGCAAGGAGAAGGCTGGGCCTGGGTCTGCTCAGATGTCCCCTTGTCCCCCATCCTGTCCCCACCTTGGGGAGGAGGAGGAGGAGGGCAGTGAGCCCGGCCCGAACCTTCTCCCAGCATGGGTTCATGAGCATGGTGTGTGTGTGTGTGTGTGCGCGCGTGTGTGTTGTATCCGGTGTGTGCGGCAGCAAGCGAGAAGCAGAGTAAACTATCCTGGTAATATCGGTAAAATACAAAATGGGGAAAAAAAACCCCTCAAAAAACATCTCAGAGGGAAAAGGAAATTGACAGCAACACCACCAAAAATTTTAGAAAGAAAAAAAGAGAGAAAGAAGGAAAGAAAATTCAGAGAGGAAAATGCGTCCCTCTCCCCTCTCTCTGTCGTCCCTCCCCCCACGACACGTGTTCTGTCCGTCAGACATGGCTTGTCCCGCCCCCATGTGCGGCCCTGGGGGGTGGGAGGGTGACAAGTTGGGGGTAGGGGCCAGGACCCCTGGATGTGAAGGGGCTTTGGTTTCAGGGGGCCTGGCTGGGGCCCAAGATTGGGAGGATGGGATGTCGATGCATTTTTGGGAATGGGCTTTGGGGGCTCACCACTAGAGGGGGGGCTGAGGTAGCTCCTGTCCCTTTTCCAGTGGGTCCCCTTCTAGCCAGGTGGCGTGAAGGCAGGGCTGTAGGGAGGGTGGGAGCTTGGGGGGTGTGGGACTTCCTTCCTCTCCTGGAGCCCTTATTCCTGTTGGATCCCACCTCCTCTTTCCTGAGGCCTAGGGGACCCCCAGGGACTGGGGGAGGAGAACCCCAAAGCCACACCAGCAGACATGTGAGGCACTGCTTGGGAAAAGTCTGTTTTGGTATCGCTGGCAACAAGTCCTGCTGGGATCGCTCTGGGTCTGTCTCCCTGCCTTGCCCGGGGAAGGGGCCGGGGGGGAGTGTGGGCCTCTGGGGCCAGCTCGGACCCCACGCACTCTGAAACGCTTAGGGATACATGGATGGCGGAGAGGTGGTGTCAGTGTGGAGATGAGACCCTCAGGAAGTGTCCAAAGTGGCAGAAACAGGGAAAGATGGGAGGATGCAGGGGATGCTGGATTTGAGGATGGGTCTCTGGAACCTCTCGCCCATCACCCTCCCTCCCCCCCGCCCCACAAAAAAGTAAAAATCAGGGTCTCAGAGAATCCAGGCCAAAATAAAAAGTAGCCACTGTATAATCTGTATTATGAGAAAAAAATTCCAAAATTATACACATATATATATATAATGTATAGTATAGCCCTACGCTGGAGGTCAAAGTACCGTCAGAGAAGCCAGAGGAGGGGTGTGTGTGGGGGGGTCCTGTGTGCTGTCTCTTCCAGGGGTCTGGACGGTTGCTCCGGGCCCCGGGATCCTGCCTCACTGGCCGCTGTCCAGCCAAATCTGCTTGCTCTTGAACACTGCTGTCTCTGGGGACACAGAGAAAGTTCCGGAGCAGGAACCCCCCCCCCCATGTCTCCTCTGAGGTTCCTTTCCGGTCTGATTGTCTAGCTCAGGGTGGGAATCTGGGCTCAGAACTCGTCCAGAACCGGGGTTCCAGACCTGGGCACGGGGCACCCCGGACCCCCGCCCCAGTCAGATAGGGCCAGGTCAGCTTGACCACTCCACACCTCCCTCTCCACCCGGGTTGGGGTCCGGTGCCCTCCCTCATCCAAAGAGAGGGATGGGGGCAACTTGCATATATTGGGGAGGTCTCCTTAGTCTTTTCCACAGCAAGGGCTGGACCCCGAGGTCAGGCTGGGGGACTCTGTATGGGATGGACAATGGGCCAGTGGGCCGCAGGTTTGAGATGTCAGTTTCATCTATGTTCAAAAACAAAAACAAAAACAACACCCAACCCCCTGCCCGCCCCCCCTCCCCGGGCATCGACCCAAACTGCAAAGGCAGGTGAGCAGGCTGGTTCCTAGTGTTTCTGCCTTATCCTGACGCACAGCTGGGGGCGAGGAAGGGTGGAGCTGTGGGGCCCGGGGTGCTGTGGAGTGCGGCCCGTGAGGTGGTCCCGGTGAAGCCCATGGGGGAGGGGTCCTGCAGGGGCGGGCCACCCACCCCCTGTGCCACTGGCTGCTCCCACTTCCCTGGGGCGGGCAGGGAATGAAAACCAGAAATCAGCCCCCATGGAAACTGACAAGCATGGCCTTGGGCTCTCAGGCCAAAGGGCAGTTCTCAAGGGCAGTGTCAAGGCCCAGCTGAGGCCGTGGTCTGGGCTCTCCCTCTGGCCCCTGGGGCTTGCTGAGGTGACTTTTCGAAAGAAAACATGACATGAGCGTATGGTGGTGGATGAAAGCCCGGGCCTGTCTGCAAGGCCGCACCCAGCTCTGGAGACAATTCTAAAGTCTGAGGTGGTGGCCGGGGAATGAATGGGGACCGTCTGCCTGGTGGATCCCCAGAGGAGATGTCTGAGGGGCCCGGGGACGGCCAGCCAGAGGTGGCGAGGTTGGAGGACCTGGCCCTTTGGTCCTCCTGCCTGGACACCGCACTAACTGCTACTGTCTCAGCTTTGGTTGAGTGAAAGGCAAAGGAAATTGGGAAAAAAAAGAGAGAAAGAGAGACAGAGAAAGGAAGGAAGGAAAATACGAGAAAATAAAACCGAGAAGACAACAGCACGGCCAGCCCCCTGCCCACCCCTGCCAGGGCCTGGGACGCGGTGCCCCCGGCTGCCCCTGCCCCCTGGCCCCCCGGCCGGGCCTCCAATGGCTGAACTAGACCTACAGGTACAGACAGACAAATATTGCATATATTGGGTTCGGTTTTTGTCTTTTTGTTTGTTTCACACCAGACCCCCCTCCACAGTTACAGCTGGAAGACGTAATAGAACTGGGTGGGAGGGCAGGAGGGTCCTTCCTGCCACCCAAGGCCAGTCTCCAGGGGTGGGGTGGGGTGGGTCCTTTGGCAAGAAGGCGGGGGGCTGCACAGGGGGAGAAGGGGCTGGGGGCGGGACAGCGATTTGACCCTGAGCCAGGGGGACGCCAGCCTGTGGGAGAGGTGGGACGGGGTGGGGAGTCTGGCTGTCGGCAGGGCGGCCGCCCCATGGGCGGACCGCATGGGTCGCGGGTGCATGCGTGGTGTCTGGGGGGCTGGCCTGTGGCCCGGTGAGGGGAGAAGCCCTTGCCCGGTGTCAGGGGACACCCCTGAGGTCTGTCCGCCAGCCTCTGTGGGCAGGGGATTCGGAAACAACCCCTCTGGAGACCGAGGGTGGGGCTGGGGGGTCGCAGAGCACCAGGGGGCACCCCCAATGCAGCAGGAGACATGGAGACGCGGCCAAGGGTGGGCTGGGGGTGGAGCAAACCGTGGGGCGATTGTTCCGTGGATTGCTTTTTTCTCAGCAATGTGATTTTTAAGCGTGTGATTTTTTTTTTTAAGCAATGTGATTTTTCTTTTTTTTAATTCTTAATTTTTTTTTTACAAATAGAAATACATCCCTTTTCAATTTTTACTTTTTATTTCATGTCATTGCTTTGTCTTTTTTTTTTTTTAACTACACGAGCAGGGCATGCAGCTATCTGTGTGCGCTGATATTGTTTAAAGGTAATACTTATTTTTGGAAGGCAAGGCACATCATGTGGTAGAAAATTTCGTGCAAATTAGGAAACATGGAATTTTTTTTAAGGTTTTTTTTTTTTGTATCTTTTTTTTTTTTCTTTTAAAGAGGAGGGAGTGGGGGGGAGGGCTGGGGGAGGGCTGGGGGAGGGAGATAGAGCCAGTATCATTCGCCATGCAGTTTCAGCCGCCGCGAGCTGACGTCAGGAGCCAGGTCACAGGAATCCTCGACTAAGCACCATGCAAAGTTAGGTAGCTGGGGGCTGCCAGGCGCCCCCTCCCCTCCCCCACCTACCCGCACCCTAAGGTTCCCGGCTGAGAAGCTTTCCGGATACCCCAACTACACAACCCCCTGCTCTCCCGGAGAGCGGCCCATGCTTTGGTCCCCAACAGCCACCCGGTGGAGGGGCCCTGGGGACAGAGGGACGGACCAAGGGTTCTTGAACCCCTCCGGACAGCGGGAGTGGGGCTGGTGGGGAAGGGTCTGGGGGGGAGGGGTCGTTTCTCTTTATGATCGAGTGGGTTCGCCAAGCCCCTTGGGCTGGTTTGGGAGGAGGAAAGTCTCGTGTCTGGGGAGGTGGGGGGAGGCTGGCCAGGCCCGGGGCACGGGGGTTTCACCGGGAGAGGGAGGGGAGGGCCAGGCTGGGAGCAGGTGAAGCGGAGGCCTGCCCAGGGCCATGGCTTTGGCCTGGGCCCGGGGATGGAGGTCAGGATTCCCCAGAGCCAGGCATGGAGGAGGCCAGTTGGGGCTCAGACGGATGGGCCGGGAGGGGTCCTTGTGTTTGGGCCTGGTGACCCTAGAACACCTAACACCCCCTCCCAGGCTCCCCACCCAAGATGGCCATCCCGGGGTGGAGGCATGGATGGGGCCGGGCAGCTGGGGTGAGGGGGCACCCGGTGGCCCCAGGTTTAGTGTTTTTGGAGCGGCTCAACGGAAAATGTTTAGCAGATGGGAGGCCCCCTACAAGGCTGCAGGGAGCCCCGAGGCGCTGACCCTCCCTGCCCCCAGCCAGAACCCCCTGCCCTGTCCAGGCACACGTGGACTGCACCCGGCCTGGCCTTCTCTCCTTCTGGCGGCCCAGCTGCGATGCACCTCCCGGCTGTGCCCCACTTCGGCGGGGGGTGGGGGGATGAAAGTGCAAACCGTGGTCCCCCTTTGGGCCGGGAGGCACCAGGGAGGGGGTGTCGCTCCAGGATGTAAGGCACTGGCAGAGGAGGCGTTGACGGGGGGCACATCGCCTTCCCCAGATCCCACCCCTGTGCCCCAGCACGGCAGGACGCTGGGGGGATGCCCAGCTCTGCCCCTTGGGCCCACTGGGCGGGGTCCCATCGCTCTAGCTCTGAGGGGGGCATAGCAATGAGGGGTCAGCAACTGGAGGGGCCGGGTTGCGGGGGAGGAGGTTGGAGGATGCCCACGGCCACTCGCGTCCCGGCTGGACAAAGGGGAGGGGGGGCGGGCGGTGGGAATCAGGCACTTAAACCACTCGCTCTCACCTCCCACACCTCCATGGGCTAAGCGGGGTGGTGGGGTCCTCCCCGTTCAGGGCTTGGGTGGATGGAAAGTCCAGAGCAGCTCCGGGCCCCTCCGCTCCACCGCCCCCAGCCCCTTCCTCGGAAAGTGCATTTCTTACAGTGTGTGCAACGCGGGGCCCTCCCCCGGGGGCTGGGGTGCGCTAGGGTGGCCTCCTATGCCTGGGGGGGGGCGGGCTGGGGGTCATTTGCATAGAGATGTCTCCCAAACCGGGCCGGCACGCGGGGCTTCACCAAAGACCGAGTCCCCAGCGCGCTCTGGGGAGGGGGGCGGAGAGGTCCATGACCGCGGGGCACTCCTGAGAGAGTATTGGCCATGCGTCCTTGTCCCCCGGCGATGCCCGGGGTCTCCCCGCAACCCTCTTCTGCCCCCGTCGCACCCCTGCCCACCCCGGCCTCCGCGGTGGCCTCTGCTGCCTGCCGCCGGGGTCCTCGCCAGCCCCCCAGGGGCTGCCTCCCCACTTGGCAAACACTGTCCCGGTGGCAGTGGCGATGGGGGCGCGCGGGAGAGGCGGCCTCGCTGGGTGTCCTGCCCCGTCGGCCGGGCACGGGCACCAGGCTGCGCTCACCTGGTCCAGGGCGGAGGTGGGGGCAGCCAGCCCTCCCAGAGCAGCAGCGAGAGGAGATGAATAACTTAGGACGCCCCGAGCGCCCGCTCCCAGGGGCGGTGGGGCCTGTCCCTCCGGTCCGGTCCATCCGGCCGCGGCATCCCAAGAGTCCGAAGCGTTGCCATCTTTACCTTTTATCTTCTTGGTTGGGTGGGTTTATTTTTATGTGTGGTTTTCTTTTGTTTTTTTTTTTCCCCGTTTGTCTTTTTTTTTTTTTCTCCTTTTTTTTTTTTTCTTTTTTTTTTTTTCCTCCTGTGTGTTATGTGTCTGTGTGTTTTGTCTTTCGGCCGGGCTGGGAGTCAGCGGGGTGTTCTTGCTTGCTCTAGCTTGCCACCGAAAACGTGGGCCGGGGGCCGGCTGTGCGGCTCCCCGCGATTCCCTGGACGAAGGAGCAGGGCGTGGGAAGAAATCTTTCTTATCCCAGATACCAGGACTGGGCGGCCGAGGGGGACACAGAGAAAGAGAAAGAGAGAGAAGGAGAGAGATGGGGGTCAGGCTCTGCCAGCCACTGCCCATACCCACTGAGGCCCCCCTACCCCCTGGGACCTGGGACCTCTGTCTCCCCTATCCCAGACCTGGCATAACCTGCTGGGTGACCCTGGGCAAGTGACTTTGCCCCTAAGCAGAGCTGCTAGATAAACCTCAGGATGTACAGTGAAATCTGAATTCTAGATAAACTATGGACAAACCTGTTAATGTAAGTCCATCTCATGCAACTTTTGGGATATACTTATGCTAAAAAAAAATTTTTTTTTTTTAAATCCTTTATCTGGAATTGAAATCTGCCCGAGCATTCTGTGGTTTTGTTTGCTAAATCCGGCAACCTCACCCCCGCACCTCATTGCCCTGAGTATAAAATAGGGGAGGGGATCTGCCCACCTTGTCCGCGGAGGGTGACATTTTCCCATTTAATGGTTCCCCCAGAACCCCCATGAAACAGGGACTACTGCCCCCCGACCCCGTTTTGCAGTGAAGAAAACCGGGCTCAGAGAGGTAAAGTAACTTGCCCAAGTCCACCAGCGTGGGAGGGGAGAAGCCAGAATTCGAACTCAGGCCTGAGAGGCCTCAGTCCTCGCCTGTCCCCCTGCCTGGGGCTGACCCCTTAGCCTGGCCTTTCCAGAGGGGGAGACTGAGGCTCCGGGTCAGGTGGCCAGGTCTGCACGGACAGCTCTGGCCTGGGTCTCCACAGGGAAGCCGCTGTACAGACCCTTCCCCTGGAAATGCATCCAATTCGCCTGTGTGGGGCAGGCCTGGGGGTAGGTAACCCCCATCCCCACCCCGCTGGGGTCACAGCGGCGCTGCTCCCCCGCCCCCTGCTGTAAATCAATCGCACCCCCTCCAACCAGGCCGCCCTGCAGCCGCTGGGCCATCCCATCGAACTGGCGCCATGGCTCCCAGCCCCCCACCTCCAGCCAAGTTCAAGTTCATCTTGGCCATTACCTCATGTCTGGTTTCCGTTGGCAACCAGACAGATTCTGGGCGTGACCCTCCCTGGTGGTGGCCGGCCTCTCCTAGGCCCTTCCTCCCTGCCTCCTCCCCTCCTAGGCTCTCTGCCCATAACAGTGGGGGGGGGGGGCACCCTCAACTCAACATCGTCCCCCATCAGCTGAGGGGGAGACGGAGGCCACGCGGTGCCAGTAGTGAGGTCTGGGCTCTTCTGGCATCCCCCTGGCCTGGCTGGAGCCACCAGTGTGGCTTTGGGCATGTGGCTTAAATTCCTCTGGCCCTCGGTTTGCTCATCTGTTGAATGGGTGTGATGGGCAAAGGGCTTCTGGTGTAAAATGCTCGGCCGGGTGGACCCCTTTACACAGGGGAGGGGGCGGGGGTGTCAGAGCCCACAAGAGCCCCACTCTGGGGGCCAAAGTGATGGATGGCTCAGGACTGGGGGGACTGATGGAGAGAGACGGGGGTGGAGGGAATGAAGAAGGTGGGCAATTGATCAGGGAGAGATCAACCGACATCGATTGGGGGAGGGGCGCTGATTGGGGGAGAGGATATTGATCAGGGGGCAAGGCACTGACTGCGGGGAGGGCAGGAGATGGAAGGGCATGTGGTGCGGGGAGAGTAGCCGCTGCAGGCTGGGGGGCAGGGGCGGGGGGTGGGGGCAGAGGAAAGCCAACTGGCCAGGAATAATGAAGGCGGAGGAAGTGCTGACTGGGCCAGAAAGGAGAGGCCTCTGGGCTCTGAGCCCTTTGCACAGGGGCTCCAAGAGGAGGGAGCGGGTCTCATGGCCCCTTCCTTCCCCCCTTCCCTCCTTCTGGGGTCTGCCGGGGGTGGGGGTGGGGGCGCCTGAACCCACTGGGGGACTTGGGCGCCCTTAGTCCAGGGACCGGTGGTCCTGCCTGCGTGGTGCTGGCGGGGTCCTCCACCAGACCTAGATGGGGGGCCTCGCCTTTCCCATAAGCCTTGGGGTCTCTCATCTGTCTGTCACCTTCCGTGCCACCCTCCCCCACCAGCCCCACAAAGTTCTTTCCAACTCCCAGCCCTGGCTGTGCTCCTCCCTCCCTCTCATCCCTTCAGTGGCTCCCTTTGGCCCCCCCAGGCCAAAGCCCACATTTGAGGTCTTCCACATTCAGGCTGTTTCCCCATCATTTCCTGCCCTTGCAGCGCTGATCCCCCTGCCTGGACACCCTGCTCTACCTGACACCAGGCTCTTACCCCTCCCCACCCAGGCAGGGCCCTGGATGCGCCCCCCGACCCCCAGGTTCCTCCACAGCCCCAGACCCACTCTCTCTGGGTCCCCAGCGGGGCCTGCTGGCCAAGGGGGGTGGTGACCAAAGGTGCCCCCCTCCCTGGCACCTTGGTTTCCCCCCCCTTGCAGGCCATTGGCTCCGGTGGTCCCCCATCCCCCCATGCAGGGGTTGACAATGGGGTCGGGGGGAGGCTGGGGAAGGGTTAAGGGGCCAGGGCCCCCTCCCTGTCACTTTTATTAGCTTTGCTTTCTGCAGCAATTAGGACATTCCCAGCCTCCAGCGGGGAGGGCTGTCAGGTGGGGGTGGGAGAGGAAACGCCTGGCTCCCTGAGCACCGGGGGCGGGCAGGGGTGTCTAGGCCGGGACAGAACCCAAAACCCAAAGCGGGGAATCCTGGGGCCACCCCAGCTTGGTGGGTGACCCTGACCAAGTGATCCCTCTGTCTGGATCCTGGCTGGGGCTCTGTAAAGCAGGACACTTATATTTTGGGTGTGCGAGGGTGGTCTTGGCCTTTCAGTGCCCTTTCTGGATAAAATTGGTCCCCTAATGCTCCAGACCCTTCAAAGACTCCCAGGAGGTGCCCAAGGCCAGAAGAAGAGACTGAGGTTCAGAGCTCCCCGCTGTTAGCCCTGGTGCCCTGACCCCAGCACCCCCAGCTAAAGTCTGGGCAGGGAGGGAGGGGGATAGCCAGGTCCTGCCCACCCACTCTGTCCCACTGAGTTGCCAGCAGCAGCCTGGCCAGCCTCAGACGGTCGCCAGGGGCCCAGGCTGTGGCGGGAGGTTCCTTGGGCCTGGTCAGCCCCTCCCCATGAACTCCACTGCAGGGGACCCTCCCAAAGTGGCTTGAGGATCCGAACCTGACCCCTGGGGACCCCACAAATCCCCATACTCTCTGGCTCTGGGGATTTGGAGATGCTGGGGAGCCCTGAAGAGGTTTCTCTGTGCGTCTGGGCCTCAGTGGGCCTGCAGCAGCTGGTGCTGCCCTCTGGCTGTTTTATATCCCGTGACCCCCTCCCCAACACGCACCAGGGAGCACGGCTCTGGGGTCCAGCCACCGCCCTTGAACACCCCCCGCCAACACACTCCCGGCTTGCACGCAACACAGATGTGGACCTCGGCCCGAAGGCGGGTGTCGGGGACACGTGGGCAGGGGCTGAGGCCACCTCCCACCCCGAGGGAAGCTGGGAGCCATGAGTCTCAGTTCCAGACCCATCGAGGCTCTGCCCTGCACTGCTGTGCAGCCTCAGGCAACTCACTCCTCCTCTCTGAGCCTCCTTGTCTCGTCCTCAGCCAGCCTCATGCCCCCGACCCTGGTGCACACTCAGCTGTAGTGATGCCAACCCTGCCTCTGCCGCCCCACTCCCACTTCGCAGGCTGGAGCCAGGGGTGAGGGCTTGCATGTTCTACCAGGAGGCCCCGCCCCCTGCCATGGGCTGCCTCAGTTTCCCACCTGCCCCTGGTGTCCTGGGGTCCTCTGGCACCCCCTACCTCCCTCTCCTGTGGTCCCTCCCTCTGGCCGGCGTGGGAGGGGATGAAGGCTGGGGGGTTGAAAGCCTGGGCTGACGTGCTGTGTGATCCTGGGCAAATCCCCTTGCCTCTGCGAGCCTCAGTCTTCCCATAGGTACAAATGGGGCCAGAGCGGTGAAAACCCCAGCCCCACAGCAGCTCTGCCAGGAGCGTCCCCTGGCAGGATTTGGGGCCATACGACGTCCCCGGGCGTGGGCTCGAGGCCCTGGAAGGGGCTGGGAGGCTGGCCACCGTGCCAGGGGTGCGGCTGGCGGGAGCGGCACGGGACCCAGCAGGCCGGCCTCTCCCTGCGCGCCCAGGCCGGCCCCTCTGCCCTGCCCCTCCCACCCCCCCACCAGCCGGCCTCTTGGCCCCTACCTGTGCCTGATAAATGCCCGTTGGATCCCTTGGTCCTAATCCCACAAAGGAACGGTTTGCAGGGGACGTGCCGGGCGTAGAGTAGGCTGCGGGGAGGAGAGAGACCGAAAGCCCGTTAGCGCGGGGGCGGCGCGGGAGCACCAGAGAGGGTGGCCGCTGCCCAGGGTCACACAGCCGGGCCTTCACACCCAGCACCCGGCGCCTCCGAGCTTGCCGCCCTCCCCCGATGGTCCGGGCACCCCGAAAAGCCCACGGTCTCGGGCCCCCGGGGTCACGCGGGCAGGTGTCTGCCGAGAGGGAAGGCGCAGGATGAAAGTTTCATAATCCAGAAACCGCCTGTGAATTATTCAGAGTGTTCCACTGCCTGGTCCATCCTGCTCCTGCGGCCTGCATCCCACCGCGGGGGGTGCCATGAATTATTGAGGGCGTTTTATTTATTAATTTCCCTCCTGGAGAGGGCATGGGGAAGGCTGCGTGTGCGCACATATATATATGATTATATTTTAATCGCACTATGTTTCGCCGGTGAGTGAATGATTCGCAACCCAGGCTGGGGAGGGGACGGGGGTGGCGGGAGGGTCCCCACGTGGTCTCCACCAGAGCGCAGATAAGTGGGAGGTGCTGAGGGTTAGGGGATTGGGGGGGGGTGGTGGGAAGCAGGCTGCACCTGCAGTTCAGAAGCCGGTACAGGGGAAGGAGAAGAAATCCATGTTTCTCCCTCGTTTATTAAGCGTCACTGTAAGCCAGGCACTGGGCACCATCCCATTTTAACCCTCGGCAGCCTCAACGCGGCAGACGTGATCATTATGCCCATTTCACAGATGAGAAAGCAGGGAGAGTAGGTGAAGACCAGCGCCACATGCCAACTCTGTCCTCTGCACCCGGCCTCCCGCTAAATGTTCTCCCTGATCTATTGCACTGACTCACTCGCCACCACCCGCTGGTGACTCTCCCATTTTGCGGCTGAGAAAACTGAGGCTCAGAGAGGGGAGGACATTTGCCTAAGGTTACACAGGGAGCAAGATGCAGGGGCAGGATTGCAACCCAGTGCCCTGCGCTCCATCATGCTGTTTGGAGAAAGCCCGTCTGCACGTGAGGCTGCCCCGGGTCTCGGCAGGCAGTGGATGCTGGGGAAGAAATACTGGGGTGCTGCATGCGGGGAGGGGGGCCGATGGGGCCCAGGTGGAAGGGCTGGCCCCTCCTGCTTGGGTGGGGTGAGGAATCTCATCTGGGGAGCGAGGGAGAGAGAGACACCCAGAGAGGAAGGGGGTTTAGGGAGAGGCTGGGGGCAGAGCCACCACTGATGGGGTAGATAGACCCCAGGATGGGGATTCTAGGAACCTCTTCCCAGCCTGAAGCAGCCCTGGAGTGGGGTGGGGGGGTGGCGGGGGGTGGGTGGGTGGGAGGTGCCCTGGGGGCTGGCGAGCCGTAATCTGGAGCCACATCCAGAGAGTGGAAAGTTCTAGCAGGTTAGGAGACCAAGCCAGGGCCTCCCACCAGGCTACCACCTGGACCCACATCCAGAGAGCAGAAAGTTGTAGAAGGCGAGGCAGCCAACCCAGGGCCTCCTGGGGTCAGGTGGGCAGGCAGGGTGTGTCCTGTCTAAAGATGTGGCCCAACCCAGGTTACCAGCAGGAACAGGGCCCACTGGGGCCAGTTTCCCCGGAGAATCCGGAACTCTGGAATTTCTATGTGAGATGTCCTGATTTTAAAACCACCATCACCACAACAGATTCTCATTTTCCGCAGACAAAAGGCTTCTGGGGGCCAAGTCGGGCCCTCCCACCTCCAGTTTGAGATCTTCATCTACTGCCAGCTGCTTGTTGCATGGAAGAGGGTTTAGAGGCCCAGAGCGGGGACATGGGGGCCCCAGGCCACTCGGCCAATGGGGGTGGACCCCAGACTTGCCCCTGGCCATCCCCTCAGGCTGCCTTGGCCCTGTGTGGACCTGACCACGTGGGCCCCAGGCCTCCGTCTGGGGACCCACCAAACTCGCCGGTACCCACCGGGCTGGGCCTGAGACCCCGACCCCAGAAGCAGGGCCGGGGAGGGGAGGGGCCCCTCGGGGACGCCTTCCCGGGTGCTTACAGGGCGAGGTCGGCGACGAGCTTCCTCCCTCGGAGGTGGGTTTGGTGGCGGGGGGGAGCGCCAGCCGCGGCAGCCCGGGGGGCGGGGGTGCCAGCATCTGAGCAGAAAGGCAGTGACTGGACATTTTGAGCTGGCCACTTCCATTTAACTGGGGGGAACAGAGAGACAGGTGGTTAAGGCGGCAGGAGCCCCCTCCGCCTCGGGCTGCCGTCCACCCCAGGGCTGTGGACCGGCCTGGTGGGCACGGCCGGGACGAGTTTGGTGGGTGCCCGGTGCTCGCCTGACCCCGCGGGCCTCCAGCATCCTGGGATCGCCATGCCTTCCCTGCTTCCTCAGGCTACTGTGTACCCACTTGCTTTCCTTCCACGCCTCCTAAACAGCATCGCTGGACCTCATGGGCGGCCTAGACGCATCTCCCCGCATTTGCCGCGAGTACGCATTCATTCATCCACCACCTCGCCCGCGGTTCCCAGATCTGAAAGGCTCCGAACACCAAAAGCTTTGGTGGAAGTCTGGCCAAAGGCGGCCTGAGCTCAGCCGTAACCGTGTTTGATTTGGGGGCTTCCTAAAATACCGTCCGCTCAGACATCTGAAAAAGCCTGAATTCCCACCCGGTCTGGCTCCTCCAGGGGCTGCGGACCCCGCCGTTTGTAAAATAGAAGCTGCCCCTGGCAGAGGAAGGGTTGCCCGACACTCGCGCCAGGGCCCCAGGGAGGTCGTGCCCCCCAAACTCACCGGTCCAGGTTGCTGACTGGCCGGATCGCAGGCCAGTGAGACAAGATCTTTGAGCGGGTCCTGGGGGTTGAGGTGAGGTGGGTAGCGGATGGCCGTGTGCGGGAAGTAGGTGGAGGCCGTCTGGGGCAGGATGGACGTGGTGGGGAAGTGCAGGGCCGAGGACGGGTGAGGGCTCCGGGCGATCCCTGTGGAGAGGAGGGGGCAGTGGTCACCGGGGGCTCCCGCCAGGCCGCCCTGTCTCTGGGTGACTGTGCTTGTGGGTGTGTGTCACGCCCACGCTGCGGCACCTTTAATAATACGAGTATGTGGAGACCCAGTGGCATCTGCCATGACCGGGCCCTGCTGTCATTTACACGCCCAGATGCGATGACTCTACTGTGACCCCACAGAGTTCTGGCGTCACCCCTTTGAGCGTTTTTATTTATTTATATTTTTTAAAATTTATTTATTTTTGGATTGCAGGATCTTAGTTCCCCAACCAGGGATTGAACCTGGGCCCTCGGCAGTGAAACCGCTGAGTCCTAACCACTGGACCGCCAGGGAAGTCCCAGCACGTCTTTTTTTAAGGCAGAGGATGACCGTGGCTCTCAGAGGGAATGTCCTCTGCCCCAGTCACAGAGCAAGCAGGTGGCAGACCTGGGGTTCGAGCCCAGCCTGACTGGCCACACCCTGACCCGGGGCTCGGCTAGCTCTTTCCATAAATGGCTGGTGGGTCAATATTTTTTTTAAATTGAGATATTATTTGCACACTATAAAATCCACCCTTCTAAAGTGTACAATTCACTGTGTGTTTTTAGAACATTCTCATCCCCCTGAAAGGAAGCCCCGTCCCCATGAGCACCACCCCCATCCCCTCCCCCAGCCCCTGACAACCGGGAAGCCACTCTCTGTCTGTGGATATCCCATCAATGGAATCACCCACTGTGTGTCTTTCTGTGTCTGGCTTCTCTCACTGAGCACTGTGGTCTCAAGGTCCATCCACGTTGTAGCGAGTGTCCGTGCTTCACCCCTTTTCATGGCTGAGTAATATTCCAGTGTGGTATTTGCTTTTTTTTTTCTTTTTCTAAACAAGTCAGTGACTTTTAGTATATTCACTTTGTAATTCCAGAACCACTTCACTGCCCCCAAAAGAAGCCCTGTGTCCACTAGTGGTCACTCCCCCTTCCTCTCTCTCTAGCACCTGGCCAGACAGTAAATACTTTTGGCTTTCCAGGCCATAGGAACTCTGATGCAGCTACTCAACTCTGCCCTTGTTGCCTGAAAGCCGCCACAGATGACATGTAAACAGATGGGTGTGGCCCTCCGCCAATAAAACTTTATTTACAAGAACGGTAGCAATTGGGGGGCCTGCTTGGCTGGCTCCTAGTCTAAACTGTTGTGCTATTTTGATGTTTGCCTCTGCCCTGTATGTGTATTTGCCCTTGTATGGAACTAAATCACCATTATCACAACCAAGGGGCAACAGGTGACATTCAAGCTCTTATTTAACTCATTCATTTGGTCCTACGGACAGCCCTGGGAGGGGGTCGTTTATGAGCCCAGTGGACGGTGACGGGCTCAGCTCACATCCCACGCTGTGAGCGTGCTGCTTCCTGTCTGTGTGGCTGAGAGCTCCCGTAGCCCTGTGTGGCCTGTGTGTGTCCTTCTGGGTGTCTGCCTCCTATTGCGGCCATCCCGCCCCGGGGTCTGTCGGTGGGTCGCTCGAGTATGGCACGTGGGGAGCAGGTTGAGGGGTGAGTCCCAGGCTGCACCTCCATGTACAGAAGGGGAAACTGAGGCCCCCAAAGAGTCAGGCCCAGGTGCTCTCTACCATGGCACCTGCAGGATTTCCTGCCCGGGTGGGAGGCTACAGCAAGAGGACTCGTGGTCAGACGGCCGGTGGGACTTCCCCGGCCATACGGGGCCTGGTTAGAGGGCTCAGCCGCCCCTCCCCGCCCGGGGCCCGCGGCGCTCACCACTGTGCACGGCGATGACGGGCCGGTGGTGCTGGGTGAAGCTGGAGAGGCGGGGCGAGTCCTGGGGAGACGGACTGTTGAAAGGGGACTTGTCCATCTCTGTTTTCTTCACCGGGGATGAGATGCCTGCAGGGAGGGCCAGAGGGTCAAGGGCCGGCAGGCAGGGTTGTTCCACTCCCAGGACCCCTGGACCTCCCCGCAGAGCCCCTGCCTCCCCTTCTCCCAGCAACCCATGGGCGAGGGGCTGGGAGCCCACTGTAAGGAGGGGCAAACCAAGGCTGAGAGCTGGGAAGGGGGCCGCCCAGGGTCACACGGCCCACGGGAGGAGGAGTCTGACGCCACACGGGCCCCTGGACGACAGAGTCCGGCCCCCACCTTCTCTCCTTCCAGACATAAGTCGGCTCAGGGCTGCCCTCTGCCCCCCAGGGACACCAGAGCCCTGGAGAAGGCGGCAGGGTGGGCAGAGAGGAGGGATTGGTCCAAAGCCCCAAAGCCCAAGTGGCTCTGTGCTTGTGCCCCCCCCACCACCAATCCTTACCCGGGGGAAAGAACCTTCCCTGTAGGGTCATCGTGAGTATTAAATGCGATACAACATGTAAAGCCGTTAGATCAGGGCCTGGCACACACCCACGCACTGGAATTACTTGCTGCCATTCCTCTGCAGACGGGGGTCTCACTACCTCCCCTGGTGGCCCTGGGGAACCCAGACGGTCTCCAGCTCGGCCTCAATGAATAAAAGGTGTAAAATGGGCACATACAGACTCCGTGGAGGCCGTGGCACAGAACGGACGCTGGCTCAGGAGGAGCCTTGTCATGACATGGAAGACGGACCCCAGAGATGCGGGGCACACGTCCGCCCTGAAGAACCATGAATGCCCCCCGCCTGCCTCCCTGCATGCCACCCCCCACTCCCACCACCCTCTGCAGAGGCTTTTTCTAGTGACAGCAAAGGATGATGACGTGTCTGAAAAAGGCAGAGTCCTTGGCCTGGCCCCTTCTCTGGAATTGGGCTCTGGGGGAAGTGGGGAACTGGAGATAGACACGTTTAGGAATTGTTTTAAAATTCATTTTACGGTGAAACACACCCACTGAGGCCCACAGTGGATTCACACATGGTGAGGGTTGTTTTTTTTTTAAAAAATAGTTTTTTTTGGAGTATAGTTGATTAACAATGCTGTGTTAGCTTCAGGTGCACAGCAAAGTGAATCAGTTATACACATACCTATATCCCCTCTTTTTTAGATTCCTTTCCCACATAGGTCACCACAGAGCACTGAGTAGAGTTCCCTGTGCTACACGGCAGGTCCCTATTAGCCAGGTATTTTATACAGAGTAGTGCGTATATGTCAATCCCAATCTCCCAATTTATCCCTCCCCCTCCCTTGCCCCCTGGTAACCATAAGATTGTTTCCTACATCTGTGACTCTACTTCTGTTTTGTAAATAAGTTCGTTTGTACCATTTTTTTTTTTTTAGATTCCACACATAAGCGATATCATGTGATACTTGTCTTTCTCTGACTTACTTCACCCAGTATGACAGTCTCTAGGGACACACTGCCTGCCACCCCGCAAAAGGTGGCCTCTCAGGCTGCACACATCAGGGCCGGGGTCATTCTCTGTGGGTCGTCCTCGGTGCCGTGGGGTGTGGAGCAGCCTCCCTGGCTCTACCCACTCGACGCCAGGAGCCCCCCCAGTCATGACAACCACAGATGTCCCCAGACACGGCTCAGTGTCCCCTGGGGGCAGAGCCACCCCGGTTAGGACCCCCGCCCTCCTCCGAGGCCTGCCACCACTGTTTCTGGGGTCTCGGGTTGATGGTTCTGTGAGTGGGCATCTGCGTGGGTCCCCAGGGCTGTCCCACCTGGGATGCTGCTGCATTCCCCCCACCCCTACTGTGGCGTTTCCACGTGGGGTGCTTTCATCCTCTGCGATGGCACGGCCAGGGGTGAGCCAGATCTGGGAACCAGCCCCCCGACGGGCACTCAGGCCACCATCTGCTTTTGCTGTTACAGACGCTGCTGCCCTGGTCGGCTCTGGGTGCGCATCAGTGTGTGAGTGGGGGAGCGTGTCCTGGGATGCGGTTGGCGGCCCAGAGGGACCTGGCAGCCAAGCGGGGCCTTGGGTGCAGGCCCGGGCTTTCCCAGGGACAGAAGGAGCTGGTGGCATCCAAGGCGGCCAGCAGGGAGGAGGCTGGCCCTGCTGTGCGTGCGTGCGTGCGTGCGTGTGTGTGTTGGGCTCCCGGCTGGCTCAGGGCTGCAGGGGGAATGAGGTTACGGCTGTCAGACGCTCACTTAGGAGGATTTCCTAGAACAGCCTGTCCTGGATGGAAATAGCCCGGTGTGGACCCCGCCCCCAGCTGCACCTCCACAGGCCCTTCTAGAGCTTCCTGAGATGGGGCCTTCGGGAGCCAGGGTCCAGGAGGGGGGCGGGGGGCGCCTGGCGCTGCAAGAAAGAGTCACCCTCGTGCCTGCGTTCCTGCATCTGAATGTCCCCCGTTCCTTCAACAAACACGCTGGGAACGGCCCCACATGAACAACCGATGTTGGTTAACACAGTGCCCGTATATGCCCCATCAAAACACGCGTCTCTCCATTTAACAGGCGTGCCCTTGACCTCCCCGATCCGAGTGGCCATCTTTCTGCTTAACATACATATCTGCACGTCCGCGTCAAGTATCCCTACGTCCCCTGTCGAAGATACAAACCTTAACGGACGCACGTGCCTGTAGGTGCCCACCCCCAAGTATCTTTCCACTTGCCTGTCACACATGCCTGTCTGTCCCCCGTTTAAGCACACACGCTTCATCTAACAGGTGGGCCTGTACATCCCCCATCTGAGCACCCACCCGTCTGCTTGACAAACTAGCCTGTCCCCCTGCAATGCCAGCTCCCCTGGGGGGCCCACTGCAGCCAACCACTGGGTCTCCAGGGCCCGGAACACAGGGTGGGCAGAGAGTGTGCGGAGTGTACGGGTGGGTGGACGGAGCGCAGTTCTGCTGGGATCGGCCACCACTCACTGGGCACTTACCACGTGGGATGGCCTCCCCCACTACCCCCAGCACTGCTGACACGGGGGCCACTCATCCTCAGCGGGCCCGTCCTGGGCGCTGTGGGGTGTGGAGCAGCGTCCCTGGTCCCACCCACTGGATGCCAGGAGCCCCCCAGTCATGATGGCCAGAGATGTCCCGGACACCGCCCAGTGTCCTCTGGGGGCAGAAATGACCCTCTGTGAGGTCCTGGGGAGCCAAGAAGTGGTGCAGCTGGGATTCAAAGGCAACTCTGTAACTCCTCAGGCCACGCTCTGACACCCCCTCCTGCCCCCCCAAGTTCAAAAAGAGATGGGGGAAGAGGAGAGAGATGGGAGTTCCCCGCTTCACTCCGTATAATAACTGCCTGTGGGAGGCCCATGTCCCCTGGGGGAGGGCCACAGAAGCAGCAAGAGCAAAGCACTCTGGGACCCCCTTTCTGCCCCGCTTGGCTGGGTAATCAGGGAAGGCCTCAGGAGGAGGTGGCCAGGAGGAGAAGGGGCACTCCTGGTCCTCCTGGCCCTGGTCCGGAAGTGGCAAAGGGCTGGAAGCTGGTGTATGGGGTCTGAGAGATGTGGCTGCAGGGCTCTTGCCTGGGCGGGGTTGGCAAGATTTCCCCCAGGCCTCTGCCCCCCCAGGCCTCTGCCCCTCCAGGGCACCGGAGTGAGGAGGCTGGGGCTGGGGGGTTAGCTGGGCGCTGCCCATGGTGGCCACAGCGGAGGAAGGGAGAGAGTACTCTAATCAGCTTAACCCCCTTAATGAACAGCTAATTGGGGGCTGTCTAGACAGGAAGCCGGAGGAAGCCAGGAAGAGGAGAAAAAGGAGGAGGAGGAGGGGCAGGAAGGGGAAGAAGAGGGAGGGAGAAGAGGAGGGGGAGGAAAAGATAGAATTC
This sequence comes from Eubalaena glacialis, assembly GCF_028564815.1. Lineage (NCBI taxonomy): Eukaryota > Metazoa > Chordata > Mammalia > Artiodactyla > Balaenidae > Eubalaena > Eubalaena glacialis. The sequence continues at coordinate 184,841,701 of NC_083719.1, read as the reverse complement.
ATCTCCCCACGAGCCTGTGAGCACCCGGAAGGCAGGGGCAGGCACACACTAGGGGTTTGTACTGAGACTCCCACAGGGCGGAGTGAGTCTGCCATCACCTGAGGCAACCACTGGGAGCTATAGGAGGACTGACTCCCTCTGGCATTCCCTTCCAGCTCTGTGATTTCCCCATCGCACACCAGAAGCTGGTACGGGCTTCCTCCTTGTCCTCCCCCATCATGGCCACTTTATTCTCAGTGTAGGAAGGTTGGATCAAGCCCCAGTGACTCTCTCTAGCATTTCCTTCCTTTTAAAATTTTGTTTTTCTTTTTTGAGCATCCTGAATTGAATGCTGGGTTCTTTATTTCCAGCCTTTCTCTTTTTCCAATTAAAGCTATAATTTTTCCTCTCAAGGCTGCTGTGGCTACATCAGCACAGGCTGTCTTTCAGCTCTAAATAGTATTCACTTTATATGTAGACAACCTCTTCAATCACAGTGTTAGTGAGAAGTGCTTTTGAGTTCCCAATCAGTAAATGATAGGGCAGAAGTTAACTGTCTCCCAATATCTGCTTTATCCTTCTTCCTTAGTAACAGAACCCTTGATGTGAGATGGGCACATAATTGGCCCAAATAAGATTACATTTCCCAGCATCCTTTGCAGCAGAGTATGGCCTTAGGACTAACTCAGGGGCCCAGAGATAAGCAAAAGGGGTAAGTGCATCTTCTGAAAATTATTCTTAAATGGAGAGGACATGCCCAGACTTGACCCTTCTTTCCTGCTGGCTGGAAAGCAGACATGATGGCTGGAGCTCCAGCAGTCATCTTGGACCATGAGGTAGGAATGAAAACCACATTCAGTGGCGCATAAGGCAGGAGACTGAGTCCCTCACATCACACTTGCCCAGGGCGGCTGATGGCTGGACATTTATTTGTGAGAGAAATGCACTTCCTTTTGTATTTTCTGTTATCTACTATCAGACTTAAAGCTTATTGAATACAGGTCTCTATAGAGACAAACTTTAGAGAGATAGGGAAACCACAGAGACAGAACCGTAGGGACACTCTGACCCATAAATTAAAGCCTAATAAATAGAGAGGTCCTCCCAGCATTAGATACCTGGGAGCCCACACTGAGGAAGAGGGAGGAGGCTTGGGACCTCAAATGTCACAACCAGCTGTGTTAGAGACCGATTCCAAGAGATGGGAATTTTATAAAGACATGAACACCAAAGAAACTCTCCTGGGCTTCCCTGGTGGCACAGTGGTTAAGAATCCGCCTGCCAATGCAGGGGACACGGGTTCGAGCCCTGGTCTGGGAAGATCCCACATGCTGCGGAGCAACTAAGCCCGTGTGCCACAACTACTGAGCCTGTGCTCTAGAGCCCGCGAGCCACAACTACTGAGCCCACGTGCTGCAACTACTGAAGCCCGCGCGCCTAGAGCCCGTGCTCCGCAACAAGAGAAGCCACCACAATGAGAAGCCTGTGCACCGCAATGAAGAGTAGCCCCCGCTCACCGCAACTAGAGAAAGCCCGCATGCAGCAACGAAGACCCAACACAGGCAAAAATAAAAAAATAAATAAATTAAAAAAAAAAAAAAAAGAAACTCTCCTGTTTCCTGGTCACTTATGTGCCAGATGGTTGCTTAAGTCACATTCTACCGTGTCCTCCTTCCAACTCTCCAAAAGAACGATGGTTCTCATCACTCCCACTTTGAAGAGGAGGCAACCGAGGCTCAGAGATGTTAAGTCACCTACCCAAGGTTACACAGCCCACACAGTGAGACAAAGACAGAGCTGGGATTTGAACCCTGGTCTCTCTGATGCCTGAACCTGCCCTCTTTTTCTTTCTCTCTCTCTCTCTCTTTCTTTCTTTCTTTTATTGAAGAAGAGTTGATTTACAATAATTCAGGTATACAGCAAAATGTTTCAGTTCCATAGATATATATATGTCTGTGTATATATATATATGTATATATATATATATCAGATTATTTTCTGTTATAGTGAAGCTGTCTTCTGAATCATAATGTTATATTGCTTTTCAAGAATCCTATAGGTATGGCACTTTGTATAGACAGATCTTTATAAGAAATCAGACTCTACAGGGAAGAAGGAAAGAGGAGGAGGGGGAGAGAAGAAAACAAATCCTAAGGTATACTGGGTACCTATTATGTGCCAGGCCTGTTTTAGGGACATCAAATGTATTAATTCACTTAATCCCCACAATAACCCTATGGGGTGGGTACTGCAGGTATTAACACCCCCATTTTACAGATGAAGAAACCGAGGCCCAGAGAGGTGGGGTCACCAGGAAGCTGTAAGGGCTGGGGGACTCGAGTGTCCACGTTCATAACCACTAGGCTATACGGTGGGGTGAACCCTTGTTAAGGGATAAGGGACCGGGTAGAGACATGCTTCTAAAACTGGGGGCACAGACCCCGCTGAGAATCTGAGGAATGCCAGGGGCGTCCTCCCCACAGGCTACCCTGCAAACCATTTCCTTTAAGTGCAACGCTGGCCCGCTGGAGAGCAGAATCTTAAGGTGAAAGGGATTTTTTTTTTTTTTTTGGCCGCGCGGCGCGTCTTGCGTGATCTTAGTTCCCCTACCAGGGATTGAACCCGGCCCACAGCAGTGGTGAAAGCACCGAGTCCTAACCACTGCACCACCAGGGACTTCCCAGAAAGGGATTCTTTAGATTAGAACCGTGATGGAGATGGAAACTCCAAAGAAGGGAAATCTTTGGAGAATGCCCTTAGGGAGACGGTAAGTAAACAAAGAATCAGGAGGAGCCAGCGCTCAACAGAAAAAAGCTTCTACGGAACTGCTGACCCTACAGAACAGGAGCCCCATGAGACAGACACTCTGGAGAGGACCCTATGAAGACAGAGGAGCAACAAGAAAATCTACCAGGAAAAGGATGCTATAAGAAAAGAGGCGGGGCTCCTATGGAACTGGACTCACAGAGAGCAAGATCCCATGGAGATGGGAATCTTGCAAAAAAAAAAAAAGGACTCCAGGGAGGACCCCAGTGGAAAGGGAACCCACGTATCAGGACGCTCTAGTTGAGGGTCTACGGCAGTCCCGAGGATGAAGCACCCTGTTGATCAGAATCGCTGAGTCAATTCTGTATAGCAGGAACCCCACAGAGATGGGCCGTTAACAGGCAGAGGGCAGGAAAGTCGGGCAAGGGATAATCTCCATCCTCCCCGGCCAGAGCGGAACCAAAGAGCTCCGGGAACGCGAACCCGGACTTTACTTCCAACCGCGCGCAGCCTGCGAGACTACAATTCCCAGGAGGCCCCGCGGCTCCAGGCCGCCTCTCCGCCCCGGGGCGCCCGCGCAGTGCCTGCCGGAACACGTAGTCACTGCCGCGGTAACCTAGACCGGAAGGTCGGTCAGCCCCCGCCGCCAGCCCCACCTCCTTCCATGTCCTCCGTCCAGTTGCGGCTGCTACTCGTGGGAGAGCTGGGCGAGGTGTAGTAATCACCGCCGGGGCTCGTGTCCACGTCTTCCTCCATCGAGCCCGATTTGTGCCGCTTGCTCCTAAGGGGCGAGGAAGGAAGCCAGCAGACCGGTTACCACGGAGACGGGCCCGGCGGGCTTTGCTACTTCCGGCTCTTAGGGGGCAGGGCGAGGAGGGTGCTATCGCGAGACGTCACGCGAGCCGCGGACTTTCGGCCGCTTCTCAGATGACATCCACTTTAACCTGCCCATCACTTGGGTGGGACACCTGGGGCCAGAGGCAGGGAGGGACTCAGCAGAGGGCCAAGCTAGCAAGCTAGCAGAGTGGAGACTAAAGCCCTGAAAGCCTGGCTGATCGCTTGACCTACTGTAATCCTCAGAACAACCTGGTAGGATTATGATCCTACTTAGCAGGTGAGGAAACCGAGGCAAACAGAATGTGACCGGCTCACGATCACACAGCATATCTCAGCAAGAACCGGTGTCTGTGTTCTCATGGAGTCGCAGAGGCTAGGCCTGTAGGACTCGAGGCTGTGGGAGCCCAGCGTGGGATGTCAGGGCTGGGGAAAGAGTCACTTGGGGGCTGGGTTTTGAAAGATGAATAAGAGCTTCCCAGGTGGAACGTGAAAACAGGGAGAGGAATGAACCAGCTGGAGCCAGATGGAGGTAGGGGTGGGGCGTGAAATGCCCAGAGGTGGGGTCCCGGGGACATACCCGCTGGAGGATGTGCTGGGTAGCGTTCTTCTCATGCCGGTGCTGGCTGGATTTAGGTCATACGCCAGGTGTCCCTGCAGCTCCCCCAGGGAGAAGTTGGGTCCTGTTCCAGTCACCACAGGTGCTGTGGAGGGCGACAGAGAGGAGGATGAGGAAGGAACAAGGTCTAGGGCTGCACTTTGCCCTGGAGTGGTGGGGAGAGCCATCTGGGGGCTGGCAGAACGAAAAGGAACCGCTTCCCAAATTGGCCTGATTCCTAATTTGGCTGAAACTGGCCTTATACTATGGGTCACAAGAACAAGGCCATTGAGAGAGGCCAAGGTCACACTGTGAGGCAGAGGCATAGCCAGAGCTGGAGGCCAAGCTTCCCAGAACTCTCAGAGGCCAGGCTCTGCTGATCTGGATGGGGAGGGCAAGGGTTAGGGTTAAGGCAGGATAGTGCCCAGAGGTCCCTGGGGTAGGATTCAAATGGGGGTGTCTGGGGATGGGGGTGGGTCCCCAGCAGGTCCATAGGTAAGAGGACAAGAGGTGAAATAGGCGGGGGGGGGGCCCCTCTGGGGTCTCCTGGGTGGAGGTGAGGGAGGTCCCAGGAATGGGGGATACTGGGGCAGAAGGTTCTTTAGCCCTTCCACCCAGCATCTGGAGTCTTTTCTGGGGAAGAGCATGTCACCCTGACCTTGGACTCTGGGAAAGGCCTGGATACTGCCCTTCCTAGGGACTTAGGCTTGGTGACAAGGGTGGCTGGAGAGGACGTGGGGGAGTGGGGCAGGGTGATGGGCTCCTTCCTCCTCCCTCCCCGAGTCCCTTTCCCTCTTAGAGCCCCCATCCCGAAGGCATTTCTCCTTTCCGACAGTCCTCCCCTGTGTGAGCCCACCCCCCCCACCTCGGGTCCCAGCACAGGGTGGGCAGGGACACTTACTCCGGGACACTTGGATGAGCTCAGTGACGCTGAACACACCGGAGGTGACGAAGCTCTCCTGGAAGTCGGTGGTGTCTGGAAAAGAGAGGAAGGATGGGGGTCAGCAGGCGGCCAGCTGAGCTGGGTCTGTTCCACGCCTTGACACCTCCGGGCTGCCCAGACTCCGGGGGCTGGACCCAGCCTGGCCAGTCACCCTGTCTACCCCCCTCCCCAACCACCACAGCCCTGTAGCAGGAGGATGGCCAGCTCAGCCCCTCCAAGCCGACGGGGACTCCTCCACCCTAACACAGCTGGAGCGGATCTCCTTTCCTGAGTCTCTGCTCAGTCCTTCTCACTGCAGCCTCAGCCAGCCTCCCCTTCTCCAGCCTGGGCCTTCACACCGCCTCCCAGCCCTCCTCGGGAGCCCCCGTGCTGTGGCAGGCTGCACACACAAGTGGAGGCCAGACCTGGGTTCACAGCTCAGCTGCCCACTTGGCGTGTGATCGTGGATAAGTCACTTTACCTCCCTGAGCTTTGATGCTCCCTGATCTCAAAAGTGGGGACCATACACCCTGTTGTCTTGGGTGGTTGTGAACTATGAATGCTACTACCTAGGAGGGATCAGCTTGCTTCCTTTGCCTCACTCATCACCCCATGCAGTGCTGCAGTCTCTTAGCCTTCTGCCTCCAGGCTGTGAGCTCTGCGGTGTCCCCAGTGCCCGAACCAGAGCCTGGCAAACGGCAGGGGCTCAGAAACATGGGGTGAATGGAGGGTCCACAGACAGCAGTCAAAATCCCCAGTGTGCCCGGACCCATTCCCGCCTAATGTCAAAGGAAGAGGGACCCTCCTCTCTGGGCTGGGGTGGTTTAGACCCATTTCATGGATTTGGAAACTGAGGCTGGCCTCGAGAGGGCGGGAGCACTGGCCAACCCAAGACAGCTGGGAGCAGGCCTGTCCCACCTGGAGACCCTCACAGGCAGGACCCCTTACCAGGCACCTCCAGTGTCCGCCCCCTGAGCTGGGCACTGGGGACACAGTGGGGAACAAGACATACAGGAGCAGCTGCCCTCTTGGACTCACAGCCCAGGGTGGGCAAAGGACGCCACATAAAAGCAGGAAGTCAAAAACACTTGTACATGAATGTTCACAGCAGCATGATTTACAGTAGCTGAAATTGGAGACAACCCAAATGTCCATCAACCATGATGGATACACAAAATGTGGTCCCTCCACACACAGGAACGTCACTCAGCCGTGAAAAGAGGTGAAGCCCTGACACTCGCTACAATGTGGATGGACCCTGAGAACACAATGCTCAGTGAGAGAAGCCAGACACAGAAGGATACACAGTGTGTGATTCCACTGATGGGAAACGTCCAGAACAGGCAAATCCACTGAGACAGAGAGTGGGTTCATGGTCACTCGGGGAGGGGGAGTGACTAATGGAGATGGGGTTGCTTTGTGGGTTGATGAGAATGTTCTGGAACTAGACAGAGGTGATGGGTGCACAGCTCTGTGAATGTACTTAATGTCATTGAACGGTACATTTTAATAGGGTTAAAATTCTACATTTATGTGTGTTGTACCACAATTTAAAAAGAAAGTTATTAAAGATGATTCAGTTAAATGTGAGATGTGTCAGGCAGTGGTGAGGCAGTCAAGGTCGGGGGAGCCTGCTGGGGAGGGGACCTATTTTACACGAAGGGCTCAGAGAAGGCTTCTCTGGGAGGGTGACATTCAACCAAGATCTCAAGGTAGGGGTGGATAAGGCGAACACGTGAGTTAAAATTTGGGTAGTGCCCAGACAGCGCCTGGCACAGGGAAACTGCCTTGTGAGAACTGGCTGCCCCGATGAGGATGATCGTAAACTCGACGTTTTGCCACCTCCCTGTGGGTTACGATGTTCCTGGCAGCGGGAATGGCTTGTGCAAAGGGCCTGGGGTTGGGATGCACTTGGCAAATCGGAGGCCAACAGGGCTGGAGTTGAAGGAGCCAGAGAGAGTGGTCAGAGTGGAGGTGGGACCCACAGAATGGGAGCTCTTGGCTTTGGGGGGTGGTGGGAGCAGTTCTTGTCCAGGCCCCCAGGGGGCAGCAGTGGCCGCAGGGAGCTCACAGCAGTGCCCAGCTCCCCAGCTGTCTGCCACCCAAGCCCCCTGCTTATGAGCTTTGTGTCCACCATTCATTGAGCAATTACTACCTGCCCAGGCCCGTGATGGGAGGCTCGGGACCACAACATCCCGAGGAGGACAGGGTGGTGGCTCCCAGTGTCCAGGGGGAAGTGGCCGTGGCCACTTCCTGCTGACCCAGCTGGCCGGCTGCTGTCAGCACGCCCCTCCGCCCCACCCCCACCGGGGTTTCCTGTTTGTGCAGTGCTCGCCCAGCTCCATCTCCAGGGGACTCCCTGGCGGGCGGGGAGGAAGTGATTTCCTCTACCAGACGCTGGAGCTCCCCACGGGACCAGGCCAAGCGCCATGGCCCCCGCCGCCTGCCTTGAACATCTGGCTTGGAGGGAGGCGCCTGGGGATCACAGGAGGTCAAGGAGGACTCGGATCACAGATGGCCAGTGAGGTGTGGCCTGGGGGCCTGTGAACCTCCTGGAACCATCCAGCCTCCCTGTGCATGCCTGTGACGGACCTTCCAACGGGGATGCCCTCACCCACTGGCTGTTTCTTCCTTTCTCCCTTTTCATCTCTCCTCCTTCCTTGCCCCTAATATACTATCCCTCTAGTTTCTCTTTTTCCCTCTGCTTCATCCTTCCTTCTCTCCTTTTTTGCTTTCTAGAAATGTTTTTTGAGCACCTAGTGTGTACCAGGTCCTGTTCTAGGTACTGAGGACACAGTAGTGATCAAAACAAACACCTCTGCCCTTGAGGAGGTGATGTTCCACTACGTGAGATAAACAAACACATTTGCAATCACTAAGCAACTAAGCAAATACATACGCAATCACTAACTTCCTCAAAAGGAAATAAAACAGAGGGCTGAGATTGAGAGTGACTGAGGCTGCTTGAGCTGAGGGGCTCAGGGAAGATCTTTCTGAGAGGGAGGCATTTGAGCTGAGACCTGGGTGATCTGGAGCGAGAGAAAGCAGTTAGCTGTCCAGATAGCGGGCACAGCACGTGCAGAGGCTCTGGGACAGGATGGTGCCTGGCGTGCTGGAGGAACAGCGAGGAGGCCTGTGTGTCTGGAACAGAGTGAGCGAGGGGGGAGAGGGAGGAGGGGAGGGCAGGGAGGACTTGGGCTTTTACCCCCGGCAGGTGGGGGCCCTGGAGGGCTGTGGGCAGAGGATGGGCGGGGCCTGACTCAGGTGCTCACGGGCACCCTCTGACCACTTCAGGGAGGACAGACTGTGGGAGGGAGTAGGCAGGGAACCAGAGTAGAAGCAGGGACTCTGAAGCTTCCAAATCCTCTCTGTCCTTCTGGCTCTGCTCCCACACCCGCAACATAGAACTGAGTTGTCCTACTCATCCACTCAATGTCCCATGAGACTGCAGGGACCCCCACCCCCAGGGCCTCTCCCATGGGGGGAGCACCTCAGAGTCCAGACGCTGGAGCTCAGGGTCGTGGGTTCCAACCCCAGCTCCCTGGATGCCCCTGGGAAGGCCCATATTCCTCTCCGGACCTCAGTCCCCACCTCTGCAAAATGGAACAACAGCAGCACCTACTCTACAGCATGGCTGGGAGGAGTGACTCAGGTGCTCACACAGGACCACACAGAACCCACAGGGGGCGCTCCGGAAACGATTCCTAAATAAAAGATGTGGATGGGCCCGTGCCCTCTACCCCCGGCACCTCCAGACTCACCCAGTGTGATGGGCTTGCTGTCCTCCTGGTCGGAGCCCATCCCCGCCCGGGGACTGCCGCTTTGCTCTGCATCTGCAAAGAGAGGGAGGGGGAGTTGGTGACATCGCAGGGACCCCCACTCAGGAGGGGAGGAGACATCAGCCCAGTGCTAGGCTGGGCCAGCGCCGTGGTCTGGAGCATGGCATGGCCCCCTCCCTGGCTGCTGCCCCAGGGGGTCATGGACGTCTGAGGTCACTAAGCGCCAGCCTGCCTGTGTCCTGAACCATGGCGAGAACCCGAGTGGAGGGGCTGGCTCAGTCGTGGGGAAGTGCTCTCTGAGCCTCAGTTTCCTCATCTGTCAAGTGAGGATAACTCATTTAATCCTGCCTCTGCCGTATAAGGTGGGGACTCTCATGCCCATTTCACAGACAGGAAAACAGAGGGCCAGAGAGGTGAGTCCCTGGCCCCTCGGGCCCCCTCCCCACCGCCTCTGCCTTCCGAGTCCTGGGGGCCCAGCCTGTGGTCTTGGGTTGCCACTCAGGATCCCCGGAGAGGGGGCCGAGGGGCATATTTCTGCAGCTGTGACATTTCCGGCCCCACCCGCCTGGCTTGGGGGCTCCCTCCCACCCCGGCGCCCGCCCCTCCATCTTATCTAAAAATAATCAGGCTCCTTGGCAGCCGGGTAAAGCAGACAGACGCTGAGCTCAGCGTTATTGGCTCCGGAGGCCTAGATGGAGGGCGAGTAGAGCCAGCCCCCTCTGCAGCCCTCACACCCTCCACCCCAGACTGCGGGGGGGAGGAACTGGACAAGCCCAGCCAGACAGGACCCCTAGCCCCCCCCCCCATTTGTCTCTCAGGTCAAGGACAAAGGTGGCGGGAATCACCATCAAATGCCAGAGAAAGAGAATCAGGCCCCTCCCACCTGCCATATTCCAAGGCCCAGAGCTAATTGCTGTGTGACCTTAGGCAAGTCGCTTAACTTCCCTGAGCCTCAGAGTTTTCTCTTTCAAATGTGCGAAAGCATCTCACAGGCCTGACTGGGTTGCCAGGAGGTGGCAAGGAGCTGATACATATGAAGCGCTTAGGGCATACTGAGCTCTAGATCCATGGTAACATCCACCCCGTTATTATTATTACTGTTATTTTTAAGTCCCTAACATGACCACAGATGTGTTTTCTTGTTCTCATTTCATACTTTCCCTTAAATCATGAAGAGAGCCACAAATCTGGCATTGTTAGTGTTCCCATTTTGTACACAAGGAAAAGGGAGGGTTAGAATGACGAAAAAGTGCCCCGCCCCACACCCCTTGCTGTTGTTTTTTTACACAGTAGTGTATCATTTTATTTTATTTATTTATTTTTTGTCCGCACCGCTTGAGGGATCTTAGTTCCCTGACCAGGGATCGAACCCCTGCCCGCTGCGGTGGAAGGGCAGAGTCTTAACTCCTGGACCGCCAGGGAATTCCCCTGCCCCTTGTTGTTTTAATTCGGTAGCTAGTGCTTACATCCCGACATCCAGTACGGCGCTTGCGTGAGCCGCCTGGATTCTGTGATGAGACGCGCGCGTTCCCATCCCAGCTCTGGGAGCCTCCAAGGACACGTGGTCCCGGGGGGCGGGGCTCACTTCCCCTGCTGGGGCCTCAGTGCACCCAGGGTTGCTTTGGGGATAATAATAACGATGACACTTCGCACAACAGTCACTGGGCCCTCGCCGGCTGCCTGGCATCGCGCTTTTGCCTTTGCACACGCTGTGCGCTGAGCACCCACTGGCGGGCAAGACCCAGGGATGCTGTAAACAGCACAGAAGCAGCCCCACCTGCCTCAGTTTCCCCATCCACAATAGGAGTGGATGCAGGCAGCCCTCCTTGGCTGGGCTGAGCAGCCCCCACGTGGCCGACTAGGCTGGGCAGGCTGGGCAGTGGTGAGAGGGCTGTGCCCGGCTCGGCCCCGCGCCCTGTGGCTGCTCCCGGCCTCGGGCAGCCAGCGGCCCCTTGGAGCCGGCCCGTCCTGCTTGGATGGCCGCATGGCTGGGCACGGGTGGCCACTGGGTTGGGAAGGGCCCAGCCCGGGCAGCCAGCCGTCGGGCTCCAGGCCTTGGGCACAGACCCTCTTCCGGAACCGGCACCCACACGGACTCAGCGGGCAACAGTGCCCGGCTGGCACTCAGGGGCCTACCCGAGAAGGGGGATGTTTCTTGAGCGCCGCCGGTGTGCTTATGCTTTGGAACCAGGCAGCCCGGGCTGTGGGCCTCAGACGCCACCCCTCATCTCTCTGTGCCTCACTGCCCGCATCTGTGAAATGGCCACAATTACAGACTCTCCCTCAGAGGCTGCTCGGGAGGGAAAAGGTGATAATGAATGCAATCAAGGGCCCCAAACAGTGGCTGACATGTAGTAAGCACTTCACCAACTGGAGGGAGGGTTTTATTATTTTTATTATTGCTATCTCCTTGCTGTTTTTGTCTTGGGTGCTATTACTTTGTACCTTGAAAGCCATGGCCCTAGGCTACAGCTGGCTCTAGTCTGGAGCACTTATTCACTGCTCTTGACCTCAGGCCAGCCATATCACCTGTCCGAGCCTCAGTTTCCTCATCTGTAAAATGGGACTATAATAAAACCCACCTCCCAGGGTTTGTTGGGTCTCCAAGTCAGCTAATAACAAGTGTAAAAGGGTTGGTGCCAAGTTGATATTCAATACATGGTAGGTTTGAGGAGCAATTGTAAATGAGAGTGTGTTTTTAATTTTGGTTTCTAATTGATCATTGCTAGCATTTAGAAATGCGATTGGTTTGGGGGGTTAATCTTGTATTCTGCAACCTTGCTGAACTCACATATTAGTTCTAAGAGTCTTTTTCTTTTTCTGGTAGATTCTTTGGGATTTTCTATGAAAACCATCATGTCGCTTGCAAATAGGGCAAGTTTTATTTCTTTCTTCCTAATGTGTATGCCTCTGATTTCTTTTTCTTGGTTTATCGCACTGGCTAGGACTTCCAGAACCCTGTTGACTGGAAGTGGTGAGAGCAGGTGTCCTCGTCTTGCTTCTGATCTTAGGGGGAACCCATTCGGTCTCTAACCACTAAGAACAATGTTAGCTGTGGTTTCTGCAGATCCCTTTACTGGGCTGAAGAAGCTCTCTCTCTTTTTTCTCCTATACTCCTATACTCCTGGTAGTTCTTTTTAAATTTAAATAAGTGTAGTTTCTAAATAATATGATGCTGTAATTATACACCATCTCATTAAAAATTGTTTTAATTTGATTTTTAGATTGTGTTGAAATATACATAACATAAACTTTACCATTTAACCATTTAACCAGTGTACAGTTTAGTGGCGTTAAGTACATTCATAGTATCTTGTGACCATCCCCGCCATCATCTCCAGAACTTTCTCATCTTCCCAAACTGAAACTCTGTCCCCATGAAACACTGACTCCCCACCCCTCCCCCAGCCCCTGGCCCCCACCATCTACTTCCTGTCTCTGTGGATGTGACTCCTCTGGGGACCCCCTGTGAGTGGAATCACACACTGCGTGTCCTTCTGTATCTGGCTTCTCTCACTGAGCATCGTGTCCTCAAGGTTCATCCATGTTGTAGCAGGTGTCAGAATCTCCTTCCTTTTTATTGTGCCATCTTACTTTTTTTTTTGGCCATGCCGCAGGCCATGTGGGATCTTAGTTCCCCAACCAGGGACTGAACCCCACCCCCTGCAGTGGGAGCGCAGAGTCTTAATGCTGGACCGCCAGGGAAGTCCCTGCCATCTTTAATCACCTCTAAAACCTCGAACTATTTCTCACCCACCTGCTGACCACCTGCCTGTCATTTGGCTCCTGGAAACCCTGTCTTCTGGAGCTGTCCAGTATGGGAGCCCCGAGTCACATGCAACTTGAAATTTAAATTGGCTAAATTGAAATTAAATTTTCAGGACTTCAGCCGCACCAGTCACCTTTCAATACTCGACAGGCACATGTGGCTGGTGGCGACCGAATTGGACGGCACCGAATATGCCCACCATCACCACACAAAGTTCTATCGGGCTGAGCTGCTCTGGATGTTTCCATGAAAAATCAAGGGAAGAAAAAAAAAAAAAAAGAGGACACCGATAATTCTTCCTCCTCCCATCTAGAGGCCCAGTCCTAAAATGGACCTTCCTTTGGTCTGAACAGATGGGCCCAGAGTGTATAATGCTAAAGGCCAGCTAATGTCCAATGCCCCAAGATGCCCCAGACCCCAAGTGGGCAGCTTTCATTTGCTGAGTTTTTACTGTGTTAGGAGCTCCATAGTACCATCTGATTAAATTTACCCAACTGATGAGGTTGGTAAACTGAGGCCCAGCTCAGGGAGTCTATATCCCAAAGCTGATGTGAATTCAAAGAAATTGTCTGCCTAGCGCAGAGGTTCCTAACTGGGGTGATCCTGCACCCCAAGGCGATGTCTGGGGACATCTGTGTTTGTCACGACTGGGGGGCTCCTGGCATCGAGGGGGCGGGGACAGGGAGGCTGGTCTGGGATAGCCCCTCAGAGTCATCCGGCCCCCAGTGTCAGCAGTGCCGAGGCGGAGGGACTCTGTTCCAGATCCATCCATTCTCAGTAGGGGCAAAAACTGGTTCTTGGGGCGATGGAGGGGGCTAAAAATTTTTGCTCTTTTTATTTATAAAACATAGATAGATAGATATAGATACAGTATATAAATAGATATATAATATACCTGTGCTATTAAAATTTCATGAGGTGCAGTGATTAGGGAAAAAAACTGTCTAAAAGGGCTCTTTAGGGGGAGGCAATAATGAAAGAAAAGGGTCTTGTACAATTTTAAAGGGCTGTCAAAAGAGAAAGAAGAGTATGCAACAGAAACTGTAGGTGACCTACCAGGTCTAAAGCATTCACTTCACTGAAAGTCTGCCAACCTCTGCTGTGTGTCCTTGTGCAAGTACTTTGACATCTCTGAGCCTCCATTTCCTTATCCATAAATTAGAGCTGAACTGCACTACCGTTTACTTCTCTCCTTTGATCACTTGGCAAACTGATTGCTGAGCACCTCCAGGGTGCCATGTGTCTAACACGCAGCAGCAACCAAGATGGACACAATTCCCTGCCTTCGTGGCACTGACATCCTAATGTTGGAGTGACAGGCAATGAACAAGTAAGCAAATAAACCAGGAGTATAATTCCAGGCTGTGCCAGGTGCAAGGGAGGCCATGCAACCCAGAGATGTGAGTGGCAGCCCCTGGTGGGTGAGGGGCTGTGACTGGAGCTCCTGGGAGGGTCATCAAGGTCACACCGTGTGAAATGGTACATTCCAATAGTTAATATGTGGTGAGTCACTCCTTTGACTATGTTGAGCTACAAGTTTCCCCTCCACTGACTCATCTAATCTTCGAAACTCCCCCAAGAGGGATATGCGATTATCATCCCCATTTTCCAGATGGGGAAACTGAGGCACAAAGAGAGGCAGGCGACATATTCAAACTCAGGCAGCACCAGGTGGCACCAATGGGCCTGTGATCAACCCCCAGACACCCCGAGGCCTCACAATTGGGTCCTGTGCTTTTGACTAGGAGGTGTCCAGTGGGCCCTTGGAGGGGGGCTCAGTTGGTCCTGCCCCAACTCCAGGACCCCTTTCTTATCAGTGGTTTGGAGTGACCCCTTGTGTTTGGACCCTGTTGTCTGACCAGTCAGATAAAGGCCCCAGCTGGGGGTCCCCTGCTGCTCTGCTTTTGCCAAAGGTCCCTTCTGTCACTAATTGTGGTGCTGGGGACAGCTGGGGGCAGATAAATTGTTTGCATATCTCTGTTCCACTTATGCTGAAAAGCACCCCATGGAAGCAGAGCCCCCAGACCCTACTTTCCATGGGAGCAGAGGCACCAGACCCTGATGCACAGGCCAGGGAAATTTCAGAGCACCTCCACCTCACTGAGGTGGGAGCTGAGGTGTAGAGTGAGAAGATAGGGGATGATGATGATGATAATAATAATAACAATAACAACAATAATAATGGCAACTGCTAAGCACAGACAGCTTACCGAACACCAGATGTCAGGCTACGTATTTAACAGTTTTGTCTAACACCCTCCAGCAATCCTTGATCAAGGCTGACAACCATGGGTTACCCAGAGAGGGTAAGTAAGTTACCCAAGGCCATACAGCAAGGAAAGATGATGGGCCGACCAGGTTTTATCTGCTCCTCTCAAAAATGTATCCATGAAAACCATAATTCGAAAAGATACATGCACCCCAGTGTTCACTGCAACACTATTCACAGTAGCCAGGACATGGAAGCAACCTAAATGTCCATCAACAGAGGAATGGATAAAGAAGATGTGGTATATATATACAATGGAATATCACTCAGCCATAAAAAAGAATGAAATAATGCCATTTGTAGCAACACGGATGGAGATTATCATACTAAGTGAAGTAAGTCAGACAAAGGCAAATATCATATGCTATCACTCATATGTGGAATCTAATTTTAAAAATGATATAAATGAACTTATTTACAAAACAGAAACAGACTCAAAGATTTCAAAAACGAACTTATGGCTACCAAAGGGGAAATGTGGTGGGGAGGGATAAATTAGGAGGTTGGGATTAACATACACATACTACTATATATAAAATAGACAACCAACAAGGACCTACTGCATAGCACAGGAAACTGTACTCAATATTCTGTAATAATCTATATATGGGTAAAGAATCTGAAAAAGAATGAATATATGTATATGCATAACTGAATCACTTTGCTGTACACCTGAAACTAATGCAACACTGTAAATCAACTCTACTCCAATAAGATTTACTTTTAAAAAAGGGGGGGAATATTCTTGAATATCTTATTGAATTTTGTATCATGTCGTTCACCGGCTTTAAAACGTTTGCCTGTTAATGAGTTCTTTCCTGACCTGGCCGCTGTCCCCCAAATCCCCCACTGCCCATCCCTGAATACGTGGCTTTCTGCAGCCCTGCTTAGATCAGGCGTTCGATTTGGTGCTGCTCAGAATACATTCCCGACCGCACGAGGAAAACATGAACAGGCCAGAGCAGGACCACGGAACCAAAATGCACGCTCTCAGCTGCCGAGTAGGGGATTTGGGGGATTTTCTATGGGTGTGCCTTGGGGGTGTCTGCAGACTCCACCCGAGCGTGGAGTTCATGGTCAAAAAGCATGAACATCACTGCGGGTTTCTCAGGGCAGCTGTTGGACTCCTCAAAGTCTTTCAAATGCACTGGGGTCGTGAAGAAGAGGCTCCAGGTTCCAAACTCGTATGACCTTGGGGCATCTTTTAGAAGCTGGAGTCATACCCTGAAACCAGGGTTGAAGCCCCAGCCCTGGCACAACCCGGCGTGTGACCTGGGACTAGTCAGGCCTCTCTCCCCTCTGAGCCTCAGCTTTCCCCGTCTGTAAAGTGGGCTTTCTCCATTGTTGCCTTACTTTATACGGGTGTGAGCTTGAAATCAGAGGGGCCCCGGGAGGGGAGGGGCCAATCACAAAGGGATAAATACTGTTTGGGTGACAGCATTTTTCCAAACTCAGAAGTTAAACGAACTTTGTCCCCCCTCTGCCCACAGCCCTCCAGGGCTCCCACTTCCCTGGGGGTAAAAGCCCAAGTCCTCCCCGCGGCCTACAGGGACCTGCATGACCTGCCCTGTCCCCTCCCTGCCCTCCCCTCCTCCCTCTCTCCCCCTCGCTCATTCTGCTCCAGCCACATGGGCGTCCTCACTGTTCCGCCAAAACACCAGGCCTGGTCCTGCCCCAGGACCTTTGCACATGTGGTTCCCTCTGCCCACAACACGGTTCCTTCTGTATCTACGTGGCTCACATTCTCCCCTCACGCCGGGACCTTCCTGAAAGGTCTTTTTTTCCGAGACACACACAAGGCTCTCCAGCACGATGCATGAAGTGCAGCTAACCACACTCATGCTAGTATAAGTGAGACTGGCCCCGGACAGCAGCTGTATTTCAAGTGACACCCTGGTTTGGCCTGGGACCAGTTTTCTCGACTTCCCAGGTCCGCCGGGTGTTCATAGGCAGCCGGAACGTCACCACCGCCTGTGGCCTTTCCCTCAAACAAACACATGACCATACCGACAATAGAAATGTAAACTGGATCCCATTGACGGAGTGTACAAACTGTTCTTTCCTGTCCGTGGCCACGAGCCCAAATTTGGTCTGTCCCAGCCCATGACAAAGGCGCCGCCGTGGCCTCCGGTCCAGCCCTTCCCGCCCCAGAGCACCCGCCCCCTTTGCACCGGACAACTCCCTCCATCCTGGTTGCTGAGGCTCCCGCAGTTCCTAACTGGGAGATCCAGGCACCGCCCCGGCATTCATGTCCCAGATGTTTACCGACCACCTACCACTTGCCAGGCACTGGGGAAATGGCAGGGAGCCAAGGCGGGGGAGACAGACAGGAAACGAGCCGACAGAAGGAGCCCGAGATAATTTCGGTGGTTCTAAGTTCCACCGAGGCAATAAAACTGGGTGAGAGGACAGACAGTGGCTGGGGGTGGGGGAGGTGACTTTTGACGGAAAAGTCAGGCGAAACCTCTCTAAGGGCCTAGGGATGGGACGGAGCCAGCCATGGGGAGAGCTGAGGGCAGCTGGCACAGCAAGTGCAAAGGCCCCGGGGCAGGAACAAACATGGGATGTTTGGGGAAAGACAGAGCACGTGGCCCCAACACGTACACAAAGCGGGGAGACATGAGACCACTCAGGGCCCCGTGGGCCGCGTGGGAAGCTTGGGTTTTAGTCTCAAGGGCGATGATCTATGTTACATTTTAAAACGTCTCTGGTGATGAGGGTGTGGAGAAATTGGAACCTTCATGCACGGCTGACGGGAATGTAAAATGGTGCAGCCATAGCGGAAGATGGCTTGGCGGTCCCTCTAAAAGTTAAACATAGAATCACCAATGTGACCCACGCCCACGTACACGCCCAAAAGAATTGAAAACAGATACTTGCCCACCCATGTTCACAGCAGCATGATTCATAGTAGCCATAAGGTGGAAACACCCCAAATGTCCATCAGCAGGTGATGGATACACAAAATGTGGTCCATCCCTATAGTGGAATATTACTCAGCCTTAAAAAGAAAGGAAATTCTGACACTCGCTACAGCATGGATGAACCTTGAAGACATGATGCTCAGTGAGATAAACCAGACACAGAAAGACAAATACTGACTGATTCCACTCACGGGAGGTCCCTAGAGGACTCAAATCCATAGAGACAGGAAGTAGATGGTGGGGGCCAGGGGCTGGGGGAGGGGATGGGGAGTGTTTAATGGGGACAGAGTTTCAGTTTGGGAAGATGAGAAGGTTCTAGAGATGGATGGTGGGGATGGTTGCATGACAGTGTGAATGTACTTAATGCCACCGAGCTGTGCACTTAAAAACGGTTAAGATGGTGAATTTTATATTATATATATTTTACCACAATAAAGCGCGCGCGCGCGCGCACACACACACACACACACACACGTTAAAAAAGTCTGGCTGCTGAGTGAATTCTGGACTCTCAGAGGCTGGAAGTCCGGGAGGAGGGGTGGGCAAACATCCCGGTGGGCATAACAGCCTGGCCCAGGGTGATGGCCTGGGGTGTACAGAGGGGTCATATTTAATTTATCTTTGGGATTTACAAAGGACAGGACTTGCTGATACCATAATCGCACTTGTTTAAACCTGGCGGGATACGGGAGAGCCTAGGGTTCCCACTGGGGCCCAGCGGTGCGTCCGCTGGACCCGCCTCGGCTGCCACGGTGAGCTCGCCCGCAGGATTTCTCTTCCAACCTTAGCGGGCTTCCAAATGTAGCTGGCTCTGCCTTGCTGCCACGTCCGCCTCCCAACACCAGCCAGCTAGAGAGAGAACCAAAGCCAGGCCCTGGAATTCCCAGCTCCCCAGTGTCACCGGCCATTTTTAAACATCGCCGGCTGAGGTTCAACTTTCTCTGTCCTGGAAGGCCACGCCGTACACGCGACCCTGGCCTTCATCCTTCTCGCTCTTGCCATGAACCTTCCCTGCCCCTCTCGCTCTCAGGCAAACTCCAACCATCTCTCCAAGCCCGGTTCTAACGTCTCCTTCTCTGGAACACCCTCCCCTGGCCCCTTGTGCAAACCTTGTCCTAGTTCTCATCACACTGGACTGAGTCTGGGTCTTTAAACGTATGAAAGTCGCAAGTCCTCCCCAAGGCCCTGCACGACCTGCCCCGTCCTCTCCCTGCCCTCCCCTCCTCCCTCTCTCCCCCTCACTCACTCTGTTCCAGCCACACGGGCCTCCTCGCTGTTCCTCCAACATGCCAGGCAGAGTCCTGCCCCAGGGCCTTTGCACATGCTGTTCCCTGCCTGGAATGCCTTTC
This sequence comes from Eubalaena glacialis, assembly GCF_028564815.1. NCBI lineage: Eukaryota > Metazoa > Chordata > Mammalia > Artiodactyla > Balaenidae > Eubalaena > Eubalaena glacialis. Next base: position 184,822,512 of record NC_083719.1, on the reverse strand, counting down.
CTGCAAATGCCTGCCTGGTCTAGCTCCCTCTCTTGCCCAAGAGACCAAGGGGGGGATTATGTGTCCACAGGACCTGGGCTTGACGCTCTGGAAGTCTGGGTTTCATGTCCTCATATCCCTTCTAAGAAGTGTGACAAAGGATTCCCGTGTATGTCCAGCTATGTTACAACCTGTTTTGTGTCCTGAGTCTCCACCCCCATCCCATATGAGTGTCTGTGCAAACCCAAGCATAAGGGGAAACGGTGATTCTTTCACTCAACACATGTATTGAGCACCTACTGTGTACCAGGCCCTGTCCTAGGATCCAGGGACACAGCAACGAACAAAACAGACACAAAGTTCTGCCGCATGAGGTTCATGGTCAAGGCTTCCTCCCGGTCATCTTGAGGAGGGCCAGGAGTTGAGTCACAGCACGAAGGCTTCGGGCTAGACTGAACTTGGACTTCCCTGGTAGTGTAGCAGGAGGACGAGAACCGAAATTGCCCTGGGCTTCAAGCAATTCCAGTACAAACCCTGACTCTCCCTGGAGACACCCCGTCCTGCCCCTGCAGGCTCAAGACCGCAGGCCCCCAAGGCCAGCAATCACGAGAAATGGATGTCAGTCTCACCAATGCTGTGTGACCTCAGCAAAAGTACGTTCCTTCTCTGAGCCTCCACATCCTGGTACACAGGATCTAAAACCCCCAGGCGACACTCTTCCAAGGGCTGTTTGGACAAATCCAAGGGAAAAAAGCAAGATGCTAGACGTTCACGGCCTTCATCCACCCCCGGGGGAAATCTGGATAAGGCGTCAGGGCCGAGAGGCAGAAGGCCACGGCCGGGGTGACCTCCCGGACGCCGGCCCCCGCCCGGGCCTCCCTCGCCTTGTCCTTCCTGACCCGCCGCGTTCCTCGAGTCTGGACCACACTTTCCATCTCCCTCTGCCCTGCCGCCGGCCGCCTGGGCCCCAGCCAACCTGCTTCGGAATCACTTTCAAAGAAAAGTTTCTTTTTTCTTCCCACCCGGCCTGGCTCTCACCCCCGCCTGCTCCGCGGCCTGGCTGCAGGCCCTGCCGGGCACTGGTGGACACCTCGGGCCAGCGGGTCAGGGCAGCGGCCGTCCACCGCCCCCCGCCGGCCCCAGCGCATGCCCGGGCGGTGAACGCGCGGCCTTGGGCTGAACTTGGGGCGTCCGGCGGGCTCCAGGGGGGCTTTGGCACAGGTGGTTTGGGGGCGTCCGGGCCGAAAAGCCGGCGGGGAGGCCCCCATAGGCCGCGGGGCCCACTCTGAGGCCTGCAGGCCGGGACTCGTCCCACCCCGGCCGCTCTTGGCGGCCACGCCACCGATGACATCAGCGCTCTGGCGGCCATTTTCTCAACGCTCCCTCCCGGCTTCCAGATGCTTCTCTGGCCTTGGCGGCCATTTTGTAGGCGCGGGAGGAGCGGGCTGGCGGGGCCTGGAGCCCGGGCTCCCCTCCCGGGGTGGGGTGGGGGGGCGGCCATGGTTTGGGGGGGGGGGACTGGGGCGGCCTGCGCGGGTTAAAGGCACTTGTGCCAGGAGGGCAGCAGCCGTGCCAGGCTGGGGGAGGCGCCCGCCCGCTGCCACCCGAACCCCGCGCTCCCCACCACCGCCGCCGCCGCTCGGCACAAACCAGACTCCGGGTGGCACCAAGGATGTGAAAAACAAGGTTAAAAATACCCACACGCGCAACCTCGGCCCCCCCCTCCCCCCTCCCGGTCCCCTCCAATGTCAAATGTGTCAGCGCCACCCGGGGAGGGGGGCAGACTTAAAATAACTCGCTGTTTACATTTGGAGCAAATTCTTGGCTTTGCCAGCAGCCAAGCCAAGGCCTCGGCCTGCCTCCCTGGCAGCCCGACCGGGGTCGGGGGGGGCGTTGTTGGGGGGGTGGGAGCCGGGGAGCCACATGTGCCCACGGCCTAAGTGCTCACGTGTGGCCGCAGGAGGGGACGCGGCCCCGGAAGCCGTCTGCGGCCACGCGGTGGATGGAGGCGGCGGAAGCCCGCAGCATCCCCCCTGCCAGGGACGGGGTGGGGGCACCCGGCCGGCCAGCCAGGGGCTGCCGAGGAGCCCGGCCCCTCCCAGCTTCCCTTCCTTCTGAAGTTTCTCCGGCTGCGTCACCAACGCGGCAGCCCCGCGGGAGTCGGGGGTGGGGTGGGGTGGGGTGGGGTGGGGGGAAGGCCGGAGGCTGGCAGCCAGGCCAGGGAGGCGGGCACCAAGGGGAGGGCTCCAGAGCAGGGCAGGGTCCCGACCAGAGCTGTGTGCCCTCGGGCCAGCCCTGCCCCTCTCTGGGCTAAGATGGGTTCCCTCCCAGTGTTGCCCGGAGGGGTTTCTGGGGAGCCTGCCTGCTTAGTACCTCAGTTTCCTTCTCTGCAGAAAGTAGGTTTTGAGCTGCAAGCAGATTGCTGGGCGCTCCGCTTTACAGAGGGGGTCAGAGATCGGAAGGGGCTAGCCCCAGGTCTCACGCCAGTGAGTGGACAAGCGGATGGCGACTCAGTTACTCTGGTTCCAGCACCCACGTTTTAAACCCGATGCCTGGAATGCAGGAGGAGGGTGGAGACTAGAGGGCCCAAGCCTGGAGGGAGGGTTAGTGGGAGACTTTTCTCCTCCCCTGGGCTTCCTCTCTTCCCTGAGCCTGGCATGCAGTCGGTGCTCAAGCAGTGCTTACACATAGCTGGCAGTCGACAGATGTCTGCAGACAAGTGAGTGCGATTATTCCAGCAGAGCCTGGCACACAGCACCCAATACATGCCTGTTGCATGAATAATTGGGATGATCCTGATAGGGCCTGGCATACAACAGGTGCAAAATAAATGCTTGTCAGACAAAGGAATCTGAGGAATGTTGGGAAAACTGGGGGATATTCAGAGGGAAAGACCAGGTTTAAGGGCGTGGACTCCAACCAGTGGTGATACAAGGGATTTCTACAACAGGCCGAGGGCGGGGTATAGAATATCACCTAAGCATTGCCTATCTCGGGGCCCCCTTCATTGTTTGAGGATCAGCAGAAATCCTCTTTTGGGAAGCCCACCCAACTGCTCCAGGTCCTGGATATCAGAGGGCAGGACCTCTGGGCAGGAGGAACCCAAGAAAATAACAGAAACCTGGCCTGGGGGCCCAGGAGGACTTCCTGGAGGAGGGGACATTGGAGCTGGGACCTTGATGTCTGAGTAGGAGTTTGCCAGGCACAGAAGGGGCTCGTAGGGAGAGAGAACAGTGTATGAAAATGATAATAATAATCATAACTTCCATTTATTGAGAGCTTATATTGCCAGGAGCTACATATAATCCTAGGAGCTACATACAGATTTACAGAGGGGCAGAGGAGGCCTCAGGGAGGTTAGGCAATTGGGCCAAGTGCACAAAGCTGGGACTCGACCCACGCAGACAGACTTGGCCGCACCACCTGCTGCCTCACTGAACGTGTCTGGGTCTGGCAGAGGCTAGGCAGGCACATGGTAGGTATGCAGCAAAGACAGACAGCCCTGTCTGTCTGGGGTGGGCCAGACTGTCCAGCTCCAGCCCTTCTACAGGGCAGAGGAGGACAGGCCTGCTCCAACCAGACAGGGCTGCAGTTTCCAGGCAGAGGGGCCTTGGCTCCTACTGCCCCCTCCTTGGCCAGAAGGGCCCCAGCTAACCCAGGAGCCTCCAGGAATCTCCTCCTCAGCCAGCACCTAAGGGGAACTGGGTGATGAGGATGGGGGGAGACCAAAGACCCCCCCCATAGGTCATGCCAGTACCCCAGGAAGAAGGTGTCTAGACTGGCCAGATAAATCCTTGCAGCCCCTTCCTGGGTGTCCAGTAATTCCTACTGACCCCCGCAGTGTGCCTATTTCACGGGTTTGGAAACTGAGGCCCTCTGAATGGCTTGAAGCCAGGCCATCTGTTCCAGGGGCATCATCTTGCCCGATTGGCTGTGTGACTCCAGGCTAAGCACCCCCATTCTCTCTGGATCTCAGTTTCCCCAGGTGTCACACGGGGCTGGGACAGTGTGCTAGCAGCCTACATGCCTTTCTGTGCTGGCCTTTGACCAGGTGTCACAGGGGTTCTGTGACTGTGGTCCCATTTTGCAGGGACAAAACAGGGGCTCAGTCGCAGGGACTCAGTTAGTTGCCCAGTGGCTCATCTCAGTGAGTACCGTGGGTTTCCACATGCCTGCCTCCCATGCCGGGGGGCTCCCTCACTCCCAAGCCTCCTGCACTATTGCTGCTGGTCACTGAATGGGCGCCTACTGTGTGCCAGTGCTCCTGGAACCCACCGAGCAGTTACAGATGATCATTCCCATTTCACAGATGAGGAAACTGAGGTGCAAGGTGGGGCAGATGCCAGCCCAAGCTCACCTGGCAAGATGGGGAATAAAAACGGGAACAATGCAGCCACGCAGGTGGAACACCCAGCTTGGGGCTGGGCACCCGGCAGTTGCCCGCGCAGCCCGCCCAGAGCCCCGCGGGCCACCCAGGCACCAGAGCCCTACCCCAGCTTGCCCGCAAACAACGTCCTGACTCCAGGAGGGGCCTTGGGTGTGACCGGGGGCCCTGCGCTTGCCCGCCCCTCCTTTCCCTGCCTAGGTCCAAGCAGGAGGCAAGGGGGCCAGCGCCAGCCTCCGAAGGGGCCCCATAATCCAGGTGACCAACGTGCCCTGTCCTGCTCCACCCAGGCTGACCACTGCCACTGAATTCTCACGCTTCTGGAATCAGCCTCTGCCTGGCTGGCCCCCACTGTCACCCGCCTAAGCCTGAACCAGTGCGGTGGCCTCAGCGCTGGTCTCTCAACACCCACCCTCACCCCCCACAGTCTGTCCTCCCCACAGTGGCCAGAGGGCGCCTGTGAGCACCTGAGTCAGGCCCCGCCCCTCCTCTGCCCACAGCCCTCCAGGGCTCCCACCTCCCTAGGTGTAAAAGCCCAAGTCCCTGCCCTCCCCTCCTCCCTCTATCCCCCTCCCTCACTCTGCTCCAGCCGCTAGGGCCACCTGGCTGTTCCTCCAACACACCAGGTCCTGCCCCAGGGCCTTTGCATAGGCTGTGCCCTCTGCCTAAATTGCCCTTCCCCACTTCTTCACACAACTGCTTCCTCTTCACCCTCAGGTCTCAGCTCAAATGTCAAGTCCTCAGACAGTCCTTCCCCAAATAGCCCACCACTCTCTATTCCTTGCCTTTCTTTATTTTTCTCAACAGCCCTTATCACGAACTTGTTCTTTGTCCATCTCCCCCACCAGACTGTGAGCCCCGCAAGGCCTGGAATTTTGTCTGTCTTGTTCGCAGTACAGGGCTTGGCACACAGTAAGCGCTTAATAAATATTTATTGACTACCAAGAAGCTGTACTGGCTGAATGTGTGCTCGATGCCATCTTAACCCTTCGCATGTCTGAATTCATTTCCCTCTTAGTAACCTAGAGAGGCAAGCATATTTTACAGATGGGGAAACCAAGGCCCAGAGAGGATTGCCATTTGCCTGAGGTCACACAGCGAGCAGGTGGCGGGGCCAGCACCCCCGTTACGCCCCACTGCCTTCCTTCACTGACACCACCCCCCTTGCCCAGATGGGGAAACTAAGGCTCAGGGAGAAAAGGGACTGGCCGAGGGTCAGAAGCAGAGTGGGCTTTGTGCCTCCTGGGAAAGAACATAGTGATGATAAACAACATCAACAGCAATAATAATAATGATGGCAGTGATGGCGCTGATGAGTACAGAATCGGCCAGAGTTTATAAGACTCCCCTCCGTGGGTTGGCACAGGGCCCTGGAGGGGAGACTCGGGAGACACCAGCCCCTTTAAGAGCTTCCCCCTCCCCAGCTGGGGCTGGCCCGGCCTCCCCTTATGTAAGCAGACCAGCTGCCCTTGCATAACCTGGTTACATAAGGAAGCAGGGAACAGGCTTGTCCATCCGGCAGCAACCTGTCCCGGGCTGTCTGTGGGGCCAGCCTGGGGCACAGGAGCGCCGAGGCCGCCCAGCGTGGCTACCGGGTGCAGCCCCATTCGAGGCCCTCTGGGTTGGCTCCTATCTGGGGGATGCCCAGAACTCCCAGCCACAGCATCCTCGGGGCAGGAGAAGTGAAAGGCTTCTAGCCTGAAAGTGGGCAGGGGCGGTTTCCGTTGCTCTGAAGGGGAAACTGAGGCCCAGAGACGGCAAGTGAGCAACCTGAAGCTTCACAGCCCCAAGCGGAGGGTGGAGGTGGCAGAGTTGGGTGAAGTCTGGGCTGCGTAGCCTCAGCCAGAGCCTTACCGCTCAACTCCTCCGTAAAATGGGGCTACATAATTGCATGATGGGCACAGAAGAGCGCCGACTGTGTACCAAACCTGGCCCAGATACTATTCCATCTGCCCAACGACGCCCCCCCGCCCCCCGCCGGGTGGGCACAAGGAGCTGCAGATACAGATGGGGAAACGGCGGCCAAGACAGGAGAAGGAATTTGTCCCAGATGAAACCCAAGCCCCACCATGCACACACAGCCCCAGGGCCACCGTCTGATCACATGGGGCTGGGATGTCCAGGCGCGGTGCTCCCCCGCATGTATGCACTTCAGTTCCTCCATCCTTGGGAGGCTGGGGGGTGGGGCTTGAGAGCGAAGCGGCCCCCTCTTTTCCCCTCTCTCTGGGCGCTGGCTCTTTAAGACAGCAGGCTGCCAGAGCTTGTCCCGGGGTGACCCTAAGGGGAGGGTGTGGTCAGGAACAAGGGGCCCATTCAGCTGCTGTTGCCGCCTCCGGGCAGCCCACAGGCTGCCCGGAGGCGGTGAGGGGAGGAGACTGGCCTAGACCAGGAGAGACTGGGGTTGGGCAGAGACAGGGGCTGAGAGAGACAAAGAGACGGAAAAAGAGATCCAGAGACAGAGACTGAAAGGGAACACGTGACCTTGGCTACATCTCTCGCCTTCCTGGTTTCCCCATGTAGAGGGTGTGAGGCTAGCCACCCCCCTCACCGGGCCCCGGCCAGGCTGCAGCCCCCAAAGGTGCTCCTTGATCCAGCTGAACCTGGCATCCACTCACCAGCACCAAAATCCTCTAGGCCCAAAGGAGGGATCCTGGGACATTCTGGGGGAGGTCCCTGACACACCCCAAACAGCCCCTTCCCAGGGGACCGTTGTAGGCCCTCAGATCTGCCCTCAGACCTGGGTTTGAATCCAGATGCTACCTTTTAGCTGTGTGACCTCAGGTTGGGTCTCAATTTTCCCATGTGATAAATGCGGTTCATGATAATCTCTACCTTTGTGGAATTAAGGTGAAATGAAATGGTACTAACAATTCCTGACATTTACTGAGAATTTAATTTAGTAAGCCCTCAATATGCCTGCAGTTCCCCCATAAATGCACCCCAACACCCCAAACACAGACAGACAACCCCTGCCTCCTGCCAAATGTCACAATCCCCAACTACAGCCGCTGCCTTCCAGCGAGGACCTACTAAGCGCCCTCTCCCCACAACAGCCCCACAAGCGCCTCTGGAAACACACGCAGGGTCCCATGTCCAAACATCTAATAAATAACAGACGTTTACTGGGGATTAAACAAAGTCCTGATTCTTATTCCTGGGCCCCCCTAGTCCCAGGTTCTCATAGTCATGTATCCTCACAAACTGCTCCCAAACCTTTTCCCACAACAGGGCCCCCATCCACCTTGCTGCCCCCAAGCACGCAGCCCCTGACTCAGCCAGTCTGGAAAAAGCCTCAAAAAAATGAAAATTGACCTCCTTCTCCCTCTGCAGGCATCTTTTCTGTAATGTTCTGCTCAGTTACCCGGGGTCTGAGGACAGGCTTACTCGACTCTGACCTGAACTTTCTGGATCCCTGCCTCAGAGAATTCTAGAACCTGCCCTGGATGTTCTAGAACCCAGCTCGAGAACATTCTAGAGCTTGTCCTTGGCCGTGTGAAAACCCAACGAGTGGAATTCTGGAAACTGTCGTCCATGGTCACGAATACACTTAAGGGCTTCTTGGATATTGACGAAACCAATACTTGATTGGATAATTGATGATTGATTTGGGAGTTTTAGAATCGGTCCTCACATTCTCAAGAACCCAACTTGGGAGATTTGAGATCTGCCTTGGAATTCTCTGGAACGCAGATGCTCTAGTGCTGACACGGCATCCAATGGCCACATGTGGCGTTGAGCGCCTGAAATGTGGCCAGTCCGAAACACACAGTGAATCTCAAAGACTTAGGACAAAAAAGAAGGTGAAACATCTCAATAAATTTTTCATATTGATTATGTGTCAAAATGACAATATTTTGGATGTCCTGGGTTAAACAGAATAGGCTGTTAAAATTAATTTCCCCTGTAGGTTTATACTTTTAAGTGTGGATACCAGAAAAATTACCTGTATGGCTCGAGTTGTGTTTCTACTGAATTGTGATGCTCTGAACCCACCCGGGAGAATTCTAGAATTGTCAGATGGTAAAGATCCCAGCTCTGGGGGCTTCCCGGGTGGCGCAGTGGTTGGGAGTCTGCCTGCCAATGCAGGGGACACGGGTTCGAGCCCTGGTCTGGGAAGATCCCACATGCCGCGGGGCGGCTGGGCCCGTGGGCCACAATTACTGAGCTTGCGCGTCTGGAGCCTGTGCTCCACAACAGGAGAGGCCGCGATAGTGAGAGGCCCGCGCACCGCGATGAAGAGTGGCCCCCGCTTGCCACAACTGGAGAAAGCCCTTGCACAGAAACGGAGACCCAACGCAGCCATAAATAAATAAATAAATAAAATTAAAAAAAAAAAAAAAAAGATCCCAGCTCTGAAGCGTCTAGAACTCAGGCCTTGGAAATTCCAGAACTTGTCCCTTGGAGGATCTAGAGCAGACCTCAGCTCTGGCAATCTAGAGCACCACCAGCCACAGCCCCCACGCCCCGCCCTGGGCCTTGAAACCCCTTTCCCATTTGCAAGCCATTTACCCTGAAGTACCAGGGTCTCCCATCCTGGCACCCATCCAAGTCAGCCTAGGACAGAAGATGGGACAGAATGGACCAGAGGAAGGGCCCTTACTGGGCCGCCCTGGGCAATGCCCCGCCCCTCTCTGGGCCTCAGTTTCCTGATCTGGACAAGACATCCAGTGTTCCCACGTGCCCCCTCCCTTGTCCCTCACCGACTCTGACCATCTGTGACTTCCTGCCCACACCCAGCTGGAGGGAGAGGGGCCGGCCTGGCAGCTGTCTGCGGAAGTGGGGGGGCCGGAGATGTCCCTAGCTGCCCTTAGCCTCCCCTTGGCTCGCTGGGCACAGGGCCAGGGTGGCAACTGCAGCCCCGCCATGCTGGGGTGGCCGCCACAGGTGCATCGAGCTGCCTCCCGTTTTCTGAGGGCTCCGCACCTCTCGGGTCCTCAGGAGCCTCTGCGGCCCTGCGTTGGCAGGTGCAGGCGTGCAAGCTGGGCGCCCATGCAGGGGTGTCCATGGGGGAGGGAGGACCTACTCAGGCTACTCAGGAAAGAACTCCAAATATTTCTGAGCACTCATTGTGCTAAGAGGTTCCTTTCTCATAGATACAATCTTAACTCCAATCGCTGGACACTCCCTATGCTCAATTTGCAGATGAAGAAACAGAAGCACAGAGATGGGCACTAACTTGCCTAAGGTTGCCCAGCTGGCCTGAGGGCAGAGCTGGGGCTAGAAACAAAGGAATGATGATGATAATAAAGGCGGTGATGATAATAACTAGGATTATATTACCATCACTGATTTTATTTTTATTATTTATCATTGCAGTATAATAGACGAGGTACTATTATTCATTATTATTATCGGTTTTTTTGAATTTTTAAATTGAACTCTAGTTGATTTACAAATTATTATTATCAACAACAAATAATTTTTTAAATTGTGGTAAAATATCAGTAGCATAAACTTTACCATTTTAACCATTTTTAAGTGCACAGCTCAGTGGCGTTAAGTACATTCATAGTGTCTTGTGATCATCCCCACCATCCACCTCCAGAACTTTCTCATCTTCCCAAACTGAAACTCTGTCCCCATGAAACACTGACTCCCCAGCCCCTCCCCCAGCCCCTGGCCCCCACCACCTACGTCCTGTCTCTGTGGATGTGACTCTCTAGGGACCTCCTATGAGTGGAATTAAACCGTATTTGTCCTTTTGTGTCTGAATTCTCTCACTGAGCATCATGTTCTCCGGGTCCATCCATGGTGTAGCAGGTGTCAGAATAGCCTTCCTTTTTAAGGCACCAAATCATGTTTGAGCACTTACTGTGTGCCAGGCCCTGTCCTAGCACTCTTCATGCATTAACTCATTTAACCCTACCCAGCCCGGTGAAGCAGGCACCATCTGTATCATGCCCATTTCAGAGGGAAGGAAACTGAGGCCCAGAGCAGTGACATCACCTGCCCAAGGTCACACAGCTCACAAGCAGCGGGATTTGAACCTGGGCCATCTGGCTACAGATCGTGCCCCTACCTCTTCCGGACACTGGGCTCCCACCTGCTGGGTTAGCGGCTCCCTCAGCACCACTAACCAGGAGCCCAGAGGCCTCCTGCTGCCGCTATAAATACATCGTCAGCTGGTGTCTGGACCTCACCCCCGGGCAGCCACCTCCTCTGCACAGACAGACGGCTGGTCCACCTGGTTGCTCAGCCCCGGGGGAGTCCAGGCTGCCAAGAGCCCCTCACCCCTCCGCCACCCAGACACCTGGAGAGGCGGCTTCCAGCGGGGGCCCATCCTGGGTCACAGGTGCCCCTGCTGGTTCACTAGATGCACTGAGGTTCTTTGCCTTTGCCACCTGGGGCTGGGAAGAGGATCCGGGAAGGGACTGAGCGTTTATCCAGGGCCTCCTGTATGCTGTCCAGGGATCACTCCAATCATCAATGCAGTGGACATAGTTCTTATTTTCTCCACTTTCCAGATGGGAAAACTAAGGCGCGGAGAGGGGAGTGCACCTCACACAGCCTGGAGCACGTGTGGACACAAACTGTATCCATTACACAAGCCAACCGGTGCCCTCACACGCGCTCCGGTCCACGTCCGCCCTCTGTCTCCCCAGCACAGGGCCAGTGTTGGGATGAAGATTAACAGGGGCTGGAGGAGACGGCAGGACCCTCAGTCAGGGTCTGGCTTGTTTCTCTCTGTGGCCCCACAAGGCCCTACCTTCCTGGCCTCAGCTCTCCTCCAACCCCAGACCAGAGAGGGCAGGGCTCTGCCCTAAGTCACACAGCAAGCCAGGAGCAGAGCTGAGACTGATCCAGGCCCCCTTGCTCCAGGCCCTTTCTCCTGCCATCCGAGCCCAGAGTGTGCTTTATGGAGACCCCAGCCCCCAGGCTTGGGCACGGTAGGCACTTCGGGAACGTTCACCGATATTCATTCATTTGTTCACTGTGTATTCCGGGCCAGCTCTTTTCATGATCTGTACAACTAGGAAGGTGTGGGTTCCATCTGATAACCTCAAAAGCCGTTTTTAGGTTTTTTCCTTTAATGGTTTCAAGGAGTCAGGATCTGTGGGTTCTAATTTCGCCCTACCCCTTAGGACCTGTGTGACCTTGGGCAAGTGGCTGACCATCTCTGGGACTGCTTCCTTATCAGAAACAGGGGAAAAGGTAATAGTCCCTCCTTCCCAGAGTGGTGGAGAGAATGAAACCAGATGTAGGATGGGCTCAGCACCGGGCACACGATATGTGTTTGCTGTTACTATTACCTCTGTTGTTATTATTGTTTCCCAGGTCCATCCAGGAGGCGACGGGGACCCCTGCCCCCAGTTCCTCCTGACCCCTCCCTGGGCACCCTGGGCAGCTCCTCTAGCAGCTGCGAGCTTCCCAAGCCAGCCCCTGCCCACAGCGCCCTTCCGGGAGGTTGGCACCGAACAAGGCGGGAACAGGAGGCGGGAACGGGAGGCCAGCCCACGGCAGCGTCAGCAGATGGGCACCATCTGGGCTGGCGGGGCTCGGGGCGGGCTGGCAGCTGCCGGAGCGGGCGGGCCTGGCAGCCCCTCCCCCTCCCGCCCTGGCACGGTGCCCGCCCGCGCCTCAGGTTTCTCTGGCCGCCAGAGGGGGCGGGGAGGCCTGGCTGGGCTTCGGGGCTGGGCAGGCGGCTTCCCTCTCTGGGCCCTGCTTTCTCCAGACTCCTTCTCAAATGGGAGGCAGGAGATAGGAGAGCCGGCTCACCCACTCCCGGCCTCCCCATCGCCAGGCACAGGGCCTCACCTCCCCCTCTAGCACCTGTGCTCGGGGCCATTCCAGCCCCAGGGCCTTTGCACTGACTGTGCCCCCCCACTGCCCCACACACTCTCACTCAAATCCCTCTGCAGCTCCCTCACTTCTTTCAGGCCCTCCCTGGCCAGAGTGCCTGCCCCGCCATCCCTCTCCACACCCTTCCCTGTCATTAGGTTTTTATTAATTTAACTGAGAATTGTCAGGTTGCCCATGCCCTGCTTAACTGCACACATCCCTCCCCTTAAAGTGCAGTGGGCAGCCCCAATGTCCCAAGGTGGAGCTCATGTCTCCCCCTTGTCATGGCCCCCCCCCAGGAGCTGCCCCCTAGCCCACCTCCAGGGCACACATGGAGTCCACCCCTGGAATCAGGCCCCTGTGTCCACAACGGTGCCAGATGGATGCCTGGAGCAGCCAAATTTGGCCCCAGGCGGTGCCCTGGGCTCTGATCAGCCTGGCAGCCCCAGCGCTAAAGGGACCTCCTCATGGCTCGTCCCCACCCTTCTCTCCTCCAAAATAAACCCGAGGATGGAGGCCTGGGATTCCCCTTCGGGGTGCGGTTCCAGCAGTCCGCCTGACACCCCCTGGGAGAGATACGGACAGAGGCCGTGTGGAGAGCTGGACTTCGTCCCCTTGTCTTGGGACAGGGAAGGGTCGAGTGTATGATGCATCTGTGGGTCTCTCTGTGTCTCCCCATGTCTCTGGGTCTCTCTGTCTCTCTCTCTCACTGTCATTCCGTCGGCTCCAAGGCCCCGCTTCTGACACTAGAGGTGGTACCTCCTTTCAGCCGAATGGCGGGTGCCTGTCCCCCCACCCACCCTGTGACACCCGCCCCCGGAAGCCAACCGAGGCCCATTTCCCCCACTCCCCATCAATCCCATGGCCTCCTAGCAGGGCTGATTTGAGTGGGCACAGCACTCTGGCCTTGGCCTGGACCCCCTGAAGCCCTGGGACCCACAAGGTGAGAGGAGGGAGGTGACCAGTTGTCTCTGAGGTCAGATGACTACCTGGCTGAGAAGAGAGACATAACTCTGGCCCAGATGAAGACGGGGGTCCGGCGGGGGAAATTGGGGAGCTGAAGCTCAGCAGGGGGGTTCTGGGGGCCAGCCTCGGCCTGGGAACCCCGGATGAGGCCCTAGCTGGTAGGAGCCTAGAACACAGACTCAGCCCGGAGGTGGTCAAGCCACGTTGACTGGATACCCACATCCTACACTGTGATTTACTTCCATCCCCTTCCGCCACCGAGCGTAGAAGGCTAGCAGGGGTGTCAGCAACAGAACCTGCCCATGTCCAAACCCTAACTCTGCCCTTTCCTAGCTGTGTGACCTTGCACCGGGCAGTTATCTTCTTTGGGTTTTGGTTTCCTCATCTGTAAAATGGGTACAATGATCCCTGCCTTGCAGGGTTGCCATGAGAATGGAAAAGAATTGCTAAGTCCTCAGAAAAAATGCCTGATGGAGAGAAAGTGGAGCTGGGAGTTGGGGTTTTGAAGCACAAGTAGGAGTCTTCCAGACGGGAAAGGCATTCCAGGCAGAGGGAACAGCATGGGCAAAGGCATGGAGGCGGGAAATCATAATCCTAATGAGGATGATAACGTGGATAACAACGGTCCACAAAGCCCTAGCCCTGTGCCTGGTACCTGTGTTCACGACCGCATGGGGGTTATTTGTTGAACGCTTACCATCAGAACACAACATTCCTACCGGACAGCTATTTTTGAGCGCCCCATTTTAAAAACAAAGAAAGCAGGCACAGAGAGACTAAGTGACTTGTTTAGGATCACCCAGCCTAAGTGACTTGTTTAGGATCACCCAGCCGTTAGGCAGGCGGCTGAGCTGGGCGTGGGTTCCTGGCCCGGCCCTCACGCCCGACCCTCACTCCCAGCCAGCTGAAGCTGGGTCAGCTGGGGCCTGTCTGAGCAGCAGTGGTCCCCTGGGATGATGGAGCCTGCACGGGCGGGCGCAGCAGCCTTGACCTTCCCTGGCCCTCACGTGAGGATGCTGACCAGACCGGCCAGCAAAGTCATGGCAGTCGGACGCGAAGGTGTCTGGGGAGGCCCGGAGGCCTGGCCTGCCTGCTGAGCTGAGGGGGGTGGGGACCGATGGGGGAGGGGAGGCGCCCGGAGATTGTGCTGACGCTGGCAGAAAACTCGCTTCAAAATTTTATCAGCTCAGCGCGGAGGAGGAGGATGGATGTGGTGAGAGAGACCAGGACCTGCATGGTAATGGGCACTGCAGCCCCCAAGGCTGCCCCTGCCCACACCCTCAATCCCGCCCGCAGCAGTCACCTTGTCTACCACTCTGCCTCTGGCCCCCCTGCATTCAGTGCTAATTGGTGGGGGCGGGGGAGGGGCAGATGGGGTCAAGGTCAAGGAATCAAGGTCAAGACTGGGAAACTCTGCCCCAGCTCTCCCTCCCACACACAATGGAGACCAGGAGACGTCATGGAATCCTCACAGCATCGCTAAGAGTTGGCATGGTTGTTACCCCCACTGTACAGAGGAGGAAACTGAGGCACAGGACAGGGACTGAGGCAAAGTCACACAGCCAGCACACCACCTGGCAGGGCTGCGTTCGGAATCTGGGCAGTCCAGCCCCGGAGTTCCCTCTCTTCTCACCACCCCTCCCCCAGCCTTCCTCCATCACTTCTGGTTGTGATCACATGGGCTCCTGTGGGGTCTATGGGGGCTTGGGGCTGGGTTTGCAACCCGAGTGCACCCACCTGACACGCTCAGGCAGCCCTGGGTGTGTGCGGGTTCGCACCCACGTGTGTACCAGCCTGGGTGGGCACGGTGGGGCATGGGACATGTGCCTGTTAGGGTCTCCGGGCACACCTGATTCCATCCGCATGAAGACAGTCACAGCTGCCACCCGCCACGTGGCAGGCCAGAGTCCAACGCGCTACACACACGCACACACACACACACACGATCTCGGCGAGTCTCCCCAGGCCCAATCCAGGTAAGGATGCTGATACCTTCCATTTGACAGCTCCACTGGCCACACCACCAGGAACAGCGGGGCAACAGACCCCACTGCCCTCCCAGCCAGGGCCTGCCCTTGGCCACCAAGACCTGCCGACGGTCAGCCTCCACATCTCTGTCCAGGCGGCTGACCTCCTGGGATATCCCCACACTCATCACTGCCCAGTCGTTCTGCAGAGCTCAGCTCAGTGGAGCCCCCTCCTCTGGGAAGCTGCCGTGGATTTCCCCATCCCCGCAAACACTGCTAGTCTCCATCTGGGCCATCTGACCACAAAGCCAGCAAACACCCAGCTGGCTGGTGGGGGCCGCTGGAGACCAGAGAGACTGGTGACCTAGCCAAAGTCACACAGCGCCCCAGCTTCCCACTCGGCCGAAATATGGGACCTGTCAGGTCTCTGGGGGAAGTCCGAGAGTCGATCAACCATCAGTCACAAAGTGCAACCCCAGCTCTCCTCCAGCTTTCCCAGGAGGGATAAGATTGTCCCCCGCGCATCCGTCACTGGCCTATCCTCACCCCTGTTGCCAACAGACCTCCTGGGACAGGGTCTCACCTCCTGAGACCTGCCGCTCCCCTTGGACCCCTGACCCCCCAAGGTCAGGGCCTGCCTCTACGTTCAGAGCCCCAGGACGCACCTGCCCCCCACCCCAGACCCTCCCTGAACTGCACCTCGTCCCCTTGGCCCTTCACAGGGCTCACATCCTCCCCCTGCACCTGTCCCCGCCCTCGGACTTTAAAACCAGCCTCCTGGCTCCTACCTTTGCGTGCGCCCACCTCCCCGCCTCGGGTAGACCGCTCGCGCGTGGGCCCGCCTCCCCCGCCTCGACGACATCCCAACGCACGCCCTTTCGGCCTCCAGATCCGCATGCACGCGCAAGCCCCGCCTCACCTCGCTCACGCACGAAGTAGGCCAGGTAGAGGTCGAGCTCCTTGACCGCCACGCCGATGTGGTGCGGCTGCACGCAGAGCACCGGGTGGCCGCACTGCGCCGCCTTGACCAGGCGCTCGCCGTCGGTGCTCTCCAGCGGGATGCCCTTGAAGAGGATGACCATGACCAGGTCCAGCCGCCACACCTTGTCGGCCTGGCGCAGGCAGTCGATGCGGCGCATCTTGCCCTTCTGGTCGGGGTTGGAGAGCACGCAGCCCGGCGCCTTCTTGCCGGTGATGGCCAGCACGAAGTCCTCGCGGCACTCGGGCCGGATGTCCTTGCGCAGCTTGGCCAGCAGCCGCGACGCCCATTTCTGCTTGACCTCGGCCTTCTCGCCCAGCAGCTCGTCCTTCACCGCGCGCTCCTCGTCCTTCGACATCCGCTTCTCGTGCTTCTTGAAGTACTTGCGCTTCCGCGCCTGCAGGTTGAACCAGGTGTAGGCGAAGGCGCGGACGTGAGGCAACAGCGCCTCGATGAACGGGTGGAACTCATCCTGCGGGGCGGGAGAGACCAGAGGTCAGGAGCCACTGGGGCCCGTGGACCCACTGCCCCGCCCGTAAGAATGAGGCTGCAGGGGCCCCAGGCACACCCACTAGAAGGAGGGCCAGGCAGAGGTGTGCAAGGGGCTGCTGCAGATCCCTCCATGTCCTGGGGAAAAAAGTGGAGGCCAGTGGGGACCCAGCAGAGGTTCACTGGGTCGTTTGCGAACCCATTGCCCAGATGGGGAAACTGAGGCTTGGACCACGTGGGAGGCACAGGCCAAGGCAGCCGTTCATGGAGGACTGTCTTGAACCCCAATGTACAGGCAGGACAAGCTGGGGGTCCCAGGTGGAGGCTGATGGGGACCCTTTGTACAGATGGGGAAGACTGAGGATGGTGGAATGCTGGTGGCACGGATCCATTCTCTGCCTTCTAGAACTGGGGTCAGCAAACTTTAAAAGTACCATAAAGAACCGGATAGTGAGTATTTTTGTGTCTGTTTCAACTGCTCCACTCTGCACTGTAGTGCAAGACTGGCCACAGAGGAGATGTAAGGGATGGGCATGGCAGTGTTCCAATAAAACTTTATTTATAAAGACAGACGGTGGGCACTGGGCCCTGTGACTGTAGTTTGCAAACCACTGAACTAGAGTGTGAGCTCCAATGTCCAGAGCAGGGCTGAGCACACACTGGATGCTCTTGATTCCAGGAGCAACCAGGCTCAGAGGGTCACTTGGGGCTTGTGTGTCAGACCTACTGCTCAGCAGAGGAAGCTGACACCAGACAGGGGTCCAAGGGCTGCCTCAACCGGCTCTCGGCAGTGATGAAAAAAATGAGGACAAGACGTCATTCCTATAGCCCAGATGTACAGACAGGACTGGCTGAGGGCCACAGGCCAAGATGGGCCACCTGGATGTCAGGGGCTGATGGAAGGGTGGGGAGGCGGTTCCTGCACAGAGGGGGTGGTTCCTGCATAGACCCATTACAGGGGCGGGGAAAGCTGAGGCCCAAGGAGGCAAGAGAATAGAATGCACCAGAGAAAGGGGAGCTCAGCCATGGAGGTTTAGAGCTGGAGAGAGAGGCCCCTGGGGGCCAGTTCACCCTACCCTGTCCCCCACAGACCTATTCCACAGATGGAAAAACCGAGGCCTGGGAGGCTCAGCGACCTGGCCAGAGCTGTGACTTCAACATCCCCCTCCCTCTGCCTGAGTGGTGCTGCTGGGTGGCCACAACACCCATTTTACGGATGAAGAAACAGACCCCAAGAGGGGACCCAATCATGAGGGGCAGAGCTGAGACAGGAACCCACACCCATCCGACTTCCCCACGAAAACAACGGCAGCCCCCATCGGGCCCCTCAGAGAATAACGTGGGGCCGTGGGAGGCCCCCATCCCCTTCTACAGGTGTGGGAGGGGGCTGTCTCATTCTCGCCATTTTTCAGCAAGTGAAACTGAGTCTGCATAACATCCAGGACCTGGTTTCTCAGCCTCAAGGGATGAGAAATTCAAGGAGAAAGGAAGACAGAGAAGAGAAACTTCGGTCCCCCCTCCCCGCTCTTGCCTGGGGCCTGTGCTGGGCTTCTTGAATGGGAGTGATGTCTTTTCCTAGCATGTGAATCTCATTATCTGCCCAGCTCTCAAAAGCCTGCGTTATGCTATTATTATTATTATTATTTTTATTGACATTGTTGTCGCTGTAAAGATTATTTCAGTTGCTTACAATCTCCCAGGGGCAGGAAAAGGCCCGAGGCTCCACTACGCCTTGTGTGATGGAGAAACTAAGCTCAGAGAGGGGCAGAGACCTGGCCAAGGTCCTGGAGGGTCTCAGAGTCGGCGTAAGAACAAGAACCCAGGACCCCATTGGCCCCTTTCTCAGAGCAGTCTGCTCTCTGTGAGGCCAGGGTCTCTCGGGGAGACAGGGAAACCGCTGCTCTGGGCCACGCATTGGTTTTTCTAAATGGATGTGGCCAGGCTTGCTCCCACCTCCAGGCCTGGATGCACACGGTACCGCCCACCCAGCGCCCCCTCCCTGCCCTGAGCTCCATTTCCCCTGGGCCACCTCTGGCCATGGGGTGCTGGGGCTGGGGGATGACCTCAGATCTCCCCTATTACTGAGGCTCTGAAAATAGCCTCCTGCCCTCGCGGGGTGGGGCGGAACGGGGCTCTGTTTGTGCCAGCCCAGTTCCCCCATGCCAACAGCCCCCAACGTGTGAGTCACCGTAACAGCTGTGGTGGGGACCGGACCTCGGGGCCCTTTTCCGCCGCTCCCCCATCCCGTCCCCGCCCCAGCTGACCTGCTGAGGCAGAGGGAGGATAGAGGGGGCCGGTCCCCTGTCAGGTCCTATCCAAACTCAGAGGTGCTTTTTCTGTGTCACCATGTTACTTGACATGCCAGCCCCAGGGGTGGGGAGCGATTCGCCCAGGGTCACACAGCCAGTCAGCAGAGCCGGGAGCAGAGCCCAGGTCGTCTTGCCAGAGAAGCTGGGGTGGGAAATCGATGGGGGCGCAGGACACTGTCCCCTGTGGAGGGGACGCCAGGGTGGCAGGAGGCCTGGGCAATGGCTGTGGCTGCCACCCGAGGCCTGGAGCTTATTGGGGCAGTAATAAGAGGTAGCTGGGAAGGGGCAGCTGGAGTGTCAGCCAGCAGGCCTTCTTGAACAGGGTGCCATCTCTTCCTAGCATATGAACCCCATTATCTGCCCGGCTCTCAAAAGCTTGCATTACGCTATTATTATTATTGATGTTGTTGTTACGATTGTTTTGGGCCCAGACTCTTCCTCCCCTTGAACCCCTTTGTCTCTGAGCCCCCTCCCCCTTTTCCGAGCTCCTCTCCTCTTCTGGCTCCTCCCCTCTCCAAGCCCCTGTGCCCCTGCCTTATCCCTACCCCCTCCTCCCCGGGCCCTCTCTGGGGAAAGATGCCAGGGAGGCAGGCAGGGGCGGGAGCCTACGTCACTGGTGACCCCAGCTGGTCCTGGAGGAAGACAAACAGCCTGTAACTGGGTCATGGACCTGCTGCCCTAGCCTCCCACATCCTCTTGGGGAGGTCAACCCAGGTGAGAGGCAGGCCTGTCACTCTCTTTGTCCCATAAGACCTGTGACAACCAAGGCCTCTTCCCCAGGCACTTCCCAATGCCCTCACTGGCTGACAGGGCAAGGGAGACAGCCAAGGCAAGCTAGATGCCAAGAATCCTCCTGAACTCCTAGACATCCCTCAAGGCCCTCTCTCCAGTGTTCCTTCCTTCAGGCAGCCTTTCCTGCTCTCCTCAGGGTTCTCCCAGACCCAGCCTGGACCACACAACTTGGGGTCTCTGAGTCCAGCTCAGTTGCTCTCCCCCAACCCTGAGGCCCAGGGCTGAGGCACTCGCTGCCAGGCAGACTTGTTGAGGGAATGAGCTTGGGTGACGACAGCCTCCATTTTCACCTTCTGTATGATCCAGGAACAAATCACTGTTCCACCTTGGGCCTGTTTCTCATTCTGTACAAAGGTCAGAAAAGGACATTGCACCCTTTTGGGGGTTGGTGGGGGGGCTTATCCATTGCCCTGGTAATCAGAGCTGCAAGGTGAGGGGAGGCAGCAAGACCAGGCCTTTCCCAGAAACCCCACTTGGCCAAGGCAAGTTAGATGCCAAGAATCCTCCTGAACTCCTACACATCCCTCAAAACCCTGTCTTCAGTGTTCTTTCCTGCTCTCCCTGCTGGGACTTCCTGGCCAAAGAGGACAGCAGCAGCTGGGAGGTAGACACCTGGGTCCAAGCCCCTGCTGGGCGCTATGGACTGGTCAACTGCGCACTGGATTGTGCCCCACTCTGGGCCTCCCTGTAGCCCTCCCATCCTGACAGTCCAGGGCAGCAAACCAGGACGTGAAACTCCAATTCCCAAACCAAAAGTTTTCCACGAAGGATTGTCTCTCCTTCATTCACTCAGTGATTCAACAAACATTACTGAGAATCTCTTATCCATCCCTAAGCTTTTATCCCAAACCCCTATGCACCCTTCAAAGCCCTGGTTCCAATGTCCCCTCCTCCATGTTAAGTGTCAAACAGCAGAGCTCATATTCGAACGCAGGCCTATCTGGTGCCAGAGTAAGTGTTCCTAACCTAGAGTGGTTCCTCCCCTCAAGCTCAGAGCATCATAGCTTATGAACAGCTCTTATCCAATGAGGGAGAGATTCATTTGGTTGTTCAACAAACATTTACTGAGTATGTACTTTGTGTCAGCTCCATGCATGATGCTGGAGACCCAGCAGTGTCCTCGGCTCGGCCCTCACCCAGATCCTGACGTGGGCAGGGACGGATATTAAACAAGGTAATAAACATGGAATAAAATGCCAGGTTGAACAAAATGCTCTGGAGAAATTTAAAGGAGTTTGAGGAGGGGGCTGGGGGTTGTTTTTTTTTAGCTAGGGGTGGTCAGCGAGGGTCTCTCATAGGAGAGGACACTTGAACAAAGACCTACAAGATGACACTCCATGGTAGGAGCTTTGCAGGTGGAGAACACAGTACATGCAAAGGTCCTGAGGCAGGACCATGCCTGATGTTTGGGGAGAACAGTGAGGAGGCCAGTGAGGCTGGAGCAGAGTGAACAATAGGGAAAGTGGAGGTGGTGAGGGCAGGAAGGTAAGGACCCCTGAGGAGACTTTGGGTAAACTAAGTCCAGGGAGTAGAAAGTCCCCGCCAAAGTGACGAGCGAGTCTGAGCCCTGGGTCTCCTGACTTCCCTCTCCGTGCTGTGTTGTCCTGGGTGGATGCTGGGGGCTGAGCCAGAAGGCCACGGTGTGGGGGAGACAGACAGGGAGCGAGGCGGAGCATGTACTGAACTGTCAACTCTACGAAATGGGAACAATTGTTGTGCCCACTGCCCAGAGGGAGAGACTGAGGCACTGAGCACTGAAGCCACCGGCCCAAAGTCACGCAGCCAGGAAGGAGCCGAGCTGGGACTTGGACCTGGGTGCCTCCTGACTCCCTGGCCCCACTTGCCAGCTCCTTGAGTACAGGGTCTGGCCCCATCCTCGGGACTTCCCAGCAACGCCCGTTCTGCACCCCACCTGCTCTCTCTGAATCCCGTGTGGCCCGCTTCCCCGCTCAGCCCTGGGTCACGTGCCAAAGCGGCAGCACGGTCCTGACAGCCCCTCACCTACACTGTAGCCCCTTGAGGGCATGGCTTTGATCTGTTTCATCCACTGCTGCGTCCTCAGCATCCAGATCAGCAAAGGAGCAATCTCATCCTTTGCCTGTTACCTATGCACACACCCCGACGGACAAAGGATGCTGGTACCCACGTGGGTCTGGCCAAACTCAGGGAGACCCTGGACAGGGCTGGGCGGGCGGGGAGGAAAGACCAAGAGAAAAACCCTGGCTGGGGGTTCAGGGCTCAAGGTTTGGGGGAGTCAGCACTGTCCCTGTCACCCGGCCCAAGCTGAGCAGATAGCGACAGAAGGAAAGGAGGGTAAGTTGGAAAATGCCTATGGGATGTTTAATACAGTTATTACTTTAGAGGCAACCACAATCACAGCCAAGCTTATTTGGCACCTACTGTATACCAG
This sequence comes from Eubalaena glacialis, assembly GCF_028564815.1. Lineage (NCBI taxonomy): Eukaryota > Metazoa > Chordata > Mammalia > Artiodactyla > Balaenidae > Eubalaena > Eubalaena glacialis. The sequence continues at coordinate 184,800,458 of NC_083719.1, read as the reverse complement.
GCCCTGTGCTAAGGGTGAAACATCTGAAGAAGGGCTAGGTCACCTGCCCAGAGACACACAGCCACCTGGGCGAGACCTGCATGCAGATCCAAGGCCGCCCTAGGTCTCTGCTCGGTGACCCGTCAGGGCACGCACGTGTGCACGTCTGCATGCTCACACGTGTGGGAGCGTGGGCTGCAGGCACTATGTGCCGAGGGTCTACACACACCCAGGTTAGGAGGCAGTGCACGCGCGTGCGGGTCGCTGTGAACACGTGCTTTCGTGGGGCAGGAAGTCCCAGGACATTCGGCGTGTCCCATCTATTTGGTGTGAGGGAGGTAGGAGGTTCAGGCAGAGAAAGAGACATTGGAGAGAGAGAGAGAAAGAAGAGAGATATTGGAGGGAGGGAGGGAGGGAGGGAGGGAGGGAGAGAGAGAGAGGGAGAGAGGGAGGGAGAGAACGCTGACTCGGCCAGAATCCCAGCGTCGTGATTTACAAGGCGCCCGACCCTGACGCGCCGAGGCACCTCCGCCGCAGAGAAAAGATGGGGGAGAGACACAGACACGGAGAGAGACAGAAAGAGGGAGAGAGACGTGGGGCGAGCTTGTGCGTACAGGAACCAATCAGAGGCCATCAGACCATGGGTGGGGGGGCCACAGGGAGCACCCACCTGCCCAGGCCTGGCCAAACAGCCAGGTGGGCAGTGGCCCCGAATCCCCAGACCCACCAGCCATGCTGTGCCACCCCGGGCAGGCCCTAGCCCTCTCTGGTCTTGGCCCCTGTCCCAGCCCTGAGGTGCTGGGGGACCCTCAATCCCAGCAGAGCCTCCCAGAACCCACACCAGGCTGGCCCCTCGTGCCTTCCCCCCCAAACCCGCAACAGACACCTGGCCCATAGGAGGTGCTTAATGAAGATCTATTATATTCGATCAAGCCAAAGTCGGGGACCCTCTCCCAGCCTCAGTCTCCCCACTGGAGAAATGGGGTAAAAAGAGTGCTGCCCAGCAAGGCAACGAGGTGAAGGAATGAAGGAAAGAATGAATGAATGAGGAAGGGGGCCCTGGCGGCCGCACTGCCGTGGCTGCAGCCCAGGCCCAGCCTGCGGCCCCGGGGAATCCTGGGCACTGCAGCCAAGAGGGATTTGGCCCCAAACCCGGAATAACTAACGTGGCGGTGGAGGCGGGTGGGAGGGAGGCCCAGAGCGGGGCAAGCGCGGGGAGGCCGGCCTTCCCGCCGGCAGGATTTATGGAAGTAACGGCTGCTCCACAGTTCCTCTTCAGAGTAAAAGTGAAAAGCACTTGAGTCACCACTGAAACAGGGACGGGACTCCCAGAATCCTCCAGGGCCACCCGGGCCGCGGCTGCCACCCCCTCGGTGGGCAGGACCCCGGGGGCACAGGGCAGGCTGGCACGGGAGCAGCCCCCCCCCCAACTTCACACGCCCCGAGCCGGTCTCGGCTCAGGATCCGGGTCGGATCGGCTAAAAGGGAGCTATTTTAGGATGGGCTCAGGTTGTAAAATTAGTCAAGGGGGGAGACAGGGAGAGACAGAGATGGAGAGGGAGCGAGACAGGGAGAAGGAGAGACACAGACAGAGAGGAATGGGTAGGGCGCGATGAGGTAGCCAGGAGTGGGGCTCCTGCATGGGTAGTCTGGGTCCTTCCGGGTTCCCCAGCTGGAGACCCCAGACCAGGCTGGGCCTGCAAGCAGCTGCGAGGATTACACTGAGGGGGTCCTGGGAGGGGGACCTGGGTTCCCCTCCAGGGTGGGGGCACCCATGGGAGAAAAAGCAGAGGAGGGGGAGCCCCCTGCGCTTGGGCCACCCCATCCCCATCCGAGCCTGGGAACTCCCTGGTCCTCTCTGCCTGTCTCTGTCTCCTGGTCGCCCTGTCCCTTGCACACAGCAACCTCAGGTATTTTTATTGTCACGTTTCCACCAAGAGCCTGCCTGGCTGATCCTTGCCCTGCGCCCCAGGGAAAGCCAGGCCCGGGGAGCACAACACCAGCTCTGGTTCTCACTGCCACCCACTCTGGGCAACGTGGACGGGGGCCTGTCTCCCGAGGAGTCCTGATGGGGGAATTCCAGGGCCCAGTGACAATAGGCTGCCGTCCAACCTCCTCGCCTGGAATAGCCTCCCTGGGCTCAGCCCCCTTGGGCGGCTCTGGGAGCGAGCGCGAGGAAAGGCTGGAGGAGGCGGGGGCACCCCGGGGCCACCCAGGCCACCCCCTGAGCCCAGAGACTGGGAGGTCCAAGGTCACCGGGCAACCCTGACTAGGACCCTCGTGGTTCTTGGGGAGCTTCGGGCGACAAGAGGCAGAGGGGGGCCAGTGATGACTGCGTCGGGGGACTCCCAAAGCTGCTTGGAGGGGAAGGAAGGTCTGGAGAGGGGCAGGGACGTGCCCAAGGTCACCCCGGGGATGATGAGTAGGACAGGTCCTGAGACCCCCTAAGCACCGGCCCTCACATTCCCCCATGGGGAGCCAGAAACTGGAGGAGCTGGAGGGGGCGGGTGAGAGGGAGCCTGCCATGAGTGAGGGGCACCCTAGGATCATGAAAGGGGGGACCCCCATTGGAGACTGGCATCCACATGCTCTCTGTACAGTGGTCCTCAGGACACTCAGCCACCCGCTTGACTCCCACCTCCCTGTGCCCCGCACTTTACAGCTTGGAGGCCACACTGCCCCTCTCTGGAACCTGCCTTAGCTCCGTGTCACTTCAGGGGAAACTGAGGCCGGGACCCCAATGGCCTAAGGACACACAAGGACCCGGGGTGGGGGCAGAGCTGGAGGGTGGAACCAGTAGACCTGGGAGGGTGCCCCCCCTCCCTGCCATGGAGCTGGGGGAGGGAAGGGGTCCCCCAGGGGCGACCCGGGACAAGGGCAGCCGCCCCCTTCCCACACATCCCCTGGGTCATTGCACAAGGGCCGAGCCCCGGGCAGTCTGGGAGCTCGGCCAGGGGTGAGAGGCAGCGGGCGGGGGCAGGGGCAGGTGCCGGTCTGGCGAGGGCGTCCGCAGCGCCGCAGTGCCCAGGCCAGACCCCAGAACGCCAGGCCTCCCGGCTCCTCCCGGCGGCGGCGGCTCAATAACTCACAATCGATGCGGCGAAAATATGGGGATGGGGTTGAGGGACGGGGGGAGGGGGGGGAGAGGGAGACCGAGCCGGGACGTCGGGTCCCCCCTCCCCCCACTGCTGGCGCCTCCAACTTTGCGGGCCCCCTCCCCCTCCGCGCACACGTGGGCCAATAATGGGGGAAAAGGCTGCCCAGGGCCGGGGTGGCGGCGCACAAGCTTGGGGGGGGTGGTCCGGGGAACGCATCAGAGGGGTCCTCGTCTCGAGTCCCCGGGCGTCCAGGGTCCAACCAGGACTCCCTCGATTCCTCCTAGGAGCAGGCCTGGGTCCAGGCCGGGGGTTCGCGCAGAGCCCCACCTTTGGCCTTCTCCCGGGCGCCCCCCGACCTTCCTGGCTGGGGTGGGGGAGCGCGTCCTGCGTCCGGGGAGGGCGAGGCTGTAGGGCGAGCCAGGGGGAGAGGTCGCGGGGGGCGGGGCGGGAGTCCCCGGTGAGGGTCCCGGGTTGGGGGGAGGTGTCCCCGGCCCAGTCCAACCCCCCACCGGACCCCGGCCGGCGGCGGGGGCATCCCGGCCGCGGCGGCGGGAGGGACGCGCGCCTTTTTCGTCCCGCCTCCTCGGGCTTCCAAACTCCGGGGCCGGGCTGCGGGGGACGCGGGGCCAGGGCGCGGTGGGGCGCGGGCCGGGGGCCGGGTGGGGGGCGTACCTGGGTCAGGCAGAGCGGGGACGAATACATCCCGGGCGCGGCGGGAGGCGCAGGGCCGGCCGGAGCGGGCGCGCTGAACTTACTGAGTCATTTTTCCAAACCCCCCCCCCCCCCGCGGCCGCGGCCGGCGCGCTCCTCGCCGCCTCCTCCCTCGGTCTCCCTCCCTCCTCCCTCCCGCGCTCTCCCTCCCTCCTGCGCCCGACTCCCTCTCTCTCTCCCTCTCTCTGTCTCTCTCTCCTCCTTTCCTGTCCCCCCCCACCTCCTCCTCTGTCTCTGTCTCTCTCTGTGTCTCTGTCTCTCCTCCCTCTGGCAACCTCCTCTCTCCCTCCCCCAATTTCTCTCCCCTCCCACCCCGAACCTCCCACTTCTCAACATCCAACTTTCAAAGAAACGAGGGAAAAAAGAGCGCGAGCGAGGAACGAAAGCCGCTCCCCCTCTCCATGCCTCCTGAACCCCCCTCGTTGCTTATTATTACGAATTTCCAGCCGCCCTGGGCCGGGCCACCGGACGGGGACCCACGGGCCCATGCACACCCGGACCACAGCGGGTCCCCCTGGACCGCCAGCCCGAGTCTAGTGGGCAGGGGGGTGGGCTGCTGCAGGACATTTGGGGGCCATAGGTGGATTCTGAAGACCCCCCCCCAACCCGCCCCGAGCGGGCCGGGAAGTTGGAGAAAGGAGCGGGGTGGGGGTGGGGGGGGTTGGGAAAGAACGAAGAAGTGACGTGTGCAGAGGCCCGGCGCGAGCGCGCCTCTTTCCCCTTAAAGATGTACAACCCGGGGTGCTTGGCGGGAGAAGGGGTCCCACGGCATCCTCTCCCCCTGCTCCTCCCGAGAGCCAGACAGGGGCTGCAGTTCCTAGGCAGAGGAGCTTGGCTACAACTGCCCTTCCGTGGCCAGAAGGGCCTCAACCAACAGGGGAGCCTCCAGAAATCTGCTCTCTCCTCCTCAGCCAGCATCAAAGTGGAACTGGGAGTTGGGGGGGCTTCGGCCTCCCCCATATGTCGCCCCCGTACCCCAGGAGGAAGATGTCCAGGCAGTACCTCAGGCTGGCCAGATAAAACCTCGCAGCCTCTTCCCGGGTGTCTGGTAATTCCTACTGACCCCCGCAGTGTGCCCATTTCACGGATCCAGAAACTGAGGCATGCGGAGTGGCTTGGAGCCCGACTACCTGGCCCCAGGGCCCACACTCTGCAAGCTCGGTTGTTCTCCCTCTGGAATAGATGGGCACAGACCTGCCGCTGACGACCTAGCCTCACCCCTCCCCCAGTTCACTCCGAGAATCCTCCCAGGCTCTCTCAGAGGCCTCTGCCACCTAGCAGACCAGGATGCTCCCCCATTGGTGTCCTCCCCTGTGAAGTGGACGAACAGTGCCCACCCCATGGGGTTGATCAGCATAAGAATACTGGCACTTAGCAGCGCCTTGACCTTCCGTCAAATATGCACAGAGACATTCTTAGAAAGCTTGGCCATTTTGCCCCGTGTGTCCCGAGTACAAATGATAACCTCTCGCCAACTTCAGGCAGCTGCCCCATGCCCAGGGGCATGGAAGACGCCAACAACTCTGTTATTCTCCCGTGTTACAGGGGAGGAAACAGACGCCCCAGGAACGGATGCTACTGACCTGGGGCCCTGGAGCTGGAGCAGAAGTGAGCAGGATTCACACAGGACACATATGCCCTCCGTCCCGCCGGCTCCCCCTGCACGTGGGTGACGGTCATTCAAATAGCACTTCACAGATGGTTTTTTTAAAAAACCCACTGTGCAGCCATGGGGGGCATTTAAACCCCAGAAAGAAAGGGAGAGGCAGGTGTCTAGGAATCCAAATGCCGACGTAACATAAAGCAATATTTTATTATTTAATAAAAACGCCATGAATACCTGGAGGGCAGAATCCCCAATTCACAGACATTTCCAAGTTCAAGTTGGCTTCGGCGCATTCTCCCAGGTGGCAGTGACCCCCAGACTTCCCACCACGCCCGCCCCATGGGCAGCCTTCCCAAGGCAGTTTAGGTTACTCTGGAAGGCACAGTTTAGAGAGACCACAGACTCTCTCTCTTTCTCTCTCTCTCTGGACCTCAGTTTCCACATCTGTAAAATGGCAACAATAGACGCATCTCGCATTTTGGAAGTCTGGGCGGATGGGAATCCTTAAGATAACGTGTGGGAAGACTGTGTTAATATATTAGTGGTGGCAGGTGCCAGTTCACAAACATCAGTGAAGAGTTACATATATATATATATATATATCATCCAGTTCAGCAGGAGCGGTCCCTACAGTGTACACAGTAGGTCCAAAGCAGGCCAGCTGCAGTGCAGGGTTGCAGCCTGGGTCTATGTCTTCTCCATCCAGGAGCTAAAACTCCCTGTGCCTCAGCTTCCCGCTCTGTGAAATGGGACGATAATAGTTTCTACCCCTCTGGGTTGTTGTGGGTAAACCAGCCAGCGTTTGGACCGTACCTAGTGTTTTCTAAACAAAGCAATTGCTGGATTGGACCTGTGTGTATAACATCCCAGAAAGGGGCCGCATGATTTAGCTCCTGGCACTTTGGCGCACAGTTTAGCTCATTTTAGTTTAAAAATGCACTCTCCCCATCACTCACTCTTAGGCTCAGATACGGACTGTATCTGTGACTGTCCCAGATACGGACGCACGAGGGTGTTGACTGTCACCCTGCAACACTAATGCCAATAATTTGGAGCCAGCCACCGTGTCCATCTGTGGGGACCAGTTCAGCAATGCCACCCGGGGGCACAGGCTGGAATACTATGGAGCTCCACAAAAGAACAAGGGACCCCCACATGGAGATGCCTCCAAGAAATGCGCAGGGGAAAGCATGCTGCAGCGCAGGGCTCCTCCCCCCTCAGCATTATGGACCATAGCTGGTGGGGCCATCTTGGGCACTGTGGGGTGTGGAGCAGCATTCCTGGCCCCCACCCCCTGGATGCCAGGAGCCCCCCAGTGTGACAACCACAGGTGTCCCCGGACATCACTCAGTATCCCCTGGGACAGAACCACCCCAGTTAAGAACCCTTGCTGTAGACTCAGCAAGTAGACTCAAGATCTCATTTGGGATTTTTAAAAAAAGAATATACATATATCCTTTATAAGAATATATGTGTATCCTTTATAAGAATGTGTATCTGTTACATGTGGAGTTGCTCAGACAAAGCTGGATGAAATAGGGCTTTTCTGGAGTAGGGGGTCCCAGCGGGGTGGGGGTGATGAGGAAGGTTTGATTTTTACTCTGGGTACTTTTGCATCCTCTTTAGATGTTCATGAGTCGCTCATGTTATTAAAAAGCAAACTTAAAACATGTGAGTGGAATTCACAGCAGCACTTTCAAAAGTGAGAGCAGCTCAGGGAGGGATGATCAAAGCCTGAGACCACCAGGGAACTCCACAGCGGCCGTACCCAGCGAATAGAGGACACAGCCAGGGGGCCAGGACCTGTGGATGCACGGCTGACATTGCCACCCCTCCTGCAACCTTGTGGGGCATCCTGTGTGTTCCCATTTTACAGATGAGAAATTGAGCCTCCAGAAGGGGATGTTAAGGTCCTCAGCCTTGAGAAGTAATGGGGTATGACATATGGGCTGGTACAGGCACAACACAGAGACACACACGCACAACATGCCACAAAGAGACACAAAGACACACAGAAACACACCACATGGAGACACACAGATTCTCACACGTCACACAGACTCCAGCACATACAGACACCCAGACCCGAGGGGACACACACAGACTCATGCAGACTCACACAGAGACACACAGGCCCACACGAGGTCATGCACAGCCCAAGCACAACACATGTGCAACCAGCCACAATAACACATACACACCAGAACACAAATATACACTTACAAGCACACGAACCCATGGACAGAACCCCTCCCACTATGTATACACTGGCACGCACACACACACACACACACACACACACGGTGACACACAGCACCCGCATTCCTGCTCCCCCTCGTGGTTGTCCTCCCCCCAAATGCGCCCACAGCTGGGGTCTTTGCTCTCCAGATCCTGCAGGGACCTGGCTCGGACGTGGAGGTGGGGGGAGGGCGCTATGGCTTGGCTCCTCCCCCTCCTACAAACGCAGGTGCCTGTTTACGAGTGTGTGTGTCTGCGTGCCTCTGTGTGTGGCTGTGTGTGCACCTGTGTGGGGGCAGAATTCTGTACACGTGTGGCTGTGAACAGATAGCTGTAAGAGCGTGTCATGAGCGTGTGCTGCTGACTGCGCACCAGGTGACAGGTGGGGATGGAGGCCAGTGTGGTGGAGGGCAGTGCCCGGGCGTGGGGTGGGGGAGCGCTGCGTCTGAGCACTGGCAGTGGGTGTAGGGCAGGGTGAGCACGGAGAACGGAGGGGCGTGAAGATGGGTGATCTTACCTGAGCTGGGATCCCTGAGTGTTGCGTATGGATGCATCCCTGTGTCAACGTGGGACCCCTTTTCTCCTCTTCCCAAACAGCCCCCCAAAAGGGAATGCAGGTTGAAAGTTGAAAGCAGAGACTCCCACCTGGCTTTGGGGCTTTTATATTTAGAAAATTATATAAAGCGCCCTGGGGTGGGGATGGGGGCGCGACGGGGATTCCCCTGGAGGGGAGAAAACAACCCTGTGTGCCCGCCCGGTCTGGCCCGGTCCCGGGCAAGCGCTGGGAGGTAGGGCTGGGGGCGCGTCTACCTGCCCATCCGGGCGAGGGGGTCTCCTTTGCCACCCCCCTGGTCCAGACTTAACCCACGCGCTTCGGTAACCACCCATCCCTCGAGACCTCCTCTGGGGGGGAGGGGGGACCCCCCCGCCGCCCCGCCCCCTCTGGGCCACGCGCACGCGCAGCCCCTGGCGGGAGACATCGCCGCCGAGTGATCGCGTCCCGGCGCCACCTCGCGCCCGAACCTCAAGCTGGGACCACCTGGGGCCGTGCAGATAGGGGACCCTGAGGCAGGGGTAATTGGAGCGGACGGGGTAGGGAGTGAGAGGAGGGGACAGAGCTTTGGCGAGGTGGAGGAAGCACCCGTTCCCCATCCGGCAGCCCGGGTTACAGGAAAAAAGGAACTGGGCGGGGGGGGGGGGGGAGAGTGTAGACCCATCCCCAGGAATAGTCACTCAGCGCCAGTCAAACGCACACAGCGACACCCAACTGTCCCCTGAGACGCAGCCACGCGACACAGTTCCCCACTCACTGGCAACCCCCTAACCTCCACACACTCATACGTGGACACCCCCATGGTCATCCAGGGACATCACGTCCCCCGGGACATCCAACTCAGCCACACAGCTTCACAACACCGCCCCACGGGGACCCGTGGCACAGTCGCCCAGTTATCCTAACACACACACACACACTGTCCCATAGCCGCACAATGCTTTAACAACACGCAACACAACACACACACAGCCACGTGGATGTGCAGACACACAGATACATAAAGGAGAGGACCCCACGCCCGGGGACCCACGGACCCACGGACAGGCATGGGACCACCTAGCTGCACAGACTCGCGAATGCACCCCCGGATTCCCGTGCTGACTCGTTTGAGAGCACAGGGGCCCCCAAACGCACCCCTCGAGTGAAGATGCCACTGACACCAGCGGACCGGACACCGGAACCCTCAAGTGCAGCTACCGGCGCTTGCGGGCCTGGGGCGCGCCCGGCCTAGACCCGGTGACCCCTCCCGGCTGGGACCGCGGCGGGGCTGGGGTCCGCCGGGGGGCGGGGCTCAGGCGGCGCTAGGGCCGGCCGGGTGGCTGCCCCTGCGCGGCGCCGAGAGCGGCCGCCCGCCCGGCTCCAAGTTCAAGGCGCCCGGCGGCGGCCGCTGCGCGCTCTCCGCCCCTCTCCGCAGCGGCCATTTTCCGCTAGCTGGCGCGCCGCGCTCGCCCGGGCCGGGGCAACCCGCGAGGGCCGCCGCGACCCCCACCCCGCACGGCCCCGTCGGGCGCCCCCTCCCTGGGCCCGGCTTCCCAGCCGGCTGCGCGCTTGGGGGTCTTGCGCCCGGAGCCGCGCCCTCCCGCCTACCTTCTCCCGCCGGGCCAGGGAGGGGGCGGAGGCCTGGCCTGGGGGGGACCCTCTCCCGGGAGCCCCGCCCTCCCCTCCAACTCCATGGTGCCCGCGAGGGCCCCCCACTTGGGGTCCCCCGCTGCGCCCCGCGCGCCAGCTCCGCCCCCAGCCGCGGGGGGGGTTGGACTGGCGGGCGGGGGTCCCGGGGCGGCGGGTGTGTGGGGGGGTCCCCGCATCGAGCCCCTCCCCCGGGCGGCCCCCGCCCCCTGCCCCCCCCCAGACCTCTCAACTTTCGCCCGGAGCCCACTCACCACCCCAAAAACTCCCCGGGCGAAAACGAAAGTGGGGGCGGCGACGTACCATGGCGCTGCTGCGAGGAGGCGAGGCCGGCGCCGGAGCGAGCGCGCTCGGTCCCCGGCGAGGGGGGGCCGGAGGCGGCGGGAGGAGGCGGCGAGGGAGGGCGCGCGGGGGAGGGAGCGAGCGCGCGAGGGAGGGGGCGCGCCGTGCCCGCCCCCCCAGCCCAGGACCCTCCCCTCGGCCCGCCCTCCCCCCGGTCCCGCGCGCAGCCCGCGCCTCAGGCAGCTCCGCGCCCCGGCCCCGGCTCCGGCGGCTCCGGCCGCGGCTCCATCCCCGGCCCGGCCCGCGCGAGGGGAGGCCAGGCGAACGGCCGCGGCGGCGGGTCGTGGGGCCCGGGTCGGGCTCGCTGCGGAGGGAGCGGATCCACCTTCACGGCGCGCGCGCGCTCACATACACACACACACACGCACACACACACACAGATACACACACACGCAGACAGCTGGGGACACTCGCGGCCCGGGCCTCCTCGACTCCGACACCGACACAGAACGCACACCGACGCCCCTGCGGCGTGTTACAGACACACACAGTCTGCGGGTGTCACCCAGATATACCGGGGCCCACGCTCACAGCCGATGCGGTTCTTGGACGCACACCTCCTGCAGGATGCCACGAACACAGACTCACATTCACAACCTGCGGTGTCACCCAGACAGACACACGGGGACCCACATGCTCACAGCCTTCAGGGTGTCACCCAGACACCCACAGCCTCCACGCTGTCACATACACAGACTCACAGCCAGCAGGGTGTCACTCAGACACGCACACAGATTGACAATCGTAGAAAGACATTTCAGACCGCGGACTGAGCCACATGCCGACCCCCCCCGGACCCCTCCCCCAGGCCATCGCAGCAGCCACCCTTGCCCCTGAGTGCAGGTGTCCCGGATACACAGACACAAACACGCACAGCGGGGAGACGGGACAGATGGGGACACAGACAGAGACTCGGACACTGAGGGTGACAGACCTGGGGGGCAGGGGTTCCCTGGGGGTCCCGCAGGGGCTCCAGACGGGGCGGGGGGCGGGGAGCGCGCGCGGCGGCTCGGTAGGTGTGGGGGGGAGCGGCCGCCCCCTCCCCGGGTGGGGATTAAGGGAGAAGCCTCCGCAGCGGGGGGAGGGGCCGGGCCGTGGAGGGTCAGCGCCCCCGCCCCTGCTGCGCGGGCTGCTGCGGGCTGGGAAGCCGTGCCGCAGCGCCCCCGCCCCCCGCCACGCGCTCTCCCGCAGTCCCCCCTCCTCCGGCAGCCGCAGAGTAGGCACCGCCCCCTTCTCCCCGCCCCCTCTCAGGCTCTGCGTCTGGCGCAACTAGGGGACGACGGGAGGGGGGCTTGCCGCGACCTGGTGGGGTGGAGGAGGTTCTGCTGCCGTCCTTCTGTCTGGGTTTCCCCCTGCCTGCGACCTCACTTCCCCCCAAATGGGGCTCCAGGATTCGGGGACCCCTTTGGGGAGGTGGTTCTCAGCTCCCCCAGGGAGGACACCAGGGTTTCGGGCGGGGGCAGGCAGCACCCCGGGAGCAGAATCAGGCCCTGGACCGCCCTTCTGGAGCCATGGCTCACTCTGGGGTCTTCTGGAAGTTAATTCTGTGCGTGGTTGGGCACCCCGGGGGCCGGAAAATCTCAGGCAAACGGTGGTTAACAGCAGCTCTGCCTACATAGTAGGTGTTCAGTGTGTAACCAATATCTCAGGCGTGCAGGGAGCGTTCGCTCTGGGACGCTAAGGTTTTCCGGCTTCATCTGCACATTCCTTTCCCCATTTTTAAGAAGAGAAAAGTGAGGCCCAGAGAGGGGGAGCTCCTCAACCAGCACGTCAGAAGCCCAAGGGTCCTAATCCTAACGGCTCTTCCAGGGTGCTTTGCAGGTGAGGGGGGAGGTTCTGGAGGTGGCCTCCCCTCTCACACACCTGAAGCCAAAAGGAGCCAGGGTGGATACACCGGCTCTGGCTCCGGAGAAGAAAGGGTCAAGAGGATAGACACCCCCTGGTCTCAGCTCGACTCTAATCGGCCTCTGTTAATCCCCAGCTTGAACCCTCAGCTCCTCCCCTGCCTCAGGGAATTAGGTACCTGGGAGGAGAGGCGAGGGTGGTGGTGGTGGATTGATGTCAGCCAGACAGGGATTCGGGTCCAGATGGCAGTAGTGGGGGCACAGAAGCTGCCCCCCACCCATCATTTTCCCCACAAGGCCACCCCTGGGCCTGCAGGCATAGAGTTAAATGCTTTACACGAGGCTATGCATTTGCCCTCATAGCAGCCCCATGAGGTGGGTGGTGCTATTACCTTTTTTTTTTTTAATTTTTATTGGCACGTAGTTGATTGCTATTACCTTTGTATCCCCATTTCACAGATGAGGAAACTGAGGCTCAGACTGGTTTAGAGTCTTACCCAATTTTACCCAGTCGGTAAGTGATGACTGATGGTCCGGAGGACGCTTTCCTGACAGTGAATCTCCTGATTTCGGCTTCTTTTGCGAGAATCTCCCAGGTTATCAAGTCCTGGTTCCTTTTTGCTTAACAGTTCTTCCCTCTATCTATCTATCTCTTTCCTCTCACATTTTGGTATAAGCAGCGACAAGAAATGGGGCTGCACCTTCGACACTTGACTGGAAAGTCCCCTCTGCTAAATATCCAAGTTCATCACTTACAAGTTCTGCTTTCTGTATAACTGTAGGACACAACTCTGCTAAGTTACTGCCACTGTATATAAAAGATCCCCTTTCTTCCAGATATGTTGGCTTACATTTCTTCCACCCTAGAACATTCCCAAAAGACAGACTGATTAGTAAACATATAAAAAATGTCCAGGCTTACAGAGACCAAAGAAAGGATAATGAACAATAAGAACCTACCATGCTTTGGCACCCATCAAAATCAGTAAAGATTTCTAAATTGATAAAACCCAGTGCTGGTGAGGATGTGGTAAAACAGGCGTGTTCATAAATTGCCTGGAGGTAAATGTGTATATGAACTGGGAAAGCAGTTTGGCAGGCATGGCAGAGGCCTAAGCCAAGTTCAGACCTTATGGTCCAATTTCCGGGAGTCTATCCTGAACTTGGGAAAAGGTATGTATGCCCCTAATCGCCATAGACTTGTGAAAATTGCTATATATCAGTGTTTCTCAGCCTTTTTTTCATTATCCCCCCAGTTGTTTTAGACATTTTTTTCCTAATCACCCCTTATGAAATTTTAATACCCAGATATACTGAATATTTGTTTATATACTGTATGTATATCTGTGTTATGTACATTAAAAGAGTAAAATTTTTTTTCACCCCCCAAGAACTGATTTTTGTCCCTGCTGAGAATGCATGCTATAAATAATGGTATAGCCTTCTGATGGGATGACACAATCCTTTAAAAAGAAGTTTCAGTATGAAAAAGGCAGCTACCCCAAAAGAAAATGTGCAAAAAGCACGCAAACAATGAAACATGGGTGGCCAATAAGTGCATGAAGAGATGTCCAACCTCTTTAAGGATCAAGGAAATGCATGACAAAGCCACATCAAGGCCCCATTATCATTGCCCCAAATTTAAAACGTCCAACAATACCAAATGATGGAGAGGCTGTGGGTACACAGGGCTCTTCCACACTGCAACCACTTTGGAAAACAGACTGATATTAATGACAACACTGAACATTCACGTGCCACATAACATAGCCTTTCCTCGCCCAGATACATATCCACAAGAAACCCTGGCTTTTTGCCCCAGGAAACATGCCACAAAATCATCATTACTGCACTGTGAAGAAGGCGGACACCCAGAAACAACCCAAATGTGCTCATCGCTGAGAGAATGGAGAAATGCATTGTGGGAAATTCATCCAGTGGCATATTAATCAGCAGCCACAGTGGTGTTCTCAGCCACAGGCAAACAGTAAGGATAGACTTAGCAACAGTACGTGGAGTGGAACAAAAAACTCCCAAACATTAGACACAGCATGAGTCCCTCTTTATGAATGCAGAGTAACTAAAATGAGACAACATTTTGGGGGAATATATATTTGAGATACAATTATTTTCAAGAAAAGAGAGGATTCAGGAGTATGGTTAACTTTGGGGAGAGGAGCCCAGAAAGTAGGAAGAGGAAGAAGCACTTTGAGGTGTTACTGTGAAAGTTCTGTTTACCCTGGTGGTATTTATTTTGAGGATTTGGGTATTTAGTCTATTAGCAAACATTTAAAGTTACTAATAAATGGAACAATGATAAGTGCAAGTCGTGAGTCAGACTGGGATTAAACTCATGCCAGCATCTAAAGCCCAAATAAACAGCTAAATCACGAACTCAAAATTAGGATGTGCTGGGAACAGACTGTCAACTCCATGTCAGGGGAGGGGATGCTGTCTGTATGGTTCACAGCTGTGTCCCTGACACTGAGAACAGTGCCTGGTACATAGTAGGTGCTCAATACAGATTTGTTGAATAAGTGAAAGTCTCAGAGGGACAACGCCTGTTTAAAATCCCATTTTTAAAAAGAATCATATGTGTGTGTATCTTAAGTCTTTATATACATATAAAAATGAATCATATAAAATTCATGTTACTAAACATGTATTATGTAGTATATATTATGAACACATGTATAATTATTATATAATTTATATTTGTACATTATATAATATGTGTATATGTTAAATGTATATTTAAAAGAATCACACACACATACACACACACACACACACACGCACCAGCGTTCCTCAACCACAGCACTGATATGAGCTAATCTCCAAGATCCTTTATTATGCAGAGGAAAAAAAAAGAAAACCCAAATCGCTGAATGATAAAGACATGCGTCCAACATTTACGTAAGAACATGAAGAAAGCCACACAGATACCCACACCTGTGCGTAGGTGATATGCCTAGCCCCATTTTTACAGATGTGGGAACTGAGGCCCAGAGAGTTACTTACTGACTACCCAAAGTCACTTACTACTCAGCTCTGTCTCTAGCACAAAAGCAGACACAGACAGTAAGTAAACCAATGGGCGTGGTCAAGTGTCAATAACATTCTTTTGTGTCTGGCTTCTTTCACTCAGCATAATTATTTTGCAGCTCATCCACATTGTTCCATGTACCAATAGCTTATGCCTTTTTATCACTGGCTAGTATTCCCTTGTCTGGATGTGTTAACGTTGTATCCCTTCACCTGCTGCGGGACATCTGAGTTGTTTCCAGTTCCGGACTATTACAAATAAAGCTGCTATGAACCTCCATGCACAAGCCTTCGTATGAACATTTGCTTTTGTTCCTCGTGGTGGTAAATGTCTGGCAGTGGAATGAGTCGTATGCTAAGTGCATTTATGTCAAAGTCTTTCATGGCCATAGGATTTCATTTCTCTTGAACAAAGACTTAGGAGTAAAAGCTGGATCCCACGGTGGTAGGTGTGTGTTTAACTTTTTAAGAACCTGCCAAACTATTTTCCAAAGTGGTTGCACCATCTGACACGCCCTCCAGAGGGATGGGGAATTTCAGTTGCCCCACATCCGGTGGCCAAGACTGAACAAACAGAGGAGCAGATGCATCATTGCAGACCTGGTGAGTGATGGGGAGAGTGCCAATCAGATGGCAGCAGGGGTGGGGGAGCGGGGAAGGTGAGGGATAAATCCAAAGCTTGCTGGATTCTGCAGAGCCCTGTTGGCCCCGCCCCCCTTCCCAGGCCCAATCGAAAAGCAGCTACTGGTTTGGGGCGGGGCCCCCAAATCCACACCTGGATTCTACCCAAGGGTTGTCACTTCCCTGTCTTGGCAGAAATGGCCAGTTCTCCTGGCTAATCTCAGAGTCCAGGGCCTGCCTTCGGGAGGCCTTAGGTGGGGCTCAAGCATCAAACGCCACGTTGGCCCTAAGTGATCTTCAAATACATCCAGTGAGGACAGTTTGCCAGTGAACCAATGGAGTCTTTGAATCCTTGTCCCCTCTGCTGCAAGGACTGGGCTTCTGGGTCTCTACCTCAAGGAACGAGGAGAGCGGCCCAAGGCACAGACAGTCACCCAGCCTGGGTTCAAATCCCAGCAGTGTGACCCTGGGCAAGTCACCTCAATTTGCTGAGCCTCAGTTTGCCCATCTGTAAAATGGGGGAGGGGAACACAGTAGTCATACCGAGGATGAAATAAGTTGATATTTGCCAAGTGCCTAGAACAGGACCTAGCACCCAGTGAATGATGGAGGATGTTTTTTGCATAAAAACAAACGAGCTTGAGACACGAGGCTGTCCACTGCAGCTCTGCCTTAGCAAATAGGAACAACCTAAGTGCCCAGCCGCAGGGGATTGTGGAGGAGATGGCACAGGATGGGGGAGTAAGGCAGACTTTCAAGAATCCTCAGTGGTGTGGGGAAAAAGCTGGAGATTAGACGTTGACAGGGGAAAAGTAGCCCAGATTTAATAACAGTAGTGGACACACCTGGACCAAGCTCATTTTGTGCCCACTGCAGTTCAAAGGAAGCCAGGGCTTGCAAACTTTTTCAGCAGAGAGCCAGAGAATGACTCTTTTCAGCCTTGCGGGCCAGAGGGTCTCTGTTGCACCCACTCAGCTCTGCCCTTGTAGCTCAAAAGCTGCGTTGGACAACATGTCAACGGATGGGTATGGCTGGGTGCCAATAAAACTTTATTGACAAACACCAAAATGAGAATTTCACATAATTGTCACAAAATATTATTCTTTATGATTTCTTTCAACCATTTAAACATTCTTAGCTCGATCACTGAACAGAAAAATCTAGCCCCTGGGATGTGGTTTGCTGACCTCTGCATTAACTCACTGTTACAGCTCCGAGTGGAAGGTACTGTCATCATTCCCATAGTATAGATGAGGCTGCTGAGGCCCAGAGAGGTTGAGGGAGTTGCCCAAGGTCACACAGCCAGTACGCCTTTTCAATGTTTCTGCAGGAGGTGTTATTCTAATGGAGGGGCGGGGGGGGTCCAGACTTCCCAACAGAAGTGATTGTCCCCACTTTCTCAGCCTTCACAAGGTCCCTCTGCAAAGCATCATTATTCCCCTTTGAATCCTCCAGGGCCCTGGGAGGTTAGCCATAGCAGGTATCATTATGCCCATTTTATAGATGAGGAAATTGAGGCCCAAGGGTGGCTCTGAAGCCCTAATAACAGCTTACATTGTGTAGGCAGCCATCTCCGGCTATTATGCCATTTCATGCACAAACAGCCCTCAGGGCCGGCAGGGAAACCCTTATTAGATTGTGTGATAGAAGAGGCATCATTCAGGCCCAGGGAAGGAAATGACTTACCCAGGGTCACACAGCAGGTAAGCTGAGTGTCCAGTGGGCCTCTCAGTGCTGGCGCTTCTCCATTATCGCTAGCGCCCGCGTGGCTCTCTCCTGTTCAGTGAGTGTCTCCAGTGATGGGGGCCGGACATCTGACCTTTGTATTCTTTGCCTTGTCTCCATCCCCAGGCCTTGGTTTCAGCCTGGCACAAACTAGATCCCCAGGGCTGAAACGTGGGTGAGGCCAGTAGAGGCACTTATAGAGGGGCACAATATTTAAGGGGGCACCAAAAGCTCAGTCATCAAGACAACTAATCTGTTAAAGCATCTGCAGAAAATCTGTGACAAACAAAATGTCATGTTTAAATAAAGTCAGGATTGGTATTATTGATTTTTTAATTTTCTTTTTGGCCTCAGGCTCCAACCTCAGGCCTCTAGGCCCAGGGGGATGGAAGACCAGATCCGAGGTGGCCTGGGGAGACCCTGAGATGGATGGGAAGGGCATCCAGGCAGAAGGAACAGCCTAAGTAAAGGTGTGGAAGCAGCAAAGCCCTTTGAGCAGCTGGTGGGAGATGGGGCAGCAGCCGGGGTTGGGGGTTGGTTGAAGGCCAGGTCTGCTGTCCTTCGAGGAGGCCACCCCCTTTTCTGAGGAGGTGGTGCAGGCAGAGGATAAGTGCCATTGTCCCTTCCCGCCAGCCCCCTCCAGCTGCCGAGCGCAAGGCCAGGAGCGTGATTCAGAGTGAGCCGGGCCCAGGCTTAGCTCCAATCCCTTCCTCCTGCCAAAAGCTCTCTCTCCTCCTTTGGATTCTGTTGGAAAAAAAACAAAAAACAAAAAAACCTCTCCCTCCCCCCACCCCCCAACTGCTGCCGGGAGGAATTTGACATGGCAGCGGGCCCAGGCCTCCGCCCTCCCCACAAGGCTGTCTTCTGCCAACCATGACGTGGCCAAACCGGGGGACCCTCCGAGGATGGCACCCCCCCAAACCCCGGACGCAGAGGCACTCCCTGCCCTGGTGATCCCTCCAGGGGGCCGCGGTGCCCCTCCAGGGCTCAGCCCGGCACCCCACTCCCCGCCAGGCCTGAGACCATCTGTTCATCATCGAAAACCTCAGCACCGGGGTTTGGTTGGCAGAGATTCTGGAGCTGCGGGGCAGGGACCCTGGGCCCAAATACAGGAGCAGAGGGCTTGCCCAGGCCTCAGCGCCCCCCAAGATGAGCCAAGCTGGGCTTCTGGGCCGGATGGGGGGTCAAGACCCCTACACACGTCTGCACACACCCACATGGACCCGTTTCCTCGGTTCCCTCCCGGGAATCGGGCCAGAACTGAGTCCCAGCCAGCCGCCTAGCAAGGCCGCGCCAGGCCGCCAGGCCACGAAGTCTTCCCACAAACACAAACACGGCCCGCCCTGATTACTCCCCCTCCTCTAATTCAAAAAGCAAATCCTGTGGACAGCGGAAGTGGCTGACGGCTGCTGGAGGGGGCTGCCCTGCTGCCAGCGCATGGGGGGCCCTGTCCAGACTCCGGAGCGCTGGGGGGCCCCTGCCTGGTTCTTCTCGCCACACCTGCTGTTCCCACTCTCGGCCCAGTGAACTCCGGGGGTGCCCCCAGGGCTGGGGGTGGTGGGGAATGGGTGGGCTGGAGGGGATACAGGAAGGGGGACAGGGGCTGAGCTGGAACAGTTCAGGGAGGGGGGTAAAGATAATTAAAGTCTTCTTTCATTAATTCATCCGTTAACATTTATAGAGCACCTCCTTGTGCCAGGCGCTGTTCTGGGCACTGAGGTTGCCACAGGGAACAAAAAAGGCAAAATTCCCGCCCTCATGGAGCTGATGGTGCAGTGGGGGAGACAGATGGGGAGCAAGATGTGGAAGGAGATGTCACGTGGTGATGAGCAACACGGAGAAAAATAAAGAAAGGGAGAGAGAGGGAGGGGAAGTGGGGGGTCAAGCTTGGGGGTGTAATATAATAAGCTGAGACCTAAAGGAGGTGGAAGGGGAGCCATGTAGGTGTCTGGGGGGAGAGTGTGCCAAAGGGCACAGCACGTGCAAAGGCCCTGGGGCAGGGCCATGCCTTGTGCAATGGAGGAACAGTGGGGAGGCCTGTGTGTCTGGAGCAGAGTGAGCGAGGGGGAGAGAGGGAGGAGGGGAGGGCAGGGAGTGGATGGGGCAAGTCGTGCAGGGCCTTGTGTGTCCCAGGAGGACTTGGATTTTTACTGGGAGGGAGGTGGGAGCCCTGGAGGGCTGTGGGCAGAGGAGGGGCAGGGCTTGACTCAGGTGCTCACAGGGGCCCTCTGGCTACTGCACGGAGGACAGACTGAGGGCACGGGTGGGAGCTGGGGACCAGGATGAGGGGATGTGCTGGTCCAGGTGGGTGGTAATGGGGGCTGGGCTGGATCAGGTGAAGGCTGTGTACCCACCATGTACCAGCTACCTTGCTGGAACCTTCCTTTACCGTCACATCAGCTCCCTAGGTAGGTATTATCACTCCCCAATTTGATGAATGCGGAGATTATGGCCCAGAGAAAGGAAGGACCGTACCCCAAATCCCAGTCCTTCGGTGGCACAACACATCTTCCCACTGTCTAAAGACCTCCAGGGCTCCGTTGCCCTCAGGATGACTAAAGTCCTCCCCGCGGCCCACAAGGCGCTTCACGACCTGCCCCGTCCCCTCCCTGCCCTCCCCTCCTCCCTCTCTCCCCCTCGCTTACTCTGCTCCAGACACATGGACCTCCCAGCTGTTCCTCCAACATGCCAGGCCCGGTCCTGCCCCAGGGCCTTTGCACGGGTTGTTCCTCTTCCCAGACTCCTCTCCTTCCAGTGTGGCTTTTCCTCCGCATCTGCCTTGCTCATCTTCACCTGCTCACTGCCCAGCACGTGGCAATTGATCAATAAGTGTTTAGTGAATGACTTACTGAACTTTTACGTATAATTCTGGCTTTGATAAGGTGATAACAGCCCTGGGGCACATATCTGAGCAAGGAGCTCCCTCAAACCAACCCTGAGGCCCCCCAAATTAAGAAGCACCAGCAAAGGGATGTCTGTAAGGGACCCAGAGTGCTAGATTTGGGGGACCAAATGGACCCACCCCGCACCCCTTCATTGGGCCAATGGGCTTCGCTTGGAGATGGGGCCTGACTCTTTGTGGCATTCTCATTGGTCAGCACGTACCCAGCCGTGTCCTGATAGGCCACACAGCAAGGCGCAGTCTCTGATTGGGTCCTTCTTCTCCCCCCCCCCGCCCCTCGCATCCCCATGCCTGGGTTTCTACCGTTTGTGCTGGTGCCCAGTTCTGAGTTGCTTTTTCTTTCCTGGCGGTGCCCACGGGGCCGAGGCAGTGGCACTGCCCAGGCATGCCGGCATGCCGCCCTTAGATTTTGCAACTGTGGCATGTCTTGGGCTCCTTCTGCCAGTTCCTGGAACCCTGGCGTGGCCGGTGGCGTTGACTGCCCACCTCTCCCCAGGTGGGACCAGAGTCCTGCGCAGCGCGTGCGCCTGGGGCAGCAGCAGGGGCTGGCTCCACCCTGATGTGCTGTGCGCCCTCTCTGAGCCTGAATTCTCTCCTCTGCTAAAGGAGATCTCTGAACGTGAGGGTGCTAATGAGGCCATGGAGATTCTCAAGGGGGCGGTTCTGCCCCCCAGGGGACACTGGACCATGTCTGAGGACATTTGTGGTTGTCATGACGGGTCGGGGGGACAGGGAAGCTGCTCATCACCCACAGTGCCCAGGACAGCCCCACAGAGAATGATGCGGCCCCAAATATCCACAGGGTCCACGGGGGTAGAATCTCTGCAGGAAAGGTCTAGGCGTTTTGGAAACTGGAAAACATTGTGTGCAAGAAAGAGACTGCCTGAATGTCACGATTTACTCAACAAGCAGGTATTTGCCTGCTGCCGCAGGCCAGGCCCTTACAGGGTGGACTTCACTGATCCTCCTGACAGCTATGGGAGGCATGGACAACGAAAGCACGACAGGTTTATCGAGCACCTACTCTATGCCAGGTACCTTCCATGCCTCTTCTACATGTGACTCCATCTCGTACACACACATCCCCCATTGACGGGCCCATTTCTCCTCAACCCATTTCACAGGAGTGCAAACCGAGGCACCTACCCACAATCACACACTGAGCCCGAGACCAGCTCAGGCTCCCTCTGCCTCACTACCCTGGTCCTGTCCTGGGCTCTCTGTCCTCTGCCCTGTGACCACTGTGTCTGCTTCTCCAGGCTGCCCTGGGCTCCACAAGAGCGCACAATTCGCGGGCCTGTGGTCCAGCTCACCCCCCCACCCCCCACCCCCCACAATGGTCGCTTCCCTGGGACACAGAGCCTCCTCTTCACCTATCCAGAGGTCGGTTCCCAGCGTCCATAGCTGAAATCTATTCTTATTAGTTAGCCTGGGCTCTGGTACTTGTTAAATGCTTTGCGTAGCACCACTGCCTGTAGTGTAGACAGACTCGCTCACTTGTATCATAATAGGAACATTAATAGCCGATATCAACCAGCGCCTGCTGGGGGCCCGACCCTGTGCTAAATCTTTTACACACTCAATGCAGGGATTCTCAAAGCCACCCTATGAGGGGGTGTAGTACTATTGCCCCCACTTTACAGATGGGGAAATTGAGGCCCAGAGAAGAGCAGGTCCGTTCCAGGGCTCTGTGGCCCCCTGCGACATACAAGTTCCCAGGTCACCTCAGACTTGCACCCCTGTTTCTGCCGACCTGGGCCCTCCCTAGCCCTTCACCCCAACCTTCCCAGAATGTGGGAGGTGCTGCTGTTGACCTGCTCAGGGTGCAGCACCCCCCCGCCCCCGGCTTCTCTGGGCTCGTCTCTGCAGCCCTCCAAACAGCAGGGAAGGGAAGCAAAGCAGCAAGAGAGACTGGGGCTAGACACCTGGTAGAACTTCCTGGGTTTGGAGACCCGGGGAACAGGAAATTTACCCCAAATTTCTCCCCCTCTGGACACATTTCACGCCCTTGAAAGTGGAGCAGAGCAAAGAGCAGGTGCATGATGACCCTTCTGGACGAGACAGGGAAACTGTGGCTCCGGAAGATGTGAGCCCTTGCCTGTGGGCAGGGGGACTCCTGGCTGGCCGGCGAGCTGTATCCCTGAACGCTTTGAAATTCTCCAGACGCCTTGGCTCTGGAGTCGGGCTGAGCTGGGTTGGAATCCCGCTTTTGCCACATGCTTGCCCGGTGACTTGGAGGGGCAGCTTGCCATGTTTGGGGACAGCGAGAAGACCATGGAATGTGGCGGCCGGAGTCAAGCCCAGCCCTCCACGGAGGCGATCGGGGAAGGCCTCCACCCAGCGCCTTTGCCGGAGGGCCTGGCGCGGGCACCTGGGTGTAGGCTCGGGCACCGCCTGGAACTCCGAAGCCTGCCCACACACGCCGGCCCCGGGCCCAGCCTCTGAGGTCCTGCTCATGTCTCTCTGGCATCTCTCCTTCAGTTGGAGAAACTGAGGCCCGATCTCACGGGGTGGGAGTTGCTGAGCCATCCAGGGCGGGCGTGGGGACACTGCCCACCTGGCCCCCAGTACTGCCCAGCTTAGGCGTCTCCCACTGTTGCGTGGGAACTCGGACAAGCTGCTTCCGGTTTCTGGGCCTCAGTTTCCCCATCTGTCCCAGAGGAACTCACTGATGTGCCTGGCAGGGGCCACTGCAGGGAAGAGACCTTCCAGTTCCGTGCAACAATGGGAGCAGAGTGGCACTGCGATTTCCAGCCCCAGAGAGCCCAGGAGACCTCCTCCCCTCACCCCCACCCGCCAGGCCCCAGCAGTCAGGCCTTTGGAGGCTCAGACCCTAGCATTGCTGCTCACAGATGGCGTGGCCTCAGGCAGGAGGCATCCTTGCCTCAGTTTGCCCATCTGTAAAATGGGCACAGTCATATGATGGCCGTGGTTGCCATTATTTGCAGGCTGCCCTGCTGGCTGTAAGAGTGTCCCCACAGATGCCCCCTCATGTCCCTTGAGCAGGGATGGGGTCTCCTCTTCCCACCGTGGGGGCTCCCTCCCACTTCCTGCCAGCAGCTCAGAAAAGTCCTGCCAAATGGGAGGTTTCTTTCCCTTCCAGAAATCAGGAGGCAACTCCTGCTCCTCTAGATCTGAAAAGGGAGCTCCTTGGCCTTTGCCCTTTGCCCTCTGACCTCCAGCTGTGGGTTAGGAGGCAGCCACGGTCACCCAGGTAGACATGCCACTTGAGGGGGTTGGCTTCCTGGGAGTGGGAGCCTCGGATAAGGACTGGACTCCCTGGCTCTGCGGCCCCGGGGGGGTGGGGTGGGGAGAGGGCGGCTGGCATCCAAGGTGGGCCATAACCGCAGGAAGTCGGTTACAGAGGGAGAGAGTCGTTGGCACCGTGATTTCCGGCTGTGCTGCTGGGTTACGTAAAGGGCCAGAGCGGCAGGGTGGGGAGGGCAGGCACGCTGACATCGCCGCCCACCCGGCCCATCTGTTGGAGGAGGGAAACAGAGGTTCAGAGCAGGGGTGGCCATGACTTGGAATCGGGCCATGGGGACTGATGCCCTCAGCTCAGTTCTCCATCTTAGCCTCCCCTCCACTGGGCGCCAACTCCCAGCCCTGTCCCGGACGCACAGGGGAACCCAGCCTCAGTTTGCCCGTCTGTGCAATGGGCCTGGCTTATGTATTTATTTACTTATTTTTAGGTTTTAACTTTCTTTTTTCTCAAGGATAAGAGGCTTTTTAATTTATTTTAATTTTTCAGATGACCACCATACATTTATCCATCATTCCATGTAGATACAAAATTAAAGAAATAGAAAAAATTTTTTTCCTTATAATGAGAACTCTCAGGATTTACTCTCTTGACAGGCTTAGCTGAGGGGAGATGGCCTCCCCACTTCACAGAGGGACGCACCGAGTCTTGGCGAGGGCCACCAGGGTCATGGGGTCCCAGGGCCAGTCCCGGGCTGTCCTGTACCCACTGCCCCATGGTGGGGGTGGGCATCCCACCTCTTGGTTCATCAGAATGGTGACCGGCCCGCGTTAACTGACCACCTACTATGTGCTTGCTCCTTTCGTGGCCTTCTCCACAACCTGGAGGTTGGGACCCCTACTTTCTGGAGGAGGAAACTGAGAGTGGGATCAGAGCCTGACTTGGGCGCCCTTGCTCTGGGCCCTATGCTCCCGTCTCTCAGACACGCTGCATCCGCCATGCCTGCCCCTCCCCCCGGCACCCCTTCCACCACCTCGACCTGGCCTTGGGGGGTGGCAGAGACCCCCACTTGGATCTTCACGGAGAGAGACGGGAGTGGCTGGGGTCAGGCTGCAGAGAGAGGCCTGGCCGGGAGCTCCGTTAACAGGGCGATTAAAGAATGACAGATGAGGGGAAAAGCCTGAAAGAATTAAGCCAACGAATGGAGAGGTTGGTTTATATAATCTCTAGTACAACGTGTCCTCTGGAGCCAGGATTAGGCGTTGGCGTTTCCCAGGCAGCCCTGGGGGTCAGTGGCGGCACCCTGCTCCCTCTCTGCCCTGCCCCAGTGTCCGCCCTGGCCACGCCCCTCCCCAGTCCAGCCCTCCTGGACCCCTGCTTGGGGAAGCTCAGGGCTGGTGGGGCCGGTGCAGTTGGGAGGATGCCAATTCTGCCCAAGGAGGGCAGGCAGGTCCAGGAAGTGTGCTGCCCGGCAGGTCCGCTCCCAGGCCCTGCCTGCACAACTGGCTTGTGACCTTGGACAAACCCGAGACCTCACACTCTCTTCTGGGAAATGCGTTTTGCAGGGTTAAGCCGCGATTGGAGCATGGTACACAGTTGGCACTAAATAATCCCAGGCCTTGGGAGGCCTTGTGTGGAACATGGGCTATCCACACTATCCACTGGCTATCAACAACGCCAGTTGAAACAGTAGTAAAGTCTAACGATCATTTCAGTTTTCCTTATGGCACTCAGTGTCCCTCAACACTGTGTTCTTTTTCCTTTGTGGTCTGTCTCTCTCCCTGGAATTCCAGCTCCACAGGGACCCGGCACCCGGGAAGCACCCTGCACACATTTGGGGAGCTCTTCGTGTGTACTGCATAGCCGCTCAGGACCATGCTGTGTTCTGGGATGCTCACGTGGGCATCCCTCGGGAGCCTCACAAAACCAGGAAAGGCTGTTTTATTGTTCCCATTTCCCGGAGGTGGAAACTGAGGCTCAGAAAGGGAGGGTCAACTTCTCAAGCTCACCCTGCAAAGAAATGACAGAGCTGAGGTTCAAATCCAGCTCCCTTTGATGTCCAAGACTCCCAGCCAAGTTGCTGCCCTGCTCCTCCTGGACCCAGGCGTCTGCGGGACCAAGGCTCGAGAATGCTTGGGGCAGCCAGGGATGCCTGGGCCTTTTTCTGCACCCACTTGTCAGACCTTGCAGGGAGCTGTGAGAGGGGTGGGCAGTGTCACTTCGGGGGGTGGGGAACCTGTGTTGGGGGCAGTGTGGGCACAGTAGGGGATAGAGAGTGCAGGGGGAGGGGAGGAGGAACCTTGACCCGATACACATCATGGCCATGGTACCCTGGTCTCCAGCAACCAGACTGGGGACCCAGAGTGACCCCAACCCCAGGAGGATGCGCTGCAGCCACTCAGCTGCCTGACTTATTTTTCCGGTAACGATTACTCAGCTCCGGGATCTGGGAGAAAGGTCAGGGCTCGGCTGGCAGCAGTAACTGGACTGGATGAGGGAGAGGCTGGAATTCCCACTCCTCCCAACTCCTGGGCTGGCTGCCCGCTGCCCCTTGCAGGTGTCTGAGGTCCCCGGAGGCAGGGAGGGGGCAGTAGAGGCTCCTTATATGGCCCAGGCCGTGCCACAGGGTGGTCCCCGTGCTGGCTCACCCCATGGTCCACTCCCCCCCATCCCGACCACCAGTCCCCAGCCTTTTCAGGAACCACACCCATCATAGTAACTGAATCTACCAGGAAGTTCTGGGGAACCCCCCACCCCGTGACTGGCACAGACCCAGGGAGAGTGAAATGGGAGAGGACAGGAGGGGTTCTGCCCCCGAGGACTTGCCAAGCAGGGCATGGCTTCAACCCTTCACCCTCTGCTCTGCACCCCCATCTCGTGCCTCTGTCTTCCTGAAATTGGGCATTTACCCAGTTTCCTCCACTGCTCACACCCTGTAGCATCCCTGCGGGCCTACTGTGTGTGGGGCACTGACAGGGCCTAGGTGGTTTCTAGCAGCTCAAGGTAGACCTCGGATCTTCATCCGACTCCAAGACCTGCGCGTGTGAACATACCGTGGGCTCTTGCTTTGCTGTGGAGTAAGTGGGTTTCATGGGTCCCATTTTACAGATGGGGAAACTGAGAATCTGAAAGGTGAAGCCATTTGCCCAACGGGGGCTGCTGCAGCTCCTTTCTGGTTTCCTGGATTTCACTCCTGCCCCTACCCCATCCCATTTGTAAAAAGGCCCTCGATTTCTCCATGGCTCCCCTCACCCTAAGAATAAAATCCCACTGTCCTCCCCACAGCCCACAAGGCCCTGCACGACCTGCCCCGTCCCCTCCCTGCTCTCCCCTCCTCCCTCTCTCCCCCTCGCTCACTCTGTTCCAGCCACACGGGCCTCCTCGCTGTTCCTCCAACACTCCAGGCCCAGTCCTGCCCCAGGACCTTTGCATGGGCTGTGCTCTCAGCCAGGGACATCTTTCCCCAATTTCTTCAAGGCTGGCTTCTCATCTTTCAGGACACTTTCTTTATGAGGCCTTCCCTCCCTTCTCCCCTCCCACTTGCCACCCACCTGTCATCCTGTTTTTTGTTTCATAGCCTCCTCATTGTTAGAAGTTATTCATTTCTGTGTTTGTGCACGTCTGTCTTGGTCACTGCTGTATCTCCAGTGCCCAGAACAGAGCTTGACACCCAGCAGGATTTGCTAAACATTTAGGCCAGTGGTCAGCAGACTACAGCCCAGGGGCCAAGTCAGGCCCACCACTTGTTTTTATAAATAAAGTTTTATTGGCACACAGCCATCCCATTTAGTTACATGTCATCTATGGCTGCTTTTATGCTGGAACTGCAGTGTTCAATAGTCATGACAGAGGCTGACTGGCCCACAAAGCTAAAAATATTGATTATCTACCCCTTTATAGAAAAAACTTGCGACCCCCTGCTTTACACTAACAGATATAAACAGAACCAATGAAAACACTCAACCTGCCCCAGCTTCCGGTCCTGACTCTACCCTCATCCTCCCACAGTATGACTTTGGGAGCTCTCTTCCCTTCCCCGAGCCTCAGTTTCCCCAACTGTCAAATAGAGTAAGTGTCCACACCTCACCAACGGCATCCAATGGGGCAAGATGTTTAAAATAATCAAATGAGCCCATCAGAGAGAGTTGAGAGCCCAGAGGTGCATCCATGGATATCTGCAGAGGTGATGCCTCAAGCCAACGAGGAAAAGACTGGGGTGGCTGGACCAACGGCATTGGGGAAAACTGGCTTGCTCCATGAGAAAACTCAAACTGGTTCCCTGGCTGATGTCACCTGCAGATGGATTGCCCCCCAGATTAAAGACCTAAATGTGAAAGAAAAAACAGGAACATTGATAGAAGAAGATGTAGGAAAAAAATTTTAGGACCTGGGGGTGAGAAAGAACTTCTTAAACAAAGCCTCGGAAGCACAAGCCAGAAGGCAAAGGATGTGTGAATTCCATGACATTAAAATTAAAGATTTCTGTCCAGTCAAGGACACTAGGAACAGAGTGAATAGAGAGATGATGGGACAGGAGGAGAAATGGCAGGGCCAATAGCTGGAGTATACAAGGAACTCCTACCCAGGGCTGCTGTATTGCATATTGCAGGGGAAGTCATTCTCACTCTAGTCTAATTGAGTTCTAAGACATCCCAGTGGGAATATTTGCCCTGGAGGTGTGCCATACAGTGGCCCTGCTCCTCAAAACCATTACAAAAAGATGGCACCCCTAGAGCAAAATGGACAACGTGTGTGAACAGGGGACTTTCAGAGGAAAGCAGAAATGGTCAACCCAGGAGCAATGCAGAGTAGCACAGCTGTATCACTTTACACCTGTCTGAGGGGCAAAATGAGAAAGATGGATGATGCTGAGGGTTGCTGGGAGCCCACCTGTGTGTGTGTGTGTGTGTGTGTGTGTGTGTGTGTGTGGACTGCGGCAGCCCACTGGGAAGCAGCCTGTCACTACCAGTTGACACAGGTAGGTACACACCTAACAGCAATGCTGCATCTATCCACCAGAAGGCACATATAGGAACGGCCATAGCAGCTTCACTCATAACAACCCCAAAATGGAAACAACCAGAATGCCCATCCTTACTAGGACAGATGAAAAAAGTGAGGTATATTCCTACAATGGAATATTATACAGTAAGGAGAAAGGACCATCCACATTTATAACAGGGTATTACGAGTCAAATTGTATCCTCCCCAAATGAGTACACGGGAGTCCTAAACCCCAGGACCTCAGAATGTGACGGTATTTGGAGATGGGGCCTTTACAGAGGTGATCAAGCTAAAAATGAGGTCATTAGGGTGGGCCTTAATCCAATATGCCTGGTGTCCTTCTAAAAAGGGGAAATTTGGGCAGAGATGTGCACCCAGGGAGAGGCCGTGTGAACATGAAGACAGACGTCTACAAGCCAAGGAGGGGGATGTGGAACAGATTCTTCGACGCGGCCTCAGAAAGAACCAGCCCTGCGGACACCTTGATTTTGGACTTCTAGCCTTTAGAGCTGTGAGACAGCAAATTTCTGTGGCTCGAGACACCTGATTTGTGACATTTTGTTCTAACAGCCCCAGGAAATTAAGACATGGGTGTTGGCACACTGTGGCCTATGGATCGAATTCAGCCTGGGATGGTTACATTTTGTGAGCCCTCGTCTAAATGTTGCTGTGCAAGGATTGTGTAGATGCCGTTCACATTTGCATCAGTTGACTTTAAGTGAAGGACATGGCCCCCCAGGATGTGGGTGGGCCACGTCAAATCAGTCGAAGGACCTAACTGCAAACACTGAGGTTTCCTGGTGAAAGAAGGAATTCTGCCTCAAAACTGTAACACAGAAGTCCTGCCTGAGTCTCCAGCCTGCCCGGCCTACAGATTTCAGGCTCAAGGCTGCAACGCTGCCTCATAACTGAATTTCCAGCATGCTGGCCTACCCTACAAATTTCAGACTTGCCAGCTCCCACATGGCATGAGACAACTCCTTAAAATAATTATCTTTATTTCTACATCTATCTGTCTGTCTATGTCTATACACACACACACACACACACACACACACACACACATACACACACACCCTATTGGTCCTGCTTCTCTGGAGAACCCTGACCAATACACAGCCCATCCCTGGCTATTATAAATAAAGTTTTATTGGCACACAGCCACACAGTCACTCATGCATCATCCTTCCAGGCATATTACCTATACATGCAACCTAACAAAATACATTTTCAATGACACATAGATGTAAAAAAGACACACGCTGAACACTTGAGACGTTTGCCTATGGAGGGACAGTAATAGGAAAAAAGGATAGAAATACAGAGGTAAATAAAACAAAACAAAAAAGGTGGGAAACAGAAAGGAAACCTTCAGTAACGTGCGAACGTGGATCAAAGCGTTAAGGCGGGTCTCCCGGTCATGTGCTGCCCTCTCGCGGGACCCATAAGCATTGCAGCCTTTATCACTTGGTTTGTCCTAAGAGATGGTTGCCCATCAACAGCCAAAGCAGCTTGTTAAGGACTGAAGTCAACTGCATGGATGCACACTTTAAAAAAAAAAAAAAATTGTGGTAAAAGATATATAACATAAAGTTTACCATGTTAACCATTTTAAGTGCACAGCTCAGTGGCATAAAGCACATTCACACTGTCATGCAACCATCCCCACCATCTCCAGAACTTTCTCATCCTCCCAGACTGAAGCTCTGTTCCCTTTAAACACTGACGTCCCATCCTTCCCCCCAGCCCCTGGTCCCCACCATCTCCTTCCTGTCTCTATGGATTTGACTCCTCTAGGGACCTCACGTGAGTGGAGTCAGACACTTTGTCCTTTTGCGTCTGGCTTTTCTCATTCACTACGATGTCTTCAAGGTTCATCCATGTTGGAGAGCATGTCAGAATTTCCTTCCTTTTTAAGACTGAATAATATATTTAATTGTGTGGATGGACCACATTTTGTTTATCCATCATCTGTCGACGGACACTTGGGTTGCTTCCACCTTTTGGCTATTGTGAATAATGCTGCTATGAACATGGGGTGTGCAAATAGTTCTTTGTGACTCTGCTTTTGATTCAGTTGGGGATGCACCCAGGAGTGGAATTGCTGGGTCATATGGTGATTCTATGTTTAATTTTTTGAGGAACCACCATCCTGTTTTCTGCTGACCACGGTTTCTATAAATTAGTCTTCTCTTGAGGCTAATTTTGGTTGTTGCCAGTGTTTGTTACCACAAACAATATGGTGCCAAATACCTTTACACATGTATGTCTGCAGACATGGAGGATATATTGCAAGAATTGGAAATGTGGTGTTAAAAGGTGTTTGCAGGGTTGGGGGGAAAGGTAAATTACGAGTTTGTGATTAACATATACACACTACAGGGACTTCCCTGGTGGTGCAGTGATTAAGACTCTGCACTCCCAATGCAGGGGGCCCGGCTTTGATCCCTGGCCAGGAAACTAGATTCCACATGTGTGCCGCAACTAAGAGTTCGCATGCCGCAACTGAGGAGTTGGCGAGCCGCAACTAAGGAGTCCGCCTGCTGCAACTAAGGAGTCCGCCTGCTGCAACTAAGACCTGGTGCAACCAAATAAATAAATATTTTTTAAAAACCATATACACACTACTATGTATAAAATAGATAACCAGCAAGGACCTACTGGATAGCACAGGGAACTAGGCTCAATATTTTGTAATAACCTACAAGGAAAAAGAATCTGCAAAAGCCATGCAGCAGCTAAGCCCGTGCACCACAACCACTGAGCCTGTGCTCTAGAGCCGGCGAGCCGCAACTACTGAGCCTGGGCGCATAGAGCCCGTGCTCCACAGTAAGATAAGCCAACCGCAAGGAGAAGCCCGAGCACCACAACTAGAGAAAGTCTTTGCACAGCAATGAAGACCCAACGCAGCCAAAAATAAATAAGTAAAATAAATTTTAAAAAAAAGAATCTGCAAAAGAATATATACATAACTGAATCACTTTGCTGTACACCTGAAATGAACACGACATTGTAAATCAACTATACTTCAATTAAAAAGAAATTTTTTTTAAGATGTTTGCACTTTAAACTTTGGCAGATGCTATAATACCAAATTGCCTCTAAAAAATGTATGTTCTCCCAAGTAATACACAAAAGAGCTGGCTTCCTAATTGACGTTTTGGGCTGGACCATTCTTTGCTGGGGGAGGGGCAGGCATCCTGTGCATTGTCGGGTGTTGAACCCCATCCCCTGACCTCCTCCCGCTAGATCCTAGTAGCCTCCTCCCCTTAGTCATGACAATCAAAAATGTCTTAAGACATCGTAGAGTATCCTCTGGGGTCAAAATCACTCCTGGTTGAGAACCAGTGCCCCATGACTTACAATGCAGCATACAAGAAAACTTTAGCTTTTTAGCAATCTGAACGATAGAAATCCCATTGTAGTTTTATTGTGAATGTCTCACCCTATAAGGTCAAACATCTTTTCACAGATTTTGAATCCATTTTTATTTCTTTCAGGTCTTTTCTGGGATGGTCCGTTCATATCCTTTGCATCTTTTTTCAGTTGGTCTTTTCTTGTTGATTTGTAGGCACTCTTTACATATTTGTTGTCTGGCAAAAATCTTTTGCAAGTATGCTGCAAATATTTCTCTCACATTTGTTGTTGATTTTGGGGCCTTTTTGCCCTCCATGAAATTTTATTTTTTATGTAATAAAACATAACATTTCTTTTATGACTTCAGGGGACTTTGTGCTTGCTTAGAAAGGCCTTTCCACTCTAATCCTATAAACAGTTTCTCCCATATTTTCTTCTAGTACTTTTGTGTTTTAATATTTATGGCTTCACTGTTGACCCATTTGTAATGGATATTGCTGAAAGATATAGTATAGGGAGGCAATTTAAGTTTTCTTCTCCAAGGCTTAAAAAAGTGTCCTTCCCCCTCACAGGAGCCACCTGAAAGAGCTCCAATGTCAAAGCCAAAAAAAATCAAAGCAAAAAAATGAATAATGCAGTATCAGATGATAAACTAGAACCTAACATTAACATGTCATCAGTCCATACTGATCATAATAAATGAATTAATAAATAAATAAATGGAGGAGACGAGAACAATCTTCCTTGCAGAAGAATTTTACATAATTCATGTAGCTATTCCTCCCTCCTGGAGGTGAGTCTAGGGGTGCTAGACTTAGTGACTGGCTTCCAAAGAACAAAGCACGAAAAGGGGACAAGGGTAGCCTCACAGTGGGGAAACCTGGTGGACCATCATAACCACGTGATCAAGGTTGATCTCAGGGTATAAACAGAATGAAAAGACAACCTATAGACTGGGAGAAAATATTTGCAAATGATGTGACCAACAAGGGCTTAATTTCCAAAATATACAAACAGCTCATACAACTCAATATCAAAAAAACAAAGATGCTCAACATTGCTTATTAGACAAATGCAAATCAAAACTACAATGAGGTATCACCTCACACTGGTCAGAATGGCCATCATCAAAAAGTCTACAAATAATAAATGCTGGAGAGGGTGTGGAGAAAAGGGAACCCTCCTACAATGTTGGTGGGAATGTAAGTTGGTGCAGCTACTATGGAAAATGGGATAGAGGTTCCTTAAAACGCTAAAAATAGAGTTGCCATATGATCCAGCAATCCCACTCCTGGGCATATATCCAGAGAAAACGCTAATTAAAAAAGACACATGCACCCCAGTGTTCACAGCAGTATTATTTACAATAGCCAAGACATGGAAACAACCTAAATGTCAATTGACAGAGGAATGGATAAAGAAGATGTGGTATATATATACAATGGAATACTACTCAGCCATAAAATAATGAAATAATGCCATTTACAGCAACATGGATGGACCTAGAGACGATCATATTAAGTGAAGTTAAGTCAGAGAAAGACAAATATCATATGACATCACTTATATGTGGAATCTAAAAAATAATACAAATGAACTTGTTTACAAAACAGAAACAGACTCACAGACATAGAAAACAAACTTATGGTTACCAAAGGGGAAAGGTGGGGGGAGGGATAAATTATGGGTATGGGATTAACAGATACACACTACTGTATATGAAATAGATAAACAACAAGGATTTACTGTATAGCACAGGGAACTATAGTCAATATCCTGTAATAACCTATAATGAAAGAGAATCTGAAAAAGAATATATGACTATATATGTAACTGAATCACTTTGCTGTACACCTGAAACTAACACAATATTGTAAATCAACTACTGTTCAATTCTGTTAAAAAGGTTATCCTCAGGGTGACGTTGTGTGCACGTCAGGGACCCCTGATGGGGTGTAATGAGAAGGGCATTTCACCTCTGTGTCTTCCTCCCCAAAACCCCGGTCTAATCATGAGAAAACATGCAAGAAACCCGGATCCGGGAATGTTCTCAGGACGCCAGCCAGTCCTCCTTGACACAGTCAAGGTCATGATAAACAAGAAAGGATGGAGAAATTATCATAGCCCAGGGAGCCTAAGGAGGCATGATGACTAAACGCCATGTGGGACCCTGGAGCAAAAAGAGGGCATTAATAGAAAAAATCGTAAAACTCAGGTAGTGATGTTAAAAGACGGAGTTTAGTTAATAGTACTATCCTGATGTTAATTTCTTAGTTGTGACAAATGCACAGCTGTTAAGAAAGATTTTCCCATCAGCGCAGTCAGGTGAGGGTATATGGGAATTCTCTGTGTTACCTTTGTGACTTTTCTCTAAAACTATACCAAAATAAAATGTTGGAGTTTTTTTCCTGAAAGCTGTCCTTCGATCAAAATTTATCGAAGAATCCATCATTTCTCCACCAATTGGAAAAGTCCCCAAATATATCGAGGTCTATTTCTGCCCTCTGGATTTGTCTTATCCCGTATGTAACTGAATCTTAAAAGTGGAAAGTGAAAAAAAAAAGAGTGGCATCTATGAACTACTATTTTAAAATTATTATCAAGTCAGCCAGAGCAGGGCGAATAAAGGTGCTGAGCTTGGAGAGATGGGAGTTTGTGACTGCTCTGTCATGCACATTATTTGTGTGTTTATCTACTCCTTTGTTCATTTTTCAATAAACATTTATTCAGCGCCTCCTGTGTGCCATGTCCTATGTGGAGCGCTGGGGACCCAGAGAAGGCCAGGGCAGAAATCCCTGCTCTCATTTGTGGTCCAGTGGGAGATACAGAATTACACAGAATATAATTGCAACTTGTGTTTGCTGCGTTCAGGAGAAGAATGGGGGAGGGGTAAGGACAGACCAGCAGAAAGACCTGCTTTAGTTGGGAAGGGGGGCTGTCCGAGGGCCATTTGAGCTGAGAACTGAGGAATGAAACAAAGCCAATTTGGCCAAAGGATATGGAACAGCATCTCGGGTGGAAGGCACAGCTCGTGCAAAGGCCCTGGGGCAGGACCAGGCCTGGTTCCTTTGGAGGAACAGCGAGGAGGCCTATGTGCCTGGAGCAGAGTGAGGGAGGGGGAGAGAGGGAGGAGGGGAGGGCAGGGAGGGGAGGGGGCAGGTCGTGCAGGGCTTTGTGGGTGGTGGGGAGGACTTGGGCTTTTACCCCAGGGAGGTGGGAGCCCTGGAGGGCTGTGGGCAGAGGAGGGAGGAGGACCTGCCTCAGGTGCTCACCTGCACCCTCTGGTGGTCATTATGGGGAGGACAGACTGTGGAGACCAGGGTGGGAGCTGGGGAATCAGGGCAGAAGGGATTGTCCTGGTCCAGGCACACAACACAATGACGGTATCAGGTTAGTTTATCTAACTGTGAGCCTCAGTGACTCCATCCCTAAAATGGGATTGCCCAGCACATAGAAAGTGTTCAGTAATTACCAGTTTGCCCTGAATAGCTCACTGAATCCACCCAACAGTTCTATGAGGAAGGGGTTATTATCATCCCTGTTTTACAGATGAGGAAAATGAGGCACAGAGAGGGAAAGTGACTTACCCAAGGATACACAGTTGGCGAGTGGCAAAGTGAAGTTCTTGCTCTTAACACCTGTGTATCCATGAGGATAACATTATACATACAGGTGAGCAGGGAAGAGAGTAAATGATTGGAGGAGTTGATCTGGTCTGGGGAGGGCTTCCAGGAGGTGGTGCCATTGGGCCTGAGACTTAAAAGATGAGCTGAAACTACCAGGCACCCCTGCAGGAGGGATTGCAGGGCAGAGGCCCTGAGGGAGGACCCACCAGAATGCAGGGCCCAGGCTGGTCCATACCTAGAGCTCAGCACCATCTTTTTCCTGGATTCCCATCACGACCACCGTATGGCCCTTCCCCTCTCCCGGCAGCACTGTTTCCAGGGACCACCCCCTCCCTCTCCCTTTCAGATTGGGTGGCTCGGCGCTGATGCCCACCCCCAGCCACCTCCAGCTGGTAACAATCCCCAGAAAGGGGTCATTAAGTGGCCCAGCTGAGGCCGCCGATAACCAGCACACAGGCACTATTTTAATTTTCCACTGATTTGTCTGCGGTGGGCTCCCCAGAGCTGAGCCATGTGTGTGTGGAGAGGAATATCTAGCCCCACAGCAGTCTATGGAGAGTGAGGACAGAGGAGAGGACTTGGGGGAGCCTCACTGCGAGAGAGTTATGGGGCAACTGACATGGTTTCTGGGCCACCCCCCAAATCTCACTGGCCTGGCCCTCACCAGGCTGTGCTGAGCCCTTTTGCCTTCACACTCAGGGTAGCCACTTCTGTCTTCAGCCTCCACCCACCCATCTGTCCATTCATCCATCCAATCGTCCATATGTTCACCCACCCATCCATCCACCCATCTATCCATCCATCCACAATCCATCCATCCATCCATCCATCCACCCATCCATCCATCCATCCATCCATCCATCCATCCATCCATCCACCCATCCATCCATCCATCCATCCACCCACCCATCCATCCATCCACAATCCATCCATCCATCCATCCACCCATCCACCCATCCATCCATCCACCCACCCATCCATCCATCCACAATCCATCCACCCATCCACCCATCCATCCATCCACCCATCCATCCATCCATCCACAATCCATCTACCCATCTATCCACCCATCCATCCATCCAACCACAATCCATCCACCCATCTATCCACCCATCCATCCATCCATCCACAATCCATCTACCCACCCACTCATCCATCCCTCTATCCTTCTATCTATCCCTCCCTGACCCTCTGTCCCTCCCTCCCATGGATAAGCAGTTACTGATCACGTAAGATGTACCATGCACTACTTTAGGCCCCAGTGGTCTTCTCCACACCCTACTCAGCATCCCCCCTAGGACATCCCCTAGGGTCCCTAGACTCAGCATCTTCCTGCCCCTCCCCCACCCCATGTCCCCACCTCAGGGACAATTCCACCGTTGCTCACCGCCCCTGAGGCTGGGATCGCAGCATCGGCCTCACCTCCTCCCCCTTCACTCTCTGCAGCCTGTGGGTCCTCACGTTCTGCCCATTCTCCCCCGCGGGGCTCTCCCCCATCCATCCTCAGGTCTCCTTTTCTACCATCTGGATCACCGTTTCACTCTCCTCCCAGCCCCCATTCCCAATCCCACAGCTGCCTGAGATCTGGCCATGCCCCTCCCCGCTCATTCACCCCGCATGGCTCCCTGCTGCCCGGGAGGGAAGGCCCAGCTCCGCAGCAGCCCGGCATGCAAGGCCCTCCAGGGTCTGGCTTCACACTTCTCTCTCGCCTCCCTCTGCTACCTCACTCACCTCCTCCCGCCTTTAGCTCTGTCACACCCAGCACATTCCCACCGCCACACCTGTGTCTGCACAGTTCCTTCTGCCAGGAATGCCCACACCACCATCTCTCTGAGCTGAAAGCCTTAGCATCCCCCCAGGCTTGGCTGAAATGCCACTTCCTCCAGGGAGCTCCCCCGCCGCCCCCGGCCAGGGCCCGCTCCCTGCTCCCTGAGTTTCCATCCAAAGACCAGGCACCGCCACCCTGTCTTTGGCTCTAGGCCTCGGGCTCTCGGAGCCTCTCAAGGCCACCAGGGGCAAAGGTGGACAGAAGCACCGTGTCATCAGCTTGTGTGGGGCTGGGGTGTGACACCCACTACCTGGGTGAAGTGACCTCCCAAAATAGCAGCCTCTCATGGATGACAGACAGAGGCTGATCCTGAGGGTAAACTCTGAACCACCGCATTATCCTGTCACATCCCTTCATCCTCATACAGTGACCGTCCCTCTCCGAGCCTGTATCCCCATCTGTAAGATGGTGATCATGGCAGTTCCTTCTTCATAGACTTGTTGGGAGGACTCCAATTGGCTATTATCTTGAGCTCTTGGCTCAGCGCTGCAAATTTACAGTAGTTTGCTGTGTGACCTTGGGGAAAGTACTGTCCCTCTCTGAGCCATGGGTTTCCCTTCTCTTGACTTCTAGAATGAGCAGCAGCCCGGCTCTACCCTGCTTTTGGTGGGGCAGCCTCAGGAGCCCCCAGGGGAGGCTCTGAACACCCCATGTTTGCCTGCCCAGGAGAAGAAAGGATGGAAGAGAGGAAAGACTTCCAGAAGGTAGGAAAGTGCTGGGACCTGGAGCCGGGGTGGGGTGGGGAGCTGATGGGTGCGGTCAGGTACTGGTTGTCTCAGGCTCAAGTGAGAGGCGGGGCCGGCGGTGTTGGCTGCCTTCATTCACTCAGTTGCAGAGACCATTCATTCATTCATTCATTCATTCATTCTTTCTTTCTTTCATGCATTCACTGAAAGAATTGCACTGACTCCTTTAGGGGTTAAGCCCACAAGCTCTGCAGCCCGGGTTCGAATCCTTGTGCTGCTTCACCCCAGCTCTGTGGACAAGTCCATTCACCGCCCCGTGCCTCCGTTTCCCCGTCTGTAAAGTGGGGGGGGCATCATGGTGACCCCTTCAGCCCTCTGTGCTGCCTGGGTCCGCCCCCCTCCCTGGCCCTGCTTTCTGTGTCTCCCCA
This sequence comes from Eubalaena glacialis, assembly GCF_028564815.1. Taxonomy (NCBI): domain Eukaryota; kingdom Metazoa; phylum Chordata; class Mammalia; order Artiodactyla; family Balaenidae; genus Eubalaena; species Eubalaena glacialis. The sequence goes on along the minus strand of NC_083719.1, from coordinate 184,762,034 downwards.
ACTCTCTTCTCCGGGGCTCCCCGCCCTTCCCCTCCTCACCACCGACATTCCCGGCTCGGGCGCTCCGGGAAACATTCCGTGGTTTGCAGCAGACTGTCCGGCTCCTCGGTCCCTCAGATGTGGGCAGAGTGGGCGGCGGCCGGGCAGGCACGGGCCGGGGGCTGGGGAGACTACGTGCCCCCCGAATCCCACCCCAGCGCCGGGCACACGGCAGGGGAGAGAGCGGGTGGCACTCACAGACGGGCAGAGGGACCCCCTCGGCAGATGGGGGAGGCCCTCTCCTGCTCACAGCCCTCCCAGGGCTCCCTAGTGCTCCTGGAATAAAACCCCAAGTCTTCCCCACAAGCCCACAAGGCCCTGCACGACCTGCCCCGTCCCCTCCCTGCGCCCCCCCCTCCCTCTTCCCCCCTCGCTCACTCTGCTCCACCCACAAGGGCCTCCTGGCTGTTACTCCAACACGCCAGGCCCGGTCCTGCCCCAGGACCTTTGCACGGGCTGTGCCTCCTGTTGGGAATGCTCTCCCCCCTTCTCTTCTAATGAATTCTGTCATCTGCCAGGTCTCAGATGAGATGTCACCTCCTCAGTGAAGCCCTCCTAGATTGCCCAGCCTAACTCAAAGCCCCCAGCTCCTTAGAACCCCTTCCATAATCATAATTTCACCTCCTCCCTCTCTCCCCCTCGCTCACTCTGCTCCATCCATATGGGCCTCCCGGCTGTTCCTCCAACACACCAGGCCCGGTCCTGCCCCAGGACCTTTGCATGGGCTGTTCCTGCTGGGGACGCTCTTCCCCCTTCTCTTCTAATGAATTCTGTCATCCATCTGCCAGGTCTCAGATGAGATGTCACCTCTTCAGTGAAGCCCTCCTAGATTGCCCAGCCTAACTCAAAGCCCCCAGCTCCTTAGAACCCCTTCCACAATCATAATTAAGTCCGATTTTGTGCACTAATACTTTTATTTTCCGTCTCCCTCACTGCAACATCAGCCCCAAGAGGACAGTGGTCTTTGTCTGGGTCACTGTTGTGTCCTCAGCAGGAGAACAGGACTGGAGACACAGTAGGTGTTTAATCAATGTTGGCTAAATGAGGAATGAAAAATGAAACCGACGCATGATGCTACTCAGGGATGTGGGAACATCTCTGTCCTCATGGACCCCAAAACCTTGATACTCTATAACTCCCGCTTCACCCAACCCACCTGAGTCACCTGAATCCCAGGGGCAGCAGTAATGAGGGGTCGTGGGAGGTCTTCCACCCAAGGCCCAGCTCTCCTTGGAGAACACTTGCTGAGAAGCCTGAGACGTCTAGGCCCCAAACCCATTTCCTTGATAGGGGAACCTGAGGAACAGAGAGGGCAAGCCACTGGCCCAAGGTCACACAGCACACCCAGGTTCAGACCTAGAATTGTATAGGTAGGTAGAAGATTTCAGAGTTCCACTTTGGGTGGCAGGTCAGCTCCTAGAGGGACAGAGGGATGGATGGATGGTGGGGCAGACAGTGGTGCACAGGCTTGTGGCTTCATGCTGGCTGAAGAGCCTCAGACAGCAAACACCCAGCCCCCAGGTGCCACAGCCTGCCTTGCCCCAGAATGTCTTCTCTCCCGTCAGTTGGGTCCCGACACAGGGAACATGGCCATCCCCCTCGAAGTTTCCAGAAGGGTGCCCAGTCTTAAGGGTGGATGCTACAGGGCGCCCATTCCCTCCCCAGGGTCTGGGGGCACAGAAACGGGCAGAGGTGTGGCCAGAGTCCCACAGCAGCTCAGACCTGAGTCTCCCGTCTCCTGTCTGTTAACCTGAGCCCTCCACCCAGCGCCCCTAGCCCCCAGACCTCGCTCTACTCAGAACTTCCCATCGTAGGCCCTGGGGCAACGGAGTCATGGCTCTGCAAGGTTTCAGATCCAGCTAACATACTGCAAACCTTCCCAGGCGACGGCCAGCCTCGGCACCCTCCTGGCCACAGACACCGGCACATTCAGACTCTTAACCGCCTCTGGGCAGCCCTGGCCACGCTTCCAGGTGGAAGACTCTGGAATGGCTTTCTCTCCATTGTCTGGCCTTGGTTTCCCCCGTTCTGACCACCTCTCCTCCTTTTCCAAATGCCCAGGGAGGGGTCACTGCTGCCGCCAACCACGTCTGACCCCCCTTCACCAATGTCCAAGTGTCCCCAAATCCGAGAGGCCAGAGAACGAGGCGCGAAGCCCTTCGGCTCCCCGCTGTCCCCTCCTGCCCCCCAAGACTTCCACCCGAGCCTCACCCGGCACTGGTGGGTGCCTTCCCACTCACCATCCACCACATCTTGGCCGTCATGTCGTAGCAGAGCTGCCATTTGACCGAGGTCTCGCCCGGCTTGCTGGACACCAGGGGCCTGGGCACCTCCATGCTTGGAAGGAGGCAAGGGCAGCCCGAGCTGCCTCACTCGGTCAGAAGCACAGGCTGGGCCGGCCGCCTGGGGTGCAGGTCCGGGATCCAGACTTCCATAGCCCCTAGCGAGGGGCTTTCTCTGGGGGCGTCGGAAGAGGGTGCCGGGGAATCTCGGAGCTGGAGATCACAGGCTTGAGAGAGAGGGGGAGGGATGCAGATGCATTGGTCTGAAACACACCAGGCCGGTCTCTTGCAAGTGGCCACCCACAGCCCAAGGAGACCATCGCAGGCCGTGAGTCTGTGTGTGTGTGTGTGTGTGAGAGAGAGAGCGGTCGGTACGTGGATTTGTGAATGAGCCTCTGATTGGGAATACCCCCCTCCCACCCCCGGAAGGCGTGTGGCTTGTCCTTCTCCCCCTCCCCTGCTGATTCACCTTCCCATCAACTCCATCAGGGAAGAAAGCTCGGGGGCCGGAGGGAGTTGGGGTGCGTGCAGCGGGGGGCCTCAACCCCCACTCCCTCCCTCCCACCCACCCCTGTCTTGGATGCTGGCTGGGGAGGTGCCCAGGCCCCGAGGCCTCATTAACTCCAGGTGGGGGCCCTGAAGCCAAGGCACAGCAGATAGTACGTTTTGAGAGGTGGGGAGAGAGAGGCACTCTCGGTGCACAAAGAGGGTGGCATGCGAGGGCCCTGGATCGTTGAGTCCTGGCTGTGTGATCTCGGACCAGTCCCTGGGCCTCTCTGGGCTTCACTCTCCCTGTCTTGAAGATGTCAGCTGACCACTGAGGACAGTGGTACGGGTGGGGATGGGGGATGAGACAAAACGCAGATGCGCATAGGAGGGGGTGGGATCGTCATCTCACTTTTTTCCTTCCTTCTCCCAACTTCTGAGCAGAAGCCAGCCAGGGGGATTCTTTTGGTCTCATCATCTAATGGTTGTTGTGCATTTATGGAGCGCCGAGGGTGTGCCTAAGCTCGATGAGAAGGGGCTGGTCTCTGCTCTGTGTGGGCTGATGCCCTGGCCCGACACTGGCAGTAGGAGAGACTGAAGGTGGACAGCAGGAAGGACCCCCCGGCCTGGCCAGGGGCTGCTGGGAGCTCTGAAGTGGCAGCAGAGCAGCGAGGTCTGGCTGGAGAGCGTGTGGCGTCTGGTTTTCCACTGGGCTTTAAGCCTGCCAATTAGGAGTGGACAGAGGGAGTGGGAGATGGTGGCAGTAGGACTGGACGTGAATGGGGACCGAAGCTGACCCCTGTGGCATCGGGAGTGAGCACGGTGGCACGCTGGGAATGGCTGCCCCAGGCCCGCCCCTTCTGCTCTGCCACCAACCTGGCAGATTCCTCCTAAAACATGGCTCTGACGGGTTCTCTTTCCTGCCTACCACCCTCCATGCTCCCCAGTGACCCCAGGTTAAGGCCCCCAGTGAGACTGGGCCTGGCTTCCTCCTGGTCCCCTCCGTCCGGCACACCCTTCCTCCTTTCGTTACCTGGGGACTCCTATGCATCCTTCAAAACCAGCCTAATATTCCCCACCTGTCCCTGAGGGTGAGCGATAGAGTCAGACAGAGATAAAGAGAAACAGAGACACTAAGAGAGAGACAGAGTGAGTGAGAGAGACAGAGAGACAGAGAGACACCCAGCCATGCCCTGTCCACTGTCTGGGCTACATGCTCTTACCTCCCACCCTGAGAGGCTTGGATTATCAGCCACCTTTTTCTTTTTTTAATATTTATCTATTTATTTGGCTGAGCCGGGTCTTAGTTGCTGCACGCGGGATCTTTGTTGCAACGTGCGGGATCTTTAGTTGCGGCATGTGAGATCTAGTTCCATGACCAGGGATCAAACCCGGGGCCCCCTGCATTGGGAGGGCGGAGTCTTAACCACTGGACCACCAGGGAAGTCCCTCAGCCACCTTTTTCTTGTTGGAAAGACATTGTGCAACCCACACCCTCTGGCCCTAGGTTCCAACCCTGAGCACACGGGACTGAGAGTTTCTGTGTCTGGCTTGGGGACTCCCAGAGGACAGGACCTGGGTCTGAGCCCTAGCTGGGACTCCCACACACAACAGGCTCCAATGATCCCTGACCAAGCGCAAAGGTGTGGATCAGATTTGATTATTCAGATCACTGTTATTAACAGCCACTGTTTCTTGAGCACTTACTACACGCCAGTAGCCGTGTAAGGTCAGTACAGACAGGAAAACTGAGGCTCCGTCCGAGAAGTTTAGTCACGAACCCAGGGACACACAGCAAGTAGAACTCACTTCTGTGATTTGGGGGGATGCTGAACACCTACCCAGCTTCCACCCTCGCCTCCTTCGGGTCTCAGCTCAGATGACACCTCCCGAGGAAGGTGCCCGCCCAGCCCCCTGCTTAATAGTGCTCGCCACCACGCACATGCAGCCCCCTCCCAGCTTTATTTCCCTTAATCACTTCACTTATTGATTGTCTGTGGCCCCCAGCTGGGGGGGATGTCAGCTTTTGTCTGTCTTCTTCGCGGCTTTGGCCTCAGTATCCGGAACAGTGCCTGGCACAGAGTAGGCACTCGGTAATCTATTTGTTGAAATGAATGAACGAAGAGCGGGTCAGGGTTTTGCAAACATTGGCATTTCCTGTTGACTCCCCCCAAAGGCATTTTCCTCTTGGCACAAAAGCTGCAGGTCTGGCAAGGGGGGTGGGGAGGGGCAAGGGGCCGGGCATGGCTCTCGTGGCCCGAGCGGGGCCACACCTCAGCCAGCTTGCCCAGCTGAGGCCGGCAGGGCCCAGCCCAGCAGACGCAGTTCACCCGCATGGAGGCCCCCGCCCCGTAACTATAATTTGCCTCAGTACCTTGTGATCGTAGGAGACCGTTACCCCACAGATGTGCACTGGGGGTCAGCCATTCAGACAGTGGGTCAGAGCCCCGTGGCGGAAGGCAGATGTAGGAGGTGGCTTTCAAACGGGAAGGGCGAGAGAAGGAGACTTCACAGGGAGAGCCAGGGAGAGACAGAGGGACCGAGACAAAGAGAGACACAGAGAGACAGACAGACAGACACCTAGAGACCCAGCCATGCCCTGTGCGACAGGGGAGCTGGTGAGGCTTCTGGGCCCCCCTCCCCGAAACACACACATCCGGTCGAGGGGCCTGGCTCATCAGCTACATCTCCATTCAAGGAAACTGAGACCCCTGCGGGCCAGCTGGATGCCCAAACCATCAGTGGCAGCTGAGCTGGACCAGGGCCCAATGAGGGTCCCCCCAGCACCTCCCCCACTTCCCACCCCCCAATCCCAAGGACAGAGGGCCCAGGGCCACTCTGAGCCTCAGTTTCCCCAGCTGCCAAAAGAGGAGGTTAGGTAGGAAAGCCCCCCTCAACCTCCTGCCACTCACAGACCACCCGCCCCCTTTTGTCTGTGTCCGAGTATTACTGAACATTTTTCTTCCCATCCGACCATTTCTAGAAAAAGACTTGGATGTGTTTAAAGAGAAAAGTACAACTCACCACTACAGGCTGCCACCAGTCAAGGTCAACTGAAAAGATAAATACAATAAAAATCCTCCCCAGTCCTATCCAACTCTAACCAGAAAACAAGCCTGAAGCCTGCTCTGCCTTTCCTAAAAAGATGATCAAGCATTAAAGAGGTGTTGTAGACAGGTTGGGAGCCCCCAAAGGCCATAGGACAAGCTCAAATGATCTAACAGATACACTGTAACTGGAATCTCAGAAGGACAAGGAAAAGTGGGCAGAAGAACATTTTGAGAGAGAATGGCCCAGCATCGGAAGCTCAGAGTCCTAACCACTGGACCACCAGGGGATTCCCTCAATTGACTTAAAAAAAAAAAAAGAGAGAGAGAGAGAATGGCCCAATAATTTTCCAAAATCTAAGACACCGAATCACAGTTCCAAGAAGCTCAGAAAATACCAAACGGAATAAATATTCCCACAAATACATACCCAGACATGTCATACTCAAAACGCAGAAATTTAAAAATGAAGAGAAAATTCTTGAAGGCAGCTGAGGAGAAAAAGACACATGGCTTACAGAGGGGCAAAGACAAGAATGATCACAGACTTAACTGTGAAAAAAATAAAAAAGAAAAAGGATGTCTTTAAAGTGCTGATAGGAAAAGACTGTCCACCCAGAAGCTTATACCCAGTGAAAATATCATTTGAATATGGAGGAGAAATAAAGGCTATTCCAGCAAACAAAAGCTGAGGAAATTCATGATTAGCAAGACACCCATTTTAAATATAAAGACATAGATAAAAGTAAAAGGACGGGGGAAATATACCAAGAAAATAGTCATTTAAAATATACTGGGGGGCTTCCCTGGTGGCGCAGTGGTTAAGAACCCGCCTGCCAATGCAGGGGACACCGGTTCGAGTACTGGTTCGGGAAGATCCCACATGTCGCGGAGCAACTAAGCCCGCGAGCCACAACTACTGAGCCCATGTGCCACAACTACTGAAGCCTGCACGCCTAGAGCCCGTGCTCCGCAACAAGAGAAGCCACTGCAATGAGAAGCCCGCGCACTGCAACGAAGAGTAGCCCCCGCTCGCCGAAACTAGAGGGAGCCCGCGCGCAGCCAAAAATAAAATAAATAAATAAATAAAATTTAAAAAGCAGACAAAGCAGACATCATAGCAAGGGACATATATGATAAAAGGGCCAATTTACCCATCTTGAATGTGTATGCATCTCACCACATACAACCAGCAAGCAATCTAACAATATACAGTCAAGACGCACAAAACAAAAACTGATAAAGATGAAAGGAAAAGTGACAGATCTACAATTATACTTGGAGACTTCAAACTATGCTCTCAGCAGTTGGTGGGAAAAGTAGACAGAAAATCTGCAAAGAACTAGAAGACCTTGATAATATTATCAACCAACTTGAAATGGCATTTCTAGAACACTCCACCCAACAACAGCAGAATATACATCCTTTTCAAGTTAACATGGGACATTCAACAAGATAGACCATATTCTTTAATCATATGCACCAAGGTAGGTCATAAAACGAACCTTAAATTTAAGAAAAGTCAAATAATCCAAAGTATGTAACAAAATTAAACTAGATATCAGTAACTATGTGACAAAAAATCAGAAAGCTATACGAAAAAAATCTCCAAAGATTTGGAGATTAAACCACAAACTTCTTACTAACCTAGATGGAAGAGCCACGAGAAAATACTTTTAATTCAATGAAAATCAAAATCAAAATTTGTGAGATGTAGCTAAAACAGTGCTTAGGAGAAAAATCATAGCATTAAATGCTTATATTATAAATTATATGAATGTACTTAATGTCATTGAGCTGTACTCCTAAAATGGTTAAAATGGTAAACTTTATGTTACATGTATTTAACTACAATTGGAAAAACCACAAGGGAGGAAAAAGTAACCTAACCGTGGGAGTGACGCCATCACCTTCGCATAGTCCATTGGTTAGAGCAAGTCTCAGGCCCCTCCCACACTCAAGGGGAGGGGGTGACCCCCAGTCTGGGCGCGGGGCAGATACGGAAGCTCTTTTCTCTGCACCAGACAGACCTTCCCAGCTCAGGACCTTTTTCCCCGACCTCCAGCCCTGCACAATCTCTCCATCAGGTTTCCAGCTGGATTTCATCCTCCTACCATCGCATGACGTGACGCTCGCTCATGCCTTTCCTGTAGCCAAGAGTGCCCTCCTCTGGCCCTTGACCTTCATCCCTGTCTTTCCAGGCCCCACTCAAATGCCACCTCCCCCTGGAAACCTTCCATTACCACCAGAAGCCTTGACCCTTGAGTCAGCCTGGGTTTGCTCAGGCATATTCCTTTCTTTGACTCTCAATTTCCCCATCTGTACAATGGATCCAATGATGTCCTCTTCGCGGTTTTGCTGTGAGGTCCCAATGCAATGTCAGATGTCTCCAAGCCAGGGTTCTGGGCATGGGACATTCCTTCCTTCTTTCCTTCCTTCCTCAGACTTTTATTGAGCACCTGCTGTATGCCAGGTCCTGTACTGAGCTCTGGGGGACATAGCACAATCAAGGCAGACCCCAGATTCTCCCAAGGGGAATTCTGGGGGGCCCTGGCCTCATCTAAGCCACACCATTGCCCACCTGGGAGCCGGCACAAGCCTCCTCTATTTACATAGTCTCCTGGGCAGTTTGTTCTTCACACAACAGCCAGAGGGAAACTAAAAGATGCAGATGTGATTGTCTCACCTCTCCCGCCTATAAAACACTCCATGGCTCCCTATTGCCTTTGGGATAGAGACCAACATCTCCACCAAGTCTCCAGGGCCTATGATGCCTGAAAGTTAGCCCTCTGCTAACTTATCCCACCCCCACTCGCTGTGAGTGGAAAGGAGGTGATATCCAGGGAAAAGGGCATTCTAGGCAAAGGGCGCAGCCAGTGCAAAGACTGAGGCAGAGCCATGCCTGGCATGTTGGAAGATCAGCGAAGAGGCCCGTGTGTCTGGAGCAGAGTGAGCGAGGCGGAGAGAGGGAGGAGGGGAGGGCAGGGAGGGGACGGGGCAGGCCGTGTAGGGCCTTGTGGGCCGCGGGGAGGACCCCTGGTGGCTGCTTCGGGGAGGACAGATGGGGGGGCGCCGGTGAGGACTGGAGCTGAGGGCCTGGATGGAGGGGACTGAGCTGGTCCAGGTGGGAGATCCTAGGGCTGCGTCAAGGGGAGGCAGAGGTGGGGGGAGAAGTGCACAGATTTAAGATAGACTTTTGAAGGCAGAGGCGACAGGACTTACTAATAGATTGGTTATGGAGTGAGCAAGCAAGAAGTCAAGGATAACATCAAGGTATCTGTCCCCAGCACCTGAAAGGATGGAACTGCCATCTGCAGACATGGAGACGACACGGGAGCAGCAGGACTGGGGACCAGGAACAGTTTCGACCTAATGAACATCCGCCTGGAGATGTCAGGTGGATTCATAGATCTGGGGGGCTGGGCTCCTTTGAGGCTTGGATAGGGGGGCAGACAGGCAGAGAGAGTAGGCCCTTGTTCCCGTGGGCTGGCTGAGGGCCTAGGGCTCTTTCTGGACCCTGTCCCCAGAGCCCTCTACACACCCGCACACCCACCCACTCAGGGCCCTCTGTCTGGGCCCTGGAGCTGTCCGCGACCCCCGGTGCTGAAGCTCCAGCTCCAGTCAAGAACCCGGCGCTGGACAAGTGCCTGGCAGGGAGTGCGCGCGCCAAACGTATCCCTGACTTCACCCACGAAAGCAACACTCTTTCGGTGCTATTAGTCTGAGTTGGTTTCTATGCCTCGCACATCCCAACCTGTATTGTACAGACCCCCAAAGAGAGGCAGTTGTGTGTCGCTCTAAATCTGTTCCAAACTCCCTACTCTATAGGAGGTTACTGCGCCTTTAAGTATCACTGATTGCGTCACTCCTGACGTCACAATCACCCCGGCTCCAAAGACAGGCCTGAGTTCAGGCTGTGGATTGGCTGATGGACTCATGAATATGTAGATAACCTCCACCTCTACCTCGTTCTGGTAGGCTCAGGAAAGAGGGGGCGGAGAGGAGGCGGGTCTGGGGTGGGGCGATGCGCTAGGGGCGTGGTCAGGGGGTGTTTTGGTGCATTTTGTTCCCGGCTGTGTCTCCAGTACCTACCTACAGCAGCGCCTGGCATACCGCAGGCGCTCAGTAAATGCCTGTTGACGTTCGAATCCAGTAGGAGTGATGTCCGAGAGTTCACGTTTCTGATTCGGGAGATCCTGTGTTGCCTTCTCTCAATGTTATGTTATAATGACAACGGCTGTTATTCGTGTGCATTAATCTTCTTGATCGTATCAACAATCCTGGATGGTGCATAGTATTTTACAGATGAGGAAACTGAGGCTTGGAAAGAGAATGAGGTTGTTCAAGGGCATGCACACCTTGAATAGCTCAGCAAAAACTGAGGACCCAGATGTGAGCATGCCGGTCTCTGTCCTCGTGGCCCTCACGTCCGTCCAATGACACCCTATCTGACCACCACGTGCCCTGTTTGCATCCTCTGTGTAGCTTTGAGGCCAACCAGGCTGAAGGGCTCCCTGTTCTGTCACTAGGGCCCGGGTCATTCCCAACTCTACACCTTGGCCAGTACCGTTCCCTGTGCTCGGAAGATTACCTGTGCCTCCACCCCAACCCAGCGCCTCAGAACTCCAGGGTAGGAGGGTTTCCCGGCGTGGGAAACCGCACGTGCCATGGCCTGGCAGCTGGACCACATTCAATCTGGAGAGAGGAGGGGGCAGAAGGGAGGTGGGGCTGATCCCACAGGCTTTAAGGGACGGGCTAAGAAATTTGGGCAAGGTAGCTTTCATGTCCCAGGAGAGAGCCCAGGGATCTCCTCACCACCTCATCCAGCCCCAAGCGCGCGCGCGGCACACGTTGGGTGCTCAATATATGCTTGTGGCATTTCAAGTGAAGGCTCCAGTACTACTGAACGAAGGCGTGAGTCTCTGCTGCCCCCTGCTGGTGGCCAGCAGCAAAGCCTCTGGAAAGCGAATTTTCCGCGGGATTGATTTATTTTGACACTTCTGTAGTGCTTACTCTGGGCTGTGTAAATATTAACTTGTTCATTCCCACAACAGCCCTCAGAAGCGTGCCCGATTAGACTCATTTTCTAGAGGTGGGGGGGGACTGAGCTGAAGAGAGATCGGCCACTGGTCTCATAAATGTCATAACTGGGATTCAAACCCTGGGCAGTCTCCAGACTTAAGCTCAAGCCTCCAGACTTAAGCACTATGATTTTAGGACATTTAGCGAGCAGATACTATGTGCTGGGCTCTAGGGAATAGAAGAGTAAATAAAACAGGACAGGCACCAATGACCTGCTATTTTAGTTACTGTAGCTTTATAATGTGTCTTACTGTTGTATAGGGTAGTGTGGCATAGAGGTCCAGTGGGCAGGCTCTGCAGCCAGCCACCCAACCTCTCTGTATTTCCATTATCTGTGAACTAGATCCAACCACCTGGGGTTGCTGCGGTGATTAAATGAGTTAATCCTAATAACTAAAGCACTGGGAACAGTGCCTGGCACATAGTATATGCTCAATAAACAGTCATTCATTTCGGGACATTCCAGCCTTGCTTTGCTTACAAATCAATTATGCACATGAATTTGAGAATCGGTTTATCCACTTCCAAGGAAACTATTGCAAGGATCTGAACTGTGATGATGTTCAAGGTTCATCTGGGAGAGAAATGATCCTTTAAGATCGTGAGTTGCCCTGGGTACCTCCGTCATCCACTTCACCACTTGTCTGTTTTTTGGTTTTTTGTTTGTTGGTTGGTATTTTTTTAAATGTATATCAGTAAAATGTTACCGTTTTCTCTCTGCAGATTTTTCTGAGGTTTATCCCAGGTACTTTGTAGTTTCTTTGTAGTTGTAGTACTTTGTAGTTGATGAGGTTTTGCTGATGTGTTAGTTACCATTGCTGCATGATGAATTACCTTAAAACTTTGTGGCTTAAAATATTTATTATCTCAGTTTCAGAAATCTGGGGTGCTTAGCTGGGTCCTCTGCTTCAGGGTCTCCCACAGGCTGCAATCAAGGTGTTGTGCTGGGCTGGGGTCTCATCTGAAGGCTCGACTGAGGCAGGATCTGCTTCCAAGCCTATGTGGTTGCTGGTAGACTTCAGTTCCTCGCTGGCTGTTGGCTGGAGGCTGCCCCACCCCATTCCTTGCTCTGAGGGTCTCTCCGAAGGGCAGTGGAGCAGTTGAGTTACATGTAGGTACTTTCCCCCAAATAACTCCCACACCTGTCTTCCCCATTCTTTCATCTTTAAAAAAAAGTATTTAAACCTAATTATTAATTTCCTGAATAATAACTAAATATATTCACCTTGTAAAGATTGCAGCTGAGGTTCAACTCTGCTTAATCTTAGCCTCTAATTCTTCATTCCCCCTAAAGCCACCCCGTTGTCATTTTGGTGAATACACTTCTAGCCTTTTTTTAAAATACATTTATTTATTTACTTATTTATTTTTGGCTGCATTAGGTCTTCATTGCTGTGTGTGGGCTTTCTCTAGTTGAGGCGAGCAGGGGCTACTCTTTGTTGTGGTGCGTGGGCTTCTCATTGCAGTGGCTTCTCTTGTTGTGGAGCACAGGCTCTAGGCACATGGGCTTCAGTAGTTGTGGCACATGGGCTCAGTAGTTGTGGCTCGCGGACTCTGGAATGCAGGCTCAGTAGTTGTGGCACACGGGCTTATTTGCTCTGTGGCATGTGGCATCTTCCCGGACCAGGGCTTGAACCCGTGTTCCCTGCATTGTCACACGGATTCTTAACAACTGTGCCACCAGGGAAGTCCATGTCTAGCCTTTCCTTCTCATTCTTTTTTTTTTTTAAGATTTTTTTTTTGATGTGGACCATTTTGAAAGTCTTTATTGAACTGGCTACAATATTGCTTCTGTTTTATGCTTTGCTTCCCTGCCCATGAGGGATGTGGGATCTCAGCTCCCTAACCAGGGATTAAACCCGTACCCCCTGCATTGGAAGGCGAAGTCTTAACCACTGGACCACCAGGGAAGTCCCATCTTCTCATTCTTACAATCATATACATGTCCTCAGAGAGAATGTTTTAACTATATATATTCTTCTTTTTCTCTCTCTAGCTCTCTCACCACCCCCACCACCCCCACATTGGATCACACTCTCTCTGGAGGAAGCCAGCTGCCACGTCATGAGCAGCCCTATGGCGAGGTCCACGTGGTGAGGAACTGAGGCCTCCAGCCAACAGCCATGGGAGGGAACCAGCTTGGAAGCAGCTCCTCCAGCCCCAGTCGAGCCTTCAGATGAGGCAGCCCTGGCTGATGTCTTGACTGTGACCTCCTGAGGGACCCTGAGCCAGAACCTCTCAGCTAATTTACTCCTGGATTCCTGACCCATAGAAACTGGGTGAGATAATAGATGTGTAGTGTTTTAAGCAGCTAAATTGTGGGGTGGGGGGGTTAATTTGTTATGCAGCAACAGCTAACTGATATGCTCTGGGTGTCACTTAGCCTATTCCCCCTGGATGAACACCTACATGACAGCCAGGGCTCAGCCATCCCAAGCACAACCCTATTCTTCTCAGGTAGAATCTCTGTTTTGCACGGGTGCACATTCTAAATGTTTAATGACTTTGAGTTAAATTTATTTATGTACTTTTTTTTTTTTTTTCGTGCGTTGCAAGGCTTGAGGGATCTTAGTTCCCCAACCATGGATCAAACCCGGGCCCTGGCAGTGAAAGCACCGAGTCCTAACCACTGGACCACCAGGGAATTCCCTGACTTTGAGTTAAATTTAAAAGCTTAAATTGGACTATCGCAAATAACAACTTGAATTAAAATTTAATACATTCAAATTGAAGCCACTACACAGGACAGGGAATTGGGATAGCATAGTGGTTAAGAGACCAGCCTGAGAGCCTGGGTTCAATTACTGCTGTGCAGCCTCGGGGAGGTCACTTAACCTCTCTGGGCTTCAGTTTACTGACTCATAAAGTGGGGCCATTCATAGGACATACCTCACAAGGCTGTGGCAGGTTGAGTTATCTCGTGTAAAATGTTGAGGCCAGTGTTGTCCGAGAGAACTTCCCAAGTGATGGATGTGTGACTCTTGAGCCCTTGAAATGTGGCTTAGTGTGACTGAGGAAGTAAAGTAATAATTTGATAAATGGATTGAAATGTAAATAGCCACAGGTGGCTAGTGGCTACTATATTGGATGACACAGGCTTGAAACAATGCTTGGCAAATAGTAAGTGCTTAATAAATGCTTGGTAGGAATATTATTCTACCCAATTGTTCTCCAGAGTGCCAATTTACACCCCGCCAGCAGCACAGAGGTCACCCAGGTATCCTCCTAACACCCCAACCTGATCACACCCCTCCCTTGCTCAAAATCCTCTGTAGCTCCCAACTGACATCAAGATAATGTCCCAGGAAATTCCCTGGCGGTCCAGTGGTTAGGACTCCATGCTTCCACTGCAGGGGGCACGGGTTCGATCCTTGGCCAGGGAACTAAGATCCCACATGCCACGTGGCACGGCCAAATAAAATAAAAAATCTCCCAGATTTGCTGGTCTCATTGTGATTACAACTTTTAGCATACTTGAGAATTACTTTTTCTTGTGGGGATGGGGTACTTTTGATTTTTTGTCCAAAAGTACTTTCTCCTTGATTGAAACCTTGGGTGGGCGGGGACAAGGTCCGGCACACAGAAGGTGCTCAGTCGCAAAAGAACCTCTGTAACCCAGCCCCTGTCATCTCTGCATCCATCTCTTCACCCAGTGCTGTGGTCTTAGCCTATGATCCAATGACCACAACATCCCAAGCCTCTGAGCCTTGGCCCAGGCTGTTCCTTCCACCTGGAAAACCCTTGCAGGTGGACTCAGACTCACCTTTCCAGCTCCCACTCCAGATGGGCCTCGTTCTCTCTGCTGGAGCTGGAGCAAAGCACTTCCTGTCTCTGAGCCTCAGTCTCCTCAACTGTAAAATGGGATGAGTCCTTGGTAAGATTAAAAGACATCGTTTCTGCAAAGCCCCTGGCAGGATATTAAGTAGCTCATTAAATCGAGTGGTTAGTACCCCTCCCATGAACTAGGAAAGGCTCAGCTTGGGTGTGGCCATCCCCCTCTACTCACACCTCTACTCCAGGATTTTACCCTGGAGCCCACTGTCCCCCATCCCAGGTCTCAGGATTTTTTTTTTTAGGACCTTTGAAGCTTTCACTGGGGTGGGGCAGGGGCCTCAGACTGCTTTGCTTTTTCAGCCAAAGCCACATCATCTCTTAGATCTTATCTCCTCCAGGTCTCACCTCTTCGGTACATTTCTGGGTCCTTGACTGTGTCAGGTCCAATGGGGGGATTTCTCCCTCAACATTCCAACTCAAATCTATTGTGTAACAAGCATTGGTGAGGATGCGGAGAAACAGGAACTCTCATGTGTTGCTGGTGGGAACACAGAGTTACCAGGACCCAGCAATTCCACTCCTAGGTATGTACCTGAGAGAACTGAAACGGATGTTCAGACAGAAACATGTACACGAATAATTACAGCAGCATGATTCACAATGGCCAAAAGGTGGAACCAAGGGCCCACACACTGGAACATCACTCAGCCATGAAAAGGAGAGAAGCCCTGACACTCGCTACAACGTGGATGGACCCTGAGAACACGATGCTCAGTGAGAGAAGCCAGACACAGAAGGACACACAGTGTGTGATTCCATTGATAGGAAACGTCCAGAACAGGCCAATCTGCAGAGACAGAGAGTGGATTCATGGTTGTCAGGAGCTGGGGGAGGGGAACGGGGCGGGGGTGACTGCTCATGGGGACGGGGCTTCTTTTTGAGGTGATGAGAACCTTCTGGAACTAGATAGGGGTGATGGTTGCAAAACCTTGTGAATGTACTTAATACGCTGAATTGTACACGTCAAAATGGTAAAACTGGTGAAATTTATGTTGTGTCAATTTTACCCCAATTGCAAAAATGTGTATCGAATAGTGAGTGTCTCCCCCGCGCGCCCCCCTGGCTGCTTCCTTGAGGGCAGAGCCCAGAACCATCTGGTCACTGCTGCATCCCTGGTGGCCAGCACAGGGTCAGGCACTCAGTAGCCGTTCAATAAACGTTTGTTGAATGAATGAATGAACGTGTGAATCAACAAACACAGGCACCGGCTCTTCTTGAGAAAGAACACTCCATTTCTTCAATGTCTGGATGAATCCGTCTAAATCCCGGCCATGGGAATGTCAGACCCTTTTCCTCCCGCACCCCTTCACTCTAAATCCGATTTATCTCTAGCCCAGGCACCCGATCCGGTCAGATCTACTTCGTCTTTTTCGACGAGAGGGCAAATGAGGGAGGACCCAGTCCTTTAGCAAGTAAAACTTTTATTAAATAAACTTTCAGTTTCTCCAGACCAAAGAGAGGCGTTTTGGACATGAAGATGAAGTCTGCAGCTTCTCACCTGAAACACGCCACAGTGACAGGGACCTCGAGATTCAAACCAAGTCAACCCAAAGTTCCCTCCAAGTCTTTTTCTCCTCTTTCTTTCTCTCTCTGTGTGCGTGTGTGTGTGGCGCGGTTTGTCTCCAAAAGTCGGTTTGCAAGTTGAAACTTCATGAAATTACTTGTAGCAGAAATAAAGTACATCGTACAAATCACGTAGGTCTTTGATGTGGAGTATAAAAATGGTATTTACAGCCAGTAAACATGGACCAGAGGACACACGCCACTGCACGCCAGCACGCACTCCCAAGCAGGCCTGGCGGGGGCTGGGCGGGACGGACACGGCGAGGCCCCGCCACCCCTGAGCACACGCGCTCGCACACGCAGACGCACAGGACACAGGCGCACTAGACAGGGTCTCGGAACAATTATCAAACTCTGGAATATCGAAACAGGTTGGTCAGAAGATTTTTTTTTTTTTTTTTTTGCTATTTCTTTTTTCTTTTTCTTTTTTTTTTTTTTTCTGGGTCGGTCAACACATTTTGGTAGAAACAAAAGGGAATGCTTTGTTTTTCTTTTCAAAAAAAATTTTTTTCTTGAGCTTATGAAGTTCTCTGGTGCCTCGTCTGGCGCGAGGCCCCACCGGACGTCCAAAAAACAAAAAACAAAAACAAAAAAAAACTGAACTTGACTCTGTGCTTCAAGGGGGGTTTTCACGGTTTGGGTAGCTATACAGAGGCACCCCACAGGATTTCCCTCCCCACCCCAACTAGGAAACAAAAATCCACTGTCCTTTGATTTTTTCCCCCCATTTCTTTTCTTCTTTGTACCTGCTCAGAAAGATTTAAAAAAAAAAAAAACAAAAAAAAAACAACTTTGTAGAGGTATCTCCGGTGAAGGGATGCTGGGCCCGTGCAAGCTGGGCTTGTCCAGTGCACGTGGCAATCTTGGTCATGAGATTGTGAATTCCAGGCTGGTGATCCAAAGGCAGGGAGGGTGGCCGCCTACCCTTGGGAGGGGGCTCCAGGGGTGGGGGGCTCCCCCGACCCTGTCTGTCCCCGACGGAAAGCTAAGGGCTATTGGTCACATGAGTAAGGCTATGACTGGGGAGGGTAGAGGGTGGGAGAGGCCAAGGGGTCTGTTTTGTGCCTACAACCGGGGAAGGCAGGGCCCTGGAACGAAGGGGATGGGGGTTCCGGAAGCTGCAGCTAGGACCAGGGACACTGAAGCCGGCTGAGCCCACAGGCTCGCGAGAATCGTCGATGGCGGGGGGTCAAAAGTCCTGGAGGTATATCGCGTTGGCTGATGATTCCCAGTGCTTGGCCGGCGCCCTGGTCTGACATGACAGCGGGAGGTGGGGGACACTGGGCTGCCCCGCCAGCCTCAGCCCTTCTGAGCGTCCCTGCTGAGTGACCGGCCCAGGGTCACCTTCTCTTGGATGGAAGGAAGTCGGAAAAGTTTGGTCCCTTGATCTATACTCAAAAAATATATATACTGTCTATAGCTCTATATATATATGCATATATATATATAGGAAAAGTTGCGATTTCATTTGGGGAAGCCACAAAGGTTGTGTGTGTGGGAGGAAGGTGGGAGCGAGGAAATCTCCCAGGAGGGGGCAGTGAACCCCTTGGTCCCCAACTCAGGAGTCCCCCGCAGACCATGAAGCCCCCTCCCCATTCCATGTGGCCTTGGGCAGCGTTTCACATTATGGGGAGGGGGTCAGGGGAGAAGCGGGGGCTGGTGTCCAAACTCAGTTGTAATTTACGTAAAAGTCCTGGATCGGTTGGAAGTGGGAAGGCCCCTCACCTGGCGGAGAAGGGAGGGGCGTTAGGGCGCGGCGCTGGGGGCGGAAGGGTCACGTCGGCCGACGACATCACCTCCCACCCACCCCCCTGCCCTGGCCAGGCTGGGGTCTGGGAACCCAAGGGCCCCCACCTTTGCAGAAAGAGTCCATTTCGGGGTTTGGAGGCTGACACACCCGGCTTGGAAGGGACCGAGGGTCGCCAAGCCCGTGTCCTCATCCGGCCACTGGGGACAAACATTTCTGTTTCTTTCTGCCTCCTCTTCCCAGCTCCCTGCCCCTGAAGCTCCACGAAGCAGTTCCCCGCCCCCATTTCTGTTCATTCGTGGTGCTGGAAACAGTGCCTGGCGCACAGTAGGTGCTTAGTGAGGATTTGCTGTCAGCATGTTCAAAGCAAGCCGATATCCTGTTGTTGGCTTCTGGTGGCGGATTTCCACGCGCGCGCCCCCGACGACCCACGACCCGGTGACTGAACACCCTCGAATCTGTGGGTGCTGCCCCGGCAGGGTCTGGGAGCAGCCCCTCACTGAGCACCTGCTTCGCACCAGACCCCAGAGGAGCCTCTGTGATGACGATGGCGACGGTGGTTAAGAGGAAAAAATCAAAACGACTTATCCAGAGCTTTCCAGGTGGCTGGTCCTGGGCTCAGCCGGGAAAACACCGAGTGCCCTGTGAATCCGCCCCACGACCCCTGGAGGAGGCCACAGGCACGGGCCCATTTCACAGATGAGGCTTGTCAAGGCTTGGGCTCACTTATAAGTTTCCCCATTGGCCCCTGAGGCTCACGGCTCATTCCCCAAAGAAGCGATGAGTTGACAGAGGTGTTCACTCTGATGGCACAAACACTCTTGGGGATTTGTTCATTTGTTCGAGGGGATTTCCGACACCGCCCTCCCCCCCGCCGCATGCTGTCGGGTGGGGCAAATATTCCACTCTCCCATCAACCCACTGGGTATGAATTATGCCAAATGAAGAGCTCCCAGAGGGGCCAGCTGGGAGAACAGATTCTTAGGACAGGACAGAAGCACCTCCCCACAGCCCGCCCCCACCCCAGATCAAGCCCCGCCTCTCAGGTGAACTTTTTTTCATCCTTCAAAGCCTTCTCCAGGAAGGATTCCTTCACTACCCTCCCCAACCCCATCCTACTGCTCCGGTTCCAGCCCTGACCACGGGGTTGGCGGGGGGCGGGGGGGGGTTAGGGGGGGATTGGGGGTGTCTTCATCCAGCTCTGTCCCCGTCAACCAAACCTGGGGGCTCCTTGTAGCCTCTTGCAGCATCCCCCCAGCCTCGGGAGGGTTTGGAGAATGAGGAGGGGGTGCGGACAAGACCGGGGTGGGGGCGGGAGCGGGGGCGGGGCCGCCTGGCGGCTCACCTGGGCCAAGCCCGCAGCCTCGGGGCGCTGTGGGCCGGTCAGTAGGGGTGTCCCGGATCTTTGGGCCGCTTCAGCTGCACTTTGAGCCTCTTCATGCCGATCTGAAAGCCGTTCATGGCCTGGATGGCAGTCTGCGCGCTGGCCGGGTTGTCAAAGCTCACGAAGCCTGCGGAGACCGGGGTGGACCCACGATGGAGGGCAACGCGGGCGTCCTCTGCTCGCTCCAGTGCTGCAGCCCTGGCTGCCCGGCTCGCGGGGTCCTGGGGGCGGGGGTGTGCGCTCGCAGGGGCAGACGGCCCAGGGAGGTGGGAGGGCTTCCCAGAGCACACACAGCAGCCCTGGCCTGGTTCTGACACGCGCTGGGCTTGCGTGCCTGGGGGACGGGGCGCTCACTCCTTACCTGGGGTCTGCTCTGCTGAGACTTCCCAACTGACGTGGGGGACAGGCTGGGTCTCTGGGGGCCCCGGGAGGGCCATGTTCTCCTTCCCCAGACCCCATGCCTGCCTCCTTCTAGGCTCTGGATGCCCACCCTTCGCCTCCTCTGAGATCTCTATCCATCTGGGGTCTTGTCTGCCCATGTGACTGTCTCTGTCTGTCTGTCCTTGTCTCTCTGTTTCTGTCTTTGTGTGTGTGTGTGTGTGTCTTTGTGTTTCTTCTGTCCCTCCCTTTCTGTCTCTTCTCTTTTGGTCTCTGTCTCTCTCTTTGTCACCATCAGTCTTTCCAGTCCCAGACTCCCCCTCACCCTGGGCCATCAGAAACACTCCAGCATCCCCCCACTCCCCCTTAAGCTTCCCCCAGCATAACACCCTCCACCTGGCCCTACTCCTGCCCCTCACCTGTTGGTCCTCACAGACTTCCTGGGGGACTGTGCAGAGACCACAGGGGCTGGGGAGGTCCTCCAGGGGGAGAGGACTGCATGTGCGGGCATTTGGGGGCAGGATACCTGAGCTCCATGGGAGAGGCTGGGTGGGAGGTCAGGCAGAGAGATGGTGGGGTCAGGGCTGAGGGGTCTGGCTGAGGCCCATGGGGAGCCATAGGGGAATCTGGAGCTGGGGTGGGTGGATGTCTTCACATCACCCACACCTCCCATTACATAGAGGAGGAAACTGAGGCTCAGAGAAGGCATGTGACCCCCTGACTGCTGAATGTGACAGAGTAGGTTTTCCTCCAGAAATTTCCTTCTTCTTCCTGGAAGCAGGATGTAGAGGAGGGAGCCTGGGCACTGGAGGGGGGGGGGTGTCCCTAACTTGCTGTGTGACCTCAAGCATGTCACTTGACCATTCTGTGCCTCTCTTTCCTCCCCATGTAAATTGGGATAATTCTTCCCTTTTATGGTTGGATAATGAGTATATACAGGAGGTGCTTAATAAATAGTCAAAAGTCAACACTTCCAAGAGGACAGGGTGGGTTCAGAGCCCAGATTTTGGAGTCAAACAGACTGGTTCTAACCTAGGTTCTGCCTCTTTGCTGCCGTGTGACTTTGGACAAGTTACGTGCCTCTCTGAGCCTTAATGTCCTGTGTTTCTGGGGACAAGGAAGTTCTCCCCACAGCCCACAAGGCCCTCCACGACCTGCCCTGTCCCCTCCCTGCCCTCCCCTCCTCCCTCTCTCCCCCTCACTCACTCTGCTCCAGCCACACGGGCTGCCTCGCTGTTGCTCCAACATGCCAGGCACTGTCCTGCCCCAGGGCCTTTGCACATGTGGTTCCCTCTGCCTAGAACACTCTTCTCCAAGACACCCCATGGCTGGCTCCTCATCATTCAGGTCTCAGTTGAAATGTTGCCTCCTCCTTATCAGTCTGTATTTTCTTACCAGTTTTATTTTTGTCTATACCATTTATAACTCCCTGGCCTATATCCTATATTTGTTTATTTCCATCTCCTCCCCCTAGACCTGTGCTTTCCAATTCGGTCGACAGCCACTGGCCACGGGTGGTTATTTCAACTGAAATTCATTAAAATTAAGTAAAATAAAAAATTCAGTCCTTTGGTCACACTGGCCACATTTCAAGTGCTCAGCAGCCACAGGGGGTGGTCAGCTCAGACAGCACAGATGTAGAACATTTCTTTCATTGGAGAAAGTTCTACAGGCAGAGTGGCAAGACTGTGAGCTTTCAGAAGCCAGGGATTTTTGTTGGCTTCTTTCACTGCTGGCACACAGTAGGTATACCATATGTCTATTTGTTGATGAATAAACGAACAAGGGAGTCTTAGAAATGCTGCATGGTGAGTGCTTGGCACACAGTAGGTGCTTAATGAGTGTTTACTTTGATTATAAATGTGATTCTTTTTTTTTTTTTCTTTTTTTTTTTTTTTTGGCCACACCGTTCGGCCTATGGGATCTTAGTTCCCCCACCAGGGATTGAATCCGGGCCCTTGGCAGTGAGAGTACGGAGTCCTAACCACTGGACCTCCAGGGATTCTTTTGGACCAGACCTGTCTGTCTCGTGGCTGACCACACCCTCCCAACCCCCATTCCAGGGCGAGGGGCGCGTGGGACGGGGCTGGCAAGCAGGAGGGGGCACCCGCAGCAGGGACTCACCAAAACATTTGCTCTGGTTGGTGGCCCGATCCATAAACACCTTGGAGGAGATGATATTGCCGAAGGGCAGGAACATCTGCGTCAGCTCCGTGTCTCCAAACTCCTGGGGGAGGTGGTAGATAAACAGGTTACAGCCTTCGGGACCTGCAGGTGGGGGAGAGAAAGACATAAAGCCCCCAAGGAGAGGAGGCGGACCCCCCGGGGAGGGGCACGGGTCCGGAGCCCACATCTGGCATCTCCAGCTGTTGGGAGAGGGGTGCCCCGTGACACTCAGAAAGAAGGGGCATGGAAGTGGCAGGAAGGGGAGGCTGGGAGCCCTAATCCCTTGTCTATAAAATCCCACACTCAGACACTCCAAACCTCTAATGATCCTCAGGCCCCAGGGAACTTATAAAATTCATATGATCCCTACCCTCCACAACTGAGATAAATTCTTCCATCCCAGACCCCAGATAATCCAAAAATCCCATACAACCCCAAACCCCGGAAAATCCCTAAGCCGCAAACTCCTGGTCATTTATAGAAATCAGATGAACTGGGCGTAGGGTATACGGACACTCTGTACTGTCTTTGCAATAACTCCGTAAGTCTAAAACTGGTTTTAAAATGAAACATGCCTTTTTGAAAGTCTGATGATCACAGAATAAAATAAGACTAGTAATTGCCTGGTCCTAAACCCCAAATATCCAGATATTTTTCAAAACCTTGGATAACCCTCCAAACCTTGGATAATTTCAAAAATGATGCAAAAATAAAATCAAGTAAAATAAAAAGATTATTCTCTAGTCCCGAACCCCAGATATCCTGAAACCACCGATAATTTTTAAATGATATGCTACACCAACCAGAAATAATTTTTTAAAGCACAGCTAACCCTCAGAATCATCCCCTCCCCCAGTAATCCCCAGTCACGGCTCATATAAGAACCATAAATAATAATAGCATTTTAAAACCTTGAATATCCAAAGTCATCAACAGTCCTCAAACCTGCCTCTAATCCCAAACCTACAGACAACCTTCTCCCAGGTCCCGCCCTGCCAAAAAGGTAGCCTTCAAACCACCGAGAATCCCCCCACCCTCACAATGAATATTCCCCACCCCAGAAAATACAAAATCCAAGATTACACATTCACATCCACATCCACCCTTATCTTCCTGATGAGGACCACAGTTCTGCTAACATGCTTGTTGTTGTCGTCGTTGTTGTTTGTTTTTGTTTGTTTGGCCGTGCCCCAAGATTTGTGGGATCTTAGTTCCTCGACCAGGGATTGAACCTAGGGCCACGGCGGTGAAAGCGCCGAATCCTAACCACTGGACCTCCAGGGAATTCCCTAACATGCTTGTTTTTAAAATGCAAGTGTGCTCCCATACAACTGATATGTTACGGAACAATTTTGAGCAAACACGAATTTTGTGTTTGTCTGTGTGCTATCTCATCTCCAAGAAACACTAGGTGAATGCAGAAAACCACATGCAGCTGCACCGAACCTCATAAGAAAGCAAAATGCACACACACACACACACACACACACATACACAGCTTCAACATCCATCAACTTTCTCAGTTCTCCAAGTATGTTATGAGCAGGACCCATCCCTGTCTGGGGTTCCGACTCTCCGTCTGATTTCAGACAAGCCTTTCCATCACTTCAGGGTAACTCACATGCTGCAAACCCTTCCGATGCCACTTCCCCCTGCAAACTTGCGGTCTTTTCCAAGATAAAGTACCAAATTTATTGTACTATTCGGGTATCTCTAAACCATCTAACACGCATAAAACTGTGCTGTTTTCATTAGGATCTTATCTTTTTTCTTTTTTGGCACCTCACAGCCAACGTTTCTGAATGGTGTACCACGACCCCATTTCCCCCACGAGCCTTGTAGTTGGTATTGTGAGGTTCTGCAAACTCAGGTGACTTTCCAGAAAGCATACATCCTGTTACAGCAGCACGGACTGCATCGGGACCAGCTTTTATCCACTGCACCCTGCCAGTGTTCCCCTTCCTGCAGGCCCAGGGCAAGGGAGAAATTGAACAGAGCCTCACAGAAATCAGTCTGCGGGCCAGGCCACCCGCAAGCTTCCCAGGTCGTGGGGGCAATTTGGGGCTTTTCTGGTTGGTCGCCTCTCCCCAGCCCCCCGTCCCCACCCCCACTAGATGGATTAAGGAGAGGAAGGGCCTCCCTGGCTGAGTGCCCACCATGTGTCAGGAACCGCCGCTGCTTACTCCCCAGCAAGGGGAGTAAGGTGGTCGCCTGTGTGGCAGATGAGGAAACTGAGGCCCAGAGCAGTGAGGTGCCTTCCTTATGACGCTCACAAGTCAGAACTGGGTGGATTTGAATCCCGGTTCTCCGACTCCAGAATCTAACTCCTCGCCCCCTTGACTTTACTAAGGAAGCCTTATTTGCCCCGAGATACCTCACCATCCCACTCCCTAAATTCTGTCAAAAAAATTTCAGAGAATCATCCCGTTCTGGGTCACGGCTATCCCTACTGGGTCGGGACTAGCCCCATTCCCCCTTTCCGGAGGAGAAGACTGAGGCTCAGAGAGGAAGAGTCAGTCGCCCCCCCAAACACCCATGGGCTACGCCGGGGCTTGAACCCAGGTCTGTCCGGACCCCAGGCCGAGGGGTTCCCCGAGGCCAGGCCGAGCCGGGGGTCCTGGAGGTGGAAGGGGTCGGTCAAAGGGCGGGGCGGACGCCCAGGGGAGGTCGCGGCCCCCTCACCTTCTCGCTGCTGCTGCTGCAGGAGGGGCGGCGGCTGGGGGACGCTGTGCGCGATGGGCGTGATGGCCGCGGTGGGGTACATGGCTGCAGAGACCGGGAGCGAGACACAGGGCGGAGCGGGCGTGAGGCCGGTTGGCAGCCGGTGCGCGTGGGGGCGGGGCTAAGACGTGAGGGGCGGGGTCAAAGCTGAGGGTGGGGCCAAGACCGGGACTAGGGAAGGCGGAGGGGTGTGGTCACATGGGAGAGACGGTCTGAGGGCGAGGCCAAGGACCCGTCTTGGGAAGAAGGAGGGGGCGTGGTCATATTCGAGGACGGGTTTGGGAGGGGCGCGGTCACATTGGAGGGAGGGGCCAAGGCAACAGGGAAGAGCAGAGTGGGCGTGGCCCCGGCTGAGGGCGGGGCCAAGGCAGCCTTTATGAAGACAAGCCAGAGATCCGAGCGAGGCCCTGGCAGAGGCGGGGTCAGTCTGGGCAGGACATGAGGGGCGGTACCAAAGGCAGGTTATGAGGGGCAGGGCCAAATGTTGAAGAAAGGCGGGGCGGGGGGAAGGCCAAGAACTGGGATTGGGTCCAAAGTAGGAGGCACAGGCAGAAGAGGGAAGGTAGGATGAGAGGGCGGCTCTGAGGGCACGGACCATATCTAGGTGTGGCTAGGGGCGTGGCGTGGCTAGCCCAGGTAGGACGCCGGGGGCCGAGGGGCGGGGTTACGCGCGGGGCGGGGCCGCGCTGCCTCCCTACCTGTGTACTGCTGGACTCCGGAGAAGGCAGGATGAAGGGTCTCGGCCACCGTCGGGCTCTGAGCTGCGGGGCAGACGGAGGGGCTGAGTGGGGCGGGGGCAGCAGAAGTCTTCCATCCACCCCGCAACACCCACCCCCAGCTTCACTTCTGCATAAACGTTTTACAGGTATGACCCTCATTTTACAGGTGGGGAAACAGCAGCTGGCACAGGGCCGCTCAGGTAGGAAATGACAGAAGCCAAACTCGAATCCAGGTTTCTCAGACTCCAGAGAGGTTTAACAATCAACCCCAACTCTCTGTCCCCATCCTGACCCCCCTTGCTCCTCTCTTTTATTCTCTGGATTCTCCAGGACTCCAGGTCTCTGCTCTTGATCACCACCCATCCCCATCCCTTCCCTTTATCCCTCCCCACACCTTGATCATCAGACACCCTATGGATCCCCTACGTGGCTGTGACCTTCCGATGGTCCCTAGGGGAGGACACGGGGTAGGGGAGAGCTTGTCTAGGCAACCAGAGCTGGAGAGTCTGGGGAAAATTGAGCAAAAAAATCTTGAATGGAGAGAGGTTGCTAGAAGATGCGGTGGTGATGGGGGAGAGGTAAGACAGTAAAGAGGTCGCATGAACGAATTACTTTATAGTGATGGAACAGTTCTGTATGTAGATTGTGGTGGTGGTTACACGAAACTATACCTGTGATAAAATGACATAGAACCACGCACACACACACACACACACACGTGCCTGTAAATAGTGAAGTCTGAATAGGCTCTCCAACTCCCGTTGAGTTCATTGTACTGTACCAATGTCAGTTTCCTGGTTTTGACAACGTACTGTGGTTATGTAAGACGTTAGCATCCAGGGATGCTGGGTGAGGGGTACCAGGACCTCTCTGTATTATTTTTGAAACTCCCCGTGAGCGCCAATCATTGCAAGATAAGAATAAACAAATTCTCAGCGGTGGAAACACAGATGACGTACTTCACCTAAGCAAGGTGTGGGAAGACGTTTGCCTTGAAATTATGGTATAAGGTAGAGAAAAGTGAGACCTCTGCTTCAGGAGGGCAGAGCCCAGCCCAACAAATCAGTGCATGGCCAATATTGAATGAATGAATTAATGAGTGAATGAATGAATATGGGCACTGATATTTTCCCAAATGGTAACGATTACTAATGAAGATTGATGGTGCCATTCTTGGTACCAGGTGACGCGTTAGCATTTTACAGACTGATTGCCTCGTCAGTGCAATCTCATGAGATGACTGATGTTATCCGCCCCATTTCCCAGATGAGCAAACTGAAGCTCAGAGACTTAAAGAAACCCCCCAGGGCCACCGAACTGGAATTTGAACCCAGAAAGGTCTGGATGCAAAGTTTCTATGTTTAACCTCTTTCTCTGTGCCCACAGCTAGTATCTGTTCGCCTGAGACTCCCTTTGTCCTGCCCCTTTGTTCCCTGGACACCAAGGCATAGGGACTCATGCTTGTCTGGGAGACACCCTCCCTGCCTCCTGCCACTCTCCTCGGCCCCCGGGGACCACCCGAGTTACCTGGGTAGGGCACAAGGCCATTGGCATATACGGTTTCTAGGGCGGGGTGCCCGCCAGGGAAGGGCACAACACCTGCGAAGCCATTGGTGATCGGAGCCACGAGGCCGGGCACGGCGGTGGTGCCGAGCAGCGGGGGCGAGTGCAGTCCTGGGGAGCGGAAGAGCGTCACGGGGAGCCTGATCCTGGCTCCGGCCCTGCCCACCCATCCGTGGGTCCCTGGCGGACTCTCACCAGAGGCAGGGGCGATGGGTGTGGCGGGCAGCCCGTTAAGGCTGACGGCGCCGATCTGCTGGATGTGGCAGGGTGAGAAGGCCACGCCGGGGCTCAGGTAGCTGCCTGAGGTGGACAGGACCGTTGTCTGCTGCTGCATGAGCTGGGGGTGGAGAGGGAGTCAACGTGCACAGTCAAAGTGGCACCTGGCCTGAGATCGCGGCTCATGAGGTGGGGGGTGGGTCCTCCAGGAACTAGGGGGTCAGGCCGGATGTCTTGGCTCAGGTCGGGGTCAGGGATCAGTTAGGAATTGGGGCTCGGCCTGGCATCAAGTCTCAGTGTATGATCAGGGCCTAGACTAGGTTCCAGGCTCATTTAGGAATGAGAGCTCAGGCAGGGATTAGGGCTCAGTCTAAGATCAGGACTCAGTCTGGGACCAGGGCTCAGCCAATGTTGAACTCACTCAGGGTTGGGTCTCAGCTTGGAGTCAGCCAGGAGGTTTAGCTAGAATTCGGGCTAATCTAGATTTGGGGAACAGCTAGGATCTGGGGGTCAACTCAAGGTTGGCTCTTCATTTGATGTTCACGCAGGGTGAGGGCTCAGGCTGGATGTAGGGGTTGAGTCTGGTGTCCTGTCAGTCCAGAGGTGGGGCTCAGCTTGGGCTCGGAGCATAGTCCATGGTTGGGGGCTCAGCTGGGGTTGGGGTCAGGAAGCGGCCTGGATTTGGGGACTCAGCCACAGTCAGAATAAGGCCCTGAGTCAGAAAGATTGGGCCAGAAAAACAGAAAGATGGGCAAAGAGGCAGAAGCCCTAGACCGAGAATAGATGGAGAAAGAGAGCGAGACAGACTGAGCCAGATCCCCAGAGAAGTCTCAGAAGCCCTGCTGGAGACAGAAGTGTGTCTGCCGGGGTCACTCACAGCCTGGGCGTAGGCACTGTAGGGGCTGAAGGGCAGGGTGAGGGACGGCGTCAGGATGCCCAGCTGGCCCACCATCTGCTGCATGCGCCGCAGCGTCCGCTCCTTGTCCGTGTCAGCAAACTTGACCACCAGGCTGGAGGAGGCACCCTGCAGGGGCAGCCGCAAGCAGGGAGGGAAAGAAGGGGGGACGTAGCCGGGACTCTGGGGTCCCTTACAAGGGGTGTAGGGGTGTGGATAGCAGCAGCTGTCAGCCCCACCCTCGAGGTCCCAGGTGCCACAGTGAGGACAGTCTGGAGATCAGCATCCCAGGTCTCGCACTTGACCCTGCAGCCCCCTCGTGCGCAGCACAAGTGGGGCGTCCGGGCGCGGGGGGCTGCATCTGGGGCATAGTGAGGACCCTGACTGTCAACCACACTCTCAAAATGGGTGGAGAATCCAACTGCTGGAGAGGAACAATGGGGGCCCGCATGGAGGACCCTATAGCTGCCATCCACACCTGAGAACAGGTAAGGCTCCAACCATCAGAGAGGTTGAATACCTCCTCTGATGGAGAGCTCACTCCCTGTGCCGCCCACCAGCTCCATCACTGGACAGCTCGGAGCAGGAGAAAGCCTGACCTTCGGATGAGCTGACTCCTGCCCCTCTAGGGACTAAAACTGATGCCTGAGGACCCAGAGAGCAATAGAAGGAAGGATCTGAGACTGCCCTGCTCTCCACACCCATTTTCCAGAACAACAGAGAGTGGGTCCCCAAGGCCTGTCTTCCCCGTGGCAGATCTGGACATTTATATACAGTGATGGTGGCTCCCAGGGCCACTTTCCTGGGAGGCAGGGCCACCCTCAACACCTGTGTGGTCCCCTCCAGCCTCTCACTGCTGCAGGCCCACAGGCTCCCGGCTCCAGACTTGCCCATTCCCCACTCTGGCCCCACGGGGACATTTCCAAATGACCTGGTCCCTTCCCTCTGGGGCTCCCCATCACCTTAGGAGGAACCCCATGCTTCTCAGCCTTGAACTGCAGGCCCCTCCAGCCCCATCTCTTCCTGCTCCTCTGGGGCTCACACACATTTGCACACACTTACACATGCATGCCGCCCACACAGACTCACACTCACCATTGACACTCACAGACACACATGCATACACTCCCAAATACGTGCACATATACTCACACACTCACGTACACACAGTCACACATGTATACACGTGACTGCCTACATTCACACGCATGCTCACCCCTCCACACACAGACATTTGCCTTCACACACTCCTACAGATGTACACACGTGCACTTGCTCCCCCCACGTCACCCAGACACTCGCACATAAACATACATGTGCACTCAGCTACATACTTGCACACGTGTGCTCCCACAAACACACCCACTTAACACACTTGTGTGTATGCAGTCACACATGTACACGTGTGTATGCACCAGCGCACACGTGCACACGTATCCATACCCATTACACACACCTCATGTGCACACTGACACCCACCTACTCACAACCACACGCTCACACACAGACACGCACATGTGCACACACCAACACACACACTGGCCTGCGCGTACTCGCGTACGGGCAGCCACGTGCTGGCAGGACATCCATACACACTCCACACTTACTTGCAGGCTCACACACACAATCACACACATACACCCACCCATACCACCATCAGAGGCTGCGCCTCTTCTCCCCACCATGACCTCTCTGAAGAAGGGGCAGGGGCTACCGGATGGCTGGGATGGTAAGGCCAGGCCCCCTTGCTCCTTTCCCACCCCTACCCCCATCGCCCAGGGCAACTCCGACTCACCGGCATGGTCTGGCTGCCATGCAGGGCGTGGATGGCCGCCTGAGCCTCCGTGTGGGAGGAGAACTTCACGAAGGCACAGCCTGCTCCGAGAGAAGGGGAACGGGTGAGGGGCCACAGGAGAGGGGCTGACAGCCCTGCACGGCCGGTCAGCGTGGACACAGGCAGCCCGAAAGTCGGACATCCGAGAGACAGCCAGCCATTTGTTCAGACAGACAGCTGGACAAGGAAGGATCAGACAGTAAGACAAGCACACAGCCAGCCAGCCAGATAGCGGTTTGTCCAAGACCTCATCAGAGGGTGTGAGGAGGTGCACAGGTGGAGAGGCAGGCCCTGCCCGTTAGAACAAGTGAAGGGGACGGGCTTAGAGAACGCCCACCAGCCACCGATGCCACGAGATCCAGAGTTGTAATCAGATACGCAGAATTAGAGTGACAAACCATCAGACACAGACACAGAGAGATGCAGTCCTGTGGGCACACTCAGGCAGAGGTACACTCAGAGCCAGACAGATACGCCCATGTGGCCAGAGTTGGATAGATGGGGATGAAAAGTCACCAGGCAAGGGCAGAATCAGGTGGACAGACAACCAGAGACCACCAGACACAGGCAAATCCAGACAGACGGTCATAGGCTACAGTTCCAGACAGAGAGAGGGCTATGGAAGAGCCAGGCAGATTTGGGGAAAGGGGGGTGAAAATGTCTCAGAACTAGATAGTGGTGACAGTTGCACAGTTTTGTGAATTTTGTGAAGCACTTCACTGTACACTTTAAAAGGGTGAATTTTACAGTATGTGATCATATCTCAATTACAAGAAAAGAGCCAGGCAAATAAACAGTCAGGGACCATCAGATACATTCAGTCCCAGGAAGATAAAGTCGCCAGGGCAGAGACAGGCAAACTGAGAGTCAGTCCCAGACAGATGAACCTGAACACGTAGAATCAGGTAGACAGAGACCACCAGGCACATGGATACCCAAACAGAAATAGCCATTTGGACACTCAGAAAAAGGGTCAGAGACTAAGAGACACAGGCGGAGTGATACTCAACCCTAGGTACATGCAGTCACGTGAGTAGACCGGAAAACAAGTTTCTGGAGATCATTAAACAATCATTCCTGCATGGTACAACCATACAGGAACGGTGGAGCAAGTAGGATCAGGCACAGGACATAGGCAAATCCAGACGGCAACAGCCCCATGGACAGAGTCAGGTGGAGACAGGCAGCCCCAGACGGACACGGGCGCACGGGTAGGACCACGTGGGACTGGACAGTCTCTGCTCGCCCCGCCCCCCGGAGCCGGCCCCGCCCTCCCATGTGCCGCTTCCGCCTCCTGAGCGAGCCCCACCCTATTGTGTACCTAGCGGGGCCCCATCCCTCCAGCCCGCTCTCCACGTGCTAGGCCCCGCCCACTGTGGGCCAGCCCCGCCCCACGAGTCCGGCCCCGCCCCCTGGATCCCGCCGCGCTCTCCTGTACCCGCTCCGCCCCATCCCTCCAGCCCCGCCCTCCCACAGCCCCGCCCCCGGCCCATCACCTTTGCTGCTGCCGTCGGGCCCCCGGAGCACGGTGCACTCGTCTATGACCCCGAAGGGCTGGAACAGCCGCAGCACGTCCTCCTCTGACTGCTGCTTGTTCAGCATCCCCACAAACAGCTTCCGGTCCCCTGTGGGCGGAGACACCACCTCAGCCGAGTCCTAGCCTCCGGGAATTTCTCCGTCCCTCCAGCAGAGAGTGGAGGTAGCAGGGCGTGGAGCAGGGCGCCTGGACCCCCCTGGGCCATCTTCTGCGCGTGTGAGGGAGGACAGAGCCACGCGCTTTCCCTGCCTGGGTCTCTCCACCTTTCCACGTGCCTGCGAGGTCCCACCTCATGCAGTGCCCCCTGCCTGGAATGCCTCTCTGTCCAACTGCTTCCACCCTCTGGGCAAAACGGCCACTCCCTCCTATGCACGCAGAGTCCACACATAGTACCAGAGTTAGGAACTGCCTTGCCTGGCCTGGGTCCATGTCTGTCTGTCTGTCTGCCATCTAGATTTTCCAGGCAGGGGTGAGCGCTGAGGGCCCCTGCATCCTCACAGTGCCCAGCAGAGCTCCCCGCCCAACCTTGCCAGGGCTCAGGAGGGGCCAAGCAATCAACGTCTGTTGAATGAATGAACAGTGTGTGTGCACAAGACCAGGTGCCTGGGGAGCCTGGGGTTGGCTTGGGGCCTGGCTGCAGGCCTGGCTGGGACCTGCCCAACTCTAAGGCCAGGGGCCAGTCTGGACCAGCCTCTCCCATGTGAGGTACCAGAGCTCTGTCCCCCCTCCCCCCGGGGGAATTGCACTGCTCCCCTGTAATCAGGAACGCGGCAGCTTCCTCTTCCAGGAAGGGTGAGCTTGGTTACTATGGAAACCCATTCTCTGGCAGCTGTCACTCATAGGGGTGGGAGGGAGGGAGAGACACAGAAGGAGGGAGAGAGAGACATATGAGGGAGAGAGAGAGGGACAGGGAGAGACTGAGAGACAGACAGGCAAAGAGAGAGACAGTAAGAGGCAAAGAGAGATACACAGAGAAGCACAAAGAGAACCAGAGAGATAGGAGGAGAGAAAAAGATTAGGAGAGAGAAACAGAGATGGAGGGAGAGGGAGAGAAGGAGAGAGAGAGTGAGAGAGAGAGAGACAGAGAGATAGAGATGAAAACATGCAGATTCCCCCTCTCTAGTCCCTGACCCACAGTGGAAGCCAGGTTGGAGAGTGTGAAAACAAGCTCCCATTCCCGATGGGCTTTACCAGGATCCTACACATACACAGAGGTCCTAACAGCCCTACCCCCAACAGCACCTCCAAGGCTGGCTGCTCTCCCTCAGCCCCCAATCCACCTGAGATGGGGAGGGGGGTCAAAAATATCCAAGAATGACTAGCCTTGGATCCCACTGGGGACAGCCAAGCATCTCCCCATAAGCACACAGCCACCCAGAGGTCCAGCCTAATGCAGACACAGGGCCCAGCCTGCACACCCACGTGCCCAGCCGGGACCAGTCAAGCACGCACGCTTGAACATATACACCCACGCACAGCCCAGGCACGCAGATGTGCACACAGACAGGCAGGCACCCCCACTGCACCTGCCAGAAACACACATGCACTTGTGCACACACTTGCATACATCTGCGCACAGCCGTGCCCAGGAATGCATGCTCATACACACACACCTGCACTTGCTCAGACATGCACACATGCACACACACGCAGAGCCCAGAAACCAATCCATAGTCCTTCAGGGACCCCATCTCCTCTGCGTCTGAAGATCCCCGTTATTGCACTCTGAGACGAGTGGGGTATTTCAAGTTCTAGGGGAAAGCAGCAGGACCTGGCCACACCTCCCACTGCTGGGCCTGTGGCCCTGTGGTTAGGAGGAGGGGACACAGCCTCCTTACTCTCCCACCCCACCCCAGCCTGGGCCTCTGCCTCTCCCACCACCTTTGTGCAAGGATTTCCCTCCTCCCATTCCTCTGCCAACCCGCAGCCTGGTGGCCACGGAGAGATGACAACTACCTCCTCGGCTTTCGCTGTCCGCAGGCTTCACCTGGATTGGCCGTGCCATCTGTGGAGAGAGGGGGGAGGGAGGTCAAGGTGGGCAGTGGGGGTAGCATGGGTGGGAGCTTCACCTGAGCTCTGCCGGGCACTCCTGTCCACCTCCCCAGCCTCAGCATCCCACCAACCTCTGGCAGCAACCAGCACCTCAGTCACACCAAATGACACATGGTCCCACTTACAGGGCTTTGCTCTTGCTGCCTGGAAAACTCGCACTTTGCCTTCAAAGCCCAGTAACAATAACCCTTCATCCAGGAAGTCTTCTTGCCTCCCCAAGTGTGATAGATTGTTTGCAAAGATGGCCCAACTCCTGCAGTCCCTGTATGTGATGTGACTTTGTGGTTCCTCTCATCAAGAACTGGAGTCTATTTCCCCACCTTTTCCTTTTGGACTTGGCCATGCGACTTGCTCTGACCAAGAGAATGTGGTGGAAGTGAAGTTGTGAGAGTTCCAAGCCTTGCCCTCAAGAGAACTTGCCTTTTTGGAACCATGGAGGTTGCCAGGTGGACAAATCCAGGCGAGTTACTGGAAGACAGGCGATCTCATGCACAGAGATGCCCTGCTGACACACAACGCATGGGAGTCCTGGCTCAGCTAGCCTCAGTCGAGCCCCAGTTGACTGAAACTGCATGAATGACTCAGGACAAACCAGTAGAACTGCCCAGCTAAGCCCAGCCTGAGCTTGTTAACCAACAGAATCATGAACAAATAAAATGGTTGGGACAGTTTATTACTCAGCAGTAGCTGACTGATACACCAAGGCAGCTACTTTTGGCCAGCTCCCTGAGCCTCGAGTGGGGGGAACTGTCATACTTCAGTGGACTGGCCTGCAATCTGGACTTATTGTTCTGGACACTGTCCCCCACTCCCAGCACTGAAAATGGAAGAAACCAGTGAACTGTTCAGTGGAAGAAATCCTTCTCTAACCCCCACTCCTGCAACTTACCCAGCCAGGGGTATGAGCTAATGTGAATATTTCAGAACAGATTTGAGGGATGTGGGGTTGGGTGGCATTTGCTTCTCTATTGATTCTAGGACAGAATCTTCCTCCCAACCCGGTGTCTCTGGTGAACTCCTACTCATCCTTCAAAACCCAGCTCAAAATCCCCCATGCAGGCAATCCTTCCACCTTTTTGGGTCCCTTCCTCCCTCTGCCTCAGGGCAGGAAGTGTCTATGTGTTGCTCTGTTTCCCTCCAGACTGAGACCATAACATCACAACCCCGCCCCTCAGGGCAGGGTACAGGAGAGAATCAGAGGAGTTTGCTGAACTGAACTGACCAGAAGGAAGTGGCCAACACCCACCAGCATAGAAAGGCACCTGGTTCCTCTGCACCAGGCCTGGGGTTGGAACGAGTGCTGGTCCCAGCCCCCCTCCCAGGTCAGACAATCTCGGAGTAGATCCCCACAGCCATTCAGAGGTGCTTGATAAACATGTTTTTAAATCACAGTGCAGCTGCCCAGCAAGCTTTCAGAAAGATGCACAATTTTTACGCTGTTTTACAGATGTCAAAATCAAGGCCTGGAAAGGTTATTTTTCTGCTTGCCCTCCCCTCGGTGAGCCCCTCCCACTCTGATACTCTCCCTCTTTCTGAGTGTGTGTCTGGGGCACATATGGGCCTCCTCAATGTGAACACAGCCTTGGGAGCCCCAGACCAGAGAGGCTTCTGTTTTCCCCACTTGGCCCCCACTTCCCCCACCCCAATCTTCCTGCCACCCAGCCACACCCTCAGAGGAACCTTGACCACCTGGGAAAGGCCGAACCACATCCCCCTTCCCCTACCATACACACACACACACACACACACACACACACACACCCTGGGCCCTCTTCACCTGGGTGCCACACCCCTCTAGCTGGAGGCGGGAGGGGAGATTATTTCAACCGATGGGACCAGTTTCTGGGCTGAGGGCAGGCTGAGGGCAGACTGAGGTGGTGAAGGGAGGTGGGGGGGAGGGGGCACCTGGGCTCCAGCCTCCCGTTCCCCCACCCCTCTCACCCGCCTCCGCTGGCCCTCACCTCCCCCCCCCACCCCCAGCACCTTGGACAGATGAGGATGGGGTTGCCATGGCAACGCTGATTCACCACACGGAAGCTGGCAATTGTTGTTGCCATGGAAACCGCCTCTTAGGGGCGAGCCCAGCTCCTGCCTTGCACAAAAGAGATATTTAAATATAATCTTCTGGAGATGGATGAGCCGAGGGAGGGAGCGAGGGAGGGGGACCACAGGGAGGGAACCTGCCCCCATCACGGCATCCTCCACCCCCACCCCATTCTCGCGGCCTGGCTACCTGCTTCCCATCTCCCCCACCCGCTGCAGAGCCTGGGACCTTCCGCCTCCGACTGGGAGGCCCCTTCCCCCTCCTGGGTCAGGTCGGCGGGGGTGTGGTGGGGTGGTCCTGGTCTGGCTCTGAGAAGCCAGGTGGGCAGCCCCTTCCTCTCTAGTCGCCCACTCGAAAGCCGAGGCTGCGAGGCCCGGCCATCCACACCCCGCGGACCCGCGCCTCGCCTTACCCACCGGCCTGCAGACGCGCGCCAGGCTGGCATCCATGTGCCGCCTCCCGCCCGGCTGGCCCTGGGCGCACGGGCGCGCATACGCCGCACGCACACTCGGGCTCCGGGCTCCGCGCCTCGTTCTCCGCGCCCAACGCCCAGGCGATCCGCCCGCCAGAGGCTGGGCCCTGCGCGCGCTGCCCGCCCAAGCCGGGAGGAGGCGTGCCAGGGGAGAGCTGGGTCTCCCCCCACCCCAACCCGCCCATCTGGCTCTGCCCACCTCCTTCCGGCTCCCTCTCTCCATCTGTCCCACCGAGGTCTCTACCGAGTGCCCTTCCTCCCTCCTCCACCTTCTCTGGCTCCCCATCACCGCACCCTTTCCCTGCCCCCTCCCTTCCTCTTTTCACTTATTCAACAACATTCCCGTGTGCCTCATGCTGAGTAATTCTGCAGCCTCAGGGAGCACCCTACTAGTCTGGCAGAGGGGGAAACAGAGGCATATGCAGACACTTCCAGACTCATGGGGTCAGGGTTGGGGCAGAGGGAAGGATCAAGTGCTGGGACAGCCTAGAGCCGAGAACAATGAAGAGCCAAAGGCTATCATCCTGGGGGTGCACTGAAGATGGAAAATCTGCAGTGGGTTTTGAAGTATAAATAGGAGTTGGTGGTGGGGCGGGGGGAGCATGTTGGAGCAATACCTACGTCCACTGATTCATTTAATCTCCAAACAACTTTATGAGATGGGAACATGCCCCTTTTACAGGTAGCAAATCAGAAAGAGAGAGGAGAAAATCAGAAGCAGGGGTCAGACCTACTGCCAGTTTCCTCAGGGGCCTCTGAGGACCCAGCCATTCCTCCAGCCAAGGATCAGATGGGATAGGGCTCTGGGTGGGCATACATTAAGTGGCTGGAATCCAGTTCTTGCTCTGCCACCTAGCTTTTGCTGAGTGACTTCAATCAAGCCATACACCACTGGGAAAACAGGGTCCCGTATGTCTGACCTCTGTATATTACAGATGGGGAAACTGAGGCCACTGTGGGGAGGGACTGCAGGAAGGTTCTTCGGTAGACAGGCTGGGGCCCAAAATATTCTCCTGGATTTGCAAAGCTATGCCTTTAGACGTGGGGGCCCAGGGAAAGCCCCAACTGGGTGGTTTCTGGATGGTGTGGAGGGTAAGGAAGCCAAGTGGACCCCTATCTGGACCGCCTGGGCTACCATTCCAGCCTCTTCCTCTCCCACCCAAGCCCCAGCCCAACCTCTCAGACCAAGCCCCTCTCCTGGTCTAGATTCTGCCTTGGCTCCCTATTGCCCTTGGGGTAGAGTGCCAGCTCCTCATCCTGGCATTCGAGGCACCTTTACTGCTCAGTCCCAGCCATTCCTGCCCCCTCCTCCTCCCACACCCCGAGGACACAGGGCTGGAATGCACCACTGTACACCCCATCCTCGCCCCACAAGCCCCTTGAATGCCACCTACCCCCGAAGCCTTCCCCTCCATCCCCATCTGCTTTGGTTGTTTTGCCCAGGCATTGCCTTGATGGTGACACATCTCCCAACACACACACCATCCCTCTTTGGGATGAACTCCTGAAGTCAGGGCTGAGGGGCTCTGGGAACTCCTCCCCAGAAAGACCCAGCATAGGGTCCACAAATGACAACTGAGATGAAACGAGACGAGACCTATGGTTTCCAGACTCCTGTCCTGTCGGCAAGAGTGAGGCAGGCGTGCTGGGCACAGTGCCCTGCACGGGAAGTAACCCAAGAGCTCGTGCCAGGCATGTCTGCACTGTCCCCATTTCACGGGAGAAAACAGGCTCGGGAAGAGACATGACTGGCCAGAGTCCCACAGCTCGACTTGCCTGGGACCCTGCATTCATTCACTCAGCATCTATTTGCCAAGTGTGTGCTCAGCATCTGGCCTGTGTCACCTCACAGGACCCTCAAAACGCTCCGCAAACCCACTTTACAGATGAGGAGACTGAGGTCTGGGGAAGCCAAATCATGAGACATTCGGCACTTTGGGGCCCCCCCGCCCATTCTCAGGGTTGGCTTGACTCTGAGCCAAGTCATGGGATATGGGGGTGGATCGTGCAAAGGGACCACCTCAGAGACCCCTGTGTGCACAGAAGGGGCTTCAGGAGGGGCCTGTGGGGGGACTCATAGCTGGACAAACTCATCCTTTTCCAGGGTGCTCAGATGAGCAGCAGGGCGACCGCCAGGTCTGGGGCATCCCTCACCCCCCAAGGCCTTCACAAAGAAAGAGATGGCATTGCCTCACATGGCCCAGCCCCTCACCGTCCAAGAGGCGGGAGCTGGACCTGTTGCCTGTTGTCGATAGGGGTGGGGGTGTGAGGAGGGGAGGGGGGATCCCTTCCATCCGCAGGAACCCCGTCCTGGGGTTTGACAGCCAGCAAAGAACCCCTGCGGGAATCGGAGACATCCACCCAGCGTGGATTCCAGGGTCCTGCGGTCCATTCTGGGTTCTATTCTGGGATTTCTCTTATTCAATGTAGGATCCTATTCCAGAGTGCTGAGATTTGATTAAACTGTGTCCCCCACGGACGCCGCTGTCATATTCGAGGAGGGAACTGGAAGTGGGAGTGGGTGGGTCACTCGCTGCAGAAAGCAGCATTATGGTGGGTGGGGGCCTGGGCTCTGCCAGGGCAGGGAGAGATGCACCGAGCCGGCAAACAACGGGGACCACTCCTCTCCTGGGTCATCAAGAGACAGAAAAACAGAAGTGTCCGCTTTATGCGTCTCCTCCAACACACACACACGCACACACACGGGGACAGGAGAGATGGTGGCTGTCTGTCTCTAGCGCAACCCAGCCCCGGCCCCCCCGACTCCCCAGCGGTGCGCGCGGGCATGCGCGGAGACGTGAGCCTGCGGGGTGGTCTTTCTCTTGCGGCCGGCCGAGGCTCCATCCTCTGGCGGAGACGCCTGGGAGGGGGCTCGGACGCCTGTGCTCAGATGCCGCTGACAGGCAAGGGGGTCTCCTGCGCAGTAGCCCCCATGCCTCCTCGTGCGATCAGCAAGCAAGCCTCCAGCGCTTGTTCTGAAAGGCTGATTCCATTTCTGCGGGTGTTCTCAGGCAGGGAGGCTCACCCCCCAAATCAGCTTCTTCACTCATCAGAATCGGAAGATACGCGTACTCAGGGATCGGAACTCCTGGGTATGCACCTGACCCAAACGTGGCACGTGTCCACCAAAGACAAAACACCGGCAAGGATCTCTATGCCTTAACAGCAAAACTAGAAACAACCCAAATGTCCACCAGCAGGAGAGTGGACGAATAAATGGTGTGTCCCAGCCATGGAATACCACACAGCGATGACAAAGTGCAAAGCGCTGAGGCGTGATATTGAATCTCACGGGCGCAGTACCAGAAGAAAAGCAGGGGTTGGTTACCGTAAAAGTCAGGGCAGCAGCTCCTCCAACAGAAGAGAGGGGCTTGGGCTTGGGGACATGGGACGGGGTGGTTTCCAGGGTGCCAACTTGTAGCGGTAACAGGGTGCTTGCTTTGTAATCAGTTGGGTTGCATGCACTTTTCTCTAAGTGTGCAGTATTTTTCAAATTTGAAGAAAAAAAAAAACTTTAAGCCAGGCTCTACTCCCACAGAATGCTGCCCCAGTCAGGAGGTGGCCCCCAGGGGCCCCTCCGTCCCCAGGGTCCAGCCCCGAGCCACCTCCTTCTTCTTTATCAAACATCAGCCCTCACCTCCAGGGAGGAAGGGGGCCAGCTTGCAGGAACTGAGCCAGAGAAGCCAGAGGTTCAAGGTCTGTGGAACTGGGTGGGTGGAGCGGCAGTCCTCACTCTGTTGGGTGACCTCAAACAAGTCCCTTCCTCTCTCTTACCACAGTCTCCCCACCTGTCAAATGGGGTGAGCAGCAGCCCTGGTGCCCCCCTGACATGGCAGATGGATGAGGTGCCCCGGCAGTGCTGGGAAACAGTGATAACCCTGGGGAAACTGAGGCCCAAGAAGAGAAGGGCATTGCTTGAGACTCCTCACCCATCCCCAACTGTGAGCAGGTGTCAAAGAGAGACCAAGAACTCCCTAACCTAGATGTATGATGACACTGCACCATGCTCCTGGTTCTAGAACATTCTAGCCTACACAGTCTAACATGGTAGCTGACCCCCAGTCTAGAACATTCTAGGTCTGCACTGTCTAACATGGTAGCTGACCCCCAGCCTAGAACATTCTAGGTCTGCACTGTCTAATATGGTGGCTGAGCCCTGGTCTGGAACATTCTGGGTCTGGGCTGTCCAAAACAGTAGTTGATCCCTGATCTATAACATTCTAGATTTGCACTGTCCAGTACGGTAGCCCTTAGCCACATGTAGACATTGGAAGTTTAAATTTACATCTATTAAAATTAAATAACATTAAAACGTCAGTTCCTGTGTCACTCTTGCCCCT
The DNA here is from genome assembly GCF_028564815.1 of Eubalaena glacialis. NCBI lineage: Eukaryota > Metazoa > Chordata > Mammalia > Artiodactyla > Balaenidae > Eubalaena > Eubalaena glacialis. Next base: position 184,721,633 of record NC_083719.1, on the reverse strand, counting down.
TTTCAAGGGCTCCATAGCCACATGGAGCTAGTGGCCACCCTATTGGACAGCACAGAGAGAACACTTCCACCTTCAAGTTCTATTGGACAGCAATGGTCTGTAATGGGGATTGGCAAACTACAGCCCTATTCGGGCCCCCAATCTGTTGTTGTCAATAAAGTTTTATTGGCACACAGCCACGCCCATTTGTTCACTTGTCATCTGTTACTGTTTTACACTTTGAGTAGATGTGACAGAGGCTGTATGGCCGGCAAAGCCATACATTTCTGCTTTACAGAAAAAGCTGGCTGACCCTTGGCCTGGAACATTTTAGAACTATGCCATCCAGTACAGCAGCCGACAGCCACATGTGGCTACTGAGCACTTGAAATGTGGCTTGTGTGACCGAGAAACGGAACTGTGTTTAATTGTGTTTAGTTAAAATTAATATAGGACTTCCCTGGTGGCACAGTGGTTAAGAATCTGCCTGCCAATGCAGGGGACACGGGTTCCATCCCTGGTCCGGGAAGATCCCACATGCCTCGGAGCAACTAAGCCCATGTGCCACAACTACAGAGCCTGCGCTCTAGAGCCCGCGAGCCACAACTACTGAAGCCCGCACACCTAGAGCCCATGCTCCGCAACAAGAGAAGCCACCGCAATGAGAAGCCCACGTACCGCAACGAAGAGTAGCCCCCGCTCGCCGCAGTTAGAGAAAGCTGGCGCGCAGCAACGAAGACCCAACGCAGCCAAAAATAAATAAATAAACTTATTTCTTTTAAAGTTAATATAAAGGTAAACCTAAGTCTAAAAACTGATACTAGCTGACTTCATTCTTGGAAAACCTTTAAGTATGTTTAGGACGATTTGGGCAAGTGAATCTACTTTTTCAACTGTCAATTTTATAAAATGCAAATCCAGATCGAGCATCTCTGATAACCACTGAGTGTCCCACTTGAGATGGACCAGAAGTGTGCAATCAACACACCGGATTTTGGAACACTTAGGATGAAAAAAAGGAATGTGAACTATCTCGTTAGTAAGCTTTACGTGGGCTCTACTGACTGCCTCTTGATAGGATTTTGGAGATAGTGGGTTAAAATAAAAGATAGCATTAAAATTCATTTCAACTGTTTCTTTTTACTCTTTAAATGATGCTCCTAGAAAAATCTAAATGCTATACATGGCTTGCATTCTATTCCTATTAGCACCGTTCTAGAACATTAACCAGCTCCTTATTCTCCTAAACAGGGTTTCTCAGCCTCAGCACTGTTGATTTGGGGCTGGATAATTCTCCATCGTGGCGGGCCGTCCTGGGCACTGTAGGGTTTGGAGCAGCATCCCTGGCCTCTACCCACAAGATGCCAGCAGCATCTCCCGGTGATGACAACCACAAATGTCCCCAGACATTGCCCAGTGTCCCTGGGGACAGTAAACTCGTCCGTCAGGCTCTCACATGTCCTTGCACTCAGCAGGCCAGGCATGTTCCTGCTTCCAAGTCTTGGTACACCCCGCGCTCACACCACTCCCATCTGCCACAATCCTCCCCATTGCTCGACTCAGCTCAAATGCATCCCCCTCCAAGAAGCCACCCTGTTTGCCCTCCACGAGGTCATCAACGCAGGTCACCTGGTTCTCCCTTGAGATGCTGCCCACAGTGACCCTTATATCTGGCTCTTCATTTTGTGGTCACCCCTTGTAGTGAGTTGAATGGTAGTCCTCCCTAAAAATACGTCCAAGTCCTAACCCCTGGAATCTGTGAATGGGAACTTATTTGGAAAAGGCATCTTTAGAGATGTAATTAAGTGATAGATCTGGACACGAGGTCATCCTGGATTTAGGTGAGCCTTAAATCCAATGACTGGTGTCCTCATAAGAGAAAGGCAGAGGGGCTACCCTGGTGGCACAGTGGTTAAGAATCCGCCTGCCAATGCAGGGGACACGGGTTCAAGCCCTGGTCCGGGAAGATCCCACATGCCGCGGAACAACTAAGCCCGTGCGCCACAACTACTGAGCCTGCGCTCTAGAGCCCGCAAGCCACAACTACTGAGCCTGCGCTCTAGAGCCCGTGAGCCACAGCTACCGAGCCCGCATGCCACAACTACTGAAGCCCACGCGCCTAGAGCCCGTGCTCTGCAACAGGAGAAGGCACTGCACTGAGAAGCCCACTCACCGCAACGAAGAGTAGCCCTCGCTCGCCGTAACTAGAGAAAGCCCACACGCAGCAACAAAGACCCAACACAGCCAAAAATAAATAAATTTATTAAAAAAAAATAGGGAGAGAGAAAGGCAGAGACTTCCGTGATGGCGCAGTGGTTAAGAATCTGCCTGCCAATTCAGGGGACACCGGTTCAATCCCTGGTCTAGGAAGATCCCACATGCCAAGGAGCAACTAAGCCCGTGTGCCACAACTACTGAGCCTGCGCTCTAGAGCCTGCGAGCCACAACTACTGAAGCCCGCGTGCCTAGAGCCCATGCTCTGCAACAAGAGAAGCCACCACAATGAGAAGCTCACGCACCGCAACGAAGTGTAGCCCCTGCTCGCCGCAACTAGAGAAAGCCCGCACGCAGCAACAAAGACCGAACGCAGTCTAAAATAATAAAAATAAAATAAATTAATTAAAAATAAAAAAGACTCCTCGCTCCCAATGCAGGGGGCCCAGCTCCGATCCCTGGTCAGGGAACTAGATCCCACATGCATGCCGCAACTAAGAGTTTGCATGCCGCAACTAAGAGTTTGCATGCCACAACTAAGACCTGGCACAACCAAATGAATAAACAAATAAATAAATATTTTTAAAAGAGAGAGAGAGAGAGAAAGGCAGAGGGAGATGGGAGAGCTGAAGACACAGAGAAGAAGGCCACGTGATGACAGAGGCAGGGATTGGAGGGATGCGTCTACAAGCCAAGGATTGCCAGCGACCTCCAGAAGCTGGGAGACAGCCTGGGATAGAATCTCCCTGAGAGCCTGCAGAGGGAGGGCGGCCCTGCTGACAACTGGATCTTGGACTCTGGCTCCTGGAACTGGGAGACTGTAAGTTTCTGTTGCTTTAAGACACCCAGTTTGTGGTGCCTTGTTAAGAGTGGCCCTAGGAGACGTCTACACCCCCGGATTTACTCCCATCCTGAAAGCCAGGGTCTGCTCTCAAGGGACCCCCAATCTAGGGGGAGACATAGGCAGACGCAGACACCCCTGGCCCCGAGGGGTCAGGGATGAGCAGAGGCAGGAGATAACAGGGGTTGCCTTGAAAGCAGCGTAGAGATTCTCCAGGTAGGAAGGCAGTTTCCCACACGTTCTCGGCATGACCTAGAGGTTGGTGTTCTTTCCAGGTCCTCAGTATCTGGGGAGTGAGGAATTTCTAGGAACTAGGGGCTGCCGGAGACCAAAATATAAGAGCTTAACATCTCCAAAAATGGAATCTACTTTGTACCCACATTTTTTAACAACCCTCTCTCCAGCCTGGTCAGATGGACCTGGCGATGCCCATTTTGGAGACAAGGATGACTGAGCCTCTGAAGGAAAGACACTGTCAAGGTCACACAGGTTGGGAGGGGTGGAGCTGGGATGTGAACCCACAGGATCACAGAAGTGGGGGGAGGGGTGACACATGGAGGAGAGGCTCTGGAGAGCAGGATGTGGGGATGGCTGGGCTGGGGGGGATGGGGGAGGGAGGGAGGAGGAGAAACCTGTTCAAAGGGGATGCTCTGGCCAGTTTGAGCTCTGCTGGGTCTGGGGTGCCTGGGAGAGTCACCAGGGGGTGATTTCTGCACACAGAGCTGGCGAGAGAAGTGCAGCATAGGTGCTCAATGAAAGTTTGCTGGTGGCTGGATAGATGGATGAAAGAACTGGATCCATGGGCTGGGAGAGTGAGCAGAGAGAGGAGGACAGAGAGCCCTGAGCCTGACACAGAGAAGGAACCCCTGGCAACTGGCATCTTTACATCCTGAAGAGGCCTCGGACCAGAGACCAGCCTGGCAAGAGGGGCAGGGCATACAGGGAGGGATGGCGCCTTGACTCCTGGCTCTTCCACCGTCTGCCAGAGCCCAGCTTTAGCCCCCAACACAGAGGGAAGAGGCCCCTGAGGCCTCAGGCAGCCAAAGGCACTGGCTTTGGATCTCAGTGATCCCATCAGGAAAATGGGCGCAGGGAAATGGGGAAGAGGGACTTAGCTGATGGGGGCGGAGGGAAACTGCTAGGAACATTGGCAAATCTCCATGTGGGTATTGATTTCTCTGGACAGAGAGTCAGAGCTTCCAGCCAGGACCTGATGCCACCAAAAAAAAAAAAAAAGTCCACTGGATATGGAAGGATTGGGAAACAGCACTGGGGCTGTTGCTAGCATGGGGTCTGCAGTCAGACCATGAAGGTCATATCCCTGCTCTGCTGCTTGCTGGCTGCCAGAACTTGGACAAATCCACTACCAAACTTTGTCCCTCCAAGGTGTCCCTCCTCAAGGCCCCCTGGCTCCTGGCAAATTGCCAGGATAGAATATGGCAGAAATGAGAGTGTGTCATTCTGAAAGGAAGCCATAAAAGGTGCCGTGGCTTCCTCCTGGCTCATGCTCGCTCCGATCACGTGCCCTGGGGGAAGCCAGCAGCCCTGTTGCGAGGCCCCTCCCTCAAGCAGCAAGCACGAGGGAGATGCCCACGGGGAGAGACGCTGAGGCCTCCAGCCAACAGTCGAGCTCTGGCTGACGACTCCACTGCAACCTCAGGAGAGACCCCGAAGCCAGGACCATGCAGCAAACTCACGCCCCAATTCCTGACCCCTGGCAACTGTGAGACAACGAATGCTGATTTTTTGAAGCCACTAAGTTGAGCAGTAATTTGTGATGCATCAGGAGATAACTAATACAGTCCGCAGAACTCCACCGTGCCCCTTGACGCTAACCTGTATGGACGGACCTGCCCTCCAGTTTCCAGTTGGTTTGGGGAGGTATTGGCAGAAGGTCCAAGGGAGGGAGAAGAGTGAATTCCGGATAGTGTTTATTCCACAGGCTCTAAGTCACCTTTGCATGTCCTGTTCCTTCTCCTGGCATGCCCTGCCTTCTCATCTTTCAAGTCTCTTCTCAAATGCCACCTACTCTGTGAATCCCTCCATGACCTTCTCTACAGTTTCACCACATTATACTCTTCTGATGCTGAAGACCAGAGAGGTTGAGTTACTGGCTCACTGTCACACAGCAAAAACAGGTGGGAGCTAAATGAGGAGTCCACTGATGTGGCCGCCAGAGCGTATGCTCTTGCCTCTGCCACTTCACCTTCCAAAGAGGGGCTCTTTGTTCTGCAAGATAAGGTTGAGGCCACCCCCTCCCAAACATCTTGATGCTTGTTCAGAGTTGAGTCAAACCCATGCCACAGCTTCATGTCCCTGGCAGGCGAACCCCAGATTGTCCACTGTCAGCCGTGCTGTGCCCATGCTCCCAGCAGTGATGGCATGATGCCACCAAAGCATCCGCTGAATCCCCTTGAGGCTGAAGGGTCCCTGAGATTTCCAGAGGGAAGGGGCGACCCCCACCCCCGAACTCATGGGGGGGGGTGTGCCACAGTTCTCACTGGAGACCTGGCTTGGCTGGCTCAGGGGGACCATCCATCCTTTACTGGGGGCAGGGACCTCCTGCCCACCCAAAGAGGACAGGGCTGATAAGAGAGACCAGCAGGGACAGAGCCTGGGCCAGCCTTCCCTGGGGAGGAACTATTACATTAAGGGGCCATAGCTTCATTTGCTCCATAAGGACAAGGGGAAAGAGAACCCCTTCCCTTTTTATGGTGAGAAACAGGTAGGGTCTAGGCTCCTCCCTGAGGCCCACGGGCCCTGCACATCTGCCTCTCTCACCTCCCTGCCCTCTCCTCCTCCCTCTCTCCCCCTCGCTCACTCTGCTCCAGACACACGGGCCTCCTCGCTGTCCCTCCAACACGCCAGGCCCGGTCCTGCCCCAGGGCCTTTGCACGGGCTGTCCCTCTGCCCTGCCAATATTTCCTCATCCTTCAGGTTTCAGTCCAATGACACTCGCATGCGAAGTCAGGTGCCCTTGTGCAGTATGCAGCCTGCACGGCACGCAACCACCCTGATGTGAAGTACACAGCATGGGATGCAGTAGGCACACAAGAAATGCTCATTCTAGTGATGATTTCTGTCTCCCTGTTCCTTATGCCTCTTTCTGAGTCCAGAGGCACGTGGGCTTCACAGCTGATCCCAGGAAGGGCCTTAGCCTTCCCCAGGCCGAAAGCATCTCCTCCATGTGTCCCCTCCCTTCCCAGACAGCACCCAGGACTCACCCCGGGCAAGGTCTTCTGTTCGTGCAGGGCAGTCTGAGCTTTGATGGCGGAGTCCCTGGCACAGTAGGTGAGAAAGGCACAGCCTGGAGGGGAGACAAAAAGGGGTGTTAGGAGAAAAGGATGCTGTATACCCATGTTCACAGCAGTATTATTCACAATAGCCAAGAGGCAGAAACAACCCAAGCGTCCACTGACTGATGAATGGATAAACTAAACGTGGTCCACCTGTACAATGGAATATTACTCAGCTTTATAAAGGAAGGAAATGGGACTTCTCTGGCGGTCCAGTGGTTAAAACTCCGTGCTCCCACTGCAGGGGTGAGGGTTCGATCCCTGGTTGGGGAATTAGGATCCCACATGCCGCACAGCACAGCCAAATAAATAAATTAAAAGGAAGGAAATTCTGACGCATGCTACAACATACATGAACTTGAGGATGTGATGCTCAGTGAGAGAACCAGACACAGATGGATAAATACTGTGTGATCCCACTCACAGAAGGTCCCTGGAGGAGTCACATCCATAGAGACAGGAAGTAGATGGTGGGGGCCAGGGGCTGGGGGAGGGGGATGGAGAGTCAGTGTTTCATGGGGACAGAGCTTCAGTTTGGAGGATGAGAAAGTTCTGGAGATGATGGTGGGGATGGTTGCACAACAGTGGGAGTATACTTAATGCCACTGAATTGCACACTTAAAAATGGTTAAAATGGTCAACTTTATGTGTATTTAACCACAATAAAAAAAATTTAAGGAAAGAAAAGAAGAAAAATGATGAAGGTGGTAAATTTAATGTTATGTGTATTTTACTACAATTTAAAAAACAAAAAGAGAAAAGGAGGCTGGAGCCCCCTTTCGGTGTAGGGCAGTAGGAGTAGCTCAGCTCTCCCCTCCCACACGTACACTTCCCAAAGGGTGAGACAGGGAAAGGCAGAGAGGAGAATCCGCTGTTAATTAAATCCGTGGCTGATGCTAAAAAGCGGGGCGAGGTGGGGGAGGGGAGAGGGGGCAGAGCTGCTGCCCCAGGGAGGAGGGTGGGGAGGGCACCAGCAGCCCCAGGGAGTCAGAAGAGGCCTCAACACTGGAATGAAGAGCACAGTGACTCTGCCACTAACCAGCTTTGTGGCCTCGGATGGGACGCTGCCCCTGTGTGGGCCTCAGTTTCCCCCATCAGAGAGAATGGTCCGAGGGTGCGGTGGGATGGACCCACCAAGGGGCGGAGAGCGGAGCTAAACGGGGGGGTGGGGGGGTGTGGCGTCAAAGGGCAGGGCCAATCAGGAGAGGCAAGGGGCGGGGCCGGCCCTAAAGTGGTCCAGAGAGAGGGTGTGATTGGAGGAAGTCCTGAGTGGGGGCGGGGGGTGAGAAGCGTGAGAGCCACAGAGACAAGAAAGGTTGAGAGACAGACACAGAAGAGGAGCGAGCAGGGGGAGGCGCCCAGAGAAAGGCCAATGAGATCAAAGATATTTTGAAAGATGTTTGCCCGAGGCGGGCTAGAGGATGCAGGCAAGTTCCCTGGGATGGACATAGGGATCCGGGCCCCAGCACTGGGTTTGCCTCTCTAACCCCTATGGACCTCAGTTTCACTGTCTGTGAAATGAGACCATTGTTGGCTGCTCTGATGCTGTCGAGTCCTGTGTCCTCCATGCCCAGCTCCCTCCCCATGGTCTCTCTGCCTCCCCCGAAGAGGACCCCTGTGCAGAGCCCCTAGGAACAGCTCCGTGGGCACCACTTCCGCCCCGGGCTGGAGCTAATTAAAGCCGCATCCTGCTGGGCTGCGCTCACTACGCGGCTGCTCCCACCAGCTGGGCCTGGTGATGGGGAGGGGTCCCCGCCCCAGGCCTGAGAGGTGCCCTGCAGCCCTGGGGAAGGGGCACCAGGCAGAGCTGAGGACAGCTTCCAGCATTTAAAAAACATTTAAATGTGTTGGGAATGTAAAATGGTGCGGCCGCTGTGGAGAACACTTTGGCAGCTCCTAAAAAAAGTTAAACATAGAATTACCATATGATCCAGCAATTCCACTTCTGGGTATATATCCCAAAAGAATTGAAAGCAGGGACTCGAAGAGATATTTGCACACCCGTGTTTATAGCGGCATTATTCACAACAGCCAAAAGGTGGAAACAACCCAAATATCCATCAACAGATAAATGGATAAGCAAAATGTGGTCCATCTATAAGAGGACCACAAAGGAAAGAAATTCTGACACCTGCTACAACATGGATGAACCCTGAAGACCTGATGCTCAGTGAAATAAGCCAGACACAGAAGGACAAATACAGTATGATTCCACTCATAGGAGGACCCAGAGGAGTCAGATCCATAGAGACAGGAAGTAGATGGTGGGAGCCAGGGGCTGGGCGAGGGGGATGGGGAATCAGTGTTTCATGGGGACAGAGTTTCAGTTTGGGAAGATGAGAAAGTTCTGGAGATGATGGTGGGGATGGTTGCACAACAATGGGAATGTACTGAATGCCACTGAGCTCTGCACTTAAAAATGGTTAAGTTGGTAAATTTTGTTATGTAATTTTACCAGAATAAAAACTTGTAATTGGGATATATTACAAACATCCCCTCTTTATAAATTGTGTGTGCTTATCCTTTTTTGATTATACTTGATGCCCATGTCTTCTTCCAATACATGCCTTGTCTTTCCACTTTTTTTTTTTTTTTTTTTTTGGTGTTTCTATTTTCTGAATAGAATCTCCCAAGGTCTTCAGGGAAAGGAGAAGCACTACGAAAATCAGCCATAAAGACTGAGAGAAATTAGGTATGATTGGCAAGAAATTGGGCCGCAGGGAGATGTAAAATAGGGGCAAAGCCCTTTCTCCTTGGGTCCTTTCTTGCCTCTGGAGCCCTATATGCAGAAGATGGAGTGTGCTGGCCCTAGGAGGGTAGGTGAGACCCCTGAATAACCTTCCATCAGCCTCTGGGTCTGGAAGGTTTGCAGCCAGAGAGAAAACCAAAACAAACACGCGAACCGCTGTCCCTGGTACTGAAATGTTTCCCTGTTTTCTTGGCCCTATCTCTTCTCAGCCTCTTAGCTTCTCTTTCCTAATTGGTGAAAACGTGTCATGTTCACCAGTTTCTGGGTAATAGAGCCTCGAATTTCAGGTTCTATTAGGGTTGAATTGTCTCCCTCCTCCCCCAAGCTCATATGTTGTTCTCCTAACCAACAGGACCTCAGAATGTGAACTTATTTGGAAATAGGGTCGTTGCAGATGTAATTAGTTAAGGTGAGGTCATAGTAGAGTAGGGTGGACCCTAATCCAGTATGAGACTGGTACCCTTATAAAAGGGGAAAACCTGAACACAGAGACATGCACACAGGGAGAACGCCATGTGAACATGAAGGCAGAAATCTGGGGGATGTATGACAAGCCAAAGAACAGTAAGGACTGCCAGGACCACCAGAAGCTGGAAGACCTGGATCAGATTCTCCCTAATGGTCTCAGAAGGAGCCAGCCCCTGGGGCTTCCCTGGTGGTCCAGTGGTTAAGATTCCGCGCTCCCAATGCAGGGGGCACGGGTTTGATCCCTGGTCGGGGAACTAAGATCCCACATGCCACACAGTGCGGCCAAAAAAAAAAAAAAAAAGAAAAAAAAAGAAGCCAGCCCTGCCAACACCTTGATCTCAGACTTCTGGCCTGTTGGACTAGGAGAGATAACATTTCTGTTTTTTTAAGCCACCTGGTTTGCAGCACATTATTTCAGCAGCCTTAACAAACGAATACAGTTCCCAACAAACACAGACTTTTAGTGATGATGTTAATAAAGCTCCTTAGTTTTTATTGCTAATAAGCTTATACTCAATACTGACTCATTTAATCCTCACAACAACCCCACAAAGGAGCTGTTGGCATTGTCCTCGTTTTACAGATGAGGGGTTGAGGTACAGAGAGGGGAAGTGACTTGCCCAAGGTCACACAGTGGAACATCCCAGGCGGTCAGGCGCCTCGAACTGTGTGCTAACCACTGGGATACACTGCCTGGAGTTTGCATCTTTTCTAAAAATTTCCCCCAGGGCCTATGAGGGAAATAGGTCCCCCAGGCCTATGTGGAGGGTCACAGGCCCCTGCCTTAACTTTCCCTGTAAGGAACCTTAAAATAGTACCACCTTTCTGAGAGAATGTGCTGCTGGATCAAATGTTGAAGAGGCCATGGACCCCATTTCAATTGAGGGGGTCTGGTTTACTGCATCCTAGTCCTAGAGGGACCCTCCCAGGGAAATCTCAGCCCAGCCAGGGCCCACAATTGGTGAGCCTCTCAGCAGACTCCAGCCCTGGCTACCCTCACCCTATACACCAGCCTCGTCAATGACAAGAGGGTGGGACCAGGTGTTCAGCAAAACACACTCCAAGCCCCGCGCTGGCCAAGCCCTGGGGTTCTGTAGAGGCAGGGCAGGTCAAGAGGGCAGCCCCACCTCCAAGAACCAATAACCCAGAATGCTCAGTACTTGACAACCCTATGGTTCCCTTCACACCCACCCCCATTTTCAAAGCCTGGACAAGAGCTGACCTCTCGACACCCCAGGTGGAGTAGGGACCAATGGGCGGATCCTTGGGAAACAAGAGATTTCCTCAATATATGAAAATTGTCTAACAACTAGATCTACCTCATCATGGCTCTCTTTGGAGGGAGGGAGTGCCCTGTCCCTGGAGGCAAGCAAGCAGCAGATCCCCAGAGAGGAAACTTCTTTACTGGGAAATCCAGAGGGTCCCTCCTCTCCATGAGATCCTCTGCTCTCTGCTCCAAGATCACGGCTTTTGGAATTTCATGACTTGAAGTTGTAATAATGACAGTAATAGTTGAAGTTCACTGAGTGCCAAGCATCTTATAGAGACATCACCCATATGAACCCTTCAAACACTCAGCCTAGCCCAAGAGAATGGCACTATTGTATCTATTTTCTCCCCATTTTAAGATGGGGAAATGGAGACACCAGACATTGAGCTGTCACACAGCGATGGGTCCCAGAGGTGGAATTTGAACCCTGGAAGTCTAACTCCAGTCCCAGCCCTTCTGCACCACAATATTTCCCCTCTTATAAGATAACAGTAGTAGCAATAACAGCCAATTCACTGAACATTTAGGGCATTCGCTGTCCTGGGTACTTGGTTCCACGCCCCTCTCTTCTCTGCAGGAATCCTGAGGGAGGTGTTATGCATAGTACGGAGGAATTGAGGTTCAGAGAGACAAAGTGACTTGCCTATGATTGCACAGCAGGTAAGGGGTGGAGCTGGAATTTGAAGCCAGGGGTATCCGATGTCATGGGCTTCACTCCCATCCCCTGCACCTTTGGGGCTTTGGTCCCTGGGGTGTGGAGTGGCAGAGGCACCCAATTCTGCCATCTTCCTTGAACTCACTCCACACCTTTAATATTTTAAGACAAAGGTGGCCTTAAGAGCATCCATGAAAAGACCATTGTGGGCCACCTACAATCTAGTCTAGACACCAACTGTTTGATGCACAGATAAACTGAACCATTAATACAGGCCTCCCAAACATGGAGACCCAGGCCGACCCCACAGAGCCTACGATGGTGGGGAGAAGAGTGCCCACATTACAGATGAGGAGACTGAGGTTCCCAGTGGCCCAGGTCACCCACAGACAGGACAGGGCTAGGACTTAAGCCCATACCTGCATGACACATGACACAGGGCTCTTCCCCCAGCCCACAGGATGCTCCTCTCTCCAGCCCTGGGGATGCTCCTCTCTGAGGAAGGTGGCAGAGGTGGCCATTGTCCCTCCATGGCAACAGGCCTCTGCTCAGCTGGAGTTCTGGGGACAATGCTTTGACTAATGGGTGATGCTAAGCCTCCAGGCTGGGTAGAGGCAGAGACAGACACACCCCTGTGTGTTGTCAGCCTGGGGCAGAGGTGGGGACACAGGGCTAAGGAAGCCCAGAAGATGAGAAGCATCTCTGGGCACTGAATGGTGGTCCTCCCAGAAAAGATCCATCCACTCCAGGAACCTGGAAACGGGACCTTATTTGGAAAAAGGGTCTTCGCAGATGTAAGTAAGGATCTTGACATGAGATCATCCTGGACAACCACGTGGGTCCCAAATCCAATGCCGTGTCCTTATACGAGACAGAAGAGGAGACACAGACAGAAGACAGGGGAATATGGAGGCAGACACTGGACGGATGCAGCCACAAGCCAAGGGACGCCTGGAGCCCCCAGAAGCTGGAAGAGGCAGGAGGGACCCTCCCCTGGAGCCTCCAGAGGGAGCACAGCCTTGATCTCAGACTTCTGGCCTCCAGGACTGAGAGAGAATCTGTGATCGTTTGTAACGGCTACCCCAGGAAACTAGTACAGATGGGGACCCAGGAGGAGGAGCAGTTTGGAAGGAAGAGGTGGAACCCGGTTTGGGCCCTGCTGGATCTGAGGGTTTGGGGGTCTTCATAGGAAGGACCCGCGCAGGACTGACTAAAAATCCCCCAAGTGGTACCAGCCATGTGCACGGAGCCAAGCCCTCATGCAGCTGCTCTCCCTGCCATCCCTGGATTCTCACACTATTTTTATCCCCATGTTACAGATGAGTTAACCCAGGCTCAGAGATGCTGAGCAGCTTTCCTGAGGTCACACAGCAAGTCAGAAACAACCCCTGGTGCTAAACCCAAACTGGGGGTGGGTAAAGGGCTTCTGAGTTCCAGAAAATTCCAGAGCGTTGGGGACGACTTAAGTCGCTGGAGCTTGTTACATTGATCTAATGAACTAAAAAAACTGTTTTAAAAATGAAAAGAAAAACAATTTTTTTTCCTTTTTACTATTCATAGCCCTTATGTTCATGCATAAGTCTGGGATTTTTGTCACTTCCCAGGCAGCTTGGTAGGTCTGGGGACTGACCCTGATTGACACTGGTCGTGTCCCTGGCTGCACCCTGACTCTGGACACACTGCACGCCTGGCCTCTCACTGACTGCCTTTGTTTTTGTTTTTTTTTAATATTTATTTATTTGGCTGTGTCGGGTCTTAGTTGCGGCATGTGGGATCTTTTAGTTGCGGCGTGTGGGATCTAGTTCCCTGACCAGGGATCGAACCTGGTCCCCCTGCATTGGGAGCGTGGAGTCTTAACCATTGGACCACCAAGGAAGTCCCTCACTGACTACCTTTGAACTTGCCATTTCCTTGGTTCACACACCCTCACCCTCATCTTTGCCTGGCTCATTTCTCCTCAGCCTGAAGGTCCCAACTGAGTCACTGCTCCTCGGGGAAGCCTCCCCATCCCCAACTGATGCTGGGTCAGGGGGGTGGAGACAGGTAGTGTCCCAGTCACTGATGTGTTCCCAGTGTCCAGCATTGGGCCCAGCACACAGCACGTGCTCAGTAAGAATTTGGCCACTGTTCCTGGTCTCCATCCTGGTCCAGCCCCACCTGGACCAACTCAGTCCCCTCCCCCCTGGTCCCCAGCTACGCCCTGGCGCCCACATTCTGTCCTCCCTAGAGCAGCCACCAGGGGGCGCCTGTGAGCACCTGAGTCAGGCCCCGTCCCTCCTCTGCCCACAACCCTCCAGGGCTCCCACCTCCCTGGGGTAAAAGCCCAAGTCCTCCCCAAGGCCCTGCCAGACCTGCCCCGTCCCCTCCCTGCCCTCCCCCCTCCCTCTCTTCCCCTCACTCGCTCCGCTCCAGACACACGGGCCTCCCAGCTGTTCCTCCAACACGCCAGGCCCCGTCCTGCCCCAGGGCCTTTGCACAAGCTGTTCTGGGATGCAGTTCCCCCAGATCTCTGCACGGTTCACGCTTTCACTTCCTTCAGGTCTTGGCTCAAATGTCACCCCCTCAGTGAAACCTCCATGGAGCACCCGGTTTAAAACGACAGTCCTGGGACCTCCCTATTGGCGCAGTGGTTAAGAATCTGCCTGCCAGTGCAGGGGACATTCGTTCGATTCCCTGGTCTGGGAAGATCCCACATGCCGCGGAGCAACTAAGCCCATACACCACAACTACCGAGCCTGTGCTCTAGAGCCCGCGAGCCACAACTACTGAGCCCATGCGCCTAGAGCCCGTGCTCTGCAACAAGAGGACCCACCGCAATGAGCAGCCCTGGCTGGACGGAACTAGAGAAAGCCCGCGCGCAGCAACGAAGACCCAATGCAACCAAAAACAGTCCTCAACCACCCCCCACCCTGTTCTATTTTCTCAGTGCCTTTGTCACCATCTCAAATGGCACATAATTTTTTTTTTGTCTCCCCCACTGAAATGCCACTTCCAAGAGGGTGGGGGGAGGTTTGTATTTTGTTCAGTTTTGGGTCCCCAGAACTTAAATAGTGCCAGGAACAGAGTAGGTGCTCAATAAATACTGACTGAATGAATGACTTTGTTTCCAAACTGACCTGCTAATATCAAGACCACCTCCTGGAGGGCGGCGACTACATTTGATTCATTTTTCTCCCTCCCCCCACTCCCCCCCTCCCACACCCAGCATCGGGTCAGTCAATATTTCCTGAGCACCTGTCATGTGCCAGCTGTGCTGGGGAAACAAAAGCAGGAGAGACAGCCTTGTTCATTTCTCTCTGACCACCAACATCTCCCCTCCCCAGCCAGGACTCCCACCATGACCGATTGTGCAAAGCCCTCGTCTCAAACTCCTCTGATCCCCACCCACCACAGACTGGCACCCCAGGTTCAAGGTCTTTCAATTCAGCGCTAATCTAGGGACTAAAGATGGGGAATTAACCCTGCCCGATGCTCTTCTGCTGTGTGACCTAGGGCCAGCCACTTAACCTCTCTGAGCCTCCACTTTATCATCCATAAAATAATAATACCGTCCACTAAGGATTATAGGAGACATTCCCTTCTGCTGTGGCGCCACCTCTCCACCACCCCCTGTCCCTGGTCACCCTCTCCACCTCCTCGTCCATCCTCTCATCCTGAAGCCATCCCCCACTTTGCTGAGAATAGTGGGGCTGATGGGCCCCTCCCTCTGCTTATAAACTCATTGCTTCCTGTCCAAGAGGGCAAGACCTAGGACCCAGGGCTCACACTCCCTCGGGCACACCGTCTCTGGGCTGCTGCTCCTTAGCCTCTGTTGCTCTCTCCTCCTCTGCCCCCACCTTACACACTGGGGCTTCTCAGGCTCATCTGGACCCCCGACTTCCTGTCTGCGGCCATGTTGACTCCTCCCACGGATTTAGTCACCATCGCTGCACCAGTGATTCCCCCATCTGTGCACTCACCCATCCATCCATCCATCCACCTGTCCATCCATTCATCCTTCCATCCATCCATCTATCCACCCATCCACCTGTCCATCCATCCATCCATCCATCCATCCATCCATCAGTTATCCATTTATTTATCATCCATTACTTTATTCATCCATCCGTCATTCATTCATTTACCCATTCATCCATCCACACATCGGGCTATCTATCTATCCATACATACATCCGTGCATCCACCCACCCACCTGCTGTGTTTCAGGTACTTTTCTAGGCACTCGAGACCTATCAGTGAACACAAAAGGCAGAAATATCCCATCTTAATAGGGCTTCTAGTCTATTGGGAGGAGAGAAAAACCAATAAAATAAAAAGTAAAATCTATGGTACATCAGAAGTTCTCATTTTCACAGAAAAAAAAGGGGGAAAGCAGGGAAGAGGCGTTTGGAGTGCTGGAGAGTGGCTGAGATTATAAATCATGTCTGCAGGATGGCTTCACTGAGAAGGTGAAGTTTACAGAGGATGAAGGAGGAGGCATGTGATTATTTGGGGGAAGTGTGGTCCAGGCAGAGGGCACAGCCCGTGCAAAGACCCTGGGGAAGGACCGGACTTGGTGTGTTGGAGGAACAGCGAGGAGGCCCGTGTGTCTGGAGCAGAGTGAGCGAGGGGGAGAGAGGAAGGAGGGGAGGGGATGGGGCAGGTCGTGCAGCGCCTTGTGGAGGACTTGGGCTGTTACCCCAAGGGAGGTAGGTGGGACCCTGGAGGGCTGTGGGCAGAGGAGGGGGTGGGGTCTGGCTCAGGTGCTCACAGGCACCTTCAGCTTGCTGTGGGGAGGACAGACAGTGGGGGGTGAGTATGGGAGACGAGGGACCAGGGTGGAGGAGACGAAGCCGGTCCAGGTGGGCAATGATGAGGTGGACAGAGTTGGGGGGAGAAGTGAGTGGATGTGGAGAAGGTTAGAAGGCAGAGCCATCAGGAGGGAGGGATGGGGAGCAGAGGTGTGAGGGGGGGAGAGTGAGGGTGACTCCATGGTTCTATCCTGAGCACCCTGAGGGCTTGTCTCCATGACACCACACTGACCACCAACCGCTCAGGCCAGAATGTTGGTGTGATCCTAAATCGGGGTCCCCCCCTCGGCACTGCTGCCATCAGGGCCGGGTCATCCTCTGTGGGGGCCATCCTGGGTGCTGTAGGGTGTGGAGCAGCCTCCCTGGTCCCCAGCCAAAGCCAGGACCCCCCCTCATGACAACCACAGATGTCCCCAGACAACGCCCAGTGTCCCCCAGGGGGCAGGATCGCTCTGGGTGAGACTCACCTCACTGGACCCCATCCTCCTCCTCATCTCCCCCCACCAAGAGATGATGATTTGACTTTTTAAATCACCACAAATCACCACCCTTAGGACCACTCAGCTGTTCTGACAACTTTCTCACAGCACATTGTGCTCCTCGTGGGCACAGTAGGTCTGGTTCACTCAAAGGTGGCACATAATAGGGACAAAAAAAAAAAACAGTTGAGAGAGGGGGTGGGTAGGTAGGTGAAGAAATGACCTTGCAGCCCTGCCCACCCACTTGGGGTAGCTCTAGATGACACCAAAACCCTTCCAACGTAGACACTGCTATGATGAACATGCTGTGTGTCCTTGGGGAGGTGCCCTCCCCTCTCTGAGCCTGCCTTTTCCCATAAGGTTGCTCGGGAGACCCCTAGTTGTGATGGGAATGCTTCCTTGGGTCCCTCCTCCTAGCAGAGGGTCAGGGACAAGGACATAATGAGTGGCCCCTCCCCACCTCTCAGAAGTGAAGACTCCACCCTTAAAGGCTGCTGGGAGAAGTAGGAGGACAGTTAGGGGAGGTCACAATCTACCCTACATGACATCTGCAGGCAACCCGCCATCTCTCAGGAGCCCCTCAGAGGAACTGGGCTCAACCGTGGTGGCAGAAATCTCCGTTATTCCTCCGATACACCAGGCCCCATCCTGCCCCAGGGCCTTTGCACATGCTGTGCTAACTCCAGATTTTTGGGCCCTGAGACACACAGGCCACTATTCTCCCAACACAGCAAACTAATTCTGACCTCAGAGCCTTTGCACATGCCATGTCCTCTTCCTGGAATACCTTTCCCTTGGCTTTAGAACAACAGCTTTCTCATCTGTAATGCAGGTCTCATCCCAAATGTCACCTCCTGACATCTTCAGTCACCCAAGGTCAGCTGTCACCCTCCAACACACATCTCATTTTACTTTCTCCAGAGTGACTCTCTCCTACCCAAATCTTATTCATCTGTTTGCTCATTTATTGTCAATCCCTCCTCTCCCCAGATTGCTTTGTGTCCCCCAGAGCCTAGCTCTGGCACATCCCAGAGACTTGACAGACAGTTGTTGACTATCTGGCTACCCAACCATTTACTGACACCAAGTATACGCAAGACACTACTGACAGTGATTGCATTAACCACATTCTATAAATTAATTCTAATTTTTACAACTACTCTGTAAGACAACTATTGATATTCTTTCTCTTTTACAAATGAGGATGCTAAGGCTCAGAAAAAAGATAAGGTGGTTTGTCCAAGATCACACAGAAATAAAAAGCAGAGCCAGGAATAGGAACCAAGCCTGTCCGGCTGCAAAGCTGATGGTCATTCCCATTCAGGTGGGGAGGAAGGTGGTAAATGGAGGGGTGTCCACCAACCCAGCCAGCCAGCCAGCCAGCCAGCCAGCCAGCCAGCCATCCATCCCTCTATCCATCCACTCACCCATCCATCCACCCCTCTACCCATGTATTCCTCCATCCATTCATCCATCCATCCATCCATCCATCTATTCATCCATCCATTTACCCACCCACCCACCCATCCATCCATCAATCCATTCAGCCCTTCATCTGTCTACCCACTCTTTCATCCAGCAATGCACTCATACAGCCACCAAGTCACTGTCACCCATCCGTCCATTCATACCTAGAACCATCTACTCACGTATCCATCTATCCACCTGTTGACCAGCCCCACCCCCCACATCCAACCACTCCCTCACCTTCCCATCCTCTCATTCCCTTAGGCCCTCGTTCATCCACATGATCCACTTCAAAATGGTGAACAAGACACAGTCCCTGCCCTCACAGAGCTTACATGTCAGTGATGATGACCATGACCCCAGACCAACAGGGCTATTGCTAGGTCAGTGTCTTCCAAACCTAGCAGCCCCTCCCTCTGGCCCTGGACAAGGACAGCCAGCATCCCTGGATGGCTTTCATCCTGAGTCTATGTCTCCACAATCACATCTCTTTCTCTGACTCCTTTATTTCTCTTCCAAAGTGGGTCAAGTCTCAGGTTGGGAGGTGTGACACTTAGCTATACTGCTGTGTGACTTGAGTCTGGGTGTTGCCCGTCTCTGAGCCCCAATTCCTCACCTATCCATGTGGGGGAGGGGAACCTGGTTTTCTAAGAACCACTGCGACCTGAGCACATGTCTGCTTCTTTGTGACCCTCTTGTCCCACACTGTGAGCCTCGCCCCAAGGGGAAGCTTCTGTTGTACCCATCCAGGTGTGTAGGAAATGTGCATATGCTGAACAAGGCTGGGAGGCTAGAAAGAGGCCAATGGTGGCCATGACAGTTAACAGGACATGAAGCTCCCTTTTCATGCAGGTCTGAGATCCTCCCCTGCTCCATATTCTTCCATGGCTCCCCAGTGTCCTCAGGAAAGAGTCCAAGCTCAGTCCAGCATAAGAGGCTCTTCAGGGTCCAGCCCATGCCAACTCTCTGGCCTCACCTCCCATGCCTCATCTAATTCCTCCTCTACCCCATCTGTGCCCCTTCACTCCTCCAGGCCTTTGCAAACCCAGTTCCCTCTGTCCACATCCATGAGGACAGAGACATCCACCTAGCTGACTCACTGCTTTTTTTCACACCCATAAAATGGCCCAGAACAAAAAAAGTGCTCTGTGAATAAATATATGAAACGCTTTCTCCACCTGGCAAGCTCCTATTCATCCTTCAAAACCCCACTTCTAATGCCCCTCCGCCATGCAGCCAGAGTCCCCAGGCAGAGCCTTCAACGTCCTATCCAGTTCCCTCAACGCTGCATCCCTTCCCTTTCATACAACCCTGACCATTCCAGCTATAGGTGCCAATGTCTAGCTCTGTCTACCGATCAGAGGGGTCTCAGATCTCTCTTGCCTAGTACAAGGCAAGGCCCCCAAAGGCTTTCAGGAAGTGTTGGCTAAATTAGTGAGTGTGGTCCTACTGAGTGCTCCTAATGGCGAGGGTCTCATCTGCCAACATCAGGGGTGAAAGAGAGAGTCACGGGCCTATTTCAGAGATAGCTCGTGGGTCCACCCCCATGCCAGAACTTCTCAGAGGAGCCCTGCCAGATATGCCCCACATCAGAAGGGGACCCTGGGGCTCCCAGGACTCTTTGCTGTTTTCCCACCAGGGCAAAAACTCTGTCTTTCCCCTGCTTGAACTTTCCCAGAGTCAGCATCAGCATTGCTCTGGGCCTTTGCACATACTCTACCAGGAACACCCTTCCCCGTCAACAGAGCTTTCCCACCCTTCAGGTCTCAGCTTACTCGCATAATAAGCATGGCTCTGTGCCCAGCCCTGGGTCAAGAGCTTTAACCACCATTCCGGTCCTTACATCCCCCAACCCTCTCCGAGATGGGAGGTCCCGCTGGCCTCCCAACTCTATAGATAACAGCACTGAGGAGGCTGGGGCCTCCTCTGGGTTGTCCCCGCTGATGTGTTTCCACCATCGCAGCCCTGACATCAGTGCCTTGTAACCTCCTGGTTCCTCACTGTGTCCCCCACCATATGGGATCTGGGGGTGGGACGAGTCTGGGAGAGGATTTTTATCTGTTTGCCCAACACTGTATCCCGGGTCTAGGACGGGGCCTGGGACACAGCAGGTGCTCAATAAATGTTGGTCATAGGGGTAGATGGATTTACGGCTTGTTGACTCCATCGTGCCACATAGGGATTCCTACTTGCTCAGAATCTCAGCCCCGCACCAACACCGGCACACAGTAGGCGCTCAGTCAATGCCCTCAGCCTGAAGGAAGGCAGAACGATGTCACAGTCACCCTCAGAAAAGCCTGTTAAACCCAGCATCATGGGAAACTGAGGCACTGAGAGGGGTGTGCCTGGCTCGAAGCCGCACAGCCAGCCCTGGTGGCTCTCCCCAGCCCCCCGCCGCTGTCCCCTCCCTCCGTTTCCCCCCCCCCCCCCCCCCGCCAGGCAGCGCCTGCCGGCCGCCCAGCCCGCCGTCTCCCTGGGGCTGGCACGTCACACTCGGAATCTCACGCCTCAATCGCGGCGTGTTACAGCCTCCCCCCTGCCGCCAGCCGAGCAGCTGGTGCTCCCATGGAAACCGTAGGCCCCCGACCCGCCCCCTCCACCTGCACCGCCCCCCCCCCACAACCCCCGCTTTAAGACAAATATTGTCATTAACATGCAAATATATATGTGATTACCATAAATGGGGGCCGCGCGGCAGCGGACGAGCCCTCTGGCAGGCGCCTGCCCCGGGCAGGTTGGGTATTAATATTCAGCCCGATCGGGAGAGGGACGGCCCGAGCCACACCAGGCACCTCGGGGGACCCCACGTGCACCCAGCGCCTTCGGAGGGAGGGTCCCAGAGGGGGCCTGTCCCCCAGCAGGTGACTGGAGGGGGTGATGACTGGACACTGGCCAGTGGGAGACCCCTGGCCAGTGGGAGTCCCCCCAGTGCCTGGCCTGAGCCCCGAGCTGGGCTGGGAGCGGCGGGGGAGGCCTCCTTTCTCTGGATGGGGCGCTGATCTGGGTGGGGGGAAGGTCTCGTGGCCTCCCTGCCCCCCCTTCTCCAGCTCTGCCCCACTCCCGCCCTCTCTCTGCCTCTTCCAGTGTGTGGGGGGGTCTGGGGGCGGCTCCCTGGGTCTCTCCC
Source organism: Eubalaena glacialis (assembly GCF_028564815.1). Classification (NCBI taxonomy): domain Eukaryota; kingdom Metazoa; phylum Chordata; class Mammalia; order Artiodactyla; family Balaenidae; genus Eubalaena; species Eubalaena glacialis. The sequence goes on along the minus strand of NC_083719.1, from coordinate 184,700,301 downwards.
TCCCTCCGTCTCTGTGTATCTCTCTCCTTCTCTGCTCTTGCTGTGTCTCTCCACCCCTGCCTCCATCTCTCTCTCTTAAAAACAAAAAAAGTCAGCAGCCAGGGGCCTGCCCTGTTCCTGAGGAATCTTTACTTCCCGCCCTGCCTTCTCCCTGCAACGCTGCCCCATCCCCAGAGCCCAAGGACCCAGCTGGACTCCCTGCCTTTCTCCTGGTCCCAGCACGGCCCGTAGGAAATGGGGTGCCCCTACCCCCCACCCTTGGCCACGGCTGTCAGATGTCACAGCCCCGCCTCCTCCCCTCCCCCCCAACACCACCGCGGTGGGGGGAGTCCTCATCCTCAGCTTGGGGGACACTGTCGCCCCTTCATCACACAGATATACTTCTGCTTCTTCTGGCCTGGGAGGGAGACAGGTGGGTGACAGCTGGGGGGCAGCTCTGGTCGGTCCTTGGGACCCAGTATTTGCCCCTCCAGCCTCAGTTTCCCTTCTGGATGAAATGCACAGGTGCTCACAAGCCCATGGGAGTGATGATACCTTCATTGGGGATCAAACAGGCCCCCAAATGTGAAAATTAAGGGTGCGATGGTGATCATAAGAATAATGTGATACTGGATGGTCCTTCTCCCACTGGGTGCTGGGGTCACGGGGACCACACCAGGGGGTGAGGGTGTTTTCACTTCACCCCACTCCAGCCCTTTCAGCTCCCCTGGTGCCCAGCCTCCGGTGGCCCAGAAAGCTCTCAGGGGATTTCTCTCCACAACCCGGGGTCCACACTCCCACCCCATGGCTCTCAGCCAACACCCCCAGCAGGCACCCTGCACCCTGTAGGCTCCCCAGAAACGAAACCAGAGACGTGTTGGCAGGAGGGGCCTGGAGCTCGTCCCCACACCACAACCTCCCAGGCATCCTTCCACTTCCCTTTGGCTGAGGCCCAGAGAGGGGCAGCCACTGGCCAGAGATCACACAGCTGAGCCCCACAAACAGGCCTCGATCCCAGCTGCTGGCCTTCAGCTCCCCCCAGCTCCCATCCACAGGTAAGGTTCTGCCAGGCCCAGCATAGGTGAGATCAGGAGGGGGAACCATTCGGGTCCTGATGGTATTGGGGGGGGGAATAGAAGGGGAAGACCCCCACCCCCCATACCCCCAGGCCCTGCATCCAGGGCTCAGCCCGACCCAAGTCTCCTGCAAAGTGGAGGTTGAGAGCCAGGTGTCATGGACACCCAGCTTCCTAATTTTCACCCTCCAAGGAAAGATCGTAAATGGGAAACACCCTGAGATGCCCTCCATCCCAACATTCTCCAGCCAGAAAAAAATAATCCCACCCACATTCGTGAGACCCTGCTCTGTTAACAGCAGGTAAACTGAGGCTCTGACCAGGTGAAAATCCAGCCACAGTTTCTCCCTCACCTTCCCACGCTGCGGGGGCGGCAGGGGTCTCCAGGGGAGATTTAAAAATGAGAAACGAGGGGAGGGCCACCGGGTGTCTCCTTCTCCCCGTACCCCATCTGTCTCCCTGACCCAGAACTCACCGACAGCCTTTCAATTCAACATTTGTGGGGGGCCACGTGGACATTCCCCCACCCCACCAGAATCTTTCTAGAAAACGGCCGTTCGGACACACCAGGGGGTGAGGGCTGTGGAAAGAGCCCTCCGTACAGCTATGGACCCCTTAGCCTGACTCGTGGATGAGTGCAAGCCCTCTGCCCTCCTAGGCCACAGGGAGAAGTTAGATTTTCCAGGCCCTTTTTTTTTTTTTGGTGATGGTTGGATTTGAAAAGAGGTGGGGGATGGGAAGAGTTGCTTTCCCCCCCCAGGGTACCGGCTGGAGGGTCTAGCTGAAGTGGCAGGCCTGGGCTCCAACCCACCAGACCCTCCCTATGGCCTGCCCTGACCCATCATTCATTGATTCATTCACTCGTTCATTCATCCATTCATTCAACAAACACGTATTCATGCTTACCATGCCTGCCACACTGAAGGGAGGACAGGCATGAATGGGGCCTGAAATAGGTCATGGGACCTGATCCACCCCCAAGACCCCTCCAGGGTCTCACCTGGGGTGTCAGCACAAAGCCTCTATCATCCCCACCCGCAGTCCCCAGCCCCTGCCGGAAAAACTGTCAGGGCCACCCCCATTCGGATACTGGGCCATGATCAGAGCCCAGGGCTGGGGCCACAGTCCCTGGCACCCCCTCCCAGCATGCCACCAGAGAATCAGGTGGCAGGGAGGCAGGCAGGCCTCCCCACCCCACCTGCCTCCCCCGCTGGGCTCACAGGTCGCCCACGTCTCCTCATCCACCCCAGGATCTGGGCTCTGCCAGATGGACGGTCCAGGCTCATCGTCTTTGGCCTCAGCCTTCAACACACTGCTAACAGGCTTGGCCAGTTTTAACTTGAGCCAAAGGTGGAGGCGGCATTCAGGGTGGGGGGGCCATAGAGAAATGGAAGGGGATGCTGCTCCAGACAGAGAGGGTGGGCAGGGGGGAGGGCAAACGGTAGCCTTTTAACCACCCGAGGCTGGTGCTCCCCCTGACTGGCTTAGCTGCCTGCACCCCAGCCCCCCACCCCGCTTTCTTTGTAGTTACCGATTAGCCCGGGATCCTGGGCATCCGTGTCCCCTGTGGCCAGCTGGACCTGCCCCACCGGCCTGGCTTTGTGAAAATGACCAAAGCAATGGAGTCCAGAGGTGCAAACTTCCCCGACGGGGCCTGGAGAGGCCGAATGAATGGGGAGGGGGGCGGCAGGGAGGGGTGGCAGTGTTCAGGCAGCTCCCCAAGCAAAAGGGCAGGAAAGAGTGGGTGAGGGAGGGAGGAAGGGGTGGGGGTCTAGAGGGAATGAGAGGGAGAGGGAGGGAGAGAGAGAGAGAGAGAGAGAGAGAAGGAGAAGGATGCTGGGGGGGGGAGGATGGGAGGTAGAGGGAGATGGGAGAGGAGAGAAAAGGAAAGAGAAGAGAGAGAGGGAGAGAGAGAGAGAGAGAGGGAGAGGGAGAGAGAATGCCGGAAGGTGGGGAGGGAGGGAGAGGGGGCGGAGGAGGGGAGGGGGCCAGCTCGGATCTGTCAGCTGCACCCCCAGAGAGGGGAGGAGGGGGTGGGTGGAACAGGGTTGGGGGGGGAGAAATGATGCCGTGGCAGAGGCAAGCAGAGGGAGGAGGTGAGGAGAGGAGGGTTGGTGGGGTGGGGGGGAGAAGATGCCGGAAGGTGGGGTGGGGAGGCCGAGGGAGGAGAGGGGAGGGGAGGGAGGGGGCCGGGTGCCCACCTTTGTGCATGCCCGTGTAGGGGTCTTTGAGCACCGTGAGCTCATAGATGCGGCCGAACTGCTCGAAGAGCGGCTTGAGGTCCTTCTCGTCCAGGTTGCGCGGGATCTGGCCCACGAAGAGCTTGATGGCGTCCAGGTCCTTCATGCCGTCGGGCTGCCCCCCGGGGGGCTCGGGCCCGCTGCTGCCCACTGGCGAGGGCCGCGGCTGCAGGAGCTGCTGCTGCTGCCGGCGCGCCTCGCTCTCCGTTAGGCGGGCCATGGCGGGCGAAGGCGGGCGGCGGGCGCGGGACCGAGCCGGCGGCGGCGGCGGGCGGCGGGCGGACTCGCAGCTGGAGCGACGGACGCCGCCTCCCGCCTCTCTCCCGCCCCGTCCCCGCGCCCTCCTCCCTCCTCCACGCGCCCGCTCGCTCCAGCATCAGGACCACAAAAGGGCGGCTCCGCAGCGGCCCCTGGCGGCCAGAGCGCGCCTCGCCGAGGCGGCGCCCCCCGCGCGCATCGCCCATCCCGCATCCCGCATCCCGCCTCCGCGCTCATCACGCACCCCAAATTGCGCATCCCACATCGCACTTGGAACATCCTGAATCTCACATTCCGCATCCCGGCGCCCAGTCCGGGCCGGTAAACTGAGTCCACCGGGCCCGTAGCCCCTGCTTTCTGGGTAGGTGACGGCGAAGCTTTAGGCAGGACAGACCAGGCCCCCAGGTGGCACGGGCTCCTCCCACTGATAACAGCAGGAAAAACACTAAAAGTAGCGCACAGTTCTATACGGTGCTTACTTGGCATTTACAGGGCTGTCCTTGGAATGTTTAAGTATACAATCATGAATAATAATAATAACAGCAACAAGAAAGAACACTTTGATAATACTATGTGCTAGGCACTGCGCTCAGCAGTTTCAAGTTTGTAACTTATGAAACAGAAACAGCAATCATTGTGTTATATCAACAGCAACACTTTCTGTCACGCTTGCCATGTACACATACTGTCCAAAATATTTCGAAGGATATGGACGCATTTGGGCCGAGTGCTCTATGGGCATCATGTCAACCCTGCTTAAAACTCTCCATCAAAACCACAAGGAGGTATCACCTCACACAGGTCGGAATGGCCATCATCAAAAAGCCTACAAACAATAAATGCTGGAGAGGGTGTGAAGAGAAGGGAACCCTCCTACACTGTCGGTGGGAATGTAAATTGGTGCAGCCACTATGGAGAACAGTATGGAGGCGCCTCAAAAAACTAAAAATAGAGCTACCTTATGATCCAGCAATCCCACTACTGGGCATATATCCGGTGAAAACTCTAATTCGAAAAGATACATACACCCTAATGTTCATAGAAGCACCATTTACAATAGCCAGGACATGGAAGCAACCTAAATGTCCATCAACAGCTGAATGGATAAAGATGTGGTATATATATATATATATATATATATATATATATATATATATATATCCTGTATATATATATTCTGGTATATATATATATATATACACACAAAAAACAGAATACTACTCAGCCATAAAAAACAGAATGAAATAATGCCATTTGCAGCAACATGGATGGACCTAGAGATTATCATACTAAGTGAAGTGAGTCAGACAGAGAAAAACAAATATCGTATGATATCATTTACATGTGGAATCTAAAATAAATGATACAGATGAACTTATTTACAAAACAGAAATAGACTCACAGACATAGGAAACAAACTTATGGCTACCAAAGGGGAAGGGGGTGGTATAAATTAGGAGTTTGGGATTAACAGATACACACTACCATATATAAAAGAGATAAACAACAAGGATCCACTGTAGAGTACAGGAAACTATATTCAATATCTTGTAATAACCTATAATGGAAAAGAATCTGAAAAAAGGGACTTCCCTCGTGGCGCACTGGTAAAGAAGCCGCCTGCCAATGCAGGGGACACGGGTTCGAGCCCTGGTCCGGGAAGATCCCACATGCGGCGGAGCAACAGAGCCGCGAGCCACAACTACTGAAGCCCGCGTGCCACAACTACTGAAGCCCACGTGCCTAGAGTCCGTGCTCCGCACAAGAGAAGCCCCCGAAATGAGAAGCACGTGCACCACAACAAAGATTAGCCCCCGCTCGCCGCAACTAGAGAAAAACCTGCGCACAGCAACGAATACCCAACGCAGCCATAAATAAATAAATAAATAATTAATTAATTAATTTTAAGAAAAGATATTAAAAAAAAGAATCTGAAAAAGAATACATATATATATAAAACCAAACCACTTCGCTGTACACTTGAAACTAACACAATACTGTAAATCAACTATACTTCAAAAAAGAAAAAAAACTCCCCAAAGATGTCCCAAAATTAAAACCCCAGTCCTTCCTGCAGCCCACAAGGCCCTGCACAACCTGCCCCGTCCCTTCCCTGCCCTCCCCTCCTCCCTCTCTCCCCCTCGCTCCCTCTGCTCCAGACACACGGGCCTCCTGGCTGTTCCTCCAACACACCAGGCATGGTCCTGCCCCAGGGCCTTTGCACAGGCTGTGCCTGAAATTCCCTTCCCCCAAATGATGCATGGCCCACTCTTTCAATCTCCCATCACTTTCTCTGTCCACCTGATCAAAAATCGTTCAGCTACCATTACTTCCTTTCTCAGGCTTCCTTTTTCCTCCATGGCATTTATACTCATTTTAATTTAATTAATCTAATTCTAATTTCTAATACTTACTTGTTTATTGGTAAGCCACATAGCTCTTTCCAGGCACCAGGCTCTGTGCTAAGTGCTTGACATGTATGAACTCATTTGATCCACACAACAAATGCCTGGGGTGGGTACAGACAAATAAACCAGATATTTTACACCATCATCAATGCAATGGAGGAAACAGAAGTGGAGGGACGGCTTTAGGAGGCAAATTCAGGGAAGACTTAGAGAGGATGGCCTTCAAGCAAAGATGAGAATGAAGTGGCAAGTGCAAAGGCCCTGAGGCAGGGTTGGAGAAACAGGGATCAGTGGCTGTAAGAGAAAGAGCACCACACAGCCACTGGGGGCAGTCTACCAACACGGACTTCATTTTAAATTTATTTTCTTTGTTTTTATTTTAAAATAAAAACATGATCAGAAACAGTGCCATACTGAGCCAAAGGAAACCTCAGTAATTCTGATTCTATTTAAAATGTTGACATTTTGTTCACCATGGACTTTTTCAGCATTATTTTTAGTTTTTTTTCAATTATTGCATTGGACTGCCCTGGTGGTGCAGTGGTTAGGAATCCACCTGCCAATGCAGGGGACACGGGTTTGAGCCCTGGTCCGGGAAGATCCCGCACGCCGCGGAGCAACTAAGCCCGCGCGCCTAGAGCCCATGCTCTGCAACAAGAGAAGCCACCGCAATGAGAAGCCCGCGCACCGCAACGAAGAGTAGCCCCCGCTTGCCGCAACTAGAGAAAGCCTACGCGCAGCAACGAAGACCCAATGCAGCCAAAAATAAATAAATAAAATAAATTTATAAAAAATAAATAAATAACACAACCCAGATCTTCAAAAAAAAGAAAAGAAAAAATTATTGCATTAAAATGATCTTTATCTTGATGTTTTTTGGCACCCCCCCTTAAACTTTGCTCCCCAGGCAAACTCACCCTCATAGCAAACATAAGAGGTATTGTTCCCATACCCACTTTACAGAGGGGGAAACAGGCTCAGAGAGGTCAAGTCACTTGGGCAAAGTCACACAGTGAGAGTGCTGGGATTTGAACCCAGCCAGCTGGACTCCAGAACCCACACGCTTCCCGTGATCCCACACCGTCTTTCCCACGCTTTACACAGCCAAGCTTCCATTTCCTTATTTGCCGAGTGAGATTAAGAGGGTGAAGCCCCTGGCATGGATTCAGTGAGCTAATAGGTGAGGCTCAGCATAGCGCCTGGGACATCTTTATCATTCAATAAATGGCTATTATCATGACTGTTACCAGAAGCCACCTGCCCACCCCCAGACAGGAGCAGGACATCAGGACTGGGGGAGGAGCAGAGCCCAGGTGAGGGGTCCAGAGTCCTCTTAGAACATTCCACCCCTTGGCCCTGCCCAGCCCCTGGTTCTCGGCTCAGCCCCAGGCTGGGCTTGTGGAGCCAGGCTGGAGATAGGCTCTGTCTCCATGGAGACAGGATGCTTGAAGCCCTGTGGCCCTCTGATGTGCCGGGAGAGTCGTTTAAAAGAATAAAAATAAAACCCCACCAGCTCTCCTGTGAGTCCAAGCGGCATTTTTCTCAGCCTCTTTCTTCCACTGAGGGAAAGAGCCCAGTCTAGCTTGAGTCTGACCTCCGGGAACTTAAATTCAGCATCCCACATCCTGAACAATACTCATCCCTGGAGTTTATTCCCTGACACACCTCAGCCGTATCAGGGAAAAGGTCATGGCAGAGAAAACTGAGGCTGTGCGCCTGAAAGCATTTGAAGCCCTTGAGGCCGACTCTCTGATTTATTATCAGCCAGAGGAAACCTTGTCACATTGGCATCATGTCAGGAGGCCCACGGTTTGGACTGTTACTTAAAAGGCAATGAGGGTGAGAACAGAGCCTGTTGGGGGATCCGGAGCTGGGAGGTTTCTGGCAAGTTGCCTGGCTCTCTGGATCTGTCGTCAAAAACCTGCCCCAGGACCTTTGCACTTGCTTAGTGTTCATCTCCCAGGATAGGGTTTCTCAAAATAATTACCCAAACTTAAATAAATTTATCTTAAAGGAAAACTGTCTACATTTGGGATCAGGTCATTCTCTGTGGGTGGCTGAGCAGCATCCTTGCCCCACCCACTCGGTGCCAGGAGCACCCCCAGTCGTGGCCACCACAGATGTCCCCAGACATGGCCCAGGGTCCCCTGGGGGCAGAGCTGCCCCAGGTGAGAACTGCTGATGTGGACAGGTAAGGTGCTTACCTCAGCAGAGGGGCCAGGTTGGGGTCAGGGGGCAGAGTCCCGGATGGCACCTCTCAGATGTGCGCGAGACCACCTGGGCATCTTGCCAGGAATGCAGATCCCGATCCTGCGGGTCTGAGGTGCGGCCTGGGACTCTGCCTCCAGGTAAGGGCAGCAAAGTTATGAGGAGACATCCACTGCGTTCCCGTCTTGACTTTTACTAGCAAGACTCTCATTTCATAGGGTGTGGGTGTGAAGAGGGTTGAGCCCACGAAGGGAAATGTCCTGAGTCCCTGTCTTGCCCCCCTCTGCTTGGGGGTTATTGGTGGCGGTGGAAAGGTCAGCCAGCGGGGCAGAGTCAGCAAGTGGGGCGGGGGGCCCGGCCTGGAGCTGCCCTGTGCCGGTGGCCCCTTCCCTTCAGTGGTCTCTGCACAGCCAGCCTGAGTGTCTTCCTGGGTGATGGTCAGCCACACCCCGTCCCCTTAGACCCTGGTGCCCTTTGGCTCTGCCCCCTCCATGCCTCAAAGACCCCCACTGCCCAGGCTGTGTACAGCTCTTCTGGCACATTCCAGGGGGTTGAAGCCCTAGGCCCATCCTACAAGGGCCTAGGGGCTCAGGATGTGTCCCCCAGAAACCTACACCGCAGTCCCCACCTGCCCCAGATGCCTGCCGCCTTCACACATTTAAGGACATAAAGCAGCCAGAGCTCTCCAGTTCTCAGTGCCCCCAACTCCACTGCCTTCCCTCTGTTGGGAAGGAGCTACCCATCCACTTTCCTGCAGGGACCCCGGATCCTCCCCGGTCCCCACCATTTGGCTTCAGGGATGGGAAATGATTCCTCATTGGACCAACCCCTCCCTGTTCCCTCTTTCAGCAAACCCCACTCCCTGGACAGGACGGGGTCGGGGAGGGGGAGGTCTGAAGCACAGCTTGGCCAACCCTGAGAAAGCCTGGAGAAGGGGAAGGAAGGAAGGAGGGGCTGGAAACAGGAATAGAGATCCAGCCGTGGCCGCCCAGGGGCCGTGGCCCCTTCCCCCCACCCCTTTCGCCACAGGAGTGGACACCTGCCCCACAGGGCTTCTTGCCCTGGGAATTTGAGCTTGGGAACAAGAGGGGCTGGGTGCACGCCATGTTGAACGCCGGAGTTGTCAGGGTTTTTTTTCCCCCCAAGTTAGAATGAGAAAGACATGAATAAATTCTCTTTTCTGAATGAGCCAGCCTCAGTGTGATCCAGTAACTTGCCATCAAAACTGCGTGGGTTTCTATATTGTAGGATTCTGTTTCTGTGAAACGTCCAGAACAGGCAAATCCACAGAGACAGAGAGTGGGTTCGTGGTTGCCAGGGGCTGGGGGAGGGGATGGGGGTGACTGCTCATGGGCACGGGGTTGCCTTTTGGGGTGATGGAATGTTCTGGAATTAGATAGAGGTGATGGATGCATGTCTCTGTGAATGTACTAAAACCACTGAACTATACACTTTAAAAGGGTAAATTTTATGGTATGTGAATATATCTCAATAAGGCTTTTTTTTTTTAATTAAAAAAACCTGTCTGAATGCCAGCTGTGCCCTTTTGCCACACGACCTCAAGGCAAGATGCTTCACCTGCCTGGATTTCCCTTTTGTTCTCTGTAAATTGGACATAAGAGCAGGTATGTGATCCTGACCTGTACCTTTAGGAGGAGGGATGGAAGGAGGGTCCCCGTTGGGCACCAGGGTCCTGGTTTCGGGCAGGAATCGTCAGTGGGCGCTGACACTGTGGGATGACCTGGAGGAGGAGTGGTATTTGCAGAGACTGAAGGATCTCCCTGAAAATTGCTTATTAATCACAAAGGGGGAAACAGTGACTCTCCGGTGAGATGCCCGGCAGACACTACATCACACTGCGCTCAGGAATGACACTCCCACTTCATTCACGGTTCCTGCAATGGCCCACCCGCCCCCTTTCCCCCCACCCCAGCTTGATTTCCTCTGGACCTGCTGTAGGTCAAACGGCGATTAAAATCAGCAGTAACTCTCAGAACTGAGACTGAAATGTCGAAAGAAGCCAAGGATGTATGTCCCCCACAAAAGGACCACAGAGCCACTCCGCTCTGGTAGCGGCCAAAGGTTTCCCACGATGAGAAAGGAGAAAAACCAGAGGGCAGATTGGGGGCTGCAGATTTTCCTGCAAAGAGTCGTAAAGGTAAGCACTTGGGGGTTGGTGGGTCCCTGGTGAGAAAGTAACCATGGACCATACACAGTCTGGTGGGTGTGGCCGTGTGCCAATAAAGCTTCATTTACAAAGACAGGGAACGGGCCGGATGCAGCCACGAGCCACAGTTCTCTGACCTCTGGTTAAACATGCTCCCTCCCAAGAGGCACCTATGAAGGCTTGCGATGGTATGTCCATCAGCAGGGTGACGGGTGGGTAAGTTGTGGTGTCTTCTGAGGGTAGAATACTACACAGCAGGGAAAAGGGGTGTGGGGTGTAAGTGGGAGATACCAAAGCAAGAGTTAATGCAAGAGGGCTTCCCTGGTGGCGCAGTGGTTAAGAATCTGCCTGCCAATGCAGGGGACACGGGTTCGAGCCCTGGTCTGGGAAGATCCCACATGCCGCGGAGCAACTAATCCCGTGAGCCACAACTACTGAGCCTGCGCATCTGGAGCCTGTGCTCCTCAACGGGAGAGGCCGCGACAGTGAGAGGCCCACGCACCGCAATGAAGAGTGGCCCCCGCTCGCCGCAACTGGAGAAAGCCCTCGCACAGAAACGAAGACCCAACATAGCCAAAAATAAATAAATTAATTAATTAAGTAATTTTAAAAAAAAAGACTTAATGCAAGAGAGGGACGGCACAATGCCACCCATAGAAGATGTGTAGGCCACACACCACGCAATGCTGAACATTGTCCCTGGATCCATAAACGTGCATGTAAACGTTTTTAAAAGAATGACAAAGTTACAGACAGTGGACGATGCTTCTGTGCAAAAGGGGGAGGGACCGAGGTGGTTTCATGGGATGCTCCTCCTGTTTTACAGCCTTAAAACAAAGACCACTGGGAAGAGATCAAAGCCACTGGATGTGACCCCCTGGGGGTCCCCGTGGGGGGTGCAATGCCCTCGCTGGAGGACACCTTTGCCCAAATCGTTTGCTGCTGCCCAGGGTTGATGGGGACCTCGGGTGATGCTCATGGGCACTGAGGGAGCCCAAGGAACGCGGTCATCTTCATAACTGTCCCCTGGGAGCCAGTGACCTCTCCACATCTCTCCTCTCCTCAGCCCACCCCTCCCTACAGCTCCCCATCACACTGAGAGCAGAATGCAAACGCCCACCAACGTCCTGGGGGTCTTCCTGCCCTCCCCTCCTCCCTCTCTCCCCCTCCCTCACTCTGCTGCATACACACGGGCTTCCTCTTCGCTGTTCCTGCAACACACCAGGCATGGTACTGCCCCAGGGCCTTTGCACGGGCTGTGCCCTCTGCCTGGACCACCGTCCTGTCATCCCGATTTCACTCAAGAGCCCCCTCATGTCCACCGGGCATTATTTTTACTTATCCGTCTTTCCCAGCGGACCGCGAGCCCCATGATCTCCGTTTGGCGGCTGCGTCTGCGGGCCCCCGCACGGTACCTGGCATGTGGCGGGGAGGTGGGGAAATACTGGTTCACTCCACAGTCGAACAAGACTGATCTGTAGTGACGGGACCAGCGGGCGCCTGGGGAGGAGGAGGGCGGAGGGAGGGGGTGCAAGGGGAGCCGGGGGCGTTCGGGACGACGCACACACCACCCCCTCCATGTGGGATGGCTTCATGGGTGCCTGTCCACTGTGCCTACGGAGAGAAACACTTAAACCATTTTTATACATGAACCTCAATTCCAGAACGAGGTTTCGGGTACATACGTGTACACACACCCACGTACCCGGGGGTGTGGGGACAGGATAAGGCTCCAGCGTGTAGATGGTGGCCGTCTCTGTCCGCGGGGCCGGTGTTGTTGCGATTTTCCTTTTCTTGGCTACAGTCAATGGAACAGTTTTGTGGAAAACGAGGAAGAAATATCAACCTGTGTTGAAATGAGGAGATGAGGGGCTGGCTTTGCCCCTGAGACGTGGGGAGTTTTACATGAGTCCGTGCTGGGGCCAGAGCCACCTTCCAGCCTCAGGGCGGTGGGGGGCGGGGTGGGGGAGGGCAGTGGGGGGAGGAGAGGAGGGTCTGAGGAGAGGCGGCTGTGACCCTGACCCTGACTACGGGCGTCACTAAGGCAACTTGAGCAGCCCCCTGCAGTCTGACCCACACGGTCCCAGGAGCACCCTCCTAGCTCCTCCTCTGGGTTCGGGGAACCCAGCCCGCTCCTCCCCTCCTGTGCCCCCACCTGGACAAGCACAATCCTCAGCGCCTGGCGCCCTCCCCCGTCTGTCCTCCCCGCAGCCGCCAGCAGAGGGCGCCTGTGAGCACCTGAGTCAGGCCCCGCCCCCTCCTCTGCCCACAGCCCTCCAGGGTCCCACCTCCCTGGGATAAAGGATCCCACAGCCCCCTCCCTTGGCTCCCCCGATGCCTCGTCCAAATTGCACCCCCCGCACTGCCTCCGTCGCCTGTGGCTTCACGTCCCCGCAGCATACGTCTCTGTACTTTGTGTATCCTCCCCCACCCCCAGAACCCAAGCTCCTGAGGGCAGGGCTTTGTTCAAGGCAGACCCTCGGGAGCTCCCAGGCCCAGAGCAGAGAGCCCGACGCCGGAACCCCTGTGCTGAGCTGCACCGGGCACCGGGGACCACAGCCCAGCCAGGGCCTCCCCGGAGCCTGGTCTGCGGCTGGGGGGCGGGGCGGGGGGCGGCGCCTGAACAGTGGGCGTGGCCTTCACACAGCCACTGCACCCCTGCATCAGATTGAATGGTGTCCCTCCAAATTTCACCTCCACGCATAACTTCAGACTTATGGTCTTACGGAGAAATAGGGCCTTTGCAGATGTGATTAGTTGGCATGCAGTCCTGCTGGAGTAGGATGGGCCCTAAACCCAAAGACGCATCCTTATGAGAGAAGACAGAAAAGACGGCCACGCAACACGGAGACCAGAAGCCGGGACAGACCGGGGATCCTCACCCTCACAGCATCCAGAGCTGGGACACGACAAATCCCTGCTGTTTTGAGACACTGAGTTCGTGGTACAGCCACCGCAGGAAAGGAACATGCCCCACTGTCCCAACAGCTCTGAGCTGGTTTTTACCCCCATTCTGCAGTGGGGAGTGGTGGTGGTCTCAGCTGGGGGCAGGAGGGATGCTGACCCTGCTCTTTATATGGGCACCAGGCCCCCCACCCCCCCGGGGAAATGCAAACCACTTTCAGGTGGGCAGGACTGAACCCTGAGGCCCCGGCCCCCGACAGGACAGGACACGCAAGGCTGTCATTCATTATGGCTTTATTTCTGATCGTCCGGCCACGTCCCACAAGCATCCTGAGCTCCAACTGGTCAGCGATCCTGACCATGTGCCCTGGGGAGGAAGGACGCTCACGCGGCAACCACAGCTCGTCCATGGCTCACACACTCACACGTGGGGAAGGATAGGATGGGCCGGGCGGGGCCGGGCCCATACCCGCCCCAGAGGTGGCCGGGCACTCGGTAAACAGTCTTTGGGGGAGACGGGCCACCGGGCAGGGAGAGGGAGGGACGAGAGAGAGGACCTGCAGCCTCCACGCCTGCCCCTCCCAGGCCTGACGGGACGGACAGTCAGCCGAGCCAGGAGCCCCCAGGAGCCCGTTCCCTCCAGTGAGCATCGGGCAGCTTTGGGAGCAAGCCAGTCCCCAGCCCCTCCAGGCCCCTCAGAACCAGAAGGCAGGCGAGCCCTCCCCGGTGGCCAGGAGGCCCCTGGAGTCCCCTCTCCTGGACCCTGACGCCCCAGCACTCAACACTTAACTGACTGTATTGCTAATGAATCTGAACACCTGGGTCTCCCTGAGGTCAGTCCCAGCCCTGCCCCCTCCACCCCTTCTGAGCGGCTCAGGCCCCACCAGGCACCTGGTTTGTGGGACTCAGGCCCGGACCCGCCCCCGCAGGGTCCCAGGAAGAGCTGCTCCCATGGTCACGTCTCCTCCTGGGGTGGGGGGGTGCCCACTCCCCCCGAAAGCATCCTCCTCCTTGCATATGAGGAAACCAAGGCCCAAGGAAATGAGCAGAGGGGCCGCCCCCTGCCCTGGGGGCTCCGCAGGGGGACAGGCTGAGCGCAGAGCCCCAAGAGTCCGGGGCGGGGACAGGAGGGGCAGAGGCAGTGCGAAGCAGGGTGAGCAGCGCAAGGGCCCCTGGGGAGGCTGCCAGGTGTTCAAGGCGCCAGCCGCCCAAGGGGGCTCAGGGGAGTCGCGTCCCAGGGCCGGCTGGGTGAGGGCACAAGGCTGCAAGGGGGCGGCCAGAACCCGGAGACCCAGAGGCGGCGCCACCCTCTCCAGACGGGAGGGAAGGGAGTACCCGGGTCGACGGAGGGGGTGGGGATAGCCTCGAGGTCAGACGCAGAGCCAGCACGGGGGTGGCCTGGCCCTGACCCTGTTGGCCTGCGACCGCCAGGTCCACGGTCAGCATCACGGGCCAGCATCACGGGCCGGGGTGAGGGCGAGGCTGAGCTGGGCGCAGTTCCTCTTTCCTGGCGTGGCTTACGCGCCCCGAGGGCCACGGGGCCAACTCCAGGGCGGGGGCTCATCCACACTTCTGTCCCCGAGTCCGCGGCCAGGCCCCAGACCAGACCTCCACCAGCGCTCCTCCGAGGGAGCTCAAAGGATAAACAAGAGAAAGAAGTCCCCAAATCCTCAAGAGCAACACAGAAAAGCTCTGTAATTCAGGGTTACAGCTGCCGAGGGGCAAGGCCCTGCCCTCCTGCCGGCGCGGAGCAGCCATGTCACTGCGTCTTGGCCTTCAGCAGTCTCTGAACTGTTTTGTACAGGAGGTCGAAGTGCTGGGGGCAGCGGGAGGGCTCCAGTGAGGTCGGGCGACCCCGCCAACAGGAAGGCCCTCGGGCTGCCCAAGAGATCTCCTGAGAGGCCTCGCCTCCCCCAGTCCCCTGCTCACCTGGACCGCCGTGTAGGCCATCCCGAGGTAGGCGCCGATGCAGACGGCCAGAAGCAGGTCGAAAATGGCCGGCTTGACCCTGGGGAGGGGAGGGGGTGTCGGGGTGGGTCAGCGGGCTGCTCCCAGCTGTCCCGAGGACCCAGTCCCCTGGACGGTGACCCAGGGCGCTCACCTGTAGGCGTTCATCACCTGCTTCAGCTGGTCGTAGAAGACAAACTCAGGGTCCCTGGTGAGAGAGCGCTTTCTCAGCAGGCTCACCCTGATAGCAGGGCCACCGGAGGTCCCACCAGCCTAGGAACGTGGCGGGGGAAGGGGGTACCCCAGGTGTGTGCCTGCACAAGGCTGCCATTGCCCCTCCTGGGGAAGGACCATCCTTTATTCTCAATTAATGTCTTTCCTGTTGCTTTCTGGGGTGTACTCTCTAAAACGAAGTGTGGTAACTGTAGAAATTATCTGGTCTGGGAAGCGTTTCTATTGAGGGAGAACGACCACAGCCTAGGAATTGGAGGCCCCCAGCTCCACAGCTGTGGGTCCACTCTGAGCCTCAGTTTCTTCTTCTATTCAAGAGCTTGCTCTCCCTGGAGCGCCATGAGTTGGGAGGAAGGTGGAGAGCCAGTGAGGGGCACCAAGCTTTCCAGGGGGTGTCTCCTGCCTGTGGATCCCCCAGACACCCCTCCTCGGTCCTTGCTCAGCCCAACCAGGGAGCATGGGAGCACTGAACAGAAAGAAGACAGAACTCAGGAGGCCTGCAGTGGGGAAGAGCATCCCGAGGGCAGGAGGGGACCTGGGGTGTGAGTCACCCGAGGCCCAGAACACAAAAGGTCCACGAAGGGTAGCTGGGGGTATAGGGCTGCCAGATAAAACACAGGGCTTCAGTTCTACGAGGACTGCAGATACAGAAGAAATGGGCTTTCAGTGTAAGTATGTCCCAGACGCTGCGTGGGCTATACTTACACTGAGACAATCTGTGGTTCACCTGGAACTCGTTTAACGGGGCACCTGCACTTCTCACTTATCGGGTTTATTTTTCGTCCGGTGTTTCTGTCTGCCCCATCCGGCCCTGGGGGGAGGAAGGCCCTAGAAGAGGCCACCCGCTGGCTGGCGGGGTGGCGCCCGGCCTCACCGCTTGTCGGCCTTGACGTGGTGCGGCCTGACCTCCTTCAGGTAGTGGCTGAGGTAGTGCTCCAGCGTGCTGAGGAGCGGGCCGTCCTTGCCCACCAGCTGCGCGGCCCGCGGCTGGGTGGTCAGCCAGTCCATCACCGAGTCCAGCCGCTCCTGCTGGATCTGCTGCGGGGAAGCGGCCGTGGTCACGGGACCCCCGCCCCCGCCCCACCGGCCCCCCCCGCCCGCCCGCCCGCCCATTACCATCTGCTCCGTGAAGACTGGCATGTCCGGGGGCGTCCCCTGCAGAGAGAGAAGAGCATGGGGCTGAGTCCAGACCTGCCAGCGGCCGGGCGGGCGGGGTGCTCACGGGCGGGCGGGTGGGGGCTCACCTTCTCCGTCAGGTTGTAGATGACACGGGTCAGGGCCTCGGCGATGAGCCTCGTGTTTCGGGTCAGGGTTTTAGAGTCAACCCGGGACCTTCGAGGGCAGATTTTAAAAACACATATATCAGGAATTGGCATCGTTCGTAATCGCCGAAAACCAAGAGCGAGCATATACCTGATAATGATAAAGACAAGCAGAGCGACGGCCCTCCCAGCAGACGGGCGCCCCCCCGCACCGCGGGCTCCTCTCTGGGCCGGGCCCGCTCCCGACGGGGCTGCCCTGCACCCTGGGTGCCCGGGCCGAGCCTGCGCCCTGTGGACGCGCGTCTGCCTCAGTGACTGGCGGCCCCGGGCCTATCTCCTCCTCTGGACCTTGGGGGAGGTCAGGACACCCGCCTCCATGGGCTGCTGAAGGTGGAGTTGCTGTAACGCCCTGTAGTGGGGGCAACAGTGTCCCCCAAATTCACACCCCCCCGGAACCTGGGAATGGGACCCAATTTGGAAGTAGGGTCTCTGCAGACATTATTAGCTAAGATATGATCACACTGGAGTAGGGGGGCCTGAAGTCCCACGGCTGGTGTCCCTATAAGGAGGGGAATTTGGACACAGGCACGAGAGAGGGGCCACGTGACCACGGAGGCGGGGACGGTGGCACGGCCACAAGCCCAGGGACACCAAGGGCTGCCAGCAACATAGGACCGTAGAAGAGGAGCCTCAGAGGCAACACATCCTGACCCAAGTGGGCGTGGGGTGGGGGGCTGCCCCGGGAGGTCCCCCACCTCCCCCCAAGTCTTCCCTCCATCGAGCCACACCCTTCTCCTGGCTCATGCCCCTCAGTTCTAGCACCACCTCCTCCAGGAAGCCTGCCGGATGCCCAAGGACCGGCTGATGCCCCGGCCCATGCCTGCTCCGACGGCGGTGCTCACCGCACGTCCATGATGCTGCTGCGCTGGCCGTCACGGTGGCTCTCCAGATGGGACAGGGTGAAGGCAGGCAGCCGGCGGATGGCGAAGCGCTCATGCTCCCAGGCCAGGATGTCCTCCGCCAGGTTGATCTTCTTGTGCACCATGGAGAACCGCACCTCGGGGAACTGGTGGGCGGCCACCTGCAAGGGGCACTCTCAGGCTCTGCCCGGTGCCCGCGGGCCGCGCCCCAGCCCCGCCTGTCTCTGTGGAGGTGGCCCCTCGCGTCCAGCGGGTCCCAAGTCCCTCCCCGAACCTCCTGCTTCTGGAACCCAGGGAGAAGCCCACCTGCCCCCCCCCCCAGAAAACCCACCTGAGGCTCACCCGAGGCCCCAGGGTGCGCAAAGCTCCCATGTCCCAGCCTGGCCTCCGGCGGGGCGCCTACCGTCTCGAGCTCCCGCAGGAAGGAGTGCTGTAGCGTCCCCTCCCTGGGCGGCTTGGACACGTGCAGGTGCAGGCTGTCCCCCCGGCCCAGGGTGTCCAGGCAGAGGACGAAGGCCACGTTGTCCTGGAGCAGGCTGGAATCTGAGTGCAGTGAGGGCTGGTGGGTGGAGGTGGGGGGGAGTACCGGGGGCCCGGACCCCACCCTGGCCACTGGGGCCGCTCACCTGTGTGGTCCAGATTGTCTTCTAACCAGCGCTTGGTGCCCTGGTAGTTGAACTTTCCTCCTCCAGAAGCAAAGAACAGGAGGTTGTACCTGGCGGGAAGCAGTGGGGCACCAGCGTTGACACGTGGGAGTCCAGGTCCCCGACAAGGAGGAGGTGGTCTCCCCCCAAGTACGAAATCCAACCAGCCTTCAGGGTTGGGCCTCCCTATCCTGGCACTGCTGACACTGGGGAGTCCTGGGTGCTGTGGGGTGTGCAGCAACATCCCTGGCTCCCACCCAATGGATGCCAGGAGCCCCCGAGTCATGATGATCACAGATGTCCCCAGACATGGCCCAGTGTCCCCCAGGGGCTCCAGGTGACAAGCACAGCTTGTGAGAAGCATGGCTTCAGGGGCCTCACTGAATTCTTGAAACCAGGAGAGACTGGGTGAACCAACCGGGAAATAAAAAGTGACAGGTGATTCAGCACCCCGTCCCTCGAGCAGGACTGAAGCCAGGGGTGTCGTGAAGGACCGTGTCGTGAAGGACCATGTCCCCGCGCCGCCCCCCCCAGCCCCATCCATCCCGCCGTGGCCACGGCGGTCCTTATAGGAGAAGAGACACCTGGAGGAAGCGGAGGCCACGTGACACTGGGACCGAGGAATCCATCACTGCTGGAATCCGGCAGCAGCGGGAAGGACCCTCCCCTGGGGTTTCAGGAGGAGGCGTGGCCCTGCTGACACCCTGATCTCAACCTCCCCTCCCCGCCCGGAACGTGAGCACCCCTGCTGCTCAGGGCGCCTGCGTGCATGGGGCAGGGCCCGGCAGCTCAGCGAGACTCGCTTGTTACTGGGCCCCTGCCGTCCCAGGGCAGCGCGGTGTAGGGATGAGCGCCCACACCGGTGACCAGCCGTGCCCAGGGCCGCGACGGGGAGACGCCAGCCTGAGCAACCGGCTCGCAGGTATTTGTGCTTCTTGCCGTTAGAGCGTCCCCGGCTCTTCCGGGAGGAGCGAGGGCAGCCCGGTCTCCTGGGGGGGATTCCCGGGGATGCACCCGGGAGGAGCTAGGCTCCACGACCCGACACTGTGATTCCAGGGTCGTAACCGCCCTGCCCCCATCACTTACGCGGCGTGGGTGCGCTTGTAGGTATAGAGCCGGGAGAAGAGACGGGTGAGCTCCAGCAGCACGGAGATGCCACTCCCATTGGAGTCCGCGCCGTGCGACAGCCACTGCGGGTGTGCAGAAAGGAGGCCGAGGTCACCCCACGTCCACGTGCGGCGCCTCGCACCCCCCCACCCCCCCCCGAATCTCGCCCCCGGTCCACGTCTCCAGCGCAGCTGGGCTCACCCACCCTGCGCAGCCCAAACCCAAGACCGATGGCCCCTGGGCGCCGCCCGGCCTCCACGCACGCGGGAAGCCCCGTGCACAGCCTCCGTCCAGCCTGGGCATCCGCCCTGGGAGCTTCCTCCAGCTGGACCTCCGGCCTTCTGCCCCCCCGCGCTGTGAACTCCCCCCACGCGTCTGGGTCCTGCGCTCTAAGGCGACATTCCCCACAGGGAACGACTGGTTCTTGGAGAGAAAAAAACTGGGTTGTTTGCATGGCTTGGGACCCTCCCCCAGTCACAGCGCACCAACTGACACACAGCGTGCGATGTCGTTCAAGTTCACAGGGAGGGGGCGACGGGATGCTCAGTGAGGGAAGCCAGACACAAGGACACACAGGGTGTGACCCCACGGAGGGGAAACGTCCAGGACAGGCCGATCCACAGACACGGAGAGTGGGTTCCTGGCTGTCGGGGGCTGGGGGAGGGGTGGGGTGACTTCATAGGGAGGGGGCTTCTTTCAGGGGGATGGAACGCTCTGAAAGCAGAGAGCGGTGATGTCTACACAATTTTGTGAATTCACTAAAAACCTCTGAATTGCGTGCTTTAAAAGGATGGATTTTATGTTATGGGAATTACATCTCAAAAATTTAAGAAAATTTCACAGGAAAGGGAAAATGAGGACACAGTTGTCTAAAAAGGCTCTGTGGGGGTGGATGATGAAAAGGGTGAGAACGTGGCTCTGAGCCAACTATCCAGGGCCGGCCTCTGGGCCCCGGTGTCCTCAAGGACAGCCTTGGCCTCCCAGGCGGGGCGGCCCGCAAGGCGCGGTCAGGGGCGCACGCCCGGCTGCAGGCCCTCCCAGCACCCACACTGTCTGGTTCAGCTGGCTGTTGGTTCTCCAGCAGGAACCTCCCACCCCACCGTGCCGGGGGCTCTGAGGGCACAGCCCCGGGTGGCCTGCAGCCTCGAGGGACGCTGGCCAGGCCAGCCCTCAGGGGCGCCGGGAACCGGACTTCGGGGGCCCCCTGTCCTGACACTGTGCAGACACAGGGTCTGCACGGGCACCTGCTCTCCTCCTGGGTCTGGGGTCTCGGCCGTGCCGGGCAGAGGTGCCTGCGTGACCGGCCCCCAGTGAGAATCCCGGGCTGGGTCTCGTGGGCCTCCCTGGGGACCACCCCTCCCTCTGCTGTCACGTCTCGTTTGGGGGAGTGAAGCTTCACGATGACACCCGTCCCGCAGGGTGTTCACAGGGCCCTGAGGGCACGGACGTACCGGGGCCACCCCAAAGGCATCGTAGTGGGCCACGATGACGATGGTAGGCAGGTCCTCTCCGCCCAGCCCAGTCAGCCGCCCCTGCAGAGACACAGGCGTGAAGGGCCAGCCGGCCCGAGGCAGTGGCCGCCCCCGACCCGGCGGCAGTGTTCTCGGCTTTGCCGGCTACACTGTGGACACGGCGGGTGGCTGGATGTGGCCACCGGGAAACCAGGCCCACCCTTCAAAGGCCGAGCCCCGCTGACGGCAGGCACGGCAAGGTCCTGACAGCGCAGGAAGAGCTCGGGGGGTCGGGGTCCGGCGCCCTGGCCGAGGTCCTCCTGCGTAAACCGGCCCCCGGTCAAGTCCAGCAGGGAACAGTCGGCAAAGACATCCTGTCAGGAGCAGGGCCCGCGGGCGGTCTGAGCCGGGGGCAGCATGTGCTGAGGCCCCACGCCCCTTACTCTCTGGACAGAGGGCAGCTCTGCAAGGCCTCAGCTGTGGCCTCCTCGTGGGGGGAGGGGAACAAAACCGCCGGAGGCTTTTTTCAGGGGGTAGGGGCGGGTGCAGCGAGACAACCCCACGGGCGGCCCGTGGAGCTGACCCTGGTGGGGAGAATGCGAGGGGGAGAACTTGGACCTTGCTCTGGCCTGGATGCCTGCATATGCCCGCCCTCCCGGTGGGAGATTAGGCTTTAATTGCTGCCCAGAGCTCTGCTCTCCGCCAGCTCAGCTGAGCCCCCGTGATGTTACTGTTAGGGGAAGGGCCGGCCACTCGGGGAGGGGGCTCTCGGTGGGGCAGGGGTGGGGGGAGGAGGAGGTGAGGCAGGGTGTGTGTGGCTGGAGGCCCATCTCTCCATAGGGCGGGCGGGTGGGCAGCCATCTGACCCGATTTCCCAGTCAGAGGCTCCCTCTAGTGGGGACGGGCAGTGAGGCATGCCAGGCACTCACTTCCACGCTGGTGATGAGCCAGTCGCTCACGGCCTTGCTCTGGACCCCGCTGGTGACCATCTGGAAGCCGTTGGCGGTGGCGGTGTGAAGCAGCACTGAGGACGGGGGCGGGGAGGACCAGCCTGAGCCCGGGGGCTGCCCTGCCGCGGCCCGGGGGTTCCCGGACCAGAGCCAGCATGCTCACCACCCCAGCACCCCAGACTCCAGGGGTTCAATCTGAGCAAAAGCAGAACTGACCACACAGACTAGAACACAATGCAGTACCTGGACACGGGCAAGAACCTGGGTGTCCAGTATAAGAGCCGGTGAAACAGTCACCCGGACACCACTCAGGCCGGTGAGGAGGGCGTGTGCGCCCTCGCTCTGCGGGACCGTCAGGGACCGTTCCTAAATCACGAAGGCGCGTGCACAACCTCTGACCCAGCTCCCCAAGGATCACTTCAGCAGTGACCCCAAAACAGGAGTTTCCCATCAGATGGCCCACGATCCTCCAGCCCAGCCCCAAAAGCAAACATGGCGTGAGAACTCAAAGTTCCATAAAAAGGAAAGTTCCATTCTCTCCTGAGCCAAGGTGAGGTGGTGCCCACCTCGCTCCATGCGAGCCAGTGGTCCACTGCGCCTGCCACTTTTTCACCTGGGGGCAGCGGCTGCCCTAAAACGCCTGTGAGCTCACCCTGTCTCAAGCCCTTCCGTTCTTTACACATTTAAACACACAACCGTGGGAATTCCCTGGCGGTCCAGTGGTTAGGACTCCGCGCTTTCACTGCCGAGGGCCCGGGTTCAATCCCTGGTCGGGGAAGTAAGATCCTGCAAGCCGTGCGGTGCGGCCGAAAAACAACAATGACAATGACACACACCCCAATCGTGATGGCCATGGGAGGTGTCATCACTGGGGGAGCTGGGAGGGTGCCTCTCAGGAACCGTAGTATGTCCGCAACTTCTTCCAAACCCTAGCGTTATTCCAAAACAAACAAGCTACGCCTAAGAAAGTGTTGTGATCCTGATCTATGATCTTATATTCTGGTTTTTCCACCGACCAACGTAAAATAAGCACTTTCTCACACCTGATGCCATTTCTTAACGGCTGCTTAATATTCCACCAAGTAGCTGACTCCTCCTCCTCTCTTCCACTCTAACTAGAAATTAAGATCTTTCCAAAAACTCACTCTTGTGCTGCCACAATGCAGACGGCCACTGTCCAGACTTTAATCCAGACCAGGGTTTGGCAAACTTTCTCTGTAAAGTGCTAGAGAGTCGAAATTTTTAGCTCTGTGGGCCAGTCTGTCACAGCCACTTAACTCTCCTACTGTAGTGTGAAAGCCACCATAAGCCGTGTGTAACACTGGCTGTGTGCCGATAAAACTTTATTTACACAAACAGGCGGCCAAGGGCCACAGTCTGCCACCCCCCAGTCTAGCATCCACGCAGCTAATAATCTGGCCAGGAGGAATGACCCTTTCTTTACAGCTTAAACACATACCCACAAACTGTTTCCCCAAGGAGCTGGGCGAGTCCACTGTGTGGACAAACCTGCCTGCCTTGCCCACTCTCGTTGGCTCTGAGGACCAGCTTCCTTTTCCTACACCTGCGATTGGATCCTTTTGGCTCAATTCTTTGACCACTTTTGCTAGCTCACTCTCCCCCATGGCCCCCGGACCGGTCAAACGGCAGAGCTCCCAGCTGCCAAGCTCACTGCAGCATCCCCCAGCCCGGGAGAGGGGGTCCTGGAAACTGCACAGCGGGGCCCCTCTCCGCACGACCCCCGCCCCGAGCCCACCTTCGGCGGCAGAAGCGGAGCCCTGGGAGGCGGATGCAGCCTGCGTCTGCTCGTAGATGGACAGCAGAGCGTCGTCCTCCACGGCGAAGTACACGGGCACGATGGTCTCCATGGCCAGCATCTCGGGCTCGATCTCCATGAATTGCTGCGGGAGAGACAAACGTTCACGCGGCTTCGGGCAGCGGGGCCCGGGGCTGCCCCTGGAGGGCGGGCACCGGGGACTGGACGGGATGGAGCTGGAGCCGGTGGGGTGGGGCGGGGCGGGCCTCACCCGGATGACGTCCTGCGGCACCGCGGCCATGGCCCGCGGCAGGATGATGACCACGGCACCGGCCGACTGGCGTAGGGCGCGCTGGTAGCGCTCGTACGAGAAGTCCAGCAGCCGCATGAGCACGCAGCGCCGGCTCAGGACGTCCGCGTCAATGGTGCGCGCCTCCGTGTTCAGCACCGCGTTCCGCGTGCCTGCAGGGAGGGGTCCCTCAGCTAGCCGCCCACCCACCGGAGCCGCGCCCACCCCAACCCCGGGCTCGCGGGGCCTTCCGAGAACTCAACGAAAACTAAGACCCTTCTCCTTGAACCAACTCCCCTACCCCTACATTCCTAAACCAGGGCTGGACCCACTGTTCCTGCTCTGGCACCCTCCCTCCGCCACTGCACCACGGCCACAGTCATCCCTCAGAGAGTGACGTGGTCCCTGCTCACCCAGCCGCCCCACGAGGATATGTGGGCTTCCTGCCAGGCTGGGTGCTGTGCCCCCCCGCCCCATGTCCCTGCGGCAGCTCAGGGGCGGGTGCCCTCACCCCAGCCCACAGAGACAGCCAGCAGCCCCCCAAGCCACCCACCCGTAAGGCGGGACCGTCAGCAGGAGCACCGGGGTTGGAACCCAGTCGGTCCTGCTCCCCCAGCCCTCCTCCCCGGGTTCCCCGTGGCTCCTGGGACGCAGGGCCCCACAGGTGCCTCACACCCTGCCCAGGGTGTCAGGAGACCCCCAGCACAGAGCCCAGCACCCACTCCAGGGTCTAGTCCCCAGCAGAGGGAGCCCCCAGGCTACAGGACTGCCCCCCACAGTTCCCAATGACCCGAGGAAAACCCAAACCCTGCCCTGGCTGACCTGACCAGTGGCCCCCGTCCCGCCCTCCCCAGGCCAGGGCCCCCTCCTCTCACAGCTCTAACACGGCCTTGTCCATGTCCCCGGGGCCCTCGCTATCTACTCCCCTAACTAGCCTGGGGGTTCCAGGGGTAGAGACCTCGTTCACCACAGTGCAAACCCAGCATCGCCTGGCGACTCCCAGCCCAGCAGGCTCAGGACATGGAACGAACCAACGCCCGGTCTCCCTGAAGCCCCTCAGGAAGGAAATCACCAGGGTCTGTCCATCTTCTTCCACTCAGGGCTGCACTGTTCCCCCTGGGCCGTCCTGGGCGCTGTGGGGTGTGGAGCAGCCTCCCTGGCCCCGCCCCCTCGATGCCAGAAGCCCCCTAGTCATGGTAACCACAGAGGATGCCGGACGTGGCCTGGTGTGCCCTGGGGGCAGGACCACCCGGGTTTCTCTCCTCTGGGAGCTCAAGAAAGGGCCAGAAAATCAGGGAGGGAGGGAGAGGCTGCTTCCGGCTTGGACCCCTCCCCGCTCACAAGCTTTTCCAGGCAGCTGACCCCTCCCCACCTGAGCAGAAGTAGGCTACAGCCAGATTGCACAGAGCGCTTTTCCAAGGCCAGCAGGTCCCCTCAGACACAGAGCACTGCTGTCCTCAGAGCTCTACTGGAGAAAAGCGGCGAGAAGCTGCGTGGACATTTCAGCGCAACGAGGAGGGGGCGCCAGCACCCACGGGTGCACGGTATGCAGCGGCGGGCCCTCGGGGCCATCCCTGCACTGATGGGAAAGGGGGCTCAGGCAGGCCCCCAGCTGCCAGGGCCACCAGCACTCAGCGGGATGCTGCCAGAGATCCAGATTCTTAGGTCAGATCACCCAGGTGACAAAGGCACACGGCGAGTCCAAAATGTCTCACAGGTCCCAGGCTGACCCAGGATGCACAAAGACAAACAAACCCTACTGCACATGGGGGCCAGATATGGCCCTTAGGGCCTCCAGTTGGAGACCCACACACTGAGTGTCAAAATAACAATGCAGAGAAACAGGTCTGCTTCCCCCAGGAAGCCAGAGTGTGCTGCCTGGAGGTCGAGGCTGCCGGGCAAGGCGACACCTGTGTCCTCAGGGATGCACCAGGCCCAGGCGGCCTCAGGCTCAGGTCCAGGAGCGAGGTCCCCACCTCTGCTTTCCAAGGATGTGCCATCGGGAGAAGGGTCGCTTCCTACGGCTCATTTTGAGGGCTTGTCCGGCGGAGGGGCCCAGCAGAACACAGAAGGGACAGCGCCCCAGGTGGGAAAAGGCAAGGCTGTGTCAGGGGCAGGGGTCTGTGACCAAGGAGCGAAGCTGGGCCATGCGCCCCAGGCTGGGGGCTGTGTGCCTCTCTCCCGCCCCGGGGCCTTTCCTCTGCTTTAGGGCAACGTGGGAGCCCGGGAGGGCCTGGCGGGGAGGGCGGGAAAGACCTTCAGGGGCCCCTGAAGCTCTGGGAATGCCGGACAGGCCCCTCCCCCGTGTCCCAGCCGCAGCCTCCCAGGGGCGGCTCGGATGTCACCTGTCACCTCGGGGTGGAGCCTACAGAGACCCGCTTTCCAGAGATGGGAAGGGGGTGGTGAAAGCAGAACCAGGTGGGCGCCAGCCCCCCAACCGCCCCCAGAGGCTGAGCGCCCCAAGAGCGGAGACCGTCTTTGCTGGCATGAGGCTGAAGCCAGCGCAGCCTCGGTCACCCCTGCGTCTGGGCGGGCGCTGGACACCTGGACGGAAGTCGCTGGTTCCCACAATGGGACCAGACCTGGACAGAGGTCACAAGCTTCTCTACCGAGGGCCCAGGGCCAGTCCTCTCTCCTTGCGGGTTGCACTGGTCCTTTGCAGCGCGAAGCCACCAACCAGCAAGGGGCGGAGAGCCCATCCCCGTGCCTGGTGTGGGTGCCCACATCCCCACCTCCCAGGGCTGTATCTGAGGGGACCAAGTGGGATGGGTGCGAGCGGCCCAGCCCAGAAAGGCCGGAGTCCATTCGGGGGGGGGGGGGGGTCACACCCCAGCTCAAAGAGCACACGCCTCTCCTTCCCGGCACCCTGCCCGCCTGTTTCTCAACAGGAGTGAACAGGAAGTTGGGAAAGGAGGCCCAGAGCAAGGGTTACACCAGGAGGCGGGAGCTGAGGGCGTGCGTGATGCCGGGGACGCTGCAATCAGCAGTGACCCAGCAGACCAGCCCTCAGAGGCTCCATGACCGGGGAGGAGCCGGGACTCCCTCTGCACCACCGGGCCTTCCCGGACTATCCCGCCAGCATCTCCCCAGGCAGCGGTGGGGACCTCACATCCCTGCCAATGGGGGACGCTGCCTGGTGTGATCTGGGTGGAGATGTAGACGTGTGAGCTGAGATGGGTGGGCGCCCTGCCAGGCCCCTCCGCTCACCCCCGAGCCCACTCGGCATCCAGGTTTCTCACCATGAGCAACAAAGATGGGGGCCGGAAAGGAAGGCATGTGGGGTGGGGGGAGACACCGGGTCAGAAAAAAGAACAGGAAGGAATCCAGGAACAGGGGCGAAGAACTCAGGTAAAGGAGGAGAAGAGGGAAGGAGGACAGGGAGAAAGAGGAGAAGATTCCCGAGGACCTGCGAGGAGAATGATGCAGTCAGGGAGCGGGTCTGCGGCACCTGTCTGGGGCGGGGAGAGGGGGCCACACCCGCAAGCAGGCCAGCGCTGAGCAGGCGGTGGGGGAATACGGGGCATCCAGGCTGCTGGATTACAGCTGCCCAAGGGTCCCGGAGCAGAGCTGGGTGTGCTGGGAGAGCTCCCGGCAAGGCTCCGAGTGCAGTGCGAGAGGGGACAGCGGAGTGACTGGGTGAGGGAAGGTCTGGCGGGTTGACCTGGAGAGTTCTAGAATCCAGGCCTGCTGCTGGACTGCAGGATCCTCTAGACCAGGACGGCAGCCGCTAGTCACACGTAGCTATTCAAGCTTATTACAGTTAACCACCAAAAGATACTAAAGATCTCCCTCTTCCACTGCATGAGCCACATCTTAAAAGACCACCTGTGACAGCACCGGCTGAAACCCTCTCCCCAGGGGGATGTCAACAACACATACAAACTGCCCACTCGTTAGGGGCTCCTGGCCTTCCTCCCCACCGGTCGAGAGCCTGGGGTCTAAAGACATCACTGTAACCCCAAGTTCTCCCCCTCAGCACTGCTGACAATCTGGCCCAGATCATTCTCTGGGAGAGGCCGTCCCAGGCACTGTGGGGTGTGGAGCAGCACCCCTGGGCCTACCTCCTCGATGCCAGGAGCACCCCCAGTCACGACAACCCAAAGTCATCACTCAGCGACCCCTGGGTTGACAACGACTGCACTAAACAGAAACAACATAACTCTGGGGTGATGAGGGATCTGAGGGGAATCTCCAGACACTGCGGCTCCCCAGGGGCCTGGCAGTGGCAGGGGATCCAGGGGGCTCAGGCTAGGCCTGATGTTCCAACGAGAGGCTAGTCCAAGGGAACCAGAGCTCAGAGAGGAGGGGACCAGGGGAACTGGGGAGGGCGGGCCTTGACTTGTGGGGGCCTAAGGCACCAGGCTGGAAGAGAAACCAGAGGCCAGAAGGTTCTGGAACACCAGATACAGCAAGGCTGGGGAAAGAGGCGGAAATTCAGAATGACTTGGGCACTGGGGTCAGAACTTTGACAGATGAGGGAGCAGGGCCGGGGAACAGGAGCTGGACAGGATCCAGCCGTGGGGGCCTGAAATCGTGGAGAGAAGGAGCCAGGGTGGGCTGGTGGTGTTCCAGGAAGCCGAGGGGTGGGTATGCACCAAAGCGGGGAGCAAGAAATGGGGTCCAAGGGATTTCAGGAGCCCAAAGGCAGGAGACTGAAGGATTAGCTAACGAATTCTGAGGAACCTGGCTCATGAGTTGGGACCAGGGAGCAGAACCTGGGGAGAGATGGGCCTTGACACGGGGCCAGGCTGGGGTCAGCGATCAGAGCTTCTTGAGCCCTGAAGGGGGTCAGAATGTAGAACTAGACAAAACACACCGGGGTGCCAGGGGCTGTGCAAGGGTGGCCAGCTCGGCCTGGCAGAACCGCGCTGAGAGGCTCCACTCCAAGTGAAAAAGACCCAAGGTTGGGGCTCTGTTCCAGGTGGGAATCAGAGAGGACCCAGGAGAAAAGGAGCAGGGGCAGCTTGGCTTGAAGGTGGGAGGAAGCTCTGCGTTCTGAAGCATGTAGCCCTTGTCGGGGACGGAGACGGGGCCGGGGTGCTGTGGCAGCCAGCGCGGCGGGTTCCTGGGGCAGAGAGAGCTCGGGGCCTAGCGTCGGTCCAGGTATCCAAGCTCGGACTTGCCTGGGATCTGGGTAAGTGTCTGGCGGCCCAAGTGAGGTCTGCGGGCTGGACTCCTGCTGGACAGGTGGGAGAGGCAGGTCCTGGGGCCCGGGGAGCGAAGACCGAACCGAAGGAGGGGGCATCCTGGCCGGCAGAGGCCGGAGCCTCGGGGAGGGGAGAGGCTGAGCGGGAGGTCAGGTGCGGGGAGGCAAAGCTGGGGGAGGTCAGGAGCCCATGGGGAAAGCCCGGCCCCGGGGGGAGGCCAGGGGCCCGGGTCCACGCACCGTAGGGCTGTCCCTGCAGGTCGTACTGCTGCATGCGGTACACGGTGAACTCGTGCGCCGCGTCGGCGGCGGGCAGCGGCGGCGCCACGAGCAGCAGCACGGCGGGCAGGAAGACGATGAAGCCGAGCGGCAGGCACGATGCCTTCAGCATGTTCTCCAGCACCTCTCCTGCTTCCTCCAGCATCCTGGCCTGCGGCGGGGCCGCGCGGGGCGGCGGCGGGGACGGGACGGCGGCGGCGGCGGCGGCTCACGCGAACTCACCTAGGCATGGGTAGGTGCCGGGGTCCTGCGGGCGCCGCGCCGGGCAGCCCGCGCCCGCTCCGGGGTCCTGCGGGCACCGCCGAGGGCCGCCCGCCCGCCGCGCTGCCTGCTGGGAGTTGTAGTCCTCCCGGCGCGCGCGGAGCCACCTGGGAGTTGTAGGCCCATTCTGTTACTCCCCGAAAGAGGAAGCTGTGGTGGACCGTTTGACTAAGGTTTCACATAAACCCCAAGTCAGAAAATACGGAGACTTAAAAAAAAAAAACTGTAATCGGCGGAACTTACTGAGACCCTGTCTTTGCTGTGGTAGAAGGTGGAGGGATGAAGGGGGTTGTGCAAGACGTGACCCTGCGACCCGGAGAAAAGTTGGGAATAAGGAAGAGAGGGGCCGGCCTGATGCGCTAGGTCTCCTGGGAATTGTAGTCTCATTGAACAAGTACAAGGGGTCATGGGAGCTGAAGTCTTCCTGGCAGAAGTCCGGGAAAAATCACTTAAAACTCCCAAGAAATATATATGTTAACACCATGAGGGCAAAGACTTGTGTCTGTTTTGTGCACTGATGTACTCCTCAGAACTTAACACAAGGCCTGGCACACAGTGGGTGGTTTATATAATTTTTGGATAAAAGAATGAAAGAAGAATCAAGAAATCATGACAGAAGGTTCCTAAAGGGATGTCGCAATGGATTATGGGACTTGTAGTCTGCAGCTTGGTGTTGTGCCGGGGTTGGTGATGTATTTATACTTAGGCGTATTTATATTTGGGACATACTCAGTAAAAAAAAATTATTCGTTCATCAGAAATTCAAATTTTACTGGGTGTCTTAAGCTTGTATTTTCTAATCTGGTCCCGCTGAGAACCCAATTGTCTCTGGGCCAGGGGCCTTAAGGGGCATCAGTAACTCACACCCCCTTGTGCAGATGGGAAGACTGAGGCCAGAGGGTGCAGAGCACATGGCCCTGGCCCCCAGGTTCTGATACCGTTGCCTAGGGAAGTGGGCCTCCCTTCTGTCCCAAGTGAAAGGTGGCAGTTGTGTTGATTAACAGCATGGGTTCAAGTCCCAGCTCCTCCACTTCCCAGCTGTGTGACCTTGGGCAAGTCGCTTCACCTCTCTGAGCCTCCATTTCCTCAGCTGCCAAATATGATGATAAATAATCTAACACTCTTCCTCGGCTCCCCAGGGGTGTGTGAGGATTCAATAAGATAATCCACGTGAATGCACTTGGAAAGGATGAGGCATACATGAAGCGCTCAATAAGTGTTGGTATCATGAGAACGCACCAAGCTCGTGCAGCCTCAGAGCTGCTGCATCCACTGTTCCTGCAAAACACTCGCGGGCCCCCTCCCACTTTCTGCATGGCTAGTTCCTTACTGAAATGATGTTGGACATTTCTTAGTTTGATGTTTGTCACCCCCAGCAAATTGTGACCTTTCCGCGGGCAGGTACCAGGTTGTTTATAGCTGCAACCCCATTGCCCAGAATAGAGCCTGACACACAGTTGTTGACTGAATGAATGAATGAGTCATGAAAACCCCAACACACCAGCCCCTTCCTTCCAGCTGTGTCCCTTGCTTCCAGCCATCCCCAGGCAGGTCCTAGGCATGAGGAGTCAGGAGTGGCTTGGCAGGGCAGGGAAAAGACTGAGAAATTCTGGCCCACGTGATCTTCATCAGCAAATGTTTATTACCTGCTTCTCCATCTACCCCCACTCTTCCAGGCCAGGCTATGAACAGGCAAGACACACACACTCACCTAGAGACAAAGCAAGAAAGGGGCCTGAACTTGGCTCAGATAACGAGGCTTGGACCTTAGGGCTGCCCATTCCGCCTCCTCTCCTGAGCCTTGGTTTTTCTGTCTGTAAAATGGGGAGGTTCAACTAATCCTGCTTTGTGGAGATGAAACCTTGGGGCAGCCCAAAGAATGAAATGGAACATTCATTCGAGTTTTCCAAGGAGAGAAGGAACTGGTATTCATTCTTTCATTCATTCATTCATTCATCAAAGAGGCAGTAACAGACAGGGATCCAGAAGTCACCTGTGGGGACTTCCCGGCGGTCCAGGGGTTAAGACTCCACGCTTCCACTGCAGGAGGCGTGGGTTTGATCCCTGATCAGGGAACTAAGATCCCGAAAAAAAAAAAAAGTCACCTGTCTCGGTTTGAATCCCAGCTCTGCCTCTTCCCAGTTGTGTGACCTTGCGTAAGCTACCTAACCTCTCTGGGTCTTAGTTTCTCCATCTATAAAATGGAGTTAATGATGGTACCTGCCTCCTGGAGATTTTCCAAGGATTAAATGAGTTAGTACAAAGGTGACTAGGATAACGTTGAGTGATACATAAGGCATTTAAAAATGTTGCCAAACACAAGTTCGTATGCCCAATGCATAGTGAGGACAAACAAACCAAAAGTTGGCGTTTGGAGCAGAGAAAGGTTTATTGAAGGGCCATGCAAGGAGACCAGTGTCTTATGCCCCATAAACCCCGACTCCCCAAAGGGTTTCAGCAAAGCACTTTTAAAGGCAAGTGAGAGAGGGACGTGGTTAGTTGTTGCAAACTTCTTGGTGTTGGAATCCTTTGTTCTTGCAGCTGTGCAGGTCAGGTCAGGATGTTCCTGTAAACCTCCAACAAAAGAAATGTTATTCCCTATTCTGAAACATTTTACCTCTATGTGAATGGACTCTTAAATGTCAGAGCCTTGAGAATAGGCTCACCTGTATATTTCAGGCTATAGGCAACATTCTTGTACAAAAGGTACAAGGCCACCATGACTAAGCACAGGCAACAGGGCACAAAGGTTAAAGTAAAAGGAACAGGTCTAAAAAGGAGTCAGATTTGTTCTTCCCTATTACAAAATCAGACACAGAAGTTTGAGGGCCTTTATATTCCTTGCCTTATCAACATCCCAGGAGGGCAGGGGATATCAATATCCTCATTTTACAGATGAGGAAACTGAAGCCCGTGGTGAGTGGCAGAGCTGGGGAACGGTAATGGGTTACAGACACCTGAGCCACCTAAGAGCGGAAGTCAGGATTCATGGGGACAGTTTCATCGTAGTCAGAGAGGAAGGTGGGGGTGGGGAGTAAGGAGGGGAAGAGGTTTCCCAGGCTCAGTGGAAGGCATGATGCTAGGACTAGTTCTCCCAACACTCTAGGTCATGGAGCACCTACTATCTGCTGGGTCCTGTGCTGGGTGCCGGGGACATAGCTGTGGCCCAAACACTGTCACTACCTCCACTCTTTTTTTTTTTTTTAATAGTAATCTTTTATTTATTTATTTTTATATTTATTTTTGGCTGTGTTGGGTCTTCGTTTCTGTGCGAGGGCTTTCCCTAGTTGCGGCAAGCGGGGGCCACTCTTCATCGTGGTGCGCGGGCCTCTCACTATCGTGGCCTCTCTTGTTGCGGAGCACAGGCTCCAGACACGCAGGCTCAGTAGTTGTGGCTTACAGGCCTAGTTGCTCCGTGGCATGTGGGATCTTCCCAGACCAGGGCTCGAACCCGTGTCCCCTGCATTAGCAGGCAGATTCTCAACCACTGGGCCACCAGGGAAGCCTACGTCCACTCTTATGGAGCTCAAAGTCCAGGGGAGAAGTTGGATGTGTAACCAGGCGCGATTGGATCTATAATGGAGTTGCACAGGCAGGTATGGGAGCCCGGAAGAGGGCTGAGGAGGAGAAATCAGGGAGACTTCCTGGAGGAGGTGATGCTAAAGCTGAGACCTGAAGGATGGGCAGGGCACGTGCCAGGCAGGCCACTCTACTGGGGACAACAAAAGCAGGTGCAAAGACCCCAGATGGGAGGGAGCAGCAAATAGTGCAGCTCAGTCAAAGCAAAGTGTGACACCCCACAGGGCAGAGGGGGCCACAGGGCCAGCTCACACAGGCCCAGGACGCAGGCTGAGAGCTTCAAGGAGGCCCAGGCTCCACTCACACCAAATTCCACCGAGACCTCACCCTGCCTGCCACTGTCCCAAATAAACACACGTGGACCAGGAATCAGGAAAATGTAAGAAGTATCCCAGCTTATACATGCTTGGAACGTTTTCCAGTCCTGTCCAACAGAACTTTCTGTGATGATGGACATGCTCTGTGTTTACACTGTCCAAAACAGTAGCCACAAGTCCATGTCCCATCAAGCACTTGAAATGTGGCTAGTGTGACCAAGTATTATGGGCTGAATTGTGTCTCCAAATTTCATGTCTTGAAATCCTAACCCCCAGGACCTCAGAATAGGACCTTATTAGGAAATAGGATGGTTACAGGTGTAATTAGTTAAGCTGAGTCACACTGGAATAGGGTGGCCCTAATCCAATAGGACGGGTGTCCTTATAAAAAGGGAAAATTTGCACACAGACATGCACGCAGGGAGAACCCACGTGAAGATGGAGTCTACAAACCAAGGGATGCCAAAGATTGCGAGCAAACCCCCAGAATCTATGAGAGAGGGCTCAGAACGAACCAAACCTTTTGGCACCTTGATCTCAGACTTCCAGCCCCCAGAACCATGAGAGGATAAATTTCTTTTCTTTTTTCTTTTTTTTGACTGCACCGCTCAGCATGCAGGATCTTAGTTCCCCGACCAGAGATCGAACTTGTGCCCCCTGCAGTTCAAGCGCGGAGTCTTAACCACTGGACCACCAGGGAAGTCATGAAAGAATGCATTCCTGTTGTTTAAGCCCCTCAGTCTGTGATACTTTGATACGGCAGCTCCGACAAATGCACCGAGAAACTGAATTTTAAAAATTCATTTTAATTAATTTTACATACCCACGTGTGGCTAACGGCTGCTTTATTGAAACAGCGCAGTAAACAGTTTCCCATCGCCGTATCTCCCATCCTGCAGGGGAGAAACGGAGGCTCAGAACGGAGCCATCCCATCCAGAGTGGCAGACGGGATGCTGACCCAAGAACTTGGCAAGACGGAGGCAGAAAGACCTGCGGGCACTGTCTTGGCTAGGAAGATGGAGACAGAGAACTTCCTACCAGCCAAAGGTGGCTATATCCGGAGGGTGTACCCCTGTGTCACTGTCCCATACCATTGCCGCAAGTCCTGTGGACTGTTTAAATGCAAAGGAATTCCAAGTTCAGTCTTCAGTCGCACAGGCCACTTATCGAGGGCTCAGTAGCCACATGGGGGTCCCATACTGGCAGCACAGATGTAGAACATTTCCACCATCGCTGAATGTTTTGTCAACACACTGATGCCACGCGCCATGGCAAAAACACTGAGCGAGTAACGACCGCCTCCTGCGGTGGGTTCCGTCTGCTATAGGCCCATTTTACAGACGGGGAGGGAAGAGGCAGTTAGTGCTCAAGGAAGAAGTGGGTGAGATTTCCCCGAGGTCAGGAGGGCCAGTCGGCTCCCCCTCTGCTGGTCTCCAGACTGAGTCCCAAGAGATGCAGAGGCCAGAGGTGGGGGAAGGAGGCCGCCCAGGACCCAAGATGAGAGATAGGGCAGGGAAAGGGGAAGTGAACAGGAAGGGGCGGGTGTCATGGCCCTCCCTGTGCTGCAGGCACAGCTCCAGCAGACCCACAGCCCTCATCCCATCACCCTGATGCCACATGTGAATAAGGGGCTGCAGCATCTCATCCCATCATTGAACTCTCGCGTTGCCAGGGCACAGACACCCCCCTACCCAGCCTAGCCCTGGCAGCCTGGGAGCCCCACGGAGGCCCAGTGTGGGGCTGGGATTTCCTCAGAATCTCACAGGAGCGGGGCGGCGTACACAGCAAACCCATTCATCCCCGTTCCAGCGCGCTCTCTGTTCCACCTGTTGCCTCCTGCACCACGGAGACCGTGGGAAATCCACTCAACGTCAGCAGCCTCAGGAGGCTTCGGGGAGGACCGCAGGGCCCTGGGACGCACGCCCCCGGCTGCCCTGTTCCTTCCTCTCCATCCAGCCTGCCTGCTGCTGCATCCCTGCGCGCCCGGACATGCACCCGGCAGCTGGACCACTGCCCCAACCGTGGGCTCAGACGCTCCGCACGCTGGAGATACTGGACAGGGGCTCCCGCATCCGGAAGCTGTGCGAGCGGGAGCCCCGAAAGCTGTCCCTCGGCCTCAGCGAGCTGTCGGTGGTGGAGGCGACGGATTGGGCCTCGGCGGCCCGGGCCAGGCAGTCCCCAGGCCCTCGCAGTCCCAACCGGAGACACGCACAGCAGAGGAAGCCCAGCACGGCCCGGCACACCTCCCGGCTGCGGAAGGAGTAGATGACCGGGTTGACCGCGGAGTTGAGCACGGCCAGCGCCAGGATCCAGTCCATGCCCCGCAGGTACTCCTGAGCCCAGACGTTGGAGCCAAAGATGTCGGCCAGCAGCAGGCCGAAGAGCGGGCCCCAGCACACCACGAAGGCCACCAGGATCATGAGCACCGTCTTGAGCAGCCGCTGAGCCTTGCGGCGGGCCGGGGTGCACGGGGCCTTCTTCCCGTTGGAGCGCACCACTCGGAAGATGGCCCCGTAGAGCACCATGATGGTGGCCAGGATGCAGGCGAAGACCACCACGCAGAAGAGGATGTAGCCCTTGGAGTAGAGCGGGAGCAGGCTGGAGCAGCGCTGGAAGGCGCAGACGCAGTTCCATCCGAGCAGAGGCAGCAGGCCCAGCAGGGCTGCCAGCAGCCAGCAGAGTCCGATGAAGCTGCACACGCGGCCCCTCTTGGTGGCCCCGTTCTCAGCCACCGGCCGCACCATGGTGGCGAAGCGCTCGCCCGCCGTGAAGAGCAAGCTGAAGGTGGAGGCGGCCAGCGCCATGAAGAGCAGGCCCTCGCGCAGGAACCACTGGGCCGGCGCCAGGCGGAAGGTGTGCGCCCCGGACAGCAGCACGTTGGCCAGGTACGCGGCGCCCGTGAGCAGGTCGCTGAGCGTGATATTCACCAGGCAGTAATAGACCCAGCGGTGGGAGCGCATGCGGCTGGCGATGGCCACCAGCACCAGCAGGTTCTCCAGCACCACCAGGCAGCTCACGGCCACGAAGAGCCCGCGCAGCACTCCCAGGCCAACCTCCTCGGGCCCGCCCCGCCCCGCCAGCCGGCCGGAGTGGTTGTAATGCAGGACGATGAGCCGGCTGTGCCCGACGGCCGCCAGCAGCTGGCAGGACTCGGGGGCCTCGGTCGGGGCCCCCGTGGCGTTCATCGCGGTCCCCGGGGGCAGACTGAGGCCCGGGGTGGTTCGCCCCAGGCAGGGTGGAGCCGCTCGCCTTGCCCGGTCTTGGTTTCCTGTTATTTGAAATTTCCTGTTATGTTCAAGGTACCCCCAGGGTGAGGGTGAGGCCGGGACGGGGAGGGGCATCCCAACGGTCGCTTCCCACCCGGACTCCCGGAGGGCGCTGCGGCTGCTGCCTGCTGCGAGACCGCGGTCCCTCATTGCAGGTGGGGTCCCCGCCCCGTCCCAGAGGGGGGGGAACCTGTTCCCCTGTGACACCCGGGCTGGACGACTTCCCCGCCCCCATGAGCTACTCCCTGCAGGACTCGCTGTTCCGTCACCGTCACCGGCTCCCCAACTGCTCCAAGCCCGCCTGGCACACAGTAGGTGCTTAATAAGTGTGCGTCAAGCGGCCGCACACACAGGAGCACCACCAGCTTCCTCATCGATAGCGCAGATGCACCCCGTTTCAGCCTCACGGCAGGGCCAGGACCACGCAGTCCACAGAAGGGGAAACCGAGGCCTGGAGAGGCTGTGTCCGTCCCGGGTCCCGCAGAAGAGCACACAGCCGGGAGGTGAATCCCACGCACCCACACGTCCACCCGGTGCCTCCGTGGCGAGACCCTCTTGCCCCAGGTTTTCTGTTGCCTCTCCTGCCCCCTGAGCTGGCTTTGCTAGGAGCAGAGCTGCTGGGGACCGCCACCCGGGCCGCACCTCACCTCTGGATGCGGAGGGGCTCACAGAAGTGGGGAGCTCACCCCACCGCCACCGCACAACCATCCTGACCCGGCTCACACTGACTCAACCAGAGAAGGGTGAGGACGGAGGTGTGTGGGCACCAGGTCGGGGAGAGGAAGTCAGGGATGATGTGTGGAGTGATGTTTGGGGGGCCTGAGGGGGGAGGCACGGCCCTGGCCAGTGTCTGAGGGGGGAGACACAGGTGTCTGAGGGGCTCTGGTGTCCCCCATGAGTGGCGGGTGGGCAGGACACAGGGGCTGAGGACAGCCCAGGGACTGTGGCCCCCGCCCAGCACCTGAACCCTGAGATCATTGCTCAGCTCCGCAGCAGGACAGTTACAGGGAAGCTCAGAAGGAGGGGCGCCCTGGGAAGTAGCAGCATCTCGTCACTGGGGGTGACCAAGCAGAAACAGATCTGAAGGGGGGGGGTTGTGAGAGGAGGGGCTGTGCAGGCAGCTGGGGGGAGGGGGGAGGGGATGAGCACCCGAGACCCAGTCCCAGCCTCACAAGGGACCACCTGACCCAGGCACATTCACAGAGAGACACACGGCATGTTCTGAGCCTGGACCCTGGACTGAGCCCTGATCCCAGGCTGAACCCTGACCTTGGCCGAACCTGTGACCATAGGCTGACCCCAACTCTGATCCCTGACCCAGGCTGACCCCCAACCCCAGCTGAGCCCTGATCCCAGGCTGAGTCCTGACCTTGGACTGAGCCCTGGTCCTAGACTGAGCCCTGATCCTGGACTGAGCCCTGATCCCAGGCTGAATCCTGACCTTGGCTGAGCCCATGACCATAGCCTGACTCCAACCCTGACCCCTGACCCTGGTTGAGATTTGACCCTGAACTGAACCCTGACCCCAAGCTGAGCCCCGATGCCAAGCTGAGTCCCAACTCTAGTGGAGCCCCAACCCCGACTAAACCCCAACCCCAGCTGAGCCCCTGACCCCAGGCTGGGAGAGCAAATTGAGAACTAGACTAAAATGCTATGAGAGAACAGAGTTTGGCTAATTTGAGGCCAAGCTGTCCAACAGTGGTGACCTTCTGCCATGAAGTACCTGCTGCCTGGGTGAAAGGCCATATGTGCATTATACCTTATTTAATCTTACGATTATCCCCATGCTACAGAAGAGCAGTCCCCCTTCTAGAAATCTGTCCTGAAAACACAGCTTTAATGATACACAAGTGAGTATGCAGAAGGTTATTCATCGTCATTTGTAAGTGTAAAATATTAGAAGCAACCCAGATGTCTGTACACAGGAGAGAGGCTGATGCATTACACGGCACTTCACAGTGGAGTACTACGCAGCCATGAAAAAGAATGAGGGTGATCTCTGGGAGCGGAATGGGGTGATTTCCAGGATGTATTGTTAAGTTGAGGGGGAAGTACAAGAGTATATGTAGTATGTTACCTTTTGTATAATAAAGAAGGGGGGAGTAAAATAGCCACGTAGCTTGTTTTTGCAAAAGGAAAGATAAACCAAGAACCAATCAAATTGGTTACCTACAAGAGTGGATGGGATTGAAATTGAAGAGAGGAGGGGATGACACCCTTTGTGTTTTCCTCTTTGTATAGTTTTTAAACTGTTAATGCTTTCTATATTCAACAAAAATTTAAATCAACAACGATGGAGGACAGAAGCTTTAAGATGGACTATAAATAGAAAACAAATGAACTGAACGATATGTCAAATGAAAAACATAACCTCACAGAAATAGAAAAGAACCAACTTATGCAACTTTTGGACACACTACTCACTCTAAAGGCAAAGGGAACTGCAAAAAAAAATTTAAACTTGGTTCAGTACATTTGTTTTTGGGAGTGGCATAGATGTAGTGATTCTGAAACTATCGTGTACTGTGGGACTGAGTGAAGTAGCAAATGTGGCGAAGCAGCAAGTGTGTTGATATTATTAGGAATCAGGTGTTCACTGGGGGAGAAAGAAGGTGCAAAGATGAAATAGAAGAACCCCCACAGGGATGAAATGGGATTAAAGTATCCATGTGGACTTGATATTTAAGCACAAATCAATTTCCTGACTCCATCCACTGAGATAACCCAATAGGAATGAGCACACCTAGTACCCAGATCTTGGCTTCTAAATATCATGCCCTTAAAAAAAAAGAAGGGATCCAGGACTCTAGGGAGAAATGGCTGATTCCAGGGATGGGGCAGAAAGCATACAAGGTGAGCCTGGAATGTCTTGATGCACCAGAGAGTAAGGAAGGGCTCCGAGAAGGATGGGGACCCATGGGGGAAACACAGGCTGGCCAAACCTGAGACAATTTGAGCATCAACAATGAACAATCTTAAAATCACACAGACATGGGGCTTCCCTGGTGGCGCAGTGGTTAAGAATCAGCCTGCCAGTGCAGAGGACACGGGTTCGAGCCCTGGTCCAGGAAGATACCACATGCCGTGGAGCAACTAAGCCCGTGGGCCACAACTACTGAAGCCTGCACTCTAGAGCCTGTGCTCCACAACAAAGAGAAGCCACTGCCATGAGAAGCCCAAGCACCGCAACAAAGAGTAGCCCCCACTCACTGCAACTAAAGAAAGCCCACGCACAGCAACGAGGACCCAACATAGCCAAAAATAAAATAAATAAATAAATTTTTTAAAAAAAAAATCACACAGAAAGTAGGATGGTGGGTGCCAGGGGCAGGGAAAGGGGGGGGATTCAGAGTTACTGTTCAATGAGGACAGAGTTTCAGTTTTACAAGGTGAAAAGAGTTCTGCAGATGGATGGTGATGACAGTTGCAAAATGACGAATGTGTTCATTCAGCCATACCTCTGAAATGTACAACACGGTTCATTTTATGTTATGTGTATTTTAAAAAACAATTAGGAAAAAAAAAAGATTGACCATTCCGTATGATCCAGCAATCCCACTCCCAGGCACTGACTCAATAACAGAGTTTAAAAAATCACCATTTGGTAACCATCCCAGCAATAATTGATCCGAGCAGGATTCATCAGTGAATGCTAATTAGGTGGAAGTTTGTTGGGGAGCAGGATATTTACATAATCTCAAAGTATTTTCCTACAGATGATTTATCAGTTACAAAGGGGAAAATGCCTTACTTAGAAACCTGGTGAATAGCAGCTTAACCAAGACACAAAGTAAACACACCGGGAATGGGGGAAAAAAATGGGCCTCATGGACCTCCTGGGCCTCCTGATACAAGGCACTGAGAAGGACACATCACTTCTAGGATATTCCTGCCAAACGTGGATCACCTGCATCTGATGGTGGGAACCATCAGACAAACCCACACTGAGGGGCATCCCACAGAATAATTGGCCTGGTCTCTTGGAAAGAGTCAAGGTCGTAAAAGGTCAAAAGAGACAACAACAACAAAAAAAGGCTAAAGCTGTCTCAGAAGAAAGGAGATCAGAGATATATGAAACTACATGCAATGAGTGATCCCCAACTGAATACAACAACAGGGGAGGGGGGAGGGGGGAGTTGCTGTAAAAGACAATATTGGGACAACGGTTGAAATTTTCATATGGGCTGTATATTAAATACTATTATTGTATCAGTGCTAGATTTCCTGAATTTGACCAACACATTCTGGTTACATAACAGGAGGTGTTTGTTTGCAGGAAATACATTTGGTTTTTTTGTTTGTTTTTTTGGAGTCAAGTTGCATGATGTTGCCCACTTTCAAATTACTTAGAAAATAATTGAGAAAAAGAATAAAAAATGTGTATATTCTTTATGGAATAGATTGTATACTTTTAGATTATGTTTATAGAGAAATATAAAGCAAAAGGTTAACTGTGGGAGCATCTAGCTCAGGGGTCTGCAGACTTTTTCTGCAAAGAGCCAAATAGTAAATATTTTTGGCATTGAGGGGCAGACAGTCTCTGTCACAGTGACTGTTGTCATCGGGGAAAGCTGCCCCGGACCATGTGTAAATGAATGGGCCTGGCCATGTGCCAATACAACTTTATTTACAAAAACAGGCTTAGAGCAGATAGTGACCCCTGACCTAGAGGAAGGGTCTATGGGAGTTCATTGTCATCGTCTTGCAACTTCTGTAGGTCTGAAATATTTTCAAAGTCAAAAGATGAGTGAAGAAAATGTGGATTTCCTAACTTTGTGGTCAGATTACGGTCTCTAAATATCATCTCCCGTTAAAAGGAAGCAGGGCTCCTTGGAGAAATGGCCGGGTCCAGGGCTGGGGCTGTGAAGTATGGGATGAGCAGAAAGCATCATGCTGTGCCAGAACTATGAGCTCTTTTTTTTTTTTTTTTTTTTTTGGCTGCACCACGCAGCATGTGGAATCTTAGTTCCCCAACCAGGGATGGAACTCATGCCCCCTGCACTGGAAATGCAGAGTCTTAACCACTGGGCCGCCAGGAGACTCCCCAGAACTATGAGGGCCTTAAGGCCACTGGGTCACATCAAAAGGACTTAGGGGCCAACTCAAAGAGGTTTCCACTGGCCAAAGACGAAACAATGTGGGCATAAGAGAAGAATAAGATATTCAATGGATAGAAACACATCAGATGTTACATCCATGAGTTCATAGTGACACAAAAGAGAAAAAAAAAAAACTCTCTGGTGATCTTTTGTGGATACTGAGGAAGTAACAAATTATTGTGAAAACTGCTAAAGAAAAGTCAAGAATCAGGCATTTACCCTGTCTTTCCTGCACAGCCTTTACTTCTGGGTAACCAATTACTTGATAGGGGAAAGATGTTTTTTTAATCATACTCCATTTTTTAAATTGCTTTAAATTGTGGTAAATTACATGTGACATTAAATTACCATTTTAACCATTTTTAAGTGCACAGTTAAGTGGCATTAAATACATTCACATTGGGGCTTCCCTGGTGGCACAGTGGTTAAGAATCCGCCTGCCAATGCAGAGGCCACGGGTTCGATCCCTGGTCCAGGCAGATCCCACATGTGCCACCACTACTGAGCCTGCGCTCTAGAGCCCACGAGCCACAACTACTGAGCCCGTGTGCCTAAGCCACCACAATGAGAAGCCCGCGCACCGCAACAAAGAGTAGCCCCCGCTCGCTGCAACTAAAGAAAGCCCACGCACAGCAGCGAAGAC
Source organism: Eubalaena glacialis (assembly GCF_028564815.1). Taxonomy (NCBI): domain Eukaryota; kingdom Metazoa; phylum Chordata; class Mammalia; order Artiodactyla; family Balaenidae; genus Eubalaena; species Eubalaena glacialis. The sequence continues at coordinate 184,657,914 of NC_083719.1, read as the reverse complement.
CCAACACAGCCAAAAATAAATTAATTAAAAAAAAATACATTCACATTGTTGTGCAACCATCCCCACCATCCATCTCCAGAACTTTCTCATCTTCCCAAACTGAAACTCTGTCCCCATGAAACACTGACTCCCCACCCCTCCCCCAGCCCCTGGCCCGCACCATCTACTTCCTGTCTCTGTGGATTTGACTCCTCTAGGACCTCATGTGAGTGGAATCAGACAGTACTTGTCCTTCTGTGTCTGGCTTATTTCACTGAGCATAAGGTCCCAAAGTTCATGCATGTTGTAGTGTGTGTCAGAATTTTCTTCCACTTTAAGGCTGAATCATATTCCGCTGTATGGGTGAACCATATTTGTTTATCCATCCATCTCTCAATGGACACGGGTTGCTTCCGCCTCTTGGCTATTGCGAATAATGCTGCTGTGAACACGGGTGTACAAATATCTCTTTAAGACCCTGCTTTCAGTTCTTTTGCTTGAGCTGGGTTTTTTAACAGAAAAATTCCAGACAATAAATGCAGAAGAAATGAAAGTGTTCAAAGTCACCATTTTTGCAACCCCTATTGATATATGTAAGCAATGATCACCGGTGGCCACTAAGACCATTATGAGAGAGGTTCATGGGGAAATTTCACAGTAAATGAATCAGACTTGTGCCGCCTGAACCCACTGGTCAATTTTAACGAGGTGGGGGAGGGAACCAACTGGGTGTTAATGTTGTTACATGTCTCATGGAGAGAGAGACAAAGACAGGGAGACACAGAGATACAGAGAGAAAACAAACTAGATGTGTTGTCTGGTGGAGCTCACCACCACCTAGGAAGTCCGCTCATGTTTCTAGGTAGATCAATTCACAGGGATTACAGGGGACAGAGGAGCCCATTAATCCACACCGGGGAAGCAACCCACCCAATCAGGAGGCTGGTAAACTCTACCAGATAAACGACCTGGTTTCTTCAACAAATAAATGGCAAAGAAAAAAGGTTGGGTGATGGTTATAGGTGAAAAGAGACTTAGAGATACAGCAACCAAATGCCACGTGTGGGCTTTGTTTGGGTCCTGACTCAAAGGAACCACCTGCGGAAAAAACACATATGACGTTTCATCATCAGCGATGAGACATTTTGCCATCACGGGCCCACCCGCCTGATGCACTAAGAGGGACCCTGCGGCATTCTTGCCCGAAATGCATGCCGTTAATCACATCATGAGCAAACATCAGACAAGCCCAAATTGTGGGACGTTCTATAAAATAACCAGCCAGAACTCTTTTATTTTTTTTAATTTTATAAATTTATTTATTTATTTATTTATTTTTGGCTGCGTTGGGTCTTCGTTGCTGCGCGCAGGCTTTCTCTAGTTGTGGCGAGCAGGGGCTACTCTTCGTTGCAGTGCGTGGGCTTCTCACTGCGGTGGCTTCTCTTGTTGCGGAGCACGGGCTCTAGGCGCACAGGCTTCAGTAGTTGTGGCACGTGGGCTCAGTAGTTGTGACTCGCGGACTCTAGGGTGCAGGCTCAGTAGCTGTGGCGCACGGGCTTAGTTGCTCCGCGGCATGTGGGATCTTCCCGGACCAGGGCTTGAACCCGTGTCCCCTGCATTGGCAGGCGGATTCTTAACCACTGTGCCACCAGGGAAGTCCCCTGGGCAGAACTCCTTAAACAGGTCATGACAGACAAAGGCTGACGAGCCGTCACCAAGGAGACAAAGACAGGAGATGCAATGTGGAATCCTGGCCCAGAAAAAGGACAGGAGAGGGAAAACTGGCCAAATTTTAACAAGTCTAAGCGTTAGGTAATAGGATGATGGTTGATGTTAATTCCCCGGCTTTGATAACCTGGCTTGTAGCATGGTTATCTAAGAGGTTCACATCAGAGGAACGTGGGTGGACGATGTTCAGGAACTCTGCACTATTGCTGCAACTTTTCTGTAAATCTAAAATTATTATAAAATGAAAAGCTTTAGGGAATTCCCTGGCAGTCCAGCGGTCAGGACTCCACTCTCTCACTGCCGAAGGTCCGGGTTCAACCCCTGGTGGAGGAACTAAGATCCCAAAAGCTGCAAGCCGTACAGCGCAGCAGGGCGGGGGGGGGGGGAGTTGGGGGGGAGCTTTAGAAAAGACATTTACAAGACACATGGGGAAATCTGGATACTGACTGGATGTTAAATATCCAAGGATCATTGCTAACTTTTTTAGATGTGATAATGTTGCATTATGGTTATCCTTTTTAGAAGGGAGTCTTTGTATATTAGAAGGATGTGGATGAAATGGTATGATATCAGGGATAATGAAAGTAACCAGGGACTTCCCTGGTGGTGCAGTGGTTACGAATCCACCTGCCAATGCAGGGAACATGGGTTTGAGCCCTGGTCCGGGAAGATCCCACATGCCACAGAGCAACTAAGCCTGTGTGCCACAACTACTGAGCCTGCGCTCTAGAGCCCGCGAGCCACAACTACTGAGCCCATGTGCCACAACTAGTGAGCCCGCGCACCTAGAGCTCGTGCTCCACAACAAGAGAAGCCACCGCGATAAGAAGCCTGTGCGCCGCAACTCGAGAAAGCCCACGTGCAGCAACGAAGACCCAATGCAGCGTAAATAAATAAATAAATAAATAAGAATTGGGTGCCTAACTCAGGGGACCAAGGTCATGTTGACGGCATGTACTCTTGATATAATGGGACAAAACCTTCTTCACCTCTGTGCTCCTCCAACCTAAAATCTAAACCTCAGTCTAATCATGAGAAAAACATCAAATGAAACTCAACCAAGGGATGTTTGACAAAATATCTTTTAGGAGATGTATCTGGGAACGTGACCTTCTTTGGAAATAGGATCATTGCAGATAGAATCAAGTTAGGATGAGGTCATTTGGGCAGGCCTAATTCAATGTAACTGGTGTCTCTGTACAAAGAAAATTTGGACACAGACACACACAAGAGGAGATGGCCATGTGAAGACACAGGCAGAGACGGGAGGGACGCAGCCACAAGCCAGGGATACATAGAGCCACCAGAAGCTAGAAAAGGCAGAAAGGACTTTCCCCTAGAGCCTCTGGAGGGAGCACGGCCCTGCTGACACTTTACTCTCAGACTTTGCCTCCAGAACTGTGAGAGAATACATTTGCGTGGTTTTAAGCCCCTCTGTCTGTGGTACTTCGTTACAGCAGCCCTGGGAAAGTAAAAAGATAGCTGACCATCACTCCTCAAAACTGTTAAGGTCATCAAAAATGAGGTAAGTCTGAGAAACCATCACAGCCCAGAAGAGCCTAAGGAGACGTGATGATGAAATGTCGTGTGGGAACCTGGGTGGGGTCCCAGGACAGAAAAAGGACATTAGGGGAAAAAAGGAAATTTGTTGGACTTCAGTTAATAATGGGTCAATATTGGTTCATTAATGGAAAAAAAAAAAGTACCATATTAATATATTAATAATACGGGAAATCAGGTGTGGTTTCATAAGGCAACCCTCTGTATTCGCAATTTTTCTATGAACATAAGACTATTCTAAAAATTAAAGTTTATTTTTTAAAAAGTAAAACAAAACAAAAAACCTTTTGAATGAATAATAGAATCTTGGCTTGGCCACCACCCAGGTGTTTAGCCTTAGTCAAATTATTCAGTTTTCTGTGCCTCGGTTTCCCCATCTGTAAAATGGGGGTGATGGGGTTTGTGCTACATGGGCCTGCCCTGAGGATGGTGGGAGACCAGGATCTGGGGTAAGTGGAGTCATCATCATCTCCATCAGGGATAGGTGGTGGCTGCTGCTGGAATTTTGGGTGAGTAGCAAAAGAAGGTCAGCTCAAATGTCCCCGGGGCCAGGGAGAGAGGTTGAACTCCACTTCCTGGCTCAAAGTGCACGCAGTCCCACACAGCTCTGTGTACCATGCCCTACACAAGTGGGTGGACAGCAAGTAGAACTTTTTCCTTCCTTTGCCACGTTGCTACCCTGCCCGGGACAGACGACCTGAAATGGGACCGCGCGGGGCAGGGGGTTGGTTGTTAAACAGGACGCCCCTAAGAAATCAAAGGTCTCCAGAATGTCATTTCTTTAATGTCCACCCTTCAAGGGGCCCCGCAGAAGGTGAGGGAATAAATACAGAAGGTTGTAAGATGCAGCACGCCCGGCCCCCAGCCTGGTAAGGAAGGGGGGCGGGGGATGCCTGTAGACCTCGGTTTCCTTCATCTGAAAACTGGGGCAGGACACACTTCGAGCCACGAGGCTCTGATACGGCGGCATTTTCCGGGCGTCTCTTTCTCCTAAGAAAACGGAAGTCCCTGAGCTACGCAGACCTCAGGCTGGGATGCGGCTCCTTTCCGCTAGGGGGCGCCAGAGTCCGCGTCCCTCGGCATGAAGGACCATTCCCCTGTCCGGGGCTGGTGCATCACCCCCAAAAGTGTCCCAGACCCCTGCCCAAGGGGGGACATACCTGGAGGTGGGGGTCCTGAGAGAACCCCATCCACCCAAGTCCTGGATCCCCTGCTCTTTTCACCTTTTCCTGCACCCCGGCCTCTCAAAAGGCCATTGTGCTCCCTCTCCAAGGAGATACAGTGAGTCGAGGGAAGGAAGACACAGAGGCTGTCCTGCTGAGGAGCGGAGAAAGGAGAAGGCGCCGATCGGCCTTCCACCCCGGCTCACTCGTGGCCCTTCTGCCACCTGGGCCTGGGGCTGGAGCGACAAGGGGCACCTGGGTTCGCTGAGTGTCAGCCCACCCCGCACCCACCGCCCGCAGGTCCCGCCTGCCACTCGCGGGTCTGAGTCCGGAGCGTTGGGCCTGGGTCACAGCAGGTTGATCTCGTCCAGGTAGCGGGCCAGGACTGAGTCCCGCACGTCCTTGAAGACCTTGCGGATGTTCTGTGTGTCCGTAGCGCATGTGTAGTGGCTGAAGAGGCGGCGGGAGCGCGAGCCCTTCCTGCCCCCGTCTGCGCCGTCCACGCAGCTGGCATACATGCAGGTGTACATGTCCAGGATGAACTTCTTGGCTGCCTCCGTGTCCTGCTTCGGGCCTGGGGACAGGGGTAGGCAGTCAGGGCACACAGCTCATGGGGCAGGTGGGAGCCTCTCCCTCCTGGGACCAAGGTGGGCTCTGGAGACCCTGTCCCCGATATGGGCAGCAACAGGGCTGCAGGGACCACCCAACAAAGTGCCTGCCAGCCACCACCATCTTTTGCCTTTCTAGCTGGTCACATGACTCAGGTCCAGCCAATAGGAGCATCAGGTATGTGTTCATGCAGGTCACATGACCTGGAATGGACCAATGAGACTGGTCTCTGGGACTTTGGGCAGAACTGTGTTAAAGAGAGACCCTCTCTTGGGCTTCCCTGGTGGCGCAGTGGTTTGGAATCTGCCTGCTAATGCAGGGAACACGGGTTCGAGCCCTGGTCTGGGAAGATCCCACATGCCACGGAGCAACTAGGCCCGTGAGCCAGAACTACTGCGCCTGCGCGTCTGGAGCCTGTGCTCCGCAACAAGAGAGGCTACGATAGTGAGAAGCTCACGCACCGCGATGAAGAGTGGCCCCCACTCGCCACAACTAGAGGAAGCCCTCACACAGAAACGAAGACCCAACACAGCCAAAAATAAAAAAAAATTAAAAAAAATAAAAAGAGAGACCCTCTCTCTTGGCTGGGCTTGGAGCTGGGGGGATGGGAGCCTGGAACTGCAGAGAAAGACATCCTGGGGAGGTGCAAATGGGGAAACCGAGGCCGAGAGAGAGGGGGGAAGGATGGCCATCCTGGTGAGGCACACATGCGATTCCCCCCCCACCATCTCTCATTCATATATATATATGAATATTAATATATATTCATATATATATATATATATATATATATATATATATGAATGAATGACTGGTGTCCTTATAAGAAGACAAGAGACAACCAGAGACAAAGTCATGTGGTGACAGAGGCAGAGATTGGAGACATGCATCTACAAGTCAAGGAATGCCAAGGATTGCAGGTGACCACCAGAAGCTAGGAGAGGGGCTTGGAACAGATTCTCCCCTTGAGCCTCCAGAAGGAACCAACCCTGCTGACACCTTGATTTCAGACTTCTGGCCTACTGAACTGTGAGGGGAAAAATTTCTGCTGTTTTCAGCATCCAGCATGAAGGCTTCTGTTAGTTTATCCCCATTCTACAGAGGGGGAAGCTGAGACTCAGAGAGCTTGGGCAGAGGACAGAGATGGGTCTGGAACTCAGGCCTGTCCCATTGCATTTGAAACCCCACTGGCTCTAGGCTGGGGTAGGACCTGGACCAGCATCTCTCTTGGGAGCTGCTTTTGGGAAGTGAAGGGTATAGAAAGTTCTAGAACCACTCACCCCGGAAACTGGGGAAGTAGGTAGCCAGGTGGGAGGTGGGGATCTTCTCCTCCAGGATGTCGGTTTTGTTGAGGAAGAGGATGACGGAAGTGCTTTTGAACCAGGGCAGTTCCAGGATGGTGCCAAACAGGGCCAGGCTCTCCTTCATTCGGTTCTGGGTCGGGGGGCACAAGCAGGTCATTGATCCAGATGGCCAGCTCGGCCCAAACAGGATCCCTCCCCCCACGTAGAGATGGGGCTGTCGGCCCCCCAAGCAGCAGCTTGAGGCTCCCCAGTTCCCGCCCAGCTGGGTCTGAGGGTGGTGTGGCCAGCTGCCTATGTATGCCCGAGGTGGTTTTGTGCCTGTACTGGTTTGGGTAGTGTCCTCCCCACCCTCAAAATTCATGTCCATGTATGTGGAACCTAGAAAAATGGTACAGATGAACCGGGTTGCAGGGCAGAAGTTGAGACACAGATGTAGAGAACAAACGTATGGACACCAAGGGGGGAAAATTGCGGTGGGGTGGGGATGGTGGTGTGCTGAATTGGGCGATTGGGATTGACGTGTATACAGTGATGGGTATAAAATTGATGACTGATTAAAAAAAAAAAAATTCATGTCCACCTGGAACTTCAGAATGAGACCTTATTTGGAAATAGGGTCTTTGAAGATGTAATTAGTTAAGAATCGGTCACACTGGAGTAGGGTGGGCCCTAAGTCCAATGTCTGGTATCCTTATAAAAAGGGGAATTAGGACACAAGGAGATGGCCACGTGAAGATGGAGGCAAATGGGGTGATGTGTCTATAAGCCAAGGGACGCCAAAGATTGCCAGTGGCCACCAGAAGCTGGGAGAGCCTGGAACAGATTCTCCTTCACAGGGAACCAGCCCCACTGACACCCTGACCTCAGATTTCTGGCCTCCAGGACTATGAGACGATACACTTCTGTTGTTTCATCTTCCCCCCACCCCCATGCCCGCCACATCCCAGTTTGTGGTACTTCATCACAGCAGCCCTAGCAAACTAGGACATCTCGTGTGGCTGGACTGGAGCAAGATCTGTGTCAGAATGACCTCAAATTGATTCTATCTGATTCAGTTTGAAAGTCGAAATTATAACATCTGACCCTTGGATCCCAAAACTGTCTATGGGAAACTTTAACCCTGAAAAGTGCACATGTCAGAGATGATAACGTGCCTGACCTTCACGCAGGGGGTTAATTAGGAGAAGAGTTCACGAAAAGGAGAAGAATTCTGAGTAAAAGCAGGACATTGTCCCCATGACCCACATTCCCAGGACGGCTTACATTGTGCTTCGGGGGGGTGAGGGGTGGGGGGGTGTGTCTTGAGGCTTGAGTGTCTGACTCTCTGTGTGTGTGTGTGTGTGTGTGTGTGTGTGTGTGTGTGTGTGTGTGTCAGGGTCCTGGCCTCACAAATGCTTGTAGATCTGTGTGTTGGGATTCAATGGTCTGACCACAAAAGAGTGGACGGTGACGCTCAAAGCCAAGCCAGACACACAAAGCTCCACTCAAGAGTGCCTGCTCAGCTGTGGGTCCCCGGCCCAAGGTGGGGATAAGAAAAGCAGGGGAACTGGTGCCCCTGCATCCATCGTGGCCCCTCACCTCTTGGTTATTTTCCTCCAGACACTGGTCGTATTCACTCAGCGAGGCCAGGTAGATGAGGGCGATCACATTCTCGAAGCAGTGGATCCACTTCTTGCGTTCTGACTTCTGGCCCCCGACGTCCACGATCCTACCGGGAACAACTCCCTTTCAGAGTTCAGGCCTAATCGGGACCCCCGTGACGAGGCGTCCCAGACCTCAGTCATGGCTGGGACATGCCATGAGCAATATTAATAGCAACAAGAATAGATGCCAGCCACCTTGTGTGTTACAGCATTTCACCCCATGGAGCAAGTATCGCTATTATGCCCATTTTACAGATGAGGAAACCGAGGTATAGGGAGAGAGGGGACTTTCTAGAGCTTCTACTACACTGGACTGCCTGATTTCTACCCCATGGTAGAGGACAGCTGGTTGCCCTCAGTCTGCCCTGGTTCTGGCTGGGTGACAAGAGGGAAATTGCGGATCATCTCCAGACCTCAGTTTCCCATCAGCTGTGTTCTGGCTGACTATGGGAGTGTCAAGTGGCCACACAGATGGGCAAACGCCATCCCCTCTGTGTGTGGCCCAGGGCAAGGGTTTGCCTCCACCCCCCCACACACCACAGCAAAAGCCTGGGCCCTCCTGCCTTCCTGTTCTCTCTTCTAAGAAATGTGGGTTACTGATAACAAGCCCTGTGTCATTTCCCCAGGGATGGGACCATTACTCAGGCAGCTGGTAGGAAATGCCAGAAGCCTCAGAGCAAGAAGAGACTTGCCCTGCTGTACAGGAGGAAAGTCCAGGCTGATGCCTGCGGCTCCTGATTCCCGAAACCAGCCTCTCTCATGATCCTCAGATTCCCTCAAACCCCGTATCCAGAGCGGGATGGGTGAAGCAGCGGTTGAGACTGGGGCTCCGATGGCTGAGATAGGTGTGGGGTATGCTACTTGCCAGCTCGGAGTCTCAGTTTCCTCTGAGCCCTCACCTTTGGCCTAAGAACGGACTCAAGTTTCCCCATCTGATAATTCCCCTCCTCAGCCCAGCCTTCCTTCTGAACTTCCCCAACCACTACTTTTACTCCTAAACTTTTACCAACTCACCTATCCATCTATTCATCCTTCCAACCAATCACCCACCCACCTATCTATTTGTCCATACGTCCACATACCCACCCATCCATCCACCCATCGATCCATCCAGCTATCTATCTATCCATTCATCCATTCATACATACATACACCCACCCACCCACCCACCCATATACCCACCCATTGATCCATCTATCCACCCACCTACCCATCCATGCATCCATCCATCCCCCCACCCATCCATCCCCCCACCCATCCATCCCCCCATCCATCCATCCATAAGTCCATCCATCCATCCATCCTCCCACCCATCCATCCCCCCATCCATCCATCCATAAGTCCATCCATCCATCCATCCACCCACCCATCCATCCATCCATCTTTCCAACCATCCACTCACATTTACAAACTTCCACTCTGACCTTCAGCTGATCATCACTAGTGAAGCAGGAGAATCAAACTCAGCCCCTAACTTTGAGGGGCTCTCCATCTAGTGGAGGAGACCCAATGCAAACAGATAAATTATGAACCTTCCACATAGCTAAGGACTATTGCAGAGGCCAGAACAACATGGGGCCGGGGGAGGGGGTGTTCAGGGAAACAAGGGATCAACATGGGTGGGTTGAACACTGAAAGGTCTCAAGCATCACCCTGCACCCTCCACAGCTCCCTGCCTAAGGTCACTGAAGACTCTCTAAAGGCCACTAAGGTCACTGAGGATTCTCTAAAGGCCAATCTCAGAAGTCGCTTCTCTCACTGTATTCTTCCTGACCTCTCCTTGGCCTTTGACACTGACCATGACTCTGCATGGACCATCCTTTGCTGCACTGGCCACCCACACCTCTGGCTTCCAGCTCAGGCCTGTGTGCGCCCAGCCACCTCCCAGATGCCCCAGACCCCTCAGACCCAACCTGCCCCAAATGAGTGCATCATCTATTCTAACACCTCCCATCCCGCCACCACCACTGTGGCTCCACCATCTACTCTGTCACCTTGATGGGAACCCCATAGGGAGTCACTTTTGACTCTCTGCTCTAATTCCCATGCTCATCTAGTCCTGCCCATTCTATATCAGAAAGCATTCTTGCACCGTCCCCTCATTTCCATCCCCAAGGCCACTGCCCGGGCACTTCCCAACCCTTTCTGCCTGAACCATGGCTCCTGCCTTCTCCTGGGTCTCCTGACCTCCAGCCTCACCCCTCATTTGGGGCTGGGGAAGCTCAGAGGGTGAGCTTCCCCAACCCCAAATCAATTCCTCTGGTCTAGCCCTGACTGCACAGTCTCTGTCTCTTCCTTCCCATCACCTCCTAGCTCTAGTGAACTCCTATTCATTCTTCAATGCCCTAATACCAATGTCCCCTCCTCCAGGAAGACTTACCCTCCCAGAGCTCTGGGGGCTCAGTCTGGACTCCCCCAGGTCCCAGTCCTGATTCCATGGAGAGGCTGGAGGTGTCTGTGTCCAGCCTTGCTTCCTTCAGCCTGGCAGCCCCTTTGTGGGCTGGGACTAGGCAACTCCTACTCATCCCTCAGTGCCCCAGTTCCTTTGCCCCTCCAACAGGAGCCTTCCCCACCCACCAGGCTATGTGCTCACCGCAGGTTGGTTTTCTGCACGGAGAAGCAGTACTCGTTGATGCCGGTGGTGGGCATGCGGCTGCGGAGCACGTCCTGCGAGGTGGGGATGTAGCCCTCCTCCGTGATGCGGTCCAGATTTGACAGGTAGCTGTGGAGCCAGAAGCCCTGAGTCTTGGCCTTGAAACCTCCCTTTGCTTCTCAGGCCCCCCACCCAGGGCCTGGTGAGGACCTTGCTGGGGGGAGGAGAGTCCTCGGGGGAGGGCCAGGATCTCTGGGGTCCCAGGTGGCTCAGGAGCACAGCCCAAGGCCATGGGAGCATGGGGAGAAGCAGCTTCACCCTCAGCAGCGTGACCCCAAGGACAGTCTTGCTGGCGTGGGCGTCACCCTGGGAAAACTGTCACCCCAGGTGTGTCACTGCCCCAAGAACAGTGATAGCCTGGAGCACTAGACACCCAGCGTCGTACCCAGGACAGCTTCACTGCATGATGATGAACAGTGTCACCCCAGAAATGGTGTCACCCCAGGACAGCGTCATCCTAGAACAGTCACCCCAGAGGCGCCATCACCCCAGAGGCGCCATCACCCCAGAAATAGTGTCACCCCAGGAGCTGTGTCACCTGGGGAGCAGCGTCACCCCAGGGACGGCCTCACCCCGGGGGCAAGACCACCCACAGCATTCCCAGCAGTGGGAGCCGGCCAGCCTGGGGCCCCTCTGCCGGCTCCGATCCCTGGGACTGGGTCTCCTCTGGCTCCGCCTCGGCACCGCCTCGCGCTGGGCACCTCGACCCCGCGTCCGTCCCCGCGGACCCCAGACTCACTACACTGCCGAGTCGAGCAGGTGGAAATCGCGCCGGCGCTCGTAGCAGGCGCGGATGCCGGAGTCCCTCCACAACCACTGCATGGCCACGGCGTAATGCTTCTCGAAGGTGGTCACCTTGTAGGGGTCCTGGCTCATGATCAGGTTGGCCCGGTGCTGGGGAGGGACGGACGGACAGGGGTGGGTCAGAGCAGCCGGGCGGGGCGGGTTGCCCTCCTGACGTCTCCACCCCCTTTCGTCCCGGCGTCCATCCACCGAGGGCGGGCACAGGCGGAGCGCACGGGCGCGAGGGGCCAGTAGGGGCTTGCGTGCAGGGAGCGCCAGTTCTGGGTGGCCCTGCCTGGGGCAGTAACCTCTGCTCTATCTGTCCTCCTTTCTTTGCACCGGAAGCAGGCGCTCCTGTTGTTCATGTCTGAAGATAGGGTCTTTACAGAGGTAATGAAGTTACAGTGAGGTCATGAGGGTGGCCCTAATCCAATGTGACTGGTGTCCTTGTAAGAAGAGGAGATTGGGACACAGACACACACAGAAGGATGACCGTGTGAGGACACAGGGAGAGGACAGCCGTCTGCAAGCCAAGGAGAGAGGCCTCAGAAAGAACCAACCCTGAGGTCTTGGTGGTTGGAACCCTCATACTCTGCTGTGGGGATGCAATCTGGTACAGCCACTGTGGAAAACAGTATGGAGGTTCCCGCCAAAATTAAAAATAGAGCTACTGGGAATTCCCTGGCGGTCCAGTGGTTAGGACTCCACGCTTTCACTGCTGAGGGTCCGGGTTCCATCTCTGGTCGGGGAACTAAGATCTCACAAGCCGTGTGGCACGGCAAATAAATAAATAAATAAATAATTTTTAAAAATAGAGCTACTCCATGATTCAGCAATTCCACTCCTGGGTATTTATCCAAAAGAACTGAAATTGGGATCTTGAAAAGATATCTGTACACCCAGGTTCACTGCAGTGTTATTTACAGCAGCCAAGATGTGGAAAGAACCTAAATGTCCATCGATGGTTGAACGGATAAAGATAGATATATCTCGAATACTATTCAGCCTTTAAAAAGAAGGAAATTCTGAAACAGGGGACAATGTGGATGAACCTTGAAGACACCATATTAAGTGAAATAACACAGTCACAGAAGGACAGATCCTGCACGATCCCACTTATATGAGGCATCTGGAAGAGGCAAGTTCAAGGACACAGAGAGTAGAATGGGCTAGGGGAAGGGAGTTGGGTTTGCTATGAATAAAGTTTCCCTTAGGCAAGGGGAATACAGTCTAGAGCTCTTCCTGATGACATTGTGTCTGCAGTTACTGATACTGCATCGTGCACTTAAAATTTGCTAAGAGGATAGATTTCATGTTGAGTGTTCTTCACACAATCAAATAAAAATTTTAAAGAGAAGGGTGATGTGACACACAGTCTGCATAGCACCCCGGCCCCCAGCAGGGTGGGGCAGGGCTCAGGAACCAGTCCACCCTACTAATATTTCTAGAACAAAATGCCTGCTGACTCAGGACTCCTACCAGGCATCATGGGGTCCAAGGGAGAGACGGCTGAGCCCTGGGGGTCCACAGGGAACCTGCAAGTCGGGGGGGGGGGTACCTGCTGGTGCTGAGCTGTCTGGAATGCAGACCAGGATCCCAGGAAACCTTGGAGGAGGTGGTTCTTAACAAGGACTTAGGGGATCTGAAGGGACACAGTCCCACCCTGAAGTCCTAAGGAACCCCCTCCCAGTGTGGCGCCCATGTGGCGAGACCCAGGATGCTCACCTTGTTCTCGGGCCAGCTGAAGGGGATCTGCAGCCGTTCCATAGCCTCAATCATGGTCTGCATGGACACGAAGATGTTCTGGTAGACCAGGGTCCGGAAGCTCTTGCGGTCCTCCTCCGAGTAGCCTGCCCCGTGGATGATGCGCATCTGCTTGATGAACGTGCTCTTCCCGCTCTCCCCGGGGCCTGGGGAGACGACTCTGCGGTCAGCTCAGCCCTCCGGGGCTCCCGCCACCCGCCACCTCCGGCCACTAGGGTTCAAATCCCCGCTCTGTGATCCTGGGTGAGCAGCTTCATGGCTCTTGTGTCTCGGTTTCCCCACCTGTGAAACGTGGTTTGCTGGGTGGACATGAGGGGTAAACTAGTTCATTAAAAGTTTGTCCCAGGAGGGGCAGCAAACCACGGCCTGCCGGCCGCTGTTCTTGTTTTTATTTTTTGGGTCTTGTTTTGTTTTGTGTTTTTGTTTTTGTTTTTTTGCCACACCGCGCGGCTTGTGGGATCTAAGTTCCCCGACCAGGGATGGAACCGGGGTCCCCTGCAGTGAAAGCGCTGAGTCCTACCACCAAGGACCACCAAGGAATTCCTGACAGCTGCCTGTTTTTTCATGGCCAGCAAAGTTTTACAGTTTGCATGGTTTTTATATTTCTAATTCTTTTCACCCTTACAGTTTTTACATTTTTGTAATGGTTACAGTTTTTGAATTTTTTAATGGCTGAAAAGAATCCAAAGATTCCTTTTTGGTGACACCTGAAAATGATATGAAATTCAGGTTTCAGGGCCGGTCAATAAAGTTTTATTGGCACATGGCCATGCCTGGTTGTATACAAATTATCTAGGGTTGGTTTCTCGGGACAGCCACAGAGTTGAGTAGTCAGAGACCCTCTGGCTTGCAAAGCTGAAAAGATTTACCATCTGGCCCTTTACAGAAAAAGTCTGTGGACCCCTGGCTTAGAGTGTGCTTTGACATAGTAAGAGCTATATTCCTGTCCACTATTATTAGCAATAGTAGTCTTTACCATGATTATAATTACTATTATTATTATTCACTATAGTAATTTCAGGTAGAGAAAGTTTTGTGAAGGAAATACAATAAGATAAATAGATAAAGAGTGATTAAGTGACTACTACAGCTAAGTGTCACGGAAGGCTTCTCAGTGGAAGTGACATTTGCGTTGAGATCTGAAGGCTGGGAAGGTTGCTCTCGTGCCAAGATCTGGAGGAGGGAGCACCAGGCAGTGGATACAGCCCGTGCAAAGGCCCTGGGGCAGGACCAGGCCTGGTGTGTTGGAGGAATAGCGAGGAGGCCTGTGTGCTTGGAGCTGAGTGAGCGAGGCGGAGAGAGGGAGGAGGTGAAATTATGATTGTGGAAGGGGTTCTAAGGAGCTGGGGGCTTTGAGTTAGGCTGGGTAATCTAGGAGGGCCTCACTGAGGAGGTGACATCTCATCTGAGACCTGGCAGGTGACAGAATTCATTAGAAGAGAAGGGGGAATAGCGTTCCCAACAGCAGGCACAGCACATGCAAAGGTCCTGGAGCAGGACCATGCCTGGCATGTTGGAGGAACAGCCAGGAGGCCTGTGTGTCTGGGGCAGAGTGATCGAGGGGGAGAGAGGGAGGAGGGGATGGCAGGGAGGGGACGAGGCAGGTCATGCAGGGCCTTGTGGGCTGTGGGGAGGACTTGGGCTTTTACCCCGAGGGAGGTGGGAGCCTGGAGGGCTGTGGGTAGAGGAGGGGTGGGGCCTGACCCAGGGGCTCACAGGTGGCCCCTGGCTACTGAGGGGAGGGCAGGTTGGGGAGGGGTGAACCCAGCCAGATGGGAGTGTTCTGGTCCAGGCTGGACCCAGGTGGCCGCGTGGAGCTAGAGAGAAGAGGACATACGCACAAGATATTTGGGAGACAGAATACACACGACCTTGCTGATGGACCAGAGTGGGGAGAGGGGTCCTTGCAGGCTCACCTACAGAATCTCCAGGACCAAGTGCTGGATGAAACCACAGGGCCCTTCTGAGTGCAGGGTCGCACGTCCAAATGCCAGTCATGGGTCTGGGATAATAACACTAGAACCTTTGGAAGCTCAAAGAGCAAGGCCTGGCTCCCTGCTGTCTGAGCCCCGATATCTCCCTTTCTGAGCCTCTGTTTTCTCGTCTGTGAAACGGGCATGATAGCCAGGCGGGAGGTGCGGGGCCGGCAACCACCTGCAACACCTTGTCACCCTGCCGGCTCCTGCGGGACACTGGTGTGGGGTCCCTCCAGGGATGGGGAAGGGGACTCGTGCAGGAGGAACTGGGACCAGCAGCAAAAAAGGGAAGGGGTGCCCTGGCTGGAGCCAGAAAGAGGAACCAGGAGCAGCGGAAACACAGCAGGGAGGAGGCGGGGAGTGTAGGAAGCGGCAGAAGAGGGGGTGGAACCCTCCTGTACCGCCCCTGGGGGGCTCTCGCCGCCTCCCACTCCCAGCAATTCTGAAGGCAGTGAGGGCAGGACCCAGCGACACCGCTGCACTCGAGATCCAAGGAAAAGAGTCGCTTTTCTATGGCCCTAAAGGACATTCATGGGGAAACTGGGAATGCCAGCGGGACGTGATGGTGACGGGATTGCATCAAGCGCATCGCCTGCTCACCACTGCCCTGGGGGGGGTCTTTGCTTTTTAGTGGGACTCAAACCCACTGAAGTATCTGGGGGGGAAAAGGTGTCAGGGCTGCAACTTTACTCGCAAACGGTTCCGATAACAATGAATATGTACGTATTAAATATAATATATACATGTATAGCAAATAAACTATAGCTATGCATTATGTAAATTATAAGTATATACACATGTACTTATATATAATGTGTGTGTGTATACATATATATATAGAGAGAGAGAGAGAAAGAGAGAGAGAGAGCAGGGTGGGATGGGATAAAGGGCATGTGGTAAAATGTTAACATTTGCAGAAGAATCCGGTGCAACTTTTTTATAACTCTGAAAGTATTTCAAAATGAAAAGTTAAGAAAGGGGAAAAAAAAGACCCTCAAAGGGCTTCCCTGGTGGCGCCGTGGTTAAGAATCCGCCTGCCGGGACTTCCTGGAGGCGCAGTGCTTGAGAGTCTGCCTGTCAATGCAGGGGACATGGGTTCGGGCCCTGGTCCGGGAGGATCCCACATGCCGCGGAGCAGCGAAGCCCATGCGCCACAGCTACTGAGCTTGTGCTCTAGAGCCCGTGAGCCACGACTACTGAGCCCACGCGCCACAACTGCTGAAGCCCATGCGCCTAGAGCCTGTGCTCCGCAACAGGAGAGGCCACTGCAATGAGAAGCCAGCGCACTGAAAACAAAGAGTGGCCCCCGCTCGCCTCAACTAGAGAAAGCCCGCACAACGAGGACCCAACGCAGCCAAGAATAAGTAAATAAAATAAATAAATTAAAAAAAAAAAAAAGAATCCGCCTGCCAATGTATGGGACATGGGTCCGAGCCCGGGTCCGGGAAGATCCCACATGCCATGGAGCAACTAAGCCCATGCGCCACAACTACTGAGGCCGTGTGCCACAACTACTGAAGCCCATGCGCCTAGAGCCCGTGATCCGCAACAAGAGAAGCCACCGCAATGAGAAGCCCGCGCACCACAATGAAGAGTAGCCCCCGCGTGCTGCAACTAGAGAAAGCCTGCGCGCAGCAACGAAGACCCAACGCAGCCAAAAATAAAATAAATAAAATAAATAAACTTATTAAAATTAAAAAACCCTCAAATGCCATGTGAGATGCTGCGTTGGAGGCTGGAACAGAAAAGGGGCCGTGGTGGAAAAACCAGTGAAATCTAAAGTCTGGAGTTTAGTTAACAGAAATGTAATGGTACGGTTCCCACATTAATATCTCAGCTGTGATGAGCACACGACACTTATGTAAGATGTCATCACGAGAGGAAGCTGTTTAGGAGGAGACGGGAACTCTCCGGACTATCTTTGCCACATTTCTGTCCTTTGAAAATGATTCCAAAATAAAAAGTTTCCTGCAAACAAACCAACAACAAACAAAAAACGCCCCATAGTTCCACAATCTGAAATGCTTCAGTAAGGAGCCACGTGTGTCTCAGATTCCTTGGATTTCAGGACGGGGATACATCAAACTCAATAAATATTCCTGCAGTAGAACCTCTGACTATCACAGTCAGTGAGATAAACCCACAGCCTCGCCTCCCACTGGGAAAGCTGGGGAGACGGGCTGGTCTCCAGAGCTTCTGCTATTTGGAGGTGGAAGAGGTACCGTAAGCCCCCCTGTCCTCCTAGGGTGCCGGGGGGTCCACACACAACAGCTCGCCTGAGCCCACAAGAGGAACGGCTCTTGGCTCCACATTTCACGTGGGGAAACTGAGTCCCAGATTGGTTGGGTCATGCAGCTGGTGGGTGGCCAAACTGGGACTCAAACCCGGTTCTGAGTCCAGAGCTCACGGGCTTTTTAATAATCATTCCGGGAAGTTCCCCAGGCACTGCCTGAATTATCGTCACTAAGATTCCCACTGTTTTCCCATTCACAGTGGAGATGTGGGGGCTCAGAGAGGTGAAGTGACTTTCCCAGGGTCACACAGCTACTGGAAAAGCAGAGGAGTAAACACAAGCCCTTGTGGATCCTTCACCTTCATCAAAGTATCAGTTCATGTGATGTTTCTACGGATGCTCAGAAGCTCGTCGGCTCCTCTGGGTGCTGCCAAGACGGCGGTGAGACCTACGGCAGGGGGCTGCACCCTTTGACCTTCCTCTGGGTTGCCCCCAAAAGTGTGGAGAACAAAGAAAGATCTCACCAAGAAACAGCTAATTTTTATTTATTTATTTATTTTTGGCTGAGTTGGGTCTTCGTTGCTGCGTGCGGGCTTTCTCTAGTTGCAGCGAGCGGGGGCTACTCTTCGTTGCAGTGCGCAGGCTTCTCATTGCGGTGGCTTCTCTTGTTGCAGAGCACAGGCTCTGGGCACGCTGGCTTCAGTAGTTGTGGCACATGGGCTCAGGAGTTGTGGCTTGTGGGCTCTAGAGCGCAGGCTCAGTAGTTGTGGCATGTGGGCTCAGTAGTCGTGGTGCACGGGCTTAGTTGCTCCGCGGCATGTGGGATCTTCTTGGACCAGGGCTTGAACCTGTGTCCCCTGCATTGGCAGGCGGATACTTAACCACTGCACCACCAGGGAAGTCCGCAACAGTTAATTTTGTTGAGATGCACCGATTTCTTTTTTTTTTTTTTTCCTCTTCTGTTTCATTAAAGAAAAAAAAAAATCCTGGTCGCCGCCCACAGCTTGGGTTTTGTGACTCACAAGTGGCTCACAACCTGAAGTCTGAAAAACTCCACCTTTGCAGCTGTGACTGTCCTGGAGCCACTGAGGAATCAGGAGCCTCTCTGCTCCCCCTCCTGATGTGGTTCAGGAATCCCCCCAAATGGGGCTGGGGGCTGCGGGGAGAGCTGTTTCCACCGGGCGCGTCCTCGCAGCCCAGACGGGAAGTGATTGCTTCCTTCTGGGAATGGGTGAGGAAGTGGAAACTCGCAGAGGCCAGGAGCCATGACAAGCCCCAGGCATCGCAAGACGCTGTGCGGCTCCTTCCATGGGTGATGGCAGTCCCAGCCCCGCCGTCCTCCCCCAGGAAACTGGGCCACTGGGACACAGGGAGCTGCCTGAGAGCAGACAGCTCATCTTCTATGCCCAGCTCTGCCTCAAAACTGGCTGCAGACCCCAGACCCATCCTGCCGCCGCCCAGGGCCTCAGTTTCCCCATCTGTCATTGGGGTTCTGTGGAGGCACATTCACAGGGCAGTCAAGCGTGTGGACTGTGGAAACAGAATTCTAGGTTCCGATCCTGGTTGTGTGACCTTGGGCAGGTCGCTTCACCTCTCTGAGCCTCGGTTTCCCCATCTGGAGTGGTTCCTACCTCACATAGTATGGACAGAGCTGGCTCCTTTAATTGCCTTATTCTGACTCTTCCCCCTCCTCAACGTGGTGACCACTTCCTGTCAGAGACAGACCCTCAGCCCCTTGGCCTTCTTCCTCCAAAGGGTCAGCCACCTCCCAGAAAAAAAAAAAAAATTACTTTTGGATTCAATTCCTGTTTTTAAGGAGGGCAGGTGTGGAAGCAGCCCTCAGGGCTTGGATGGGGTGTTGAAACCACAGTCCAGCAGGCTGTCCATAGGGCCACCATCTGTGCTTGGGCACGTGGACAACCTCCCCTCTCCCCTCTCCCACCCCTACCAGCAGAAGTGGCTTCCTGATATGGGACTGGCTGTGCAGTGGTCAGTGGGGCAAGGGACTTTCTTAGCTCCAGGAAGATATGGTACAGCTCTGGGGAAAATCACCCCTGAAACAGGATTCATTCATTCACTCATTTATAAATCATGCATCGGGTATCTGCTCTATGTCAGGTCACCGTACTCCTGAAATAGATGCTGGGGACACAGGAGTGAATAAGATGGACATGGTCCTCACCTGTGTGTTGCTTGCTGTGTAACTGGAGAGACAGACAATAAACAAGGAAACAAGAAAACACCTGAGAGAGCGCCAGCGAGTGAGTGGTATGAAGAAAAATCAGGCGAGAAAGAAAGATGGGGCTGACTTTGAAGCCCGGGAAATCAGGGAAGACTTCTCTGAGGAAGTGACCCTTGAGCTGAGACCTGCCTTGAGTGAAAGGAGTGAGAGCACCAGCCATGCAAAGGCTTGGGGGATGCTGAGAGCCCTTGGCAGGGAGAATGGCAAGTGCAAAGGTCCTGAGATGTGGTTAAAGAAAACCTGAGATGTGCAAGGAAGTATCACTAACACTGCCAAACCCCTAGCCTAACAGGTCAAGAAAAATGGAGCACAGACAAAGAATGAAAAAGGAGACATCACTACAAATCCTACAGACATGAAAGGATGACAAGGGAATGTTATAAACAACCTTATACCTATACATTTGACAACTTTGAAGAAATGGACAAATTCTTTGGAAGATACCAATAACCAAAGCTCACTCAAGAAGAAATAGCCATATTTATTAAAAAATAGTAAATAACATATATATACTAGCCTAGCTATTACAGAAAGTGAATAGAGATAGCTATGAAATTAAATTCTTAATTAAAACCTTCCAGGCTCAGACAGCTTCATTGGGGTCCCATGCCCCCACCCTCTGCTCTCTCTCCACCCCTCAGGGCTGCCCCTTCCCACTGAGCAAGAGAAGAGAGAGGACGGCCATCCAGATGACCAGGCTCTTTGCCCCAGGACAGGCGGATGGGACTTTGGAACACTTCCCCGGCCCTTGCCCAGGGCTCAGGCAGTCTCAGGAGACCCTCCAAGGCCGGCATCCCTGGGCTTAGGCCAGCAAGGTCATACACAGGGCAAGGTGGCTGGGAGAGTGGACACACGTGGAGAAGAAGACATGAGCTCTCAGAGGTCACAGCCTCAGAGCTTTCCAATGCACCACACCCAAGTCACCCCCACTCCCTCACCCTGTTCTATTTTCCTCCTGTTCTTCCTGCTGCTGGAAATTATTTTACCTGCTTATTAGTTTTGTGGCTTAACGTCTATCTCCCCCACCGGAAGCTGAGGTCCCCAGAGGCAGGGACACGCCCCATCTCCTCTGCCCCTGTGCCTCCAGGAATTACTCAGTACGTCTTGAATGAATGAACCGATCAACCAATCAATCAATCAATCAGAGGCACATGGCAATGCTCTCTCTGCCCACACGACTCGTGCTGATAAACCACCAGAACAGACCCAGCCCTCCAGAGGGACGGGGGGGGAGGGGGGTCTTGGAGGGCGAGGCTGGAGCTCCCCGGGCTATGCGGCTCATTCCCTTCCTGTGACGCGGGAGCCGCTGGGGCGGGCCGGGCCTGCCCGACAGAAGCCAGGCCACCCGGCCAAACCACCTCTGCTCCTGCATACGCCCAGGAGATGGCCGGGCTGCGGGACGGACGGGTCCACAGCTCACCCCTTGGGACTAGGAGCCGGGCCTCAGTCGACTCATCCTGAAAGTGGGCTCCCAGGCTGTCCCGCCCGGGTGGCCGCGGACTCACCAAGCAGCAGCAGCTTCAGCTCCCCTCGGTCCCGCTTCTTCTCCTCCAGGAGGATCTTGTTGATTTCCTGGTCGATCCGGGCCGCCGACTTCTCGTCCTCGGTCAGGCACCAGGGGCAGCAGCGCCAGGTCAGCGAGCGGGCCATGGTGGGGCGTCAGCGGGCAGCAGGCGGCATCGCCCCCGCCCCCCCTTCCCCTCCCCCCGGGAGGCACCCCGGCCCGGCCGCTCCGGGGAGGGCTTCTGACAGCCGGCGGCAAGAGTCTCCCTCGTCGTGGGGGTCGTCCCCCCAGGGACACCCGGCTTCCCGGCCTTGGGCACCCGGCGGCCCAGCTCAGCGAGGCCTGTGCGGCCGGGTCAGGGGTGGAGGAGGAGGAGAGGAGATGCCGGTTTAGGGCTCCCCGCCCACCCCCAGACCTGCCCGGCCCGGCCCGACAGGTTGACGGCAGTAGAGCGAGAGGTGAGGTGGGCGCCCCGGGGGAGGGCGGGGCGGGGAAGAAAGGCCCAGCCGTCTGCAGTTTGGGTCTGCGCTGGGCCTCCTTCCTCATTCTGGAGAAGGGGTGGACCCTGTCCTCCTGGGCCTCTGACGCCGGCCCCGGCCCACCCACCTCTCCCCCTCCTCTGGGCCAATTAGAAGCAGTCATCAGAATACCCCACAAGATCTTTTTTAAAAGAACAGCCAAGGCCTGGCGGCACCTACTGTTTTAAGCGCTTTTGTGTATTGGGGTGGGGGGGTGGTCATGCGGACAGCACCCCAAGTTCCTTGCCATTCCCGCTGCACAGATGGGGACATAGAGGCACAGCCAGGCAGTGACAACCCCCGGGGAGCCTCTCCCACCCGTGGAGCCCCAGTCTCAACTGCAGAGATGGCAGCTTTGGGACTTTGGAACCGGGCCATTCATTCTTCTTGCAAACATTTATGCGGCGCCAACTGTGTGCCAGGCATTCTACGCACAGCAGGGACCCAAATGACAAAAAACCCAATCTCCCTGCCTTATGGTCTAGACAGACAGATAAAGAAATACCTTAAATATATGTATATCTGAGCCTATCAGATAGCCATAAATTGTGAGAGGAAAATAAAGCTGGGAAGGGGGATGGGAGATTGGGAGGGGGGCCTCACGTGTGGCTTGAAACAGGGGGTCAAGGAAGGTCACTCTGAGAAGACAGGCATTTGGGACCAGGAGGAGAAGTCGGATAGGCAGCCTGGACATAGGGGGACCTTGGGAGTCAAGCCCGCCTCCCAGCAAGGCCATGAGGCCCCCGTTCCCTGACAGCTCAGCCCTCAGGACATTAGAAGCAGGAGGGGACACAAGGGTGGCTGTGTAGCTGCGTCCCCACAGAATGTCTCCAATCCAGCAGCTCTTTGCCGTGTTCGGGGACAGAATGCTCTTTGAGAGGTTCTAGAAAGCTCTAGAAAGTTCCCGAACACCCCTCCCCCCCCAGAGATACACAGAACCCAGGAGACTCCGGGCCCCTCCCAGAGTCACTGGTGAGGCTCAGAGAGGGTGCGTGCTGTGCCTGAGGTCACACAGCCGCAACTGTCTCCCCGTGCCACGCCCCAGCCGACACCAATGCGGTTTTCTTCGCTGTTGATTCATAACGACCAGCAGATGGGAAGTTCGATAGGGGCCCCCTTGGGTCACTGGCTCCTGGCAGGCACTGCCCTGCCCAACCCCGTTCCCGCCCCCCGACCGGATGGCCGTGAGGAGGGGGTGCTCCCCGGGGCCTGAGGCCTGGGTGACTTCCCACTCCCGGGCAGGTGAAGAAAAGCAGAAATAATAATGTGGGCCACACAGTAGCAGAATGGAGGTAACCAGCTTGGCAAAACCCGGAGGCCAGGCTGAGTCACAGACTGGAGGGTGGATGGCGGGGCAAGGCCAGGAGCACCTGGGGCCACCCCGCTGTTTCCCAAAGGACACCAGGCTCCTAACCCATCACACAGGGCCAGGGCGGCAGGCCGAGGTCTAATACCTTTCTTGGCTCCCGCTGACCTCAGAAAAAAAAAACCAGGCGCCTTGATTCCCCCTCCTCCAGGGCCCATACTCTGTGAATTTCTTCAGCCTCACAACAAGTCTTCCCACTTCCCCAAACAGGCGAGGAGCTGCTTCCTCTCCAGATGAGGTGCCATCCTGGCGGGACACCTGTCACCTATTAGTTCATTTGGGAATAACAGGGTGAGCTGTGTGTTTAAAAATACACACACACAGACCTCCCTGGTGGTCCAGTGGGTAAGACTCCACGCTCCCCATGCAGGGGGCCCGGGTTCCATCCGTTATCGGGGAACTAGATCCTGCGTGCCGCAACTAAGAGCCGGCGCAGCCAAATAAATAAATAAGTAAATTTTTAAAATATATATTTTAAAAAAATACACACACAGACTTCTCTGGCAGTCCAGTGGTTAAGACTCCGCCCTTCCACTGCAGAGGGTGTGGGTTCCATCCCTGGTTGGGGAACTAAAAATTAAAACCAACACACACACACACACACACACACACACACACACACACAGAAAACACATAAAACATGAACGTATAACCTAATAATTTCCTGTGAAACTGATACCCACGTGATCCCCATCCAGGCCAAGATTCAGGGTATCGTCAGCCCCAGGAGGTTTCCCAGATACCCGTACCAACAAGACCCCCTTCCTCCTGCTGGGCAGTCAGCACTGCACCAACTTCTATGGTATTTCTGGGTTTAGGGGGTACTTTTTGGTAACAAGATTTATTTTGTTTTTTGTTTTTTCAATTTATGTGGCTTGGTAGGCGCTTTCTTTGGTGTACGGTTTTGTGTTTTAACAAATGTACACAGTCATGTAAATTATGGCTAAAACAGTTGACAGAATATGGTTCTGTCACCTGAAGAACCCCCTCCAGGTACCTCTTTATAGCCAGACCCTCACCTGAGCCCTCACCCCTGGAAACCATCGATCTGCTCTTTGTTGCTATGGTTTTTTGAATCTTTTTGAGACTGTCATATACATGGAATCATACACTGTGTAATTTTTGAGACTGGCTTCTTTCACTTAGCATCTGAGATCCGTCTATGCAGTGGGGCATGTCAGGAGCCCTTTCCTTTGGACTCTTGGGTAGTTTTCTGTTGTGTGGGTGCATCACCCTTTAGCTGTTCACCTGTAGAAGGCCATTTGGGTTGCTCCCAGTTTGGGGGTGACCACGAATAGTGCTGCTGTAAACATGAGCTATAATCATCATGAGTGTTCATTTCTCTAGGATAAATTTCTAGAAGCGGGATGGGTGGGTCATAAGGTAATTGTACGTATAACTTTGTAAGAAACGGCTGAATGGTTTTCTGGTGTGGCTTTCCCATTTTGCACGCCCATCAGAAATGCCTGAGGGTTCCCGTTTTTCCACCTCCTCATCAGCACTTGATATTGTCCGTATTTTTTATTGCAGCCATTCTAAGACGTGTGTAATGGTACCTCACTGTGGATTTAATCTGTGTCTCCCTGATCAGCTAACGGTGTTGAACATTTTTGCATGTGTTTATGTACCATGTTTGTATCTTCGTTGAAGTGTCTGTTCAAATATTTTGCCATTTCCTTCAGTGGGTTTGTTTCCCTATTATTCTGTCTTGAGAATACAAGTCATTTATGGGATATGGGGTTTGCAAATATTTTTTCCCAGCCTGTGGTTTGGCTTTTCATCCTCTTAGATGTGTTCTTTGTGTTTCATTTTGACGATGCTCAATTTATCAGTTTTTTTTTCCTTCACGGGTCATGCGTACCGTGTTGTCGCTAAGAACCCTTTGCCAGACCCAAGGCCAACAAAGAAGTTCTCTGTTTTCTTCTTGGAGTTTTATTGTTTTACATTTTACTCTTTTTTTAAAAAAATTAATTTTATTTATTTATTTATTTTTTGGCTGAGTTGGGTCTTCGTTGCTGCGCATGGGCTTTCTCTAGTTGCAGTGAGCGGGGGCTACTCTTCATTGCGGTGCGCAGGCTTCTCATGCGGTGGCTTCTCTTTGCTGCGGAGCACGGGCTCTAGGCGCGCGGGCTCAGTAGTTGTGCCTCAAGGCTCCAGAGCGCAGGCTCAGTAGTTGTGGCGCACGGGCTTAGTTGCTCTGTGGCATGTGGGATCTTCCCGGACCAGGGCTTGAACCCATGTCCCCTGCATTGGCAGGCGGATTCTTAACCACTGCGCCACCAGGGAAGTCCCCTGTCTGCTCATTTTACCAATTACTGAGAGAGAACTGTGGAAGGTTTGAAGTGTAATTGTGGATTTCTCTATTTCTCCTATCAGTATTTTCATATTTTGCTTCATCTATTTCGTGCAGACACATTTAGGATTATTATGTCCTCTTGATAAACTGATTCTCTTATGATTCTCTTATGTAATGTCCCTCTATATTTCCTCGCTTTTCTTTATCAATTTACAAGTGGATTAAGCAACCTTAAATATTGTGTTCATTGTTTGCCATTTTCGAACTTTCTGTGAATTCTGGTCTGTCTGGCTTCTATCACTCAACGTTTTGTTTGCGTCATAAATCATATTGTTACACGTGGTTGAAATTCATTAATTCTCACTGCATAGACTATTCCATTGGGTGAACAGCCCACCATCTATTTATGTATCCTTTTAGTAAGCGTTTTGTATTTATTTTTTTTAATTGAGATATAATTGATACTTAACATATGCATTTCAGCTGTACATCATAATGATTCTATACTTGTATATATTGTGAAATGATCACCACAGTAAGTCTAGTTAACATCCATTGGCACATGTAGTGATTTTTTTCTTGTGATGAGAACTTTTAAGACCTCCTCTCTCAGTCACTTTCAAAGTACAACAGTCATTTTTTGTTGTTTGTTTGTTTGGCCGTGCCGTGTGGCATGTGGGATTTTAGTTCCCCCACCAGGGATCAAACGCTTCCCCCGCATTGGGAGCATGGAGTCTTAACCACCGGGCCACCAGGGAAGTCCCAATACAGTATTATTAACTGTCATCACTATGCTGGGCTAGTCATTTATTCTACTGTTGATGGGCATTTGGGGATGTAATGAGTAGGATGGCTATGGACATTTGGGATGTGCCTTTTTGGAGACCATATGTATGACTCTCTTTAAATAATACCCAGGGAGTTCCCTGGTGGCGCAGTGGTTAAGAATCTGCCTGCCAATGCAGGGGACAAGGGTTCGAGCCCTGGTCCCGGAAGACCCCACGTGCCACGGACCAACTAAGCCCGTGCGCCACAACTACTGAGCCTGTGCTCTAGAGCCCGTGAGCCACAACTACTGAACCCACGGGCCACAACTACTGAAGCCTGTGCATGTAGAGCCCATGCTCCACAACAAGAGAAGCCATCGCAATGAGAAGCCCATGCACTGCAACGAAGAGTAGCCCCGGCTCACCACAACTAGAGAAAGCCTGAGTGCAGCAACGAAGACCCAATGCAGCCAAAAATAAATAAATAAATTTATTTAAAAAAAAATACCCAACTGTGGAACTGCTGGGTTACAAGGTGTTTCCCAGATATTAACTCTCTTTTGCCAAAGTGCATGTACCAATTTACAACCCCAGTAGCTCTGGTGAGATTTTTTTGTCTGTTTTTTAAATTTTTGCCCGTGCCACCGGGCTTGCGGAATCTTAGTTCCCCGATCAGGAATCGAACCCATGCCCCCTGCAGTGGTTGAACCCATGCCCCCTGCACTGGACGCCCGGATTCTTAACCACTGTGCCACCAGGGAAGTCCCTCTCTGGTGAGTTTTTATGGACCTAAATTTATCCCATCCAAAAGTCTCTCCTTTATGCAGAAACGACGATCTCCTTGCAGTTTCTTTGGTATGAGAAATGCCCTTTCTGTTTAATGAGGAATAGGATGTTTACATGGTTTCACAGTACCTCACAGTCCTCAGCTGATGGGAGGCCACAGCTGGGTCACTCCCTGGCCACTGCCCTTGGCCACACCCAAGGTCATGCCCCCGCCCCCACCAGGGCTGGCCCAAGGCTGGGGTACAAAGGTCCATCCCCTCCCTTTATTAACTGATGAATCACGGATTTGATTCCACTTCTGCGGGTATATCCAAACCGAAAGCAGGGTCTCCAGAGGGTCTTTCCCACCCAAGTTCACAGAAGCATGATTCACCGCAGCCAAAAGGAGGAAACACCCAGGATCCCCTCGCCGGCCACCTGGGCCGGCTTGGTGGGCGGGGGACTCGGGCTCAGAAGGTTTTCTGTCTTGAAAGCCTCCTGGTTTTGTAACAGGGGCCCTGCGTTTTCACTTTGCACCGAACCACGGCTGGTGCCCAGGCTCGGGGGCGCCGCCTACCGTCAGGGCAAGGGCCCGGCTGCTCTGTGCCTCGGCTTCCCTGTTGGAACCGGGATGCGGAGAGGACCTCCCGGGCGGATGCGTGTTCGCGCAGGCGGGCGCGGAAAGCAGGCGAGTGGCACCTGCCGGCCGCGGGGGACATGACGGCCAGGCGCGCCGGCAGCATCCGCGGGCTCCCTCCCTGCACCCACCTCCCGAATCCCACTCCCCTCCTCCGCCTCCACCTGGGACCGCCCCATCATCTCCCACCTGGTCCAGCTGAGTCCCCTCCATCCAGGTCCCTGGTTCCGCCCTCACCCTCACAGTCTGTCCTCCCGGCAGCGGCCACCAGAGGGCGCCTGTGAGCACCGAGTCAGGCCCTGTGCCTCCCCTGCCCACAGTCCTCCACGGTCCCACCTTCCTGAGGGTAAAAGCCCAAGTCCTCCCCGCGGCCCACAAGGCTCTGCACGACCTGCCCCGTCCCCTCCCTGCCCTCCCCTCCTCCCTCTCTCCGACTCACTCACTCTGCTCCAGACACACGGGCCTCCTTGCTGTTCCTCCAATGAACCAGGGCTGGCCCTGCCCCAGGGCCTTTGCACGTGCTCTGCCCTCCGCCTGGAAAGTCCCTCCCTCAGACCACAGCATGGCCCCTTCCTTTCACGTCTTCTAGCATCCTATTCATACGCCACCTTCTCCGAAAGGGCTTTCCTGAACAGCCTGCCTGAAATGGCCACTATCTCTGCCCATGCCTCTTCCCTGCTGTTTTTCTTCATAGATTGAGCCATGGTGATAAGTGCTGTCTCCCTGTATATGCAGTGCCTAGGACAGTGCCTGGCACACACGGGGCCTTCAGGGCATTTCCATCCCGCTGATGAATGAGTAAATAAAACTGGAATGGGGGCTTCCCTGGTGGCGCAGTGGTTGAGAATCTGCCTGCTAATGCAGGGGACACGGGTTCGAGCCCTGGTCTGGGAAGATCCCACATGCCGCAGAGCAACTAGGCCCGTGAGCCACAACTACTGAGCCTGCGCGTCTGGAGCCTGTGCTCCGCAACAAGAGAGGCCGCAATAGTGAGAGGCCCACGCACCGCGATGAAGAGTGGCCCCCGCTTGCCGCAACTAGAGAAAGCCCTTGCACAGAAATGAAGACCCAACACAGCCAAAAATAAAATAAATAAATAAAATTAAAAACATGGAGTTATTTAAAAAAAAAAAAAACTGGAGGGGGATACGGAGAAAAGCGACCCTGGCGTACAGCTGGCGGGAACGAGAAATGGGGCAGCCGCCGTGGAAACAGCCTGGCGGTTCCTCAAATGGTTAAATGTAGAATCGCCATTTGACCCAGAATTCCACTTCTGGGTTTATAGCCAGTAGAATGGAAAGCAGAATCTCAAAGAGATACTTGCACACCTGTGTTCACAGCAGCGTGATTCACGACAGCGAAAAGGGGGAAACAACCCAAGTGACCATCAACGGATGGATTAACAAAGGTGGTCCATCCACGCAGTGGAATGATTCAGCCTTAAAAAGGAAAGAGATCCTGACACCTGCTACACCATGGATGTACCTGAAGGACATGATGCTCAGTGAGAGAAGCCAGACACAGAAGGACAAATACTGTGTGATTCCACTCGCATGGGGTCCCTGGAGGAGTGAAATCCATAGAAAATAGGATGGTGGGGGCCAGGGGCTGGGGGAGGGGGTGGGGAGTTATTGATTAATGGGTACGGAGTTTCTGTTTGAGGTGATGAAAAGGTTTTGGAGACAATTACTGCTGATGGTTGCACAACATTGCGAATGAAACTAATGTCACTGAACTGTACATTTAAAAATGGTGAAGCTGGTAAGTTGTATGTGTATTTACCACAATGTAAAAAATATTTTGTTTGAGGAAAAAAAGACTGAGAACATCTTGGTTTGCAGAAAGAAATGGGGCCAGGGGAAGGGCGCGTCTTCCCAAGAGGATCTGCGACAGTGAGTGGCCAGTTGGGTCCAGAACCCAGGCTCCGCCCCATCTCTGTCCCCTGCCCCCCACGAGGAGGAGTTCCTCTTGCAGGATGCTCCAGCCCACAGCGCGGCACATCGACCTGAAGTCAGGGGCCCTGGGGCCGCAGTCCCAGCTCAGGGCAGGAGGTACACCCCGGGCGGCCGAGCTGTGGCTCCCGTGAGCTCAGACTCCATCCTGAAGGTGCCAGGGCCCCGCAGGCCACACAGGAGTCAGGTGACACCCCGGGGGCCTCAGGGCCCCTCTGCTGCCCCCCGCCCCCAGCCAGTAACAGGAAATAAGCCACAGGGGGCCGAGTGTTTAGGAACAAAATTTATTCCAATTTAAAACAGAATTCATTTCAGGAGAAAGGTATGAAAAGTCTATTTCCATCACGTATCTCTGGATTAAGGGGTCAGGGCCCCGACACGCTGCCTGAACATGGACAGCTCCGGCCACAGGAGACTGGCACTGAGCCGACGGCGCCCGCCCCTCAGCCCGCACGGACAATACATGCATTTCAAATGACAAAAGGTTTAAAAACAGCATTTTTATATAATATTCTTTTTTAAATAGATTAAGGTTTAAATTGTCTGAAATCAGGACTGTTTAATATACAAGTACAAGCGGGCGAGGTCACCCCCGCCGGCCGGCACGGCCCCTCACGTCACTGGGGCGTTGGCACTCGGAGGGCAGTTCTGCTGGGTGATGTGACACAGCGGTGGGGGGAGGCTGGCACTCGGGCAAGCGCCTTGGAGGCGAGCGGGCCAGGCAGGGAGGTTGGGCACGGCAGCCGGGCTTGCCCCGGGATCTTGGCACGCCGGCCCCTCCGGAAGTTAACACTCTAGATGCGCCACCCCACCGCCTCCCCCTCGAAGGCCTGCCCCGGCTCCCTGTGCGTTGTGGGCCCCCGGGAGCCCACCGCCAGCGGCACCACCGCCCCCGGCCGCACGTCAGGGCTATGGCACAAACCCCCACAAGTGGACCCACGGCACCAGAGAGGGCCCTTCGGGTGGAGATGCCCGAGGAGAACAGGCCGAGAAGCCTGCCCCCCACCCTGGGCCCTGCGTATCAGCCTCAGGAGGGAGGTGGGAGGCGGACGGACGGGGAAAAGGCTGGTGCGGGGCTGGTCTGACGTGTGCGCCGTTTCTCTGCATGCCCTGGTCAAGGGCCGCCCTGAGCGCTCACTCGCAGGGCCCAGGTGCGCGGGGCAGGTACGGGGCGCCACCGGCGGGCCACTCCCGTCACGTTGGTGCAAGAAACCAACCACACAAAACCAACCACCACAGTGCTCGGCCCACACCACGTGAGACAGCCACTCCCTCCCCCCCAGAAACCGGCCCTCAGGGAGGCCCCCTCAGTGCGTGGCCATGGCCATGGCCAGGCTGAGGGCCCATCTCCAGCTGCCACGAGCCCCGACGGCTCGGCTCTGGGCAGAGTGCAGGGCGGTGAGCACCTCCCAGCCACCCACGGCCCCGCCAGGGCGACCCTCCCTCCCTCTCTACCTCTCGGGGACAGACCTGAGAAAATTCTGAGAGAAGTCCCTACCCCACACTCACTGTTTCCAAATTGGGTACAAAATGGAACAAAACAAACAGTGGCTCCCAGTCCAAGTGGGCCTCCTCGGGGTTGGGGACCACGCCCAGAACCCAGGAACGCTCCCAGCGGGAGACCCAGAGAACCCCGACGCCCCGGCCCGCCCCCGCGGCAGGCAGGGCTGTGAGACAGGGCCCCGGGGGCTGCGTTTTGTTTCCTCAAAAAAAAAGAAAAAATGGTTAGGCACTTCCCAGGGCGGGCAGCGGGGGGCGCCACCCACCCCCACGTCTTGGAGTCCGGGGCAGAAACCCGGCAACAGTGGTGAGGGCGTCAATAACTTAAACAAGGAAGAAAGAGAAATCCCAGCCTCTGCATCTCCTCGCCTTCCGAGATCAGAAGAAACCAGGCCGAGAGCCGTCCCAGGAGGCCGTGTCCCGCGCCGCTGGGGGCCAGGTCTCCTCTCTGCCCGTCTTCTGTGGGTTCTCTTTTTTTTTCTTTTTCCTTTTTTGTTTTTTTTTTTTTTAGAAAAAAGCAAGCCACGAGTCAAGGCCAGAAAAAGGCGGCCTCTGCCACTGACAAAGATGAGAAGGTGCACGAGGTGTGTAGGAAGAAAGATGTACATCCCCTGATAACTGTGAAATAAAAACCATTTGTTTAAAAATATGAAAACCCCCCGACTCCTGGGGCAGACTGGCGACCAGCAGGCGGCTGGCGGGGGTCCGCGCGGTCACACCAGGTTGTACTCCTTCAGGTTGAGCTGCAGGATGGTGTCCTTGACAGCGGCGAAGACGAAGCGGATGTTCTCCGTGTCGGTGGCGCACGTGAAGTGGGAATAGATGATCTTGTCGCTGTCGGGGTTCAGGTCCACGAACATCTTCAGGATGAACTCCCGGGCGGCCTGCGCGTCCCGCTGCGGGCCTGGCGGAGGCGGGGGGAGGGGCGGGATGAGCGGAGGGAGCCGCGCAGCCCCCTCGCCCAGCAGCCCCTCACTCAGGCCCACCTGCCAGGCAGACCCGCCTCCCACCTCCCTCCACCTCCCTGGCTCCCGCCTCCCCTCCATCCACGCCCCCCCAGGCACGTGTCCACAGCCCTGCTGCCCCCTGGCAGCCAGTCTCCTGCTCTGCCCCGCCGCCCACCCCCCACCCCACACCCCACCCCGGGTCTCCCAGCTCCTTGGGCAGCACCTCTGGGAGACGCCGGGGAGGGAGTGGCAGAGCCCAGACTGCCCCCCAGGAGCGCCCCCGGGGGTTCTCCACGTGTGGGGGTGGGGACGGCAGGAGGAACTGGGGCTGAGCCGGAGGGGCAGGAGGGGTCCGGCTCACCCCGTATCCCCCGCGCCTCCCTCCTCCCCGTGCCCGGGCCCTGGGCGGGTGGGGACAGGCTGCCGGGCGGTGACCGCAGGGTGCCCCCTCCCACAGACGACGCTCCCCCGGGGGACACAAAGCTCTCCCCACTATCCAGGGCCCTGCGAGGCGCCCGCCAAGCTCTGGCCACACTAACTGCGCCGCGGCCTCCGTGCGGCCTGGGAGACATCGTCCTCGTGTCACTCCCGAATCGCCAACGAGGCCACCGAGGCCCAGAGAGGGTGAGGGAGGCGCTGGCGGCGCCCGAGACAGGCCGGTAGGGCGGGCTCACCGTCGAACTCGGGGAAGTAGTCCACCAGGTGGGAATGGAGGATCTTGTCCTCCAGCAGGTCCTTCTTGTTGAGGAAGAGGATGACGGACGAGTTCTGGAACCAGGGGTAGGTGACGATGGTCCGGAACAGCGCTTTGCTCTCCTCCATGCGGTTCTGCGGGGCAGGCAGCAGGTTGGCGGCAGGTTGCCCAAAAGGGCCTGTGGGGACCCCCCTCCCTGGGCCCAGCGAGGGCCTCACCTCGTTGTCCGACTCCACCAGCACTTGGTCATACTCGCTGAGGGCCACGAGGAACATGATGGACGTCACGTTCTCAAAGCAGTGGATCCACTTCCTCCGCTCGGACCTCTGGCCCCCCACGTCCACCATCCTGCAGGGCGGGTTGCACGGGCTCAGCGCGGGGCTGCAGATGACACTGCCCACCCCCAGCACAGCCGCCTCTGCCAGAGCCACAAGCGACCCCTAAGGCATCAGAGCCACGAGGGCACCCTCAGTCACCTGTCAGAGCCAGCAAAGCCACAATACCATTAAGCCAGGAGAATACAGCACAAGTAGGGGAGGGGGGACCCCCGAAACAGCCAGGCGCCTGCTTGCCGAGGGAGGGGCCCTGGCCTACAGGGGGCGCCGTGGAGCGTGTGAGGCACAGACCCCGGTGGGGCTGAGCCGGGCGACCTCGAATGTCCCACGTCTGGAAACCCGTCTCCCCTTGTTGGACACCACACGGCACCACCTATGAATTGCTGGAACCCACCCCAGCCACGGCGAGAGAAGGCTGCTTGTCCAGCGGGAGATGTCGGCACACAGATGCTGACACCAGGCGGGGCGGGGGGGCGGGGACACGCTAGGGACGGCGCCCTGAGCATCACGACTGGTGACAGGTCCCCGCTTTCTACTTGTGAGTTTCTTAAGTTTTCTATGACGAGGAAGCCCTCTACTTTTGAAGACGATGGCGAGAAAGAACAGCAGCCTGAGAAGGCAAGGGTCCCCAGGCCAGGCCCGTCCACAGCTGCTGGACAGTCAGGCAGCAGAGGCCAATCCGCCTGGCGGGGGTTTCGCAGAGGAGGTTCTAGCAAGCACAGGCGGATGGCGGACGTGCCAGGGTGACCGAGGGGACGGGAGGGGGGTGAGTGGACACCAGGCCCACGCGGGCCGCCGCAGCCAATGTGGGGAGCGCCACCGGGCCGACGGCGTCAGGGGCCACAGCCTTTCTGGAGCTGAATCTCCCCAGTACAGCCGGGTGGGAACCTGGGCCCCCGGGGGGTGGGGGTGGGGGGTCAGGTCTCCGCAGGAGGTCCCGTGTGGGACCAGGCTCGGGCCTCACACATCAGGCCAATCGCACTGTCACCGGATGCTGTGTGAGCTCCGATCAAGATGGGGGCACAAGCTCCGTGCCCGGGCCCCCGGCCTGCCCTCTGTAAGCCCTCGACCAGACAAGGGGGGAGGTGGGCGAGGGGTGGGCTGGCCGAGGGACAGTGGTGGCAGAGGTGCAGGGCCACTCTGCAGTTCGGACAGCGGCAGAGCGCACACACAGGCTTGGGGGAGGGGCGGGAAGGGAGGGGGAGAGGCATTCTGGACAGAGGGCACAGCAGATGCGGAGGCCAAGGTAAGACCGTGTGAGGGGACCCCGGGACGTGGGGTCGGGAGGAAGGCCAGTGATAGCCCCGGCCTGTGCCCCGCAGGCCTCTGAGGTCCCGGACCCCATCGAGAATCTGACCAAAAAAGAAGGAAACCAAAATGCTGAACTCTCACCAGAAAATGTACCATCAGGCATGTGCGGTGTGATGCCTACAACTCCTGAGGGTCCAAGGGCACCCCGGGGGCTCTGACAGGTGAGAAAGGATGGGGGGCCAGCTGGGGGCACCCAGACTCTCCCCCTCTCCCAGAAGCTTCTGCCTGAGAAGTGCGGGTCCCCGGGGGCAGAGGTGGGTCTCAGGTCTCGGGCCAGAGGGCACCTCAAGGCAAACCCAACAGACTCCCTGAACGCCCCCGGGGCTGGCGCTTCAAGGCAACAGGGCAGGACCTCCACCAGCAGCGCTGTCTCTGGGGCCCCTGGGGTGGGCTCGCCCAGCAGAAGGGACCCCATGCAGTGGCGGGGAGGGAAGGCTCACAGCCAGAGGAGGAACCCCACCCCGGAGCCTGGGCCTCAGAGCCCTGGGCGAACCGTGTCCCCCAAAGTCAGTCCCCCTGGAACCTGGGGACACAGCCTGATCTGGAAGCGGGGTCACTGCAGATGGCACTAGTTAAGACAGGGTCACTCCAGAGCAGGAGCCCTGAATCCAGTGATCGGTGGTGTCACTGTAAGAAGGAAACATGGGCACAGACCCAGGGAGGGGCCGTGTGATGACGGACGCAGAGATGGAGCGAGGCTTTTAAAAGCCAAGGGACGCCGCGGGCTGCAAGCACCGCCAGAGCTGGGAGGGACGGGACAGCTTCCCCTCACGCCCTCAGGAGGACCCAGCCCTGCTGATACCTTGACCTCGGAGCTAGGAGAAGATACATTTCTGTGATTTTAGGCTGCCCATCTGTGGTCATTTGTTACGGCTGCCCCGGGAGACACACTTGGCCTTGCCGCCTGGCAGCTCTGGACAAGCTGTGACCTCGCGGGGTGGCGGGGCCCATCCTCGGGGACGGCCCTGAGTCCACTCTGGCCGCATGGCCTTCGGAACTGGGCCGCAGAGGGGCCTGGAGCCACCTTCCCCTGGGGCCCTCAGGCTCCTCCACCGCCCGCCCGGAGCACCCCTGCTCTGGCCTGGACTCCAGACCACCCGCCCGCCCACCCGCCCGCCCACCCGCAAGCGCCGGCACCCTCCCCCCATCTGGGGCCCACGCGGAGCCCGCACGAGGAGGCCGTCGCCCCCGGGCCGCCTCCATTCAGCCCCGCCAGCGCCACCGGGGCCTGGCTCACTCGGAAACCTGGTGACAGCCATGGACAAGGACCCTCTCTTGCTGCCCCACACCGGGGGCTTGGGGCTGGGTCCGGGGGCACAGGTACCTGAAGATGATGTTCTCCAGGTCGAAGGGGTACTCGATGATGCCAGTGGTGGGCACGCGCACTCGCAGCACGTCCTGCTGGGTGGGCAGGTAGCCCGAGGTGGCGATGCGGTCCACGTCAGTCAGGTAGCTGCAACACAGCAGGCGGGGCCGCTCAGGCCAGCCCACGAGGGGCCTCCCGGCCATCCCAGGTCTCCTGAGCGCTGGGAGGGGCCCAAGCAGCCCAAGTACTTGGGACGAGAACAGACAGGGACGAAATGAGGCCGCAGGGAACGCCTGGGACAGAACCCCACCCCAGCTCTGAGGGACGGCTGTCCAGGGATGGGGATGGCGCCGGGGTTCTGAAGAGAGGCTGTGGGCTGGAGGGGTGGCTTTTCACAACCAAACCTGTCACTTTGGAATAGTTTTAGAGACACAGAAAAGGGGCAGAGAGACAACAGAAAATCCCCGCAGACACCCGCCTCCCTGTAGGGAAATCGCCCCGTCACGGCTAACGAGGCGCCGTGCAGACCCTCCTCCGCCCAGGCCCGGCCCGGCCCCACTCACTACTTGGCGGAGTCCGAGAGCTGGTACTCCCGCCGGCGGTCGTAGCACTCCTGGATGCCGGGGTCGTTCCACAGGGTCTTGATGGCACTCACATACCGGTGCTCGAAGGTGGTCACCTTCTCCACGTCCACCTCCCGGATCAGGAGCGCGTTGGCCTGCGGGGGGAGGGGCAGGCCCGGGGACGCTCAGCGCCAGCACCTGGCAACCGACTCGGAACCATTGACTCCCGTTTCCCATGAACACGCGTCAGAACGACGCAAGGGTGACCAGCAGCGATCGCCCCCCAGTGCCAGGCGCCCAAAGGAAAATGCAGATGGAGGCAGCTCCCGGGAGCAGGGCCCACCCGGCCGCCAGGCACCTCGGTGCCGGGGCACCCAAACAGGACAGAGGAACAAACACCACCGGCTGCCCCCGTGTTCCCATGCTGCAGGTGAGGAAACCGAAGCAAAGAGAGCCGCTGTGACCTAAGAAGAACCTGCCCCCCGATTCCAAGCACACAGCTCCTGAAACCCTCGGGATCTCTGAAGGCATAGGTCCTCTCGTGTGCAGCCTGGGATGGGGTCTGGGGACCAGAGCAACCCACCAGGAAGGGGAGGCTGAGCTAATCACAACAGTCCAGTGGTCCAATGACTCACGCCCCTGGGACGGAGCCTCCACACAGACCCTGGACCACAGGGCTCGGAGACCCACTGCTAAAGAGCCTCGCTGAGACACACCACCCCAGAGACCCACACACGCGCACGCACACACACACAACGCCGGGGGCAGAAGTCTCCCGGGAGACCTGTCTCTCCTCCAGCCTGCTCCACATGCCTGTGCTCGGGATGGTCCCACCCACACGGCTGAGGGACCGGGGAGGGGACACAGCTGGGCAGAACCCCAAACAAGGAACGAGGGGGCCCCAGCCCAGGCTCTGGAACCCACCGGTCGCCTCCCAGGGATGCTCTCCCGCCCCAGCCCCCGCACAACCGCATCCTTCAGCCCCGCCTCGCCCTCCCGGCCTCCCAATCCGGGCTTGGAGAAGCAGACACCAGCCCCAGAAAACCCCCCTGACTGCGGATGCATGTAGGCCAGGGACCAGACGTCTGTTTCTACGGCCACGCTGTCCCTGCTGCTGCAGCAAAAGCCGCCACGGATGACGTGTAAGCGAGTGGGCGTGGCCTGTGCCAGCAAAGCTGCACCTACAGAGACAGGCCTTAGTCTGCCAATCCCTGTTCCAGATGCCTCTGGACTTCCACGGTTAAAGTGGGGCCTGGACTCTGAGGGGCCTCGGCTGCGAGCAATCCTACGAACCACAGGGTGAGAGGCGCTCCAGCAGGCCCTACATGCTCAGCCCCACAGCCAGGCTGGCCAGGCCCCAGACACAGTGCTGGGCCCTGTAGGGTCCCTGATGACCCATGAACCGGGCATCAAGGCAGGAAGACACCAATATCAGAAATCTGGTTGACTGCCCTTCTTAAGCCTCAAAGTAAACAGACTAATTTAAACCCTATTGGACATACATGGTCCAGTACATGGTGCCACGTGCCAGCCCAGGCAAACTGCTGGAGTTGAAAGAGAAGTCCCCGAAAACAGATCCACAGAAGCAAAGCCAAGGGAGGCCGCCGGAGAGAGCCCCCTGGTGCACAGCCAGGGCAACGCCGCTCGGACAGCAGGCAGGCAGCCCCTCTGGAAGGCAGACGGAGAGTTACCCTGGACCTCGCACCTCCACTGCTGGGGACGCGCCCGGGAGAAACCAGGACAGGCGTGCAAACAAAAACCTGCACACGAATGTTCCAGCAGCATGTCCGCGAGAGCCAGAAAAGTGGAAACAACCATGTGTCCCTCGATGGATGATGGACAATGTGTCCCTCCACACACTGAACATCGCTCAGCCACAAAGAGGAGAGAAGCCCTGACACTCGCTGCAACGTGGACAGACCTTGAGACCACGATGCTCAGTGAGAGAAGCCAGACACAGGACACACAGGGTGTGATTCCATTGATGGGAAACGTCCAGAACAGGCAGATCCACAGAGACAGGGAGTGGGTTCCTGGTTGGCAGGGGCTGGGTTAGGGGTAGGGGAGGTGACTGCCAGTGGGGACAGGGTTTCTTTCTGGAGTGATGAGAATGTTACGGAATTAGAGGCAATGGTTGCACAACTCTGTGAATATGTTAAAAATGAGTGAATTGCATACTTTAAATGGGGGACTTGGTATGTAAATTTTCTCAATAAAGCTGTTACTGAAGAAAATAAGAGAACGTGCCACCACCCGGGGTCACAGAGGGTCTGATACAGTGCGTGGAGTGCCTGGTAGGACGCTGGCCCTCAGAGGGGGCCAGGACCCACTCCACCAACTGTAGGACGGGGCTGCGAACAGCTGCCAGACGCCCAGCCGTGCCCGGCGCTCCCACCCGGGGCCTCACCTTGTTCTGCTCGTACTTGTAGAGGATCTTCAGGGTCTCCATGGCCCGGATCATGGCCTGCATGGCGGTGAAGATGTTCTGGTACACCAGCTTCGTGAAGCCCCGCTTGTCCTCCTCTGAGTAGCCCGCCCCGTGGATGATGCGCATCTGCTTGATGAACGTGCTCTTCCCGCTCTCGCCCGTGCCTGCAAATGGCCCAGTGAGACCCAGCGGGACCGGACCCGCGACCCGAGCCGTGGGCTCACGGCACCCTGCACACGAGAAGCCCCGCCCACGAGGAGCCCCGGACACGTGGAGTCCCGCCCACGAGGCTCGAGGTGGGGATGCGCCTGGCCAGCCACTGCTGCCCAGACAACAGGGCAGGCCGCGTCCTCCCACGCACACCCTGTCTACAGGGGGAGCCGAGGCTCGGAGGAGGTTGGGACAACAACGTGGGCAGGTACGGGAGGGGAGCAGCCGCGGCACCTGCGGCAACTCGGGTCTGAATTCAGCTCTGGCCGCAGCCGAGGAACTGGAGGCCGGGAGCAGTGAAGTATCTCCCCCAGATGCCGCCACCCCCTTAACTGGTCATGTGACGAGCTCCCTTGTCCCACACGCCCTCGTGTGACAACGTCCCGCCGACCCCCGGCTTCCGATCAGAACAGCTTTCCTTCAGGGCACGAATTTGGCATCTGCGTCGAGGCCACGCTGGGCCTTCGTAGGGCACCGGGCCGTGCCCC
The DNA here is from genome assembly GCF_028564815.1 of Eubalaena glacialis. NCBI lineage: Eukaryota > Metazoa > Chordata > Mammalia > Artiodactyla > Balaenidae > Eubalaena > Eubalaena glacialis. The sequence continues at coordinate 184,618,690 of NC_083719.1, read as the reverse complement.
CCACGGTCCCCAGCAGCCCCTGAACCTGTAACTCACCCAACCTCACGCCACCCCGAGACCGAGCGTGACCCTGGCGCTTGAACAGCCCCAAGGCCCACGTCCCTGTCAGCCCAGAGGCCCGGCGGGCGCCTGGGGCCCCTCCCCTCTCTGTCCCAAAGCCCTCCAGGTGTCGGGTGTCGAGGCCCCACCTCAGAGAAGGGCACACGGAGGCTCTGTCTCTGGGATCAAGGGATCAGAGCAGAAACCCCTGAACGGGGCCACGTGGCCGCCGCGTCCTCCTATAGCGCTAACCTGCGCCGTGTGCCAGCCAGCCAGCCCCACCCGGCACCAGCGCTGTGGCGGGAGGGAGGGCTCCTCTCCTGCTCCAGCCTCTCACCACCCTGTCACCCTCTAAGCGGCAAACCTGTCTCCCCACTTTTGTTCACCTCCACACGCAGGAACTGCAATTTAGTGGTTTTAATGTGCCCACGAATCTCTGGGATGTTTTCCACGCAGAGGGGGAGCCTGACCCCTCCCGGAGGGCGGGCTGGACTCAGTGCCTCCCTTCCAACCAAAAGAATCTGACCAAGGATGGCCTGTCACATCCAAGACGAGTCACGGGGCTCCCCGTCCTCTCTAGGACTTTCGCGGGGGCCAGGGGGCAGCGCCGTCCATGAGGGCCCATGTGGACAGGAGCCACGTGAGGGGCCACCCTGGAAGCGGCTTCTCCGGCCGCGTCGGGCCTTCAGATAAGGCAGCCCCGGCTAACACGTGCTCTACAACCTCCTAAGGGACCCCGACCCAGAACCCCCAAGACTCCTGACCCTCAGAATCTGCCTGTGTGTTATTTTCAGCTACTAAGTTACAGGGTGGTTTTATTGCACAGCAGGAGAGAACTTCTACAGCCTAAGGATGCATGGCCTCAAACCCCTACTTGATAACCAACACAGGTCCCCACTCACCCATGCACTGAAGCCCCCAGTCCCCCTCTTGGGGACTCAGAACCCCCCAGACTCGCCCCAGCCCGCCTGTCAAGGCTCATCCTCCCCACCCTGTCTCGCAGTCACCTGCGTCCCCCACCCGAACGAAGGGGCCTGAGCTGCGTCCTGCCCTGCACGCCGTCTGGCTCACAGCCACCGGTGCCGTGGGCGCAGGGCAGGCAGCTCCCCTCTGCACTGGGACCCATCACCGCTGCCTTTCGGGGGGGTCTCTCTCAGGCGTCTGCTGCCCGCCTCCTTGCCCGGGAGCTCCCGGAGAAGACATGGGTTCCGAGTGGCCTGCAGTGACCACACCGTCCTGCAGCAGGAGACCCTCCGCCCGCGTCTGAGTAACTGACCATGGGTGCCCGAGCCCACCTGGGGAGACAGAGCAGGGGCCTCACTGCAACTGCCCCTTTCTAGGACCTCCATCAAGGCCCTGGGTCCTTTTACGAATAAAAGAATGCGACTCTGGTTCTGTCACCGAGTGGTAACTACCCCGATGCCACCTCCCATCCCACCGCTGCCACAACATCAACCAGAGGCCAGGCGCCCACTCCCACCAAGGTCCCAACCCAGCTCTGAGGCAGGACGGGCGAGGACCCCACGTGACCCCACACCTCCCTGAGGGGTCCATGCACTCCTCCCTCCTTGCAGGGGGCGGGGTAGGGGAGGGGAGGCGACACACAGGAATGCCATGCCCTGCGCGGTTTCCTCTGGACCAGGGTCCCCGCAGCACTGCTGACACTGGGGCCGTCCCGGGCACTGTGGGGTGTTGAGCAGCACCCCTGGCCCAGCCCCCTCGATGCCAGGATCCCCTCAGTGTGACACACAGACATCCCCAGACATTGCCCAGTGTCCTCTGGGGGCAGGACCACCCAGCTGAGAACCCCTGTTTTTGACACTATGCTACTATAAAAAGATACGTGCCCTACTGGTGTTTGGAAGGGCCTCTCACCAGAAGCATCAGACCAGTGGCCACTAAAGCCCGACCCCCTGCAGCCACAGGTCAGCTGAGGTGGAGACGGGCAGCCACTCAGGCCCCGGGGCGCTGCCCCTTGTGTCCACCCCCCTGAATTGCAGGACCGGCAAGCGAGCTGCACAAGCGCAAGGGCGCGGGGAGACGCAGAGCGAGCCTGCTGACTTCAGACCACAGCCAGCGTCTCCAAGACGGGTGCGAAAAGGACAGGCAGCCCCCCCAGAGCTCCCCAGAGGCAGCGCAGGGCACCGAGGGTCTCACACACGTGCACGCGCCCGTGCCAACAGCCAGGGGACAGCGGGTGTTCGCAGAGGAGCCGTGATCGCCGGCCAGAGAGTGGCCGAGGGACAACGGGGGACGCCCCGGTGCCCAACACAGACGACGCAGCTGGGACACGCCCCGAAAACCAAGAAATGGAAGACGGACCCCTCAGAAGCTGGAAATGCAACTGGCCCTGGAGACGTCGGGGGTCCTGGACGAGGCGTGTGGCCCGAACCCTGCCGGGGGCAGAGGAGCCGCTGCGAAGACAGCACCGTGATCAAGTCCAGGAGCAAAAGGCACTAGTGAGGTGACGGGGCGGTGACGGGCCTCACGGGCAATCGTGTCACAAGCCACGTGTCAAGTCCTCACATGCACCTCTTAAACCACACAACACGCGTGGCACTTAACGTCTCAATAAAGCTGGGGGAGAACGCGGCAAAAGGGACACCCCGGGGACAGTGCGGCCCAGGAGGTGGGACGGTCAGTGACCCTGCCCGGGCCATGCCGCCTTGCCAGGAAGGACAGAGAAAGGAGGGTGTGGAGGTGGCGGCTGCAGAAGCCAGGCCCCCAGAGGAAAGCCCCACCAGCCGCATGTCGAGGGTGGCGTGTCACCTGTGCTCAGGGCCAACAGCGGCTGAGTGACAGGTGCCAGTCCCAGCAGGCGCCTCCCGGCAGAGCTGTGGGTAGAAGGCCGGAGCCGCGGGCCCTGGGCTCTGGAACCCGCAGGCCCAGCTGGCCGGAGCTCGGCCACCACTGGACAGGGAGGGAGGGAGGAAAAGCTCCAGGGGACGCAGAGCCGCCACAGCGTCCTCTCCAGGTGCCCACCCCCTGGCCCAACTCAGCCCACATGCTGCCGGCACCCAGTGCCGGGAGCTGGGGCCCGGGCCCCCCAACATGCCCGAGCCAACAGCCACCTGCTCAGAGAAGTCTCGCGGTGCGAGGCCCACCTGGACCTCACGACCAGGCCCATCTGCTGTGGCTGCCGCCCGGGCTGGCAGCTGCCGCTGGGCTGGCAGCTCCAGCTCATCCTGCCGAGCCCTCGGTCAGTTCCCCCTGAAGATCCTGTCACAGGGACTTCCCTGGTGGAAGACTCCGCGCTCCCAATGCAGGGGGCCCAGGTTCGATCCCTGGTCGGGGAACTAGATCCCACATGCATGCCGCAACTAAGAGTTCGCATGCCACAACTAAGGAGCCCGGGAGCCGCAACTAAGGAGCCCACATGCTGCAACTAAGGAGCCCGCAAGCCGCAATTGAGACCCAGCGCAACCAAATAAATATTTACAAAAAAAAAACCTTCAACAGCTGCCCACCAGGGAGAAGAGCAAGGCCCCCCTCAAGCAAGACCGTGCGAGACCCCGTGACGGGCCTCGTTCTAGCCACACACCTGCACAGGTGCAGAGGGCACCTACCACCACACCCCCTCCCAGCGAGGACGCCGAGTGGCCCCAGGTCCTGGCTGCACTCAGACCCCGGGCTCGTGTCTGTGGGTCCCCTGGCCCCCGCTGTCCCCCACAACGCGACTAGCCCAACCTCGCACGAGGACAGCCATGGCACTGCGGCCCGGGGCCGGCGCGCCACACCACTGTTCACGTCGCCCACGCATCGGGCCCTTCCCCTCCCGAACGCCACCCCAACTCCCTGCACAGAAACGCAAACTCACGTTTTCCAGGAAGGGCCCCAGCGCCCCCAGCGCCCCACCTGCTCCTGGCCTGCTGCTCTCGTCTGTCCCTGCTGGGAGCCAGCTCCCCGAGGGCGGGGCTCTGCCAGCAGCCTCACACTCAGCCCCAGCACAGGCCCGGCCCACAGAAGGCACCGCACACATTTTTCCCGAATGAACCAAATGAACTCGGCCCCAATCCACAGTCTCGGTTCTGTCACATGTCCCCCTCGGGTCCTCTGCATCCCCTGTCCTAACTCCAAGAATGGGGGCCCCTGGGGGCATGACCCAGGTGAGGGGTCCTGCCCCTGGGGGCCTGGCAGGGGCCAGACAGCACAGCGGGGCCGGGAGCCTGCAGGACGATCTCTGGGCGTGCTCAGTGGCATCACCAGCCGCCCAACCGAGACTAACTGGAGAAGAGGAAGGAGAAGAGCAGCCCCATCCCTGCGACAGAGGGAGAAAGCCGCCGTCTCACCTGCACGGTCGGCCAAGATCTAGGACCGCAGACCGGGAGGAATTAAGTCTGAACCCGGGCAGCCACTCCTCAAATGTGGGAGAGAAGAGGGGCAGGGAAAGGGCCTGGAGGGCAGGAAGGATGGTGCTGGTCCGACATCATCCCAGTGGGACTCAAGGTGTGCAGCATCCGTGACCCCTGGGGCAAGTGGCCGCGATCTAGCAAGAGAACACTAGCGTCAGAAGCTGAGGTTCAGGGCTGCCGCCCGGCCATCCCTAATTCTAGAATGTGGACAGTGAAGCCAGGAACCCCAGGGCCACAGGAGGCCCAGGCGAGAGCACTGCTGGGGATCTGGGCTCCTGGAAACAGCCTGGAAATCCAACACAGCCCCGAGCTGTGTCAACAGGTCCAAGATCAGAGAGGCATGGCGACCTTCTGCTGGGGGACAGAGAAAGTGCAAACCCCTCGTGCAGCCAAGGAAGGCAACTGCACGCTCCCTTCGCCCCCGCTCATCCATTCATTCAGTGGTACCTCTATCACCCTACCTCCTGCTGGACAAGTAAAGGAGCTGAGGCACAGAGAGGTCAAGCAGCTTCGCTGAGGTCACACAGCCAGTAACCGTCAGACCTCAACAGGCTCAGGTCTTCGGGCTTCACGTCTGTTCGTCTCTCCGTGGTCCACGGTCACCGCCACCCAGGGAAGTGAGCGAATGTGAGAGCACGGGGGGAGCTCTCCTGGGCCGGCCACGGGCCTTTCAGAGACACCGCAGCAGCGGGCGCCAGCGCGGACGGGGGCCAGGAGGGAGGACAACAGGGCGGACCTCAGGACTCATCCCTTCATCTGACCTCCACACCGTGGCCGCTAAGTCAGCAGGTCCAGCGTCCCCTGCCCAGGTGACTCCAGGCGCAGACACTGGTCCCCTGGGCCAGCCCCCCTCTTGTCCCACGTGCCGGGTCCTAGTGCAGCCCTCCCTGAAGCCTAACGCTCAGGAGTCGGGGAGACTGGTATGAGCCCCAGTCCCGCCCAACCCTACCGTGCAGCCCAGCTGCCCGGCCTGGGGGACGGGAAAACCCCCACCCACCTGTCGAGGCTCAGCAGAGAGGACCAATGGGGCAGAGACGGGGTGACCCGCCTCTGTGGGGGGTCTGACCTTCCAGCTCTGGGCCAACTGAGGTCCGTAAGCAAACCTCCTTGGCAGGCGCTGGGATCAGATCAGGGAACGAGAGGCTCAGCCCTGAGGGCCAAGCTCCAGACACCCCACCGCAAGACAGGGAGGTCCCCACTTGGCCGCAGAGGGACTGCCAGCCAGCGCGATACCGTAAATAAAGACGAGGGCACAGACGGCGCTCCCCAGTTTGACATGCGTCGCCCCCACTGACCCTCCCACAGTCCGGGAGTCGGGGGACGCTCTCCTTCCACAGCAGGGAAACCCGAGGCTCGGGAGGCACGGGGACCAAAACCCCACTGCGCTCTCCAGCTCGGTCCTGGCGGGACCCACCTCCCGTGCTGCCGGGGCAGCCTGTCAACCCGGGTAAAGCCCCCCGTAGGGAGAGCAGTGACCACAGGAGGGCACAGTGCCTCGCAGGCCTCGTGGCCTTCCCCCCAACAGCACTGCAGGCAGGGAGCCGAGGCTGCGCTCGCTCTGGAGCGCCCCCAAGCCCACTCACGAGGCCTCGGGAGGGTGGCAGCTGCGAGCTGTGCCCCTAAGTCCCTGCCTGTCCACGCGTCACAGCAGAGGGCCACCGGCAGTGGCAACAGGCCCCGGAGCAGGGAGCCTCACATCCAGGCGGGATGTGAGGATGTCCTAAGTCGGGGCGCCCGGTCACCCCCATTCCACCTGCTTGAGAGAATTGCGTTCAGTTAGCCAATCAAAGGCACTCAGCAAACATCTCAGGCCCACAGGGCTCTGTGCTGGGCAGTGGGGTGGCAGGGCCTGGCCCGGAGGGGGGGATGTGGTGGGGAAAACGAGGGGGAGACACCTTGGTAGTGACCAGCCAGGTGCCCCACGCCCGGGCTGAGGGCAGAGACCGCGGCCACCCGGGAGCAGGGGGCCGGGGCGCACTGGCACAAACTCCCCAGCCAGCAAGCCTGCGGCCTGGGGCCCGGTTCTGAGAGCAGCTGGAGTTCCGCCAAAAAATAACCCCGCACGCGGGTGCCCCCGAAGCCCATGGAGACGCCCCAATCCCGTCCACGGACACCGGGCTGACAGGCCCCACGGCTCACTGTCCTGATGGGAGAGGAGCGCCCTATGGGGACCAGAGATGGCCGTTCCCCCTGAGTGCGGCCCAGCTCCGCACACCTGGCCTGGCCCCGGCCCAGACCAGACCCGCCCACCCAGGGCTGGACTTTGCCCCCAAGGCCCTCCGAGGCAGAGGAGGGACAAATGGGCTCCCGTCCCTCCTGCCAGGGGTCCCCACTCGGCTCCGTCTGCAGCCGCTCCAAACTCCCAGCCCAGGAGTAGCAGAGACTGCGACCTGTTCTCGGGCCGCAGGGAGAAGGGCTCCACCACAAAAATCAGAAAGCGAAACCTTTTGTGGTTAAACATCCGAGGCTCTCAGGCAGCGACCAGCACAGCTCAGCCGAGGCTGGGAAGCATCTGTGCACACGGAGTCCGGAGCCCAGGGACACACCTGGCGAGGCCGTGCTCGGGCCCAAGGGGAGGGAGATTCCCACTGGCCCGGCGCGCAGGACACCGAGGGAGAGGGGCTCTGAGAGTAAGTCTGGGCTCCTGCACCTCCAGGGACGGCGCCCACCCTTTCAGCGACACAAAATTTCATCTAACTTTTAAGCCCATAAGATTCATCCTGGGGTGGGCCGCGAGGGGTGGCCCGGGGGCCCCAGGCGCTTCCAGCTCTCGGGGTCTGCGGGGGACAGGCAGGGCCACCGCCAGCAGCCATGGCCACGTTCCACTCTCGCCTCCAAGCAGGGCAGGCACACCCTTCCCGCAGGGGCCACCACACCCCAGGCCAGATTCCGGCCCTTTCCACTGCCCTCGGGGCTGCAGCAGGCAGGACAGGAAGCCTGCGGAACTGACCGCCCTGCTTTATTTAGAAATCCCGGAGCCGCTCAGCTCCCGGAACGGCGCTTCCTGCCGCCGTAGGCCTCGGTTCTCAAGGGGAAACCTGTCCTAAGGAACGGACGAGGGGCCTCCTCGGTGGTTCTCCGCTGAGTGGCAGAAACGCGGGGGCAGGGGACTGCACCTGCACCAGGAGGGATCACGGGAGGCAGAAGCCGGCAGGCCTGCCCGGGACCCCCACAGGCGCTCCTAACTGAGCCTGGGGGTCCTCTTCCGTAAAGTGGGGACCCCAGTGTATCCCCTGCAGGGACGCTCGCTACCCCCATTCCCCACCACAGACGACTGTCAACGAGGACGTGGCCTGGAGTAACAGGACCAACAAAACCGAACACACCTATCACACGTGTTCGTAGACGTGTTGCGTGTTGACGGCACACACATATGTGGCTTTGGACCGTAGTAACAAAAGCATTCACCTTTTAAGCACCCACAAAACATCTGACAAAACAACCTAACACTGATCACATACCGGCTCTGCAACACGCATTTTACACTGTGTACTGACACGGGGCAGGGGTGATTCTGATAACACAAACGGGGGTGATTCTGCCCCCGGGGGACACTGGGCCACGCCTGGGGATGTCTGTGGTTCTCATGACTGGGGGTGCACCCGGCATGGAGTGGGTGGGGCAGGGATGCTGCTTGGCACCCCCCGGCCCCCAGCACGTCCCCTGGACCTCCGCCTGGCATTCACAGCCGCCCTCCTGGTATCATAAACCTTCACCTTGGACCCACAAGCTCTCGTCTTCCTATCTGCCCCCATGCCTAGGACTTAACAGCTTCCCAGGAGGGTGCAGACCCCCTGTCCTGCAAGCCGGCGGGGGGAGGGGTGGGACCTCAGACCCAGGTGCTCCTGCAGCCAGCAGCCAACAGCCAGCACCCATGGCTGAGCGCTGGACACATCCAGATCCCCTGCAAGGCTCCTCAGCCCCAGCCCAGGGAGACCAGAGACACACAGCAAGGCTGCAGGAGCACAGGCCACCGACCCGTACCCTTGAACCCCACGTCAATCTGGAGCCTGGGTGCGCACAGGGCAGGCAGCAGGGGCGTGCAGAGGTTCATGCAGCCCCCAGCCCCCAGGCAAGGCCGACTGTCTGGTAACATTAACATGCTGGTAACTTCTCAACCCCCCTCTGAAAATAAAGTCTACCTCTGTTGGCGAAAGGCAGCCAGGGCCATGCTGTCCTCCCAGGTGCCACTGGGACCCCACTGCAACTTTCCTCCAAACTTTACCGTTACTCTCTGCCTGTCTTTTCTGCAAAGATGGCCCGTTTTATAGCCTTTAGGTAAAGTGGAATGTTTGGGAAAAAAACAGGGAAGGTATTTTAATCAAAGGGAGGACCCAGAGGGTCCCCACAGGTGGGAGAAGCGAGGCAGTCCCTCCAAGACCCACGGCCTCCAGCGACTCGCCGCCTCCGACCCTGCACCGTCCTGCGGGTGGACCCCTCGGTGGCAGACCCCTCCTCCACCGGGGGCCCATCACAGCAGCATTTCCAACCTTCCCCGCAGTGCAGGAATGCAGCAGAGCTCCGGAGAAGGCAGGGCAAAGGCTTCGCTTGTGTAAACGACCTTCTTGCCTTTGACTGCAAAGGTAAGTCCTCCAACAGCCCTTATTTGGGGTGACAACAGCTTGCCGACTGCTGGGCCGACTGGCTCCGTGCAACAGGTGCGCAGTGGGGGAGACGGAGACTTGGACAGGAATCCTCTCCAGGAAGGGGAAGAGGACCCGGGAGACCCAGCTCCCGCTAGGACGTAAGGAGAGGGGCCGCACAGAGACGGTTGCTCTGTCAAGGCTCCACCCGCCCCGGCCCCAAAAAGAGAGGAAAGGCTGTCTTCTTCCCAACGGACTGCACTCCACTGGGGAGGGACATGGGTTTTCCAACTGGCCTCAGGGACCGGGGGCTGGAGGGGGACAGGCCCAGCCTGCAGGGAACAGGGCTCCACCTGGTGGGAAAAGTAGAGAAGGGATGCCAGAAGGCAAGGGGCGCGTCTTGTGGATTACATCCCAAAGGTCTGGCCCTGAATGGATGCTGGGGGCAGCGAGGGGGCACACCTGTTGGGGGCAGGGATGGAGGGCCAGCCCTGTGCAGGGAGGAGGCTTGTCTCCTGAGAAGGGGCAGAGGGCAGACCCTCGAGGGTTCTGGGGGCCCGAACGGGACAGCAGAAGCTGGCCCTGCAGGGATCAGAGGCTGGGCAGCAGAGGCACGGACTGATCCCAAAAGGTCCTGGGGACCCCGCCTGGACAGCAGAGACAGGGGCTGATCCTGAAGGAAACTGGGGCCTGATCTGGACAGTTGAGGCAGGCACTGACCCTGCAGGGGCTGGTGACCTGCCACGGTCAGCACAGGCGCGGGCAGATCCCGAGGGTCTGGGGCGCTGATGTGGACAGCAGAGGCAGGGCCTGGCCCCTCTGATGTCAGGGACTCAACCTAGACAGCACAGGCTGCAGAGATCGGGTGGCCCAGAGGTGGACAGCACAGGTAGGCAAGGGCTGACCCCGCGGGGGTCGAGCCCGCTCTGGACAGCACGCAGGGCCATGGCCAGCACGCAGGGCCGCCCCGCCCGCCCGCCCGGCACGCGCACCGCCGGCCCGAACCCCGCAGGCCCGGCCCCACTCACCGAGCAGCAGTAGCTTGAGCTCGCGCCGGGCGTCGCGCTTGTCCCGCCGCAGCTGTTTCTCGATCTCGGCGTTGATCCGCTTGGACTCCTTCACCTCATCGCTCAGGCAACACGCCATCATGGACTCCAGAGTCATCGTCCCGGCCCCGGCCCCGGCCCCGGCCGCCCGCCGGCCGCCCCCGCCGCCGCCCCCCGGCCGGCCCGGCCCTGGCCCCGAGCCGCCCCGGCCGCGCCCGCCCGGCCCTCGGCGCTCGGCCCCTGGGCCGGCGGTCCGCCTCGGCCGCCTGCGAGCGCCGGTCCCGTTCAGCCGCTGGTCCCTCTCGACCGCCCTCCACCCGCGCCGCCACAACCGCCGCCGCCGCCGCCGCCGCCGCCGCCGCCGCCGCCGCCGCCAACCGCAGCCGCCGCGACCGAGCGACAGCGCCTCACAACCTAACCCGCGCGCGGACAGCGCCGACGGGCGGGCGGCGCGGCCAATGGGAGTGGGCGGCGGCCCGCGTGCCCGCCGCGGGGGCGGGACTAGCGGGCGGGCTGGGCGGGGCGTCGCGCGGGCGGGGCGGGGAGGGGCGAGGCGGGCGCGCCCGCGGGTTTGGTTGCGCCGACGTGGGAAGGGGGACGCGCAGCCGGGAGCCGGGCGGGGCCGCCCGGGATTGTGGGAATGCGGAGGACTCGGCAGGCTGGCTCGGCTCCGCTCGGCCCCGCTCGGCCCCGCTCGGCCCCGCTCAGCCCCGCTCGGCCCCGCTCGGCCCCGCTCGGCCCCGCTCGGCCCGGCGGCTCTCTGGGCCCCGGAGCGAGAAGCTCGGACCCGCAGCTGCGGTCGCGAGGCTGAGCGACTCAGGCCCAACGCGAGACACTGGGGTACAAGCCCTCACGGCCTCCTGGGGCGCCCTGGCATTACCTGACCGGAAACGAACCTTCCTCTCCTCCGTTCTTGGAACAAACATTAATGGAACGCCTCCTGTATACCAGGCCTGGGCTTAGCATTAATGCAGAGCCTGCTATATGCCACGTATGGGACGAGCATTAATGGAGTACCTGCTGTATATCAGGCATGGATCAGCCATTAATGTAGTGCCTACGGTGTAACCAAGCATTAATGCAGTACTTGGTATATACTGGGCAGGAAACACATTAGTGGAATGCCTACTGTAAACTGGGCATGGACCAGGCATTAATGCAACACTTGCTATATACCAGGCCTCGACCAGGCATTAGTGCAGTGCCTGCTATAATTCCAGGCAGCGAACAAGCATTAATGAAGCACCTACTATAAACCAAGTACTGCCGGGTTGATTTTATGGGAGCATAGCCACACCCATTCATTTAAGGAGCTTGGCTACTTTCACCCTGCACCGGCAGACCTGCATAGTTGCAACAGCCCTAAAATATTTACCATCTGGCCTCTTCCAGAAGGAGACCTAGAAGGAGGCCTAAACACAGGAAGTGCCATGTGTTTTGAATGACGGAAAAAGAAAAAAGCTTGAAATGGAGACCCATTTCACAGATGAGGAAACTGAGGTGCCCTTATGCACAGTTCCCTGACAATGGCACTCCTCCCAGTCATGACCTGGCCACAAAACCCGCCCCCTCTCCACCTGGCCCTGCCCAGATCCCATCACAAACCTTCCAAGCTGCACCTTGACACGCTGTGCTCACCTGTCTTGAGATAAAGGGAGAAGGGAGGGTCAAAGTCTCCATTTATTAGTTGATTGGGACTGAGGAAAGTTTTGTTTCTTGAGACACTCATCTTGGGGGCTTCCATCCCCACCCCAATTGGACACGCAGCCGGAGCAGGGGCCGCTGGGGTCCCCCCACCAGTAGAGGAAAGCTCTACTTGAACAAAGAACCCACAACCAGGGAACCTGAACAAAAACATTGGTCTTGGCTCCAATGTCCCCTCCTCCAGGGGAGGTGGTCAGGCCAGGTGTTCCCTGAGCACCCCTTCTGATGACACCCACGCCCCACCCCGGCACCACCCTGCTGGACTTCCCCAGGCCCTTTTCATGGGCCGAAATCATCTGCTTTCTTCCCTTACTGTCCTGTTCCCTCCCCACCATATTGTAGGGTATCTATGTCCTGATCACTGCTGCATCTAGACCCCAGCCTGGTACACAGTAAGTGCTCAGACACGCTGGCACCTGGGACCTGGGACCCTTTGCTGCAGTGCTTGCACCTGGAAAAACGTCTCCTCGGGCAACAAAATACAAAGAAACTATAAGGGGACTAAAAATAACGGTGTGAATGCGCAGTTGGGGCAAATTATGGACAACAAGATACAAAAAGACCAAAAAACCCAACTGTCACTTCTCTTTTTTTTTTTTTTTTTTTGGCTGTGTTGGGTCTTCGTTGCGGTGCACGGGCTTCTCATTGCGGTGGCTTCTCTTGTTGCAGAGCACGGGCTCTAAGCGCTTGGGCTTCAGTAGTTGCGGTGCATGGGCTCGGTAGTTGTGGCTTGCAGGCTTCAGTAGTTGTGGCTCCCGGGCTCTATAGTACAGGCTCAGTAGTTGTAGCACACGGGCTTAGTTGCTCTGCGTCAGGTGGGATCTTCCCGGACCAGGGTTCGAACCTGTGTCCCCTGCATTGTCAGGTGGGTTCTTAACCACTGGACTACCAGGGAAGTCCCAACTGTCACTTCTGAAGACCCGGAAGCAAAAGCAGGGTGTCGGGAGCAAAAGCAGGATACTGTGCATGCCCGCTGCACACTACACCACCAAAGGGGTGGGCAGACCACCTAAGTCACCTCTCTGGCCCAACCGCTGGACACACCCCTACCCTCACCCCATATAAGGAACCAGCTCGTCCCCCCCTCTCCCACCAAGGGAGTGAACAAGCAAGGGAACCTGTTGCCTGTTCTCACTCCCGCCTGCTGCAGCAGGGGCCCTGAGTTTCTTGTCCGGCCTCATCAATTTCTGTTCATTAAGGAAGCCAAAGACGCTGGTCAATAACAAGTAAGTATTGAAGGGAAGGATGGATGAGCTCTTTGTTGTTTGTTTTCCATCTCACCCAACAGACTGTGAGCTTCAGGAGGGCAGTGACTGCGTGTGTCTCGGTCACCCTGGGGTCCGCAACGTCCAGCACAGAGCCTCAGGCCTCTTCCCTCCTCCAGCAAAACGGTGCACCAGTGCTGGCCTGGATAGTGATGAGTGGAATCGCCCACCCACATGTGTGAGTGCCACGTGCTCCGGGATTGTCCATCTTGCTCTTTGCAGTGTCCCCACAGCCTAAAATAGCCCCTGACATACAGTAGGTGCTTGATACATGTTTGTGAAACCAATGAAGGAACACAGCTCTCCTGGGTGAGTCTTCTCTTGCTCTGGAGGAAAAAAATAATTGCGCTTTCTTCCCTTCTCTGCTCCTATTCCTTGCCACCTCTGGCCTCCTCCTCACTTGGGACTTAAACCTCAGGATGGAACCTTCCTTTTGCTGCTTACTCTGGTGTAGACTGTCGGCGGGTGACTTAACTTCTCTGGGCCAGTTTCCCTGTCTGCAAAGTGGGCAGACTATTTGCTGTTTTTCAGAGAGCTTGTTGTCAGTAGCCAAGGGGAAGGTTCTTGTCACGTACACATTAGAAGCTTAATGTTTGCTGAAATATTAACAGAATACGGAGGAATAGACTTCAGACATTTGGTTACAAAATGCCTTTTGCTTCCATCGTGGGCTCTCCCTCACTCGCTCTTACAGCAAGCTCTCTACCGACGTCTAGGCCATCCTATTCTGCTGGAGAAGCACATGTGCAGGAGAACTGAGGCCTCCTGCCAACAGCCGCAGGAGGGAACCGGTTTGGAAGCGGCTCCTCCAGCACCAGTGCATAGCTTGATTGCAAGCTCATGAGAGACCCCGAGTCAGAACCATCCAGCTACACCACTCTCAAATTTCTGACCCTCCCAAACTGTGTGAGACCATGAATGTTTATTGTTTTAAGGCAGCAAGTTTGGGGGTGTTTCGTTACGTAGAAATTAATAACAACACATGTACCCAAGAGAAACAAAAGCACAGGTGTACATAAGACCCGTCCGTACACACGGGACTTCCCTGGTGGTCCAGTGGTTAGGACTCCGCGCTTCCACTGCAGGGGACTCCGGTTCGATCCCTGGTCGGGGAACTAAGATCCCACGTGCCGCATGGTGCGGCCAAAACAAACAAACAAACAAACAAACAAACCAGCAAAAAAGACCCGTACACACATGGTGTAGAGCTTTATTGATAACATCTCCAAACTGGAAACAACCCAAATGTCCACCAACAAAGTGAGTGGATAAACAAAATGGGGTCCATCCATTCTCTGGAATATGATTCAGCCATAAAAAAGGAAAAACACACAACATGAATGAATCTTAAATGCCTTATGCTGAGTGAAAGGCACCAGACACAAAAGAGGATGTACTGTATGATTCCATTTATATAAAATTCTGGGAAACACCCACTATAGAAATCTATAGTGACTGAAAATAGATTGCTGGTTGCCTGGGGCTGGAGGGTCGGGGCGGGGAGGGGCCCAAGGAAACTTTCTGGGGTGACGGAAACGTTTGGCTGTGCCACGCGGCTTGCGGGATCTTGTTCACTATCTTGATTGTGCCCGTGATTGGGGTAGACATATGACAAAACTCATCAAAATGTACATTTTAAACACGTGCAGGGCTTCCCTGGTGGCGCAGTGGTTGAGAATCTGCCTGCCAATGCAGGGGACACGGGTTCGAGCCCTGGTCTGGGAAGATCCCACATGCCGCGGAGCAACTGGGCCCGTGAGCCACAATTACTGAGCCTGCGTGTCTGGAGCCTGTGCTCCGCAACAAGAGAGGCCGCGATAGTGAAAGGCCCGCGCACGGCGATGAAGAGTGGCCCCCGCTTGCCACAACTAGAGAAAGCCCTCGCACAGAGGCGAAGACCCAACACAGCCATAAATAGATAAATAAATAAATAAAAATTTAAAAAAACACAAAACACGTGCAGTTCGTGGCATGTCAATTACACCTTCATAAAGCTGTCAAAATAAGAAGTGTCCAAGGAGGTGGTACTTGTAAAGTACATAGTAGGTGCTTGATAAGTGCTTACGTGTTTCAGAGGACACTGAAATGGAGCAGAATCCACAGGGGGTGGCTTGTCATTCTCAGCCATTCACTAAGTGCTCTCCTTGTGCCGGAGGTGGGTGGGGACCAGGTGGGTAAGATGGGGAACGGAGGCCCACGGAGAGATGGTGAACTGGTCCCAGGGCCCAGCTGGTGGCTAATTACTGACCTTGGCTTCTCCACCCAGAGGCCCAGAGAGACAAAGTCCACGGCTGCACTCCTTGATGGTTGGGAGGCCCCGTCCTCCTGTCCCCATGGCCTCCTCCCCTCCTCCATCCTTGGATATTGGCCTCCCATGCCCTGAAGGATTCTATTTTATGAGCGGGTCCGGGGGCCAGGGAACAAGGCCATTTCCTGGCACAGAACTGAGAACGTGAGCAAAAGTGAGTGGGGCCCAGGCTGGGGGCACGCAAGGTGGAGGGGCACCTGAGGCCAGAGCACCAGCCTCGGAATCGGGGGCAGATTCCCCTGTGTTCAAGTCCCTGTCCTTCTCCGGGCCTCAGAGCTGAAAATAGGGCGATCATCACCCATGTCACGTGAACACTCAGTGTCGGAGGAACCAGAAAGTGGTCACATCCTTAACCCGACTTAACGTCCCAACCTGCAATCCCAGAGGGTATTTATTTGTTTTCTTCTCTTTTAAATTTTTCTTTTTTGGCTGCACTGTGCTGCATGGGAGATCTTCGTTCCCCGACCAGGGATTGAACCTGAACCCCCTGCAGTGGAAGCGCAGAGTCTTAACCACTGGACAGCCAGGGAAATCCCTCTTTTAAATTTTCAAAGACAGGGACTTCCCTGGTGGTCCTGTGGCTAAGACTCCACTCTCCCAATGCCTCCCAATGCAGGGGGCCTGGGTTCGATCCCTTCCCTAGGGAAGTAGATCCCACATGCTGCAACTAAGACCTGACACAGCCAAATAAATATTAAAAAAAAAAAAAATTTCAAAGACAGTGATCAGGGTGAGGAATCTGGATCTGTCTAGATGACAGTTTTGTAGACCTGCAGACACACAATGAATGTTTATTGCACAACTCCATAAATATTAGCTTTTACTCTTTACCAAAAAAGACATACAGGTGGCCAATAAAATAAGCACATTAGGAAAAAGCCCAGGAAAACCTCAGTGAGATGCCGCCCACCAGAATGGCTAAGACCATACTAAGTGCTGACGAAAAGCAGGGCAACTGGGACCCTCATCCACGACAGCTGGTGGGAATGCAAAATGGGCAGCCTCTGCGGAAAACAGTGTGGTGGGTTCTCAAAGAGTTCTTAAAATCATATACCTGCCACGGGATCTAGCCGTTCCATTCGTAAGTATTTACTCAACAGAAATGAAAACATACGTCCATACAAAGATTTGCACACGGATGCTCACAGCAGTCTCATTTTAAGCTAGTAGGTCAGAATCAAACTGTCTGGTCCTCATCCCATACACACTGCCCTGCAGGCTGTGTGGCTTTCAGAAAGTGGCCATCCCTCTCTGAGCTTCCGTTTCTTCATCTGTTAAAATAGGGGAGATGATAAGAATTTCCAGGCACCACTAAGCACATGAAAAGATGCTCTGCACATAATAGACACCCAACAGTTGGTTTGTGTGAATTAAAAAAAAAAAAAAGATGTTCAATATCATTAGTCATCAGGAAAATGCAAATCAAAACCCACAGTGAGATACTATTTTACATCCACCATGATGGCTATCATAAAAAAGACATAATAACAAGTGTGGCTAGGATGTGGAGAAACTGGAACCCTCATGCATGGCTGGTAGGAATGTAAAATGGTGTAGCCGCAGTGGAAAACAATTTAGCAGTTCCTCAAAAAGGAAAACACAGAGTTACCATTTCACTAGCAATTCCACTGCTAGGGACCTATCCAAAAGAATTGAAAACAGGTGTTCAAACAAAATCTTTTTAAAAATAAATAAATAAATTTATTTATTTATTTATTTATTTATTTTTGGCTGCGTTGGGTCTTCGTTGCTGCGTGTGGGCTTTCTCTAGTTGCGGTGGGCGGGGTGTACTCTTCGTTGCAGTCCGTGGGCTTCTCATTGCGGTGGCTTCTCTTGTTGTGGAGCATGGGCTCTAGGCGTGCGGGCTTCAGTAGTTGTGGCACCCGGGCTTAGCTGCTCCAAGGCATGTGGGATCTTCCTGGATCTGGGCTCAAACCCGTGTCCCCTGTGTTGGCAGGCAGATTCTTAACCACTGCGCCACCAGGGAAGTCCCTCGAACAAAATCTTGTACATGAATATTCACAGCAATATTATTCACAATTGCCCCCCGCAAAAGGCAAACAACCCAAATGTCCATCAACAGATGAACAGATACACAAAATGTAGTCCATCTACACACTGGAATATTATTTGGCCATGAAAAGGGGTGAAGCACTGACACTCACTACAACGTGGATGGACCTTGAGAACATGATGCTCAGCAAGAGAAGCCAGACACAGAAGGACACACAGTGTGTGATTCCATTGATGGGAAACGTCCAGAACAGGCAGATTCACAGACAGAGAGAATGGATTCATGGTTACCAGGGGTGGGGGAGGGGGTGGGGGTGACTGCTCATGGGGACGGAGTTTCTTTTTGGGGTGATGGAATGCTCTGGAATTAGATGGTGGTGGCAGCACAATATACTAAAAACCATGGAAGTGTACACCTTAAAATGGTAAATTTATGATTTGTGAACTATATCTCAAAAAATGTGTCAATGATAAAAAAACAATAACAATTCCCACATGGCCTGGCACACAGAAGGCATTCAATAAACATTCAGGATTATCATTATAATAGGCTCAATGGACACAATAGAGCCAGTTTTTTAATCAACACTTATTGAGCACCTACTGTGTGTCATGGTTCTGGGTGTGGGGATACAGCAATGAAAACGCAGACAAGAATTCCTGCCCTCATGGAGCCAATGTTCTAGGTAAGGGTAGACAGACAATAAATATAAATAAATAAAATATACTGGGTCAGATAGGAGTAAATGCTTAAGAGAAGGGGAAAAAAGCACAGTAGGGGGTTTGGGAAGGAAGTGGAATTTTAAGTACCAGGATTAGGGAAGGACCCTCTGCAAAAGTGAGCAAGGCACCCATATATCTACCGGCAGCAGGGACAATGTATGCAAAGGACCTGGGGCAGGACCTGTGCCTGGCATTTTGGAGGGATAGGGAGTGGGCCCGTGTGGCTGGAACAGATTGAGCGAAGGGAAGAGAGGGAGGGGAAGGGAGGAGGAGAGGGCAGGGAGGGGACGGGGCAAGTCGTGCAGGACCTCGAGGGCCGCGGGGAGGACTTGGGCTTTTACCCCAGGGAGGTGGGAGCCCAGGAGAGCAGCGGGCAGGGTGGGGGCGGGGCCTGACTCGGGTGCTCACGCGCGCCCTCTGGTGGCTGCTTCGGGGAGGACAGACTGTAGGGGGCGAGGATGGGAGTCTGGGGTTCAAGTTGCGGGTGACTGTGCTGGCCCCGGGTAAGCGATGATGAGGGATGGACCCGGATGGAGGTAGAGCTGAAGTGCTGTCTAGTGTCCTAAGCGCAGGAGTGCTGTGACGTGCTCACGGAGAAAGTACGTGTGTAAGATGAGCTTCGTTCAGACGTGAGTTACAGCCCTGCGGGCTGTGAGCTCAGTATTAGCGAATCAACGACTTTTATTAAATAAGGTGTCTTCAAGCAGAACCACACATCACACAAGTTTATGTGTTGACCGGTTGACAAAAGTGCCGTGACCAGAGCTCGCAGAAGCCTGACCCTCCGTGTCCCCAGGAGCAGCGGTGCAGTGTTCAGTAATTCAGTGTTTGCAGCAACTTTACAGCACAGAACTTTTGTGAATAACAAAAAGGGACTCTACATCCACCGTGCCTCACTCTAGATCACAACCCAAAACAATTGTTCAGTACGCTTCCCCCACCATATACAGTAAAATCAAAACTGCCCTTTTGGAATAGGCATTGCTCAACGCGGAGCAATCGGTGCCACAAGGCATGCCTTTAGGAAATGTCCCCGCCTCTCACTTCTTAGAGGGAAACTGAGGCTCAGGGGGGCGGAGCTGGGTCAGAGTCCCGCCCCAGCCAGCCTGTTGGCACAAGAATCTTCTGACCTGTGTGGCTGCAAAGGCTTTCGATTCTGAGTTTTATTTGAAACTCTTCTCATCTCGGTTCCCTTATTGCCCCTTATCTGTGACCAGCAATAAAAGTCGTCAAGGCTCCCGGGCAGGCAGGGCCGAGAGCAGATAACAGCGGACACATGGGCAGTGTGAGCCGACAGCCTGCCTTGTACCCCCAGGAGAGAGGAATAGCTAACAATTTCTGAGCGTTATCTTCCTGCCAGGCTCCATTCTCAACAATTATGTGTCTGACCACATTTATGCAGGAAGGGGGTATGATTCTCTGATTTTCCCTCTTAGGATAAAGGCTAGAAGAGATCCCAGGACGGTGGGCACAGCCAGTGGGCACAGAGCAAACCAGGTCTGGACTAACCAGGTTTGTTTTGTTTTGTTTTGTTTTTTGGGTAAGCCATGGCTTGTGGGATCTTAGTTTCCCGCCCAGGGATCGAACCCGAGCCCTCAGCAGTGAAAGCGCTGAGTCTTAACCACTGGACCACCAGGGAATTCCCAACCAGGTTTAGCAAATAAAAACACAGGATGTGCAGACAAGTGGGAATTTCAGATAAGCAACAAATAAGGTTTTACTATAAGAATGTCCTATGCACATTGAACTGGGAATCCAGTAGTTTCTGGGAGCCCTAAGCTCAGGCAATGTCTTTGCTCCTCTCCCATCCCCGGCAATCCCAGCCCTGACTACGTGGGATGGTACTGTCTGTGTCCAGCTCTGTTTTCCCCACCCAACCAGCCTTGGGTTTTGTTTTGTTTTGGGTTTTTTACATTTTTTTACTTAATTTTTCTTAGTTGTGGTAAAATAAACATAATGTAAAACTCACCCTCAATCATTTTTAAGTGCACAGCTTGCTGGCATTAAGCACATTCACATTGTTGGACAACCATCCCCACCATCCATCTCCAGAACTTTCTCATCTTCCCAAACTGAAACTCTGTCCCCGTGAAACACTGACTCCCCAGCCCCTCCCCCAGCCCCTGGCCCCCACCATCTACTTCCTGTCTCTGTGGATGTGACTCCTCTGGGGATCTCCTGTGAGTGGAATCAGAGAGTATTTGTCCTTCTGTGTCTGGATTCTCTCACTGAGCATCATGTCCTCAAGGTTCATCCATGTTGTAGCGAGTGTCAGAATTTCCTTCCTTTCTAAGTCTGCATAATCTTCCAGTGTGTGGGTGGACCACGTTGTGTTTATCCATCATCTGTCAATGGACACTTGGGTTGCTTCCACCTTTTGGTTATCGTGAATCATGCTGCTATGAACACAAGTGTACAAATATCTGTTTGAGTCCCTGCTTTCAATTATCCTGGGCATGCACCTAGGAGTGGAATTGCTGGGTCATGTGGTGATTCTATGTTTGACCTTTTGAGGAACTGCCAGACTGTTTTCCACAGGGGCTGCACCATTTTCCTTTCCCACCAGCCGAGCATGATGGTTCTGATTTCTCCCCATCCTCGCCAACACTGGTTACTTTATAAGTTTTTTGTTTCTTTGTTTTTTGTTTTTTTTTCATAGATGTCCTAATGAGTGTGAAGTGGTATCTCCCTGTGGTTTTGATTGGCATTTCCCTGATGACAAATGATGTCAAACATCTTTTCAAGCGCTTCTTGGCCATTTGTGTAACTTCTTTGTAGAAAAGTCTACTCAAGTCCTTTGCCCATGTCTTCATTGGATTAGTTTGACCTGCTCTTGAACTTCATATATGTGCAGCCGGGCCACTAGCTCTCCATGCCTAGCCTCCATCCACGTTGTGTCTGCAAGACGTGTCAAGGTCGTGACAGTAGCCATTGACCATTTTCCATGCTGTGACCCCAGCATAAAGCTATCTTGCTTGAGGTCGACAGGCTTCAGGGTTAGGGTTTCTGGTTTGGGTCCTTCCCAGCCTGCACTCTGAGTCATTGCTTTTGGCCGTCTGCAGGTCGAGAAATCAATTTAGTGGGTCATGACCCACATTTTTATTTTCAGTGATACAGAATAGGAAATACAGTGCTTCATGCTGGGCAACAGCAACTGTTATCTTGGGCAACTTTTATTGGGGTGATGTCTGTATTTAAATGTGTGTCCTGAGCATGTGTGCATACCTTTTTTAATTAATTAATTAATTTAGTTTTACTGGGTGAAGATGTCATGGTCAAAAAAGTTTGAAACCCCCCTCCCCCCTTATAGACTGAGTATTTTTTTTTTTAATGTCCTTTTCTTACTTCTTTTTTTTTTTTTTTTTTTGGTCACACCACATGGCTTGCAGGATGTTCCCGCACCAGGGATTGAATCTGGGCCACGGCAGTGAAAGCCCAGAATCCTAACCACTATGCCACCGGGGAACTCCTTAGACTGCATCTTATTTCATGATTTAAATATTGATGTGTGTGATGAGTTGATTCACTGGAATGGTGATTCCCAACTGGGGGTAATGTTGCCCCACCAAGAGATGGTCAGCAATGTTGGTGACATTTCTGCTTGTCATGACTCGGGGGGGGGGGTGATTCTGCCCCCAGGGGACACCGGGAGATGTCAGGGGACTTCTGTGGTTGTCACACCGTGGGGGGCTTTCGGCGTCAACTGGATAGGGGCTGCTCAACACCCCACAGTGCCCAGGCCGGCCCCGCACAGAGGATGACCTGCACCAGTGTCCAAGCGCAGAGGAGGTTAACTGGACTAGTCTGTCTGGTGTGCAGCTCCGTGTCCAGCCCAGAGCCCGGCCCACGGTGGGCGCTCCCCAAGGATGTGCGAGCGGAGGGCATGAGGGCTCCTTGCTCAGCCTCCCTCCCGGGGCGCAGGTCCTGGGACACGCTGCCCCCATGTGGACGGTCGTGGAACCGCGGCCTCCGCTCCCCTGTCCAGGGAGTGGAGCCAGCGCTGCCTGCCTGGCCTCACCCTGGGGAGGGTCTCGACGGGGCGCTGCCCACCAGCACTTTCCGCCAGGATGGCAGTATTCTAACTCGGTGCTGCCCAACAGCCTCGCCGCCTGTGTCCACTGAGCCCCTGAGAGGTTGCCAGGGCAACTGCGGACATGCGTCTTTCATTTCATCTCATTTCCATCAATTTCAGTGTAATAATATAACGGTGTAGGGGAAGTGGCTCCCATAGCTCTAGCCCAGGGTACCCTCCTCTGCCCCCCCCCGCACTGTGGACATTTGGGCCGAGCTGTGCATTGTAAAATGTGAGCAGCAGTCCTGGCTGGGGCAGGGCCAGGGATTTTGCATTCCTCCAAGCTCCCAGAGGAAGCCGGTCTGGGGACAGGTTTGAGATCCATTGCCCTACCCCAGGGTCGCCCCAGCACTGCTGACATGGGGCCGGCTCATCCTCTGGGGGGCCGTCGTGGGCTCTGTGGGGTGTGGAGCAGCCTCCCTGGCCCCCACCCACTTGATGCCAGGAGCCCCCCCAGTATGAGAACCACAAATATCCCCAGACATCTCCCAGTGCCCCCTGGGGGCACTGTCACCCAAGTTGAGACCTCCGGGGTTAGGGATTCCACGGACCCCCAGGAGACTGGGTTCCATGACCATCTGACCTCTGAGGTCCTGGGATGCTGCACACATTTAAATACACAACTGAGAGGGAGGGAGGGGAGGTGACTCAGACACTGGGGACCCCCCTGGTTTACACTGCCTGACCATCGGGGATTTATCCTGGCATGTTATGTGAGCAGGGATCAGACTCAAATTTTCCCAAAATAATTAATATGGGGTCTCCCCCCTCTATTACATTTGGGGCCAGATCATTCTCTGGGGGTCCATCTTGGGCTCTGTGGGGTGTGGAGCAGCCTCCCTGGCCCCCACCCACTCAATGCCAGGATCCCCCCATTCGTGACAACCACAGATGTCCCCAGACATCACCTGGTGTCCCCTGGTGGCAGAATCACCGCTGGCTGAAAACCACTGCTCTAGAACGTTCGAGACCATGCTCTCCATAGAATACCCTGCTGTGCTGAGTGATAATGGGCACCTTCACTGTCCAGTGCGATGGTCACCAGCCCCAGTGACTAATGAGCCCCTGAGATGTGGCCTGTGCAGCCTAGGAACTCAATTTTTAAATTTCCTTTCATTCAGTTAATTTACGTTTAATGCAAATAGGCAGGGGAGCTCTGCAGTAACCAGGGTGGACAACCCAACTGGTAGAGAAAGCAGCCACTCATCCGCTCATCCCTGGGCAGGAGGGGTCCCGGTGTGTGTGTGTGTCTGTGGGCATTGTGTGTCTCCACATTGGTGGATGTATTTGAATTTATGAACTTTTAAAAAAATTATTGTATATCAAGCATTCATTGGCTCCAGACCCTGCTCTGAGCACTTTACTGTCATTGACTCAAGCACTTTACAAAGGTAGGTACTGACATTATGCTCATTATATAGAAGAAGAAACTGAGGTTCAGAGAAGACAGCTGCCCATGTGCTCTTTTTAAATTTTTAAAAAATTTTTAATTAAAAATTTTTTTTTAGGGAACTCCGTGGAGGTCCAGTGGTTAGGACTCCACGCTTCCACTGCAGGGGGCATGGCTTCAATCCCTGGTCAGGGAACTATGATCCCGCATGCCGCATGGTGAAGGAAAGAAAGAAAGAAAGGAAAGAAAGAAAGAAAGGAAGGAAGGAAGGAAGGAAGAAAAGAAAGAAAAGAAAGAAAGAAAGAAAAGAAAGAAAGAAAGAAAGAAAGAAAGAAAGAAAGGAAGGGAGGGAGGGAGGGAGAGAGGGAGGGAGGGAGGGAGGAAGGAAGGGAGGAAGGAAGGAAGGAAGAAAGAGAGGGAGGGAGGGAGGGAGGGAGGAAGGAAGAAAGAAAGAAAGGAAGAAAGAAAGAAAGAAAGAAAGAAAGAAAGAGAGAAAGAAAGAGAGAGAGAGAAAGAAAGAGAGAGAGAGAGAGAGAAAGAAAGAGAGAGAGAGAGAAAGAGAGAGAGAGAGAGAGAGAGAGAGAGAGAAAGAGAGAAAGAAAGAAAGAAAGAAAGAAAAATAATAAATAAATTTTTTTTACCAAGTGCTCTTACTCTGTGCTAATGCCCAGCTAAGGGACCCTCACATCTCATTGCATTCCATCCTCACAACTTTCTGGAACTGTTAGGACTCCTGTTTGCGATGAGGAGATGGAGGTGCAGACAGAGGACGTGCCTTGGTCCCAGTCACTCAGCAAGTAGAAGGCCAGAGTGAGGATTTGAACTCACCTCTGTCTATTAACCAGGAGGCTACACTGCCTCCCAGGACTGGCTTGGGGTGGGGGTGGGGATGGGGAAGTTTAGGGACATACAGGCACAGGTGGGACTCAGAACTAGCCAGACTGGAGTTGGAATCTCATCTCTGTCAATTCCTGTCTGTGTGACCTTAGGGGTGTGTCTTGCCCTCTCTGAGCCTCTGGGTCTCCTCAGCTATAGCTACTTCCTCCTGGGATTATTCTGGGGATTAAATGACATAACTCATTGCCTTAGTCTACTTGGGCTGCCATAACATAACACCATAGATTGATTGATTTAAACAACTGAAATTTATTTTCTCACCATTCTGGAGACTGGAAGTCTAAGACCAAGGTGCCAGCAGGGTCAGTGTCTGGGTGTCTGGTGAGAGCTCTCTCCTTAGGTGGCAGAGAGCCGCCTCTTGCTGTGTCCTCACATAGCAGAGAGATAGTTCTGGCCTCTTCGTCTTCTTATAAGGACACTAATCCCACCATGAGGGCCCCACCCTCATGATCTCATCTAACCCTAACCCCCTCCCGAAGGCCCCACCTCCAAATACTAGCCCACAGAGGATCAGGGCTTCAGCACAAGTTTGTTGTAGGGAAGACACCATTTATTCCATAGCACTCATGCAAAACACTAAAAGTATTGCCCACATTCAGTAGCATGTCGGGAAATATTTGCTGGTGGTCTTAGGATGGCGATTGAGGTTTAAATCTTGGCTCTTCCTTTCATAGGCTGTGTGTTCCTGAGTCCATTTCTCAAATTCCCTGGGCCTCAGTTTCCTCAGCTGTAAAATGGGAGTGATCATCATGCCCACCTCAAGGGCTTGGAGCAGCACTGGGGATATGAAAGAGCTTAGTAGACCCTGGCCTCTTACAACGAAGAGGATATTTATTTTGTTGGGTGGGGGGTAGGTGGAGGGATCTAGGCACCAGGGAGTGAGGGTAGCGGTGCAGGTCCTGTGGGGTCTGCACTATACCCTCCCCTACTACATAGACGGGAAAGCAGAGGCCCAGAGAGGGACAGAGAGTTGTCCAGAGCCACACAGCCCACCAGCTGCAAAGCTGCAGCTAGCACTTGGCCCTTAGGTATCTCAGAGGAGGCAGTGGGGGCCTCTGAAGGGCAGGCCAGGTGGGCAGCCACGCCTCCCTGCTCCCCACAGTCCCCAGATGTCCCCAGGTGTCCCCAGAGACACGCCTGCTGGGGGTGGCCTCCTAATCACGCCACCTAATTACCACGCAGCCCCAGGGAAAGGCTGGGAACCCTTTTTTTTTTTTTTAATTTATGTATTTATGGCTGCGTTGGGTCTTCATTGCTGTGGGCTTTCTCTAGTTGCAGCGAGTGGGGGCTACTCTTCTCATTGGGTGGCTTCTCTTGCTGCGGAGCACAGGGTCTAGGCACGCAGGTTTCAGTAGTTGTGGCTCGCGGGCTCTAGTTGCTCCGCGGCATGTGGGATCTTCCCGGACCAGGGCTCGAACCCATGTCCCCTGCATTGGCAGATGGATTCTTAACCACTGCGCCACCAGGGAAGTCCCCTGGGAACACCTTTTAAAGGCCTTTAAACACCCCAACAGTGGCTCCCGGCCCTGCCAATGCCAGGCTCCCAAGGGTGCAGCCAGAAGCTCCGGGGAGAAGGAAAAGCACAAAAACAAAACACACTTATTGTCAAGCTCAGCCCTGGGGGGCAGTGACAAGGCCTAGAGGCCTGGGTTCCCAGCCCCTGCCAGGCTGGTGACCTCCAGATGGGCCACACTCTCTCTGAGCCTCTCTTGTCCCCATTTGCAAAATGGGTTACTAGTAAATAAATGCGTAAAGAAGACTTAGATGGGTTCCCAGCATGCAGGAAGTCTGTGCCATCCGCAGCATCATCACTATTGTTTGTTGCTGTGGCCAGGTTCAATCCGTGGTTGGGGGAACTAAGATCCCGCGCATGTGCAGGGCCAAAAAAAAAAAAAAGTTACGGGCAATAATAAGTCCTGGTAAAGATGTAGGGAGATCTGAACCCTCCTCCAGGGCTGTTGGGAATGGAAAATGGGGCAGCCACAGTGGAAATCAGTTTGGTGGTTTCTCTAAAAGTTAAACCGGGAGTTTCCATCTGACGCAGCAATTCCACTCCTCAGTACCTACCTAAGAGAAATGAACATACGTGTCCACATGAAAATCTGTACATGAATATTCACAGCAGCACCACTCACAATAGCCCAAAAGTAGAAACACCCCAAAGGTTCATAAACAGATGAATAGATGAACAAAAGGTGGTCCCTCCACAGATGGGAACATCACTCAGCCATGAAAAGGAGAGAAGAACTGACACTCACTACAATGTTGATGGACCCTGAGAACACGATGCTCAGTGAGAGAAGCCAGACACAGAAGGACACCCAGTGTGTGATTCCATTGATGGGAAACGTCCAGAATAGGCAAATCCACAGAGACAGAGTGGATTCCTGGTTGTCAGGGGCTGGGGGAGGGGGCTGAGGTGATTGCTCATGGGGACGGGGCTTCTTTAAGGGATGTTGAATGAAATAAGCCAGACACGGAAGAACAAATACTGTCTGATCCCACTCATAGGAGGTCCTAGAGGAGTCAAAACCATAGAGACAGAAAATAGTTGGTGGGGGCCAGGGGCTGGGGGAGGGGATGGGGAGTGTTTAATGGGGACAGAGTTTCAGTTTGTGAAGATGAGAAAGTTCTGGAGATGGATGGTGGGGATGGCTGCATGACAATGTGAATGTACTTAATGCCACTGAACTGTGCACTTAAAAACAGGTAAGATGGTTAATTTTGTTTATCCATTCCTCTGTTGATGGAGATTTGTTTCCACTCTTGGCTATTGTGAATAATGGTGCTATGGACATTGGTGTACAAATATCTGTTTGAATCCTTGCTTTTTATTTTTATTTTATTTTATTTTTGGCTGCATTGAGTCTTTGCTGCTGCGCGCGGGCTTTCTCTAGTTGCGGCGAGCGGGGGCTACTCTTCGTTGCAGTGCACCAGCTTCTCATTGCGGTGGCTTCTCTTGTTGTGGAGCATGGGCTCTAGGTGCGCGGGCTTCAGTAGTTGTGGCACGCAGGCTCAGTAGTTGTGGCGCACGGGGCTTAGTTGCTCCGCGGCATGTGGGATCTTCCCGGACCAGGGGTCGAACCCGTGTCCCCTGCACTGGCAGGCGGATTCTTAACCACTGCGCCACCAGGGAAGTCCCCGAATCCTTGCTTTTTCAATTCTTTTGGGTATATACCTAGGAGTGGAATTGCTGGGTCACTGTCCTGCCATGGTCCCCATTTTTTATAGAGGGTTTCCACTTTATGGAGAAGGAAAATCAAGGCTTGGAGGTTGCACAGAAGTTGCACAGCAAAGGATCTGAACCCCAGTCTGCATCTTCCCCTCTGGTTCATCCCACTCCTCCCCCATTCACTTCCCTGGCAGTCCAGTGGTTAGGACTCGGCGCTTCCACTGCAGGGTGTGTGGGTTCAGTCCCTGGTAGGGGAACTAAAATCCCTCATTGACCTCATTACTGGGTTACGGAGGGTGGGGGACAAGGAGCAGCTGCCACAGGGCTGGGAAGAGGGAATCAAGTAAAGTTGGTGATGCAAGTGAAGGGCTGGATCCTGTTTTTATTTAAAATTTTGAAATTTTGTTCATCATGGAAATTTTTTCATTACTTTTGATTTGTTCAAATATTGCCTTATGCAAATCAAAACCACATTGAGATACAACTTCACACCCACTAGAATGGGTATTATATATATATATATTTTAAGGACAATTTCAATTATTGGCGAGGATGTGGAGAAATTGGAACCCTTGTGCACTGCGATTGGAAATGTAAAATGGTGCAGCTGCTGTGGAATATAGTTTGGTGATTCCTCGAAAATTAAACATAGGATTACCCTATGACCCAGCAATTCCATTTCTGGGTCTACACCCAAGGGAAGTAAAATAATACATTCACATAAAAACCTACATATGAATGGTCACAGCAGCATTATTCACAATGGTCAAAAAGTGGAAACAACCCAAGTGTCCATCAACAGACGAATGAATGAATACACAAGATGTGGTCCATCCTTACAATGGAACATTAGCCACAAAAAGGAATGAAGCACTGACATACAATACAATGTGCATGGGCCTTGAAAACATGATACTCAGTGAGAGAAGCCAGACACAAAAGGTCACATAGTATATGATTCATTTATATGAAATGCCTAGAACAGGCAAATCCACAGAGACAGAAAGTGTACTAGTCGTTTCCAGAGGTGGGGTGGGGGGATGCCAATGGGGATGGGGCTTCTTATGGGGGTGATGGAATGGTTTCCTTTCCTTATAAATTTTATTTATTTATTTATTGGCTGCACCGCACAGTTTGTGGGATTTTAGTTCCCCAACTAGGGATCGAACCCGGGCCCCCAGCAGTGGAATCTCGGAGTCCTAACCACTGGACCACCAGGGAATTCCCGATGGAATGTTTTGGAACTGGATAGACATGATGGTTGCACGCCATTGTGAATGTATTAAATGTCTCTTATAGTAAATTGTATGTGTATTTTACCACAATTCAAAAATCGATTGCACTAAAATGGTATTTATCTTGTTGACTGAGATTTTGGTCTTAAATTTTACGCCTGAAGAAAGTGCCTTACTAGAAAGTACACTCATCCTAGTCCCAGCCCTGTCAGAATTAAATAGGAAGGTCACAATACAGACTCACTGAGAAGGTGACATTTAAGTCAAGACTGGAAGGAGACAAAGGAATTAGCCAAACTGGGTTGTGGGGATGAGCTTTCCAGGCAGAGGGAACAGTCAGTGCAAAGGCCCTGGGGCAGGACCGGGCCTGGTGTGTTGGAGGAACAGCCAGGAGGCCCCTGTGTCTGAAGCAGAGTGAGCGAGGGGGAGAGAGGGAGGAGGGGAGGGCAGGGAGGGGACGGGACAGGTCTGGCAGGGCCTTGGGGAGGACTTGGGCTTTTACCCCGAGGGAGGTGGGACCCTGGCGGGCTGTGGGCAGAGGAGGGGCAGGACCTGAGTCAAGTATTTAAAGCCTGTCTGCTCTGCAAGGGGAAGGATTTTTGTCCTCCTTAATCACTGCTATAAACCTCCACTTAGAGCCATGCTTGGCACACAGTAGGTGCAATAAATGTTTACTGAGGGAATGAATGAATAACAGCTCCCTTTGGAGAGGGGGGCACTAGGGTACAGAGCAGTAAACTCATACTGCCCTGGGGTCACCTAGCCAGGTTACGGCAGCCAGGGGCTAAAACCCAGGCCCGGACAGCTGAGGCCCCAGCTCCACCAGGCCTATCACAGGGAGGTCCCCGTGCACGAGGCAGCCACCTGTTTCCTCCCCCGCCTCTGATTAATGGCCCTGCAGCCCCATCCATCATGCGCCAGCCAGCGCCTGGCTCTGCCCTGGAGGCGCGGGGCCCAGCGCTCATTTGTAAGCAGGCCGCGAGGCTGGTCTCAGGCTGTTGGATACATGAGACAGATCCCCGCCACAGCTTGGCCCCAGATGTGGCCCTAAGAACCCCAGGGAGAGGAAAGATCAGGATGTGGACCCAAGGAGGTGGTGATGGCTAGGAGCTGGGGGGTGTGGGATGGCAGCTTCCCAGACAGTAAGATCTTCAAAAGCCCCGGTTTCCCCCAAATTAATTATACGATGAAGACTATTCCCTCCTGGGCTGCAGCCTTCTGCCCTGCCTTTCCCTGACTTGCTGGCATTCTGCTCTTTCTACCCGCCAAAGCTCCTCCACACAGCGGGCCCGGCCCAGCCTGCACCTCTCCTGAGCCTTAGTTTGGGGATCCCCCCTGGTCTCCTGACCTCCCGCCTCATCTGCATCCATTCCCACTACCAGTAAGCATTTTCTACCACTCGCCCTGGTGGTCTCTCTCTGTTGCTCTAAGCCAGGGCTTCTCAGCTGGGGGTAATTCTGCCCTGAGGGACACTTGGGACTGGGGGTACTCCTGGGACCTAGTGAGTGGGGGCCAGGGATGCCGCTCAATACCCCACAGTGCCCAGGACGCCACCCCCCACCAGAGAATGATTCGGGCCAGAATGTTGAGAGTACAGACTGACAAACCCTGCTCTAAACTCTTCCATGGCTCCCTAGTGCCCTCCAGGTACAAGCCCAACTCCTCAGTGCAGAATGCAGGGTCCTGCATCATCTGGGGTCCTGGCCCTCTCCAGCCAGTGTTCCCACCATGACTTGCCTTCACGCCCGACCTGGAGGGGCAGGACTGCATAGCGATCAAGGGCCCAAGGACCTGGGTTGACATCGTGGTGCTGCCACCGACCAGCTATGTGATTTTGGCCAAGTCTCTTAACCTCTCGGTGCCTTAATTTCCCCATATTTCAAATGGGCATAATGGTAGTACCCAGGGTTAAAATGCTAAAGCAGAGACTGGTTCATGGTAAAAACTCAAACAGGTAGGAGGGTGTGGAGAAAATGGAACCCTCTTACACTGTTGGTGGGAATGTAAACTGGTATGAACAGTATGAAGGTTCCTTAAAAAACTAAAAATAGAGCTACCATATGACCCAGCAATCCCACTCCTAGGCATATACCCGGAGAAAACCATAATTCGAAAAGATGCATGCACTCCAATGTTCATAGCAGCACTATTTACAATAGCCAGGACATGGAAGCAACCTAAATGTCCATCAACAGAGGAATGAATAAAGAAGATGTGGTACATATATACAATGGAATACTACTCAGCCATAAAAAAAGAACAAAATAATGCCATTTGCAGCAACATGGATGGACCTAGAGATTGTTACACTGAGTGAGGTAAATCAGACAGAAAAAGACAAATATCGTATGATATCGCTTACATGTGGAATCTAAAAAAAGGGTACAAATGAACTTATTTACAAAACAGAAGTAGAGTCACAGATGTAAAAAACAAACTTGTGGTTACCAGGGGGTAAGGGGGGGGGGGAGGGATAAATTGGGAGATTGGGATTGACATATACACACTACTATATACAAAATGGATAACTAATAAGGACCTACTATATAGCACAGTGAACTCTACTCTATACTCTGTAATGGCCTATATGGGAAAAGAATCTTAAAAAAGAGTGGATATATGTATATGTATAACTGATTCACTTTGCTGTACACCTGAAACACAACAGTGTAATCCAATAAAAATTTTAAAATAAATAAATAAATAAATAAAAACTTAAACAGGGACTTCCCTGGTGGCGCAGTGGTTAAGAATATGCCCGCCAATGCAGGGGACACGGGTTCGAGCCCTGGTCCAGGACGATCACACATGCCGCAGAGCAGCTAAGCCCGTGCGCCACAACTACTGAAGTGCACGCGCCTATAGAGCTCACGCTCCGCAACAAGAGAAGCCACCACAGTGAGAAGCCCGCGCACCGCAACAAAGAGTAGCCCCCGCTCGCCACAACTAGAGAAAGCTGGCGCGCAGCAACAAAGACCCAACGCAACCAAAAATAAATTAATTAATTAATTAAACAGGTGGGTCGGTTTATTCATAGTCTGGGTGACACTTCCAGGCTTCTCTACTACATGGTGAAAGGCCTGCCCTGACCCCATTGTACTGGAGATGTCTGTGTCCATCTCTGCCCACCCAAGTCTAGGGTCTGCTAAAATGGTCACCAAGAGCCCTAATACTTGGAGCTGCCTGCCTAGATGCAGATGGCCTCCTAGGAGAAACGGTGTCTGGTCCCTGTGTGGGAGTGGGGAGATTTGGGAGCAGGGCTGGTTTCTTGGGCCTGTGACTCGTGCAGTCCTACAGGACCCTGCACTTGAAGGAAGGGCCCTGCTCTTAGTTTAATGCTCTGTTGTCACCATCCTGAAATTCGTGATCCTTTTTGAACTTGAGGTCCTGCGTTTTCATTTGGCCCTGGGCCCTGAAAATTCTGTAGCCCGTTCCACTCAGGGACCCCAATACGATTTGTGAGGTCTGCATATTCCGGAACCATTCGGAATAGTAAACTTTCTATAACTTTTTTTTTTTTTTGGCCACACCACACAGCCTGTGGGATCTTAGTTCCCCGACCAGGGATCCAACCCATGCCCCCAGCAGTGGAAGCAATGAGTCCTAACCACTGGACCACCAGGGAATTCCCCAGGAATAGTAAACTTTCTAAAAGTTTGTGCTTTTTCTCTTAGGGCATCGGGACTAGGGAGACCCTGCATCCTCCTAACTCGTCTCTGGCCCCACTGGATGCTGTTTTGTTTATTTGTTTATTTGTTTGTTTATTTATTTAGGCCATGCCCTGTGGCATGTGGGACCTTAGTTCCCTGACCAGGGATTGAACCCTGCCCCCTACAATGGAAGCCTGGCATCTTAACCACTGGACCGCCAGGGAAGTCCAAGATGCTGTCTTAGTTAATGTGTTATCTTGCTCGTGATGAATTTTTGGCATTAATTTTTATTTTAAAAAATATCGGGGCTTCCCTGGTGGCACAGTGGTTGAGAATCTGCCTGCCAATGCAGGGGACACAGGTTCGAGCCCTGGTCTGGGAAGATCCCACATGCCGCGGAGCAACTAGGCCCGTGAGCCACAACTACTGAGCCTGCGCGTCTGGAGCCTGTGCTCCGCAACAAGAGAGGCCGCGATAGTGAGAGGCCCGTGCACCGCGATGAAGAGTAGCCCCGCGCTTGCCGCAACTAGAGAAGGCCCCTCGCACAGAAACGAAGACCCAACACAGCCAAAAATAAATAAATAAATAAATAAATAAATAAATAAAATTAAGGAATTCCTTTAAAAAAAAAAAAAAAAAATATATCGTGTTCCGGGCTTTCACTACCATGGCCTGGGTTCAGTCCCTGGTCAGGGAACTGAGATCATGCAAGCCGCACTGGATGGCCACAGGAAAAAAAAAAAAAAATACGGTGTTAAAGTACTGTTTTATCTTGAAGGGCTTTTTGGGTGGAAGGGTCTTCAATTTTGCTTATTCATGTCAACCTAGTCCTAACCCTTCCTCTGCCCAGGAAAGGTGACCAGAGTCCTAACTCCAGATGGGAAAACCCAAGGCCCATCCAGGAGGCAAGGTGCATAGTTGATGGTGATAGTGATAATTAAGAGCTTGTCTATTTAGCACTTGCTGGGGGTTCACGTGTATTATTTCAACAGCTTCTTCGAGGCCTGAGTCAGTCCCGTCCCTCCTCTGCCCACAGCCCTCCAGGGCTCTGGCCTCACTGAGTAAAAGACCAAGTCCTTCCCACAGACCCTGAGGCCCTGCACCATCTGTCCGGTCCCATCACCAGCTACTGAATTTGCAGGGCCCTTGTTCAAAAATTGCAAAACAAAACTGTGAGGCCCCTTGTTCAAAAATTGCAAAACAAAACTGTGAGGCCCCTTGTTCAAAAATTATTAGGAATTTCCAGACCAAAACGGCAGATCATTAACCCAAGCGCAGGCCCTTCTGGGAGCAGCGCCCCTGCGTGAATGCAGGAAGCTGCTGCCTCCCTGCCCCATCTCCTCCCAAGCACCCCACCCCGTGCCAGCCACAGTGCTGCCTCAGGGCCTTTGCACTGGCGTTTCTGCCTACTTGAATAAGCCACCACCCCCACAGACTACTGGCTCGCTCTCTCACCTTCTCTCACCTTCGGGCCCTCTTAGAGGCCAAGCAGGCCCCCTCTGACCTCGCTCTGTGAAAAATCGCACCTTCCCAGCCCTCCCTCCTGCTTTGTTTTCTCCATAGCTGTTACCACCTTCCGACCTGCCAGGGATTTGGTTCATGTGTTTGCCGTCTCATGTCATCTCCACCAGGGTCGGGACTTTGTACCCCTTCCCCCCGCCCCGTCCTGGAGCGGGGCCTGGAACACAGTAGGCGCTCCATAAATGTGTGTTGAAGGCATGGCTCCCAGGAAGTCGGCAGTATCACCACCTCCTTTCTACATTAAGAGGAAACCGAGGCTTAGAGAACAGCCCGTGAGCCAAGGTTACAGAGCATGTCCCTGTCACACGTCCGGGTCGCGCCATGACTGCGCCGGCGGTTTCGATGGGGGCAGCCGGGCCCCCCGGCTCTGACACATGGGGAAACCGAGGCCCTGGCGGCTGCCGGGGCCACCCGGCCGGGAGGGGCCGCGGCGAGGCGGGGGCGCGCCGGGCCCAAGGTCACTGCGCCGGCCGGCCCGGGGGAGGCGGATGGGTGGGGATCCGCGGGCCTCCCCGGGCGCGCGCCCCCCCCCCCTCGGCGGCGCGCACGGGGCCCGGGAAGCAGCAGCGGCGGCGGCGGCGGCTGCAGCAGCAGGTGGAGCCGGAGCCTCCGCTCAGCCGAGGCCGTGGCCACTGCCGGCGTCGCCGCCATTAGACAATAGGAGCGGCGGCCGGGCGTGCGGGGAGGCGGGCGGCGGGGAGGGGCGGGGAGGGGCGCCGGGCGCGCAGGAAGCGGGGCCCGGGGCGCGCCGGGGCCGGGCGCGCGGGGAGGGGGCGCAGGAAGCGGGCGAGGCCGGGCGCGGGAGGCGGCGGCGGCGGCGGCCCCGGGAGCTGCCGATCGGCGCCGGGACAAAGGCGCGGCCGCCCGGCGCCCCGAGCAGCCCGAGCCGGGGCGCACAGCCGGGGCGCAGCCCGCGCCCCCCGCCGCGACTGACATGATGTTTCCACAAAGCAGGCATTCGGTAAGCGGGGCCCGCCGGCCCGGCGCCCCCCCCAATCCGGGCCCGGCACCCCCAGTTCCCGGCCGGGCCATCCCCCCAGCTCCGGGCCCTGCGTCCGCCCAGGTCCTGGCCCGGTCCCCCCAGTCCCAGCCGGACCCTTCCCTCCCCCAGGTTCGGGCCCTGCGCACCCCTCAAGGACCAAGCCCTGCGCCCCCCGCTCCAGATCCCAGCCGGACCTCCCCCACCCCCAGCTCCCAGCTCGGCGTCTCCCCCCCACCTCCTAGGCCCAGTCCCCTCCAGCTCTGGGCCCAGCGCTACTCCCCACCCCCAGCTCCGGGGCTCCCTCCCATCCCCCGTAGCTCCCGGTCCCCCTCCCAGCTTCCGGGCCCAGAGCACCCCCCTAGCTCCCAAGCCAGGTCCCCTCCAGATCCCAGATCAGATCCCCCCAGCCCCGGTCCCAGCCCCTGGGCCCTGTGCCCCCCCCCATCAAGCCAGCCTGGGCCTCGGAGGCCTTCTCGGGCCTGGGGCGCCCCGGGAGCCCCACCAGGCACCTCTAACGCCGGGGCTGCTTTCGGGGCCTGGGAGTGGGGGGAGACCGGAGGCGCACCCCTCCCGGAAGAACGCGGCCCGGAGGAAGGGTGTTAGGAATCTGGGGTGGGCCCCCTCTGGGGTGGCCCCCCCGGAAGATTTCGGGTGCTTAGAGAGGCCCCTCCCCCAAGGGGAGTTTGCAAGGAAGCCTCATCCCCCCCTCCCACGCCGCCAGCTTGGGGAGGGGGACCCTCTAGGACGCGTTCTCCCCCCTCCCAGAGGCAGTTGGGGCGCTCAGACGTGCACCCCCTCCCGGCGCTTTGGAGGCGCGGTAGAGGGCGCACCCTGCCCCCCACCAAGGGCGGGCCTTCAAACGCACCTCCACAGCCTGGTGGGGGGGCGGGGGACGAGAGCCTCCGGGCGCGCCCACCCCCCTCGGCTTCGGGCGGAGAGGCGGGGGCAGGAAGTGCGGGCGGGGGCCGCTCCGGGGGCTGTAAACACGGGCCCGGGAAGTGGGGCGGCGGGGCGGGGGGACGCTGCAGCTGCGCCGGCCGCTGCCTCGGGGCAGCCGGGGAGAGAGGTGGGTGGCGGCCCCACCGGATCCTGACCCGGGCCGCCCCTTCCCCACAGGGCTCGTCGCACCTCCCCCAGCAACTGAAATTCACCACTTCGGACTCCTGCGACCGCATCAAAGATGAGTTTCAGCTGCTGCAGGCTCAGTACCACAGGTGAGCTGAGGCTGGTGGTGCCTGCCCCGGGAGAAGCTGGAGCCCCCTGCTCAGATGGCAAGACTGAAGCCTGCAGCGGAGGTTGTGGCCCCTGCTATATATCTAGGCTCCGGAAAAATAGAGGCGTTGAATGTCTTAGGTGGCAGGCACTGTCTTTAGCACT
Source organism: Eubalaena glacialis (assembly GCF_028564815.1). Lineage (NCBI taxonomy): Eukaryota > Metazoa > Chordata > Mammalia > Artiodactyla > Balaenidae > Eubalaena > Eubalaena glacialis. The sequence continues at coordinate 184,582,361 of NC_083719.1, read as the reverse complement.
TTGCCGATATGAAATTCATTTAGTCTTTAAGACAGTCCCATTTTGTAGATGAGAAAACTGAGGCACAAAAATTTCAATAATTTGCCCAAAGCCTTAGCTGTCTGGTGTCAGAGCCCCTCTCCCCACCCCCACGCCAATCTGCATTGGATAAAAGACCTCCCAACAGCTGGAGTTGGGGATGGGCCCTCCACCTCCCCAGCCCCCCACCAAAATCTGTAGCATGTTATCTCTCTCTGCCTAGTTTTGGAGAAAGGTTTCCTGCCAGCCAGCAGAAAGGCGATTCTCTTTCCAGAACTGAATCTAACATTTCTAAAGGGCTTGCCAATGTGCCAGATCTAAAGAGAAAGGAACTATTATTGTCTTCATTTTACACTTAGAGAAACTTAAGCCCAGAGAGGATAGGAATTTCCTGGGTTGCACAGCAAGGAAGTGGCAGAACTGAGATTTGTACCCAATCTCTGGGTTGAAGAATGCAGATTCTCAAGGTTTTGCTACGGAGTGGGGCTTTGCCTAGGAATCAAAAGGGGGTCCATGGCCACGAATACCAGTGGGGTCTTGGGCCCTCTCTGGACTTTAGTTTACCCACACAAAAGTATTCTTTGAAGGATGCCGAGTTTTCTCCAAGAAGAAATTGGGAACAGTGATATATTTGTTCTTTGGGGGTACTTCCCATTCTCCCCATTTGCTGAAGATTGAACATACATCCTTTTGTTTAATCTTTCCTGCTGTTCTATCATTGTGCCCATTTCAAAGATGAGGAAACTGAGGCACAGATGGTTGAAGGGCAGGCCTAGGAACTTTGTTCTGGTCCTGTGATGTGGAGGGTTTAGGGGCTTTGCCTGGCAGGCCTGGCCTTTCTGAGCCTCTCTAGGGGTGTCCCCCCACCACCACCCCCCTGCCTGGCTCATGCCCACGTCACAGTGAGCACTGGGGCTGATCCAATTCCAGAGACCGAGGGTCAGAGTGCTGCCACAGCGCTGTGTGACCTCGGGTAGCCCACACCCCCTCTCTGAGCTTTGGAGTCTCCATCCGCTGGGCCTGGGCTTCCTGCTTTACACTGAGGGGTCCTACCATGTTGGGGGCTCACACAGTATCCACCAGTCCTTCAGGAAGGGCCAGAAATGCAGAGTTTGGAATGAAATTGCCTGATTTTGTTTTTAACGGTGGCAACAAATGCACATTTTCAAAGAAAATTGGAGAAACCAACTGTGGCTGTCCTCCCAACCGGGGTATACAAGTCGTGGTCAGTCTGGCGGGGTGAAACTCCAGTCTCCTGGGGTGACTACAAGAGCAACTAAGTCTTTATTGGGTACTTACTGAATACCAGCATTAAGAGTGTTTCTGGTCTTAATTCATTTCATCCTCACCACCTCACCCTCGGAGGTTGGAACTCAACAGACTTGGAGACCAAGACCCAGAGAGGTAGAGGGGTTTGCCCAGAGTCACACAGCATCAAAATAGCAGGGTTGAACTTTGGACCCAGTCTATTTGGCTTGAGTTTGTGCTCTCAGCTCTCTACCTGTCACCCTGACACCCTCGTGAGGGGCCTTTGAGAAATACCCAAAGCTCATCCTTGCTGGGGGAGCTTGAGAGAGGCGGGGGCGGTCACCATCTCTATTACCCAATGGTGGAAAATTATGCCCCCCCGCTAGGGAAATCAGGACCCACAAGAGGGGCTTGGGCGCCTTTGAAGATTCCTTGGTAAATCCAATCCAGAGCCCTACCAGCCAACTCGGCTCTCGCAGCCTCTCCGCGGTGTCTGTCTGTTCCTCCTTTGCTGGAGAGTTTTCCCCAGTGCTTGAGAGTATGGCCTCTGAAGCCAGCTTCCTGGCTGTGTGACCTTGAGCCCGTTCACTCAACCTCTCTGGGCGTCCATTGCATCATCTGTAAAAACAGAGTGATGCTAACAGCCCTGACCTCTTTGGGTTTCAGGAGAGGTAAAAGTTTCTTTGAATCCTTGTCTGACCTATAGTCAGGGCACTTGCTCTGACTTTTGTTATTTTTATTATTATTTTCATTGCTTTCTCCGCCCGCAGATCTGCAAGGTTGGTTTCATAATCCCCATTTTCTAGCTAGGGCACCTGAGGCTCCCCCTGCCCCATCTTCTGCCTGTCCCCCACCAAAGTTAGGGGCTCCCCTGCACAATGGGGGGGACCTCAGCCCAGCCCCTGCCCCTCCCCATGTTCTTCTTCAGTCTGAAACTCGAATGTGACAAGCTGGCCAGCGAGAAGTCGGAGATGCAGCGTCATTACGTGATGGTGAGCCAGCCCTGGGGTCCAGTGGGCAGGGATGGGGGACCCCAGATCCCCCTCCAGCACCAGCAGCTGCTGCCCGAACCCTGGCTGCCACCTCTGGGGTGTATGAGGAGTCAGGGTCAGCTCTCCATTCAGCCTGCCCCTGGGCCGGGCTGAGTCCGTCTTGCTGGCCTGGCTGCCGGCCCAGGCAGTGGCCGAGGTGCCAAACCACCGGGTTGCAGTCTGGGCCTGCCAGGTCCCCCGGCTGTCCTTGGCAGGAAAGGAGCCAATGGCTGGGAAAGCCAGGATCTGACTGGGGGAGCAGCCAGATCCCTCCCCGCCCCCATGGTCCAGGCATCCCAGGCTTAACCCCTCCTAGCCCGAGCCTGGGAGGAGGACTCTTTGACGTGGGAGGGAAGGGGTGGCACTGTGTTCTTGGGCCTGACATTTGAGACCCTGCCCGTGCACACTGCCAGAATCACTTGCTCGGTTTCCTACCCACCAGGTGGCGATTTCTGCATCAACCCCACCCCACCCCCGCGCCCCACCGCACCTCGGTCCAGCCCAGAGCCCACTTCTCCCAGGCTGTGGGGGAAGCAGAGCCAGACACTGAACCTCTGGCCTCAGAGGGAGGGATGGGGCTGGGGCAGAGAGAGGGACCCGGGACTGGGGGACTCCAGAAGGGGGTGCTCCCAGTTTGAGAAAGGCTGCATGGAGGATGGGGCATTGCAGCTGGGGTCTTGAAGAATGAGTAGGAGCTTGCTGGGCAGAGAGGGGGAGACCACAAAAAGGCCTGGGAACAAACTTGGCTTCCCCCCCACCCTCCCTGGGGTGACAGAGGGGCGCCATGGGACGGTTTAGAGCAAGGGAAGGGGCAGGGTCAGATCTGGGGCGTGAGGGGGGGCGCTGCTGGCCCCAGAGCCAGACCCAGCAGGATTTGTTTATCCTCGATTATTTATACCCAGGAAGGCAAACTTCCCTGGAGTCCGGGGCCACCCGCAGACAAGACACATAAAGATAAAAGATTAGGAGCCTTGGAATGTGTGTGTGTGTGTGTGTGTGTGTGTGTGTGTGTGTGTGTGTGTGTTAGAGGTTGGGGTGTGATCATTATTCCAGAAACCAGGGCACCCACACTGCTGCTGGGGCCCTGAAGCTTCCCCAGCAGCCCCACCAGGCACCTGGGCCCCAGCGCCTGGTGTGGGTGTCTCCCCACTTCCATCTCCATCTCTTTCGCCTGCCCTCCCCTCCCCGTCTCTCCATTTCTCCCCTTCTCCCCCTCTTTGTCTCTCTGTCTCTGTCACTCCCCCCATCTCTTTGTCTCTGGAGCCCCCCGTCCTTCACCCGCCCCCATTTCTCTGTCTTCTCCCCCCCCCCATGCAGTACTACGAGATGTCCTACGGCTTGAACATCGAGATGCACAAGCAGGTACGCCCCTTTCCCCCCTCCTCCGCCCCACGCTTACTTCGCTTACTTCGGCACTCCCCCAGGCAGGTAGGAGCTTGCCCACCCCTTGGCTGAGCACCAAGTCTGCCCTGGTATCCTGTTACCTCCGAACCCTCCCCCCTTCTTTCTTAGGCCTCCCTGACAGGTTTCTCTCCCTGAGGGGGAGGGGCAGAGACTTTCCGGGGGACCTGCCACCCCCACCCCACTGTCTCCCCTTTGCAAACAGCAGGGGAGGGGTGATGTGCCAACCCGCCCTGGAACCCCCAGATTGCCCCTTGCCCTCCAGCCTTGCTCTTGCCATCTGTGCCCTGATGAGGCTACTCTCGGGTATGTTGTAGAACACTGATGCCAGCTGCCCCCACCCTTTTTCCCCTCTCTCCCACGGAGCACTCACTACCTATCAGGCACTGGGCATCATCTTCCCAGGGCCGCCCGGGACCCCAAGCGGCTGGGCGTGGCTTTGTCCAGTGCTCTTAGCCTACAGGGCAGAGAGCCAGCCTCAGATTCCATCTTTGCCGCTGATTGGGTGCCCGTGGGCCCGATGAGTTGACCTGACCCTGGGCCGAGCTGGCCTCTTCTTAGATTAGACAAAACCCTGAGGCCTCCTGGGGCTGGTCTGCGCCTGCCCCAGCTGCTGCCCAGGGCTGAAGCGTCTGTGTGTTTCAGGCTGAAATCGTCAAGAGGCTGAATGGGATCTGTGCCCAGGTCCTGCCCTACCTTTCCCAAGAGGTGAGTGGAGCCCCCAGGCCTCCCGGGTCTGCGGGGAGGAGGCGGTAGACGGACTGTGAACTTTCCCCAGGCCCTCCCTACTGCAGCCATCTGGGGCAGCAGCGCGCTGGGTGCCCCAGGGCACACGCCTTCCCTCTCTGGACCTCCCAGCCACCAGCCAGTCTGTGCAGAAGAATCCCCAGGTTGGAGAAACCCCAGGGGTGCAGGGCAGTGGAGCAAGGGGCCTCACCCTGCTGTGGAATTCCCAGCCTCAGTGAGTCATTGCACTGTAAAAATGTCAGCTACGCCGAAGACTACACCAAGAATTCTGTTTCCCTGTTTTGCTTCCGTCTTTCACCCCCTGAGGTTCATCTGCGGGGCCCTGCTGGCCGCTGTGTGGACAGGGGGGCTCTCAGCACACATAGGCAGACATACAAACAGCCACAGATACGCACAGATGCGACACATAAACATACGGCACACAGACACACAGAGATGCACACGGACACACGGAGGAACCAGGTACCCAACTCTTCCTCTTTTGTTTCCTGGGGTTCTAAGACTCTTGGTGTGAGGCCCACTCTGTACACACACAAACACACACACGTCTGGGTCATGTAAGGCCCATCTGCTCTCTGCCAGATTTACATCATTTTCTCTTTAACCCCCGCCCATATCTTGGGGTCCCTCAGGTGATGCCCAGGAACAATTCCAGGAGGACACCATGGAAGCCCCAAAGAAGGGGATTCTTAGGACCCTGAAGACCTAGCCTTGTGGTTTCCGTTCACAACAGGGGCTCCCTGGTAGCCAAGGCAAAGAAGGAGCTTGGCAGATTCTAGCATCTGATGGCCGAGAGACAAACGTTCAGGGAGGGCTGGGGTACAGGGTGGGGGATTGCCCTGAACCCAGACTCATGCCCCAGCCCTGCCAGCATTCACTGGGCCTGCCCAGGCTGTGGAGGAAGAGGAGCTTGGGTTAGCAGATCTCAGATCTCTTGGACCAGCAGTCCTGGTCTGAGCTCTTAGGACCAGGACTTCCCTGTACCGTTGGCCAGGTTGTGCACTGCACTTCTGCTTCTTTGCACATGGCATTGGTCGTGGTTCAGGCTTTCTCAGACTCACCCAAAAGCTTTTTCCTAAGATTTTGGTACCAAGCCCTTTGGGTCTTCTCTGCATCTCTGTGTATCCCATTTTCCAGATGAAGAGACTGAGGCTGGATGAAAGGAATCAGCTGGAGAGAGGGGGGTTTCGGGAGGGGTGGGAAGCTGTGGAGAGGGAGGGCTCTAATAGCCCAGATGGGAGCGGGGCTTCTTCTGGGCTCTGAGCCACGAGCCCTAACAAGATCAGGGCGAATCAGTTGATTTCTCTTCACCCTGTCCCCATCCAGCACCAGCAGCAAGTCTTGGGAGCCATCGAGAGGGCTAAGCAGGTCACTGCTCCTGAGCTGAACTCCATCATCCGAGTATGTTTGGGGTCTTCGGGGGCAGCAGCGGGTGGGAAAAGGTGGGCCCAAGGGGGCTAACGCTCCCCTTCCTCTGCCCTGCAGCAGCAGCTCCAAGCCCACCAGCTGTCCCAGCTGCAGGCTCTGGCCCTGCCTCTGACCCCACTGCCTGTGGGGCTGCAGCCCCCTTCTCTGCCGGCGGTCAGTGCAGGCACCGGCCTCCTGTCGCTGTCGGCGCTGGGCTCCCAGGCCCACCTCTCCAAGGAAGACAAGAACGGGCATGACGGTGACACCCACCAGGAGGATGATGGCGAGAAGTCGGATTAGTGGGCGGCTGGGATGGGGGTGGGGAGACAGACACGGAGAGAGAGGAAGATTCAGCGTAAGACACAGTGTAGCTCGGTATTGGCTCAACTCTGGTAGTATTTATGGTAGCCGCCTGCTGGGGCCCTCGCCCTGCTTGTGTGCCACCCCCTGACTTGGCTCCTACCCCCGACTCCCAGCCTCCCTCCTCCTCCCCTGCAGCCCGAATGGGTCAATACCCGCTCATACCACAGATGAGGCAAGCTGAGGCCTGGAGGCACAAGTGGGAGGCCAGGTCAGAAGGGAGCAAGACCTCAAGAGGTCCAACACCCCCTGCACTTCCCCAATTCGCACACCTGTAACTGACAGTCTGCCCGCTGGCCCCCCCCACCCCACCCTCCCCGGGGCACACCCTGGCCTCACACCCTGGCACTGCATGCAAACACAATGCTAGCTGCCCCTCCCTGCCCTGGGCGCCCCGCGTCTCCCCCTCCCACTCACTCACCCTCTGCTAGTTCCCACCGCCCACGCCCACCTAGTCCTGTCCCCTCACCCATGAAAGAAAGAGGGGCCACGGACAGCAAGCTTCGCCCGGGGAACAGGGTGGGGTGGGTGACCCAGAATTCCCTGTCTCCCCTTCCCAAATAAAGATGAGGGTACTCAAGTTGTCTTGGTTTTTATTTTTTATTTTTCCTTTTTCCAGTATACTAGCTTGTCTTTTAAGAAAAGGGATATTAAAAAAAAGAAAAAGACAGAAAAATGTTAAAAAAAAAAAAAAAGCAACACCCACACCTGTGTCTGTATATAGCCTTTTAGACTGTCAGCCTTTGTTGTGTTCAGTCGTTTGATCTCTACGGAGAGAAGTGAAAATGCTGTATCGAGGGTGGGCTTAGCTGTGCCTTTCAAATAAAGATGTGAGAAGGTTGGTTGCCGTGTTCCTGCCTCTGTGTTGCGAGTTGCCTGCGGTGCCCCCCTTCCCGGGGGAGGAGAGGGCTTCCTTCAAGTCTGAGTCCCCCTCGTCTGTTACAGGACTGGATATTGAGAGTCCTAGCTGAGTCCGGCTTGTAAATGTAGTCTAGCTCCTGAACTTGGCGCCTAGCCCAGAGAGGGCCAGCTGCAGGCTCTAGGTCACACAGCACAGCCTAGGTGCTTGAGGTCTAGCCAGCTGTTTTGACAGGTAGGCAAAGGGACTCAGAAAAGCTAAGGGGTCACTGGCTTCTGAGTCCCAGGCCAGAGGGTTCCTAAATGACAGTCTTTACCCTTAGAGACAGCTGCTGAGACTGTGGACAGTCACACTGCACACACAAATGCTTTTTTCCAGATCAGAGAACACAGACCCCCAGCTGGACCTCAACTCTCCAAGGACTACTTGGAGCCCACCCTCGCCCCCCTGCATCCAAGCTGGACCACCCCAGGAGGGGGAGCCAGCAGGAAAGGTGATTCCCAGCACACTTGGCATTTCAGTCAAGAGAACTTCAGGGACTTCCCTGGCGGTCCAGTGGTTAAGACTCTGCGCTCCCAATGCAGGGGGTGTGGGTTCGATGCCTGGTCGGGGAACTAAGATCCCACATGCCCCGTGATGCGGCCAAAAAATTTAATAATAATAATAAAAACTAAGAGAACTTCAGGCTCCCCACCCAGGATATGGGCCTGGTGGCGGGGAGGGGGGTGGAGAGTGGGGACAGTCATCTGGACTTTGTAAGATCTTCACAAGGGCTTCATGCCACAGAAATCCCACCCTCAAGGAGCTGGGAGCACGAGGGATCCAAGGAATTCTCACCTGTCTGCCCAATCCAGTGGGTTCGCATGGGGGCCAAGGGCACAGGAAGGGAAGGAGGGAGAGACAGAGGGGTGATGATGGACAGCCAACCTCAGGGTAAATGTCTCCTGTCCCTAAGGAGAGAAAGAGGAGGCAGGGGACAGGGGGACCCTCCTGCTGGGCCCCTCCCCTTCCCCACTACAGCCAAATCACCTCCAAAAATGCCAGTGAGATGGGATCACTCCCTGCTTAATGTATATCGTTGTGCTGAAAACCAGAACTCATCTCTGCCCCTCGCTTGGGGAGTGTAAATTGTTACATCTGCCTCAGAAGGCTGCTTAGCACCCAGTGATACCCCTGGATTTGAATGCTGGATCCACCCGACACACGTGCCACAAGAATGTTTAGAGCAGCTGTAATTAGTCCTCATTGCCCCAAACTGGAAACCACCAGCTGTCCATCAAGGGGCAGAAGGGTAAGTTGTGACATGAGCTGCCCGTGGAACACTACGCAGCCAGAAAAAAAACCGGACCTCACTGCACTTGACACCATACATCTCGCACACAGAACACTGAAGAAGCCGGGTATGAAAAAGTCAATGCTGTGTGTGTGACTCCACTTATACAAAGAACAAAGACGGGCCCAAGGGACCTATAGCACCAGATGTCGTGGAGTTACCAAAGGAGACTTCTAAGGGTGATGGTAATTTGGGAGTTGATTACACGAGTGTATTCACTTTGTGACAATTCATCGAATTGTTTGCTTACAATCAGGGCACTCTTCTGTGTGTTCTATTTCACAGTTTTTAAAAAGGATTTAAAGAATAGATAATCTTTGGCCTCCATGGTCCTTGGAATAAATTCTAGGCCCAGGAGACCCCAAGGGCCTGCTACCCAGCCCTCTAATCATTCTTTCCCAGCAGGCTGCAGCCAGGTTGAAACATCTGGCTGTTCCTTGCCTAGCGGCCTTTGCACATGCTGTTCCTTCTGCCTGGAACAGTGTTCTTTTTTTTTTCCCCTCCCCCTCCCCTGTTCTAATCCCCCAGGACTCCCAGAAGTCACTTTTCTGAAGGCCACCCCTGACCCTCCCCCCAAAGTAAGGCTCTGGGACACCCCCACCCCTGGAAGGGAACAGTGGTGGTTTTGTCACATACTGGTTCTGGGCATGGGGTCTCCAGCGTGGGTTTAAATCCTGGCTCTTCCTCTCACAGCAGGGTGATCCAAGCAAGTGGCTTCACCACTCTGGTTCTTGGTTTTCCCTCCCTATCTGTAAAATGGGTATAATCACAGAACCCACGGTTGTCATGAAGATCCTATTACTGCCTCCGTGGAAAGTGCTTTAGCAGACCCTCACCCATTCATTCATTCATCTTTTTCATTCATTCATTTATTGCACCCCTACTATAAGCCCTGGGGACACAGCAGGAAACAGGACACTTAAGTCCCCGCCCTGTGGCGGGCAGTAGGAAAATACAAAACGTGTCAGCAGGTGTCAGCAGGCAGAGGAGCTATGGGGAGTGAGGCAAGTGAAATCACTTGTCTGATCTGTTTCTGGGAAGCGGGTTCCGAGGATTAGCAGAAAGCCTGCAAGGGCTCACCAGCCGTCAGCTGATATTATTATTACTGATGTTGCTGGCAGATGAAGGGCGTTGGGGAGGGGGGCAAACCCGACAGTCCCCCCCTGGGGTCTTCGAAGCAGAAGGGGTCCTGCCTAGCCATGGACACATCTGTGACCTGGGGTCTCCCTGTGGGCCTCGAAGCCCCTCATCCCGCCCGTGGGGCTGGGGAGGGTATAGGGCGGCCCCAGGAGTCCGCAGTGGGGAGCGAGACCAGAGGGTCCTCCGGGTACGCGATCGCAGCCGGGAAGCCGGGGCGGGCGGAGGTGCGGCCTCCCGCGCTTAACGACCGGGCTGCCGGCGACCTCGGCTAATTGATCCGCTAATGGGCCCTGCGCCGCGGGCACGCCTAATGAGGCGGGAGGAAGGGGAGGAGGGGGAAGGCGGGCGGGAGGAGGAGGGGAAGAGGGAGGATGGAGATAAGGGAGGGGGAGGGGGAGAGAAGGGAGAGAGGGAGGGAGGGCGAGAGGGAGGAGGGGGGTGAGGGAAAGGAGGGAGGAGGGAGAGAAGCAAAGAAGAGAGGGGGACGGAGGGGGATGGGGAGGAGGGATGAGATGATGGAGCAATGGGGGGGGAGGGAGGCGAGGGGGAGGGGCAGAAAGGAGGAGGAGGAGCCAGAGCTATGCTCCCAGCTCCTGGGGCACAGGACTGGGTGAACCCATCCCTTCTGACTCCCCGCCCCCCACCTAGACCCCAGGCCCTTCTGGGATTCCCCTCTTCCAGCCCCCTCCCCCTTTCTAGGGGTCTTTCCAGGGAGGGATCTGTGTGCACCGGGGTGTGAGGCTCCCTGACTCTCTCTGAGCCTTGACTTCCCCGCACACACAATGATGTCCACAGCGTTGGCGAGTCCCACAGGCCCCAGAGTGGCATGAGACTGACCCAGCCCCGTCCCCACACACCCCTCCTGCACCCCAGCGCCCCCCAGAGCCAGGCCCACCTCCTCCTCCTGGTTTGGCCTCCAGGGCTCAGGAGGGGTCAAGGACTAACAGATTCCCCAGCTGGGGAGAAGAACATCCTGTGAAGGCCAGCGAACACTAGGATGTGACACATTAAACAGTCACAGGCCAGGCGGGCCAGGTACATCTACTGCCTGAAATATTTACGTGGCCTTCCTCCTTCCAGAGTCTGTGTGTTTGCGCCTTGAGCTTGGACTTGGAGGAGAAACAAAAAGAAGCTGCAGTGACGTGGAATCAGAGATCTTGGAACGACCACATGCTCTCCCCATTGTGCAGACAGGAAAACTGAGGCCGGAGGAAAGGTAGGAAGTTGTCAAAGTCACAAAACAAGGCAGGGCCACAGCCGGTCTCCTGCCCTCTGCTGGCTGGCGGAGCTCTCAGCCCCGCTAGGCACAAACAGAAATAATCAGTGGACTTCCCTGGTGGTGCAGTGGTTAAGACTCCACGCTCCCAGTGCAGGGGGCTCGGGTTCCATCCCTGGTCGGGGAACTAGATCCCACATGCATGTCGCAACTAAGAGTTCGCATACCACAGCTAAGGAGCCCACCTGCTGCAACTAAGACCCGGTACAAATAAATAAATAAATACATATTTAAAAAATAATCAGGAAAGCAACGCAAATCCTAAGGATAACAGAAATCATAGACGGCTGCAATCCGCTGAACATCTACCATGCTCTGGCTTCGGCTCAGGGCTTCAGCTACAGCTCTCAATCAGTTCTTGAAAATGCCTGGTGAAGGAAGGACCATTTTACAGATAAAGAAACTGAGGCTTGAGATATAAAGTGACTCGCCCCGGGCACACAGCCACGGAACCAGGATTCTGATGTGGGAAGATGCAAGCTGCCGGGTCCAGATCTTAGCCTGGATCCAGTGCAGGTGGGCAGAGCTATGGCCGATCCCCTTGCTCAGGGTCTTCATTCTAATTGGCCTCTTTTCCGTGTCTGAGGGTGACCAAGCACGGTGCCACCTCTGGGCCTGACCCTCTGCGTGGAACACACTGTCCCCACAGTCAGCGCACTCCCCGCCATCACCACCCCCTCTCTCCTGCTCGCTTTGTCTTCACAGCATTGATCGCTGTGAACAACTTAGGTCAACAAATATTCCCTGTCCTCTGCTTTTCCCCACTCTGAGATGAGTTTCAGGACAATAGGAATTGGGTCTGTTTTGGTCACTCCTGAATCCCCAGGGCTTAGACTCCTGCCTGGCACACAATAGGTGTTCATGGAAGATCTAGGGAGAGAGTGAGAAAATGGCAAAGGAGCCAGTGAGATGGGTGGGCCTGGGCCAGCCCTGCAGGACGATGCCTGCTCTGTGGGAGAGCCAGCTGCAGGGAGCCATGGAAGGTGTTTGAGCGGAGGAGGGGCGCAGCCAGATGCACGATGAGCAAGATCTTCTGGGGTCGCAGAGGGGCCCGGCTGGAGGGGAGACAGAGGCAGGGCCCCAGGAGGAAGCCCGCGTAGTATTTAGATGTTTTCTGACTTTAGGAGCTGCAAGAGGGAGCTGCATGCACCCCAAGCCCCCGTCCTACAGCCAAGCATTCCTGCTCTGAGGGTCTCTCCCGGGATCTGCCCCTCTCTATCTCTTCACCCCCACTGCTTCCGGGAGCCTCTGGGTCTCTGTCTCTTCAGCTTTGTTTCTGTCCTTCAAGGTCCTTCTCTATCTCTCTCTCCTCCCCCTTGATCTCTCCCTCCTACTGTGCTCCCTCCCCGCCATCCCCGCCTCTTAGTCGACCTCGCCAGTGCTCCCCCCACACCCTCCCCCGCAAACCTCTCCCACCCACCCAGGCCCCCCGGGCCGGGTTGCTGCGCGCTGGCCAGGCCAGGAAGCCCGCTCCTCCCGCCCTTGACCCTCCGCCTCCTCGCGTCCTCCTCCTCCCCCTCCCCGCCCCTCAGCCCCTTCCTCCTCCGCCCCCTTCGCCCTCTGCCCCTCCCCCCTCCACTCCGCCTCCTCCCCCTTTGTCCCCTCCGTTTCCTCCTCCCCGTCCTCGGCCTCCCGGATCCCGGGCGGGGAAGGGGTGGTGCCCGCGCTCCCCGTGCCCCGCTGGGCCTGTCCCGGCCAGTTGGGCTGACGCGCTGGCCCGGCCCACGTGGTTACCGGTGTGTTCTCCAGCCGCGGCGGCGCGGGGAACGAGGGGATGACCACCTGGCACGCGGCCCCCTCGGCCTGAACTGCGGGGAGGGGTGGCCCCAGGACCCCAGGACGCCAGCCACCGAGCGCCCACCCGGAGCGCGGCTCTCTGTGACCTTGGATAGATTCCTAGGCGTCTCTGGCCTTGGCCGCCTCCCGTCCCCCCACTCCCAAGCCAGACCGACGGGCAACCGGAATTTATTGGGCGCCTGCTGTGTGCCAGGCTCTGTGGTGGCTGCCCTGGACCCAGGACAGGGCCCCTCTTGCCCCTAGTGGAACCCACAGCGTGTAGGGAAGACAGACAACAAATAAACCAGCGAATAAGATAATTTCCAAGAACAGTCAAGTGCTAGGAAGAAAAATCCAGCAGGGGCAGGAGACAGAGAATGACAGGGGGCTACTTGAGCCAGGAGATGGGAGGAGGCCTCTCTGAGGAGGTGACATTTGAGCCGAGACCTGGATCACAGAAGGAGCCTGCCTCAGGGAGATGGCTAGGGGCAGGGAGGTGTTCCAGGCAGAGGGAGCCCAGGACAGAAGCCTGGAGGCAGTTCTGCCTGGTCCACTGCAGGTTCTCATCCCCTACTTTGCAGCGCAGTTGTGAGCATCAGACACAAGGTCAGCTGAATAAAGCAGCTAGCCCAGAGTAATAACTGCCATGGGTACCAAGGGCAGCCCCCTTTTCCAGATGAGTAAACTGAGGCCCAGAGAGGATAAAATGTCTCCCTGCAAACCAGAAGCTGGGGAAGATTCATTTGAGGCCACAGGGTTCCACCCACACCTGTGCAGTGCCTGGGGGCTGGGTGAGTCTGCGGTCCAGCAAGGAGCACCCCCCTTCCCCCCCCCCCCCCCCGCCCCTGGCCCCAAGGGAGAGATGGAGGCACAGCTCACAGAGATGCCAGACGGGAGGGTCCAGAGGGTGAGGTCAGGGCTTGGGATGGAGGGGGCTTGGGTTATGTGGGGTCTGGGATAGCTACATTGACCAGGAGACCCCAGGAGTTTAAAAATAGGGGATGCCTCGGACTTCCCTGGCAGTCCAGTGGTTAAGACTCCGCGCTTCCACTGCAGGGACGGGGGTTCGATCCCTGGTCTGGGAAGTTCTGCATGCCATGCCGGGAGTCCTATGACACGGGATGAAGAAATTTGTCATTACCCCCATTTTACAGAATCACAGCAACACAGTAGCTAAGGTAGGATTTGAACCCAGGCCTTCAGGTTGCAGGGGACCCCTGCAGGTTGGGTTAGCACTGGGCAGGTTGTCAGGGGCTCTGGGGCCCTGCCCCGCATGTTGGGTGACCTGGGAGAGGCTCTGACCCTCTCTAAGCTCATCCCTTTATCTTCCCAGCAAATATGTGGAGCAGGCATTGTGTTGGGCCTGGACAAACCATAAACACATAAGCAAATAAACTGTAAGTGTTCAGAGAGTGATGAGGCTTCTGAAGGAAGTGAAATGATAGAGGCTGACCAGGTAGGGAGGTTGGGGGCTATTGCAGCCAGGCTGACCAGGCCAGGCCTCCCCAGGTGCTGATGTTTTGAGCCAGCTGTGGTCTAGGCAAAGGGAACAGCTTGTGCGAAGGCCCTGAGGCAGGACCATGTCTGGTGTGTTGGAGGAACAGCAAGGAGGCCGGTGTGGCTGGAAGGGAGTGAGTGACGAGGAGAGAGGGAGGGGTGAGAGTAGGAAATTGATGGGGGTCAGATCATGTAGACAGAGGTGAGGAGTTTGGATTTTACTCTGAGGGTGATGGGGAGCTATGGAAGATTCTTGAGCAGAGGGAAGAATGAGATCTGATTCACATTTGGGTGATCAAAAATATGGGAGGAGTGGAGAGTGAGTGCATAGCCCAGCTGTGGGGTGTGAAGTGAGGCTGGGAGAGAAGGGCCCTTTGGAGCATAAAGGGAGTGCAAATGGCTACCCCGTTCTGAGCATTTACTATGAATTATTTTAAGTACTTTATAGGCCTGAAGTTATTTGAAGATTCTATTATCAACCTCGTATTCCAGATAAGGTTACCCACTGAGCCCAGGTCCACCCTGGACTTCCAAAAGCCCTTTCTTTTTTTCCCCTGAGCTGTCCAGTTCTTGCCCAGGGGGAGGCTGGAGTTTGGAGCCCGCAGCCAATGCTAGTGCCTCTAGCCATTGGCTGCAGTTTCTCATCTCCCACTGGCCAGAGCCTACTGGGACTTTATGGACCCTTGTGAAAGTAGGCAGAGGGGTATTACACCCATGGGTGTGTCCACTCCCCACTTCACAGCCAGGGAATGTTCAGAGGTCCACTCAGCAAGGCAAGGGGTCAGAGCTCAAGGCTCCTCAATTCCAGGGCAGGGTTTAAAGTTGCCGCATCTTTCCTCTTCCATGTTGGTCTAGGGTTATATAAAGGCACAGCTCAAATGAGGCAACTCCTATGCATTCTGCAGAACCCCAGCTTAAACACCCCCACCTGACATCTAGGAAGCCTTTCCATCTTCCCAAGCAGACACCTCACTCCTGGCTCTGCCCCCACCCCCATCTCCACCCCAGTGCCTCCCTTTTCCCCAGCCCTGACCACTCTCAGGGGTCTGAGAGCTATGTGCTTGGTTTCCCCCTACTTCCCCAAACTCAGGAACCCCTCCTGCATGGCCTAGCCCTGGCTGCTCGCTTGGGGCCAGCAGAAAGCATTGGTTTCATGAATAAGTCTTGTGCAACCACCTCACTGTACAGGTGGGAAAACTGTGGCCCAGGGAGAGGCCCTCAAGAGCCTCTAGGTCACATGAGGAGGTGGGGGGGCGCTAGAACAGGGCAGGAGGGCACCCCAAGTTCTTGGGTGGAAGGAAACCTGTGTGTATTCTTCTGAGGGGGGCTCACCGCCAAGGTAACCGAGGCTCAGAGGTCACCTGCGAGCCCTGCCCAGCAGGAGGGGACAGGCCTGGCTGGTGGCCCAGCAGCTCGGCTAGGGGGGCGGTAGGCAGAGGTTGGCGAAGTCGGAAGCCAAAGGCTTGGCCTCCCCGAGGGAGCCGCTTTCCCGGCCCGGGTCGGATCAATGGGCTGTAATTATACCGCGCCGGGCCCGGAGCCGGCGGGGAGGGAGCGGGCGCTGGCAGGAGAGAGGCGGCGGGCGGGGAAGCGCGGGTCGGAGAGGGACCCACGTTACTTTGATTGACAGCCCAGGCGAGCGCCGCGCAGGAGCTTCTGGTGCTCGTAGTCTTTCCTAGAACCCCTGCTCCAGTCTACTCTACCGCTCGCGCCCGGGCAAACTGAGGCGCGGGGACCAGCAACCCCCTCTCCTCGCCTACCCCTGGGCCCATTCCTCCCCATCCGACCTGAAGACAGAAACTGAACAATGCTGGGAGCCTCCGGGCTCGAGTGAGAGTCTCAGTTCTTCCCCGAGCGTCCGCAGTGACTTAACGTCTCTACCTCAGTTTACGTATCTGTGAAATAGGGCGAAAGACGCTAGTCGGTCCAGACTGCTGGCCAGGCTTTTGCAAGGTAGTATGTTGGACGAGAGACTCTTGTTTTTAAGGGAAGACCCGCCAGGCTTAGGTGGTGGATCGCTTCTCCCAGTTTTTTGGAGACTAACCGAACCGGACTTCCCCCCTCGACCCCGCCCCAAACCCGCCAGGATCAGGCGTCCACGAGGGTCTCAGCTTCTCTTAGGGAGGGGGAGCCACACTCTCCGTACCCCGCTGGGAGTGCCTCGCCGCCTTCCGATTGGCCCAGCCGATCCTAGCGCCTTCTGCCATTGGTTGCCGGTTCCTTGATCCCCATTGGCCAGCGCTCATTGTGACGTCACGGACCCATGTGGGAGCGCCGCGGGCTGATTGGCTGGTACGCCCAGCCAACCACCGCGGAGAAAGGAATTTCCACAGTAGCTGGGGCGGTGAGGCTGATTTAAGGTGGTCTGAGCAATCCCGTGTCCCAGGGCTGCTTCTCAGCTTTTTCCTTTAAAAAAAAAAAAAAAGCAAAAAACATCCACATCATAAAAACCCAGCCAGGAACCGGGGCTGAGTCTTTCTGTACAGTGGGAGGGGAGAGATCAAAAGCTAAGCCCCTTTCCCCAGTTTTGCACCTTCCCCCTGGGTTTTGCAGATGGGGAAACTGAGACCCCAGAGGAGTGCGGCTTGAAGCCCTGGATGGCAAATGAGTTAGCCGGGGAAAGCCTTCCCGGAGAAATGAGAAGGTTGTGCTAGACTGCCCAGGCTGTAACTCATGCCTGGCAGTCCTTTCCCTGCCTCCTGCTCTGGCCGGATGTGGCATTTCAGTGAGTTATCAAGTAAGTGCTGCCTAGGGGTCCCCCTGAAACTGTGCACCTCAGATTGGGACTTGAACCCACGTGGCTGGGACTCAAACCCGGCCAAAACCCACAGTCTTCCCACTGAGATCACACACCTGGTTTCAGGACTTAATGAAGCTCAGGTTCTTTTTTTTTTAAGTTTTATTTTTATTTTATTTATTTATTTATTTTATTTGTTTATTATTTTTGGCTGCGTTGGGTCTTCGTTGCTGCCCGCGGGCTTTCTCCAGTTGCAGCGAGTGGGTGCGCGGGCTTCTCACTGCAGTGGCTTCTCTTGTGGAGCACGGGCTCTAGGCGCACGGGCTCAGTAGTTGTGGCTCGCGGGCTCTAGAGTGCAGGCTCAGTGGCTGTGGCGCACGGGCTTAGTTGCTCACGGCATGTGGGATCTTCCCGGACCAGGGCTCGAACCCGTGTCCCCTGCACTGGCAGGCAGATTCCTAACCACTGTGCCACCAGAGAAGCCCCGAAGCTCAGGTTCTTGATGTCTCATCGCAGAAAGAATTCAGTGAGAGACGAAGTGATAGGTAAGAAGTGGATTTATTTAGAGAGAAACACACTCTACAGAGTGTGGGCCATCTCACAAGGTGAGAAAGGCACCAGGCTATGGGGTTGTCAGTTTTTATAGGGGTGGGTAATTTCATAGGCTAATGAGGGGGAGGAGTATTCCAGCTATTTTAGGAAGAGGCGGGGATTTCCAGGAATTGGGCCACTGCCCACTTTTTGATCTTGGAATTATCATGGCGCCTGTGGGTGTGTCATTCAGCTTGTTGATGTGTTACAGTGAGCATATACTGAGGCTCAGGGTCTACTGGAAGTTGACTTGTCCGACTTATCTGCCATCTTGGACCCATTTGGTTGTAATCAGTTTATGTCCTCAGGCTATGTCATTCAAAGGTTGTGCCCTGCCCCCTCCCCTCCTGTTTCACCCCCATCTCACAGACTGCTGAGCCTCCCCAAATTCTCAAAGCTGCTCCCAAAACTGGGGTTGCTGCTGCTCAGAGCAAGTCATCTCCTCCTTCCTGGCAGATTACACACACTAAGAGGTGTGTGTGTGTGTGTGTGTGTGTTTGTGGCTTCTCAGGCAATCCACAAATCTGTATTTACCCTCCCCTGTGGAGTGTGCCTGGCTGAGGGATCTAAAAACTGATGGGTAAAAGTCCCCTCTTCCAGGAAGCCTTCTCTGAACTCACCAGGCAGAGCTCCTGTTCCTCCTCTGGGTCCTTTAGGCCCTGTGCGCTCCCTTGTCCTGGCACTGATTAGGTGGGCCTGCGGTGTGTCCTCAGCTCTGTCCCACCCACCCTGGGAGCCTCCCAGGCTAGGCCTGGGCCTGGTCCTCTCTAGGGCCCCATCATCTTCCCCATGAAGACGTGGTTATAGAATAAATACCCATGTACCTGCCAACTTTAAACAGTCTGTGTGTGGAGGGGGAGATGCCTTTTGGAGGAGCTGCCTGGAGGAGGTGCCTTTTGGGTTGGGCCTTGACAGAATGGATTTTCTCCAGGCAGAAAAGGAGAGGGAGGGAATTCTAGAAAGAGATAACAACATAAACAAAGACCCAGAGGTGGGGAGGAACACACAGATTAGGTAATCTGGCTGATGTGGCCAGAGCAGAGAGTGTTTGAACTGGTGGAGGGAAGTGAAGCTGGGCTGGGCCAGGTGGTGCAGGGCATCTGATGCTAGCCTAAAGATCTGGAACTTTGTCCCAAGGACCATAGGAAGCCATGGGAGGGTTTTAAGTGAGGGAGGGCCAGACTCAAACAGAAGGTGACAGTAGTGAGAGCTGCTCAGAGTGAGAAGGTGGCTGGAGGTCCAGGTGGGAGAGGATGAAGGGCTGGTGCAGGTAGGGGGCTGTGTGGATGGGGAGCAGGGTTGCATGGCAGGAGAAGGGGAGAAAAGAGGCTAGGCTGATGCTCTTTTTTTGGGGATCAGGGTGGGCCCTGACAGGGTGAGAGACAGGTCTGGGTGAAGGTGCTGCATCTAGTGGCCTGGGGAACATCCAAGGGGACATCCATTAGTTGGTGGCTCTACTCACAGGGCTGGGTCTCAGGGTAGGGACCAGGAGTGGAGCCAGAGCTTGGAGCCACCTTCATGAAGGTGATGCCTGAAGCCTCCAAGAGAACATGGTGGCTCAGAGCCTGGGCAACCAGAGGTGTGGGCAAAGGTGACATTCAGGTGACTAGCCTAGGAGGAAAGAGACCAGCCCTCAGAGAGGAAGGAGGGCCAACAGGTCAGGAGGGCATGGGGGCAGGGAGAGGAAAGGCTGCCCTGGGCAGAGCTGTGAGATGAGGGTCAAGAAGGAGCTGTTGAACTTGAAGAGGTGGAGGGCTTTTTTTTTTGGCTGCATTGGGTCTTTGTTGCTGCGCGCGGGCTTTCTCTAGTTGTGGAGAGCAGGGGCTACTCTTCGTTACGGTACGCGGGCTTCTCATTGCGGTGGCTTCTCTTGTTGCAGAGCATGGGCTCGAGGCACGCAGGCTTCAGTAGTTGTGGCGCGTGGGCTCAGTAGTTGTGGCTCGTGGGCTCTAGAGCGCAGGCTCAGTAGTTGTGGCACACGGGCTTGTGGGATGCTCCCAGCGTGTGGGATCTTCCCAGACCAGGGCTCGAACCCGTGTCGCCTGCATTGGCAGGAGGATTCTTAACCGCCGCGCCACCAGGGAAGCCCCAGGTGGAGGGCTTTTGTCAAGAGAAGGCCCAGGAGAAGACAGAGGCTGTGAAGGAGAAGAGGATGAGGAAAGGGTACCACTGCTTGGACTAGTGGCCCAGAGGGTAGCTGTTGTCTTCCCAGGGGAGGTAAGGCACCTCCTGGAAAGGTTTTGGAATTAGGACTTCACAGATGCCCCAAACTTGGAATGATGAACTTTCGGCATCATGGAATTGTGGAACCCCCTGTTTCTTAGAACTCCCCAGCAGGAGTGTGGCCAGTGATTTCTGGCTTTAGCTGAATCTGCTGTTTCTTCTTCTCACGCCAGTGCCTGTTCATTTACTGAGCATTTATTGTGTGCCAGTCTCTGCAGGCACCAAGACGGGCTCTGTCCCTACACAACCTAGCGAGGGAAACAAATAATGAGTATAACAACCCAAGAAGAAACACAATCACGTCAAAACAAAACACAAACGAAACAAACTCTGATAGGACCTAGAAAGAGAGAGAATAGGATGCAATGTTTGAGAATTACAGGGTGGAGTGGGTGAGCACTGCTTAGATGGGTGGCCGGGAAGGGCCTGTCTGAGGAGATGACATCTGAGCTGAGACCTGAATGATGAGAAGCAAGGGAACAGCATTCCAGGTAAAGGGAGCAGGAAGTGCAAAGGCCCTGGGGCAGGACTGTACCAGGTGAGCAGGAGGAGCAGCGAGGAGGAGGCTGTGTAGCTGGAGCAGAGTGAATGAGGGTGAAAGTGAAGGGAGTTGGGATCAGGGAAGGGAGGGTGGGGAGGGGGTTTGTGTAGGGCCTTGTGGGAAGAGGGAGGAGTTTGGATTTTATCTTGATGGCAATAGGGAGCCATCAAATACTCACTCTCTCTAACACACATACACACTCATATCTTTATCCTCAGGATCTCTCTTCCCCTCCCTTCCCATGGCTGCCCATCTTTATCCTCCAGGTCTCATCTCCAACATTACCGCCTCCAAGAGGTCTCTCCCAGACACCCCAGATAAGTAGATTCCCTCTGCTATCTCTATAACTGCACCCTAAACTCCTCTTTGTATGCACACAGAATTCCATAATTTCCAAGCTGTGATCTTGCCTTATCCCCTGAACTCAGAGAAGGCAGGAATCTGTTCTCCATCCACCCCAGTGCCTGGAAGGATGCCTGGCATGCCATAGATGCTCAATAAATTTGATAGGGCTTTTGTGCGCTTCTGCTTACTCACCTAATGACACAGGGGCAGCTATTAACACGAGGCCAGGGATTTTCTCTGTCTGCTTCCCTGCTGAGCTCCAGTGCCTAGAACAGTGTCTGGTCCACAGTAGGCTGTCAACACGTGTTTGTTGATTGACTTAACAAACAACCCTGAAGTTTCTCAAAAGCATGATGGGAATAAGAATGTCCCACCTCCTACCTCACTGGATATCTGTGGTCTGCGATGGGAGATGGACCCCCTGCCCTCAGAGAGACCTCAGTCTGATGGCAGAGATTCGTTTTCCTCCTCCTTGGGACCTCTGCTTTCTAGGAGCCCATCGTCTGAGAGGGGAGACAGCCCAGTCTGCTGGTAGTGGCCACCGGAACCCAACTCCCAGCTCTGGGAGTCTACTCTGTGCCAGGGCAGGCTGAGGGCTGTTCATGTGCCATGTCCTTTAAAAATAGCCCCTGCCTCTGCCATTTTACAGATGCGAATACTGAGGCCAGGAAAGGGCAAGGGCCTAGCTCTGCCCCGCAGCCCCGTCCCTCACCTGGTCCCTTTCTGTGCAGGCAGGTTTCCCAGCCAGCACTCGGCAGGCTGCTTCCTCCCGACCCTTGTCTTAGCCCACTTCCTCAGAAAGGCCATTTCTGGCCCCCAACTGCCCCCCTCCCCACCAAGCTACTCCCACAGTGGGCCACTAGGTATTTGTTGGGCTCTTCTCTCATGGGCCCTCAGGGAGGGCGAAGGGGCGACGTTTGCGGGGCTGGACGCGAGCCTCAGTTTCCCCGCTGGTCCCTGGTGGAAGCGAGGGGGTGGTCCCAAGGCCGCGGCCGCGGTCGCGGGGCTGCACGGGGCGGGTGGGCAGGGGGGCGGCGGCGCCACCTTAAGGCGGCTCTGCCCGCGGCTCCCGGCCGAGCCCCGCCGGAGGGAGGCGGCTCTGCGCGGGGCCCGTCGCCCGCGCCTCTGAAACCGGCCGCCGCTCGCCCGACCTTCTGCGCCGGCCTCGTGCCCCACGCCCGGCAGGGGCCTCGGCGCCCCTCGGTCCCCGCGACCCCGCGCGCTCGCTCGGGGGGCGGGGGACTCCGGGGTCCCCTGCCCCACGCCGCTGCCCCCTTCTTTCTCGGGCAGTCCCCCACCCCAGCCTCTCCCCCATCCCGCCGCCGCCTCTCCGCCCCCTCTCCGCCCCCGTCCCCATATCGTCAAGCTCAGGCGGCGTGGGAGGGGGGGCCTCCCGAATCGACAGGATGTACCCCCAGGGAAGGCACCCGGTGAGTGGGGGGCCGGGCTGCGGGGGGTAGGGGGGGTCGCGCGCCCGGGAACTCAGACCGCGGCTTCCCACCCCCAGACCCCGCTTCAGTCCGGCCAGCCCTTCAAGTTCTCAATCTTGGAGATCTGCGACCGCATCAAAGAAGAATTCCAGTTTCTTCAGGCTCAGTACCACAGGTGAGGGGGGTCGGGGGCGTCCCGCCACAGGGGCCCCGGGATCTCACCCGGGGGCTCACCTGGGGGCGAAGGGCGGGGCCCGCTGGGGTGAAGGGGCGGGGCCTCCAGCGTGCAGGGAGGAGGGAGGGGCCCCAGGGGCGTGGGGAGGGAGGGCTTCCAGGTAGAATCGCAGGTGAGGAGGACGGATGGTCCAGGGACATTTTGAGCCTGGGAAGGGATGGGGTGGGCCTGGGGGCGGGAGGTGGAGGGTGTGTGTGAGGAAGTGGGGCGGGGGAGAGCCAATCCCATCGCTTTGGAAACTGGCCCAGAAGGGGTCCGTGGGTGTCCCTGCTGGGGGGGCAGGGAGAGTGGTATCCCGATGCCCCGTCTCTTTCCCAGCCTCAAGCTGGAGTGTGAGAAGTTGGCCAGTGAGAAGACAGAAATGCAGCGACATTATGTCATGGTAAGGCGGGTTGTCAAAACGGGGCGGGGAGGGGGGGAGAGTGGGGAAGAGGGCTTGGCTGTGAGTGGAAACACGTGGGGTGTGAACCCCAACTCTAGTACCACTCTGGGGCAAGTCCTCGGCCTGCTCTGGGCCTCATTTTCCCTCATCTGTAAAGTGGGCTGCTTGGGATTTTAGACTGTCTCTCAGGGCCCTCCCAGCTCTTAAGAACAATAAGGCAAGGATGCCCACTCTCCTCATGGGCATCTCTGAGGGGCTAGGGTATCTGGGTACTGCCCCCCTCCCCCACTCCCCTGGGGAGAATGGAGGGGGTTCCTGCTTTCTTCTCTGGGCTCCCCCTCTGGGCCCCCAAGGAGCTGGGAGGCTCTGGGTCCTGCTGTGATCCCCCCAAGTCTGGGGGCTGTTGGAAGACCCAGCATCACCCAGAGCAGCTGGACATCCATGGGTACGGTGGACATTGCCAGACAGCTTTTCCTTTGCAGTACTACGAAATGTCCTACGGGCTCAACATTGAAATGCATAAGCAGGTAACTGTGTGTTGGGGGTAAGGGTGTCCAGTGGGAGGGGGCGGCGGTCTGGAAGTTGTGAGAGGGACCCAGCACTCCCTCTGCTCCAGGGAACAGAGGTCTTATCCTGAAATCTCTGGGATCAGGGGGCCAGGTTTCAGCCTCATGAAAGGAAAATGAACTTCTGGAGACCTTGTCTACGAGAGAGTCGGGCAGTGGACAGGGGCCAGGCGTCCCTGTCAAGGAAGGTTCATAGCAGAAGCCAGCAGCCAGGTCAGCCAGGCTGGGGAGGGACTTCTGTCCCAGGAGGGGGACAAATGGACAGTCTTAGAGGTCCCTTTCAGATCAGCATGTCTAACATTTGGAGATGGATCCTGAGGGTCTGAGATGGACCCCAAGGTTCTGTCACTGTTTTGAATGTTCTGAGATTAACCCTAATGATCTGAGGTTCTGAGATTGTCCTCAGCTTCTGAGTGTGATCTCAAGGTTCTGAGTTAGATCTGAAGGTTCTGCAATTGACTTCAGTTGCCCAAGTTTAACCCCCAGATCCTGAGACTGAGCTCGAGATTTTCTGATGGTTTCTAAGGGCAGGCGAGGATTCTACCACCCATGCACCCTGATGTTTTCTAAGGGGATGAAAGGGACCCCGAGATTCTGAGGTTGAAGGAATCTTGGATTTTGTCCATCCAAATATTAGAATAAACGGGCAGAACCTAGGGTCTTTCTGGTGGGTGGGAAGAAGTAGGGGTATGCTGGGAGTGCCTGGGGGCACCTGCCTTTGCGTGCTTTTCTGGGTCTCGGGGGGCTCTGCTGCGTCTGGTGTAGGTGGTGGGGGGCTTGTCTGCCTGGAGCATGGTGTGGTCCCATGGGTGCATGAAATAGACCCCCTTACAGGATGGAGGGTAACGGATAGGGTCCCGGCCCTAGGAGCCTTCGTTCCACCCTCCTGGTAGCAGATGGAAGACACAAACCTCACCCAGATACACGCAGCACCCAGCACTCCTGTAACTGAGGCAGAGGCAAAGCACAGGCTGACAAAACACCCCCTTACCCACCCACATGCTTCCCCTCTGTTCAGCCTCTATGGGGCGTCCCCTGCCCAGCCCCGGTCCCAGATGAAACCTACAAGTAAAACCACACTCTTTGTATCCTATTTCTATCCTCTGACACCAAATATTTCGTTTTTGCTACACCAACCAGTTCTCCAACTCTGACACCAGCTGGGTGTCCTACACTTCAGCTCAATCCTAACACACTACCCAGAGTCAGTGTAGACCCCACAGGTTCAGGGATCAGCCCCCCAGGACTGCCCCCACTTCAGATGCCTATCGCAAGTCCAGACCTCCTGGGCTTCTGACCCACCAGCTATACATCAAGGTTCCCGCAACCCACTCCTCGGTCTGATAATTTGCTATAATGGCTCACAGAACTTGGGGAAGCTCTTACTATCACCCTTTCATGATAAAGGATATAACTCAGGAACAGCCAGATGGAAGAGATACACAGGGCAAGGTATGGAGAAGGGCATGGAGCTTCCGTGCCCGCTCCAAGCGCCCCCTCCCAGCACCTCCATGTGTCCACCTACCGGAAGCTCTGGAAACCACTCCAGTTAGGGGTTTTTAGGGAGGCTTCATTACCTAGGCACGATTGATTTCACCTCTGGCCATTGGTGATTGACTCAACCTCCAGCTCCTCTTGCCTCCTCGGAGGTCAGGGGTTGGGGGTGGGATTGAAAGTTCCATCCCTCCTAATAAACTCACGTGCAGGTGAAACGGAGGTCAGGGGTTGGGGGTGGGATTGAAAGTTCCATCCCTCTTAATAAACTCACCTGCAGGTGAAACGGGCTTATTGTGAATAACAAAAGATGCTCCTCTTGCCTCTACTACTCTGAAATCTCTAGGGGTTTAGGAGCTCTGTGCCAGGAACTGGGGCAAAGAGCAAATGTATATTTCTTTCTTTTTTTTTTAACTTTTTATTTTATATTGGACTATAGTTGATTAACAATGTTGTGTTCATTTCAGGTGTACAACAAAGTGATTCAGTTATACAATATGCATGTATCTATTCTTTTTCAAATTCTTTTCCCCCAAATGTGTATTTCTTATATCACAGCATCACACTCCTGAGTGTGGTGCTCTGGGATCGCCCCTGACTGCAGCCCCAGGGCGCAGGCACGACCCAGAGAGGGGCCATGCCCGAGAGAGACCTGGGCCCAGCCAGGGCTCAAACTCAAAGCTCCTCGGGATCCCAGTCTGCGCTGGGCGGCTGCGCAGCTGCTTTCTGGAAATCTCTGTTGAGTGGGTCTGGTGGGTGGTGTATCTGTCTGTCCTGTCTTCCGGCTCAAGGCTGCCCTGGACATCAGATGGATGGTGTCCTCACCAGGCTCTCAGTCTATCCCGGAGCCCGTGCCCCACACTTGCACCTGCGGGTGACAGGCCCCTCACCCCAAGCTTTGCAAAGGCTTGTTATGCCCTGGAGTGGAGGTTCTGGATTGACAGCCTCCCCTCCAAGCCTCCTCCCCATTGCTTCCTGCCAGGCTGAGATTGTGAAGCGCCTCAGTGGTATCTGTGCTCAGATTATCCCCTTCCTGACGCAGGAGGTGAGTGGGCTTGGTGGGGGGATGGGGAGTGGAGCTGGAAGAAGGGTGGGGGAGGGGGTCTGGCTGGATGCCACAGGCACTGGTGGTGCCTAGGTTCTGCTGGGTGGCCTAGGTTCTGCTGGGTGGCCTGGGGGCCTGGGCACTGGCTGGGCTGGGGCCTTAGGGATGGAGGGGAGGGTGTTGGCTGAGGGGGAGGAGGGAGGCTCAAGCCTACAGCCAGGCTGCCTCAGTCCAAGTCCTGGCTGTGTGGCCTTGGGCTAGTGGCTTGCCCTCTCTGTGCCTCTGTCATGAAATTTAGAACAGTTGATACATACAAGGTGGTGAAGATGATGCTGGGTGCTTAGTAAACACCCAACAAAAATTAGTCCTTAGTACTTTGTCCCTACATTATGTTGAGTGAAATCAGCCAGTCACAAAAGGACAAATACTGTCTGATTCCTCTCACCTGAGGTCCCTAGAGTCATCACATCCATAGAGACAGGAAGTAGATGGTGGGGGCCAGGGGCTGGGGGAGGGGGGTGGGGAGTCAGTGTTTCCTGGGGACAGAGTTTCCTTTTGGGAAGATGAGAAAGTTCTGGAGATGGATGGTGGGGCTGGTCGCAGGACAATGTGAATGTACTTAATGCCACTTAGCTGTGCACTTAAAGGTGGTTAAAAGGGTAACTCTTACGTATTTGTAACCACAATAGTACAAAAAGGTGGAACAGGGCAGATAAAACAATAGAGTATGAGCACTTCATTGAAACTTAAAAAAATAAAGTTAGCCCTTGTGCAAATGCCCCAAGTTCTTCAGGACCTTTGCATCCCCTGTTCCTGCTTCCATCTGGAGCATCCTGTCTCCAGAGAGACAAGAGGATGGATTCTGACACAGGGTGGATACAGGGGGGCCCTCACTGTGTTGGGGACCAAAAAAAGGGAAAGGTGCTCCTCTTGGTTTGGACCTCATTGAATCTGAGGTTTCTGGGCTCTTGGGATGAAGTGAGATTCTGTCTGGTCCCAGACTTAGAGATGGTGTCTGAAAGCCCAGGATGGGGACAAGGTGGCCCAGAGTGAGAAAGGCCAAAACCACAGGAAACAGGGTAAAAAGACTTTAGGAAGGATTGAATTAAGACACACATGTGTGCCCCAGCAAATTCCATGCTTCTAGACTAGGAGTCAGCAAAGTATAGCCCGAGGGCCAAGTTACCAGGCCCTTCACTTGTTTTGTAAATAAAGTTTTATTGGCACACAGCCACGCCCACTCATGGCCTTATTGTCTATGGCAGCTTTCCCCATAAAATGGCAGAGTTGAGGAGTTTCCATAGAGACCCTCTGGCCTGCAAAACTGAAAATATTGACTCTCTGGCCCTTTACAGTCAAAATGTACTAATCCCTGGCCTGGACACACACTCACAGGCATGACCTGTACAGGAGCGCCTGGTTAGCACCCTGACACCTCCTTAGTGGTGTCACACAGCCCAAATCCCCATCCTGGGTAGTTGCAGGTGCACAAGTGGCCTTAGAACACACACAGGAGCAACCAGCCATGTGTGGCCATTTACATTTGTATTAATTTATATTTCTTTTAAAACGTATTACACTAAATTTACATGTAAATTTCTACTAAATTAAATTAAAGGATGCATTCCGTTCCCAGTTGCACCAGCCACATATCAAGTGCCCATGGCCACATGTGGCTTCCGTATCCAACAGTGCAGATTGAGGACATTTTATCACTGCAGGAAGGTGGGGAGAGGAAGGAAGGAGGGTGGGATGAGGGTGGGGTGCACGGGGCCTCTAGAGGCTGCCAGTTTGTATTTTGTGACCTGGGTGGTTGGTACTCGGGTACTGATTTGTACAGTGGTTCTTTACTGGGGGTGACTCTGCCCCCAGGGGACACTGGGTGATGTTGGGGACATCTGTGGTCATCACCCCTGGGGGTGCTCCTGGCATCGAGTGAGTGGGGGCCAAGGATGCTGCTCCACACCCCACAGTGCCTGGGACGAACGCCCACAGAGGGTGACCCAGCCCCCATGTAAGCAGTGCCGAGGGAGGGACCCTGATGTATAAACCCCGATTTCTAATTATTAGTTTGAACTGCACTTAAATGCTTTCTTTGTCTGTCTGTTTCATGATTTTGAAAAGAAAGGGAGAGAGGGAGAGAAAGAAACTACAAAGAGCGAGCGAGAAAAGGGGCTTCCCTGGCGGTCCAGTGGTTAGGACTCCACGCTCCCATGGCAGGGGGCACGGGTTCGATCCCTGGTCAGGGAACTAAGATCCCGACGCCAAAAAAAAAAAGTGAGAGAAGAAGAGGGACCCCGGAGGGCATGGCCTGGGAGGTGGGGTTGCCGAGCAGATGGGGGGCTCTCCTGAGCGCCCTTCCCCCCGCCACCCCCAGCACCAACAGCAGGTCCTGCAGGCCGTGGAGCGGGCCAAGCAGGTGACCGTGGGGGAGCTGAACAGCCTCATCGGCGTGAGTCTTCCGGCCCCCGCCCCGCCCCGCCCCGCCGTGGGTGGTGAAGCTGGGGGTGCCGGGTGGGCAGCTGGCCTGGGCTCTGGCCGCCCTGGAGACCCCAAGGGTGCCCTTCTGCCTGGACCCTGCCTGTCGGGGGTCTCTCTCCGTAGCCTCTTGCCGGGGGGCGGGGGGGAGGGCACGGCCGGGGCCCCGCCCCCGCCCGCCCCTGGCCCACCCCCCTCCTCTCTAGCAGCAGCAGCTCCAGCCGCTGTCCCACCACGCCCCCCCTGTGCCCCTCACCCCTCGCCCGGCTGGGCTGGTGGGCGGCAGTGCCACGGGGCTGCTGGCCCTGTCGGGAGCCCTGGCCGCCCAGGCTCAGCTGGCCGCCGTCGCCAAGGAGGACCGGGCAGGCGTGGAGGCCGAGGGGTCCAGAGGTGAGTGGACATCACCAGATGCCGCGGGCTGGGGGCACGCAAGGGCCCAAGGAGAGGATAGCAGGACCATCAAACTCACCAAAGGGCCTGCAGGGTCGTGGGTTCAACTCTATTCCCAGTGGGCTGTGTGTCCTTGGGCAAGTTCTATCCCTCTCTGGGCGTCTATCTGAATGGTGCAAGGAAGGGATTGTCCACCCCTTGCAAGGGTGTTGGAAGGAGAAGGGGGGTTCTGAGCTGGGAAGGGGGCTTTATACACTGTGGAGGGCTCTGCGCTCTGGCATGGTGGGATACAGACCCCTCATTCTTTTTCCTTCTCTCTCTTCACCATGCCCCCGCCTGTCAGTGGAGAGAGCCCCGAGCAGGGTAAGTTGAGGGGCATGGGGGATTTGCCCTCTTATTTAACATTTGCTTTGTCTTCACATGTGGCTGAAGCTGCTTGTTCTGAGTTGATAGGGGCCTCAGAAGGAGACCGCATCCTGCTTTCACACTGTGTAGCCTTTTTTTTTGGTGGGGGGGGGATGCCCATAAGACTAGAGTTTTATTTATTTAAAATTTTCCATCTCTAGCGATTTTTTGCAATTGAATAAATGAATGCGTGCCTGGGTAGCATTCCATCCATCCCTCCGTCATTAATTTATCCCTCATCCACTCCATTTTATCATATACAAGGGTGCTGACCAATAGAAATATCATGTGAGCCCTGTAGGTAATTTTTTTAAACTTGTTTAATTTTGAAATCATTACAGATGCCCAGGAGGTTGCAAAGAAATGTACAAGGAGGTCCCATGCACCCCTCACACAATGATAACATCTTGCAAAACTAAAATACCATATCAAAGCCAGGAAACAGACATGGGTGCAACCCACAGGGCTTATTCCCACTTCACGGTTTTACATGCACTCGTGTGTGTGTGTGTGTGTGTGTGTGTGTGTGTGTTTATGCAGTTTCAGTCACACGTTTAGCTTTGTGTAAACATCACTGTAAATTTTCTAGTAGGCACATTAAAAAAGTTAATCAGGTGAAATGAATTTCAATAGTAAATTTTATTTAACACAATGCATCTAAAATATTTCAACCTGTAATCAACATAAAACAGTCTGTTTTTTTGTTTTTTGTGTTTTTTTTGGAGCAGAGAAAGGTTTATTGCAGGGCCATGCAAGGAGACCTGCAAGGTTGGCTCATGCCCCCCACAAAACCCAAACTCCCAACATAAAAGTTTTAATGGGATCTTTTCCGTTCTTTTTATTGTACTACGTCTCCAAGATCCGAATGCATTTTGCACTTAGAGCTCATCTCAGTTCACACTAGTGCCCCCAACAGGGGACCCTGGGCGATGTCTGGGGACATTTGTGGTTGTCATGACCGCACTGAGTCTGCCCTTGGAAGGTCCCTTTTCCCAGATGGGAAGCTTGAGGCACAGATCCTAATAACAGTGAAGGGGGTCCTTGGTTTTGGCTGGACCAGGACACAGTCTGGGGCCCTGTGTCTCTGCAGAGTGCATCCCCCTCACCCCCAGAGAGTGTGGCGGAAGAGGAGCGACCCAGCGGCCCGGGTGGCAATGGGAAGCAGAGAGCCGAGGAGAAGGATCTGTCGGGACCTTATGTGAGTGGGGGGCACACATGGGTGGGCAGACAGTGTGGGAGGCGGACCAGCCTGAGAGATTGATTGCCCCTGTGGGTCGAGAGCTGGGAAGGAGGTAAGGATGCCTCCTGGTCTCTGGCTCTTCCCCCACTGCACAGAGGAGTAAAGTGAGGCCACACAGCACCTCTTGGACACTCAGCTCCATGTCCTCCATCCTCCTCCATTGAAGGATTCCCCCCTCCCCCCGGCCTCCCTTGTACTTGAGCAAATGAACCAAGCTCCAGAATCCCAGTCAAACCCTCCTGAAGAGATGTAAGGGGGCGTGGAGGCAGGAGCATGGCCAGGGTGAGCTCTCTCCCCCATGTCCCCCCCAGGAGAGTGATGAGGACAAGAGTGATTACAACCTGGTGGTGGACGAGGTGAGTCGGGGCCCAACCTCCTCCCACTCTGACCTCAGGACTAGGAGGTCTGGGCACAGAGCAGGCAGTGGGTTATCTGGGGAGTTGGGGGACCCAGAGGGAGTGGGGGTCCTGGTGTTCCCCTCTCTATGGGATGGCTGGGATGGGGATGGCATGGGGCCAGGGGAAGTAGGAGAAACTGGGGCACCCCAGGCTGACCTCCTCTCCATGGCACAGGTGGGGAAACTTGAGACCCAGAGAACCCTGGATGTGGGCGACGGAAGCGGCTTCAAGCCCTGGCTCACGGTCTCACTTTGGGGGAGTGACACCCCCTTCCCCGGCCTCACTTTTCCCCATCTGTTCAATGGGGGAAAACAAAACCAAGCCCATATATAGTCCTTGCTATTTGTGCTTATGTCATTTAACCCATTTTATGGATGAGTCCACTGAGGCTCAGGGAGTTTTCCTAATCCTCCCAAGGTGGGTCCTAAGTGCCCAGTCTAGAGGTTGGCGTGGGACACGGGCAGGGTATAGAGAGGGCCTCTCCTTCCCCTGCCACTTCACCCCGCCCCCCCATCATCACCTCCAACCCAGGACCAACCCTCCGAGCCCCCCAGCCCAGCAACCACCCCATGTGGAAAGGCACCCATCTGCATCCCTGCCCGTCGGGACCTGGTGGACAGTCCAGCCTCCTTGGCCTCCAGCCTTGGCTCACCGCTCCCCAGAGCCAAGGAGCTCGTCTTGGTAAGGAGTAGGGGAAGCCTTGAAACTCATTTTATTCATCCTGGGGACCTGGAAACAGATTCTACCACATTAGATGTGGGGTGATGAGAAATGAAACAGGCTGTTGTGGTCCAGGATTCCCTTCGTGATTATTTTGCTGCCTTCCTAAAAACCACCTCTATATTAGTCCAGTAATTTTTCCTAAGTGGACTCACTCTACGCAACCTCAGTAAATCTGAAAAGGCAGCTTTGTAAATAATATTAAAAGGCAGCTCACCATCTTATGTGGAAACCAAGTATCTCTTGCAATAAATAGGAAATCAGGTGAAAATAAACACAGTGAAACTATAGAATTGCTGGCTTGGCCAGGCTGATTCCAGCCCTGGGAGTATTAAGGCCTTGGGGACACACCAGCCCCAACCTGAGATGTGGTCCCTGCAAGGAAAGATGATCCATATCAGAAAAACTCTCTCCTTGGGCCTCCTGATGTTTAATGCCAGCTGTATGGACCACCTAAAAGCACTCCCCCAGGCATTCTCAATTCAGCTCCGTTTGTCCCTGCCCCCAAATCTTCCCCAGACCCCTGCCCTGCCCTTACCAGGGAGACTGTCGGTTTCTAGGCCTCCCCTCCCAGCAGGTTGCTATGGCAACTGCCAAGGTTGGGGCTCCCATCGCATCTCTTGTGCCCTCCTCCCACTCCAAGGAGACAAAGAGGGGGAGGGGCAGTGCTATTCTAATGGAGAAGGCCCCCCTGGTCCCCACGTTGGCACCATCCACTCCCTGTCGTGGGTGTGTGAGTGTGGCTATCACAAAATGTGTGACCTTGTAAAGGAAAGATAGGGTGCAACCCACACAAGACGAGGATGTGAAGTTTCTTGAAAGGCAAAGGAAGCGATGGCAGAAAGCCGAGACAGAGCTTGTTCCTCTGTGAAGGAGGTCCGGCTTCCTCTCTCCTGCAGGGTCCCCATGGGGAGGGACAGCGGTGGGGGAGCTCCTCGTGGGGAGCAAGGGGGTGCCCAGCTGTACTGGGTGAGGGTCTTGCATCTGGGAGCATACTGTGGAGGAGCTCTCCTGCTTCGAGAGCCCATCCTAGAGTTTGTTCCTTGGCCCTAAAGGATGCGACAGCCTCTAACTTTGTGCATCGCCTTCTCTCGTGATCCCTGTGTGCCCACCATGCCCCAGATGTAGGAATATTCACCATATCCCTTAACCTGTGGTTGCCCTGTGTACCTTATCACACGCATGCGCAGTTCTCCCAAGATTGCCTGGGTTCCCGTGGGCACGCACGTGTGTGCACCCCGTGGGGTGGACGCTCAGGCGTCCGCCTGGTGTTCCGATGCGTGCAGATGCTCACACGGGCCCCATGCTCAGGAGGTCGGCTATGGGGCCCGCTCCCCTGGTGTGTGTGTCCCTGCATGAGCCCTGGCCTGCTCTAGGTGTACTCCCTCCTCCCACTCACCTTCTGCCCAGATCCTTGGGCTGCAAGGCACCAGGTGCCTGGGGGTGTTCAGCCCTGCCCTTTCTCCCCCAGAACGATCTTCCTGCCGGCACCCCTGCCTCCAAGTCCTGCGACTCCTCCCCACCCCAGGACGCGTCCACCCCTGGGCCCAGCTCCACCAGTCACCTCCGCCAGCTCGCGGCCAAGCCAGCACCTTCCACGGACAGTATTGGTGAGCACCTGCTGGTGCCTGCCAGGACAGGCCTCCTTTCCGGGGAGTTCTAAAAAATGGTGGGGGGTGGGGGAGGCAGGACGTGTGGATTCCAGCTGGGGCATTGCCTTGCCCTCTCCATGACTCAGAACTAGACACTGCCTCACTCTGGGCCTCCGTTTCTTCATTGTCTTGGCTTGATGGGCGGGGAAACTGAGGCCCAGAGAGGGGAAGTGACTTGCTCGGGGGCTTCAGCCCAGTGCTGGAGAGACAAGCTTTGGAGTTAGACAGGCTTGGGTTTCAGGCCAGCTTTGGACACTCACCAGCTGTGTGACCTCGGGCAAGTGATCAACCTCTCTGAGCCTCACTTTCCCCATCATTAATGTGGGGATGACAGTGCTCCTCTTTTCTGTCTTGTGGCTGGGCTCTGGCTGGTTCTGGAGTCCCAGAAAGAAACTAGCCCTGGAACTTGCCTTCAAGGAGCTCCCAGGTGGTGGGAGAGGAGACCCAGACCCCAAAATTCCCAGCTCTCTGTGATCAGGGCTGGGGTAGAGGAAGGGACCCAAGATGGGCCAGGTTGGAGGCAAGGGGTGGAGTGGGGAGGCTCAAGGATGTTCCTGAGATGTTGCTGGACATTGAGTCTGGGTTTTGAAGGATGAGTAAGAGTTCAACAACTGAAAAAGGAAAAGGAAAGGCTTGTTGGCCAGAGGGAACAGCATCTGTAAATGTCTGGAGATAGGACAGGGTATGATGGATGCTGGGCCAGAGCATGAGAGCCCTGGAGCTCCCCCAAGGCAGTGGAAGGCAGGATCTGGATCCAACGTGTCTGAAGATCTGTCTTTGTCTCTTCTCTCTCAGCCCTGAGGAGTCCCCTGACCCTGTCCAGTCCCTTCACCACATCCTTCAGCCTGGGCTCCCACAGCGCCCTTAATGGGGACCTCTCTGTGCCCAGCTCCTACGTCAGCCTCCACCTGTCCCCCCAGGTCAGCGGCTCTGTGATGTATGGACGCTCCCCCATGGTGAGTCCTCAGGGTGGGAGATGCCAGGAGGTGTGAGCAGGGCCCAGGGGCTGGGGGCTGGGAGGAGAAACCAGGTACACACAGAGAGACCAGGGAATGGGGAAAGGGAGGAAAGTCCTGGCTTGGCAAGTGCATGTGGGAAGACGATCTGAGGGTCTCAGTAGCCCCACAAGCTTAATACAAATAAGCACCTGTGACTGTGGAAAGAGCAACTGTGATTATGTTGTGTTAAGAGAACCAGAGAACCTCAGCCATGGGATGTGAGGGTCCCCTTCAGCCTGGTGTACAGTTGTTTGCCCTGATTTTTAAGGGACTTTGGTGATTCTGGTAGATTGTAGAGGAAGGACTACCCCAGGGAGAGAACTGGAAGTGATGTACCATGGGGAAGAGTTGAAGGAGAGGCATGAGACTCCTGAGCTGGGGCAGGGGGAGGAGACAGGGTCTGCGTGGGCCCCAGAGGGCAGTACTGGGACGGATGCTTGCTAGAGTGAGCCATCCTGAAGTGGGTATAGATGCCTCCAGAGGGAATAAAATGCCTGTCATTGGAGTTATTCAAGGCCTGAGGCTGGGTGGGCACTTGCACAGGGAGTTGTAGAACAGGGGTCAGCAATGTTTTCTGTAAAGGGCCAGATGGTAAGTATTTTTGGCCTT
Organism: Eubalaena glacialis; assembly: GCF_028564815.1. Classification (NCBI taxonomy): domain Eukaryota; kingdom Metazoa; phylum Chordata; class Mammalia; order Artiodactyla; family Balaenidae; genus Eubalaena; species Eubalaena glacialis. The sequence continues at coordinate 184,547,789 of NC_083719.1, read as the reverse complement.
GCAGACCAGTTGATCCCTATCACAACTACTCAACTCTGCTTTCATAGCTCAAAAGCCACCATAGACAACATATACAGGAATGGGTGTGGCTGTGTGCCAATAAAACTTTATTTACAAAAACAAGCAGGGGGCCAGAGTTTGCTGACCCCTGTTCTGTGCATTGGACAGAAGATTCATCAGGATCCTTCCACCTCTGGGGCCATAGGATTCCCCAGCCAGAGACCTTGGGGTTCCCTCATGTGAAAGCCTCCACTTTCCCATCTGTAGGATGGATAAAGGAAAGGGCATCTCCCCTTTCTTGGGGAGGGGCTGATAAACAAATTGGGGGGGGGTGTTCTCTGATAAACAGAGAGGAATATGGCAAATGAGCATGGGAGAGGGCAGTTGTGGGTTTGAGTCATCCGCCCATGACACCCGGTTGGCGTTTTGGCAGATGGCATTTGAGTCTCATCCACATCTCCGAGGGTCGTCCATCTCTTCCTCCCTGCCCACCATCCCTGGGGGAAAGCCGTGAGTACCAGGGTGGGGCTCCCTGCCTCCTCTCAGGTGCTTACATTGTGGGGTGGGTGTTGGGCTTCCCTTCTGCCTTTCCAGAAAGTCTCTTCTGTAAGATAATCGGGGCTCCCGGAGTTGCTCTCTGGATAGAGGGTTATGTAACAAGCAAAGCCTACACTAGTGGTTCTCAGCAGGGGGTAGATTTTGTGCTTCCTTACCACACCCCCCAACCCCAGGACATTAAGTGATGTCTGGTGATATTTTTGGTTGTCACACCCAAGTGCTTCAAGCCTGTAGTGGGTGGGGGCCAGGGATGCTACTCAACACCCTTCAATGCACAGGACTGCCCCACCCTAGAGAATGACCTGGCCCCAAGATCAGTAGAACTTTCTGCCGTGACGGGAATGTTCTACACTTACAGCTGTCCAATCTGATTGCCATCAGCCAGCTGTGGCTTTTGAGCACTTGAAATGTGGTCACTGCGACTGAGGAACTGTAATTGTAAATTTCTTTCAATTTAACTGGCCCTGTGGCTGGTGGCTGCTATTGGACTGCGTTCTCTGGAGCTCACAAGGCATCTTCCTGGATCCTCTGTTCCACGGAGATTCACTAAGTGCTTGCTTACCATGCACCAGCCCACGGCCGGACCCCTTCCTCTTCAGTGTCACGCTGACCTTTGATCCTGGGGCCCTGTCCCTAAACGCAGGGGGGCACAGGCAGGGGGGTGAGGGTGGGGAGGGTCCCGGCTCCCCGTGCGTCATGCCCCACCTCCCGTCCAGGGCGTACTCCTTCCATGTGTCTGCGGACGGGCAGATGCAGCCGGTGCCCTTCCCTTCTGACGCGCTGGTGGGCGCCGGCATCCCGCGGCACGCGCGGCAGCTGCACACGCTGGCCCACGGCGAGGTGGTCTGCGCGGTCACCATCAGCGGCTCCACGCAGCATGTGTACACGGGCGGCAAGGGCTGTGTGAAGGTGTGGGACGTGGGCCAGCCGGGCGCCAAGACGCCAGTGGCCCAGCTGGACTGCCTGGTGAGGGCGGGGCGGAGCTTGCAGGCCAGCGGGGCGGGGCTTATAGGCCGACCCGGGTGGACCTTACAGGCCACCTAGGGGTGGGGCTATAGGCCAATGGGTGGAGTTTATAGGCCAACCAGGGTGGGGCTTGTTGGCCAATTTGGGGCAGAGCTCTTAGGGCACCCACAGGTGGAGATTATAGCCCAACAGGGTTGGGGCTTATAGGCCAATGGGGTGGAGCTTATGGGCCAACCAGGGGCAGGATTTATAGGCTAATGAGGGTGGAACTTACAGTCCAACAGGATTGGCGATTAAGGCCAATAGGGTGGAGTTTATAGGCCAACCAGGGGCAGAGCTTACAGGCCAACTGGGGTGGCTTCTTCAGCTGGGCTCCGGCAGGCATGGCTGAGGGTCCTACCCCACGCCCTTGCTTCTCTCCCCTCCCAGAACCGGGACAACTACATTCGTTCCTGCAAGCTGCTGCCGGACGGCCGGAGTCTGATAGTGGGTGGTGAGGCCAGCACCTTGTCCATCTGGGACCTGGCGGCCCCCACCCCTCGCATCAAGGCAGAGCTGACCTCCTCGGCGCCCGCCTGCTACGCCCTGGCCGTCAGCCCCGACGCCAAGGTCTGCTTTTCCTGCTGCAGCGACGGCAACATCGTGGTCTGGGACCTGCAGAACCAGACCATGGTCAGGTGGGTGGCCGGTGACCTGTGACCTCGGGCAAGCCCCTGCCATCTCCCCTTTGTGCTGTGGGAGCGGCCTGGGAGGATGCTGAAACAGCACCACCTCCAGGATGGACACCTGGGCCCTCCTTCCTCCAGGCAATTCCAGGGCCACACGGATGGGGCCAGCTGCATCGACATTTCTGATTACGGCACTCGGCTCTGGACAGGGGGCCTGGACAACACCGTGCGCTGCTGGGACCTGCGGGAGGGCCGCCAGCTGCAGCAGCATGACTTCAGCTCCCAGGTGCTGCACGGGATCTGGCAGAAGGGGGACACAAGCTCCAGGAATCTGGCCTCCCTTCCTCGCCCCTTGAGGCACCCACTTCCAGATGCCGGGCAGGACCAACTACCTGCTCTCTGTGTCCATCTTTCTTGTCCTTGAGACAAATCCACAGACCTTCCTCTTTAATTCTTCAAAGACAGCACAGGGAAGCACAAAGGAGCTGATTCGTATCGAGCTGTGGGGCTACTAAGACCCTCAGATCATCTTCCCAGATGCTCTTGCCAAGCCATTCCTCTGTTCCTTTGTCTCTTGTGTAGCTGGTTTCTCCTCCCAGCCTTCAACCCCTTGACCCTACTGAGAGCTCCTGACCACCGCCCCACACCGGGACTCATCGTGGGGGAGCTGCTGACCCCAGGGGACAGATAGGAGCCGGACACAGAGAGGTCTCTATTGGGGGTGCTGTGGAAGGCCAGATTGAAGGATGTGGTGAAGGGGTTGGACAGAATCATGGGGCTCCCCAGGGCTGAGCAAAGAGTCAAGGACAGGTCTCCAGATACCCTGGACCCAGATCCTGTCTCCCATTGCCTTGGGGGCAGGTTGTGAGCTCCTTGGCCTGTTCTTTTAAGACCTCTGTGCTCTAGTCTCACACACACCATGCCCTGTGATACCTCTGGACCTCCCCACTTACTGTTCCCTCTGGCTGACATGCCTTTCCTTTCCTTTCTCCCATTGGTAAACTCCTACACATCCTTCAAAACCCATCTCCAATTTGCCCCCTCCTTGAAATCTGGTGGGCACTAGCCCCCAAACTCTTTTTTTACCTTCTCTTTAGCTTGAAGCTTCCTTTGATAGGGAAATCAGGGGTGCAGGTGGGTATAGTTGTCCATCCCGTGTCCCCAAAATTTAGATGGGTGGCATACGTATCTGGTGATCCCCTGGTGAATATCTCGCATCCCACCGGGCGCTTCTTCATACAGGAACACTTCTATATGGCCAGGAACATGTGAAACCTTCCAGGCTTTGCTGTGAATTTATGGTTCTTTCCACACATGTCTCATTTGTCAGTAAGACTTTGAGAGGCTTAGGATGGGTGAGGGTCTTACGCCTTTCTGTGCGGTGCTGGGCATGGGGCACAGACTGATGAAGCCACCGCGTACTTTCAAATCAAAGTAAAAATTGATGTTGGCAAGTGGGGAAAGTTCCAAGTTGGGAGTCAGAAGGCCTGGTCTTTGATGGACTTGCTATGTGACCTGGAGCTGGATGTGGCGTCAGCTTCCCTTCCACCATCTGCTAAAGGGGAGCTACTGTCCTTGCTGGCTTCGCCCCCTCCCTCCCTCCCTCCCTCCCAGAGCTGTTGTGCGTTCAGAGCAGATAATGGATATGAGGCCCCAGGGTTCCATGTAATTCTGATTAATATTAATGATTCAACACGCAGTTGCCTGCTGCACTCCAGGCCTAGGGCCAGCTGCTTCTCCACGCGGGAGCTGCAGCGGGAGAGTGTTGGACATCTCCCCTCCCCGCCCTGGCCCCCCAGCTCTGGGCATCCCCCCCACATCCCAAGGGGTTTTTCATCTCCTCTCTTCCCTCTTCACCCCCAGATTTTTTCCCTGGGCCACTGCCCCAACCAGGACTGGCTGGCGGTCGGCATGGAGAGCAGCAACGTGGAGATCCTGCACGTCCGAAAGCCCGAGAAATACCAGCTGCATCTTCACGAGAGCTGTGTGCTCTCCCTCAAATTTGCCTCCTGTGGTGTGTGTCTGCCGGTCTGGGGTGGGGACTCCGGGGCGCTGGGGCAGGGTTGCCAAAACACAACCACAACAAAAAAAACCCATGACAGAAAAAGAGGGTCCCTGGTTTAATTTGAATCTTAGGTAAACAACAATCATTCCTTACTTGTCCCATTCTAATTATTGCATGGGACATACTCTAAAGGACAAAGAATTTGTTAGCATAAGTAAGTATATCCCAAGTATTTTGTGGGACATACTTACACTAAACAACACATAATTTATTAGCATAAGTATGTCCCCCAAATACGTGGGACATACTTATACTAAAAAGCAACTAATGTGTTAGTGCAGGTATATCTCAAATATTGCATGGGCTATACTTACACTAAAATTTTTTTTTTTTTCTTAGTATAGATATGTCCCAAGTATTTCATGGAACTTACATATACTTAAAAAAAAAACCCGAACAAACAGATAATGTACTATATGGGACCCACTGGTACTAAAAATGATGTGTGGTTGATCTCGGAATCAAATGTAACTGGGCACCCTGTTATTATCTGGCAACATTCTCCTGGGGCTCCCCCTTCTTGAAGGCCAGTTGGAGCCCTTTGGGGTCTTGGCTTCAGTATCTGGAATGTGGGGGGGAAGCTCGAGCATCAGCTAAGGGGCCTCCTGTCCCCCAGAGACGGGCAGAGGTGTGAGAAAGGGAGCGAGAAGAGAGGCCAGACCAGGCTGCCCGGCCTCTGCCTACAGCCCCCAGCCCTGCCTTCCTCCAGTCTGCCCCGCTCCTGAACTCCCTGCCCTCCTTCCCCCAGGGCGGTGGTTCGTGAGCACCGGGAAAGACAACCTGCTCAATGCCTGGAGGACGCCATATGGAGCCAGCATCTTCCAGGTACTTCGTGTCTGAGGTCCCCATCCCCGCAGGACACCAGGTGCCTGGGGACCCAGTGGGGATTGAACAGGGAAGCGTCCCCACCAGCCACGAGCTACTAAAGCAGAGCGGTCAACCTGAGGGCCACATCTGTGCACAGCCTGTTTTTGTTTTTACTTGTGATAAAATGTATATAAAAGTTGCCATTTTAACCATTTGTAAGCGCACAGCTCAGTGGCATTAAGCACATTCACACTGTCACGCAGCCATCCCCACCATCCATCCCCACAACTTTCTCATCTTCCCAAACTGAAACTCTGCCCCCATCAAATACTGACTCTCCATCCCGTCCCCCAGACCCTGGCCCCCACCATCTACTTCCTGTCTCTATGGATTTGATGACTCATATGAGTGGGATCACACAAGATTTATCCTTTTGTGTCTGGCTTCTCTCACTGAGCGTCATGTCCCCAAGGTCCATGAACGCTGTAGCAGGTGTCAGAATCTCCTTCCCTTTTAAGGCTAATATTCCACTGTATGGATGGACCACATTGTGTTTATCCATCACCCGTCGATGGACACTATGGTGGTTTCCACTTTTTGGCTGCTGTGAACATTCATGTACAAGTTCTCGTGTGCATGCATGTTTTCATTTCTCCTGGGCAGATATCTTGGAGTGGAATTGCTGATAATTGTTTAATCTTTGGAGGAACTGCCAGACTATTTTCCAAATTTTCTATTCCCACTAGCAGTGTGTGAGAGTTCCAATTTCTCCCCATCCTCAACAACACTTGTTCTGTTGTCTTTCTTATAGCCATCCTGCTGGATGTGGAGTGGTTTTTGCATTTTTAAAAGGGTTGTAAAAGAAAAAGGTGATGATGTAACACAGACTGATTTGGTCTCTGGACATATGGCCAGAGCGCATTTGGACTTAAATGAGCTTTCAGGTCAAAGCCTAAAAATTTACTATTGGCCCCTTTACAGAAAAAGTTTGCAGAGCGCTGGTGTAGGTAATCCTGCTGTGAGCCTTAGCCCTCTGCTGTGCTGTGTGGCCTCATGCCTGGTGCATACCCTCTCTGAGCTTCCCAGGAAAGGGCAGTTCTCCTGTTCCAGAGAACCGAGGTCTCGCTTTTCCCAGGAGCATTGTCACCTGTCCAGAGGCTCAGCTCCAAAGGACCTTTCTCTGGAAAATGTGTCACCCTCCTTCCCTCCCCCCTGCTAGGCTCCCCACACTGGGCTCCCCTGAGTCCTGTCTTGCGCCCAGCCTGGACCACAGACTCACCCTTGCGGGCAGTCTCCTTGCCTCTTTGCTCTGAACTTGCAGGTGGTCAGGAGCACGAACCAGACCGTGCTGGCCTTGGCCGTGCCTCACTCTCCCTTCTCTCTCCCCCTTCCCCTCCCTGTCGACAGTCCAAGGAGTCATCCTCCGTGCTGAGCTGTGACATCTCTGGGAATAACAAGTACATCGTGACAGGCTCTGGGGACAAGAAGGCCACCGTGTACGAGGTGGTCTACTGAGACACCACTCTTCCTGCACCCCTGGCCCAACTCCTGAGGGAGGGGCATCCAGGACCCGCTCTCCAGTCCTACTCTGAGCACTAAATCTCATCTGCTCTCTGGCTGACCCCCTTACGTCCTCCCCTGCTGGATGTGGGACCAGATGTGCAGGGGGACTTTGGGGAAATAAATAAATGTATTTATCACAACTGCCTTTCTGTCTTGGGCTGAGGAGCCAGGAACCTTTGCTCTTTCTGGGCACTGTTCTGGCGGGAAGGCCACTTGCTAGCTGTGTCAGCCTCTTTTTCCTCACCTGGACACTGAAGGAATTCATTCCGCATGAAATGCTGAGGGGTTGACCACAAGAAATGGGTATTGTCTTGGGCCGTGTGGCTTCCATTGTGCCATGTAACAAACAGCCCCCAGATCTCAGTTGGTTGAAACAATAGATGTTTATTTCTCACCCTTGCCCGTGTGGCAGGTGGGGCTCGACTGCAAGCAGACACTCAGGGCTCCAGGTGGAGGTTTCGCCACCTCTATGTGTAGCTTTTGAGGCCAACGTAGCAGGGGGGATGATTTTACATCCTTGGCCCCAAAGCTTCACCTATCTGCTCTACTGCCAGCCCGTGGGACAGACTCACCCCAAGACTCCGCCCATGTACAAAGCGTTAGGGAATATGGTGGAGCATGAAGGTATTTGGGGTGCAGTCATGTTTCCTTTGCGACTCAGTGATAATTCCTAAGAGCCTGGCACACAATGCCCAGCCCACGGTCAGGTGCTGAGCGGAGGTCACAGTCCCAGAGGAGGTGACAGCAAAGAGAAGAGCTGAAGGAGGAGAAACAGCCATTTGGAAGAGTGATGGAAGGATGTGCTGGGAACAGAGGGAACAGCATGTGCGAAGGCTCAGAGGTAAAGAGCTTGGCCATTGTGGAAGTCAGGAGAGCAGGGGGGTGGGGTTTCCTCCTCAGCTCCAGATCAGGCTTAAGCAGAGAAAGCCCATGGAAATGTGAGCCAGATTTTGGGAGAGGCCGGTGGGGGTGGTGAAGCCATCAGAGCTGGGTTCTGGAAGTTCACGGGGGCTGCCACGAGGACCATGGGTTAGAGGGGGCTGGGGGGCAAAGCAGGGCTGCTGCTGGGAAACTTCTGGAGGGAGATGGCAGGGTGGCAGGGTCGCTGCTGGAAACAGTCATGCCCAGGGGCTTTCTGAAGGCATGGGATGGAGATAGGATAATTCTCCAGTTAGGGAGGCCAGACCCGTTGATGCCACCCGGGATGCTGCTCATCCCAGAAGGACGGGGTGAGCAAATGGTGATTTCAGAGCCCTACTGAGAGGGTGGAAAAGTGCTGGCCAGCAAGAGCCACCCCTGTAAACTAGTCTCTTCCCCTCAGCACAGCTGACATTGGCTGCATAATTCTTGGTTGTGGGGCCGTCCCAGGCATTGTGGGGTGCTAAGCAGCGTCCCTGGCCCCCAACCCCTCAAGGCCAGGAGCACTCCGAGTCGTGACAAACCACATTTGTCCCCAGACATGGCCCAGTGTCCCCTGGGGGTTAGACTCACCCCCAGGTGAGAAGCACTGACCTAACGGGACACAGGTAACTTGGGAAGGACCAAGGACCCCATCCCTGGGACTGTGCAGGCAGGGCTGGGAAACATCTCTCCATGAGATTAGATGAGCTCAGTGGAGCAGAAAGAAGGGCTCCAGGCGATTCCCTGGCGGTCCAGTGGTTAGGACTTCATGCTTTCACTGCCGTGACCCAGGTTCCATCCCAGGTTGGGGAACTAAGATCCCACATGCTGCGTGGCGTGGCCAAAAACAAAAAAGAAAAAAAAAAAGAAGGGCTCTACGTCCAGTTGCCCCGATGGCAGGGGTCAGTGGCTCTGATCTGATTCTCAGGGAATGTGGACTCAAAAGGCTCAGAGACCCAGGCTGGACAAAGTCCTTCCAAATCTCCACGAGACGGCCAGGGGACAGGATGCAGCACTGTATCCGTGCTTTTTCCAAATGCTTTTATTACACGTGACAAAGATCATAGGTCCAGCTGTGCTCGCCCCACCCATGCTGGCGAGCCCTCAGTACGTGATCTGGTACACTGAGGCGTGGTCCCTGGACCCCGTGACGATCAGGTGATTGCTGGGGGACACGTCGCAGCACATGATGGAGGACGTCTCGGGTACCTGGGAGAGTCGGGGAGCAGGGCGAGGGGGTTCACCCATCCTTGCCCTTAACATCTGCCCATCTATTCAAACGTGGTCCCTGGGTTGGGGGGGCGTTCTCTGCATTTGGACCCCTGGGCTCAGCCCAATGAATGCCGCCCGCCTGCCCCACCCCCGTACCTGGACCACCGTGGTCCCCATGGGCATGCTGAAGACGCTGACCAGGTTGTCCGTCCCCACGCTCACCCACCACTGGCCTGGGAGAAGGCAGAGGGGGGCCCGGTCATGGGGAAAGCTGGCAGCTGAGGGCTGGACCCCTGGGGATCTGAGAAACAGGGAGCCCCCCACCTCCCTCACACCCCTGCGGAGAGCATCACTCAGGGCGGTTCCTGCTGATGAAGGGCTTGGGGGGGTCAGGAAGGGTCAGAAAGGGCTAGGTGGAGTCAGTCTTAGTGAGGCAGGGCCCTGTGGGAGGCTGGGGACCACGGCAGACTCCCCGCCGCGATCCTGGCCACTCACCCAGCGGGGAGAACTTGAGACCGAGGATGGTGCCGTCCTTACACCCCACCATGTACTTCTGGCCCCCGAGGCTGGGCTGCAGCCACTGCTGGCCATTGGCTGTGCCCACCAGCACCCAGTCCTCCGAGGGGCTGGGGGACAGGCTCATTATCTGGGGAGAAGGCATCAGGGAAACACTGTCCAGGTCCCAGCGGGGCCCGAGAGGTGGCAGGAGCACAGGGACCCATCCCGGGGGCCGACTGCCTGCCCGCTTCCTGGTTGCGAGACCCCCAAAAAGCAACTTCACATATCCGGCCTTGGCTGGCTCATCTGCAAAATGGGTGTGGTCCTCTCTGCTTTATGGGATAATCACAGAGACTCAATGAGAATAGGAGCCCGATACAGAGTACGAGGATGTAGCTAAGGACCCCTCTCTTCAGAGCATCACTGAGACTTGAGGTACCACTAACCCCTGCCCTTCCCGCCAGCGTCCACCTCCTTCAGTCCACAGCCCAGCTGCTACGTGGCCAAGCAGGCCCCATCCCAGCTGCACACCTGAGACTCGAACTGGTATTCCTGGGGCTCCCCAGTCGTCCTCAGGTCCCAGCACCGCAGGCAGGCGTCCAGACCCCCCGTCCAGATGTGCTGGTCTTTGACAGCGATGCTCTTGGCACCGTTCAGGTGACCCGGCAGGTCCCTGGCCAGGAGAGGCATCGGAAGGGAGGTCAGGGCTGAAACTCTAAGCTTTGGGCCCCCGAGGACACCCCCCGTCCAGTCACACCCGGGTGACAGATGGGGAAACTGAGGCAGGCAAGAAGTACCACAACTGGGCTTCAAGGACCCAGCCAAGGTTTGAACCTGGGTCTTCAACTCTCAAATGCAAGAGTTCCTTAAGGAAAGGGGCTTTGGCCTTGAGACTGCTGGGTCCCTACTCAGGGGTCCAGGTGGGAAGGGGCTCTCAGGGTGACCCCGCCCACCCCTGGGCCACACCTGACCACGCTCTGGTTCCGCAGGTCCCAGATCCTGACGCTGCCATCGGTGAAGCCGGCAAAGGCCAGGTTGTCCTCAGGGCTGGCGGCCAGGGCCTGGCAGGTGAGGCCCGCACAGGGCAGCTCCACTCTCACGTACAGGGAAGGTGCCGTCAGGTCCCACAGGCTCACGCTGGTCAGGTTGTGGCCGCCCGTCAGCAGGGCCGTGCTGTTTGAGAACAGCAAGCAGGTGCGCAGGTAGGCCCTCTGGGTCTGGGGTGGGCAGAGCCTGGGGTGAGCTTCCTCCCCTGCAGGGTGGGGGGCTCTCCCTGCTCCCACAAGCCCCGCCCCAGAGCCAGCCCTACCCTCACCTGTACGCGCAGGTAGCTCTCCGGAAACTTGGCCTCCACCACCTGGCCGACCAGGCTCCACACCTTGACGCCGCCCCTGCCGCAGGTGAAGGCGTGCCGCGTGAAGCTGCTGACGGCCGTGGCCAGCACGGGTTCCCCATGTTCTAGCCTCCGCATCTTCTCCACTCTGTGTGGCACGGCCAGCTTCTTGGACTGCCAGGGCAAGGCATCAGGCCTATTCCACGTGTTTTCAAAGTCCTCAGGGTCCCAGCATCTTGGGAGAGGAGGCCTCAGGGTCACCAGCCTGCCTGTGAGCCTCTCTGCCCAGAGCAGGGCACCTATCAAGCCCCAGAGGGGCTTCATTCTTTTTCAGATTTGGGGTTCTCTCAGGCCTCATTTCTCCACGGCACTCTATGTCCCCCCAGGTTCTACCCACACCCCTCCAAGTAGTCTCCTTCTCCCGTGACCAAACACTGCTCCCTTCTGCCTAACATGTTTTGCCCTATCCCAGCAAACTCCTACTCATCCTTCAAGGTCCTAACCATTATGTCCCTTCCTCCAGGAAGCCTTCTCACCCCCACATCTGGGCTCCCTTAGCCTCAGACCGCAAGGTTGGGACATACTTACATGGGCTTCAGAAATTGATAGGATTTTACGGCAAGCTCCTGCGGGTGGACGAGGTCACAGCTGAGCCACATCCTCCTCCCGCCCCAGCCCCCCCAGCCTTTGTGTGGGGTGCGGGGGTCTCACCTGGGCCATGCGGGAGAACACCCCCTCTCCTACAGTGCCCAGTCCTGTGCTTCCCTTTCGGGAGCCCTCAGAGGAGCTGGGGGAGGGCGTAGCTGGGCTGAGAACTGGGCAGAGACAAGAGTGGATCAGTGGCAGGCGTGGCTCCCCTCCCACCCCCCCACCCAGGCGGGCTGCCCTCCTCCCACCAGGATTACCCAAAGTGTCCTTGGGGAGCAGTTTCACTCCCAAGTGTCGTGGTGCTGGCTCCTGGCTTTCCTGCCCGCGGGAATTGGGGAGATCAGTTCAGACCAAAGGACCTGCCCAGGGTCGGTCTGAGAACTGGAACACGGTAGGCGGGCCCAGGCAGTGTGGACAGGACGCTCCAACTGCCTGAAGTCCCATCCTCCCGCCCAGGCGGAGCTGCAGACAGGCTCAGGTCCTCTGAGGGTATCCAAGGACTGAGGGTGGGGGAGGCATGCCAATCCCACGGGCATCCAGAGGTCAAAGCCAGGCGGCCCAGCCAGGACAAAGCCCACTCTTCCGGGTACCGAGGATTCCAGTTACTTACCTGGCCTGGCGCCTGCTCTGTTGCTATGACGACAGAAGGGGATGAGGGGGAGGAGCCAGTTCAACCGGTGCTGCCCCTCCACGCGGCCTGATCCCCCACTTCCCCTCACCCTCAGGGAGACTCACTCCTGCGTCTCGGGCGCTCCCCCTGATCCTGGGTCCCAGCAAAAATCTGCCAGAGCTGCTCTGTCAGAACATCCTGCCAAAACCGGGGCTCCGAGTCCCAGGACGGCCGCATGTCTAGCTGGTGGCCTGCATGGTCGTCCACTCCGGGGGTCTGCTGGAGCCAGTCGGATGACCTCGTGGCCATGATGTCTTCGAAGTCTGGCCCCTGGAGACTGGAGGGCTGTGGGGTCTTGGCCTCTGGGTGCTGGGGGCCCTGGTTGGGCTGCTCACTGGGGAACGCCTGGTTTCCCTGGTGCTGTAAGCACAGGGTCGTGAGGGACACGAGGATGCACCCTTTGCCCCAAGCCTATCCCCACCCTACTCAAGGACCCAGAAACCTACCTCCCGCAGCTGGAAGCCCAGGGATTGGCCGCAGGTCTCCACTATCTGTAGGAAGTTTTCTGCCTGGAAGGGGAACGTCATCCCAGCTAAAGCTTCATTAAAGGACAGCCCTGGGTGCGAATACCTTCCTACAAGCCAGTTTCCCTGTTCACAAAGTGAGGCTACACCACCTCCCTTGAACGTTATTGGGTGGATTCACGATCACCTAAGCAAAAAGCAAGCTCTCGGTACCCAGAGGCCACCCTTGGCTGCGGGTGACAAAATTGAGCCCTAATGACCAGTCACCACTATAATATGGTCACAAGTCAAGTCAGATCGGGGTTCCCATCCCAGCTGCTTTTCTTGGGATGTTTGGAAACAGAAGCCTGAATGCCACCCCCTTGCTTAAAATGGCTTCAGGAAGCAAAGCCGTGTGTACGCATGTCCCCCTTATGGGGATGACATTTGAATCTGCTGAAACATTGCAAAGATCCTAAGGAACCAATGGTTACCTCTTGGGGAGCAGGGCTGGCGACAGGGAAGTCAGGGGCCCTGGTGGGAGGGTCACTTATATTATTTTATATTTAAAGTCAAGCCATGTGGCTACTACCGATTCCAGATTTAAGTGAACAGTTTCTGTGGTCATGGAAGGCACCCTAAATTTTCTTTTTCTCCCTCCCAGCAGGCTGCCCATCTGTTCCTCTAGGACAGGCTCCCTCCTATGGCACGTCCTACTGCTTTTCTCAAGAGCATTTATCTGGCCCAGGTACCAGATTTGTTTTTAACCTCTCCTTCCTCAAGACTGTACCTCCCTGAACAGTGGCTACTGGCTGCAGGTCACTATTTAAATATAAAGTTAAGTTTAATTAAAAATGCAATCCCTCCTGTCCCACGGGCCACATTTCAAGTGCTCAATAGCCACGTGGGGCTGGGGGCTGCCAGAGTAGACGGCGAGGCACGAACCTAGAACGTGCCTGGCAGCCAGTTGAGGACACAGACCACGCAAGACACGAACTGCCAGTATTGCCAGGAATTCGCTGTGGGGAGACCCACCTTCTCGGCCTGATAAGGGGCTCTACGGGAATGTGCAGCTATATTTAGTCCAGATGGACTAAATACAGTGATATTAGGAATGTTCTAGACCCGCCAGCTAAGGTTGAATACTTGAAATGTGGACGGTGCCACTTGATTGCCAATTAAAGTGTAAATAGCCACGTGTGTCCCGTGGCTACTGTAGAGGGTGACATGGATTTAGTCTTTGGCCTTTGGCTTTGGAGGCAGTGCCGTGGGCCTTCCGAATGTACATGCCCCTCCATGGTGGATGCCAAGAAGCTGTCTGGCCCAGAGCGAATTCCAAATTCCTGGGGAAATATTGTGATTCACAGAAAAAAAATAATTGCTAAGGAACGTGGCATAAGCCCTGTGGCTGTCAGTTCTTTTGAACGGGCACCACTGGCGTTCCCATTCTGCAGATGAGAAAACTGAGGCTCAGAGCATCAAAGTCAATTTCCTAAAGTCAGGACACCTGGAGCCCAGCAGTGTTTACCTGCCTCCACTGGCAGCCTGGTCCCACCCCACGCCCCTCGCTGGTTGCGGGGGCGGGGTGGGGGGTGGCGGCGAGCAGGATGGTGGAGGGAGAGGCTGGATGGAGGACCCCCTCCCTGAGCTCTGGGCGCTCCAGGTGGCTGCCTCCTAGGGTAGCCAGCGATGGATTCCCCAGCTGGGCCTCCCAGCAGCATGAGGCCCAGGGGAGCCTTCCCCAATTCTCCCTGGCTCGTTAATGTGCAATTTACTGGCACTTTAATGCACTCAGCATGAAAAGTGCCGCTCCCTCCTGCCTGCATGCTGGTCCTCCCTGGGGAGAGCTGTGTGCAGGCGGCTGGGGAGCCGGGGGCGTTGCCGCTGCTGCTACTGCTCAGGATTTTAAATACACAGCAAGGAGGCTGGGAGACGAGGAACAGGAAACAGGGGAGGGGGAGGTGGTCCCTGCGAAACCACAAGTCAGCTAGGGATCATCACCTGGGGCCTTCTGTTGGGGGAGGAGGGTGCTTACGGGCGACCCTCCTGCGTCCTCCTCATCCCCTTACGTCTTATTTATTTTTTTCGGCAGCACCCCACGGCATGCAGAACTCCCCCAACCAGATATCGAACCCGTGTCCCCTGCAGTGGAAGTACGGAGTCCTAACCACCGGACCACCACGGAATTCCTCCCCTTACGTCTTGACACTCAGCACATGCTGTCAGTTTCCTGACACATCCACACTCTGCTTCTCACCACCAAACCGGCTCAGTGACCAGCCTCCCACACCTGGATGGTACAACTGGACCCCAACTCCTATCCTGGCCCCCAAATATCCATCCTCCCCAAAGCAGCAACAGAGGGCGCGCGTGAGCACCTGAGTCGGCCCCGCCCCTCCTCTGCCCACAGCCCTCCAGGGTCCCACCTCCCTGGGGGTAAAAGCCGGAGTACTCCCTGCGGCCCACAAGGCCCTGCACGACCTGCCCCATCCGCCTGCCCTCCCCTCCTCCCTCTCTCCCCCTCACTCACTCTGCTCCAGACACATGGGCCTCCTTGCTGTTCCTCCAATGAACCAGGCCTGGTCCTGCCCCAGGGCCTTTGCACGGGCTGTGCCCTCTGCCTGGTCTACTCCTCCTTCCAGATATCTACACTCCCTCTCTGATCTCCTTCAAGAGTTTGCCCAAATGTCACCTTCTCAGCGAGCCTTCCCTGACCACCCTGAATTGTAACCCATTCCCACCTTGGTTCCCCCCACGTCCCCTTCGGGCTGCTCAATTCCACCCCCGCCTTGCCCAGCCCTCACCATCTGACACTTCTGTTTACCAAGCTCCTCTCACCCCAAGGGCAGCGGTTTGTCTGTGTTCTCCTTTGCTATTTCCCTGGCGCCTACAACTGCACTTGGCAAGGAGGTGATGGATAAATATCTGTTGAATGAATAACCGTGTTCTGGTTGCTTCCTGCCCCACCCCACTCCCGCCTCTGGATCTGTCTTTCCCTGTTCCCTGAGCTACCCACCCCAGGCCCCGCTAAGTCGCAGACATGGCCCTGGCCCTCTGCCAGTCACATCTGGCACAGGCAGAAAGTCCTGCCAGCACCCAGGAGAAAGGGGCCAGGTGGCGGGAGGACAGGCGGGGAGGAAGCCATGCTCAGCCTGGCCAAGGCTCCCTGTGCTGGGAGCTGGGCCCCCAGTGCAGGCCTGTCCCTCCCCCCACCCCCGAGTGTGAGCCAGGCCCTTGGGAACCTCAGACACATGGAGACTGCATCCGGCCATGCCTGGCACATAACAGCCCCTTCCTAGCACAGGCAACTAACCTGCGATGTGCTGACAGGCCCGTGGCCTCCTCCAGGCACGCAGGGACCAGCGAGCAGGACCGGAGGGAAGAGGCTCAGGACCAGAGATGCACTCCTGAGATGTGGGGGACCCACGGATACCCTGGGGATTCTACTATGGGCCCCGTCCCCTCTGCCCCCAGCCCTCCAGGGCTCCCACCTCCCTCAGGGGGAAAAGCTCAAGTCCACCTCCGCGGCCCACAAGGCCCAGTAGACTTGCCCTGTCCCCTCCCTGTCCTCACCCCCTCCCTCTCTCCCCCTTTCCCCTGCCTTGCAAGGAGGGGCAGCCCTGTTCCAAGCTCCTGGTCACTCATTCACCTGCTTGTGATGTTCCTGGAGCCCCTGCCGGATCTCCTGCAACTGCAAAGCAACAACAGTGATCACACTGGGAGGTGGTCGATGGAAGTGGGCAAGAGTGCAGAACTGAATGCTGTGTGACCCTGGGCAAGTCATGCTACCTCTCTGGTCCCTGCTCTCATCAAATGGGATACTGCCTACCATACTCAGAGTAAGAAGTAATTAGGGAGACCCCTGGTTTTCATTCTAGGTATGAAGTGGAGGTCAAAGAGGGGCACAACCTGCCCTTGCTCCCTCCCTGCCCTCTCCTCCTCCCTCTCTCCCCCTCGCTCACTCTGCTCCAGACACACAGGCTTCCTCGCTGTTCCTCCAACACACCAGGCCCGATCCTGCCCCAGGACCTTTGCACCGGCTGTGCCCTCTGCCTGAAACAGCCTTCCCTGTTCTCTCTAGGGCGGCAGGAACTCCTTATCTTCCATGTCTCGCTGTGAACGTGAGACACAGTGAGACATGGTGTCACTGTGTCTCACGTTCAAGAAGCCCTTCCTGACTACCTTAGCTCAAAATCTTGACTCACTTTCACCGCTTCACCTTCTATGTTCTTTTAAGCACTTACATTTTGTGAATCTTGTTTCTCTATTTACTTATTTGTCTCTCTCCTTCACTTAGAGCTGCCGGGTCCTATGGGGTAGCCACTAGTCAAATGTGGCTCTTTAACTTTCAGTCAATTAAAATTCAGCTCCTTACAGGAGCTCAGTAGCCACATGTGGCTGGTGGGTGCCATATTGGACCCTGTTGATAGAGAACATTCCTATCTTTGTGGAAAGTTCCAGAAGACAGCACACACTAGAACATACATTCCTGAAGGGCAGGGACTCCCATCACGTGCTGTACCCCTAACTCATCAACTGTGGGCTGAAGAAACTTCTCCTTAATTTAAATACAGAATTACTTGTTTTCACAGCAAGGCTTTTATTAATTAAGAAAAACTCACATGAAGTTGGTGCTCACTGGGTTAACTCACTTGCCTAAAATAAGCAAAGTAGAGGAGAGGGTGCCCCCAAACCCGGATCCTGAGGCCAAACTCAACAGCCTTTCCAGGAGGCTCCTGAGGGGCTACCTGGTGGTGGTGGGGAGAGTAGGGGCGGGGCGGGGCGGGGCGGGGCGGGGCGGGGCGGGGCGGGGCTTCCCGGAGAGGGCGGGGCTTCCCAGGCCGGGGCTCACCAAGTAGTAAGCGCTGTCCATCTGTGTCGTCAAGTGAGTGGGGAACCTGCCAGGGAAGACAAACCCGCTGCAAGAGGAGGCCTCAAGACCCTTCCCCAGAATGAGCCCTGCCACCAGCCCCCCAGCAGGGCAGTTCTGGCAAGTGAGCTAGTTCCTTCCAGGTGCCACATTGAAGAAGGCGCCAAGACGAATATGATTTTAATGCGGTATTTTAAAAAACATAATTGAATGCAAGCAAATTCACACTGAACAACAACAAAATCAAAAATTTAAATGAAAGCCAGGATTGGTATTACTGGTTTTCCTTTCCTTTTGCTTCAGCCTTCAATATGGCTCCTCCCCCCCTCCCCGCCCCCCACCAGCACTGGTCCTGTCTTTTGGGCCATGGAGACAAGGATGGGATTCTTTCCCTCGGTGGGACTTAGGGCCCCAGCGGGGCCTCCAGCCCCCGAGAATGGCCCTCACCTGGGGAATTGCTGCTTGAGCTGATCCAGGGCGTCCTGATAGTTCCGGGCTGGAAGGCCGGCCTCAGGATGAGCCTGGAGAGGTCGAAGGAGGGATGAAGAAAACCCACAGGCTCCCCGTATCCCTGCCGTTAGGTCATCAGCCCCAAAGAGGGTGAGGTAGGGCCTCCTGAGACCTGAAAGTAATTTGCTTTCTCTTTTATTACTTAAGTACCCACAGGGTATCTTCCATCTTGATTTTTGGCCTAAAGTTGAAAATATTTACTTTCTGGCCCTTTACAGAAGCTTGCCCGCCCCTGGCCTGAACTGTTAGAAATGGTTTTCCTTGGGAAGTAATGGCGGGTGGGGAGGCGCAGAGAGGGACTTTTGCTTGTAAAATATTAATTGAGTAGATGATGTAGCCCTATGTTTTATCACCTGGGTAATAATAAGTTTAAAAAGAAAAGTGCCTTAAAGTATGATGGGTTACTGTCGCCAGCTGAAGGCCTGGCCAGCCGGCCCATGTCCGTCCCTCAGGAGCAGGAGAACAAGATTTGAGCCTCTTGCCCCCTCCCCCAGGGGCTAATGCCTCACCATCCTTTGAGGGTGCCCGTGGGGGCTGAGATGGCCCCAAGAAGTCAGTCTTCAGGCTGGAGTCACAAGGACTTTAGCCAGGGACTCTAAAAGTAAAGAGGAGATGGCAGATCATGAGCACAGAAGGCTGGGCAGTGGCAGAGGACAGAACTAGCCCCAACACACCCTCGGCCTCCAGCACCACCCACCTTGGTCTTCTCTCCTCCAGGACTCAGTCCCGGGCCCCCAAACCCCTCCCTGACTGCCAGCACCCCACTGCATTCCCTACATCCTCTGTTCTTTCATTCATCACTCTCTGGTGCTTCCAGCTGTGCTGATTAGTGGTGGGGACCCCCTGGGGCCTCACCCTATGAGGTGGGGGGCACCGTGCGGTGCCAAACATACTCCCTGACAGGAGCAGTCAGGGCTGGAGGTACCCCAGAGAAAGATATCAAAGCTCAACCTTAGTTTTGAGACAATTTCCTAAAGCACAGGAGAACATCATTTGGAAAGGGGTTTTGAAGGATGAGTAAGAGTTGACCAGGAGAATTAGGAGAAATTTCTCAGACAGGAGGAAAGAGACGTCTCTCTACCCCCAATCATTCCTGTGGCACCAAGCCCCTTCTTTACTTCGCTTCTGCCCCTCAGCTCCCCTCTAGGCTCCTCCCCAGCCCAGGGACCATGGGGTCCTCCAGGAGACTGGCAGGCCTACCCACCTCCCTTAGGATGGTGGCCCAGGAGGAACGAGGAGGAAGCCGCGGGGTCAGCCAAGTTCAGGCCGACAGGAAGCACGTCCCCCCATCCCCGGGGGCCAATTGACCCATCGGGCCCCGCCCCGCCCCGCCCCGGCCCCGCCCCGCCGCCACCTGCAACGCGAAGCTGGTCAGTGAACTAGCAGCAGCTGCACGTGGGCTCTGGCTCCGCGGGCGGCCGCTGGCGGTGCCGACCAATCGCGAGGCCGCTTGCCCACGTGTGCCGCGATCGCCGTCGGTGATTGGTCGGCTCTCCCCAGCCTCTGGCCGGGCTGTCAATCAGCGAGCGGGGTGCCGCCGCTTAACCCTTGCGGTCCCGCTGCGGGGAAGGGCAGCGTGCAGAGTCGCAGGCAGGTTGGGATCCAGGCAGGGATGAGGATATTTAGAAGCGCAAGGGGCTTGGAGTCAGAGGGTGCAACTTGAGGAGGGACTGGGCGGTGTGTATTTGCCTTGTTTGGTGAGAAGCCCTGTCAATTTTTCGTCTTGCCCAGGAGTGGCTCATGGCTGGGGGTGGGGATGGGGGGAGTCTTCTGCACTCTCACTCCAATCCTTAGATCTGGACTAAGAACCTTTTCCTCAATTTTAAATAACGTGCAATGCAAACGAAGCTCCAGTCCCCTTTCTTGGGGAAAACTCAATGGCTCCTTTTTATCCAGCTTCCTAGGAGCCAAGCCCGGGGCTGTGCGTCTTATCAGCGAATTTTCCCAGCTGCCCTTCAAGCCCAGGGACCGAGACTCTGAGAAATCTGAGAACAAAAAGCCGGAACTGCAAAGGCCTTGAGGCTGGTACAGTTTTTCCAGGTTCAAGGCCAAGGAGGGAAGCGTAGTGCCTACTCTAGGCTTGGGGTGACCTCAGAGACAAGTGGTGAGGTGTATGTGGAGGGATTCAGGAGTCCTGTTTTGGTGTGAAATGCCTGCTTGAGATGGGAAGTGGTCAGTCCAGAGTCTGGGGGTGAGAGGTCAACTTTGTACCCACCCCAGAACATTTGCACTGGCTGTTCCTTCCTGGGCCAGGGAGAGTCTGTCCCCTGACTGCCACTGGATGAATCCCTCACCTTCGGCTCTGGCTCAGAGGTTACCACCTCAGGGAGGCCTCCACCCCCTTATTTTTCTCCAAATCTGGTTTCTATTGGAGCTAATTTTGTAATCTCCATGGCCCTATACCCTGCTGTGTTCAAAATTCGCCGATGGGATTCTCCCACTTGCTTGCACCTGGTCACAGGCACCTGGGTGGGTATGCTGGCTCGGGATCCACACAAACCAGAGCACTCTCTCTTTCCCCCCACCCAAGTCTATGCTTTGTCATGGGGGGAGAATGGAAGGAAACGGGTGACTGAGGGTTCAGATCTTTGGATGTGTAGCCCCCAGAGGTTATGATGTAAACACACAAATTGGGTTTTGTGGCTTGTCTATGGAGGACAAAGTGAGGGCTGCCATGTACCAGCCGCAAATAAAGGTTTTCGCCCACAATCCCTCCACTGGCCCTTAATGGAAGTGTATTTTATTTATGGTCCAGACTGCTAATTGCCTCCTCCTGTGTGCTCCCCCCTCTCCCTGGTTGTAGACAGTCAGCTGGACACACCAGTTTATCCGAGGCTATCTTGTCTTCTACTGTATCCACTGGGTACCTGTGGTTATTTAAATTAAAATGAATTACAATTAAATTTAAAACTCAGTTCCTGGGGGCCACTGACCAAATGAATGTCAATTGCTTAGTAGCCACACCTGACTGTCCGCACTGCAGCTCTAGAACATTCCCACCATCTTAGAAAGTTCTGGTCAGTGCAGATCCGAGGGTCTCTTTTTTTTCTTTTAATTTTTATTTTATATTGGAGTATAATTGATTTACAATGTTGTATTAGTTTCATAGATCTGAGGTTCTTAAAAAGGAGAAATTCCTAGGTCCTTGTAGAAATCGGAGCCGTTTTATAGCAGCCATTTCATCCTCACTCGTGGAAAGCCCCCCGCACCTGGGGCTGGGGTGATAGTTGGCCCTTTGGCTGGTGTGGGCTCACCCCTGCTTCTCCCTTTTACTGTCCCCCGCTTGCTCCAGCCTGGCGGGCAGAGAAGCAGCCTCCTTGAGCCCTCAGGAAGGGGATGGATGACACAGCAGCTAGGAGAGAAGGAAGCAAAGATTTCCTTCTTGGCTCTCAAGTTGCTGTGGTTTACTTTGGAAATCCAAGGTCTGGATGAAAGTTTGAGAGAAAAACAGTTTGCATTTCCAAAGCTTTGGAATTCCCTGGGCTCACCCCCAGAGACCTCAGACCTGGATGCCCAGAGGCCACAGGGTCACCTGGGTTGGGTGTAGACCAGGCAGAGGGCTCAAAAGAGAGCCCAGGGTGGAGAGGGGCCTGTGGAGTGACCTCAGGGAGGTGACAGCTGGGAGGTAGTGACAGGTTTCAACCCCCCACCTTCTCTCCCCCATCCCCAGAACCTCCCAGTGGGCCTCGTGGGCCAGAGACCATAGCCAACAGGATTGAGGGGGAAGCTGCAGAAGCCTGTAGGTAAACGGCCCTCGTGTCCAGGCAACAGATGAATGACCAAGAAGCAGCAGGACCCAGACCCTCCAGAGACACTGGCCCGGCTGGGAGCTGCTCAAGGGCCCAATGCCCCCAGCTGTCCCCACTCAGCCACCACATGAATCCCCTTGAACTTAGCCTGGCCCCAGGAAAAGTGAATTTATCAAATTACTCAGAATTGATTGAGGTTTGCTTTCTGCCACCTGGTGGAAAGAGGTTTGTATTCCTTTCCTGGCGCCGCTGTCACAAATAACCACAAACTGGGTGGCTTAAAACAACAGAAATTTCTTCTCTCATGTTCTGGAGACGGGAAGTCCAAAATCAAGGCTTTGGCAGGCAGGGCCCTGCTCCCTCTGAAGTCTCCAGGGGAGGATCCTTCCTGCCTCTTCCAGCTTCTGGCGTGGCTGACCATCCTCGGCGTCCTTGGTTTGTAGAAGCATCACCCTAAGCTCTGCCTCTGTCTTCACTTGGTGTCTCTGTGTGTGTGTATGTCTGTATCCAAATGTCCCTTTTATAAGGACACCAGTCGCTGGATTTGGGGCCACCTCACTCCAGTATGACCTCATCTTAACTAATTACATCTGCAAAGACCCTATTTCCAAACAAGGTCCCATTCCCAGCTAACGCGGGTTAGGATTTAAATGTATGTTTTTAGGGGATACAATTCTATGCTCTACAAGGCTCAAAAGAAAAATTAAGTAACTATAGCAACCCACTCTATCCTCCATGAATCCTGACATCCCCCTTTTACAGAGGAGGAAAATGAAGCTCAGAGAGGTTAACTGACCTGCCCTGGGTCGTGCCGTTACTAAGTGGCTAAGCTGGGATTTGAACCCATGATGTACATGCATAACCCTTACGCCCTAATGCCCAGATCTAAATTAAGCTCCCACTTTTTTTTTTTTTGCGAAATGAAATTAGTTTTCCTTTATTTCAGGACTTGCTGAAATGGTTCATTTTTTTAAAAAATTTTATTGGAGTATAGTTGGGACTGCCCTGGAAGTCCAGTGGTTAGGGGTCCATGCTCTCACTGCTGAGGGCTTGGATTCCATCCCTGGTTGGGGAACTAAGATTCCAGAAGCCACGTGGTGCAGCCAAAAACAAAAATTTTTTTTTTATTGGAGTAGAGTTGATTTACAATGCTGTGTTAGTTTCAGGTGTACAGCAAAGTGATTCAGTTATACATATACATATATTCATTTTTTCAGATTCTTATATAGGTTATCACAGAATATTGAGTAGAGTTCCCTGTGCTATGCAGTAGGTCCTTGTTGGTTATCTATCTTATATATAGTAGTGTGTATATGTTATTCGCAAACTCCTGATTTATCCCTCACCCTCACCACGTTTCCCCTTTGGTACCATAAGTTGTTTCCGATATCCATAAGTCTGTTTCTGTTTTGTAAATAAGTTCATTTGTATCATTTTTTAAAATTAGATTCCAAATATGAGTGATATCATATGATATTTGTCTTTGTCTGACTTACTTCACTTAGTATGACAATCTCTTGGTCCACCCATTTTGCTGCAAATGGCATTATTTCATTCTTTTTTATGGCTGAGTAATATTTCATTGAATATATGTACCACAACTTCTTTATCCATTCCTCTGTTGATGGACGTTTAGGTTACTTCCATGTTTTGGCTATTGTAAATAGTGCTGCAATGAACGTTGGGGTGCATGTGTCTTTTCTAATTATGGTTTTCTCAGGATATATGCCCAGGAGTGGGATTGCTGGAAGCCCCACATTTGAACTGTCCATGTAGCGATAGGTTGGGCCATCCCATGGACCTAAGCTTAGAGGAAGGTGTGTCCATCCCAGAAGTGGATTTTTGGTCTCTGGGACCTGGAACTTCTGAAGAAATCCAGACGTATTAGTTAGCTACTGCTGCATAACAAAGTGCCACCTAGCTTAGTGCCTTGAAATAAGAAACATCACCTCACACGGGTTCTAGTGGTCAGGAATCTGGAGGTGGCTTCACTGGTTCAATGCTGGGTCACTGGTGAACATTTATCCATGTTTCAGCCTTTCTTGTTTCCTTTTTTACAGGGATCGTCTTCTGCCATCCAGAACTCAGTTTAAAATCTCTTCTCAGTGAGGGTCCATCACTTTCTCTCTCTTGCTCCCCTAATCCTACTCACCACCCCGTGATTTTTTTGGTTTTATTTAATTCTTATTTTTTAATTTATTTTATTTTTGGCTGCGTCAGGTCTTAGTTGTGGCACTTGGGATCTTTTGTTGCGGTTCGCAGGCTCTTTGTCGCGGCACACAGGCTTCTCTTTAGTTGTGGTGCGCAGGCTCAGTAGTTGCGGCGCACGGGCTTAGTTGCCTCACAGCATGTGGGATCTTAGTTCCCTGACCAGGGATCGAACCCGCGGCCCCTGCATTGGAAGGCGGATTCTTAACCACTGGACCACCAGGGAAGTCCCTATTTAATTCTTTCTTGTCTGTCCTGTCCATGCGTGGCTGAAAGGGTGGCTGGGTGGATGACTCTTGTGTTCATCCAAGTGCATTTTTTGGGGGCTTATTTCCCCCAGATGGCTGGGTCTCAGGTGGGGGTCCAAGATGGCCCCCCCCCCAGGAAGCTCTGCATCCTCTGACTCTTCCCCACCGGGGCTGGGCAGGGTGGTGGTACTGAGGTTGTCTTTTTTTCTTTTCTTTCTTTCTTTTTTTAATTTGGCTGCGCTGGGTCTTAGTTGCGGCATGAGGGATCTAGTTCCCTGACCAGGGATCGAACCCGGGCCCCCTGCACTGGGAGCGCAGAGTCTTAACCACTGGACCACCAGGGAAGTCCCCTGAGGTTGTCTTTTGATGGCCAAGCCCTGGCCCCCTTGTTACATCCGATATTGTCAGTTCATCCCAATTCATACTTTGCCCTGTAAAGACCCCTCCGCTGGGACTTGGTGAAGGGATGTGACCCAGGTGATGTCCCAACATCACCCCTCCCTGTCACGTGCTTAACTGACTTGCCCATCCAGCCCCCTGGTGTACATTTAGGGCTCAGCGGGACTAGGGTTGGTTAAACCAGGCATTTTAGGCTGCTGAGGGCTTATGGGCAAACCCCCAGTTGGCCAGTTGTTCACTCCAATGACATCATCTAAAGGAAGGTGGTGGCTTTAGCCCAGCGAGACCCCCCACGGTGTGGAGAGGCTGCAGAACACCTTCCTGGGGGTCCAGCTCACTCCCTTTATGAGGTGGAAAGAGGGGAAGGTGGCCGTAGACCTCATCCCCAAGGCATGTTCTGAGTTGAATTTGTGGTCTCTGGCGCCCTCTTCTGGGGAAACTTTTTATTACAGCCTCATTGACACGTACAAAATGTGAGTTCACCTGTGTTTAAGCACAGGGTTCCATGATTTTTAGTAAATTTGTCCAATTGTACAACCATCACCACAATCCAATTTGAGCAGATTTCCATTACCTCAGAAATGTCCCTTTTGTCCGTTTTGAGTGGATCCCTCCTTCCCTCCCATCCATAGCTTTCTGTCTCTCCTTTTTTAGAAACGTCATGTAAACGGAGTCATAAGATTGTAATCTTTTGTGTCTGGCTTCTTTCACTGAGCATATCTTCTTGAGGTTCATCTATGTTTTTGCATGTATCAGTACTTGCTTTTTATGGCCTAGTACTATTCTATCACTTGCTGATGGACATTTGGTTTGTTTCCAGTTTGGGGTGATCATGAGTAAAGCTGTTATGAATATCCGTGTACAGGTCTGTGCATTGGAATTTGCCTTCATCTCTCTCAGGTGGATGCCTTCGAGGTAGGTATGGTCTGATCAGGTGCCTGCTTAACCTTTTCAGAAGCTGCCAGGCTGTTCCAAGGTAGCTGCCCCATCTTCCTTTCCCACCATCAGTGCCTGAGGGCCCAGTTGCTCCACATCCTCCCAGTGGGAAAACTTTCACATTAGGGGATTCATGGTGGTAGGAACTTCTTCCTTCTCAGAAGGGATCTCCTGGTAGCCAGATGCCAGCTTGCTCTCATCAGCCTCTAGGCTGTCCAGCTCCAGTCCTGATTTAGAGGCTCATTTCTGCCCATCCTCTGAGATGGAACGCCAGAATCACAGAGTCAAATGGATCTGGGTCGTTGTGGTGGGTGGAGCCCTGACCCTTCAGTTCCTCTGTTTATCCATCTTTCTATTATCTAGCATCTGGGATACTTTAAAATAACATTCCACCAAAGAAGTACACTGACACGTTGCTTCTAAACATGAAATAAATCCATACTTTGGTAATAACTTTTAATAGAGTGTAATCTGTAATAATACTGAATCACAATGCTGTACACCTGACGCTAATATATTGTAAAGCAACTAGATTTCAATTTTAAAAATATAAACACAAAATAAAATGAAGCAAATGGAACCCAAAGATCTCAAATGACAAATGAGCATCCCCTGCTGTGTCCTCGGTGGGGTTCCTTGGAGTCTGCTGTTTGTTACTTTTCTTAGGTTATTTACCTTCATATTTTTGAGTCAACGGTTCTTAAACTTGTGTGTAAATAAGAATCCCTACTGGTGGGCAGGGGGAGCTTGAGAATTTGCATTCCTAGCCAGGCTGGGGGTGGGGGGAGTGGGTGGCTGATGCAGTTAGTCTGGCCATCCCAGTGTGAGAACCTGTGCTCTCCCTGGATTTGCAGTGCTGGACATGATGATTCCACGTGATGATGGAGAATTTCTCCTGTTACTGTCCCAATCTGTGTGTCTAGTTTATTATTTAAGGAAATACATGTGAGAATAAAATTCGGCATGAAAAACCAAAAAGAAAAAGCTTCCACGTGACTGAGGGAAGCAGCTTCGTTTGGGACCCACTGTTTTCAACCACAAATAAGCTATTATAAAATTCCTTAAAGGGATGATCTTACCAGTTATATTCTTGGAAAACACAGCAATAAAACCAGGGATACAGGAAAACTAATGAAAGCAAATGGTCGCGGACAATTAAAATCGATTACTCATGTTCTTTTATCACTGGTTGGCTATCTATATGCTTTCTAGTACAAACTAGGACATTACTTGGGGATAACTTTTATTTTGATATAATTTCAAGCTTACCGAAAAGTTGCAAGATCAGACCAAGAACTGAATATACCATTCATCCACTTTCCCCAATGTTAATATCTTGTCCCTTTTGCTTTTTCATTTTCTCTCTGTGTATATATACATACGTATATGTAAATTATTCATATTTCCCCCCTTAACTCTGGATGTAAATTGCATTCTGTGCCTCTGTAACCAAGCAGGACCCTATGGGGACTTTGCAGGACAAACCCGCCCACCATGTCCTCCACCTTCGTCTTGTCTGTAAAAAAACCTTTAGCCTCCTAGGCCTTCCTCGAGTTCCAAAGAATAAATTCAATCAGAGAAGTGAGAAAATGTAGAAAGAAAGGAAAACAGTCAAGCATAATAATGATTTAGCCATTAAACAAAGTCAAGGACCTTTAGTTCGTCCTCAAGGGCTGCAGATAATATTCTGAGCCATGTCCTTTGAGCTGTTTTACAGATACTGAGACCCCCACTAGGTGGAAGAAGTAAACTGCACGATGCCCACAAGCACGTAGACCCCAGACCAATTGGAACCAGAAGATTGATGATGTTGACGCCTGATTACCTCACCACCAACCAATCAGAAGAACGTCCACCAGCTGATCACGCACACACACCACCCCCTCCCTCACCCCGTCTTTAAAACCCTTTCCCTAACTATTGGGGAGTGAGTCTGGGTCTTTTGAGCACTAGCTGCCTGGACTCCTGGCTTGGCGCCTGCGATCAACACTGCCCTTTCCTTCACCACAACCCAGGTCAGTAAACTGGCTTTACTGCCCGCAGGTGAGCAGACCCAGTTTGGTTCGGTAACATCCCCTTTATCCTGCAATACTTCAGTGGCTGTTCCGAAACAGCCAACTAGGAGGTTTTGCTAGTGAAAGGGCGCCCTCTTGTGGTCACTATTTTTCTCCACTGAAAGCTTTGTGTATTGTGGATACAATTACTTGGTCAGTGTCTGTTGCACAAATGTCTTCTTGTTGTGGCTTGCCTGCTTGCTTTCTTAATAGTGCCTTTCAATGAGCAAATGTTTAAAATTTTAATGACCTACTTGATCTTTTCATTGTGTGTATTTGCCACATTTTGTATCCTAGCTGAGAAGTCTGCCTAACCCAAGGTCACAAAGATTTTTTTTTTTTAATATTTATTTATTTATTTGGTTGTGCTGGGTATTAGTTGCGGCACATGGGCTCCTTAGTTGTGGCATGTGAACTCTTAGTTGTGGCATGCATGTGGGATCTAGTTCCCTGACCAGGGATGGAACCTGGGCCCCCTGCACTGGGAGCGCAGAGTCCCAACCACTGCACCACCAGCAAAGTCCCAAGATTTTTCTCCTCTGTTTCTTCCAGATGTTTTAGAGTTTTATCTCTTACATTCAGTTCCATGATTCACTCTGAACTGACTTGTGTACACTATATTATGATGAAGTTATCGTTTCTGAATCGACAGACATGCCCTTAAAAAAGGAGACCTATAAGAATTTTTAATTCTCCCAAAATTGAGCCTGTTAATTTAATGCAAATAAGCCAGCTGCAGCCCATCCTGGACACCATCCACTGCACATCTGAGCTTCTCCAAGTGCCTGAGATGACAGTTCACAGCCAGGAACTGCTCGCAGAGCCCCCAGGCCTGCCCCAGCCTCACCTCAGTCACCCTGGCAGCCCTCCCTGTACCAGAAGCATCCTGCCTAGAACCTGGAAAAAGGCTGGGGATGGGTCCCTAAAAGGGGAGAGGGGGCGGTTAGGGCAGGGCAGAGGCTTCTCTGTGTGTGATTGGAATCAAACAGCTGTGCAGGGCCCTGGGGAGGCAGCAGAAGCAGCAGTTGCTCACAGCCTCTCCCCTGTCCACATTGGGATACATTGTATTTATTATATATGCTCTTTATATGCTAAATTTTTGTCCCTCCCCACTGGAATCTAAGAAGGATGAGGGCAAGGATTTTTGTGTTCGTTTACTGCTGTCTTCCCCCGTGCAGACAATAGAGGCTGGAATACAGAGATGCTTAAAGAGCATTTTTTTTGAGACGTCTCCATGCATGTTTCCCGGGTACACCCAATACAAATACATACATAGGTACAAAAGTGAAAACATGAGCTACGTCGCCATCCAGTGGCCACTATAGGATATCACAAGGCATATATTAGTAACAAAAGCAACACGTAGAGAAATGAATAAAATATGACCCCATTTCCCCAAGAAATAAAAGACTTTCAGGGGAGAAACATTCCAACAATGGGAATGTCTTTTTATACGGGTGTGTTAGCATGAGGAACATGTTCGGAGAAATAAGCATTTATTGCTTATGCGAGCGGCCATTGCTTATCAGAGTAAACTGGGCGCTCAGGGATTAGCGGGAGGCCCCACCCCCAGCAGCATCCCTGGGCCTCGTTAGGCGATAACCACGCCCACGTGGGCGGATCCTTCCTTAACCGCGCCCACAACTTAATTTCGGTTTCAGGAATGACCTAGAGGGGAGAGGCTGGACCTTGGGCCCAATCGCGTCCCGCGGGGGGG
This sequence comes from Eubalaena glacialis, assembly GCF_028564815.1. Classification (NCBI taxonomy): domain Eukaryota; kingdom Metazoa; phylum Chordata; class Mammalia; order Artiodactyla; family Balaenidae; genus Eubalaena; species Eubalaena glacialis. The sequence goes on along the minus strand of NC_083719.1, from coordinate 184,518,767 downwards.
CGGGGGAAATCGCCTTTCTCTGCTCGGCGATTGGGGGATGCTGTTGGCCCGCCCCTCCTCGGGGCTCCACCAGTCCCAAGCCGAGGGCTTGCCCCCTTTTCCGCTCCCAACAGTCCTGGAGCCGGAAGCGGAAGCGGCGGTCGGGGAGTAGTCGCCGGGGTTGCGGTTTCCCTCACGTGCCAGCCTGCTTCTCCCGAGGGAGGTTTTTCCTGTGTCCACCGCAGGTCCTGGCCCCGCGTCTGCTCGTCGGCCGAGGCTGGAGGAGTGGCGGGCGGCGGTGGGAATGGGTCAGAGGGCGGGGCACAGTTCCAAGAGTAGGGGGCGGGGTCATTAAAAGCGTGAATTCCCGGGTCCCACCCGGGTGGAGGCCGGTGGGACGGGGCTGAGCCCTGGGGGTTTTGGTTGGCGCGGGATCTTCTGACCCCCTGGGCCTTAGGACCCGGATCGGACTCACTGTAGGATTTTGGGGAAGGGTGGGTGTAGGTGAGATGTAAGTGCAGCCTGGTTTCCATTGGCTCAGAGCAAAACTGAGCTCCATGCAGAGGGGTCAGCGTTGGGTCTGGACGGCGACGTGGACCCAGGCCCTGTTTCCTTGGGAACCGCAAAGATAAGATGCCTGTGGATTGTATGTCCGGAAATCCCTTATCTGAGCCCTGCACCTGGGTGGAGATGGAGACGGATTCTTGGTATCCAAGAGAATCCGGCCTGACAGGCAGGAGAGGGACGTTGTCTTCCTTCTGATAGGACTTCGGTCAGAAGCTGTGCTTTTAATGGACAGAGTATTCAGCGAGGTAGACGGGAATGGCTCAAAAGGGAGTTGTTTTGACACTTTACAGCTGTAGCGTGTTCTTGGAGGATACATTTCCTGCTAATTTTGCAGCTGGCTTCATCCGCCCTGCCAGCATGATGAATGACAGGGCCGGTACTTTCTCAGCTGATTTTTACTATCTCACTCGTGTCCCGTCAGACCTTCTGCTCAGCTGGGCGCCAGTCTTGGGCGCCAGTCGTGGCCCCAAGCCTTAATCAGCTCTCCGGTGGTAGTAGGCAAGTTGCTAAGCCTCAGAGCCTGTTTCCAGCCTGTAAATCGAACGTACATAACAGTACGTGCATTTAGCAAGTGATGTGTGGGATGTAAAGTGTGGATTATTATTGGAATTCTCTGGCGGTCCAGTGGTTAGGACTCTGAGCTTTCACCGACGAGGGTCCGGGTTCAATACCTGTCGGGGAACTAAGATCCCGCATGCTAAGCGGTTTGGCCAAAAAAAAAAAAAAAAAAAAAGTGTTAATTATTGTTAGTGTCAGCTCATCATTGTGGTCGTCATCCTCAAAGTCTTAGACCCCTGAAAGGCAGGCAGCAGAATGACAGCACTTACGACCTTGGACTTGGGAGAAAAGACTCTAGTATCAAATGAACGGTCTAGAGCAGTGATTTTTCAACCCTGGGACAGTTTTACCCCCAGGGACACTTGACAATATCTGGAGACATTTTTGTACCACCTGGGGGGGTGGAGGTGGGGTGCTACTGGCATCTAGTGGGTGGAAGCCAGGGATGCTTCTCAACACCCTGCACTGAATGGGGCCGCACTTACAACTAAAATTATTTAATAGTGCAGATATGGAGAAACCTTGTTTACAGTGAGTGATGCGTGATGTGGAGTAGACATTCATTAGCTACCATGATATCGTTATTATTATTGGTGGTGAGTTTTCACAGAGAAATGATTTTCTTCCAGATCCAAAGTAATTCCGTAATCTCAACGAAACACCATTTCCATATTTGCTTTTTAGTTAAATAATTCAAAGAAATGTACAGAAGTAATATACAGATTTTAACATTTAGCCGTATTTGCTGCACACACTGGTAAAACAGTACAGATATTTGTCCCCCTCCCTCCCCAGAGGTAGCCATGTGTAATTTGACATATCACTTTCTAGTCTGTGTATGTAGGTTTTTTGTTTGTTTGTTTGATTGGTTGGTTGTTTTTGTGTGTGTGTGTTTTTAAAACCTGCCATAACGGAATACTGCTGTGCATAGTCATCGCCTGCTTTTTTTTTCCCCCCCCCTCTTCCTTCAACATTATTTTTGGGATTTAGTTTTTATACCCCAGGGTTTCTCACATTTAGCACTGTTGACATTCAGTACCAGATAGTTCTTTTGGGGGGGCCGTCCTGTGCGCTGTAGGATGTTGAACAGCATCCCTGGCCTCCACTCACCAGATGCCAGTGACAGCCCCTCCCCAATCAGTCCTGACGTTCAAAACTGTCTCCAGACACTGCCAAGGTCCCCCCGGGGAGCAAAATTGCCCTTGGTAGAGAACCAGTATACATGTTAAGATGTAATTAGTTCCTGACATCTCCTTTGTATGTGGTATTTTTTTTCTCAGTGTTTTACTTTTGTTACCCGCTTGACTCCTTGGTCTCTTTTTTTTTTTTTAAATGAAAGCTTCTTTCTTTCTTTCTTTCTTTCTTTATTTTTGGCTGTGTTGGGTCTTCGTTTCTGTGCGAGGGCTTTCTCTAGTTGTGGCGAGCGGGGGCCACTCTTCATCGCGGTGCGCGGGCCTCTCACTATCGCGGCCTCTCTTGTTGCGGAGCACAAGCTCCAGACGCGCAGGCTCAGTAGTTGTGGCTCACGGGCCTAGTTGCTCTGCGGCATGTGGGATCTTCCCAGACCAGGGCTTGAACCCGTGTCCGCTGCATTGGCAGGCAGATTCTCAACCACTGTGACACCAGGGAAGCCCGACTCCTTGGACTCTTTTTTTTTTTTTTTTTTTAAATATGGAACGCTTCACGAATTTGCGTGTCATCCTTGCGCAGGGGCCATGCTAATCTTCTCTGTATCGTTCCAATTTTAGTATATGTGCTGCCGAAGCGAGCACCTTGGACTCTTTAATCAATAGAAATTGATAGGAAGCCAGATGAGGAATTCAGGCAGGGCTTTACTGGGACTCGTGTTGTGAGGGAGAGAAAACAAGTATCAGGGGCCCTTGCTCGCTCCCTGAGGCGGGGGAGCTGGTCCTTTAAATCGGATGGGGGGGCAGGTCCATGGGTCCCCCCAGAGGGGTGGCGTAGGTGGCCTCACGCCCTTGGTGGTTCTGTGTGCAGGTATCATGCTCAGTACCCTGCTTTTCCCCCAGCACCTCAGAAGTAGCAACTGGGTGTTTGGTCATTTTGTATCTTGTTCATAATTCGCCACAACTGTGCTTGGATGCAGTTATTTTTAGTCCCTTATAGTTTCTTTGTATTCTGTTGCGGAGATTTTGGTGCTCCAGGAGATGTTTGCCCAGGTGCAAGCACTGCAGCAGAGGGTCCCAGGTCCCAGCCTGTCTCAATTTGTGTAGTTAAGTAACAAATTCTCCTTGTGAAAAACTGGGCAACGTATGGTACCAAATGGTATACTGTGAAAAAGAGGTCTCCCACGCCAGTCCTCATGTCACTTGGTTGAGCCCCTTGAAAGCCATCAAAATTTCCAGTTGCTTTTGTGAGTTTTTAGATCTCTGCATGTACCAACGTGTGTTCTTAAAGCCCAAGAGGACAACTGATGGATACATTTTCGATTGTAATAGAAAATAACACATTGTCCTGGGAGTGGCTCCCCGGGGTGTGAAATGAGCTTTCCCCCCGAATTCTGGCCAGTACTTGAAAGCACACAGCCCTCAAGTTCATGGTGAGGTGGAAGGGTTGAGTCAGCCCTCACTTGTGTGGCTGGGTTCACCTTACTCACCTAAGCTAGCTTTGCATCTTTTTGAAGTTTCCTTCTATGGCAAGATTCCCTGGCCAGGTTTTGCAGAGCTCACTTTTGCTAAGAAGATTTGATTCTTCTGTCAATTTTAGTCCACAGTTTTTTTTTCCTCTACCATGTCTGATTTCTCAGAGTGAATACTTGCAGTTTTCGGTGTCCTGCAAGCTCTGATTTTTCTGGTGTTTTTCTTTCACGGAGGCATGTGCTGACCAGTACGATAGCCAGTAGCCACAAATCTCGTTTTTATTTAAAGAGCTTAGTGTGTATTGCTTTTCAAAAAGCTTCATTGAAATATAACTCACGTACGATACCATTCACCATTTGAAGTGTACACTTTAATGGCTTTTCGTATTCACAGAGTTGGACAACCATCATCACAGTAATTTTTTAAAATAAATTTATTTATATTTATTTTTAGCTGCATTGGGTCTTCGTTGCTGGGTATGGGCTTTCTCTAGTTGTGGTGAGCTCGGGCTTCTCATTATGGTGGCTTCTCGTTGCAGAACACGAGCTCTAGGTGCGCAGGCTCAGTAGTTGTGGCACGTGGGCTCAGAAGTTATGGCTTGCGGGCTCAGTAGTTGTGGCTCGCGGGCTCTAGAGCACAGGCTCAGTAGTTGTGGCGCATGGGCCTAGTTGCTCCGTGGCATGTGGGATCTTCCGGACCAGGGATCGAACCCGTGTCCCCTGCATTGGTGGGTGGATTCTTAACCACTGCACCACCAGAGAACTCCCGTCACAGTCATTTTAAGAATATCTTCACTACCTCAAAAAGAAACCCTGTACCCTTTACCTGTCACCCCCTATCTCCCCAACCCCTACCCCAGCCCTAAGCAACCACCAATCTACTTCTGTCTTATTAGATTTCCCTCTTTGGGATATTTCATATAAATAGAATCATACAATATGTGGTCTTTTGTGATTGACTTCATTTATAATGTTTTCATGGTTCATCCATGTTGTAGCATATGTCAGAATTTCCTTTTTAAGGCTGAATAATATTACAGTGTAAGGATGGACCCCATGTTTATCCATTCATCTGGTGATGGACACTTGGGCGGCTAACACCTTTTGGCTGTTGTGAACATTTGTGTACAAGTATGTGTTTGAAGCTGTTCTCAACTCTTTTGCTAGATCCCTAGGAGTGGAATTGCTGGGTCATGTGGTAACTGTATGTTTACTCACTTGAGGAACTGCCAGACCTTTTTCCACAGCAGCTACACCATTTTACATTCCCACTAGCGGTGAATGAGGATTCTGATTTCTCCACATGTCACCAAGCCTCGTTGTTATTTGACTTTTTTTTTTTTTTAAACAGTAATTTATTATTTATTTAAATTTATTTATTTATTTTTGGCTGCGTTGGGTCTTCATTGCTGCGTGCGGGCGGCGAGGAGAGGCTCCTGTTCGTTGCGGTGTGCGGGCTTCTCATTGCGGTGGCTGCGGAACATGGGTTCTAGAGCTCAGGCTCAGTAGCTGTGGCGCACGGGCTTAGTTGCTCCGCGGCATGTGGGATCTTCCCGGACCAGGGCTCGAACCCGTGTCCCCTGAATAGGCAGGCAGATTCTTAACCACTGCGCCACCAGGGAAGTCCCTTATTTGACTTTTTGATTCCAGCTGCCCTAGTGGGTGTGAGTGATACCTCGTCGTGGTTTGGGTTTGCACTTCCCTCGTGGCTCATGGTGTTGAGCAGCTTTTCATGTGTTTATTGGCTCCCTGTGTATCTTTCTTGGAGAAATGTCTCTTTAGCTCCTTTGCCCACTTTTATTGGATAACGTATCTTTTTATTCTTGAGTTTTAGGAGTGTTTAAAAATCCATTCTAGATACAATTCCCTTATCAGATATATGATTTCCAATTATTTCCTCCTAATCTGTGGATTGGCTTTTCAGTTTCTAGATCATGTAAACACATCCCCAGCCTTGCCCCAGCCCCTGTTCAGTCACCCTGGGTGAGTCCTCCAGCACCAGAAGCATTCCTTCTAGAACCTGGAAAAGGTTGGGGCTGGCTCTCTGGGGAGGTGGGGTGTGGGTGAGGTGGGGGTCAGGGCAGAGCGGAGGCTTCCCTGTGTGTGATGGGAATCAAACAGCTGTGCTGGGCCTGGGAGAGGCAGCAGAGGGATAGGTGCTCACAGACACTCCCCTGTTCCTTACCTGTGTACTGTGCCCTTGACATGTGCCCCCATACTGGGATATATTGTATTTATTATATATGCTATTTGTTAATATGGTTATTTCTTTATTTTTAATTGAAGTATAGTTGATTTACAATATTGTGCCAGTCTCTGCTGTATAGCAGAGTGACTCAGTTATACAAATACGTACACATATATGTACATTCTTTTTTTATAATTCTTTTCCATTATGGTTTATCAGGATATTGAATATAGTTCCCTGTGCTATACATTAGGACCTTGTTGCTTATCCATTCTAAATGTAATAGTTTGCATCTATCAACCCCCAAATCACACCCTTGGTAACCACAAGTCTGATCTCTATGTCTGTCAGTCTGTTTCTGTTTTGTAGATGGGTCCACTTATGCCATATTGTAGATTCCACATATAAGTGATATTATTTGGTATTTGTCTTTCTCTTTCTGACTTACTTCACTTAGTATGATAATCTCTAGTTGCATCCATTGTTTATTTTTTTATTTTTTTGGCCTTGCCCAGAGGCTTGTGCGATCTTAGTTCCCCCACCAAAGATTGAACCCGGGCCCCTGGCAGTGGAAGCATGGAGTCCTAACCACTGGACGGCCAGGGAATTCCCAATATGGTTATTTCTTGTCCCTCCTCACTGGAATCTAAGAAGGATAAGGGATTTTTGCGGTCATTTACCACCATATTGTCCAGTGCAGAGAACGGTCCGGGACATAGGAGATGCTTAATGAGTATTTATTAGAGGAATCAGCCGCATTTTTGTTTGTGCACACACAGAAAGTCTTTGAAACGTTACACAAAACGCTGGTGACAATGTTTTTCTTTGGGGAGAGCGCTGGGGGACAGGGTGTTGGGACTGAGAGGATCTTTTTATTGACAATGGATTGCCACAAAAAGTCCTTAGCCTTCAGAGAGACCCTATGCTTTGGTTTGGGCAGATTATCATTGTATTATTTAGTTTGTTTTTTTTTTTAAAAAGCTAGTTGCATAGAAATGTGTATGAAACGATCCCATTTTTGTAAAAAAATTAAGAGAAAATCCTGAATATGGGCATATCGTTTGATAGCCTTATAAACATGTAGAAAAGTAAATCTTCCTCGAGCACGCGGGGGTGGGGGGGTGGGAAAAAACCAAAAACCACAACGCAGAGGTGGAGACAAATAGAAACCACACCCCCGAGGAAGCGTCATCTGTTAGGTACGCCCCCAGAAGGGCGGGGACAGATACAGCCACGCCCATGGGGCGGTCTCAGCCTCAAAACACGCCCTAGGTGCACGGATTCTGTCCTAGAGCCCAATCGCGTTGCAGTGGGCGGGAACTCCAGTGCTTCCGCCCATGATCGGCGGATGCTGCTCGCCCCTCCCACCCCAGAGGTTCCGCCAATTCCGGGAACGTCCCATCTCTTCTGGCCTCGGAGTGGTGGTAGCTCCCGCCACCGCTGGGCGCGGCCCCAGTTCTCCGAGGCCAGCGGGGCTCGGCGAGGGGTGGGGCGGTCACAGGCCGGGGCGGAGCTCTAAGGGCAGCGGGTAGGGTCGTTTTGACACCGTCTCCTGCCCCGTGGAGGTAGCTCCGAAGGCCGGTGGACCTCGGGGACCTAGGTAGGGGCTCCCGACGTTTTCACCCCGGGAGTCCGAGAGCCCCGATGGTCCCGCCGCCAGACTCCTCTGCCGGCGCCGGTCTGGGGTCCCACTGCCATGGTGGGCGAGTTGCGCCCCCTCCCAGTGCCTCAGTTTCCCTATTTATTTATTTATTTGATTTTTGGCTGCGTTGGGTTTTCATTGTTGCACGTGGGCTTTCTCTAGTTGCGGTGAGCGGGGGCTACTCTTCGTTGTGGTGCGCGGGCTTCTCATTGCCGTGGCTTCTCTTTGTTGCGGAGCACGGGCTCTAGGCGCGTGGGCTTCAGTAGTTGTGGCACGCAGGCTCAGTAGTTGTGGCGCACGGGCTTAGTTGCTCCATGGCATGTGGGATCTTCCCGGACCAGGGCTTGAACCCGTGTCCCCTACAGTGGCAGGCGGATTCTTAACCACTGCACCACCAGGGAAGTCCCAGTTTCCCTCTTTAAAAATAGGGGAATTAATCTAAGAGAAGCCCCAGACGTGTTCCCTGCACGTCGTGCTGTTAAGTGCCGGCGTTGTTAATCTATTAGTACTGCTGTTGTCATTATTTACCTGTCCGGACTTAGATAGGGAGAGACTTTATGTAGAAGAAAAACTCGCAGTTAGTAGAACGCTCCGATCTCAGAAATCTGCAAGAGTCTCAAAATCAAACAGGAGCCTTTAAAAAATAGGGTAAGAAAGGGCAAGCAGAGATAACCAGAATCCTTTAAGGGGAAATGACCAGAGATGTCTGCAGAAGAGTAGTCTGGGTGTGGTCAGCGGGTCCCCAGGAGAAGCTGATAAGGGGGGGCCACGGGCCACTTTTTCATTGCTTGCTCAGGCTTGGGCACAGATCCAGGGTCCTCTGCGAAGGAGAGAAGCCTAACTAAAGTTTTGGTCAAGACAAACCAGAGGTTAAGAAATGGGCAGCTGTGAACACTTGGTCATAACCAAGGGCTTGTAGTGCTGAGGTATGGGCAGGCTGTGGGGTGGGTAAGGATGTGGATTTTGGAACCAGATTCGCGGGAATCAATTCCTGCCCGCTACCGCTTTTTAGCTTTGGTAGTTGGCTACTTAACTTAGAGCCGACTACTTAACTTCTTTGTCCCTGTTTCAACTGTAAAGTGGGCTTCACAACAATAGTATCTGACTGTTAGGTTGTCCTGATGATTAAATGAAGGAGAAAAGCAGCTCGCGACAGTGGGGAGCCAGCCCCAGGACAGCGGGGCAGAGATGTCTCCTGTTTTTAACGGGACGTGGACATCAGGCAAGGCCACCCCATGACCCTGATGGACAAATGTAGAACATTCTGTAATTCTTGGAACACAGACTCATCAAAAACATCGCCCATATCACAAAAAGGATCATCCCATCCCCTTTCTTGGCTGGTAGGAGTGAAAACTGCTTCTTTGCCAAACACAGCTTCAGTTTCCTCCTCCTGGAGATGATATTCCCAATCAGATTACCCCAGTCTCCTGACAGCATCCAACGTAGAGCAAAGCCCGGCTCTCTCTCTCTCTTCTTTTTTTTAAAAATTTAATTAATTTATTCATTTTTGGCTGTGCTGGGTCTTCGTTGCTGCACTCCGGCTTTCTCTAGTTGTGGAGAGCAGGGGCTACTCTTCTTTGCAGTGTGCGGGCTTCTTGCGGTGGCTTCTCTTGTTGCGGAGCACGGGCTCTAGGCGCGCGGGCTTCAGTAGTTGTGGCTCGTGGGCTCTAGAGCGCAGGCTCAGTAGTTGTGGCGCACGGGCTTAGTTGCTCCGCGGCATGTGGGATCTTCCCAGACCAGGGCTCGAACTCGTGTCCCCTGCATTGGTAGGCGGATTCTTAACTACCGTGCCACCAGGGAAGCCCAAGCCTGGCTCTCTTTAAGCCTTCCTCAATATCACCAAACCTAGTTTCTTTCTTTCTTTTTCTTTTTTTTTTTTTTTTGCCCCCACCTCTGCTTGCGAGATCTTAGTTCCCCAACGAGGGATGGAACCTGTGCCCCCAGCAGTGAAAGCACCAAGTCCTAACCACTGGCTGCCAGGGAATTCCCTCAGTATCACCGCACCTAAGCCAAATCACTGTAAGTCTTTTCTAGCACCCTCTTAGAGCAACGCCATGATTCCTTATGCTATGTGTTCTTCCTGGCTGCAGGGAGTGATAAACCCACTCTGTTCAACCACAGGCATGTGCCTGGTGGTCTTTGCCTGGGGAGGCCCTGATGGGCTAACAAAGAAGCATTTCCAGCAGTGTCGGCACCTGGCAAGTATTGTATTAGTGCAGCTGAGATTTTTATCATCATCCATCGCATGTGCAAAAGGGTGCAGACCAATTTCTGACAAACGGCACATCCTCATTACTATTCAATTTCATCACAAATTACTTTCAAAAGCCAATTTAATTCTTGAATCTTGTGTTCGGGCATTTAAACCATTTCCTTCCATCTGCATTTTATTTCTTGTTGAGTGTGAAATAATTCAAACAAAGGAAAGTTCAGAGACCAATAAAACAAATCCCTCGCATATTTGCCACCCAGGTTTAATAAAATTGAACAGTGTGGCATTTTGGCTGCATAAAAATATAAAACATGTATTTGAAGCTCCCTTTGAAACCCCTTCCACTCTCCCCAGAGGTAAGCAGGGTTTAGCATCTGTGAGTCTTTCTGTTTATGTTGTTACACTTTTACTACCTGAGTGAGCATCCTTGAGCAGTGTGTGGAATTCTTTTGTGGCTTTGAAAGTTTATATAAATGTAAATGGTATTGTATTTCACATAGCTATCTTTTTTGAAAGACTATGAACCAGTCATTAAAATTGTATTTTAGATTATCTGATGACAGAGGAAAGTGTTCAATATATGTTATTAAATGAAAATGTTACAAAGCAATATGTATAATATAATTTTTAAAAATTTTTGTTGAAATATAGTTGATTTACAATGTTGTGTAGTTTCAGGTGTATGGCAAAGGGATTCAGTTATACATATACATATATATATCTATTCTTTTTAAGATTATTTTCCATTATAGATTATTACAAGATATTGAGTATAGTTCCCTGTGCTCTACAGTAGGACCTTATTGGTTATCTATTTTATATACAGTAGTGTATATATTTTAATCACAAACTCCTAATTTATTCCTCCCCACCTTCCCCTTTGGTAACCATAAGTTTGTTTTCTATGTCTGTGAGTCTGTTTCTGTTTTGTAAGTAAGTTCATTTGTATCTTTTTTTTTTTTTAGATTCCACATATAAGCAATATCATATGATATTTGTCTTTCTCTGTCTGACTTCCTTCACTTAGCATGATAATCTCTAGGTCCATCCATGTTGCTGCAAATGCCAATATTTCATTCTTTTTTATGGCTGAGTAGTATTCCATTGTATATATGTACTGCATCTTCTTTATCCATTCATGTGTAGAGGGACACTTAGGTTGCTTCCATGTCTTGGCTATTGTAAATAGTGCTGCTATGAACATTGGGGTATGTGTATCTTTTCAAATTATGGTTTTGTCTGGATATATACCCAGGAGCAGGATTGCTGGATCATATGGTAACTCTATTTTTACTTTTTTTTTTTTTTAAAGTATTTTTTTTAAACGTTTCTTTAATTAATTAATTTATTTATATTTTTATTTTTGGCTGTGTTGGGTCTTCGTTTCTGTGTGAGGGCTTTCTCCAGTTGCAGCGAGCGGGGGCCACTCTTCATCGCGGTGCGCGGGCCTCTCTCTGTCGGGGCCTCTCCCGTTGCGGAGCACAGGCTCCAGACGCGCAGGCTCAGTAGTTGTGGCTCACGGGCTTAGTTGCTCCGCGGCATGTGGGATCTTCCCAGACCAGGGCTCGAACCCGTGTCCCCTGCATTGGCAGGCAGATTCTTAACCACTGCGCCACCAGGGAAGCCCTCTATTTTTACTTTTTACAGGACCCTCCATACTGTTTTCCATAGTGGCTGCACCAATTTATATTCCTACCAACAACGTAGGAGGGTTCCCTTTTCTCCACACCCTCTCTAGCATTTATTATTGGTAGAGTTTTTGACGATGGCCATTCTGACTGGTGTGAAGTGATATCTCATTGTAATTTTGATTTGCATTTCTCTAATAATTAGTGATGTTGAGCATCTTTTCATGTGCTTTTTGGCCATCTGTACGTCTTCTTTGGAGAAATGTCTATTTAGATCTTCTGCCTATTTTTTAATTTTTATTTTATATATATATAGAGCTGTATGAGCCATTAGGATAGTTTGGAAATTAATCCCTTCTGGGTCACATCATTTGCAAATATTTTCTCCCATTCTGTAGGTTGTCTTTTCATTTTGTTCATGATTTCCTTTGCTGAGCAAAAGCTTTTAAGTTTAATTAGGTCCCATTTGTTTATTTTTATTTCTATTACTCTAGGACAGAGATCCAAAAAAATATTGTTGCGATTTATGTCAAAGAGTGTTCTGCCTGTTTTCCTCTAGGAGTTTTATAGTATCCAGTCTTACATTTAGATCTTTAATCCATTTTGAGTTTATTTTGTACATTGTGTTAGAGAATGTTCTAATTTGATTCTTTTATGTGTAGATGTCCAGTTTTCCCAGCACCACTTGTTGAAGGGACTGTCTTTTCTCCATTGTATATTCTTGCCTCCTTTGTCGTAGAGTAATTGACCATAAGTGCATGGGTTTATTTCTGGGCTTTCTATCCTGTTCCATTGATTTAATGTTTCTGTCTTTGTGCCCTTACCATACTGTTTTGATGACTGTAGCTTTGTAGTGTGGTCTGAAGTCAGGGAGCCTGATTCCTCCAGCTCTGTTTTTTTTTCTCAAGATTGCTTTGGCTTTTTGGGATCTTTTGTGTTTCCATACAAATTTTAAAATTTTTGTTCTAGTTCTGTGAAAAATGCCATTGGTAATTTGATAGAGATTGGATTGAATCTATAGATTGCCTTGGGTAGTATGGTCATTTTAACAATATTGATTCTTCCAGTCCAAGAACATGGTATATCTCTCCATCTGTTTCTGTCTTCTTTGATTTCTTTCATCAGTATCTTATAGTTTTCAGAGTACAAGTCTTTTGCTTCCTTAGGTAGGTTTTATTCTTTTCGATGCAGTGGTAAATGGGATTGTTTCCTTAATTTCTCTTTCTGCTATTTCATTGTTAGTGTATAGAAATGCAATTTCTGTATATTAATTTTGTATCCCACAACTTTACCTAATTCATTAATGAGTTCTAGTAATTCTCTGGTGGCATCTTTAGGATTTTGTACATATAGTATCATGTCATCTGCAAACAGTGACAGTTTTACTTCTACTTCTTCTTTTCTAATTTGCACTACTTTTATTACTTTGTCTTCTCTGATTGCTGTGGCTAGGAATTCCAAAACTATGTCGAATAAAAATGGCGAGAGTGGGCATCCTTGTCTTGTTCCTGATTTAGAGGAAATGCTTTCAGTTTTTCACCATTGAATATGATGTTAGCTATGGGTTTGTCATATATGGCCTTTATTATATTGAGATATAGTCCCTCTATGCCCACTTTCTGGAGAGTTTTTATCATAAATGGATGTTGAATTTTATGAAGAGCTTTTTCTGCACCTCTTGAGTTGATCATATGGTTTTTATTCTTCAGTTTGTTAATGTGGTGTATCACATTGATTGATTTGTGGATATTGAAGAATCTTTGCATCCCTGGGATAAATCCTACTTGATTATGGTGTATGATCCTTTTGATGTATTGTTGGAGTCGGTTTGCTAGTATTTTGTTGAGGATTCTTGCATCTATTTTTCATCAATGATACTGACCTGTAGTTTTCTTTTTTTGTGATATATATATAATCTTAATTGGTTAAAAATTTTTAAAATTAACGAACCGTATCTTTTAGAGCAGTTTTAGGTTTGTAGAAAATTTGAGCAGAAGGTACAGAAAGTTCCCACATACACTTTGCCCACCACACACACACACACACACACACACACACACACAGTTTCCCTGCCTTGCATTCATGTGGTACATTTGTTACAATTGATGAGCTGATATTGATACATTATTATTTTTAACATTTTTTTATTGAAGTATAGTTGATTTACAATGTTGTGCCAGTCTGTGCTGTACAGCAAAGTGACTCAGTTATACACGTATAGACATTCTTTCTTTTAATATTCTTTTCCATTATGTTTTATCACAGGATATTGAATATAGTTCCCTCTGCTATACAGTAGGACCTTGTTGTTTATCCAGATACATTATTATTAACTAAAGTTCTTAGTTGACATTAGGTTTCACCCTTGGCTTTGTACAGTTCAGTGGTTTTCGACACATGTATAATGGCATGTGTACATCATTATTGTATTATACAGAATAGGGTCACTGCCCTAAAAATCCCCTGTGCTCCACCTCTTCATCCCTCCCTCCCCCAACCCCTGGCAACCACTGATTTTTTTTTTTAAGTTTTTTTTTTTAATTTTTGGCTGCATTGGGTCTTCGATGCTGCGCATGGGCTTTCTCTAGTTGTGGCGAGCGGGGGCTACTCTTCATTGCAGCGTGCAGGCTTCTCATTGAGGTGGCTTCTCGTTGCTGAGCACAGGCTCTAGTCATGCGGGCTTCAGTAGTTGTGGCACGTGGGCTCAGTAGTTGTGGGTCACAGGTTCTAGAGCGCAGGCTCCGTAGTTTTGGTGCATGGGCTTAGTTGCTCCGCGGCATGTGGAATCTTCCTGGACCAGGGCTTGAACCCATGTCCCCTGCATTGGCAGGCGGATTCTTAACCACTGCGCCACCAGGGAAGTCCAACCACTGATCTTTTTATTGTCTCCATAGTTTTGCCTTTTTCAGAATGTCCTAGAGTTGGAATCATAGTGTGTAGCCTTTTGAGATTGGCTTCTTTAACTTAGTAATATGCATTTGAGGTTTCTCCGTGTCTTTTTGTGGCTTGATGGCTCATTTCTCTTTATCATTGAATAACATTCCATTGTCTGGATGTACCATACTTTATCCATTTACCTACTGAAGGATATCTTGGTTGCTCCCAGTTTTGGTCAGTTACAAATAAGGCTGCTGTAAACATCCATGTGCAAGTTTTTGTGTGGATATAAGTTTTCAACTCCTTTGGATAAATACCAGGGAGTGCCATTGCTGGATCGTATGGTGAGAGTATGTTTAGTTTTGTAAGAAATCACCAACCTGTGAAATCACCAACCTTCCAGGGTGGCTGGACCACTTTGCATTCCCACCAGCAATGGATGAGAGTTCCTGTAGCTCCACATCCTTGTCAGCACTTGGTGGTGTCAGTGTTCTGGATTTTGGCCATGCTCATAGAAACCATGTAGTGGTTTCTTATTTTAATTTGCATTTCCCTGATGACACAGGATGTGGAGCATCTTTTCATATGCTCATTGGTATCTTCTTTGCTGAGGTGTCTGTTTAGGTCTTCTGCCCATTTTTAGATTGGGTCATTTGTTTCCTTATTGTTGCGTTTGAAACATGCTTTGTATATTTTCAACACAAATCCTATATCAGATGTGTGTTTTGCAGATTTTTTTTCTCCCAGTCTGTGGCTTATCTTCTCATTCTCTTAGCAGCTCCTGTCACAGGGCAGGAAGTCCAGCTTTTCAAACCTTTTTTTAAAAAAATGTTTATGTATTTATTTGGTTGCACTGGGTCTTAGTTGTGGCACGTGGGCTCCTTAGTTGCGGCTCGCCGGCTCCTTAGTTGTGGCATGCGAACTCTTAGTTGCGACATGCATGTGGGATCTAGTTCCCTGACCAGGGATTGAACCCAGGCCCCCTGCATTGGGAGCGTGGAGTCTTAACCACCGTGCCACCAGGGAAGTCCCTATCAATACTTTCTTTCATGGATCGTGGGGGTGTTGAGTTTGCAGGTGGAAGTGCTGTGCCTCAGTTGCACGGGTGGGTACAGATCACATCTGGGAGAGCTCGGCTGGCGCCAGGGCCTTTCAGATGGCCTGTGGGTGCCGGAAGAGAGACATAGCAGGAGGGAAGAGGGAGTCAGCTGAAAGTTTTGGTTTGAGATCAAAATGATCTGAGCGTGGGTGAGCGCTGAGGGGAAGGGCCCCTGGGCTGGGGCTGCCGTAACAAAGGACCACCAACTCAGATGGCATCAAACAAGAGGAGCTTATTAAGGTGTCGGCAGGTGTCTGAAGGCTCTGAGAGAGGATGCTTCCTGTCTCCTCCAGCTTCTGGTGGCCGGCAATCCCTTGGTGCTCCTTGGCTTGTAGACCATCACGCCAGTCTCTGCCAGCACCTTCATGTGGCCTTTTTTTTTTAGTATTTATTTTTTTATTTAGGCTGCACCGGGTCTTAGTTGCGGCATGTGGGATCTAGTTCCTGACCGGGGATCAGAGCTGGGCCCCCTGCATTGGGGACACAGAGTCTTATCCATTGGACCACCAAGGAAGTCCCTTCATATGGCCGTTTCCTTGTATGTCTGTGCCGGGTTTCCCTCTTACAAGATCACCAGTCATTAGATAAAGGCCCACCCTACTCCAGTATGACTTCATCTCAACTAATGAAATCTGCCATGACTTGTTTCCAAATAAAGCCCACTTCTCAGGTGCCAGGGGTTGGGCTTTGAACATATCTTTTTAGAGGACACAATTTGACCTGCAGCAGAGGGGGGACCCTGGCGGGTGATGACAAGGCAGGAGCAGAGGCCATGGGAGTTGGGGGGAGGGTTAGGCGGTGAGGAGTCCAGGGTGTGGAGGACAGAGCGCTGGGAGTGTCCTTGTTGGGGACTTTGGGACCCTGAATGATGCAGATCCGAGGGTGCTAGGTAGCACCAGAGGGAGAAGGGGAGTGAACAGGGGAGGGGGATGTGACAGAGACCGGAGGGGAAGTTGGTGATGGCGATGGGGAGAGGATGACTTGTTGGGGGGGGAGTGTGGGTAGCAGGAATAGGCGGACGAGCCTTTGGGAATGGACAAACTGTCCTGCTCACCAGGGGTAGCAGTCATTGTCCTGATTGCAAAGAGAGACTTAGGACCTAAGACAGAAGAGGCTGTGCAGTGGCAGCCAGGAGGGGGGCCCGAGGGAGCACTCTGTCCAGAGTTCTTTCAGTTCTGGGAACGTTCACCCCCTCTCTTCCCTTTGTTCTCCCACGTGGCCAAATTTCCATGTCCATATGGAGTCTCACCTGTTTGCACCACTGCATAGTTCCCTTGCGTGGTCCTGATAAAGTTCATTCTACTCTCTGACACTTCAGTGCGGTATTTGGCCACTTTGAACTCTGTTGCTTTTATCATCCTTTTGTATCCACACTTAGTATCTGCTGTAGACTGAATGTGTCCCCCCAAGTTCATGCTGACTCCTATTCCCTCCCTTCCGTGGGATGGTGTTGGGAGATGGGGCCTTTGAGAGGTCATTAGTCATGAGGGTGGGGCCCCGTGATGGGATTAGTGCCCAGTCTGTGGATTCTGTTATGGCAGCCTGAGCAGGCACTGGATTATTATGAAATTTACTGAACTCATCTGTACCAAGTTCCCAGCCCATCTGGTGTGTCATCATTGCTGAGGGGTGGTGTCTTTTATTATTAATAAGACTGTGCCCTATCTTAAACTTGGGGTGGTTTTCATGTTAAGCCTCTTCCCCTGGGATGGGGATCGGTTCGGGGCTGGCGTTAGTGACTGATGGCTCAGACAGGACCCAGAAACCACCATTCCCTGAGAGGCCACAGGGCCATGAAGGGGAACATTCTGGCATTGCTGCTGCTGAGCCCAGCAACAGTGGTACGGATGTTCTCACCAGAAGGCAGCTGCTGACTGGCACCCCGAGTGAGGTGAGTCCCTGGTCTTGGTGTGGGCACCTTCCCTCGGTGGGGATGCTGCATGGTCCTGCCAGAGGCTGGCCAGATGGAGGCCCAGGCGCCCAGCTGGCTGATGTCTGAGTTGGGGAGGGCATTTTCTGAGGGTGCAACTCCAGAACCCCACTCGAAAGTTCATTTGCCCCCTTAAGCAGCCGATCTCTCTGAGCTGGTCTCCTCCCGTGCACACCGGGGATATTGTCACCCCTTCCGTGGGCTGTGTGGGTGGGCCCTGGGTGTGGTGAGGCCACAGGTCTCTGGGGGATAGGAGTGTGGTGGCCTGGAGGACTTGGGGATGTGTGGGGTCACCTGGCCTCTGTCTCCCCAACTCCCTCCAGCCCTGCCTGCTCAGGATCTTGTCCTCTGCATGAGGGGAACCCAGTAGAAGATGGGTTGTTTGCTGGGCTTCTGATGAGTTGGTTTTAAGTGAATGGAAAATCCCTCCTCCTTCAGAAGAACTTTCCATTTTCTTTTTTTTAAGATTTTTTTCATGTGGACCACTTTTAAAGTCTTTATTGAATTTGTTACACTGTTGCTTCTGTTTTTATGTTTTGGTTTTTTGGCCGCGAGGCATGTGGGATCTTAGCTCCCCGACCAGGTATCGAACCCACACCCCCTGCACTGGAAGGCAAAATCTTAACCACTGGACCTCCAGGGAAGTCCCAGGACTTTCCATTTTCTCAAGGGTGGACGCCTCTCCTCCCTGGGCTGGAGTCGGCAGCCAGCCAAGGCCGGGCTCCGGTCTCTCTCAAGTCCCTGGGCCTCTTAGGGGCTGGAGGGGCTGCCCTGACACACGGGGTCTCTCTCACACCTCTTTTTAGCCAACTAATTGCTGCATGCCCTGAGGTCCTGTGGGGACACAGAAGGAGCTGTGAGGCCCCGACATCCCAAGAACTCGCGATCCCCGTGGGGGAATGTTGACTTGTTCCCTGGGTGTTCCCTCCGTGCCCTCAGTGGGCCTGGGCCTGTGTGGACCCGGGACAGGTCCGGGTGAGGTGGGACAAGCCTGTCTGACAGCAGAGAGCCACGTTCAGCCTCCAGACCTGCATCAGAGAGATTCTGGAACCTCCAGCTGGTAGGCGATCACCGTCAGGCGCCCACAGTGCCGGCCAGGTTGGAGGGCGAGCTCAGAACAACGCTGCGTGTGCTGGTTCCCCTCCTCAGCCAGCCCCGTAGGCGTGTGGGGTGGCGTAGGGCTCAGGAGTGTTTGAGGATGTGGCTGTGGACTTCACCCCGAGGGGTGGGTGTTGCTGAATCCTTCCCAAAGGAATGTCCACGGAGAAATGATGCTGGAGACCTGGCCTTGCTTGGTAACACCGTCCACTCCTCCATGTTCCCTGGGCCAGGGCTCCCCAGCACTGCTGACATGGGGGCTGTCCTGGGCGCTGCGGGGTTTGGAGTGGCATCCCTGGCCCCGCCCCCTCGATGCCGGGAGCCCCCCAGAGGTCGCCAGACATGTCCCCGTGTCCAGGGGCAAGCTCACCTGGGTGAGAACAGGCAGTTTCACACCTTAAGGCAAGGTGTGTTTATTTGGCTTCTGCTCTTGCTGGAGTCTTCCCCGGATTAGGGAGCCGTGGGAACAGCACCGGGACCTGCCCTCAGTGAAGAGCCCTCCCCAGGCGGCCACGTTTCCCCAGCAGTGACTCGACCTCCTGTTTCCTGATCCCCTTGGCGGGCAGGGTGAGGGCGGCTGGGGGATTTGGTCCCGTGAAAACCATCACTTGTGTCCACAGAAGTTTGGGTCCCCGTTGGCAGGTCTAGAGTCACATTTGCCAATCCTCAGAGCCCTGGAGAAGGCAGTATCGGCTCCAGTCTGAGGGAAGGATTTGTAGTTCGGGGCTGCGTCCTTCTACACCATCCATCCCGCATCTTCCTGTGCGATCAGGAAGCCCCACAGACCTCCCAGGATCTCCCAGTGGGACCAAGAAGAGTCAGGGACTCTGGATGGAAAAATTCTCCAGGGCACCTGGAGAAAAAACTAAATTAGAAAAACTAAAAAAAAAAAAAAAAAAGTATTTGTCATTTCTATCCTTTGTTGCCAACATCAGCAGACCCCTCGGAGGTCAACACCAGCCCTGTTCTCTACCCAGTGGTGGATGCTGCTTCCCCACATTTCCCTTCACATTTTGGGGCCCATGTTTTAAGATATCTCTCTGGGGTTTGCCTGGTTTTACTCACCTTTGTCCAGCCGTTTCTTTCTTTCTTTCTAACATTTTAAAATTGAGATATAATTCACATATGATAAAAGTCACCATTTTAAACTGTCCAATTCACTTGTTTATAGTATATTCACAGGGTTGTGCAGCCATCACCACTGTTCTAGTTCCAGAACATTCTCATCACCCCCAAAACAAGACCCCCTGCCCATTAGTAGTCAGTCCCCACCCTCCTTCCCCAGCCCCTGACAACCACAGATGCACTCTCTGTAGATTTGCCTGTTCCGGATGGTTGTTTTTTTTTTAATTTTTTAAAATTATTTTTATTTTATTTTATTATTATTATTTTTGGTTGCATTGGGTCTTCGTTGCTGCGCATGGGCTTTCCCTAGTTGTGGCGAGCAGGGGCTACTCTTCGTTGCGGTGCGTGGGCTGCTCATTGCAGTGGATTCTCTTGTTGTGGCGCACAGGCGCTAGGTGCACGGGCTTCAGTAGTTGCAGCATGCAGCCTCAGTAGTTGCGGCGTGTGGGCTCAGTAGTTGTGGCACATGGGCTTAGTTGCTCCACAGCATGTGGGATCTTCCCGGACCAGGGATCAAACCCGTGTCCCCTGTGTTGGCAGGCAGAATCTTAACCACTGCGCCACTAGGGAAGTCTGCTCTGGATGTTTTACATCAATGGAATCACACTCTGTGTGTCCTTCTGTGTCTGGCTTCTCTCACTGAGCATCGTGTTCTCAGGGTCCATCCACGTTGTAGTGAGTGTCAGTGCTTCTCTCCTTTTCATGGCTGAGTAATATTCCATTGTATGGATGGACACATAGTGTTTATCTGTTCACCAATTGATGGACATTTGGGTTGTTTCTACTTTTTGGCTGTTGTGAATCATGCTGCTGTGAACATTTGGGTACAAGTTTTTGTGTGGACATCTGTTTTCATTTCTCTTGTAACTCCATGTTTAACTTCTTGGGGAACTGCCAAACTTTTCCACAGTGGCTGCACAGTTTAACATTCCCACCAGCAGTGCATGAGGTCCACTTTCTCCACATCTTCGCCAACACTCTTTTGCACGAGTTTTTGTTTTTGGCCATGCCGTGCAGCATGGGATCAAATCCGCGCCCCCTGCAGTGGAAGCATGGAGTCTTAACCACTGGATCACCAGGGAAGTCCCCTGTATGAGTCTTCTTTTTTTTTTTTAAATAAATTTATTTATTTATTTAGTTTTGGCTGCGTTGGGTCTTCGTTGCTGCGTGTGGGCTTTCTCTGGTTACAGCGAGCAGGGGCTACTCTTCGTTGCGGTGTGCAGGCTTCTCACTGTGGTGGCTTCTGTTGTTGCCGAGCACAGGTTCTAGGCGCACGGACTTCCGTAATTGCGGCTCGTGGGCTCTAGAGCACAGGCTCAGTAGTTTTGGCACACGGGCTTAGTTGCTCCGCGGCATGTGGGATCTTCCTGGACCAGGGATCGAACCTGTGTCCCCTACATTGGCAGGCAGATTCTTAACCACTGAGCCACCAGGGAAGTCCCTGTATGAGCCTTCTTTTTTTTTTTTTTTTTAAATGAAAGCTTCTTTCTTTCTTTCTTTCTTTATTTTTGGCTGTGTTGGGTCTTCGTTTCTGCGCGAGGGCCTTCTCTAGTTGCGGCGAGCGGGGGCCACTCTTCATCGCGGTGCGCGGGCCCCTCACTGTCGCAGCCTCTCCTGTTGCGGAGCACAAGCTCCAGACGCGCAGGCTCAGTAGTTGTGGCTCACGGGCCTAGTTGCTCTGCGGCATGTGGGATCTTCCCAGACCAGGTCTCGAACCCGGGCCCCCTGCCTTGGGAGCGCGGAGTCTTACCCACTGGACCACCGGGGAAGTCCCTCTATTCTGTTTTAGTCTGGGCTGATTGAAATCATTCCTTTGCTATGCACCTTAACCGTCTAGGGCCAGTATCCTGCTTTTCTCCATCCTGAATCGCCCCAGGGTGCACCGCTGAGGGCGGCTGCAGGGGCTGCTGGTGGACCAGCCCCAGCATCCTTTGTTTACTGATGGGGCAGGCACCATTCTTAGTCCAGGACAGGCACTGTCAGGGCTTCCTGAACACCTGCGTTTTGAGCACAGATGGGGTACAAGATGACTTCCATATAAGGGAGCGAACTGAGCATAACATGAATTTCGCATTTGTTTGGGTGCAGTTTTCTCTGAGGGAAACACTAGGTGAGCTTAAGAAACTATACACAGTGACTTCCCTGGTAGCGCAGTGGTTGAGACTCCGCCTGCCAATGCAGGGTCACGGGTTTGAGCCCTGGTCCGGGAAGATCCCCCATGACGCGGAGCAGCTAAGCCCGTGCGCCACAACTACAGAAGCCCGCGTGCCACAACTACTGAAGCCCACACGTCTAGAGCCCGTGCTCCGCAACAAGAGAAGCCACCGCAATGAGAAGCCCACGCACCACAAGGAAGAGTAGCCCACCGCTCGCCGCAACTAGAGAAAGCCCGCGCGCAACAACGAAGACCCAATGTGGCCAAAAATAAAATTAATTAATTAATTAATTATTTTAAAAAAAGAAAAGAAACTGCACACACTCGGTTGAACAGAGCCTGGTAATAACACATAGACACACACACACCACAGGAAAGGCTTTTCAGGGTAATTCCAGGAATAGTTTCTGAAATTTCAAAGGAGGCAGAATTACACCCAACCCTGCTTAGTAATAAATAATAGATGATACAAGTTATGAAGAATTACCACAAAATTCAGGGTGGTGGTGACAGCTGGGGGCTGGGGGAGTAGCAGTCAGAGTGGGGCACCCTCAAAAGACCAGGAGTTGCCTCAGTCTGTTCATAAGTGTGGGTGCCCAGTCTACGGTGCCCGTTTATTATTTATTCCTTAAGCTTGGCGACTGAAAAAAAATGCACAATATGTTTTACTTGGCAGATGGTCTGAGGACTCAAGCCCAGAAGACAGCTTCTCAGATCGCTCTGAGGGACCGCTCCAAAGAGTTAAGGGAGGAACCAGGATACAGAGAAGTTTTGCAACAAAACCCAGGTAGCTGGAACGGCAAAAAGATTACTGTTCATTAAAGAAAACCAGGGAGTTCCCTGGTGGCCTAGTGGTTAAGATTTGGACCTTTCACTGCAGAGGCCTGGGTTCAATCCCTGGTCCGGGAAGCATCCCGCATGCCACTCGGTGTGGCCAAAATACAAAAAAAAAATTAAAAGAAAAAAAAAAAAAAGAAATCGAGACATCTCAAGTTAACGAATTTAGCACTTTTCTGGGTATGTGAAGATGCAAGAGTCTGGGCTCATTGAAATCATTCCTTTGCTGTGCACCTTGACTGTCTAGGACCAGTATCTTGTTCTTTCTCATCCTGAGTCTCCCCCCAACCCCGGGCCTCCAGGGTGCACCATTTTGGGGGGTGGCTGCAGTGACCGAGGACTTGGCGGGCAGCAGCCCCTTTGTCTCCATCCTGAGTTCCCTCCTGGCTCACTGTCGGGGCTGGGGGCGGCTGGGTAGGGCTGGTAGTGGCTGATGGCTTTATGGCCACAGCACCCTTTGTCTGCTGATATGGCAGGCAACATTTTTCATTCACAATCTGAACATGATTTTTTTAACTTAAAATGATTAAACGTAGCATACAACATTTAGTGCATTCTTTTCTGAGTGCCACGTATTGTACTTCTCCATAATATTTCAAAGGCGATTTTAAGCATGAAACAATATCCAGTTTTCCAATATTTTCTTCACCATATTAGGTCACCCCCTCCCAGTTTTGATTCCAATCTTGGTTTGGAAGAGCTTCTAAAATCTTTCATTCCGGTCCCTTGAAACTTAACCATTGTTTTGTTTTTGGTTTTTTTTTTACAGATGGAAGGGCAAATCAAATTGAGAACAAGAGCCCTAACTCTCCCTGTTGAAAATAAGGAAAGAGATTTATCCCTCCTCCTTTTTGTAGAGCATTTTCTTTAGAGAACGTGTGGTGGGATAAATTCTTTCTTTGTCCTTTGAAATGTAAATAAACCTTTTTAAAAACTAAATAAGGCTCTTGCCAGCTTTACCACCCGGGAGTCTTTCGGGAGGACCTGAGAGCCTTCTCCCTGAAATGCAGTTGTCAGGGGAGCCCATGCCCCTCTGTGCAAAACTGCCTCCTGTCCTAAAGGTAAAAGTGGGTTTTGCCTTTGAATAAAGTCAGTTAACTAACACAGACGGTCACCCAATTACCAGGAGGAGTGAATTTGAACTAAGCGTGACCGATGCTGTCGGGGTCTCTCACCTGAGGACTGGTTATGGCTTATCTTGAGAACAGGTATTCATGAGTTGCATCCATTTGGCTCCAAAAGGGGATGAAATGTTTTTCTGTTTTTGCAACCTCTTAGCGGATTGCCTGAGATGTGCCTCACATTTTGGCTTAGTGCTGTCAAGAATAAAAGTTTTCTTTTTTTTTTTTTCATTTTTATTGGAGTATAGTTGATTCACAATGCTGTGTTAGTTTCTGCTGTACAGCAAATAAGTTATACATATACATATATCCACTCTTTTTTAGATTCTTTTCCCATATGGGTCATTACAGAGTACTGAGTAGAGTTCCCTGTGCTATACAGTAGGTCCTTATTAGTTATCTATTTTATATATAATAGTGTGTGTATGTCAATCCCAATCTCCCAATTTATCCCTCCCCCCTTTCTCCCCCTGGTAACCATAAGTTTGTTTTCTACACCTATGACTCTATATCTGTTTTCTTTCTTTTCTATGTTTGTGAGAGGTTTTCTGGGTTGGCAGGAGGTCTTGTTTTCAACTCTTTGTGAATTAAAAATGCTACCTGCCGGGAATTCCCTGGTGGTCCAGTGGTTAGGACTCAGTGCTTTCACTGCTGGGGGGCCCGGGTTCAATCCCTGTTTGGGGAACTAAGATCCCAAAGCCCCACGGAGCAGCCAAAAAAAAAAAATTAAAAAATAAAAAATAAAAATGCTGCCTGCCGTATCAGTAAACAAAGGATGTTGCAGCCATCACATGACAGCCACCCCCGAAGGTGAGCCCCGAGGAAACTCAAGGTGGAGACAGGATGTCCCCCATCAAGCTGTCAGCCTCTGCAGCCACCCCCCCTCCAATGATGCACCCTGAGGAGACTTAGGATGAGAAAGCCCAGGATACTGGCCCCAGATAGCTGAGGTGTATATTGGAATTTAAAAAGCCACCAGCCTTAACTCTGTCTCTCCCTCTTTTATCTGAAATGCCTGATCCCGAGGCTCTCTCTCTCTCTCTCTCTCTCTCTCTCTCTCTCTCTCTCTCTCTCTCTCTCTCTCTCTCTCTCTCTCCCCCTCCCTCCCATCAACCTCGCCTCCTGCTGCTTCCCCTTTCCCAGCAAAGGAAGACAGAAAATCAGAAGCAATCATAGCTCCCTTTATGGAGAAACCTGTTACAGGGACAGGTGAACTGTCCTTGGTGCTTAGTGCACACCCTTGGACCAGAGCAGAACTTAGAGCTTTAGCTAAGGAATTTCCCAAAGCTAGTCAAGATCCACCGGGATTTGCTAAGGAGTTTGAGTTAACCATCCGAACCTATGAGCCCAGCTTTGCAGATCTATATCAATTAATATAGATGTTAGTTTCTGAAAGTAAAGCACAGGAATGGATAGAGAAAGCAGGCTGAAAGACGCCCTTAGAGAATTTCCATCTACGTAGCCCGCAGACTGGAGCTGAATGCAGGCAGTTGCCTGGTAAATTACTCAGACTTATCCCAGGGCTTTTCCCCAAAGCCTTAGACTGGTCAAAGGTTCAGCAATGTAGACAAAGACCAGAGGAATCAATCCTGGATTACTATGAGGGCTTCGAGAAAACTTCGAAACAATATTCAGGCGTGACACCTGACTCATTCTCTAACCACCAAAATGATCCTCTACTTAACTCTGCCTTTTTAGAAGGCATAGATGGTGAATTGGCTACTCTATTTTATTATTATTATTATTATTTTTTTATTGAAGTAGAGTTGTTAATTTCTGCTGTACAGCAAAGTGATTCGGTTATAAGTATATATACACTCTTCTTCATATTCTCTTCCATTATGGTTTATCACAGGATATTGAATATAGTTCCCTGCGCTAGGCAGTAGGACCTTGTTTATGCATCCTATATATAATAGTTTGCATCTGCTAACCCCAAACTCCTACTCCTTCCCACCTCCACCCCCTTCCCTTGGCAACCACAAGTCTGTTCTCTATGTCTGTGAGTCTGTTTCTGTTTCGTAGATAAGTTCATTTGTGTTGTATTTTACTTTATTTTATTTTTTTATTTTTGGCTGCACCGCGAGGCTTGTGGGATCTTAGTTCCCTGACCAGGGATTGAACCCGGGCCCTCAGCAGTGAGAGCATGGAATCCTAACCACTGGAGCGCCAGGGAATTCCCTGTGTTGTATTTTAGATTCCACATATAAGTGATATCATATGGTATTTGTCTTTCTCTTTCTGGCTTACTTCACTTAGTATGATAATCTCTAGGGCCATCCATGTTGCTGCAAATGGCATTATTTCATTCTTTTTTATGGCTGAGTAATATTCCATTGTATGTATATACCACATCTTCTTTATCTAGTCATCTGTCGATAGACATTTAGGTTGTTTCCATGCCTTGGCTATTGTAAATAGTGCTACTATGAACATAGGGGTGTGTGTATCTTTTTGAATTATAGTTTTGTCTGGATATATGCCCACGAGTGGGATTGCTGGCTTATATGGCAACTCTATTTTTATTAACTGACAATCTTTTATCTCCTAGGATTGACCTTTGAGAAAGCCCAATGGATAATTCTGTTTTTATATTACTCACTGATGGTTCATATCTACAAGGGCCTCATGGAAGGTACCAGGCTGGCTATGCCATTGTTTCTCCAGTGTCTATCTTTGAAAATGGTCCCTTGCCTTATATCTCTTCCGCCCAACAGGCTGAATTAATAGCACTAATAAGAGCCTGTTGGTTGGCAAAAGGAAAATTTGTTAATGTTTACACAGCTAGTATGCTTTTGGAGTGGCATATGATTTTGGTATGCTTTGGAAACAAAGAGGACTTTTTTTTTTTGTGGGGGGGCCTTGCTACATGTGGAATCTTAGTTCCCCAACCAGGGATCAAACCCGCATCCCCTGTATTGGAAGTACAGAGTCTTAACAACTGGACAGCCAGGGAAGTTCCAAAGAGGACTTTTTAACATCCTCAGGACAGTGTATCAAAAATGGGACACAGACACAAATGAACCTATCTACAAAACAGACAAACTCACAGACATAGAGAATAGACTTGTGGATGCCAAGGCAGAGGGAGTGGTGGAGGAGGGATGGGTTGGGAGTTTGGGGTTAGCAGATGCAAACTATTATATATAGAATGGATAGACAACAAGGTCCTACTGTATAGCACAGGGAACCATATTCAATATCCTGTGATAAACCATATTGGAAAAGAATATATGTATAAAAAAGAATGTATATATATATATATATATATATATATATATATATGCATAACTGAATCACTTGGCTGGACAGTAGAAAGTAATGCAACGTTGAAAATCAACTATACTTAAATTTTAAAAAATGGGAAATAAGTAGTGGAGTTATTAGATGCAATTCTTTTTTTTTTTTTTTTTTTATTCTGGCTGCATTGCATCTTTGTTGCAGCCCACGGGCTTTCTCTAGTTGTGGCGAGCAGGGGCTACTCTTCGTCGCAGTGGGCAGGCTTCTCATTACGGTGGCTTCTCTTGTTGCGGAGCACAGGCTCTAGGTGCGCGGGCTTCAGTAGTTGTGGCACGTGGGCTCAGTAGTTGTGGCTTGTGGGCTCTAGAGCGCAAGCTCAGTAGTTGTGGCGCACGGGCTTAGTTGCTCCGCGGCATGTGGGATCTTCCTGGACCAGGGCTCAAACCTGTGTCCCCTGCATTGGCAGGCGGATTCTTAACCACTGCACCACCAGGGAAGTCCCTAGATGCAATTCTGCTACCAAGGGCACTTGCCATTGTTAAGGCATCAGGTCATTCTAAGGCTGACACTGCAGAAGCAAAAGGAAATTCTCTAGTGGATAACGCTCCCAAGCAGAAGCTTTACAAACCAACAAGGACCAACCAACCACTGCCTTTCCCTTTCAGCCTCCCAGTAACCTTACTGACATATTGTTCAAGTTTCAGAGAATGGTACCAGACAAAGAAAAAGACACCTGGACACAGAATGCAGGAAGATTCAACTCCAACACAAAGCTGTGGATAGGCCCAAAAGGGAAGCCTATCCTTCTGTTTGGAGCTCAATATCCTATTTTACAATATACTCATAAGTTAACCCGTTGGAACCCAGATAAGATGGTGTTATGTGGTAAACAATATTTTTGGAAGTCTTCTTTTACTATAGCTCCAAAGGTCAATTCAGGATACAGTCCTTGTCCCAAATATAACCCATGGAAACCAATCCATTGTTCTCAAGGACATTTTCCATTACCTGTGGGTCCTTTTTTTTTTGTAATTATTAGCACCTTTAATTATTATTTATTTATTTTTAGTTTTTTTGGCTGTGTTGGGTCTTCGTTTCTGTGCGAGGGCTTCCTCTAGCTGCGGCAAGCGGGGGCCACTCTTCATTGCGATGCGCGGGCCTCTCACTATCGTGGCCTCTCTTGTTGCGGAGCACAGGCTCCAGACGCGCAGGCTCAGTAGTTCTGGCTCACGGGCCTAGTTGCTCCGCGGCATGTGGGATCTTCCCAGACCAGGGCTCGAACCCGTGTCGCCTGCATTAGCAGGCAGATTCTCAACCACTGCACCACCAGGGAAGCTTCCCACCTGTGGGTCCTTTTGAAGTATGCCAGATTGGTTTTATCCAAATGCCTCCTTCCCATGGTTATCAATATGTTCTTGTTATGATTTGTACGTTTTCACACTGGGCTGAGGCATTCCAATGTAGATGTGCCACAGCACAATCAGTAGGGAAATTGATTTTAATATTTATTTATTTATTATTTTTATTTATTTATTTTGGCTGCACCGGATCTTAGTTGCAGCATGCAGGATCTTCAGTTGTGGCACACGGGATCTTTAGTTGAGGCACGCGGGATCTTTAGTTGCAGCATGCAAACTCTTAGTTGTGGCATGCATGCAAGATCTAGTTCTCCGAACAGGGATCAAACCCGGGCCCCCTGCATTGGGAGAGTGGAGTCTTATCCACTGGACCACCAGGGAAGTCCCAGGAAACTGATTTTAGAAAGAGTGATTCCTATTTGTGGAATCCCCTCAGAACTACATCACGATAGAGGAACTCATTTTATTGGACAAATTGTTAAAGAAATTTGTAAGATTTGGCTGATTCAAGAGTTCCATTGTGCCAATCAACCCCAGTCTTTGGGGTTTGTAGAAAGACACATGGAACAATTAAAACTCATTTGGCTAGGGGGCCCGGGTTCGATCCCTGGTGGGGAGCTAGATCCTGCACACATGCCCCAACTAAAGAAATCTGCATACCGCAACTAACTAAGAGTCCGCATGCTGCAGCTAAGAAGCCTGCGTACTGCAACTAAGACCTGGTGGAGCCTAAATAAATAAATAAAATGAATAAATAAATAAATATTTTTTAAAACCCTCAATTGGCTAAAATTATGAATGCTTATTCCTCACCCTGACCTAAGGCCCTTTCATTGGTTCTCCTCAACCTCAGATCCACCCCTTTTGGCAAACATCATTTGTCTCCCTTTGAGATTATCATGGGGAGACCAATGAGATTGGATGAAGGATTATATGAACCTAGATTATTGAAGGGAGATATATTACATTATTGCAAAGGCTTAATGGAATTATCAACAAGACTGTCTTTTTATTGAATTATAGTAGATTTATAATGTTGTGTTAGTTTCAGGTATAACGGAAAGTGATTCAGATTCTTTTCCCTTAGAGGTTATTACAAAATATTGAGTATATTTCCCTGTGCTATACAGTAGGTCCTTGTTGGTTATCTATTTTATATATAGTAGTCTGTATATGTTAATCCCAAACTCCTAATTTATCCCTCCTCTACCCCATTTCCCATTTGGTAACCATAAGTTTTGTTTTATATGTCTGTGGGTCTGTTTCTGTTTTGTATATAAGTTCATTTGTATCTTTTTTGTTTTTTAGATCCGCATATAAATGATATCATATGATATTTCTCTGTCTTACTTCACTTAGTATGATAATCTCTAGGTCCATTCGTGTTGCTGCAAATGGTATTATTTCATTCTTTTTTATGGCTGAATAATATTTTATTATATTATACATACATACCACATCTTCTTTATCCATTCATCTGTTGATGGACATTTAGGTTGTTTCCATGTCTTGGCTATTGTGAATAGTGCTGCTATGAACATTGGGGCGCATGTATTTTTTCGAATTATGGTTTTCTCCAGATATGTACGCAGGAGTGGGGTTGCAGGATCATATGGTAGCTATATTTTTAGTATTTTAAGGAACCTTCATACTTTAACAGGACATTCTAATCTTGTATCTGAAGCTTATCACAGTAATTGATCCTCAGATGAAGATCAGATGCCCCATGACTTACAAACAGGAGATTATGTATAATGGAAAAGCCATCATTTAAAAGCCTCCCTACAACCTTAGATGGGAGGGCCCTTATCAGGTTCTTTTAACTAACTCAAGTGCATTAAAACTGAAAGGAATTGGGACTTCCCTGGTGGCCCAATGGGTAAGACTCCGTGCTCCCAATGCAGGGGGCCCGGGTTTGATCCCTGGTCGGGGAACTAGATCCTGTATGCATGCCACAACCAAGAGTCCACATACTGCAACTAAAGAAGTCCGCATGCTGCAACTAAAAGATCCTGCGTGCCGCAATGAAGATCCCGCGTGCCGCAACTAAGACCCGGCGCAGCCTAAATAAATAAATAAATAAATATTAAAAATAAAACCGCACTGAAAGGAATTGACTCTTGGATTTACATTTCCCACCTAAAAAGGGCCCTTGCACTGGACTGGTCTACAGAGAGAACTGCTGACCTCAAACTCACCTTAAAGTGATACTCTAATGATGCTCTAAAAAGAAAGGAACACCAATGCCAGGACCAGAAGAAGGCAACATCAGAAGTAGACAGCTATCCCAAGAGGCTGGACCTGACCCATAAGATTATTTATAATGTTTTCTTCTTGATTTCTTGGGCTTTTGCCCAGAAATCAAATGTTTTTCCATCATGGGCTTGATTCTATGTGAATTTTAGAAATCAATCCAATTGTTGGGTTTGTGGTCAATTACCTGCATCCAGTACTTCTCTTTTACCTTGGTGGGTTTCTCCTCTCCAAGGCTCTTATTGGATGGACCTTAAAAAATTTATTTTAAAAGAAAGAAGCTATAGTTCTGTCCGGACCACTCCTGATATTACCAGATTGGACTTGGGCAATCCAACAGATTTATTCTGACCCTGGCCA
Organism: Eubalaena glacialis; assembly: GCF_028564815.1. Classification (NCBI taxonomy): domain Eukaryota; kingdom Metazoa; phylum Chordata; class Mammalia; order Artiodactyla; family Balaenidae; genus Eubalaena; species Eubalaena glacialis. The sequence goes on along the minus strand of NC_083719.1, from coordinate 184,487,938 downwards.
TAAACATGAGTTTTCCCTTAAGGTTACTCAAGCTCAATCAGAACAATGAGCTAAATTTCAATTAAAAAATGTCACCTCTTGGGACTTCCCTGGTGGCGCATGGTTAAGAATCCACCTGCCAATGCAGGGAACGGACACGAGTTCAATCCCTGGCCCAGGAAGATCCCACATGCCGCATAGCAACTAAGCCCAAGCGCCACAAATACTGAGCCTGCACTCTAGAGTCTGTGAGCCACAAGTACTGAGCCCCCGTGCTGCAACTAATGAAGCTCGCACGCCCAGAGCCCATGCTCCGCAGCAAGAGAAGCCATAGCGATGAGAAGCCTGCGCACCGCAACGAAGAGTAGCACCCACTCACTGCAACTAGAGAAACCCCACGCGCAGCAACGAAGACCTAACGCAGCCAAAAATAAATAAATAAAATTAAATTTAAAAAAGTTACCTCTTGATTACTAGGAGGGACCTTCCCTCAGTTATGGGATGGATTTATTTGGCTAACACCAGGCTATGGTCGTCTAAGTTTAAAGGCCCCCGCCATGTGTTGTGAACAATTAAATCATACTAAAGATAATCAGCCTAACAACACTAGGAAATTAGGCTGGGTACCTTATAAAAAATGCCAATATGTCATTTCATTTCCCTTCAAGATAGTGACTGGGGAATTCCCTGTTGGTCCAGTGGTTAGGACTCTGTGCTTTCACTGCTGAGTGTGCGGGTTCAATCCCTGGTCGGGGAACTAAGATCCCACAAGCCGTTTGCTGTGGGCAAAAAAAAAAAAAAAAGATAGTGATTGGTATGGAACATTTTGGGTCAGGTGACCAGGAATATAATGGGTCGCACCTAATGGGACTCGATGGCTTTGTGGTTTCAACCTATGGCCCTGACTTCTACCAGGATGGATAGGAAGATGTACTTTAGGATTCCCTTAGACGCAACCCCAGCAAATTTACCATCAATATGAGCCCGATGGACCAAAAGATCTGTGTTTCACTGGTAGGATCACTTAGCAGCTATTTTGTGCCTTCAGTAGGACTGGAAGGTGTAATTTCCCACAGTGAAGCCTTAACAGAATTCACCATAAGGCCTTAAATGATAGTAACCAGGCTATTAGCCTACTGAATTCTGAGGTCTCTATGTTGAGGAAAGCTGTGTTACAAAATCATATGGTCCTTGATATCCTTACAACATCTCAAGGAGGCACCTGTGCCATAATTCAAACTGAATCCTGTGTTTTCATACCAGATGAATACTCCAATATAATACATTTAATAAGCTACCTGAAAAATCAGATTGCTGCCTTAGATGACCTACTTCCTAGCCTTCGTGATCTTTCGGGAAGCTGGTTTTGTTCTGAAAGCTCATGGCTTAAATCCCTACTTGTGACTTCATTAATGTTACTAGGTATATTACTTATATCCTGTCTATTTTATAAGATTGTTGTCTCTTACATTACCCAGTATGTAACCAGGCCTCCAACAAAATTGATGATGGCTAAACATCTTGAGGAAATAGATCTCGTTTATAACTCTAGACAGAACAATTGTAGTAGTGTAGTTCTAGGTATGGGAAAAAGCAACAGGGGAAAACATTTCCTGGATCATAGTAAACTAGTAAGACAGGTGATCCAGAGAATTTTACATTATCAACAGGGCCCCATCCGGGACTTCCCTGGTGGCGCAGTGGTTAAGAATTCACCTGTCAATGCAGGGGACACAGGTTTGATCCCTGGTCCGGGAAGATCCCACATGCCATGGAGTAACTAAGTCCGTGCACCACAACTACTGAGCCTGCATGCCACAACTACTGAAGCCCGTGCGCCTAGAGCCTGTACTCCGCAACAAGAGAAGCCACTGAAATGAGAAGCCCGCGCACTGCAACGAAGAGTAGCCCCCGCTTGCTGCAACTAGAGAAAGCCTGCGCACAGCAACGAAGACCCAATGCAGCCATAAATAAATAAATAAATAAATATTTTTTTAAAAAACCAAGGCCTAATCCAAAAATTGGCATATCAACAGAATCTTTATCTGATCTAGGAATGAGCTTTCCTAGCACCATGGGACAAAACTGGTCATGAGATATCTCCCAAACATTGGTGGAATTTACGACCAATGAGAAACACTCTGAATGAAAAATGTTGCCTGCCATATCAGTAAACAAAGGATGTTGCAGCAGTCAAGCCATCACATTACAGCTGCTCCCGAGGTGCACCCTGAGGAGACTCAGGATGAGAAAGCACAGGAAACTGGCCGTAGATAGCTGAGGTGCATATAATAGGGATTGAAAGCAGCTCTTTTGCCCCTTTCCTGTTACCCATTTCTGTCCCCCACTAACCTTAAAAGACCTAATTATAGGAATGAGATCACTAAGCAGTTGATACTAACTCCTGACTTATGCTCTCCTGAATGTACACCATGCCTTGTCTAACCTGGTGGTTCTTTTCCTAGATGGAAAGGAAGAATGAAGAATAAAGCAGGTAAAAAATGACTAGCTCTCTATCCCCAACAGCCCCCTTAGCAATCCTGCAGGCAGATCACACAGGCAAGATAACATCTGAAGAGAGTCAGCCAGTCTGCTCGCAATGGAGAAGGATGCAGAACTCAACCTCTTGCCTCGATGATTCACTGAGATTCTCCCCCACCCCCCTTTTCCTCCTTTAAAAACTGTCATGGCTAAGCAGAATCTTTGGAGTTGGTCTCTGGACACAAGTCCACCTTCTCCCCAGATTGCCAGCTTTTCTGATTAAAGCCCCTTTCTTTCCTACCGACGCTTGCCTCTTGAATTATTGGCATATGAGCAGTGAGTAGCCGAACCTCGTGTTGACTTAAAAGAAATATATGCACAACATGAGAGCTGCGAGTTAAGTTTTATTTGGGCCACAATGAGGACTGCAGCCCGGGAGACAGCATTACAGATAACTCTGAGAAACTGCTCCAAGGAGGCGAGGAGAGGCGAGAAGCCAGGTTATATAGAAGTTTTGCAATAAAGGGCAGGTAGTCGTCCAAAGATTATTGTTAATTAAAGAAAACCAGATATCTCGAGTTAAGGAATTTGGCACTTTTCTATGTATGGGAAGTTGCAAGAGTCTTGGCTCACTGAAATCATTCCTTTGATATGCACCTCAGCTCTCTGGGGCCAGTATCCTGAAACATCCTGAGTTTCCTCAGGGCTTACCAGGGAGTGGCTGCAGTCTGATGGCTGCTAGATGGCAGGTATTCTTTATTTCCTTCCTGAGTTCCCTCAGGGCTCACCGGCTCACTGTAGGAGGTGGGTGCAATCGCTGATGACTGTGACATCCTTTGTTTACTGATATGGCAGACAGTATTTTATTTCTCAGCATCATTTTCCCAACCGCATTATTTTTGTTTTAAGAATTTTTAAAAAGTTAAAATTCTAAAATTATTTTTATTTAATTTTTAAAAAATTGAGGTATAGTTGATGTATAATATTATAGAATTTTCAGGTGTACAACATAGTGATTCACAATTGTGGACTGAAAAAAAAATGCACAACCTAAAAGTGGAGAATTATGTTATACTTGGCAGACTTTCTGAGGATTGAAAGTCAGAAGACGGCTTCTCAGATCGCCCTGAGGGACCTCTCTGAAGAGGTAAGGGAGGAACCAGGATGGATAGGAATTTTGCAACAAAAATCAGGTAGTAGAAACATCGAAAGATTACTGTTAATTAAAGAAAACCAGACATCTCAAGTTAATGAATTTAGTGCTTTTCTAGGTATGGGAAGATGCAAGAGTCTGGGCTGATCGAAATCATTCCTTTGATATGCACCTTAAGTATCTAGGGCCAGTATCCTGCTTTTCTCCATCCTGAATCCCCTGGGGTGCACAGTTGGGGGCGGCTGCAGTGGAAGCTGACTTGATGGCTGCAACTTCCTTTGTTTACTGATATGGCAGCTGACATTCTTCCTCCATAACTCTTAGATTTCTAAATCTCAGGCTAAGTTTTTCGAAACAGCATTCATTATTATTATTATTTTAATTAATTAATTAATTTTGGCTGCGTTGGGTCTTCGTTGCTGCCCGCGGGCTTTCTCTAGTTGTCGTGAATGGGGGGGGGCTACTCTTCGTTGAGGTGCGTGGGCTTCTCATTGCGGTTGCTTCTCTTGTTGCAGAGCACAGGCTCTAGGCGCGCGGGCTTCAGTAATTGTGGCACGCGGGCTCAGTAGTTGTGGCGCACGGGCTTAGTTGCTCCGCGGCTTGTGGGATCTTCCCAGATCAGGGCTCGAACCTGTGTCCCCCGCATTGGCAGGTGGATTCTTAACCACTGCGCCCCCAGGGAAGTCCCAGCATTCATTATTAATTCACAAAATGAAAAAAAAATTAAAAATAGTTTAGGAATCATAAGTAATTTACTTGTAATTGGAAGTCACTTTTCTACCATAGGAAAGCATTTTAAAATTTGTCCTCCTGAACTATAATTTTAATGAAAGTGAATAAAACCTTTCCACAAACCACAGAAAATGAATTTTCATAATTATGTTTATAAGTAAAATGGTCAGCTGTATTGAAGTTTATACTTTTTTACTCCATCTCAAGTTGGAGGGTATTTTCTGAAATGAGCAGTCATATGAAATGCTATAAATGTTTTGGGCTTATTTATTTATTTTAAATATTTATTTATTTATTTGTCTGCATTGGGTCTTAGTCGCAGTAGGCGGGATCTTCGTTGCGGCCCGCTGGCTCTTTGTTGTGGCATGCGGTCTTCTCTCTAGTTGTGGCGTGTGGGTTTACTCTCTCTAGTTGTGGCGCAGGGGCTCCAGGCCGCGTGGGCTCTGTAGTTTGCTGCAGGCGGGCTCTCTCTTGAGGCATGCGAGCTCAGTAGTTGTGGCGCATGGGCTTAGTTGCCCCGCGGCATGTGGGATTGTTTTGGGCTAATTTAATCAGAACCTTAAGAATTTTCAGGTCCAACGCAAACTTAATTAAGCTTTTATTGCTTTTTTTTTTCAATCAGTTAAAATAGGAGTTCAATTGCTTTAGGGATATCACAGCCTTTTCATATTTCAAATTTTTCTAGCAACACTCAAAAACAGATCTAAAAAACATTTCCTTGCAGTGTAAAATGCACACCTGAGAACTGCGGCGTCTCACACCTGTGGATGTGCTGAGACCAGTCCTGTTCGGTGGCTGGGGCCTCAGGGTCCGACTTCCCACGGGGGAAAGTTACTTGGCAGATCGCTTGAGTTGCTGATCTCAAGCCCCAGAGGCGGGGGAGGGGACGAAGGGCGGCGCTTTCCCGTGTCAAAGGTCACACTTAAAAACCTAACGTGAACCTGCCTTGCATGTGGTGATGTAACTGCGAGTCTGTTCTTAAAGGGAACATTTCCACGGTGACCTCGGCCCTTGCCGTGTCCCGCCTTTTCTCATCTTCACTCCGGATATGGAGCGATCCGCGGGGAAACTTAGTCTGGACTTCCAGGTGCAGGAGGAGGACACAGGGGAGCCGCTCAGCTGTGGGCAGATGCCACAGACTGCGCCGCACCCAGAGCCCGTTCTGCACGGAGCCCAAGTCCCAGGCGGGCGGATCAGACACGCGTGTGCCCGTGGCCTGTCACTTAGGAGCAGGGGCGGGGTCTGTTGAACTGTCCAATCAGCGGCGACTGGGCGGGGTCCGGACAAAGCAATCTGGGCCGAATGGGACCAGGAGGGCTGTCCGTCAGGGCAGGGGCGGGGCACGGATTACTATCCAATCAGAGCCCGGGCACCGGAGAGCCGTCCAATGAGGACGCGCGGCGGGCGCGTTCCCAGCCCGCGGAAGTTTCTCTCAGCAGCCCCGCCTCTTGTGCGAACCCGCGTGGCGTCAGGTGTTTCGTCCCCATCGCTCTCACCTGCCCAGGTCGCAGGGCCGCGGTGAGGACGCTTCGGAGAACCCGGAAGGAGTCGGTGAGATGGTGAGTGCGCGGCCCGGGGCCCGAACTTGGAAGAGGCTGCGTAGAATACACCGGAGCCTATCGAAAGCGGCGGCGGGCCAGGATCCTCCCACGTCCCACCCACCCCGGCGTCCCGACCCGAGTCTCCCCCTCGGCAGCGGGTTGGGGACCCGGCGTGTTGTCCTCAGGTACGGACTTGAGTTTCAGCCCTCAGCCGCTGGTTGTGGTCCAGCCTTCTTGACTGAGTCCTCGGCTGAGTGAGTGTCCGAGGCAGGAAAGGATGGTCAGGCGCTGTGGGATATCCGCCCTGGACCTGACACATCGAGTCAAGTCCAGAGATGGTGAAGGAGACTGCAAATACTGCAAATACTGTTGCGATAGGGCCGAGGTTCAGATCCCAGAGATGTGCCAGCGTCTCCAACCGCACAGAAAAGGGCTTTTCTGTGTGAGGAGGGAAGTTGGGCGAGTGAGGGCGGTGCGCGGACTGCGGGACCAGCGAGGCTGGACTGGACAGGGTCCCCTGGGTGGGCCCATTCTCTTGAGAAGCTGACCAGGGGCTTGTTTTGAACCTCATTGTTCCCTGGGTGCTACCCAAAGTTCAGGGGCTTGCGGGGGTGAGCCTGATGATGTGGGGGAAGAAATGGGATGCGGAGAAGCTGGCAAGGCCAGATATGGGGGGAGGGTATCAAGGGAGAACCCACGAGGCCCGCCCCTTCCTTGCACGCAGTGACATCGCAGAGTGTCTTTGTGCTTAAACAGAGGGCACCGATCCAGGGACTTCTCTGGCCGTCAATTGGTTAAGACTGCGCTTCCACTGCAGGGGAATGGGTTCTATCCCTGCTCGGGGATCTCAATCTGGCATGCTCCACCGCCAAAAAAAAAAAAAAAGGCACCGATCCACAGTGACCTTGCCCACCGGACTGACCCCTGACTCAAGAGGTCCCCAGGCCCTCCTGTCGCATGTAGAAAATGTGTATTTAGGCTGCAAAGAACAAAGAACTTTGGGGTCTTAAGAATCGCAATTTGGGAGACATGTTTATGTAAAAACGTGCCACCACCTCTAACCCACTGCCAAGGGCTTTTCTCTTCTTTGTGAGGACTTGAGAGCAAGGCTCTTTGTCGGGTCCGGGCCCCCTGTGGTCAGTGCCTTCTGGACCCAGGTCTGCAGGGGCTTGTTCTGCAGCTCAGTGTTGCTCAGGGTCGGGGTGCGGGTGGCTGAGGAGGGGCCCAAAGTCAGGGGCCTCTGGGGGAGAAGTCTGAGCAAAGTTTGGGTAAGAAATGGCTGTTGACCTTAAAAATGAGTCAGTTATTTACCAGCAAAAAAAATTTTCTTTTCTTTGGCGAACGTCAAAGAATTGTAACTCAGATAGACAAGGTATAGCAAAAGCCACAGACAAGTCCAATAAACTTATTTATCTCCCAGTGGGCAGCCCCCGGGGTGACAGCTGTCCTGGTCTTTTTGGTGTTCTTTGCAGCTTTATCTCTGTCCTTCATCACCGAGCAGTGTTTTATTTGATTTTGCTTCTGCTGAATTTGCGATAAGTGAATATGAGCAGTGCTACACCAGTGACATCACATGGAAGGCTTCCGTGTGGCTCTCAGTCGCAGTCTGTTTCACACGTGCTGCAGTCAGAGGAAGGGGGTCCCCCGGTTAACTCCTCCATCCAGCCCTTGTGGATTTTGCTCATGGTTGTCTCATGTTAATTTATTTATTTATTATTTTTTAAATTTAGAAATTTTTTGTTTTGGCCTGCGAGGCTCTTCGATGCGGCACGCAGGCTTCTCTAGTTGTGGTGTGCAGGCTTAATTGCCTCCAGGCATGTGGGATCTTAGTTTGGGATCTTAGTTCTCCCACCAGGGAGCAAACCCTCGTCCCCTGCATTGGAAGGCGGATTCTTAACCCCTGCGCTACCTGGGAAGTCCCGTCTCATGTTAATTTTTGATCTGTCACCAATGCTGTTACACTCGTTTTTGCCTCCTGGGTCAAATGTATCACAAATTTTTTACTTGTGGGCAAAAATTGCCAGGTTGTAGATTATGGATTTTTTTTTTTTTTTATGGATGTTTTTAAAATACTAGGAAGTGTGGATGTTGGGCTGGAGTCGAGTGTTTATTCCACGCCATTTCCAGCACTTGGAGAATCCAGCTTAATTTTGTCCATCTCAAGTGTCTGAAACGGGATCTCCTTGTGATGGTATATTGGTTCTTACTGATAACCCATTGGTGTTCAGCATTTCTTTTTTTAAATTTTCATTTTATATTGGAGTATAGTTGATTTACAATATTGTATTAATTTCAGGTGTACAGCAAAGTGATTCAGTTATACATATATATATATCTCTATTTTTCAGATTCTTTTCTCATTTAGGTTATTACAGAATATTGAGTAGAGTTCCCTGTGCTATACAGTAGGTCCTTGTTGATTATGTTTTATATATGGTAGTGTGTATCTGTTAATCCCAAACTCCTAATTTATCCCTCCCCCCACCTTTCCCCCTTGGTAACCATAAATTTGTTTTCTAAGTCTGTGAATCTGTTTCTGTTTTGTAAATAAGTTCATTTGTATCATTTTTTTAGTTTCCACATATAAGTGATATCATATGATATTAGTCTGTCTTTGTCTGACTTACTTCACGTAGTATGATAATCTCTAGGTCCATTCGTGTTGCTGCAAATTGTATTATTTCATTCTTTTTTATGGCTGAGTAGTATACGTGTGTGTGTGTGTGTGTGTGTATCTTTTTATGCATTCATCTGTCAATGGACATTTAGGTTGCTTCCATGTCCTGGCTATCGTAATAGTGCTGCAATGAACATTGGGGTGCATGTATCTTTTTAAATTATGGTTTTCTCCAGATATATGCCCAGGAGTGGGATTGCTGGATCATAACGATAGCTCTATTTTCGGTTTTTTAAGGAACCTCCATACTATTCTCCATAGTGACTGCACCAATTTACATTCCCACCAACAGTGTAGAAGGGTTCCCTTTTGTCCAAACCCTCTCCAGCATTTGTTATTTGTAGACTTTTTAACGATGGCCATTCTGACCAGCGTGAGGTGGTACCTCATTGTAGTTTTGATTTGCATTTCTCTAATAATTAGCGATGTTGAGCATCTCGAAAGAAAATTAGTTTTAATACCAAGTAGGGTTTTTTTTGGCTGCGCTATGCGGCTTGCGAGATCTTAGTTCCTTGACCGGGGGTTGAAGCTGTGCCCCCTGCAGTGGAAGCACAGAGTCCTAATCACTGGACCATCAGGGAATTCCCCCAAGTAGTTTTAAAAGTCTATGCTTATAAAATTTTAAACATTTACTTTTCAACTGCTTGTTTCTAATGATTAGAGTACACTGAGATTTATATTTATGAGTTTGCATTCTGGAAATGTACTAAAAATCTGATTCTGTGATTATCTTTTTTTTTTTTTTATAAGTAATTTTTTTTTTCTAAAAAAAGTTCTAGTTGCGGTGAGCGGGAGCCACTCTTCATCGCGGTGCGCGGGCCTCTCACTATCGTGGCCTTTCTTGTTGCGGAGCACAGGCTCCAGACGCGCAGGCTCAGTAGTTGTGGCTCATGGGCCCAGTTGCTCCGTGGCATGTGGGATCTTCCCAGACCAGGGCTCGAACCCGTGTCCCCTGCATTGGCAGGCAGATTCTCAACCACTGCGCCACCAGGGAAGCCCTATTTTTTTTTTTTAACATCTTTATTGGAGTATAATTGCTTTACAATGGTGTTTTAGTTTCTGCTTTATAACAAAGTGAATCAGCTATACATATACATATATCCCCATATCTCTTCCCTCTTGCGTCTCCCTCCCATCTGTGATTATCTTAATATTCTTTTTGGGTAGACATAGACAGTCATTTGAGCTATGAATAAAGGCACATGTTTTATCCTGTTATGACTATTGCACTTTGCAAATACTTTGATTTTTACAGATTGCAGGTATTTGGCAACCCTGCATCCAGCGAGTCTTTGGGTGACATTTTTTCCCAAGAGCATTTGCTTACTAACGGCTAAACTAATGGTTTAGCAATAAACTCTTTTAAAAAATTAAGGTACGTACAAGGTTTTAGTCACAATGCTCTTGCACACTTAGTAGACTACTGTATAGTGTGAACATGACTTTATGCACCAGGAAACAAAAAATTTGTGTAACTCCCTTAATTTCGATATTCACTTTATCTGGGTGGTCTGGAGTAAAAACTGATGTCTCTGAGGTCTGCCTGTATTTTTTTCCTGGTAAAACCACATCACTGATCTTCTATTAATGATTTTAAAAAATCAAGCGTGTACTACTGATCACCATTAGAGGGCTTTCTATACCTATTATTACCAAGAGCTCAGATGAGAAATACATTTGGATATTTGAAAAGACTGTGAGCAGAAACAAGACTTGAAGTGTGGTTTTATGATAAACCACTCAGAAAACCTCAGTCACCCAATACTAAAAACACAGAAGATAAACATCCATTTACCAAGCTCCTTGTCTCCAGCACGTGACACATATTAAGGCATCTTTTGCTCCCATCCCGGTATATACAGCAGAAAAACAGGTTTTAAATAGAAACCAGCACTTCTGCTCAAATGCATTGGGCAGATTTTTAAAAATATATTTTCCAGTTCTGCATACCCTGAAAGCTCTCATGGTCAATCACATCTTGACCCAAAGCAGCCCAGCGCTGTACACAGATACCTATTCACTAAAGAGGAGCAGTTCCCTGTTGAATAATAGGAAGGAACTACAAAGCAGATGATGTATAGATTCCCAAGACTGGTATTTCAGTTGCTGGCAAGCAGTTTTGCCTTGTGGGGACATGCACATCCTTAATAATTGGTTTGTCAGTATCTCCTTAACCTGCTGGATCTCTGAAACATCTGTAATTTTGCTCCTTATGCAATTCACATTGTCTTTTATTTGCCCAAGTTCTGTTGTTTTGGTTTGTTTCTTTGTTTGTTTTTATTCTGCTCATTATCTTTAATTTTTAAAAACATCTTTGTTGGAGTATAGTTCATTTACAATGTTACGTTAGTTTCAGGTGTACAGCGAAGTGAATCAGTTATACATATACATCTATGCACCCTTTTTAAAAATTTTTTTCTTATAAATTTATTTATTTTATTTATTCTTGGCTGTGTTGGGTCTTCGTTGCTGCACGCAGGCTTTCGCAAGTTGCGGCCAGTGGGGGCTACTCTTTGTTGCGGTGCGTGGGCTTCGCATTGCGGCAGCTTCAGTAGTTGTGTCACGTGGGCTCAGTAGTTGTGGTTCACGGGCTCTAGAGCGCAGGCTCAGTAGTTGTGGCTCACGGGCTTAGTTGCTCCATGGCATGTGGGATCTTCACGGACCAGGGATCGGACCCGTGTCCCTTGCATTGGCAGGCGGATTCTTAACCACTGCGCCACCAGGGAAACCCCTGTCTATTAGCTTTCATGTTGGTGTTTGCTTTCGCTTCTCTCAAGTAGATAGATACCTAGGGTGAAATTGGTGACTCACTGTTCATCATTTTGAGGAACTACCAGACTGTCTTCCGAAGTGGCTTCACCATCTTACCTTCCCTCCAGCACTGGGTGAGGGTTCCAAGTTCCTCATGTCCTCGCCAGCACTTGTTTCTCTGTCTTTATATCCATCTTGGTGGGTGTGAAGACATGTCTGCTTGTAGCTTTGATTGGCATTTCCCTGATGAGTAATGTCCAGCATCTTTTCATGAGCTTATTGGCCAGTTGTATTCATTCTTTTTTTTTAATTAAAAAAATTTTTTTTAAAATAAATATATTTATTTTATTTATTTATTTTTGGCTGCATTGGGTCTTCGTTGCTGCGTGCGGTCTTTCTCTAGTTGTGGCGAGCGGGGGCTACTCATCATTGTGGTGCGTGGGCTTCTCATTGCAGTGGCTTCTCTTGTTTCGGAGCACGGGCTCTAGGCACGCGGGCTCGGTAGTTGTGGCTCACGGGCTCTAGAGCACAGGCTCAGTAGTTGTGGTGCACGGGCTTAGTTGCTCCAAAGCATGTGGGATCATCCCGGACCAGGGATCGAACCCGTGTCCCCTGCATTGGCAGGTGGATTCTTAACCACTTGGCCACCAGAGAAGTACCTAAAAATGTATTTAAAATACAAGTTTCTTATCAGGTGTGTGATTAGCAAACCCCAGTTGCAGCCCCGGGTGAGGCAGCCTTGCCTTCTTTGTAGCTGATGTATTTGGAATTTTTTATAACTTAGATTGTCAGAATATATTTTGGATTAAAATTCTAATTTATAAAAATAATTGCTTGCTTTGTATTTCAGGGGTCTGTTGTCATCCATATTGTCCTAAAGATAATAATTAGGTGTTTTTTATTCTCTGTGTTAAAGTTACTTTTGGCCCTGTTGCTGTCAGATCGTTCTGCGACTCTTCTTTGTGGATCATTTTCCTTGATTTCTGGGCACATGATTATTTATCTGAGAGGCCCTGCTGGCTTGACAGATCCCTCAGGAACCAGGGCTCCTCTTACCCCACAGGTGTCCCAGGCCCTGGGCCCTGGCCTGCGTCTGTGCCCTCGGTGTCCACCTCATCCTGGCAGGGGGTTGTGTCTCTGCCTCTGTCGGATATGAGGGGACTGGCCCAGGATTTTACATGCTGTTCAGTCCAGGCGAGACTTCTTCAGATGCAGCGGCCCTGGAAAATCAGTGTTCACGACCTCCTGACAGTCTGCTCCTGTTCTTGGAGTTTCAAGGAAATAACTTTTGACCAAACCAAGTATTCATTTCCTTCTTATCTGAATGATGATTTTATTTTCAGTCTTTAACACCTCAGGTTCTGCTCTCTCACTAAAAACATTTTTTTTTTAAAAATTGAAGTACAGTTGATTTACAATATTGTGTTACTTTTAGGTATACAGCAAAGTGATTTGGTCATGCATGTGTGTGTGTGTGTGTATATATATATATATATATATATATTCTTTCAGGTTTTTTTCATTATAGATTATTAAAAGATTTGAATATAGTTCCCTGTGGTATATAGTAAATCCTTGTTTATCTATTTTTTAAAACACATTTAATTTTTAAAATTTATTTATTTTTTGTGGCCATGCCGCATGGCACGTGGGAACTTAGTTCCCCGACCAGGGATCGAACCCATGCCCCCTGCAGTGGAAGCATGGAGTCTTAACCACTGGACCGCCAGGGAAGTCCCTGTTTATCTATTTTATATTTGGTAAAAAAACAGTTCTTTTTCATTATGTGTGCATGAGTGTTTATCAAATATTGCTGTTACACTTTGCTTCAGTTTCCAGCACTTACCATCACTGAGTAAAATGCATTTGATTGGCTTGTGTGTGTTCATTTCCCACAAGAGTGTAAGCTCAGGAGTCCTAGGAATTGAGTCCGGTTCCCGACTGTCGGCCTCCCCATCCTCCCACACACGGGGGTGAAGAGGGAGCCTTGCTGACATGGAACCTGTGGCTGTTTCAGGACTCGGTGGGCTTTGAGGACGTGGCTGTGAACTTCACCGCGGAGGAGTGGGCTTTGCTGGGCCTGGCTCAGAGGAAGCTCTACAGAGACGTGATGCTGGAGACCTTCAGGAACCTGGCCTCTGTGGGTGAGGATGGCTTCCTCCCTGTACTTGGTCTTTAGGAAACAAATATTTCTTAACAATTGTCCTTTCTTATTAGGGACAAGGATGGGAATATGTTGTAGAAAAGACAGACACAGTCCAAGCTTTCATGATACCTACTTAGGGTCAGGTAGCTTTTCCATGAAAACAAAGTTTACTGTATTGATTGACTCTTTGTTACTCTTGATCAGAATCCTGAGGCTCCCTAATTGTATAAATGTGAGCATGGTCTCCAGTGTCACTTTGGGGCAGTGAGAGCGGCATTACGGTTTTCACCCTGTAAAAGTTACACTGTGATCAGTACACATTTGACATGATAATCTTGCTGTAGTTAAACTCACACTCACCCATCCTCAGTGACTTGAGGACCAGAGAAGCGGCCCATCTGATGGACGGCTTGTGGTCCTCCATCCTCCCCCTGAGAAGCTTTTCTCCACAAGCAGGACAGCAGTCATGCACCATCCGATCTCCCAGTGGCAGCTGGGTCAGTGGAGATAGGCTTCCTCTAGGGCCTCTGTGCCTGCGATCACCAGGAGGGCACACCTCTCGGGAGGAGCAGGTTCTGGATCAGGGAGAGATATTTGGACATACCTGTTAGAAACATGACTCGGTCTTGGAGAAGGTGACGTTTGTCATTAACCTGGCTTACCTCTTGGAGTTTTCATCCATCCTTGCCCACTTGGGAAGTCTTTCTGTAGCTCCTCTTACAAAGGGAGCATTTGGGAATGTGCATTTTACCCAGTTCCTTCCTACTTTACTTCTCTGATAATATTGATCTCAATATCAGTCTCCATCTTTCTCTCTCTTTTTTTTTTTTTTAAAGAAGCAACATTTTATTATTTTTTAATTCTTTTGGCCGCGCCTTGCAGCATACGGGATCTTAGTTCGCCGACCAGGGATCAAACCTGTGCCCCCTGCAATAGAAGTGGAGTCTTAACCACTGGACCGGCAGGGAATTCCTCAATCTCCATCTCTTTTGAAGTATTTCTTAATGATCAGGCTGCCACTTTGACTCAGTTTCCCTACCATGGTGGAAGTTCCAAATAGCCAAGGTTCTCATAAGGTTTTCTTGGCTTGAGTGTTAAATTAGGTGTGGACCCAGTTCCAACGTGTTGTGGGCATGTGTTAAGGCACCACACACCAACAAACAATTTTTGGACACCAGCAGGGCATCATAGAATTCAGCTCAATGCTCAGATTATCTACCCAGCAATAGCCACAGATTCCACGGCTGAAGGATTCAGTCCTACAAGACTCACCCCCCCCCCCCAATCTTCACGCCCCACGTCACATGCGGATCACAAGGCCAGGCTGTTGCCAGTGCTTCTGACCAACCAGCTAACATTGAAGATTCCAGTGACTTCCTTTTAGACGTCAGACTCCATTTGTAAGCCCAGGTTGTTAACCTTGACTTCTGACCGACTGGCTGTGAATGAGAGCTTTCCATCGCCCCCTCCTCAGGTCCAGTTATTTTGCTACCACACTCACAGGACTCAGGGGAACATTTTACTTACTTCACTGCCAGTTTAACGTAAACAGGTATTACTGAAGAATAGCTGGATAGAAGAAATTCATAGGGGAAGCTATGTCAGGAAGGCACGGAGTTTCCACGCCCTGTCCAGGTGCCACTCTCCCCACATCTCCATGTGTTCTCCAACCCAGAAGCTCTCTGAACCCCCCTTTTATTGTGTGGAGGCTTCATTCCCTAGGCATGATTGATAGAATCACTGTCCATTGGCAAGTGATTAACCTACAGCCTCTCTCCCTTCCCCATTGCTGGTGCTGTGTCCAGGGGTGTGAGTGGGACTGAAAGTTCCACCCTTTAATCACATGGTGTCTCCATTTGCAACCAGCCCCCATCCTGTGGTGCTTTCCAACAGTCACCTTCATGAATATAAATACAATTGTGATGGAAAGGGCTTGTTATGAGTAACAAAACACTCATTTCACCCTTGTGACCCTGAAGCATTTTCAGGAACTGAGGACAGGAGACCAAATATTATTCCACTGCTTTTATTGCTCAGGAAATTCCAAGAGTTTTGGGACGCTTGAGCAGGAAACTGCGGGTGAGGACCTGATCTATCTGAGAAATATATGTCATTCATTGGAATGACCAAAAATATATGTCTGTATTTCTTATAAACCACAATGTTGCACATGACCATCCTTCCTTATAAAGATAGTTTTACATTTTTGAATCAGTCTGTGGAAAGACATCTACATATGGTCTCTTTTCTTTCCTTTTCCCCACCATTTCTTCCCCAAGGATTTAGTTATGCTACTAATTGTTGCAGGTTCTTGCCCTCAAGTTAAAACCAGTGGATCAAGTCCTCAGTGGGATATTTTGGAGAATGAACTATGCAGTGAAGAGAAAATAGTAAGATTCAGAAGAAATGATTCCTAGTCTGCTTTGGAGAAAACTGGGCATTTCGTAACATGCGTGATCAGCATGTAACCCAGGAGAGGCGTTTTGAGGTGAGTGGCACTCCCACGGGGGTGGCGGTGGGGCGGGTGTCATCAGAGTGTTAGACTCACTTGAAATTGAATAGAAACCTAGTTAAACAATTGTGTATTGAGTATTTTCACAAGACAGTACTTTCATAAATGTGATGTCGATATTAAGCATCTGAAACATAATTCAGTAGGAAACAATGGTCAGGAAACCTCATCTGGAAAACACTGAAAGTTACGGTTCTATTTGAGCCCTCAGCCAGAGTATTAAATCTGTTGCACTTTGTAAAAGTTGAAGAGCATGCTGGAAACATGCCAGTGGCAAACACTTAGTCAACACAAATACTAATAATCATCGGTAAATCATTAATTAGTAAATTACTGATAAGTATTAATCCCTAATAGTGTGCTTCCCATTTTGAACAGAAATCATTTGGTGGAGAGTCTCTGTGAAGGTAAAGAAGATCATCAATGTGGAGAAACCCTGAACCAGATTACAAATCTTACTGTGCATAAGGGTTATCCCACTGCAGTTCAGCCCTATAAATGCACTAAGTGTGGAAAAACCTTCAGGGATCATTCTTTCCAGAGGAATCAGCAAAGATGTCACCCTGGACACAAACCTTATCCATGTGAAGGATGTGGGCAAGCCTGCAGCTCTGTCTCGTGCCTAAATCCTCCTGGGGAAACAGACATTGTAGAGAAATGTGATAAACATCAGGATGCTGGGAGAGCATCTAAGAGGTACATGAAGAGTGACAGTAGTAAACAGTCTTTAGAGCGTAAGAAATCTGGAAAAGCTCTCACTTGCCTGCCATCTGTTCAGCGACATAAGAGAGGTCATTATGGATGGAAATCCACGTGTGTGAAGTATGTGGGAAATCCTTCAGTTATTATTCCCAGATTGCACGGCATGTGAGAACTCACACTGGAGAGAAACCCTATGAATGTAAAGAATGTGGGAAAGCTTTCACTCGCAGCACACAGTTTCGAGAACATGTGAGAATGCACACTGGAGAGAAACCCTATGAACGTAAGCAGTGTGGGAAAGCCTTCCCATATTGCAAATCCCTGCAAGGACACATGGGAATGCACACTAGAGAGAAGCCTTCTCATGTGTGTAATGAATGTGGAAAAGCCTTCCATTGTCCCAGGTACATTAGAAGGCACATAAAAAGACACAGTGGAATAAAACCCTATGAATGTACAGAATGTGGGAAAGCGTTCATTACTCCCTCATCCCTTCGAGAACATATGAGACCACACAGTGAAGAGAAGCCCTATCAGTGTCAGCATTGTGGAAAAGTCTTCAGGCTTCAGAGATCTCTGCAAGGACACATGATTACCCACAGTGATGAGAAACCCCATCAGTGTCAGCAGTGTGGGAAAGCCTTCAAATATCCCATATCTCTGAAAGGACACATGAAAACACACAGTAAAAAGAAACCGTGTGAATGTCAGCAGTGTGAAAAAGCCTACTGTTATCTCATATCCCTGCAAAGACACATGAAGACAGACACTGTGGGAAAACTTGAATCCAAGAATAGTGGGAAAGCCATAATTCTTTCTTAAAACTTAGAAGTGGGAGCAAAACAGTGTCAAGAATTTTTTTTTTTGCACCACATGGCTTGTGGGATCTTAGTTCCTCAACCAGGGATCAAACCCAGGCCCCCTGCAGTGGAAGCACGGAGTCCTAAGCACTGGACCACCAGGGAATTGCTGAGCAATCTTTTTTTTTTTTTTTTAACTTTGGGTTTGTTTATTTATTTATTTATTTATTTATTTATTTATTTATGGTTGTGTTGGGTCTTTGTTTCTGTGCGAGGGCTTTCTCTAGTTGCGGCAAGTGGGGGCCACTCTTCATCGCGGTGCGCGGGCCCCTCATTATCGCGGCCTCTCTTGCTGCAGAGCACAGGCTCCAGACGCGCAGGCTCAGTAATTGTGGCTCACGGGCCTAGTTGCTCCGCGGCATGTGGGATCTTCCCAGACCAGGGCTCGAACCCATGTCCCCTGCATTGGCAGGCAGACTCTCAAGCACTGCGCCACCAGGGAAGCCCCTGAGCAATCTTATGAATGGAAAAAATGTTGGAAAAATTTTTTTCCTTTGTAAGTGCCTTATCCTCAATACTGATCTCAGTATATTAATTTGTACTTCATGTTGCTGATCTGAACATGTACTAAATACCCCTCCATGTTTGTCTCTACCACTTACATTTTGTTATCTCTGAGTTTATATCATTGTACAATCATATAAAACTTGTCTCATTTCCATTAGAATGTCTTTGATACCAGGGGTGCTAAGTGGCTCTTGGTTTGTGATTTTTTTCATGTGCAACTTGTGATTTCTTTCATTTTTGATGAACAGATTTTTGATTCTTACTTTCCATTATGTTCCATTATGTTCCATTATGTTCCTAATATGTGATCATGATATGAGGCTGGCATTAATTAAATGTCTTTCCTTGTCCACTGTTAAGAGATACTGGAATCTCCTGAATCAATATTTACCCTCTCCTTAAGTCTTCATTACTGAAAGGTGTGTCTTCCAAGTTGTTTGTTGCTAGCAGATACCGTATATGTGTTCCTCCCAGAAATTAGTAATTGTGGAAGGTCATGGAAGATGACAGGCTTATCTGATTATGTTCATAATCTGACCTCTGTTCATGTCCATGATCTTGGTTGCAAATTGAACACAATACATCGAGCTAAGAAGAGCGACCTGAGGGACTTCCCTGGCGGTCCAGTGGTTAAGACTCCGAGCTTCCAATGCAGGGGGTGCGGGTTCGGTCTCTGCTCGGGGAACTAGGATCCCACATGCTGTGTGGCCACCACCGCCCGACAAAAAAAAAAGTAAAAAAAAAATAAGAGCGACCTGGTGGTGTGAAGATGAAAGCTCCTGTCCAGATTGTTCTACTGAACTGTGTTGTCATCTTGGGTAAGGTGGGAAACTATATCCAGAGTCCTTCTGTTAGTGGTTCTGAGTTACAGTTCTTGAGAAGAGGAAGATGCATGAGGTCTGGAAAGCAGAAGTGAGGAAGCCATGATTCTTTTTTTTAATTTTATTATTGTATTGGCCAAAAAGTTCGTTCGGTTTTAAGTAAAAATAGAAAGTATCACATTTTTCATTTTCACCAAGAATTTTATTGAACAATGTATTCACTAACTGAACGAACTTTTTGGCCAAACCAATATCATTATTATTATTTTTTTGGCTGCAGCACTTGGCATGCAGGATCTTAGTTCCCTGACCAGGGATTGAACTCTCGCCCCCTTCAGTGGAAGCATGGAGTCTTAACCACTGGACCGCCAGGGAAGTCCCCAAGGAAACAGCCTACTGGCCCTGAGTTCTAGCACAGTTTTCTGACTTCTGGCTCTGCCCATAGGGAAGAGCTACAACTACACATATATTTGATGAGCAGTGTGAGTCCCCATAAATCCTTGCCTGAATTTCTCATCTGGTCTCGTTTCAATTTCTATTGATTAGAGAGTCCAAGGACCCAGGTCAATAACCATACTGGCAGAAAAACAGACACATACATAAATGGAACAGAATAGAGAGCTCAGAAATAAATACAATGTAAGGTCAATTAATGTAGGAAAAAAGACAGAAGAATATACAATGGGGAAAAGACAGCCTCTTCAATAAATAGTGTTGGGAAAACTGGCACCTACATGTAAGAGAATCAAACTGGACTTTTCTCACGCCATATATATATATATATATATATATACACACACACACACACACACACACACAGACATACATACGCACACACACACATATATGTAAAGACTTTGTACAACTCAATATGAACAAAAAAAACCCACTTAAAAAATGTGCACAAGACCTAAATAGACATTTTTCCAAAGAAGACATACAGATGGCCAACAGACACATGAAAAGCTGCTCAACATCACTAATCAGGGAGATGCACATTATAACCACAGTGAGATGACACCTGTCAATGACACCTGTCAGAATGGCTATTATCAAAAAGACCACCAATAACAAGTGTTGTGAAGCATTTGGAGAAAAGTGTAACCTAGTGCACTGTTGCTGGGAATATCAATTGCTGCAGCCATTATGGAAGACAACATGGAGTTTCTTAAAAATAGAACTACTGTACGATCCAGCAATCCCACTTCTGGGCATTTTTTGAAGAAAACAAAAACAGTAATTCAAAAATACATATGCACCCCTATGTTCATTGCAGCATTATTTACAATGGCGAAGGTACAGAGGCAACCTCAATATCTCAAAAGAAGCGTGGATAGAGAAGATGGTGCATGTATGTACAGTGGAATAGTACTCAGCCATAGAAAAGAATGAAATTTTAGCATTTGGGACAACATATATGGCACTAGAGGGTATTCTAAGTGAAATAACTCAGGCAGAGAAAGGCAAATGCTATGTGGTTTCACTCATGTGGAATGAAGAAAACAAAACATGGAGAGTCATAACAAAACAGAAATAGACTCAGATACAGAGAAACAAGTGGTCGTCAGAATGGAGGGTAGTAAGGAGAATGAGTGAAATAGGTGAGGGAGATGAAACAAACTTCCAGTCCTTTTAAAGTCAGTCAGTCCCAGGGATGTAATATACAGCATTTATAGAGTCAGTCATATTGTATGGTGGGAATTCCCTGGCAGTCCAGTGGTCAGGACTCCACACTTTCACTGCTGAGGGCCTGGGTTCTACCCCTAGTTGGGGAACTAAGATCCTGCAAGCTATGTGGTGCGGGTCACGGAAAAAAAAAAAAAAGTGAAGATTTCTTCCCTGAACTAATTAATGCAGTTTTTAAAAAAAAAGTGTGATATTGGTGGCTGTGAGCAGAGTGGGGCTTCTGACAGGGCACCAACCCAAGTGGGATGTCACATGTACATTGTCTGGTTTGTGATGTCATGGATGCTTATATCATAATATTTCTGTCAAATGTATATATATATTTTTTTAACTTTATTTATTTATTTATTTATGGCTGTGTTGGGTCTTCGTTTCTGTGCGAGGGCTTTCTCTAGTTGCGGCAAGTGGGGGCCACTCTTCATCGCGGTGCGCGGGCCTCTCACTATCGCGGCCTCTCTTGTTGCGGAGCACAGGCTCCAGACGCGCAGGCTCAGTAATTGTGGCTCACGGGCCTAGTTGCTCCGCGGCATGTGGGATCTTCCCAGACCAGGGCTCGAACCCGTGTCCCCTGCATTGGCAGGCAGATTCTCAACCACTGTGCCACCAGGGAAGCCCCAAATGTATACTTTTTGCATTTTTATTCATGTGTGTTTTAGTAAAATACTATGATGTCAATTAATATAACTCACCACAGTAGCACCATAACCCATACAAAAAAAACACACTATCTCAAGTTTTCTCAATAGATGTGGAAAAACATTTTATACTAGTCAACATTTATGAATGACTAATTTCTTAATAATTTATGATGAAGGCAAGTTGTAATTATAGGGGAATAGTCTTAGTTCAGGCATACAAAAATGGGGTCAGGCAGCCATCGAGGATCTGGTCTTAGATAGGTCCCTGCTCCACTGTTAACTTGAACTTTCTTTGAACATGAGCAGACCCAAGAACACGACCAGTTTTATTCAGAACACAATTCACCAATCTGAGACCTTATGTTCTCAAGGTCCCCCTTTGGAACTATGTAACAATTTCAGACCCCAACACATCCTTGCTTAAGAAGCACCCTTACTTCTTGCCGGATCTAATTATAATTTTTGACAAACAACTTATGTAACTAAGTGTGGCCTTGCAGTTTTGCCTTTATAAGCTTCCTCCATTTTGTAGTCAGGCAAAATCCAATTCAAGTGCTTCTTTTTTTTTTTTTTTTAATATTTATTTATTTATTTGGGTGTGCTGGGTCTTAGTTGCGGCATGCATGTGGCATCTAGTTCCCTGACCAGGGATCAAACCTGAGCCCCCAGCACTGGGAGTGCAGAGGCTTTTTTTAAAAAAATAAAGTAAACAAATGTATGTTTGTTTATTTATTTATTTATTTATTTATGGCTGCGTTGGGTCTTCATTGCTACATGTGGGCTTTCTCTAGTTGCGGCGAGCAGGGGCTACTCTTCGTTGCGGTGCGTGGGCTTCTCATTGCGGTGGCTTGTGGAGCACGGCCTCTAGGTACACGGGCTTCAGTAGTTGTGGCACGCAGGCTCAGTAGTAGTAGCTTGTGGGCTCTAGAGCGCAGGCTCAGTAGTTGTGGCACACAGGCTTAGTTGCTCTGCGGCATGTAGGATCTTCCCGGACTAGGGCTCGAATCCATGTCCCCTGCATTGGCAGGTGGATGCTTAACCACTGCGCCACCAGGGAGGTCCCTCAAGCGCTTCTTGAATCTGCATCTCCCAGGCTGCAGTCCTAACAAATCCCAAATCAATGCCTCTGTATTTTAATCAGGCCTCTGTTTCTGAAATATTGGTTAGTAAGGAATAGATGAGAACTGCCAATTGGCAAAAGGTCACTTGTCTAATAAAATTACACACAAACCAAGAATACCCGTAGTCCTGCCCCCGTCAGCAGTCTACTGGATATCCTAGCCAGTGCCATAAGAAATAGGTACAAGAATTATAAAGCAAGAAAAAAGTAACTTATTTTGTTTCATAGGTGAAACAATTGTGTATATAGAACCTCAAAAGTATATAAGGGAACCATAGGAAAAAAGACGATTAACAGGTTTTCTGGATGCAAACTCAATATAAAAATAAACATCATGGGCTTCCCTGGTGGTGCAGTGGTTAAGAATCTGCCTGCCGATGCAAGGGACACGGGTTCAAGCCCTGGCCCGGGAAGATACCACATGCCACGGAGCAACTAAGCCCGTGCACCACAATTACTGAGCCTGAGCTCTAGAGCACGTGAGCCACAACTACTGAGCCCACGTGCCACAACTACTGAAGCCCACGTGCCTAGAGCCCGTGCTCTGCAACAAGAGAAGCTACTGCAATGAGAAGCCCGCGCACCACAACGAAGAGTAGCTCCCGCTCACCACAACTAGAGAAAGCCCGCGCAGCAACGAAGACCCAACACAGACAACAACAACAACAAAAATGTCATTACATTTCTAATCACTATGGAAAAGAGGTTGAGGATTTAATTTAAAAGATAATGTGTCCAAAAGTAGAAATGACACTCGTGTCAAAATAAGTCTAATGAAAGATTGAACCTAATGTAAAAAATGTAGGATTATATTGAATGACATCAAACTAAATAAATGGAAAGGTAAAGCATGTTCTAAGAAAGGAGAGAGCAGTATCACCGTGATGTCAATTCTTCACAAATGGCTATAGTGTCTTCATAAAATCCCTTTTTTCTACAATCAGTGTTTCTTAGAACTTCACAAATCTCACTTCTAAGCTTTACAAATAAGAACAAATGTTTAGTAGTAGCAGTGTTTTTCTAAACAACGTTGGGGGGTGGTTAATTAAAATGATCAAGGATTAAAAACTTACGTTGGTAGCTTAATTATGAAAATATGAAAGTAAAGTATGTTCCCATAGGAATCGATGATTACCATTTAAAAGAGTGATATACCTTAAACTTCATGGGCTTTCACATTAAAAATTTACCTAGGGACACCTGCTTTACCAGGAGCTTCTTTCCAGTTCCAGGAGTTGAAAGTGTCTGATGAGAATCCCATCCCCACCCCGCGGGCTATCCTGGGTAACCCAGTGAATGAAGGAAACACAGGGATAAATCTATGAACTTGGATTTCATAATGATTTCTTAATATGACACCAAAGGCACAAGCAACACAAGAAAAAATAAATTGGACATCATCAAAATTAAAATCTCTTGTGCATCAAAGGATACTGGAAAGACATCCCTACAGAATAGAACATATTTGCAAAACATAAATGTGATAAGGTTTTATTGTCCAGAGCACATTAAAAAGCCTAACATGTCAATCACAAAAATGCAAACAACTCAATTAAAAAACGGGCCAAGGAGTGAAACAGACATTTATCCAAGGATAACATACTAATTAGCCAATAAAGACATGAAAATATTCATCACTAATCATCAGGGAAATGCAAGTCAAAACCACAATGAGATAACCACTTTGCAACCACCAGGATGGGTAGAATCAAAAAATCAGAAATGTCAAGGATATGGAGAAATTAGAACCCTGTACACTGCTGGTGGGAATGGAAAATGGTGCAGCCACTGCAGGTAAGATGTTGGTAGTTCCTCAGAAAGTTAAACATACAATTAGCCTATGACCCAACTATTCCACTCCTGCCTTTACTGAAACAGATGCTCAAATACGTGTACATGAATGCTGGTTGCAGTACTATTTAAAATAGCTAAAGGGTGAAACATTCCAAATGTCTCTCAGTGGATGAATGGATAAAGTGTAACCTGTACATAAGATGAGAATAGTCACAAAAAGGAAGGAAGCTCTGATACATGCTGCAACGTGGATGAACCTTGAAAACATGCTGAGGAAAAAATCAGGCAGAAAAGGCCAATATTGTATGATTTATATACATCTATAAGATCCAGAATAGGCAAATCTAGAGTCAGAAAACATTTTAGTGGTGACCAGGTGGTAGAGTTATCATGGCTATTACTGCTTTTAATTCTTTTTCAATGGCGATATAACTCACATACCATAACGTTCACTCTTTTAAGTGTAAAACTCACTGTGCTTTGTATGTCGCTCACCTGTGCAACCATCACTCTATAATCTGAAAAAGGAAATAATAGCTTTTAACGTTTCACATTTCACATGGACTGACTAAAGCCTGATCTGACATAAATTTCCTTGTAGTGTAAAATGCACACCTGAGGTCTGTGGCCTCTCACACCTGTGGCTGTGCTGAGACCAGTCCTGCACGGAGTCTGGGGCCTGGGGGTCCGAATTCCCACGGGGCAAAGGACCCTGGCTGAGGGCTGCTGACCTCCAGCCCAAGAGATGGGGAAGGGGATGGAAGGCGGGCCCTCCCCGTGTCAAAGGTCACCTGTGGGACAGAGCCTGACCCTTCGTTGCACGCGGTGACGTCACTGAGTTTTTGTTCTTAAACAAAGGGCACAGACCCAGGATGACCTCGCAACGGGCCGACCCCTGACCCCGAAGGTCACCAGAACAGCAACCCCTGCGCTGTCCCATTCTCGTTCTTCCAGTCTCCGCTCCGGACAGGGGCGCTCCGCAAGGAAACTAAGTCAGGACATCCAGGTCCAGCAGGAGGACGACGAGGGGCCGCCGAGTGGCGGGCGGACGGCGAGTCCGCCTTGCTGTGAGGGGTTTCCACTCGGAGACACGTCCCGGGCTGGCGATTCTAGGTCCCGGGAAGGAGGCCACGTAGGTACGGTCTGAGGCCGACAACACGTGACCTCAGCCGGCCTTTTGCTCGGGTTCCCAGGGAGTCCGTGGTGCTGTCCAATTAGGGACGGAGGGGGCGGGGCCTGGGGTACTAACCTCTCATCTGAAAGTAGGGGCTGGAGAGCTGCCCAATCAAGGGTCAGGGGAGAATTTGGAAACCCGCCAATCAGGGCGTGGAGTCACGGAACTCCGTCCAATCAGGTAGCGGGTCCCAAGAGCACCGTCCAATTAGGGTCGGGGGCGGGCGCAATTTCGGCCCGCGTTGCCGGGGCTCTTGTACCTCTGCTGCGCTGGTGCGCACGCCGAGCTCGTGCGCACGCCGAGCTCGTGCGCACGCCGAGCTCGTGCGCGCCTGACCCGCGCAGTCCCAGGTGTACGCTCCCCATCGCTCTCACCTGCCCAAATCTCGGGGCCGCTGGCATAACGCCGGGGAGAGCTCAGAGCGAGGCGGAGATGGTGAGTGCCCGAGCCGGGGCCGGAGACCAGGAGGGGCTGGTTCGAACCCGCAAGGAACCCGCTGGAAGCTGACGGGGTCCCTTGTCTCCCTCCCCGCTCCCCCTGCTAGTCTCCACCCCAGTAAGCCCTCCGCCCCGGGGTGCGGTCTTGGCGTCCTGTACCGTCCCCACACGGGGGTCCCTCCCCGAGTCCTTTGCTGGGTGGGGTCGGAGGGAGGACAGGACTTGGGGAGGGCGGTTGGGGTGGCTGCAGGGGACCCGCCCTGGACCTGACGGTTCTGCTTTCACTCTGGCCTCAGTTTTCAGTAAAGGTAAAATAATGGATCCTTTCCCCCTCTCCTTCCACTTAGAGTAGTAAGTTCCTCAGGTCTGTTTTTGGTCTCCTGGCGCGGAGCGTGTTGTTCCGACTCGTGTTCTGGGAAGGGTCTCAGGAATGTCCTATCTTCCACTGCAGTTGTGGGGAAAATGCAGAAATTTCTCTGGAATTAATTGAAGAAACCTCAGCTAAAGTTGGAGTGGAAATGGGCCTATAGGGAGAGCTCTCTGTGTCCCCCTCCCTCTCCCCAAGCTTCATCAATTACTCCAAACAGGTAGAGACCACCCTCTACATCTCCAACCGGAAGGCGCATCTTACTACCCAGCAGAAAGAAGAAAACCTCTCTGGGCCAGGACAGCCCAGCCACTGAGAAGCCTCCATATTTTGGACGCCCAGCTCCTCCAATGGACTCCTCGGTTATTACAGCCCTTCCAAACTACTCCGTTTCCCTGTAATAGTAAGCGCCCCTTCATTATTCTCTGGATTTGCCGGTGGTCCGTCATAGATTACAATTACTCCCTCTATTCCTGAACTCACTTTTGCTGGTAAGATAAATGGCTATTACATTGTTAAACTTGACAGTACACTGAAATAAGGTCGACAAAGAGGCGGATTCATGTCTTTATAAAAATAATAGTGACTCTTCCATACAAGGTACAGAAGAGTTCCTGACGCTCTGGTCCTGTTCCATTTCCTGTTAACACATGTGGCATTCAGATTAATGAAAATTCTGTAAAATGTGACCTGTAAAAGCAACTAGTGTTTAATTCTGATTAATTTACAAACGGTGTGTTACCATGAGGGTATTAGCTGATAACTGTTACCAACCTGGGTTCTTGGAGCCCTTAATCAGTAGAGATTGATCAGGCCAGGTGAGGAGTTCAGGCAAGGTTTTATTGAGGTTCCTGCTACAGCACGAGGGAGCGAGAACAAGTAACTGGTGCCTTTGCTGGATCCAGGAGGAGGGGCGGGTTGGTCCCTTAAACGGGGTGAGGGTGAGGGTAGGTGGGTGGGTCGGGCCGGAGGGGTGGCTTAGATGGTCTGGCCACCCCCTTGGTGGTGCCGTGTGCGGGGATCATGCACAGGACCCTGCTTTTGCTCCCGTACCTCGGAAGTGGCAGTTGGGTTTTGGCCTTTTTGTATCTTGTTGGTCTTAATTTGCCCCCACTGCGCATGCGTGCAGTTATTTTTAGTCCCTTAGAGTTTCTTTGCATCTGTTGCTGGAGGAGATGGTTGGCCAGGTGCAAGCACTGCAGCAAAGGGTCCCGGTTCCCAGCCTGTCTTCAATACCTGTCTTCTGAAAGGAATAAGCAGGATCCAGTTATTAAAGCCGTAAAAGTGCCCTAGAATTTCCCCCCTTTACGTTATCCGTGAACACAGGTGGAAGCAGGGATCCTACAGGCTCCCATTCACACTCTGGGGGGAGGGTCTTTGTCTCCTGTAAATGACCCACGGAGCTTGAAGCAGGGGCATCACCTGGGGTGGGGGACAAGCTGAGCGCAAAGCTGAGCCTGCGAGGGAGGTGAAGGGAGGTGCCCTGGGGTCTTGCTGCCCCCCTCACCCCATGCAGGTGGCCTCCAGACCATGGAACTACCACAGGAGGAGCTGTCGATGCCATGATCACGAGGGGAGGGGATCCGATTCCAGTAGTGCTGGGGGAAGTGTGTCCTCTCTGAGGTGTTCTGTGCTTGCCCTGGGGCTGTTCTTAAATCGTGTGACTTTTGCATTAAGTTAGTGATGCCAAAATAATCTTGGCTCCCTCTGCACCGATGCGGAACAGAAATATGGAGACAGTTTTGAGGAAAAGAAAGAATAACTTGATTCTTTGCCAGGCAAAGTGGGGAACACAGTAGGCTAGCGCCTCAAGAACTGTGACCCCCTCGAGAGGGTAGAAGTTTTTTATACTCAGGACTCTCGGTCTGGGGTAGGTGATAAGGATCAAAGTTGTGAAGGTCTTGCATTTTTTTCTTGCATTATTTCAAAATGGTCACAGCTGGCATTAGGCAGCCTGGCAACCGGGTCTGGTGTCCCTGAAGTTATAGGCCTGTGACTTTTCTGAAATAAAGAGCGCTACAAGGGAGTGTAGGGGGAGAAGAGTGCCGGGTGCAGAGTGTAATTCATGTGGATTCCTAGAGTAATCAGCTTTGTGAAGGCCAAGTCTAGCTACAAGTGTTTCTTAGTAGTAACAGCTGAAGAATAACCAAGGTTGCTTATCTCTTTCAGGCCCGTTTAGCTGGTCTGTGCCTAAGCCCATTTGCTTGTTTGTGTTTTGCTGCAACATTAGTAATAACAATATAAACACCTGTGGACTCACCCCCAGGTGTACAGGTAGGCCCTGGTACCTGTTGGCATCTCTGCATCCTGTGCTTCTCCCACATCTTCTCTCCCTCCTGTTGCCAAGGTGACCTCTGTCCCGATTCTTCGTTATTATTCATACCTTTACCATCTCTTATCACCAAGCATTGTGTCGTCTGATTTTGCCCCTTCAGTTTCCAAGAAGTGAACGTTAGTTCGTAAATCACCAGTAATGTCACACAGAAGTTTCTTTGGGGTTTCTCAGCCCTAGTCTGTTCCACACGTGCTGGTGTCTGAGGCTCAGCTCTCCCCATTGACTCCTGTGTTCCAGTGCCTTTGCTGCCTGGGTTCTTCCAAGTGTTTTTTTTTTTTTTTGGCTGCACCATGGCTTGTGGGATCTTAGTTCCCAGGCCCCCTGCAGTAGAAGCACAGAGCCCTAACCTCTGGATTGCCAGGGAATTCCCAAAGTGCATTTTTTGATTAGTTAGCAATGCTGCGACAGTCATTCTTGTTTTTATCTCCAAGTGCGAGATGTGACTTGAGTTTCTGCACTTCAGAGAAAGAAGCGTGGCTTTGTAGCTTATGGATAAGTTTAAATTTACTCAGAAAATGCTGCTCATGTCTGGAGTGTATTCTTGCCCGCCTGTTTATTTCTTCCCTGTGGTCCCCATCGCTGAGTGACCTCGATAAATGTTTGTCCACCTCGAGTGAGAGCCAGGGTCTCTTCATGGTTACGTAGGGTTCTTACCGGACGAGGGTGTGGTGGTTCATCTTCTGTGTGATGTGTGTATTTGTATGTTTATTGATTTCTTCAGTTTTCTTTAGATGCTCTGGGCATGAATCCTTTTTCGGTTGCAGGCACTGCCAATATTTTCTCCCCGTGTGTGGTTTATCTTTTCATCCCCTTTATTCTGTGCTGGTGAATGGACTCAAGGTTAACAGAAATGAATTGGTCAATCTCCTCCTTTGTAGCTTCTTTTTTATTTTCCTTATGTAAGGAAAATCTGTATACAGAAGTCGTGGGACACTTGCCTTTAACTTCTTCTGAAAGTACTTCCCTGGCGGTCCAGTGGTTAAGACTCCGTGCTTCCACTGCAGGGGGTGTGGGTTTGATCCATGGTCAGGAAACTAGGATCCCTCATGCCTCGGGGCTCGGCCAATAACCCCCCCAAAAATCTGCATTAAATGGATTATTATACATGACATTGACAGTGTTACCCACCCCCCTACCCCACCCGCCTGTAGACAGCCGTTTGTCATCGCCCTGTGGGCCAGTGCCTGCCCTGGAGGAGATTCCTGCCCCATGTCCATTCTTTCCCCAGGTCTGTGAGTCCCTCCTCCTGCTAATGCTGTGTGGCCCCAACTACTGTCCGGACTTAAGTGCTTTAATGTGTTTTAGGGAAAGTTCTTCCACCTTGTTCTGTAGGAAACTTGGCTATTCTTAGACATTTGGCTCTCATTTCAGTTTTTAGAAGTAGTTTTTCATAAACAAACCATAAAACCCGACCTGGTTTTGGACGTAATGGAATTTCGTGAACACTCTGCATCTGTTTGGGAGAGTTGCTATCATGACGGCACTGCGTCTCTTTTCCGAGAACACGCGCTCTCTCTTCCTTTCTACTTTGATGTGGTTCGGTAACACTTCATAATTTTCCCATTAAGATCGTTTCAGGGACTTCACTGGCGGTCCAGCGGTTAAGACTCCGAGCTTCCACTGCAGGGGGCCCGGGTTTGATCTCTGGTCGGGGAACTAAGATCCCGCAAGCCAAGTGGTGCGGCCGAAAAGAAAAAAAAGATCATTTTATGTCCTTCATTAGAGATTGCCTTGGAACAAACTACAGCTCTCCGCACCGTGTCTGTCTGTTTTACTTTCACACAGAACATTTCACTTCTGATACTTCTGGTCACCAGAGCTATAAGCGTTTCCCAGACCCAGCAGTTCTGTGACACCAACCAGGTGTCCTACAACCCAACTCAGTTCTGACACCGTCCACCTGGAGACAGTGTCAGACCCCACAGGTTAAGGGCTCAGTCCCTAAGGTCCGTCCCTCCCACGTTAGATGCTAATCGAAAGTAGTTGGTCCCTAGGTTGCCCACAGCTTTTGTCTGACTTGGTTACAGATCAGAGTTTCCCATAACCCCCTTCTCAGGTTCAGTTAATTTGCTAGAGTGGCTCTCAGAACTCAGGGAAACATTTGCATATGTTTACCAGTTTAGTGAAGGATATGATAAAAGATACACACGGATGTCCAGATGACGAGATACACAGGGCGAGGTCTGGGAGGGTCCCCAGTGCAGGAGCTTCTATGCCCGAGGACTTGGGGTGTGTCACCCTCCTGGTGTGGATGTGTTCACCTTGAAGCTCTCAGAACCCCCTGCTATTGGGATTTTATGGAGGCTTCTTCACACAGGTGTGATCACTTATTCACTCCGTTTCCAGCCCCTGGCCCCTCTCTGGAGGTTGGGGGTTGGGGCTAAAAAGCCCAAGCTTCCAATCATGGCGCGGTCTTTCTGCTGACCAGCCCCATCCAGGAGCCCACCCAGTTGCCTCCACAGAACAAAAGATGCTCCTGGTGTTCTTATTGCTTAGGAATTTACAAGGGTTTTAAGAGCTCTGTGCCAGGAACCAGGGGTAGAGATCAATATATAAATTTTGTATTATTTTGCAGACATACTTTAGGACTTAAAGTTTCTAACAAATTAAAAAGGTGCCATTAAAGTTAGTTTTAATAGTCTAGGCTATCTTCTAAAAATGTCTTTTAGCTGCTGTTACTAGTGATTCACAATGCACCAAGATCTGTTTTTGTATTGCATTTCTGAAAACTTACCAAAAACCCTACACTCTGATTATAAGCTTATTCTCTGATTCAACTTCTTTGTGCATCTTCCATATGTAATACTTTGAATTATTTCATGTTGGACTGTATTTGATTTACAATGTGATAGTTTCAGATGTACAACACAGTGATTCAGTTATACAAATACATATATCTATTCTTTTTCAATTTCTTTTCCCATTTAGGTTATTATGGAATATATATTTTTAAATTTTATTTATTTATTTTTGGCTGCGTTGGGTCTTCGTTGCTCCGCGGCATGTGGGATCTTCCCGGAGCAGGGCTCGAACCCGTGTCCCCTGCATTGGTAAGTGGATTCTTAACCACTGCACCACCAGGGAAGCCCTATTATGGAATATTGAGTAGAGTTCCCGGTGGTTTTGTTGGTTCTCGTTGGTTATCTATTTTATATATAGTAGTGTGTGTATTTTTAAAAATTAATTATTTTTTATTGGAGTATAGTTGCTTTACATTGTTGTGTGAGAGTACTGTGTGTATGTTAATCCCAAGCTCCTAATTTATCCCACCCCCCAGGTTTACCCTTTGGTAACCTTAAGTTTGTTTTCGAAATCTGTGAATCTGTTTCTGCTTTGTAAATAAGTTCATGTGTATCATTTTTTCAAATAAGATCCAACATATGAGTGTTATCATATATTTGTCTTTCTCTGTCTGACTTACTTGACTTAGTATGACAGTCTCTAGGTCCATCCATGTTGCTGCAAATGGCATTATTTCATTCTTTTTAATGGCTGAAAAATTCCATTGTATATAGGTACCACATCTTTATCCATTCATCTGTTGACGGACATTTAGGTTGCTTGCATGTCCTGGCTATTGTCAACAGCACTGCAGTGAACACTGGGGTGATGTATTCTTTCAAAGCATGGTTTTCTCCAGATATATGCCCAAGAGTAGGATTGCTGGATCATATGGTAGCTCTATTTTAAGTTTTCTAAGGTACCTCCATACTGTTCTCCATAGTGGCTGTACAAATTTACATTAATACCAACAGGGTAGGAGGGTTCCCTTTTTTCCACACCCTCTCCAGCATTTATTATTTGTAGACTTTTTGATGATGGCTATTCTGACTGGTGTGAGGTGGTATCTTTGCATTTCTCTAATAATTAGCAATGTTGAGCATCTTTTCATGTGCCTCTTGGCCATCTGTATGTCTTCTTTGGAGAAATGTCTATTTAGGTCTTCTGCCTATTTTTTTTTTTAAGATTTTTTTTTTGATGTGAACCATTTTTAAAGTCTTTATTGAATTTGTTACAATATTGCTTCTGTTTTGTGCCTTGGTTTTTTTGGCCACAAGGCATGTGGGATCTTAGCTCCCCGACCAGGGATCGAACCCACCCCCCTGCATTGGAAGGCGAGGTCTTAACCACTGGACTGCCAGGGAAGTCCCTTTCTGCCTATTTTTTGATTGGGTGTTTGTTTTTTTGATATTGAGCTGCATGAGCTGTCTGTAAATATTGGAGATTAATCCCTTGTTGGCTGCATCGTTTCTAAATATTTTCTCCCATTCTGTGGGTTGTCTTTTTGTTTTGTTTATGGTTTCCTTTGCTGTGCAAAAGCTTTTGAGTTTGATGAGGTCCCGTTTGTTTATTTTTGTCTTTATTTTCATTACTGTAGGAGATGGATCAAAAAAGATATTGCTGCGATTTATGTCAAAGAGTGTTCTGCCTATGTTTTCCTCTAAGAATTTTATAGTGTCCGGTCTTACATTTAGGTCTTTAATCCATTTTGAGTTTATTTTTGTGTATGTTGTTAGAGAATGTTCTAATTTCATTCTTTTACATGCAGCTGTCCAGTTTTCCCAGCACCACTTACTGAAGAGACTGTTTTCTCCATTGTATATTCTTGCCTCCTTTGTTGTAGATTAATTGACCATAGGTGCGTGGGTTTATCTCTGGGCTTTCTATCCCGTTCCATTGATCTATATTTCTGTTTTTGCATCAGTACCACGCTGTCTTGATCACAGTAGCTCCGTAGTATAGTCTGAAGTTAGGGAGCCTGATTCCTCCAGCTCCATTTTTTGTTGACCCAAAGATTGCTTTGGCTATTTGGGGTCTTTTGTGTTTCCATACAAATTAAAAATTTTTTGTTCTAGTTCTGTGAAAAATGCCATTGGTAATTAGTTCTGTGAAAAATGCCATTGGTAATTTGATAGGGATTGCATTGAATCTGTAGATTGCCTTGGGTAGTATAGTCGTTTTGACAATATTGATTCTGTCAATCCAAGAAAATGGTATATCTTTCCATCTGTTTGTGTCATGTTCAGTTTCTTTCATCAGCATCTTATAGTTTTCAGAATACAGGTCTTGGCCTCCTTAGGTAGGTTTATTCCTAGGTATTTTATTCTTTTTGATGCGATGGTAAATGGAATTGTTTCCTTAATTTCTCTTTCTGCTCTTTTGTTGTTAGTGTATAGAAATGCAACAGGTTTCTGTGTATTAATTTTGTATCCTGCAACTTTACTGAATTCCTTGATGAGCTCTAGTAGTTTTCTGTAGCATCTTTATGGTTTTCTATGTATAGTATCATGTCATCTGCAAAGAGTGACAGTTTTACTTCTTCTTTTCCTTTTATTTCTTTTTCTTCTCTGATTGCCATGACCAGAACTTCCAAAACTATGCTGAGTAAAAGTAGCGAGAGTGGACATCCTTGTCTTGTTCCTGATCTTAGAGGAAATGCTTTCAGCTTTTCACCATTGAGTGTGATGTTAGTTGTGGATTTGTCATATATGGACTCCATTATGTTGAGGTATGTTCCCTCTATGCCCACTCTCTGGAGAGTTTTGATCATAAATCAGTTTTGAATTTTGTCAAAAACCTTTTCTGTATCTATTGAGATGATCAGATGGTTAAAGTGGTGTATCACAGTGATCGATCTGCAGATATTGAAGAATCCTTATATCCCTGGGGTAAATCCCACTTGATCATGGTG
Organism: Eubalaena glacialis; assembly: GCF_028564815.1. Lineage (NCBI taxonomy): Eukaryota > Metazoa > Chordata > Mammalia > Artiodactyla > Balaenidae > Eubalaena > Eubalaena glacialis. The sequence continues at coordinate 184,453,833 of NC_083719.1, read as the reverse complement.
TATGATCCTTTTAATGTGTTGTTGGATTTGGTTTGCTAGTTTTTTTTTGTTTTCTTTTTTTTTGGCCATGCTGCGTGGCTTATGGGGTTTTAGTTCCCTGACCAGAGATCGAACCCAGACCCTCAGCAGTGAGAGCATGGAGTCCTAACCCCTGGACTGCCAGGGAATTCCCACGGTTTGCTAGTATTTTGTTGAGGATTTTTGTGTGTGTGTTCACCAGTGATATTGGCCTGCAATTTTCTTTTTGTTGTGGTATCTTTGTCTGGTTTTTGTATCAGAGTGGTGGTGGTCTCATAAAATGAGTTTGGGAGTGTTCCTTCCTTTGCAGTGTTTTGGAATAGTTTCAGAAGCATAGGCATTAACTCTTCTCTAAATTTTGACAGAATTCACCTGTGAAACAGTCTTGTCCTGGACTTTTGTTTGTTGGGAGTTTTTAAATCACAGTTTCAGTACTTGTGATTTTCCTGTTCATATTTTCTATTTCTTCCTAGTTCAGTCTTGGGAGATTGTACTTTTCTAAGAATTTGTCCATTTCTTCTAGGTTGTCCATTTTATTGGCATTTAGTTGCTTGTAGTAGTCTCTTATGATCCTTTGTATTTCTGTGGTGTCTGTTGTAACTTCTCCATTTTCATTTCTAATTTTTTTGATTTGAGCCCTCTCCATTTTTTTCTGGATGAGTCTGGCTAAAGGTTTATCAGTTTTGTTGTTTATCTTTTGAAAGAACCAGCTTTTAGTTTCATTGATCTTTTCTATTACTTTCTTTGTCTCTAATTTCATTCATTTCTGCTCTGATCTTGATGATTTCTTTCCTTCTACTAACTTTGGGTTTTGTTTGTTCTTCTTTCTCTAGTTGCTTTAGGTGTAAGGTTAGGTTGTTTATTTGATATTTTTCTTGTTTCCTGAGGTACAACTGTATTGCTGTAAACTTCCTTCTTAGAACTGTTTTTGCTGCGTCCTGTAGGTTTTGAATCGTGTTTTCGTTTTCATTTGTCTCTAGGTATTTTTGATTTTTGCTTTGATTTCTTCAGTGATGCATTGGTTGTTTAGTAGCATATTGTTTAGCCTGTATGTGTTTGTGCTTTTTACAGGTTTTTCTTGTTGAATTATAATCTCATAGCATTGTGATCGGAAAAGATGCTTGATATGATTTCAGTTTCATAAATTTACCGAGGCTTGCTTTGTGGCTCAGCATGTGTTCTATTTTGGAGAGTGTTCCATGTGCACTTGAGAAGAATGTGTATTCTGCTGCTTCTGGTTGGAATGCTCTATAAATATCAATTAAGTCCATCCGATCTAGGGACTTCCATGGTGGCGCAGTGGTTAAGAATCCGCCTGCCAATGCAGGGGACACGGGTTTGAGCCCTAGTCTGGGAAGATCCCACATTCTGTGGAGCAACTAAGCCCATGCACCACAACTACTGAGCCTGTGCTCTAGAGGCTGTGAGCCACAACTACTGAGCCCATGTGCCACAACTACTGAAGCCCCCGCGCCTAGAGCCCGTGCTCCACAACAAGAGAAGCCACTGCAGTGAGAAGCCTGTGCATCACAGTCAAGAGTAACCCCCGCTCGCCGCAACTAAAGAAAGCCCACGCACAGCAATGAACACCCATTGCAGCCAAAAATAAATAAATAAATAAGCACTAAAAAGACTCAATGTATAAATAAATAAATAAAAAATAAGTCCATCTGGTCTAATATGTCATTTAAGGCCTATGTTTCCTTATTGGTTTTCTGTCTGGATGATCTGTCCATTGATGAAAGTGGGGTGTTAAAGTTCCCCACTATTATTGAGTTACTGTTAATTTCTTCTTTGATGGCTGTTAGCATTTGCCTTATGTATTGAGGTGCTCCTCTGTTGTATGCATATATATTTACAATTGTTATATCTTCTTCTTAGATTGATCCCTTGATTATGTAGTGTCCTTTTTTGTCTCTTGTAACAGCTTTTATTTTAATGTCTGTTCCGTCCGATACGAGTATTGCTACTCCAGCTTTCATTTGATTTCCATTTGTGTGGAATACCTTTTTCCATCCCTTCACTTTCAGTCTGTATGTGTCCCTAGATATGAAGTGGGTGTTTTGTAGACAGCATATGTACGGGTCTTGTTTTTGTATCCATTCAGCCAATCTATGTCTTTTCTTTAGAGTATTTAATCCATTTACGTTTAAGGTAATTATCGATTTGTATGTTCTTATTGGCATTTTGTTAATTGTTTTGGATTTGTTTTTGTAGGATTTTTTTCTCTTGTGATTTGATGACTAACTTTAGTGTTGTGTTTGGATTTCTTATTCTTTTGTGTGTGTATATCTATTGTAGATTTTTTGTTTGAGGTTACCATGGAGTTTTGATATAGCAGTCTATATACATACAAGATTGTTTTCAGTTGCTGGTCTTTTAATTTCAAATGCATTTTCAGTATCCTGTAGTTGTACTTTCCTCTTCTCACGATTGCTGGTTTTGATATTATATTTGTATGTGGATGATTTCCTACCTCTGCTGTATGTTTGCCTTTAGTGGTGAGCTTTCCCATTTATAATTTTCTTATTTGTAGTTTTGGCCTTTTCTTTTCCACCTAGAGAATTTCCTTTAGCATTTGTTGTAAAGCTGGTTTGGTGGTGCTGAATTCCCTTAGCTTTTGCTTGTTTGCAAAGCTTTTGATTTCTCTGTTGAATCTGAATGAGAGCCTTGCTGAGTAGAGTATTCTTGGTTGTAGGTTTTTCCCTTTCATAACTTTAAATATATTTTGCCACTTTCTTTGGGCCTGTAGCATTTCTGCTGGAAAATCACCCTATCACCTTCTGCAGATTCCCTTGTATGTTATTTGTTGCTTTTCCCTTGTTGCTTTTAGTATTTTCTTTTTGTCTTTAATTTTTGTAAGTTAAAAAAAAATTATTTATTTGGCTGTGCTGGGTCTTATTTGTGGAACGCAGGATCTTTGATCTTTGTTGCAGCATGTGAAATCTTCAGTTGCAGCATGCAAGATCTTTAGTTGTGGCATGCGAACTCTTAGTTGTGGCATGCAAACCCTTAGTGCGGCATGTGAACTCTCAGTCGTGGCATGTGGGATCTAGTTCCCCGACAAGGGATCGAACTTGGGCCCCCTGCATTGGGAGCGTGGAGTCTTAGCCATTGGACCACCAGGGAAGTCCCAGTTTTTGTAAATTTGATTAATATGTGCCTTGGCCCGTTCCTCCTTGGGTTTATCCTGCCTAAGACTCTCTGTGCTTCCTTTCCTGTGATAAGGAAGTTTTCAGCTATTATTTCTTCAGATATTTCCTCAGGTCCTTTCTCTCTTATCCTTCTGGGACCCCTATAATGCGAACGAATTTTGGTGTGTTTAATGTTGTTTTAGAGGGTCTCTTAGACTGTCATTATTTCTTTTCATTCTTTTTTCTTTATTCCGTTCCAGGGTAGTGATTTCCATTATTCTGTCTTCCAGCTCACTAATCTGTTTTTCTGCCTCATTTATTCTGCTATTGTTTCCTTCTAGTGTATTTTTCATTTCAGTTATTGTATTGTTCATCTCTTTTTGCTTGTTCTTTAGATTTTCTAGGTCTTTGTTAAACATTTCTTGTATCTTCTTGGTCTGTGCCTCCATTCTTTTCCCGAGATCTTGAATCATCTTTACTGTCATCACTCTGAATTCTTTTTTGGGTAAATTGCTTATCTCCACTTCACTTAGTTGTTTTTCTGGGCTTTTATCTTGTTCCTTCGTCTGGGACATATTCCTCTGCTGTCTCATTTTGTCTAACTTTCTGTGATTGTGGTTTCCGTTCCACAGGCTGCAGGATTGTAGTTCTTTTTTTAAATTAATTAATTAATTAATTTTATTTTTGGCTGCGTTGAGTCTTTGTTGCTGCGTGTGGGCTTTCTCTAGTTGCGGTGAGCAGGGGCTACTCTTAGTTGTGGTGCGCGGGCTTCTCATTGCAGTGGCTCCTCTTGTTGCAGAGCATGGGCTCTAGGTGCGTGAGCTTCAGTAGTTCTGGCACTCGGGCTCAGTAGGCTCGCAGGCTGTAGAGCGCAGGCTCAGTAGTTGTGGCGCACAGGCTTAGTTGCTCCGCGGCATGTGGGATCTTCCCAGGCCAGGGCTCGAACCAGTGTCCCCTGCATTGGCAGTTGGATTCTCAACCACTGCGCCACCAGGGAGGCCCGGGATTGTAGTTCTTGATTCAGGTTTCTGCCCCCTGGTGGGTGAGGCTGGTGAAGGGCTTGTGCTGGCTTCCTGGTAGGAGGGACTGGTTCCTGCCCACTGGTGGGTATAGCTGGGTCTTGTCCCTCTGGTGGGTAGGGCCGTGTCAAGGGGTGTGTTTAGTGGGAAGCTGTAGGCTCAGGAAGACGTTAGGCAGCCTGTCTTCCGATGGGCAGGGCTGTGTTCCCACCCTGTTGGTTTTTTGGCCTGAGGCATCCCAGCACTGGAGCCTACAGGCTGTTGGGGGGGCCGCGTCTTGGTGAGAAAATCTCGGCCTCCAGGCGGGCTCACGCCAATGAGCACTCCCCAGAACTTACACTGCCAGTGTCTCTGTCCCCACAGTGAGCCACAGCCACCCCCCGCCTCCACGGGAGATCCTCCAACATCAGCAGGTAGGTCTGGCCCAGGCCCTTATGAGGTCACTGCTTTTCCCCCCGGGTCCTGGTGTGCTCGAGACCTTGTGTGCATCCTCCAAGAGTAGAGCTTCTGTTTCCCCCAGTCGTGTGGAATTTCGGTGATCAAACCCCAGTGGCCTTCAAGCCCAGCTGGTTTGGGCACTCACCCTTCCTATGCCAGACTCCCAGGCTAGGGAGACGGATGTGGGGCTCAGAACTTTCACTCCTCTGTGTGAACCTTTCCAGTGTAAATATTGTCTAGTTTGTGGGTTGCCCGGCCGGTGGGTATGGAATTTGATTTTATCGTGATTGCGCCCCTCCTGCTGTCTCTTAGTGGCTTCTTCTTTGTCTTTAGATGTAGAGTAACTTTTTTGGTAGGTTCCGGCGTTTTTTGGTCAATGGTTGTTTAGCAGTTAGTTGTGTTTTTTGTATTTTCATGAGGGGGGCGAGCTCACGTCCTTCTACTCTGCCATCTTGTCTCCAAGCCCCGACTTCATAGAATTTAATTGTAAAATATAGTGTCTGTAGAAAATGCATAAGCCATTGCAGGACCCACCTAAACCTACTAAAGTGGACATCCACGGAAGGACGGCCAGGCCAAGACCTGGATGAATTTGTCACACCAGCCCCCTCTCAACATGACTCCCAGACAGGCCTCCTCTGTCGGGTGAGTGACAAGTGTGTGCCTCCCTGGGTCACTGTGTTTTAATTCTGTGTGCTTTCTTTGGAGTGCAAATGGCATTCTGTCAGTTTTCTGTTACTCAGTGCTGTTAGCTGCCCATGGGATGGCAGTCTGGTCACTTTTGCTGGTCTTTCGGGCCCTGTGATGGGGCTGCACCCTGTTCATTTCTTGATTCTACTGCTAGTAGCCACTTGGGTGGCCTCGAGGGTTTTTTGTTAGGACATGTGCTTCTGAAAACTTTGGAAATCTTACACACTTGGATGTCTCGGCCTCATCTTCTCCAAATCGCCCATACTAGACCCCTGTTTCTCAGCCCCCAAACATTTTCTCTTGTGTTTTATGGTTGCCCTTTAGGAGGTGGATCAACCCTTCCCCCCACCCCAGATGGGCTTGGTCGTCAAGATGATGTCACTTGCACCAAGAGGATCAGAAGATAGTTGGTAATCTGGGGAGATGGACGCAGGTGTACGCTCTTGCAGGTGGCCAGAGGAAGAGCTGGTGGGGCCTCCGTCGTGGCTGGGCGTTTGTGAGGTTTGATCTTCCCACCCACAGGACACATGGCACTCGTGGGCCTCCTTATCCATTCGCATAGACTGGGCCAGGCAGGGAAGAGGGTGGGGCTCTGAAAGCTCTTCCTAGTCAGACCACAGATTAAATCACGAATGGATCCAGCCACTTCACTGTAATTCACCTCCGATGTTTGGTTCATGACTGTCACACCTCATCTCATCTAATCGCATATGAAATTGTCTGAGTGTGAAGTTTAGAAGCCTAGTGCCCAAGCAGTGTATTTTAGTTAAGACAAACAGACGTTGGAAGAGCGTTGGAATCCGCTTAATCCCAGGGCATTGGAGGGGGCGGGAGACACTCTGGGGGATTCCGGGCTCTGTTCAACTATTTCTGCCATGCTTTTGTGCAGCCTTGCCAGGGCTGTCTACCCACATGCAGTGAAAGGCCCCTTCAGGGAAACTGCCCCTTCCCTGGCTGGTCAACGAATAGTCCTCAGCCAAGCGGTCAGCAGCTCCATGGAAAGCATCTAAATACAAGCCATCTGCTGCATGTGGCTCGAGTATTTTGGGTATTTCCTGAGTGCCATGTGTGTTGTGGGTCCACAAGACCATCGTCACGTGGGAGGTGCCGGGGCACTGGTTCACCTCTGTTCTGCCAGCACCAGTTCATTTCAGGAAGGAGGCCTCTGGAGGGGTGAGCCTGTGTGGTGCTGCATGCACAACCCAAGGCATCATGGCAGCTGGGTGCCCGCAGCCCGGGCTGAGGGCCTGGGAGGGCCTCGGCTCCAGCAGGGCCCAGGGAGTGGCCGTCGTGGTGCGCTACTGCTCTGGAGCGCTAGGAGGGCTACCAGATGCCCGTGGGCAGTTAACAGCGTGTGGTAAATTGGGCCTGCTGGCCTACAGACCCCTGGACGTATGAGATGGTGGTGTGTGCTTTCCAGTGGATGAACCTACCCTGACATGTTGTAATCACGCACAGTCCACAGTTGACTTTGCATGTATGTTCTGTGGATTTAGACAAAGATGCATCCACCTTTACAGTATCCTACGAAACACGTGCACTGCCCTAAAAAATCCCCTGGGCTCCTCCTACTCACCCCTCCCCCAGCCCCAGTCCCTGGCAGCCACTGGTCCTTTTACTACCATCTCCATAGTTTTGCCTTTTCAAATAGATTTAGAAAAATCTTTTGATATGCTGTGATTTTTCTTCTTTAGACCACTGAAGTGATTTTTAAAGTTTATTTATTTATTATTATTTTTGGCTGTGTTGGGTGTTAGTTGCCGTACGTGGGATCTTTGTTGTGGCATGTGGGATCTTTCGTTGCAGCGCATGGGCTTCTCTCTAGTTGCAGCCCGCGGGGTCTCTAGTTTTGGTGCACGGGCTCCAGAGCACATGGGCTCTGTAGTTTGCAGCATGCTGGCTGTCTAGTTGAGGCGCGCGGGCTCAGTAGTGGTAGCGCATGGGCTTAGTTGCCCTGTGGCATGTGGGATCTTAGTTCCCTGACCAGGGATCAAACCCACGTCCCCTGCATTGGAAGGTGGATTCTTAACCACTGGACCACCAAGGAAGTCCCCTGAAGTGATTTTTGAATGTTGAGCCAGCCTTGCATACCTGGGATAAATACCACTTGGTTATGGTGTATAATTCTTCTATATTATTGGATTCAGTTTGTTAATATTTTTAAAGAATATTTATTTATTTATTTATTTTGACTGCACTGGGTCTTAGTTGTGGCTTGTGGGATCTTCCTTGAGGCATACGGGCTTCTTAGTTGCGGCATGCAAACTCTTAGTTGCGGCATGTGGGATCTAGTTCCCCGACCAGGGATCAAACCTGGGCCCCCTACATTGGGAGCATGGAGTCTTACCCACTGGACTACCAGGGAAGTCCCCAGTTTGTTAATATTTTGTTTGGGATTTTTACATCACTGTTCATGAGAGAGATTGATCTATAGTTTCCTTGTAGTGTCTGTGTCTGGTTTTGTTATTAGGGTAATGCTTACCTCATAGAATGAGTTAGTGCACGTTCCCTCTGCTTCTGTCCTGTGAAACTAATTGTAGAGAATTATTTCTTCCTTAAATGTTTGGTAGAATTCACCAGTGAACCCATCTGGATATGGTGCTTTCTGTTTTGGAAGGTTAGTAATTATTTTATTTTTTACTTTACTTTTTTATTGAAGTATAGTTGATTTACAATAGTGTGTTAGTTTCAGGTGTACAGCACAGCGATTCAGTTTTATACACACACACGCACACATACATATCTTTTTCAGATTCTTTATTCTTATAGGTTATTACAAAATATTGAGTATAGTTCCCTGTGCTATACAGTAGGTCCTTGTTGGTTATCTATTTTATATATAGTAGTGTGTATATGTTAATCCCAACTTCCTAATATAACCCTCTGTACACGCCCCTTTCCCCTTTGGTAACCATAAGTTTGTTTCCTATGTCTGTGAGTCTCCTTCTATTTTGGAAATAAGTTCATTTGTATACTTTATTTTCTTTTACTTATTTATTGTTTTAGATTCTATATATAAGTGATATATGATATTTGTCTTTCTCTGTCTGGTTTACTTCACTTAGTATGACTATCTCTAGGTCTATCCATGTTGCTGCAAATGGCATTATTTCATTCTTTTTTATGGCTAAGTAATATTCCATTGTATATGTACCATATCTTCTTTATCCACTCATCTGTCGATGGAAATTTAGGTTGCTTCCATGTCTTGGCTATTGTAAATAGTGCTGCTGTGAACATTGGGATGTATGTATCTTTTTGAATTACAGTTTTGTCCAGATATATGCCCAGTAGTGGGATTGCTGGATCATATGGTAATTCTGTTTTTAGTTTTTTAAGGACCCTCCATACTGTTTTCCATAGTGGCTGCACCAATTTACATTCCCACCAACAGTGTAGCAAGGTTCCTGGAAGGTTACTGATTGTTCATTCAGTTTCTTTCATAGATATAGGACTATTCAGATTATCTATTTCTTCTTGTGTGAGTTCTTGCAGGCTGTGTCTTTCAAGGAATAGGGCCATTCCATCGAGCTTATTAAATTTGTGGGTATAGTTATTCATAGTATTCCATTATTACCCTTTCAACATCCATAAGACGTGTAATGATATCCCCTAGTTCTTTGCTGATAGTAATAATTTCTGTCTTCTCTATTTTTTTCCTAGTTAGCGTATGATTTTATTGATCTCTTCAGAGAGCCAGCTTTTGGTTTAGTTGATGTTCTCTACCAATTTCCTGTTTTAAATTTTACTGATTTCTGCTCCAAATTTTAGTATTTTTTTTTTCTGATTACTTTAGATTTAATTTGCCCTTTTTGTAGTTTCTTAAGGTAGAGGTTTAGATTATTGATTTTTGATCTTACTTCTTTTTTAATATATCCTTTCAGCGCTTTCTCCCTCTAAGCATTGCTTTCACTGCATCCCTCGCATTTAAAAAAAAATTTATTTATTTTATTTTTGGCTGCATTGGGTCTTCGTTGCTCCATGCGGGCTTTTCTCTAGTTGTGGTGAGCAGGGGCTACTCTTCGTTGCGGTGCATGGGCTTCTCATTGCGGTGGCTTCTCTTGCTGCAGAGCACGGGCTCTAGGCACACGGGCTTCAGTAGTTCTGGCTCGCAGGCTCATTAGTTGTGGTGCATGGGCTTAGTTGCTCCATGGCTCGTGGGATCTTCCTGTACCAGGGCTTGAACCCGTGTCCCCTGCATTGCCAGGCAGATTCTTAACCACTGGGCAGGTGGTTCTTAACCACTGTGCCACCAGGGAAGCCCTGCATCCCTCAAATTTTGATAAGTGTTATTTTTGTTTTCATTAAGTTCAAACTATTTTTTATTTCTCTGGAGATTTCTTCTTTGATCCATTTGTTATTTGGAAGTTTGTTGTTTACAAGTACTTGGGGGACTTTCCAGCTACCTTTATGTTATTTCCAATTTAATTCCATTGTGGCCTAAGAGCATCCATTGTGATTTCTATTCTTTTAAATTCATTAAGGTTTGTTTTATGGCCCAAGATATGGTCTTTGTTGGTGACGGTCCCATGTGCACTTGAGAGGAATCTGTGTGCTGCTGTCTTTGGATGATGTCGTCTGTAGTTGTGAATTATATCCAGTTATGGATGGTGCTGTTGAGTTCATTTATGTTCTTACTCACTTTTTGCCTCCAGGATCTGTCATTTCTTATAGAGATATATTGAATTCTCTAACTTTAATAGTGGATTCACCCATTTTTCCTTGCAGTCGTATCAGTTTTTGTCTCTAGCATGTGGACTCTGTTGTTAGGCGCACACGCACTAAGGGTTGTTATGTCTTCTTGGAGAATCGATGCCTTTATCATCATGTCATGCCTCTCTTTATCTCTGAGAATTTTCCTTCCTCTGAAATCTGCTCTGTGTGAAATACAGCTACTCAAGTTTTGTGTTTTTTTTGTTTTTTGTTTTTTTCTTTTTTGGCTGCGTTGGGTCATTGTTGCTGTGTGCGGGCTTTCTCTAGTTGCGGCGAGCGGGGGCTGCTCTTTGTTGCGGTGCACGGGCTTCTTATTGCGGTGGCTTGTCTTGTAGTGGAGCACGGGCTCTAGGCACATGGGCTTCAGTAGTTGTGGCATGCGGGCTCAAAGAGTGCAGGCTCAGTAGTTGTGGCACACGGGCTTAGTTGCTCCACGGCATGTGGGATCTTCCCGCACCAGGGCACGAACCCATGGCCCCTGCATTGGCAGGAGGATTCTTAACCACTGCGCCACCAGGGAAGTCCCTCCAGTTTTCTTTTGATTGGTGTTTGCATGGTATGTCTTTCTCCATCCTTTTTCTGTTATTTGCATCTTTATATTTAAAGTGAGTTTCTTGTAGACAACCTATGGTTGGGTCTTGTTTCCTTGATCCACTCTGACAATCTCTGTGGTAAGCTCCACAGGGGTCTTAGGTAAGGGGTGCACAAGGGGAAGCAGAGGAGACTGTTGATCACAAGGACCGCTGGTGAAGTCATAGTCATATGAGGAACTTAACGTTTGTTCATTACTCTGGGGGCTGCCTCTAGGGCATGCACTCATGCAAGGGGCTAGTGTCAATTCAAGGATGCTGAAGGCTGCTTGGCCCAACAGAATGAATGCCAAAGCAGCGGTACCATGGAGCAGCTTAGCTAAATCCTCGATGATCCATCCTGTGATGCTTCGGCATCAGGAATAGCAATCCTCTGAGTAGCAGATATGTCCAAGGACATAGATACTGAGGCCACTGTAGCACACATTTAACCAGGGCAACAATGATGAAGCCCGTGATGAAGACTCCATAGAGTTTGAAACCCTTTTCTCAGCCACTGCTCCTCCAGTGGATGGCAAGACCCACGAGAACAAATCAGGGACCTCAGGGAGTGTGAAGCTGAAATATTTTAGTTCTATTCTGCATGACCTGTATATCTTAAGACGTCTTCTGGAGGTTGGCCTATGCTGCCTTGAGTTGTTAGGGTTCCTACAGCAAGAGGTGCCCTGCAAGGAACAGACTCACTTGGTTGATCATCACTGTTTGTGCTAGTGAGTCATGCTGTTGCTGCATCAGGCTCTGAGCACGGTGGAGCGTCTGCATGTGGTTGTTTAGGGTGGTTGGTCATTGCTGGGTGGCTTTTTTTTCTTTTAATTAATTTATTTTTGGCTGCGTTGGGTCTTCGTTGCTATGCGCAGGCTTCTCATTGCGGTGGCTTCTCTTGTTGTGGAGCTCGGGCTCTAGGCACGTGGGCTTCAGTAGTTGTGGCACGCAGGCTCAATAGTTGTGGCACACGGGCTCTAGAGCGCAGGCTCGGTAGTTGTGGCACATGGGCTCAGTAGTTGTGGCTCACGGGCTCTAGAGTGCAGGCTCAGTAGTTGTGGCACACGGGCTTAGTTGCTCTGTGGCATGTGGGATCTTCCCGGACCAGCACTCGAACCCGTGTCCCCTACATTGGCAGGTGGATTCTTAACCACTGCGCCACCAGGGAAGCCCCTGCCCTCTCATATTTATCACCAAACAGTGTTTGGTTTCATTTTGCTTCTTTCGAACTTTTAATCAATGGGTATTCCCAGTAATACACTATTGATATTATATTGAAAATGTTTTCTGTCTTAGCCCAGTCTGTTTCACACAAGCTGGTATCTGAACCTGTGAGTCATCTGGTTAACTCATCTATTTGCTCTTGGGGCCTCTGTTGTTTCAAGAGTGTGTGTGTGTGTGTGTGTGTGTGTGTGTTCAACAGTGCAACTGCAGTCTTGTTTTTATCCTTTTTTTTTTTTTTTTGGCTGCGCTGCGCAGTTTGTGGGATCTTAGTTCCCCAACCAGGGATCAAACCCGGGCCCCCTGCAGTGGAAGCCGGAGTCTTAACCACTGGACCGCCAGGGAAGTCCCAATTGTTTTTATCCTTAACTGCAAATACATCAGAAATTTTCTTCACATTGGAGAGAAATCGGTGCATTGTAGATTATGCATCTACAGGTCCCTCAAGGATTTCACACTGTGGCAGTGCCACCTGGGGAGTAGACACCCGAATTGAGCTTGACCTTCACGGCAGAGATGTGGTGCTCCTACCTATTGGCCTTGACACTGGGGCCAGAAGCCTGGGGTCAAAGGACTGACCCTCACCCATGCTGACATTCTCCAAGATGAGGGGCCACTTAACCTGGCTTCACAGTAAATGAACAGCAGTAGAGAAAACGAGGAAAAAGGATATTACCGGTTCTAACTTTAAGAGGAAGTAAGCCACTGGGAGAGGAAGTGAAAAAAACTAACGCTACAGAAAAGACGTCATTTCCACTCTCTTGGTCTTTCTGCAACTGTCGTCATGTGTTTTACTTCTAGATATATACTAGCCCTCCAATATATCGGCGTTTTGTTGAAATAATCAAGTATTTCTCAGACTGAAATGACAAAAAAAAGAAAAACCATCTAATCTTTTTTTTTTTTTTTTTTTTTTTGGCTGCGTTGGGTCTTCATTGCTGTGCGTGACCTTTCTTTAGTTGTGGCGAGCAGGGGCTACTCTTCGTTGCGGTGCGCAGGGTTCTCACTGTGGTGGCTTCTCTTGTTGCAGAGCACGGGCTCTAGGTGCACAGGCTTCAGTAGTTGTGGCTCGTGGGCTCAGTAGTTGTGGCTCGCGGGCTCTAGAGCTCAGGCTTGGGAGTTGTGGTGCATGGGCTTCGTTGCCCTGCGGCATCCAGGATCCTAGTTCCCTGACCAGGGATCAAACCTGCGTCCCCTGCATTGGAAGGAAGATTCTTAACCACTGCACCACCAGGGAAGTCCCCCATCTTATATCTGTGTCCATGTAGCCACACATCCAGAACCTTCCAAGCTTTTGTACAGATCTCCAATTCTAGCTGACGTCCTGTCTCTTCTGCCTGAAAGACTTCCTTTCCCTTTTCTGGTAGTGCCAGTGTGCTGGGGATGGATTCTTTCAGCATTTGTGTGTCTGACTCAGTTTCCATAGTGTAGAAAGGTGTTTCCTCTTAGTATAGACATTTTCTGTGACACACAGTTTTGCTCTGAGCATTTAAAATATGTTACTGCAATGTATTTGCACTGGCATTATTTCCATTGAGAACTCATGTGTCAACCTTATGTTTGTTCATCTGTGTATTATGTGTTGTTTTTCTCTGGGTGCTTTGAAGATATTCTCTTCGTCTCTGGTTTTTGTTTTGTTTTGTTTTGTTTTGCCTCACTGCATGGCTTGTGGGGTCTTAGTTCCCTGACCAGGGATGGAACCCAGGCCCTGGGCAGTGAAAGCATGGAGTCCTAACCACTGTACAGCTGGGGAATTCCCTCATCTCTGGTTTTGAGAAATATAATTATGACAAGCCTTGGTGTAGATTTCTTTGCTTCCTGTGCTTGGTGATTGTCAACCTTCTTAGATATGGGCTTTATATTTTTCATTCACTTTGAAAAATTCTCAGCAATAATTTTGATTATTATAGCTAGAAGATTTTCTTCTAGCTTCCTTCTCTCATTTGGGAATCCAATTACATGTGTAGTTGGTTGTTAGGGGTCCTTTCACAGCTCACAGATGCTCTTTACATTTTTTGATACTTTATTGCAAAGTTCACATCTTTGCAGTAAAGACCCAGCCTTATGTTCACATCTCTTTTTTCTGCAATATTTTATCTGCTTTTAATGCCATGCAGTGTGTGTATGTGTGTGTGTGTGTATAGTTTTAATTTATTTATTTTACTTATTTAGTTATTTTTGGCTGCATTGGGTCTTTGTTGCTGCACGCGGGCTTTCTCTAGTTGTGGCGAGCGGGGGCTACTCTTCGTTGTGGTGCACGGACTTCTCATTGTGGTGGCTTCTCTTGTTGCAGAGCACAGGCTCTAGGCCTGCGGGCTAAGTAGTTGTGGCTCGCGGGCTCTAGAGCGCAGGCTCAGTAGTTGTGGTGCATGGGCTTAGTTGCTCCACGGCATGTGGGATCTTCCCGGACCAGGGCTCGAACCCAGTTCCCTGCATTGGCAGGCGGATTCTTAACCACTGCACCACCAGGGAAGCCCCTCCATTCAGTATATTTTTCATCTAAGATGTTGTAGTTTCCATGTCCTGAAGTTTGATTTGGGTCTTTTAAAATAATATCTCCATTTCTCTATATAAGGTTTTTGTCATATAGAACAGGGGTCCCCAACCCCCGGGCCTGTTAGGAACCAGGCCGCACAGCAGGAGGTGAGCGGTGGGCAAGCACGCGAAGCGTCATCTGCCCGTCCCCATTGCTCGCATTACCGCCTGAACCCTCCCCCCTCCCACCATCCGTGGAAAAATTGTCTTCCACAAAACCGGTCCCTGGTGCCAAAAAGGTTGGGGATCACTGATATAGAAGACAATTATAAAAGTTCCTTCTCTAATTTTAACATGGTGTCAGTGCTGGGGTGTTGCAATAGATTGATTTCTCTCATCATCATGAGTTTTGCATTTCAACCTTTTAAAAAATTTTATTTATTTTTTGGCCACACCTCGAGGCACGTGAGATCTTAGTTCCCCGATCAGGGATGGAAACCATGCCCCCTGCAGTAGAAGCGCGGAGTCTTAACCACTGGACCGCCAGGGAAGTCCCTACATTTCAACTTTTTCGAATGCCTTACATTTGATCAGATGCCAGACATTATGAACTTTACCTTGACGGGTGTTTGGTATTTTCATATTCCTATCAATATTTGATGGACCTGAATTCATAGAATCCTGTTGTTTACTTCTTTTGGGCCTTGGGTTCACTGTCAAGAGCTTTGCACTTCTCCCTCACAGTTAATTTGCACAAAACTTCACACTTAAGTCCAAACTAAAAATTCTCCAAAATAATATTCCGATTGGAAAAATAGGCCTGTGTTCTTTTTTATTTTTTAATTTATTATTTTTTATTTTATTTATTTTTGGCTGCGTTGAGTCTTTGTTGCTGTGCGCAGGCTTTCTCTAGTTGCGGCGAGCGGGGGCTACTCTTCGTTGTGGTGCACGGTAGGCCTGTGTTCTCTTGATGGCCTAGTGTTCTTCCAGAAAGATGGCCAGTCAAGACTGGTAGTGGCCGTTCTAATTTCCCTCTGGGTTTCTGACAGTTTGGAAGGTGCATTAAAAAGAATACCACCTCCCCAGTCCTTCAGTGTTTTCCCATTGTTAACCACCTCTGCAGATCTGATGCTTGTTTTATGCGCTGATAGCTGTGTTGGGCAAGGAAAAGGGAGATAAAATAGTTGTTGTCATTTGAAATGGGTGATCTTGATGCAGACATGGTTCATTGCTAGAGCATTTCTGTCATTTCTTCATAGTGCACATGGGGACGAAATAAACCAGGAATGGTCACAATCTAACTGCTGGGGAAATAAGTTCAAGATGTCAGAGGTGCTTGGGGAATTCCCTGGCGGTCCAGTGCTTAAGACTCCATGCTTCCGCTTTAGGGGGCGTGGGTTCAATCTGTGGTCAGGGAACTAGGATCTTGCATGCTGCTGTGGCTTGGCAAAAAAAAAAAAAAAAAAAAGATGTCACAGGTGCTGTTAGATCTGTGGGATGTGACGAGATCAGTGAACAAGACTCTGGATAGAGTGGAAAGGTCTGACTCCTAAGGCTTAGATTTGAAGCTGGAGGACGACAGAGCCTTGGGTGAACATAGTATGATTGAGTCCAGTTCCCCAGGGCTGTGAGCTGCACCAGCCTTCCTGCTTGTACTGGAGGACGTGGGTTTGTTGCTCTAAAATATGTGTTATGTTTCAGGACTCAGTGGTCTTTGAGGATGCGGCTACGGACTTCACCTGGGCACAGTGGGCTTTGCTAAGTCCTGTTCAGAGGAACTCTACAGAGATGTGATGCTTTGAACCTTCAGGAACTTGGCCTCAGCAGGTAGGGGTGGCATCATTCCTTCACTTGTCCTTTTAGAGAACAACCTATCTTACTCTGTTGACCTTATTCCAAGATTTGGGCTGAGAAACAGGCACACGTTAGCAAACACACAGACGTGGTCAGAGGCCTCATGGAGTCTTGAGACTAATGAACAGATTTACTTTGAAAACAAAGATCTGCTTAAACATCTTTTAAGATGTTTTAAGCTGACTTTTTAAAAATATATTTATTTGGCTGCACTGGGTCTTAGTTGCGGCACGCGGGATCTTCATTGCCACGTGCCAGATCTTCCTTGCAGCATGCGGTTATCTAGTTCCCCCACCAGGGATCGAACCCAGGCCCCCCCTGCATTGGGAGCATGGAGCCTTAACCACTGGACCACCAGGGAAGTCCCTAAGCTGACTTTTTTTTTTTAAAGGCTTTTTTTTAAAAAAATTAATTTATTTATTTTTGGCTGTGTTGGGTCTTAGTTTCTGTGCGAGGGCTTTCTCTAGTTGCGGCAAGCGGGGGCCACTCTCTTCATCGCGGTGCGTGGGCCTTTCACTATCGCGGCCTCTCTTGTTGCGGAGCACAGGCTCCAGACGCGCAGGCTCAGTAGTTGTGGCTCACGGGCCTAGTTGCTCCGCGGCATGTGGGATCTTCCCGGACCAGGGCTCGAACCCGCGTGCCCTGCATTGGCAGGCAGATTCTCAACCACTGCGCCACCAGGGAAGCCCCCTAAGCTGACTTTTATTTCTCTCTTAAGGCTCCTTAAACTGATAAGCGAGCATAGTTTTCAAATGTTGGATTGGGGCACCCTTATCCGAGGAATACTATGCTTAAAATACACTGCAGCATCAAAAAACATAAACAGTCACAAATATTGGGAAATGTGTAGTTATAATAATCGTGAAAAACTATCAGTCCTTACATCATTAATGATTATGAATTTTTTTAAGTATTATTTATTTATTTTTTATTTTTGGCTGCGTTGGATCTTCGTTGCGGTGCACGGGCTTCTCATTGCAGTGGCTTCTCTTGTTGCAGAGCATGGGCTCTAGGCGCGTGGGCTTCAGTAGTTGTGGCTTGCGGGCTCAGTAGTTGTGGCTCACGGGCTCTAGAGCGCAGGTTCAGTAGTTGCGGCGCACGGGCTCAGTTGCTCCGTGGCATGTGGGATCTTCCCAGACTAGGGCTGGAACCCGTGTCCCCTGCATTGGCAGGCGGATGCTTAACCCCTGCGCCACCAGGGCAGCCCGATTATGAATCGTTAATGTACTTCGTCCATATGTGGAACAACAGTGATGAAGATGATCAGTGGGGAGAAACCTAAAGCGAGACTACAGTCTTACTGTGAAACAAAGACACCCTGCTGGAGTCGAATCCTACAAATGTACCGAGTGCGGGGAGGCTTCAGTGGAAACCCAAGTCTAGACCCCAGCCTTCAGTGTGAGGCTGGGCAGACAGGTCTCGTATCTAAGCGTTGATGTGAGATCTCACACTGTAGACAAAATCTGTCCGTGTCAGGAATGTGGGACGGCCTTTCCTTTTCTCTCCTCTTCAGAAACATGTCTCCCTGGTAAATGCCACGTGAGGAATGTGGCGGAACTCTATCGTCACTCATCTTTTCAGACATGGGAGTGGTCACAAGCGAGCAGAAAACCTATGAAGGGAAAGAACATGGCAAGGTTCTTATTTATTGCTCTGCCCTTAGAAGACCCGTGACTACTCATAATGGAATAAAGTCTTGGGAATATAAGGAATGTGGGAAAGGCTTTCGTTGTCATTACACGACATAAAAGCACTCACCTTGTAAGTGTGAGATGTGGGAGAGCCTTTATTCATTCCTCACACCCAGCAACACAATTATGGTTGAATAACATCCGCTTACTGACTGCAGTGAGTCCACGAGGAACCATATGTTAGCTCAGAAGGATGGTGTGAGAGACCTTATCAGGAGATCTCGCCTCGTGTTCGCCAGGTTTGTGGAAGGAGCAAGGAAGCAGGATTTGTGGATTGGATGTACTCATGGGGTAGCGTATAGAAAGAATTTTAGTAATTCTTACCTACAGAGCTGGAAAAATGGAGTGGAGCTAACTTGTAATTGGGGAAAGTGGAAAAAGTTCCTCCAACTATTGATATAATAGGTTTGAGAGCTGGTCTTATTTTTGGTTTGGACAATACTTTTGCGTTTTTAGACATGACTGTACAGTGGCCTTATGGGTGTTCTCCATCCCCATCAGAGCGATGGTGTGGTTTTATGCTCCACGGATTGTTTAACAGAACCCGCCGACCATTCTGTGTGTGCCAGCAGTATATGCCAGGTCAGCTGCTGGGCTGTCAGGCAGCTGTCTTTTGTCAGCCCCTTCTCTTGTCCACAAGCAGGTGAAGTCCAGCTTCAAGACCCTACTGTATGGTACCCAGATCTTTATTACAGATTTTGTAATCTGGATGTTTTCCAGAGAATGGCTGTACTTGGAATAGGATTAATCTCGCCTGCCTTTTTTTTTTTTTTTTTTTGATGCAAAATGATCAGATGAATCCTCTGATGCGACCATGGCTGTGCAGTTGCATTTATTTTTTAAAAATATTTATTTATTTGGCTGCACTGGGTCTTAGTTGCGGCACACGGGATCTTTAGTTGCGGCATGTGGGCTCTTAGTTGCGGCATGCGGGATCTAGTTCCCTGACCAGGGATCGAACCCGGGCCCCCTGCATTGGGAGCGTGGAGTCTTAACCACTGGACCACCAGGGAAGTCCCTGCAGTGGCATTTAAACCTCTAAAGAGAGTAGGGCAACTGTAACACAGAAATTTACTAGAAATAAAAATGTTTTTTTCCCCGAAGACAGGGTCCTAGGTTACCAAACACAGTCAATGGAAATATCCCCAAATCTAGATGGTCTTTTGCAAAGATCTGCATGGCTTTGTAAAAAAATCGAGATGAAATTCACAAAACCTACAGCTAACCATTTAATAATGTACAATTTGGTCCGTTCACTGTGTTGTGCTACCACCATCTCTAATGTGAAAGCCTCTTCCTCACGCCAGGACACCCCGTGCCCTTTAAGCAGTGGCTCCCTATTTCCCCTGTAGCCTTCCCGGCAAGCGCTCGTCTACTTTCTGCCTGTATGGATTTGCCCGTTCTGGTGATTTCATATAAAAGCAGTCACATGGGGACTTCCCTGGTGGTCCAGTGGTTAAGACTCTCCCTGCAGGGGGTGCAGGTTGGTTCCTCCCGCATGCCACGCTGCGTGGCCACCCCCCCCCAAAAAAAAACAGTCGCACAATATGTGATCATTTGGGTCTAGTGTTTACTCAGCATAATGTTTTTGTGGACCATCCACGTTGCAGCATGTGTCAGAACCTCTTTCCTTTTTATGGCAGAGTGTGATTCCACTGTGTGTGTGTACACCACAGTTTGCCTATCCATTCGTATGTTGATAGATATTGGGGTTGTTTGCACCTTTTGGTTGTGGGAAAAAACCCCTGCTGCTCTGAGCATCCGTGTAAAAGTTTCTATGTGCACCTAAGTATTCATCTCTGTTAGGCGGATACCCATGAGTGGAGTTGCTGGGTCATGTGATTCTTTGACTTTTTGAGGTACTGCCAAACTGTTTTCCATAGTGGCTGCACCTGCACCTGCACCATTTACATTCCCATCAGCAGTGTACAAGGTTTCCTATTTCTCCACATCTTTTGGGAAAACCTGTGTTTTATTTTTTAAAAATTATAGTCCCCATAGTGGGTATGCCGTGATATCCTAAGTGACCAATGACGTTGAACTTCTACTCGTGTATTTGCTGACTATGTATCTTCATTAGAGAAACGTCTGTTCAAGTCTATTGCCCATTTTTAAAAACTAGGTTGCCTTGCTGGAAGAGTTCTTTATATTCTGGGTACTAAACCCTTATCAGATAAAGGACATTTGAACAAAATGACATGTATGGATCTTGTTATATCCCCGTGGTGACCATTAGGGAAGCTGACTGCTGCTCGTGTTTATTTGAATATGGTAAACGCAAGTTGTTTATTTTTAGGTGTGATAATGGACTTTGGATTATGTTTTTAAAAAAAACATATATTCCAAAATATTCATGGATTAAATGGTATATCTGAGAGTTTCTGCAAAATTATGTGGAGAAATGAGTGGAGTAGAAATAAAAATTGAAAAGTGTTATAGGAAAGTAATGGATATATACAGTTTTATTGTGTCTTTTCATATCCTTCTAAAAACCATTTTTTAAAAAATGAATTAATTTATTTATTTTTGGATGTGTTGGGTCTGCGTTTCTGTGCAAGGGCTTTCTCTAGTTGCGGCGAGCGGGGGCCACTCTTCATCGCGGTGCGCGGGCCTCTCACTGTCGCGGCCTCTCGTTGCAGAGCACAAGCTCCAGACGCGCAGGCTCAGTAGTTGTGGCTCACGGGCCTAGTTGCTCCGCGGCATGTGGGATCTTCCCTGACCAGGGCTTGAACCCGTGTCCCCTGCATCGGCAGGCAGATTCTCAACCACTGTGCCACCAGGGAAGCCCTAAAAACCATTTTTTAAAATCGTGGTTAGATACACATAAAATTTACCATCTTAACCATTTTAAGTGGTATTACATTCACTTTGTTGTGCAACCATCACCATAACCCAAGCCCATAACTCTTTTCATCTTGTAAAACGGAAACAATAAAAACATAACTCCTCATACTCCCTCCCCCCAGCCCCTGGCAACCGCCATTCTACCTTGTCTTTATGAGATTTGACTCCATACCTCCTATAAGTAGAATCATACAGTATTTGTCATTCGTGGTTAGCTGATTCCAATGAACATAATGCCCTCATGGTTCATGCATGTTGTAGCGTATTAAAGAATTTCCTTCCTTTTATTCCAGTGTATGGATGGACCACACTTTGTGTATCCATTCATTCTTTGATGAACGCTTAGGTTGCTTTACATATTTTAACGATTGTGAATCATGCTGCCATGAACGTGGGTAAACAAGCATCTCTTTGAGACCCTACTTTCAGTACTTTAGCGTATATACCCAGAAGTGGAATTGCGGGAGAATATGGTAATTCTTTCAGTTTTCTGAGGAACTACGGTACTGTTTCCACAACTGCTTTACATCTTACATCCCTACCAACAGTGCACAAGGATTCCAGTTTTTCCACATCCTTGTCCATACTTGCTTTCTGGGTTTTTTGGGGTTTTTTTTGATAATAGACATCCTAATGTGTGTGAGGTGGTATTTCATTGTAGTTTTGATTTGCATTTCCCTAATGATTAGTGATTTTGAGCATCTTTTCATGTGCTTATTGGCCACTCGTATGTTTCTTTTTTTTTTTTTTATACTTGAGTCAATATGAATTTTTATTAACACACATTTTTCAAAGTCTGTACAAACCAAAACATTCCTGTGTTTGTTTTTTTTTGTTTTTTTTAATTTATTTTATTTATTTATTTTTGGCTGCGTTGGGTCTTCGTTGCTGTGCGCGGGCTTTTCTCTAGTTGCGGCGAACGGGGGCTACTCTTCTTTGTGGTGCGCGGGCTTCTCACTGCAGTGGCTTCTCTTGTTGCAGAGCACGGGCTCCAGGCGCCCGGGCTTCAGGAGTTGTGGCTTGCAGCCTCAGTAGTTGTGGCTCGCAGGCTCAGTAGTTATGGCTCACGGGCTTAGTTGCTCTGCGGCATGCGGGATCTTCCCGGACCAGGGCTCAAACCTGCGTCACCTGCACCGGCAGGCAGACTCCTGACCACTGCGCCACCAGGGAAGCCCCCATTCCTGTGTTTTAAAAGGTCCATTATTACAAACATACAAATAAACAAAAGGTGTTACCAAAAGTTAGCTACACAATTTCATGGTAAAACAGTGTCATTTTTAAAAACCAAAATTTCAAGACTGAGGTTTCTTCCTTCCCTTTTTGGAACTTGTGGAAAGTTGGAAAATGTGTGGATTTGCTTTATATTAAATGCCAAGACCTTAAAAAGAGATTTAGTATAAAACTAAATGTATTTCTACATAGTCACTTCATGTAACAGAATTTCTCAAGTCTTTAAAATTTAAAAAAAAATGACTAACTTTTTTCACACAGTTTATCTTTACCTAATAGTTTCTCATTCAGAAAGTTACAAAACTATTTAGCACTGCCATTTCCCTTGCTTAGAAGGGAAAATTACATCCTCTACTAGAGTGATATATATAAGTAACATGGTCCATTGTTCCTCTTACCAGAAGGAAGTCCCTCATTTCCACATCTCTGTCCAATTATGTGCATGGCTCCCCTTGTGAGAATGCTCACCAATTAGAAGCATTTGCTCCTAGGAAATGCCTAGCAAGTTAAACTTACTGCTGCTACACTTTTGGTAGACTGAGGTACAAATGTCATCTGCCCTTATGATTACCTCTAACTCTAGTACCAGCCCCCTGCATTAATGATTCCAAGGTAGCTGGTTTTACTGTTTCATGGCACACTACACATCTCTAGTTCCTTTCACAAACATCATATAGAGGACCTGAGACAATGGCTAGAAATGCCAGTCTGTCCTCTCACCTGAAAAAGGAAATCCATGTGCCTGAAGGGAAAACAGGACAAAATTCAGGCTGGGGCCAAGCTGCTTTTGAGAGAGAAGCACCTGTTTTCAACACATTTCCATTAAAAGCAGGGAGTGTACAGGCTGGGGTGGGTGAGGAGTTGGGAAGAGGTAGAGTGATATCACTGCCCCAGTCAGACTTACAGCCACTACTACAACAGCTCATACTAACCTCCAAAATGCTCTGGAGTCCAAATATTATCCCATTTTGAATCAGGTAAAAAAAAAAAAAATGTTACCTGAATTTGGCCCAGTATGACAACGGATATAAGTAAAGGGTATTTTTTAAAAAAGAGGTGGCAGTGTGAGAATTTAAAATCAGTCACATAAAACAATCAAGAAACGGGTAGGGGAGAGACGTGTCCAGTACAACCTGGACAACCTTTCTTTCTGCCCTTAAGTGCCTTTTGGAGGATTTCTTGGAAGAGCATGTAAGAAGATACTTAACTCCATACTTACATATTGAATTGTTTCATCTTAGCAATCAGTTGTTTTTTTTTATAAATTTATTTATTTTATTTATTTATTTTTGGCTGTGTTGGGTCTTTGTTGCTGAACGCGGGCTTTCTCTAGTTGCGGTGAGCGGGGGCTACTCTTTGGTGCGTGGGCTTCGGTGCATGGGCTTCTCATTGTAGGGCTTCTCTTGTTGTGGAGCACGGGCTCTAGGCACGCGGGCTTCAGGAGTTGTGGCACGTGGGCTCAGTAGTTGTGGCTCGTGGGCTCTAGAGCGCAGGCTCAGTAGTTGTGGCGCACGGGCTTAGTTGCTCTGCGGCATGCGGGATCTTCCCGGACCAGGGCTTGAACCCGTGTCCCCTGCATTGGAAGGAAGATTCTTAACCACTGCACCACCAGGGAAGCCCCAGCAATCAGTTTTTAAGACTCCAAGGTAACAAGAAAGAAAAGATCTGATTCTTTTACTAAACGCTAGAGAGTAGGACTTTTTTTTTAAGAGGCATCACTTTTACAAGAAGAATGAGCTAGGCTACCATTATTCCTTTATCAAGAAAAAGTTTCTTTTTTAAAAAGTAAATAAAACTCTGGCTATACGTAGTACAAAGTTCATACTTAATATACCTGGAAAAAAACCCAAGAGTATATACCCTGAAGCAAAAGGTTTATTGGAGAGAAAAAGACTCTTCCACTGTACCAAGTCTTAAGGTGGCAGTTTTCAAAGTTCAGAGGGTGGCAGTGATATGTAATTAATGCCAAACTATTTGCTCATGGGTATGGCAGGATGCAATGATGGACCAAAAAAACCAAAAAACCATTCTGCACATACCACTGAGCAGTGACCAGCACACACACAAAAGTAACAAAAGAGAGACAGTAGTACTGAGAGAAGGGTTTGGGATAGAGAGAGGGGAGTGAGGGAGAGTATGAGAGAGAAAGAGAGAGCCTGAAACCCCAAACATTCAAGCATGCAGTCATAATACAGCACAAACCAGATGTTTCCATTTAGCCCACTGCAGTCGCACAAAGAAGGATAACTATAGTGAAATAGAGATTTCTTAAGAAAGCTTGCAATTCCCAGAGAACAGCTACGTTGCCACCCTAACCCAGGAATCCGTTGCTATTGCCAGGAGCGTCCTTGCGGTCTCTCATGGAGAGTTTATAGCTCCTGACTTCTCTGATTTCTTGTTCTTGGACAAGGCAGCTGCTTGCTTCAGGAGCTCTCGGTTTTTGGCCTGCAGTTGTTCTGTAACTTCTTTGTGGGTTTTCTCCATCTGGTTCATTTTGGCTCTCATCTGAGATTCTTGGTATTGAAAATCAGCCTTCAACTCTGTGACCTTCTTCTCTTTCTCTAAAATCATTTCATCCTTTTGATGCAGCATCTTCTTCTGAGTGGCTGCTTCTTCCTTCAGTTGGGCAATGATGACAGAGTGGTCCGTGCCTGGTGAGTCCAGAGCCAGGTCTGAGGACAGGCTATCGCCATTGGTTGTGATCAACTCAAACCTGGATTTTTTTTCTTTGGGATTTCATTTTGAATTGAAGATGTAGAAAGTGTTTTCTGACTGTTATAATGGCTGCCACCACTCAGTCCACTGCACTGCTCCTCCTGGTGGCCGGCACGGGAACAACTGCTCAGGTGCTTCCCTCTCCTCTTTGGTCTTCTGAAGGACCCGTTTGTATGAAAGTGTGCACAGTCAGCATAACAATTTCCCATCTACCTGTTTTCTATCCTCTTTCCTGTCAAATGCACACTGCTGCTTGCACTGTTCACAAGGACATGGTGGTCCACACTTCTTCTCTGAATCTGTGCAGCGCTGGCATTTGTTGCCAATAAGTGCTGCAGTTACGTTGCAGTGCTGACGAGGTTTGGGCGTTCCATACAAGTGCACAGTCTGAGCACATTTCTTGCATACTGTATTAGTTTTACTCTCCTGCTGGTACTCAGTCCTACAGTAGGTGCACTTCACAACAGGGTGTACCATCCGACATTCCTTGCACAGCTGCTGCCCCTGAGACAGCGCCTCGAGGGGGAAGCGCTGGTGGCATTTGGTGCAGGCGTTGCTCACCGCCCTACCGGCCCCGCCCGCCGCTTTCTCTCGTGTGTGTTTCTTTGGAGAAATGTCTATTCACGTTCATTGCCCATTTTGGATTTGGTTGTTTGGGTTTTTTGTTGTTGAGTTTTAGGAGTTCTCTGTATATTCTGGATATTAATCCCTTATCAGATATACGATTTGCAAATGTTTTCTCACATTCTATGTGTTGCCTTTTTACTCTGATGATAATGTCTTTAGATGCACAGATTTAATCTCAAGCGGTCCAATTTGTCCTTACTGTTTTGTTTTGTTACCTGGGCTTTTGGTATCATGTCCAGGTGTCATATCCAGGAAATTATTGCCAAATCCATTGTTACGAAACTTTTGTCCTGTTTTCTTCTAAGAGTTTTATTGTTGTAGGTCTTACATTTAGGTCCTTGAGCTATTCAGAGTTAATTTTTGTATATCATGTTAGGTAAGCATCCAACTTCATTCTTTTCCATGTGGATATCGCATTTCTCAGCATTGTCTGTTGAAAATGCCATCCTCTCCCAATTGGATGGTCTTTTCACTCTTGGTAAAAAATCACTTGATGGTATAGGAAAGGGTTTGTTTCTGGGCTCTCTATTCTATTCCCTTGGTCTATTTATCCGTCTTTATACCAGTACCACACTGCTTTGAGTACTGTAGCTCTATAATAATTTTTGAAATCAGGATATAGGAGTTGTCCAGTTTTATTCTTCTTTATCAATATTGTTTCGGCTTTTCAAGACCCCTTGAGATTCTAATTTGAATTTTATGATGGGTTTCTCCTGCAAAAAAAATCATTGATTTTTAAAAAATTATTTTATATTGGGGTATAGTTGATTAACAATATTGTGTTACTTTCAGGTATACAGTAAAGTGATTCAGTTATACATGTATCTATTCTTTTTCAAATTATTTTCCCATTTAGGTTATTACAGAATATTGAGTAGAGTGTTCTGTGCTATACAGTAGGTCCTATTTTAAATATAGTAGTGTGTATATGTCAATCCCAAACTCCCAATATATCCCTCCCTCCACATGTTTCCCCTTTGGTAACCATACGTTTGTTTTCTAAGTCTGTGTTATTTCTGTTTTGTAAATAAGTTCACTTGTATCATTTTATTTAAGATTCCTCATGTAAATGATATCTGTCTTTCTCTGACTTACTTCACTTAGTATGATAATCTCCAGGTCCATCCATGTTGCTGCAAATGGCATTATTTGTTTTTAATGGCCGAGTAATACTCCATTGTATATATGCACCACATCTTCTTTATCCATATCTCTGTTGACAGACATTTAGGTTGCTTTCATGTCTTGGCTATCGTAAACAGTGAAACAGTGCTGCAGTGAATATTGGGGTGCATGTATCCTTTCGAACCATGGTTTTCTCCAGATATATACCCAGGAGTGGGACTGCTGGATCGTATGGTAGCTCTATTTTAAGTTTTTTAAGGAACCTCCATACTGTTCTCCATAGTGGCTGTACAAATTTACATTCACACCAACAGTGTAGGAGGGTTCCCTTTTCTCCACACCCTCTCCAGCATTTATTATGTGTAGACTTTTTGATGATGGCCATTCTGACTGGTGTGAGGCGGTATCTCTTTGCAGTTTTGATTTGCATTTCTCTAATAATTGGTGATGTTGAGCATCTTTTCATGTGCCTTTTGGCCATCTGTATGTCTTCTTTGGAGAAATGTCTTTTTAGGTCTTCTGCCCATTTTTTGATTGGGTTATTTGTTTTTTTGATATTCAGTTGCATGAGCTGTTTGTAGATTTTGGAGATTAATCCCTTGTCTCTAGCATCATTTGCAAATATTTTCTCCCATTCTGTGGGTTGTCTTTTCATTTCTTTATGGTTTCCTTTACTGTGCAAAAGCTTTTGAGTTTAAGGTTCCATTTGTTTATTTTTGTTTTTATTTCCATTACTCTAGGAGACAGATCAAAAAAGATATTGCTGCAATTTATGTGAAAGAGTGTTCTTCCTATGTTTAGGTCTTTAATCCATTTTGAGTTTATTTTGTGTATGGTGTTAGGTGTAGAAGTCCAGTTTTCCCAGCACCACTTGTTGAAGACACTGTCTTTTCTCCATTGTATATTCTTGCGTCCTTTTCTTAGATTACTTGGCCATAAGTGCATGGGTTTACTTCTGGGATTTCTATCCTGTTCCATTGATCTATATTTCTGTTTTTTGTGCCAGTTCCATACTGTTTTGATGACTGCAGCTTTGTAGTATAGTCTGAAATCAGGGAGCCCGATTCCTCCAGCTCTGATTTTCTTTCTCAAGATTGCTTTGTCGGGCTTCCCTGGTGGCGCAGTGGTTGAGAATCTGCCTGGACACGGGTTCGAGCCCTGGTCTGGGAAGATCCCACATGCCACGGAGCAACTAGGCCCGTGAGCCACAATTACTGAGCCTATGCGTCTGGAGCCGGTGCTCCGCAACAAGAGAGGCCGCGATAGTGAGAGGCCTGCGCACCGCAATGAAGAGTGGCCCCCACTTGCTGCAACTAGAGAAAGCCGTTGCACAGAAACGAAGACCCAACACAGCCATAAATAAAAATAAATAAATAAATAAATAATTACAAAACAAAAAAACAGAGCACTGGACCTCACCCCCAGAATTTCACACACACAAAAAAAAGATTGTCTATTTGGGGTCTTTTGTGTCTCCATCCGAATTTAAAAATTTTTTGTTCTAGTTCTGTGAATGACATTGGTGATTTGATAGGGATTGCATTGAATCTATAGATTGCCTTGGGTAGTTATAGTCACTTTGAAAATATTGATTCTTTCAATCCAAAAACATGGTATATCTTTCTGTCTCTTTGTGTCAACTTTGATTTCTTTCATCAGTGTCTTATAGTTTTTAGAGTACGGGTCTTTTGCCTCCTTAGGTAAGTTTATTACTAGGTATTTTATTCTTTCTGATGCAGTAGTAAATGGGATTCCTTAATTTCTCTTTCTGATCTTTCGTTGTTAGTATACTATTAATTTTGTATCCTGCAACTTTACCAGATTCATTGATGAGCTCTAGTAGTTTTCTGATAGCATCTTTACAATTTTCTACGTATAGTATCATGTCATCTGCAAACAGTGAGTTTTACTTCTTCTTTTCCAAGTTGGATTCCTATTATTTCTTTTTATTCTCTGATTGCCATGGCTAGGACTTCCAAAACTATGTTGAATAAAAGTGGTGAGAGTGGGTGACTTCCCTGTTGGCACAGTGGTTAAGAATCCGCCTGCCAATGCAGGGGACACGGGTTCGAGCCCTGGTCCGGGAACATCCCACATGCTGTGAAGCAACTAAGCCCGTGCACCACAGCTACTGAGCCTGCGCTCTAGAGCCTGCATGCCACAACTACTGAAGCCCATGCGCCTAGAGCCTGTGCTCCGCAACGAGAAAAGCCACTGCAATGAGAAGCCCGGGCACCACAATGAAGAGTAGCTCCTGCTCACCGCAACTAGAGAAAGCCCATGCGCAGCAACAAAGATCCAACACAGCCAAAAATAATAAAAACAAAAAGAAAAACAGAAAACAAACAACCCAGGCTCGCGACTCCAAGGCTAGGGTGAGCTCTCCTGTTAGCAATATTTCATACCTGTTGTCGCAAATTAAGCTCTGCCCATGCAGCTCCACTGAGAGAGGATAACAAACTCTGAGCCTAGTTTCTCCTGGATTCTGCCCTAAGTACTAATTCACTAATTCAAATACGTGTCCTTTCCCTGTAATATAAACTGTGTGTATTATAACTGCTTTTCTGAAACAGGTCCTCCTGTGAGCTCTGTAGTGAATCCCTAGACCTGGGGCTGGTCTTGGACACCCCTGACACCCCACAATATGATAAGAAGTAATTCACTAGAGGGGCTTCACAGTCAATTGAAACTGGCAGAGGAAAGAATTAGTGAACTTGAACACTGACTGACAGATGGTACAGTCTGAAGAACAGAGAGAATAATGAATGAAGGTGGAAGAGCCTCAGAGAAATGTGGGGCAGTGTTTAGTGCACCAATACCTGGGTGATGGCAGCAGGAGAGAAAGAAGCACGACAAATGCTCAAAGAAGTACTGGCTGAAAACGTGCTAAATTTATTGAAAATCACCAAACTACACATACAGATGTCCAATGGACTCTGAAGAATAAACTTGCAAAGCGATCCACACACAGATACGTCACAGTGAAAATGGTTAAAGTCAAAGACAAGGAGAAAAGCTTGAAAGCAGCAAGAAAAACACCTTGTCCCCTAAAAGGGAACCACTGTAAGACCACGAGCTGGCTTCTCAGCCAAAACCAGGGAGGTTACAGGTAATGGGATAACACATTCAAAGTTATGAATATGAAGAGAAGCCACCACAATGGGAAGCCCACGCACTACAACGAAGAGTGTCCCCCGCTCGCTGCAACTAGAGAAAGCCACGCACAGCAACGAAGACCCAATGCAGCTGACATAAATTAATTTTTAAAAATTAAATAACTAAGTAAATAAACAAACAACAAAGAAAAAAAACAACTGGCATCACAAACAGGATGGATGGAGTCATGCTTGCAACTGACCTCAGGGAATAAGAACTGGGAACCAGGCCAAGCACCACCTGCAGTGCCACCAGGAAATGCAACATGAATTGGTATCTCTATCACCTGGAGCAACGTGCAGGGGGCCTTCAGCCCATCATCAGAGAGGGGTCATCAGCACATCTCCCCTGTGACAGCCCTGCCCGCTCTGCCAGTGCTGTTGAAACTGAGACGCACAGCTCCTGCCACAACAGTTCCCATCCCCAGTATTACAGAGATGATACTGATATCTCAGAGGCTCAAGGCTCCTATTTAGCTGTCCAGGATCCGGCCAACAGGTTTTACTTGGCCCCAATAATTGAAGACTCACAACCTCAACTTGCTTCCACTTTTTTTTTTTTAATTAATTTTTTTATTGTCTGAGGATTGATCCTCGTGACGTGTAGCGGTCCCACAGGGGATCCCACTGCAACCATTAAGTCAGTTCTGCTTGCCACGGGGGGCATAATAAAGGCCGATCCCCCGATGCCCCGAGCACCCACGGCAGTTTTAGGCTGTCGGAAGGAGAAACCGAGGCACTTAAGAGTCAAACTGACCCAAGGGCTACTCCCTGACGAGCTAGACTCAGAAGCTGCACACATCTGATCCATTGCACTGCCCTTAGAAAACTGTTCAGATCATGTCTCATATCTGAATCAAGCTAGCAAATTAACAATGGGAAACCGTGCCTTGAAGGCTGAACAGCTCCTAGACAGTCAGCTGAGTTTATGTATGATACCCATGGAACTGATACTTGCAAGTATTTAACCAAATGGGAAAACCTGACCAAAGATAACTTGTCCCTGAAATGGCCAAAATGGGGTACTTTTGATTTACCTACATTGGTTTATTTGCACGTTTAATTAGAAAAAGCGGCTATAAAATCAACCAGAATGGGAGGCATATTTTAATTCTATTCTGTTGTACACCAAAGCGAATCCACCATATGCATGCATGTGTCCCCATATCCCCTCCCTCTTGCGTCTCCCTCCCACCCTCCCTATCCCACCCCTCTAGGTGGTCACAAAGCACCGAGCCCATCTCCCTGTGCTATGCGGCTGCTTCCCACTAGCTAGCTATTTTACATTCGGTAGTGTATATAGGGAGGCATATTTTAATTGGGACCTGGAAGCCTCACAAATGAGGAAATAATAAAATGGCTTCACTGTAAGAAACAAACCAAAAATGATTAGAAACGGTGGTGGCTGAATTAGAGAAAGCCTCAACCTCCGTCTCCAGCTTCTTTTATGTTCTCTTCTTTCTGAGCTGCCCTGCCCTGCCCTTCCTGCTCTCCCTCCTCCAACACCAAAAGAAAAATATATTGAATGCAAGATAGAAAATGAAAGCAACACCAAGTTTAAGGAGAAGCCCATGAGCAGAGGGGAACCTGCTCTATCTACAGCCCTTGGACTAGGGCAGAACTTAGGAACTTGACTAAGGATTTTCCAGAAAGACCCTTTAGCTTTTGCTAAGGGATTTGATCTTACAGTAAGAACTTACGAAACCTGGATATTCAGACTTGTACCAGCTCGTACATTGACTAGTCTCTGAAAGTAAAAGCAAAAGAATGGCTCTAAGACATAAATTGGAAAGCACCTATGGAGGCTTTTCATAAGTGTGAGGCTACAGATCACGAGAAATGTAGAGAAGTTGCCCACAACTTATATCAGGCTATTCCAAAAATCTTCCCACAGAAAACAGATTGGGCATGGGACTTCCCTGGCGGTCCAGTGGCTAAGACTACACGCTCCCAATGCAGGGGGCCCAGGTTCGACCCCTGGTCAGGGAACTAGATCCCACGTGCCGCAACTGAAAGATCCTGCATACCACAATGAAGACCCAACGCAGCCAAATAAATAAATAAAACAAGTATTTTTTAAAAAATAAAAGAGAGGGCTTCCCTGGTGGCGCAGTGGTTGAGAATCTGCCTGCCAATGCAGGGGACACGGGATCGAGCCCTGGTCCGGGAAGATCCCACGTGCCGCGGAGCAACTGGGCCCGTGAGCCACAATTACTGAGCCTGCGCATCTGGAGCCTGTGCTCTGCAACGAGAGGCCGCGATAGTGAGAGGCCCGTGCACCGCGATTAAGAGTGGCCCCCGCTTGCCACAACTAGAGAAAGTCCTCGTACAGAAACGAAGACCCAACACAGCCATAAAAATAAATAAATAAAATTTAAAAGAATAAAAATAAAATAAATAAAAGAGAAAAGAAAACAGATTGGGCAAAGGTCCATCAGTGTAAATAGAGGCCAGGAGAAACTGTTTGATTATTTTGAAAGATTTGAAAAAACATTCAAACAACACTCTGGCATGGATCCAGAGAGTTTTGTAAACCATCAGAATGATTCAGTATTACATTCTATTTTTCTCGAAGAATTAGATGAAGAATTGGTACGCCTGGTTAAAAGACATGAACTTGATTGGGCTACTATGCATACTAATGCCCTTGTCACTACTGCTGATAAGCTTTCTAAAACCTTATGGAAAAGAGAGAAGGAAAAAGCTGCTGAGATTATGACCGTGCAGCTACAGCAGTTTGGCAGCCCTCCAAAACTCACCTGCCCAAATTCCAGCCAGGCTTGAAAGGGCCACACCTGCTTGTATTGCAAAAAACATGTACATTTTAAAAGGGATTGCCACAAATTCAAGCGAGACTTGGAACAAGGTAAAATTAAAAAGGAAGAGGGGTGCTCTGAGGATTACGAGAGGGCATTTTCCCCTCCTCCTCACAAATACCTTAGGGGAGACTGAAATAACTATCAGAGGGGAAACTTCTAAGGCCCTGTGGACACGGGGGCTACATTCTCTGTCCTTAACCCGACCCTTATTCACTGCCCTCTCGCTCGGGGTAAACAATCGATTCTAATGGTAGGGGTTTCAAACTTTCCTGTGCAGGTTTTTAAATCAGAACCAACAGTTGTTCAGCTAGGAACTGTCACAGGAAGACATGTATTCCTTTCGGTGAAATGTGCTCCAGTTCATCTGATTGGATGAGACCTTTTAGAGGCATATAATGCCCGTATTGCCTTTTCACCTATAGGTGAAATGATTTTAGATTTAGAAGCTGTATGATGCTGATCAGAACATAATTACTGAAAAGTGAATGGTTATGAAAATCAAAATTCAGACAAATCAAGAGGAAATGAATGATTTGCTGTTACAGGACAGCTGCATGTAAATCAATGGAGTTAGAACACACCCTCACACCATGCACAAAAATAACCTCACAATGGCTTAAAGACTTAAATATAAGACGTGACACCATGAAACTCCTAGAAGAGAGCATAGGCAAAACATTCTGACATAAACTGTACCAATCAATGTTCCCTTAAGTCAGTCTCCCAAGGCAATAGAAACGAAAACAAAAATAAACAAATGGGACCTAATCAAACTTACAAGCTTTTGCACAGCAAAGGAAACCATAAACAAAAAAAACCTAAAAGACAACCTACAGAATAGGAGAAAATATCTGCAAATGATGTGACTGACAAGGGCTTAATTTCCAAAATATATTGGGTGGGCCAAAAAGTTTGGGTTTTTCCATAATATCTTATTGGCCAACCCAATACAAACAGCTCATACAACTCAACAACAAAAAAAACAACCCAATCGAAAAATGGGCAGAAGACCTTAATAGACGTTTCTCCAAAGAAGACACAAATGGCCAATAGGCATGAGAAAAGATGCTCAACATCACTAGTTATTAGAAAAGTGCAAATCAAAACTACAATGAGGTAACCACCTCACACCAGTCAGAATGGCCATCATTAAAAAGTCTACAAATAACAAATGCTGAAGAGGGTGTGGACAAAAGGGAACCCTCCTACACTGTTGGTGGGAATGTAAGTTGGTGCAGCCAGTATGGAGAACAGTATGGAGATTCCTCAGAAAACTAAAAATAGAGTTACCATATGATCCAGCAATCCCAGTGCTGGGCATATATCCAGACAAAATTATAATTCAAAAAGATACATGCACCCCAATGTTCATAGTAGCACTATTCACAACAGCCAAGACATGGAAACAACCTAAGTGTCCACGGACAGAGGAATGGATAAAGAAGATGTGGTACATATATACAATGGAATATTAGCCATAAAAAAGAACGAAATAATGCCATTTGCAGCAACATGGATGCAACTAGAGATTATCATACTAAGTGGAGTAAGTCAGAGAGAGAAAGACAAATACCCTATCACTTAAGTGTGGAAATTAAATATGGCACAAACGAACGTATCTACAAAACAGAAACAGACTCACAGACATAGAGAACAGACTTGTGGTTGCCAAGCGGTGGGGGGAGAAGGGAGAGGGAGAGGGATGGAATGGGAATTCAGGGTTGGTAGGTGCAAACTATTACATTTAGAATGGATAAACGACAAGGTTCTACTGTAGAGCACAGGGAACCATATCCCATCTCCTGGGATAAACCATAATGGAAAAGAATAGTTTAAAAAGAATGTCTGTACGTGTAAAACTGAGTCACTTTGCTGTACAACAGAGACTGGCACAACATTGTAAATCAACTATGCTTCAGTAAAAAAATAAAATGATTTGCTGTTACAAGTGCCTAAGGAATTATGGTCATCTTCTTCCTCAGATATTGGGAAGATTTAAATGGCTACTCCTATTAAAGTAACTATGGATAATGCCAAGCCTCTACGTAATATCCGACAATAGCCACGCAGACCGGAGGCATTAAAAGGAATAAGACCTATTATTCAGGAATTCCTTAAGACTTACAATTCCTTGCACCAGTCCCTGCAATACTTCCATTTTACCGGTAAGAAACCAAATGGAAAGGCCCGGAGGTTGGTTCAGGACTGAGAGCTCTAAGTGCTCTTGTGACTCCCTGCCACCCTGTTGTTCCTAATCCTCCCACACCGCTCTCAGCCATCCCATCAGACACCTGTTATTTCCCAGTAGTTGACCTACGGAGCGCATTCTTGAGTATTCCAGTAGAAAAAGAAAGTCAATACCTCTTCACCTTTACATGGGAAGATCGCCAGTCTACTTGGACAGTTATGCCACAAGGCTATACTGAAAGCCCTACTTATTTTTCTCAAATACTTAAAGCCGATTTGGCTGACGTACACTTTTTCTAATGACTCTGCTCTGAGTCAGTACGTAGATAATTTACTTTTGTGTTCTAGAACTGTACAGGATTGCCAAGAGACGCTATCCACTTGCTGCAACAATTAGTGTCAAAGAGGCATAAAGTGTCCGAAGACAAACTACAATTCTGCTCACCAACTGTGCGATAATTAGGTCATTTAATATCTAAGGAAGGATTGTTGATTAATTCTGAAAGGATTAAGGGAATCCTAGCTTTCTCACTCCCCCAGACAAAGAAACAGCTGAGAGGATTTCTAGGTCTAACTGGGTATTGCAGGAATTGGGTACCGAGTTTCTCCCTCGTGGCCTAACCTCTATGCGTTACTCAAGTCTCATCAGCCAGAGGGACTTCCCTGGCGGTCCGGTGCTTAAGACTCCACGCTTCCACTGCAGGGGGCACGGGTTTGATCCCTAGTCGGGGAACTAAGATCCCACACGCTGCGCGGCATGGCCAAAACAATTAATTTAAAAAATACTTAAAAAAAAAAATCTGATCAGCCAGACCCAGTTGAATGGACGAGCAGAAGGAGAGAAAGCTATAAATGCCCTGGAATCTACACTAGCCCGGGCTCCAGCTTTGGGCCATCCTAACTATAAACTACCATTTTCCCTCTTTGTGCCTGAAGACAGAGGACACGCCCTGGGTGTGTATTCACTCAGAGGCACTTTGACCACAGGATGTTATAGTCACCAGTTAGATTTGGTGGCAGAAGGGCTCCCACCCTGTATGAGAGCTATTTCGGCGACTGCCCTCTTTATGCAAAGCTACTGAAGAACTTGTCATGGGGTCTCCTCTGGCTATCTGTGTTCCTCACTCAGTTGAATCTCTCTTAAGTTCCCATCATACTCAACACTATTCTGTGAGTCGCTTGGCCTCTTACGAAGTAGTGTTACTCTCATCACCCAGTATTACTTCCGCTTGCTGGTGTAACAGTCTTAACCCTGCAACTTTGTTTCCAGCATCTCAAGATGACTGCATTATACTGGCTATCTTCTAACTCCAAGGACTGATTTGCAAGAAGTTCCCATTGATAATTCTGATTTAATTTGGTTTACAGGTGGATCCTACTTAAAAGGACATTATTGAGCTGGGTTTGCAATAACTTCAACAGTAGAAATAAGTGAAAGTTCTTATTTACCAGACACCAAATCGGCCCAGCAAGCTGAACTGACTGCATGACTAGGGCTTGTCAATTAGCCAAAGGTCAAATAAACAATGTCTGTACTGATAGCTGCCATGCCTTTGGAGTGGCTCGTGATTTTACAGTGCTGTGGAAACAGGATTTCTCACCTTTTCTGGTCAGCCTGTAAAGAATGGACACCTCATCTCAAAAAACGATTAGACTCCACTCAATTGCCCAGACAGCTCGCGATCATGAAGATACCTGGGCATTCCAAATCCGACTCAACAGAGGCCAAAGGACATCGATCGGCTGAGCTGCAGCTAGACAAGCTGCCTGAAGTCTTGCCCCTGCCCAATTTCAAGGCTCTCCTCTGCTCGATCATAACTCTGACGAAACTTAAGAAATTTCTTTTGCAGGCTCAGGAACTGGCTTCAGAAAATGAAGAGCAGGCCTGGAAGGAAAAAAGGGGGGCTACTTGGATCCCATCTCACAAATACGGAGTATCTGCATGTGGTTGTTTAGGGGTGGCTGGTCATTGCTGGGTGGTTTTTTTTTTTAATTTAGTTATTTTTGGTTGCCTTTACTCCAGCAAGGACATTCCCTGGCCCACGGGCACCCGAGAAAATGGTATGATAGGGAAAACAATGTATCTGGAAACCTTCTCCCACTATAGCTCATAAGGTTTATGACCTATGTTCTATCTGTCCTAAATATAATCCTGGTAAAACCCCTTCATGGCTTGCAAGGCCACTTCCCCCTCCCTGAGGAACCCTTGTAGGTTTGGCAACTGGACTTCATCCACGTGCCTTCCTCTGAAGGCTATAAATGCATCCTGGTCGTGGCCTGAATGTTTTCACACTGGGTGGAGGCATTTCCTTGCAGAAGGCAAGGAATTGCCTTAACAGTAGGCAATTTTACTATTGGAAAAAAAATAATTCCACTTTGGGGAATTCCTTCTGAGTTGCATAGCGACCAGGGAACCCACTTTACTGGGCAGATTATTAACTCCACTGGTAAGATTTGGCCGCTAATGCAACATTTTCACCGCACCTATCACCTCAATCCTCAGTGGTAGTAGAAAGGACCAAAAGCACTATTAAAACACAATTGGGTAAATTTTCAGAGGCTTTTCATCTTCCACGGCCAAAACCTCTTCCCTTGGTAACTCCTCAACCTTAGTTCTACCCGCTTTGGTAAACATCAGTTGTCTCTTTTTGAAATAATGACTGGGCGGCGACCTATGCCTTTAGATGAAGGTACGTATGAACCAGCGCTGCTTAAAGGTCACATTCTACATTACTGTCAGGGACTCATCAAAGTGCTTAAAGAAAATGAAAAATTAGTAACTGATTCCTTCCACAGTGAGCTCCTGGGAGACAAAGACCTTACTAAGGATCCAGGGTTACAGCCTGGAGATGTCGTCTATTGGAAAAGACATCAAAAAAAGGACTCCTCACAACCACGTTGGAAAGGACCATACCAGCTACTCTTAACAAATCCCTGTGTGGCAAAACTTAAAGGACTAATCTCTTGGACTCACATCTCTCACCTCAAAAGGGCCTCCCCTCCTGAATGAACTGCAACTCCTATTTCTGACACCCCACTTCCGCTAAGAGAGGCTCCATCAAACCAGGATGGGAAGAACACGACAACAGTGGTAGACAGCTAACCCAAGAGTCCAGACCAGACCTGTAAGAAACTGCCTCTCTCCATCAAAATGTCTTCCTCTCTATCAAAATTGAAAGTTATGGGGCTTCCCTGGCGGTCCAGTGGTTAAGACACCCTGCTTTCCCTGCAGGGGGCATGGGTTCCATCCCTGATCAGGGAACTAAGATCCCGCATGCCGCGTGGCACAGCCAAAAAATAGAAAAAGAAATTGAAAGTTATTGTTCTATTTCTAGCTATGTTCTTAGGCCAATGTTTAGGGTGGAAAGAAAACTCTTTAGTAAAACTATCACAAAGTATAGGTACTGGCGGAGGTTAACTGATTGTTGGATTTGTCATCAGATTCCTCCGTCAGTACAAGGCCGATTAAACCCCTTGTAATTCCTGTCACTGACTTTTCAGATGTTCCTAATGCTACCACTTACTCAGACACACCTCCCTCTGGCCTAACTTTTCAGGTTCAAATTCTCCAAAACACTAATATGTCCATCCCTTGACTGACACTATCTTCGGTTCTTAGAGATGGCACACAACTTACCCTAGGCCCCCCTCACTCTGTCCCTTACTTTTTTTGGGCTGTGCCACGCGGCATGCGGGATCTTAGTTCCCCGACCAGGGATCAGACCCGAGCCCCCTGCAGTGGAAGCACGGAGTCGTAACCACTGGACTGCTGGGGAAGTCCCCGTGTCCCGTACTTAATTAACAGATGTCTTAAAGAGAAAAATACGAGTCACGTATGCCAGCAACTCCCCCACCTCCAATATCATACAGATAGCTTTTGGAAAGCCTGCAAAAGAAATGGACCACGGTTTAATACTGTGTGAAGAGAACTTCCAGTTAACGAAGCCATCAACAAAAGCGCTCTGGGAGGAGTCACTTGTGCTCCCCCAGGTTTTGTCTTCATATATGGTATTGGAACTGACCCACCTTCCCAAGGGTATTCACATAAATGTCTGAAGAGCTGTCAAGTAGGTTTATTTTATCGGGACGTTATGTTACCCCATTGTCTATTCAAAAAGAGACAGATGGACCTCCTTTTTCTCCCCATTACAGAGTCAGGAGATCCATGCAAGCAGGATACCAAAGAAACCTGGTGGCAAAGTCTTTGGAATCTTGGTTCCTAGCGCAGGAGTATATGTAAACAGGGATACGCTTAGAAACCTATCAGCCACCGTTGGGTCAAATGGTTGAAGAAACTGCAAAAAGCACTGCAGCACAGCAGAAATCCTTAGATTCCTTAGCCCAAGTTGTGTTAGATAACAGAATTGCCTTAGATCTCCTACTGCCCAAACAAGGAGGCGTTTGTGCTGTTGGTCACACGTGTTGCACTTACGTTAACACCTCTGGAGAGGTTGAGACACGCCCGGCAAAAATTTTCCGAAGAGCAAAATGGTTACAAGATGTAAGAAAGAGTGATCCTTTAAGTCAGCGGTCCCCAATCTTTTTGGCACCAGGGACCGGTTTCATGGAAGACAGTTTTTCCATGGACCGGGGCGGGGGCAGGGAGGTATGGTTCAGGCGGTGATGTGAATGATGCGGAGCAGCAGATGCAGCTTCGCTTGCCTGCCCGCCGCTCACCTCCTGCTGTGCGGTCCGGTTCCTAACAGGCCGAGGACTGGTAGTGGTCCGCGTCCCAAGGGTTGGGGACCCCTGCTTTAAGTGACCTTTTTAGTTGGCTACCCTCAGGACTAGGCAACATTTTCCGCTTTGCTTTACAGACAATTGTTATTTTCATTATGTGCACTACCATTCTTTTCCTGGCTACCAAATTACTCATGACATGTATCACTGCTTGTTCTAAGTCTACAGTCAAAAGCACACGTACAGTGACTGTACAACAAACTGAGATGACTGATCAAATGTGTAATCTATAAAACTTGCCTTCATCAATATATTTCTATGATTACTGCATTAAATTACTATGATAAAATATATAATGATGCTTAAACAAATTGAAACTGCTGGTCATTTCTATAATTCTGTATAAGGTAATGGACATACACAATGCACATAAAGTACAACTGGCATAAGTCCTATTGGACACCTTAGAATTGGCTACCAGTCCTTGCCAAGCACCCTACTAGTGCCTCCCCCCACAAAAGAAAAAAAAAGACCGGGCTCTCAAGACCCAGCATGGAGGGACATGATGAATCGGAGGCAGGTAAGCAACCACCTCGGCACCAAGGGACCAACCAGTTGATCATCTAATGCTTTCTATCAAAAGATTTATGATCAAAAGGGGGAAGATGATGAGATTTATGATCAAAAGGGGGAAGATGATGAGGGAAATCATAAATATTCTATGGCAGGACAATCAAACTAAGAAAGAAAACAAAAAAAAACAAATGACAAGCTCCCTTTGTGGCAAGCTTTTCCCAGTGTTCAATGTGCCTATCTATATGATACATTAACCAGACCTCCTCAAAGCAGCAGGATGAAATCAACCTTTGAGAAAAAGTTGACCCTTTCTTTAGATGCCAGCATTTCAATATTGTAATTCTATGACTAATATATTTCTTTTTCATCTCATACAAGGGTACAAGGGGTCGCACTGACCAAAGGCTTGTCTGTACATGCAATATTAAGGGGGGAAAAAAAAACAACTTGTTGATTGAACTATGTACACAGTGCTAATCTGTCAATATGAGACATAATTTGTCTCAAAAATGTATAAAACTGCATCTCTGACTCCTGATCAATGGAGCAGTTTTCAGACTTTCTGAGGATGTTTCCTGGGTTATAATCCTCAGTTTGACTCAAATAAAATTCTCTTTTCTTTTTTCTTAGCTTGATTGTTAATTAGATTTTTCATCAGCAGGCCTCACTGTTGAAATGGAAATTACACCTTCAGGAAAGGGCTATACCTGATGTTAGGGGCCTTTCCAGAATACAGGAGGATGTGGCTTCCCCCATGCTCAGCCCCTTCCCCTCTGACATGAAGATACAGTTAGTGTCGGCCTAACAGTTGCGAAGCCCCTTGGGACCAACTGTCTGACATGGAAAGGGAGCTGGTGTTCTTCACTGACAGGACCACCACCACTGTACACGAGGCTGCCTGCTGGACAGCCGTGCCGTGCTTTCCTGCCAGTGGCATATCCCCCATCTAGAAGGGCTTGCCTGGCTCAGCCCGA
This sequence comes from Eubalaena glacialis, assembly GCF_028564815.1. Lineage (NCBI taxonomy): Eukaryota > Metazoa > Chordata > Mammalia > Artiodactyla > Balaenidae > Eubalaena > Eubalaena glacialis. The sequence continues at coordinate 184,413,076 of NC_083719.1, read as the reverse complement.
CTGGCAGAGTTGATGGTGGTGTGCCTGGCTCTACCACTGGCCATCAAAATGAGACTCCCAAGGACACAGATTTTCTCTGACTCCCGAGCAGTAGCCAATGGGCTCACAGTCTGGTCTGGATGATGGCCTCCTTGGGGCACCTCCACTTGGAAAGAGATGGCAACACACACACCGATTATGGATACTCGTGGCTCTGCATACACATGCCAACACCAGAAGGAGATACCTGTTCCAGAGCCCGACGTAAGCCACCTCTCACAGTACGACACAGGTCCAGACACAGCTATTCCTCCAGAGATGCACACCTGCTAACACAGTGGGTCCACGGGGAAGTGACAGTGCTCACTGGTGGGGTACACAGGCCCCTTGCCTCGGCTCCAGCCTAAGTGGTGGTAGATAGTTGCCCCCTCTGCTCTCAAACAAAACTCTGGAAGCCTCCCAGGTAGGCACATGCATACACCCCGGGCTGACAGACCCTACTTCCGGTGAGAAATTATCAGGCCACTGCCGCCCTCTGCTGGAGGTAGTGTGTATTCAACCACTGTCATTGATTCCTCCCCTGGACTTCTGCTGGCCACTCCCTCCAGAAATGCTGTAATCCCCTTCTTAACCAGGTATGTGCCCGTCCCTTTCAGCCAACCAGGCATCATGGATTCAGATCAAGGTACCCATTTCACCTCCCAGTCTGTTCGGTCATGGGCTCTGGCACATGGACTCTTGTAAAATATCCAACTAACTTAGCAGCCCCAAGTGGCTAAACTTAAAGAGAGATACCATGGCCTACTCAAAGGCAGGCCCCCCCCCCAAGCTTTTAAACAAAGGTGGTCCCCAAAATGGACAAAAAGACATCACCACAAGCTCTAACACTGCCTAATCCCCGGCCCTCAGATCTCCACACCCCACCATACACACACCAGCTGCCAGTCTTCTCCATGGACTCCTCTGTGAGCACTTAAAGGGAACCCTCAGCCTTCTGACGTCAGGCATTGTTCACATCTCCTCAGCAGACGAATGCTCCCCTTGCCCATCATCTCACTGTCTTACGCGCACCTGATCAGGTCGATCAAGGGCTGGTTGTGCAATGTGATATAGAGAGAGAGCCCCCAAGGGGACAAGCCCCTACCCAACTGCTTAGAGATCATGATTATACAGATTTTATTGGCCCACATGATGGCCCAGGACTAGCCGCAAATCTTAAGGCCACTGGCTTCGCCTCACTTTTGAACAGCTGGTTTATTAAACCATATTCATCAAAAGTTTTGCAGGAGATTGAAGTTATAGCTCCAGGACCCACTAGTGCAACTTGCGTGGATCTCAGAGAAAAGACTAGAGGCTCCCCACCTAGTGGATGCCGGTGTCGTTAGGAAATGAAATCCACAAGGGAGGCCCGGAATCCAGCGTCACTATCAGCAGACATGGGCCAGGTCCCTACCCGACTTTAGACAAAGAGACAAACAGCCTCTTGCCCCGAAGCAGCTACACACAGTATCCACACTTCTCAACTCGAAGGAGGCCCCAGCAAGCCAAGTGCACATCTGACTCTCCTTGGTTGTGGCTCTTAATGTGTACAGCCTGGATGGCAGGGTTGCTAGTGGACCCCTGGAGCCTAGTGCTGCCCCAGGAGCTGTGTGGGAACACATGAGCCACGTGCATGACTGCACCACGGGGTGGCTGAGTGCCAGGGCAGGCAGGCCCTGTGAGAAGAGCTTCGGCTGGCACACGACTGGGTGTGGATTCTAGCCAGAGCTCACCTCTCTCCACATTAAATGGTGCCAGTAGAAACGATGCTGAAACAAGCTGCTCCCTCCTCTTACAAAACCTCAAGTTATATCCCAGGCAAAACGGCCTTCCCAGTGTTAAACGAATCAGACCCAGATGGCTGGCAGTTTTGGGCTGTCATGATCCTACCATGGTTTAACAGGGTGAACTCTGGATTCTGAAGCTGTAGGCCACAAGGTGTGCCTACAATTAGCCCATCAATGTGCCCGGAATCTGTGTGCATCATGGATGGGGTCCCCACGAGGCTCGGTCTTGGACACGGCATGCCCTTCCCAAGATGCACCCCTACTGCTCTGATGGCGCTAACCGATCCGCTCAACCACCAGCAGAGCCTGTGCTTGTAGTTGTGCCCTGCACAGGCCTCCAGCAGATCTGCTCAGAACTTAACACCTCTTAGCCACTCTGCCCTTCACGGGTCTCCCCCTGGGAAGGCCACCCCAAGCACACCAGTGTCTCAGTGGGTGACGTCTCAACCCAAGAGAATTATGAGGGAAATCATGCTCCCCAAGCTCGTGGGACAGTGGGACCTTCCCCTCCCAGACTGCCTTCACATCAGCAGGGAAGAGACTGGTGATGGTCAACCTCAAGGTCGAGCTGCACCAGTGCCTCCAGGTGATGGAGGCTGAGGGCCCTCTAGAAGACTGTTTCCGTGAAATCGCTAATTCCTTGCCGCTATCAGTACTTACTAGGCACTACTATAGGTAACTGATAAGAACCTGCTGTACAGCACAGGGAACTCCACTTTGCTGTACAGTAGAAACTAACACAACACTGTAAAACAACTCTACCCCAATAAGAAAAAAAAGCAAAAACAAAAAACAGTAGGTCCCCTGCCAACTGCATGGCACCAGTAACGTCATTTTGCTTTCACGACAAGTCAAGCCGTGTATTCTAACCCCCATCAGCCACGGGGGGCACCTCCTCACAACGCTCCTACCTTGACCTACCTAGAGCCTGTGATCAGGGACCTCTTGCTGCCGTGTGTGCCGGCTGATGCGCTGATGACAGCGTTTGCTCCCCACCGGATGCACCCACAACAGATCCGACTCCCTCGTTATTCCCACCACCACCTTCCGTACTCAAAGCTGCTGCCCTCCTTTGTACCCACATCGTAGGCGCAAGCCGCTCCCCACTACACGCCAGAATCCCCTCCAACACCACGACCAAGTAGGCCACACCTGCCAGCACAAATGTATTTGTGCAAACCTCTGACAGCAGCCTCGGCCTTACAAGCAAAAACAACGCTGTCTCTGTCTCTACGCGGGGCCAGACCTACATCCCCAGGTCACTAACCTGCAGTCATCACCTGCAGTGATCAGCTATGTGCTAATTCCTTCCAAAATACCTTGAGCCTCACTTAGGCTAAACAAAACCCCTAATCAGGACCCCATACGGGGCAACCTGAGGGTAAGCATGAGGATAACCAGAATAACTAACCACCCCCGCTCATGGTGGTACTTTCTAAAGGCTACTAACTATGTGCCCCTCACCCTGTACACTCACTGCCCCCAAGTGATAACTAACACCTCATTCAGATTCGACTTTGGACCTGACTCGAGCAGTTAGGAGCAAGCCCACTGGACCCTGCCCAGTCTGCAGCATATCCACAGAGATAACCCCTATGGTTACAATATTGTTACTTTTAAGATCCCGGCACCCTTCACTCTTCTGACACTTTTCCACTAGAGCTGTCCTGCTCACATACAGAGAGGGCCATTCCTGTCCCTGTCCTGTTGGGACTGGCCATCACCAGTGGACTCGGGGGCATAGGAACAACATCAAATATTAAAAGCCACCCAGCAGGGACTTCCCTGGTGACGCAGTGGTTGGGAATCCACCTGCCAATGCAGGGGATACTGGTTCGAGCCCTGGTCCCAGAAGATCCCACATGCTGTGGAGCAACTAAGCCCGTGCGCCATAACTACCAAGCCTGCGTTCTAGAGCCCGTCAGCCACAACTATTGAGCCTCCGTGCCACAACTACTGAAGCCCATGTGCCTAGAGCCCGTGCTCCTCAACAAGAGAAGCCACCGCAGTGAGAAGCCCGCGCACCACAACAAAGAGTAGCCCCCGCTCGCTGCAACTAGAAAGAGCCCACGTGCAGCAACGAAGACCCAACGCAGCCAAAAATAAATTAATTAAAAGAAAAAAAAGCCACCCAGCAATGACCAACCACCCTAAACAACCACATGCAGACGCTCCACCGTGCTCAGAGCCTGATGCAGCAACAGCATGACTCACTAGCACAAACAGTGATGATCAACCAAGTGAGTCTGTTCCTTGCAGGGCACCTCTTGCTGTAGGAACCCTAACAACTCAAGGCAGCATAGGCCAACCTCCAGAAGACGTCTTAAGATATACAGGTCATGCAGAATAGAACTAAAATATTTCAGCTTCACACTCCCTGAGGTCCCTGATTTGTTCTCGTGGGTCTTGCCATCCACTGGAGGAGCAGTGGCTGAGAAAAGGGTTTCAAACTCTATGGAGTCTTCATCACGGGCTTCATCATTGTTGCCCTGGTTAAATGTGTGCTACAGTGGCCTCAGTATCTATGTCCTTGGACATATCTGCTACTCAGAGGATTGCTATTCCTGATGTCGAAGCATCACAGGATGGATCATCGAGGGTTTAGCTAAGCTGCTCCATGGTACCGCTGCTTTGGCATTCATTCTGTTGGGCCAAGCAGCCTTCAGCGTCCTTGAATTGACACTAGCCCCTTGCATGAGTGCATGCCCTAGACGGCAGCCCCCAGAGTCATGAACAAACGTAAGTTCCTCATATGACTTCACCAGCGGTCCTTGTGATCAACAGTCTCCCCTGCTTCCCCTTGTGCACCCCTTACCTAAGACCCCTGTGGAGCTTACCACAGAGATTGTCAGAGTGGATCAAGGAAACAAGACCCAACCATAGGCTGTCTACAAGAAACTCACTTTAAATATAAAGATGCAAATAACAGAAAATGAATGGAGAAAGACATACCATGCAAACACCAATCAAAAGAAAACTGGAGGGACTTCCCTGGTGGCGCAGTGGTTAAGAATCCTCCTGCCAATGCAGGGGCCATGGGTTCGCGCCCTGGTCTGGGAAGATCCCACATGCCGTGGAGCAGCTAAGCCTGTGCGCCACAACTACTGAGCCTGCGCTCTTAGAGCCTGCATGCCACAACTACTGAAGCCCACATGCCTAGAGCCCGTGCTCCGCTACAAGAGAAACCACCTCAATGAGAAGCCCACGCACCGCAATGAAGAGTAGCCCCCGCTCGCTGCAACTAGAGAAAGCCCGCACACAGCAACAAAGACCCAACGCAGCCAAAAAAGGAAAAAAAAAACACAAAAAACACAAAACTTGAGTAGCTGTATTTCACACAGAGATTTCAGAGGAAGGAAAATTCTCACAGATAAAGAGAGGCATGACATGATGATAAAGGCATCGATTCTCCAAGAAGACATAACAACCCTTAGTGTGTGTGCGCCTAACAACAGAGTCCACATGCTAGAGAAAAAAACTGATACGACTGCCAGGAAAAATGGATGAATCCACTAGTAAAGTTAGAGACTTCAATATATCTCTATCAGAAATGACAGATCCTGGAGGCAAAAAGTGAGTAAGAACATAAATGAACTCAACAGCACCATCCATAACTGGATATAATTCACAACTATGGACGACGTCATCCAAAGACAGCAGCACACAGATTCCTCTCAAGTGCACATGGGACCGTCACCAACAAAGACCATATCTTGGGCCATAAAACAAACCTAAATGAATTTAAAAGAATACAAATCACAATGGATGCTCTTAGGCCACAGTGGAATTAAATTGGAAATAACATAAAGGTAGCTGGAAAGTCCCCCGAGTACCTGTAAATAACAAATGGATCAAAGAAGAAATTTCCAGAGAAATAAAAAATAGTTTGAACTTAATGAAAACGAAAATAACACTTACCAAATTTGAGGGATGCAGGGCTTCCCTGGTGGCACAGTGGTTAAGAACAACCTGCCCAGTGGTTAAGAATCTGCCTGGCAATGCAGGGGACATGGGTTCAAGCCCTGGTACAGGAAGATCCCACGAGCCATGGAGCAACTAAGCCCATGCGCCGCAACTAATGAGCCTGCGAGCCACAACTACTGAAGCCTGTGTGCCTAGAGCCCGTGCTCTGCAACAAGAGAAGCCACTGCAATGAGAAGCCCATGCACTGCAACGAAGAGTAGCCCCTGCTCACCACAACTAGAGAAAAGCCTGCATGAAGCAACGAAGACCCAATGCAGCCAAAAATAAAATAAATAAATTTTTTAAAAAATGAGAGGGATGCAGTGAAAGCAATGCTTAGAGGGAGAAAGCGCTGAAAGGATATATTAAAAAAAGAAGCAAGATCAAAAATCAATAATCTAAACCTCTACCTTAAGAAACTAGAAAAAGGGCAAATTAAATCTAAAGTAATCAGAAGAAAAAAATACTAAAATTTGGAGCAGAAATCAATAAAATTTAAAACAGGAAATTGGTAGAGAACATCAACTAAACCAAAAGCTGGCTCTCTGAAAAGATCAATAAAATCATACACTAACTAGGAAAAAAATAGAAGACAGAAATTATTACTATCAGCAAAGAACTAGGGGATATCATTACACGTCTTATGGATGTTGAAAGGGTAATAATGGAATACTATGAATAACTATACCCACAAATTTAATAACCTTGATGGAATGGCCCTATTCCTTGAAAGACACAGCCTGCAAGAACTCACACAAGAAGAAATAGATAATCTGTATAGTCCTATATCTATGAAAGAAACTGAATGAACAATCAGTAACCTTCCAGGAACCTTGCTACACTGTTGGTGGGAATGTAAATTGGTGCAGCCACTATGGAAAACAGTATGGAGGGTCCTTAAAGAACTAAAAACAGAATTACCATATGATCCAGCAATCCCACTACTGGGCATATATCTGGACAAAACTTGTAATTCAAAAAGATACATACATCCCAATGTTCACAGCAGCACTATTTACAATAGCCAAGACATGGAAGCAACCTAAATTTCCATTGACAGATGAGTGGATAAAGAAGATATGGTACATATACAATGGAATATTACTTAGCCATAAAAAAGAATGAAATAATGCCATTTGCAGCAACATGGATAGACCTAGAGATAGTCATACTAAGTGAAGTAAACCAAAGACAAATATCATATATCGCTTATATGTAGAATCTAAAACAATAAATAAGTAAAAGAAAATAAAATATACAAATGAACTTATTTCCAAAATAGAAAGAGACTCACAGACATAGGAAACAAACTTATGGTTACCAAAGGGGAAAGGGGCGTGTACAGAGGATTATATTAGGAAGTTGGGATTAACATATACACACTACTATATATAAAATAGATAACCAACAAGGACCTACTGTATAGCACAGGGAACTATACTCAATATTTTGTAATAACCTATAAGAGTAAAGAATCTGAAAAAGATATGTATGTGTGCGTGTGTGTGTATAAAACTGAATCGCTGTGCTGTACACCTGAAACTAACACACTATTGTAAATCAACTATACTTCAATAAAAAAGTAAAGTAAAAAATAATATAATTACTAACTTTCCAAAACAGCAAGCACCATATCCAGATGGGTTCACTGGTGAATTCTACCAAACATTTAAGGAAGAAATTAATTCTCTACGATTAGTTTCAGAGGACAGAGGCAGAGGGAATGTGCACTAACTCATTCTATGAGGTAAGCATTTCCCTAATAACAAAACCAGACACAGACATTACAAGGAAACTATAGATCAGTGTCTCTCATAAACGGTGATGTAAAAATCCCAAACAAAATATTAACAAACTGGGGACTTCCCTGGTAGTCCAGTGGGTAAGAATCCATGCTCCCAATGTAGTCAGCCCAGGTTTGATCCCTGGTCGGGGAACTAGATCCCACATGCCGCAACTAAGAGTTTGCATGCTGCAACTAAGAAGCCCACATGCCTCAAGGAAGATCCCACAAGCCACAACTAAGACCCAGTGCAGTCAAAATAAATAAATAAAATATTAACAAACTGAATCCAATAATATAGAAGAATTATACACCATAACCAAGTGGTATTTATCCCAGGTATGCAAGGCTGGCTCAACATTCAAAAATCACTTCAGGGGACTTCCTTGGTGGTCCAGTGGTTAAGAATCCACCTTCCAATGCAGGGGGCCGTGGGTTAGATCCCTGGTCAGGGAACTAAGATCCCACATGCCACAGGGCAACTAAGCCCACGTGCCACAACTACTGAGCCTGCGTGCCTCAACTAGACAGCCAGCATGCTGCAAACTACAGAGCCCATGTGCTCTGGAGCCCGTGCACCACAACTAGAGAGCCCGCGGGCCACAACTGGAGAGAAGCCCATGCACTGCAACGAAAGATCCCACATGCCACAACAAAGATCCCACGTGCGGCAACTAAGACCCAACACAACCAAAAATAATAAAAATAAATAAAATAATTTAAAAAATCACTTTAACGGTCTAAAGAAGAAAAATCACAGCGTATCAAAAGATTTTTCTAAATCTATTTGAAAAGGCAAAACTATGGAGATGGTAGTAAAAGGACCAGTGGTTGCCAGGGATTGGGGCTGGGGGAGGGGTGAGTAGGAGGAGCCCAGGGTATTTTTTAGGGCAGTGCACGTGTTTCGTAGGATACTATAAAGGTGGATGCATCTTTGTCTAAACCCACAGAACATACATGCAAAGTCAACTGCGGACTGTGCGTGATTACGACATGTCAGTGTAGGTTCATCCACTGGAACACACACACCCTCATCTCATACATCCAGGGGTCTGTAGGCCGGCAGGCCCAATTTACCATGCGCCGTTAACTGCCCACGGGCATCTGGTAGCCCTCCTAGCGCTAGAGAACAGTAGCGCACCACGACGGCCACTCCCTGGGCCCTGCTGGAGCCGAGGCCCTCCCAGGCCCTCAGCCCGGGCTGCGGGCACCCAGCTGCCCTGATGCCTTGGGTTGTGCATGCAGCACCACACAGGCTCACCCCTCCAGAGGCCTCCTTCCTGAAATGAACTGGTGCTGGCAGGACAGAGGTGAACCAGTGCCCCTGGCACCTCCCACGTGACGATGGCCTTGTGGACCCACAACACAGATGGCACTCAGGAAATACCCAAGATACTCTAGCCACATGCAGCAGATGGCTTGTATTTAGATGCTTTCCATGGAGCTGCTGACCGCTTGGCTGAGGACTATTCGTTGACCAGCCAGGGAAGGGGCAGTTTCCCTGAAGGGGCCTTTCATTGCATGTGGGTAGACAGCCCTGGCAAGGCTGCACAAAAACATGGCAGAAATAGTTGAACAGAGCCCAGAATCCCCCAGTGTGTCTCCCGCCCCTCTCCAATGCCCTGGGATTAAGCGGATTCCAACGCTCTTCCAACATTTGCTTGTCTTAACTAAAATACACTGCTTGGGCACTAGGCTTCTAAACTTCACACTCAGACAAGTTTATATTCGATTAGATGAGATGAGGTGTGACAGTCATCAACCAAACATCGGAGGTGAATTACAGTAAAGAGGCTGGATCCATTCGTGACTTGACCTGTGGTCTGACTGGGAAAAGCTTTCAGAGCCCCACCCTCTTCCCTGCCTGGCCCAGTCTATGCGAATGGATAAGGAGGCCCACGAGTGCCATGCGTCCTGTGGGTGGGAAGATCAAACCTCACAAACGCCCAGCCACGACGGAGGCCCCACCAGCTCTTCCTCTGGCCACCTGCAAGAGCGTACACCTGCGTCCATCTCCCCAGATTACCAACTATCTTCTGATCCTCTTGGTGCAAGTGGCATCATCTTGACAACCAAGCCCATCTTGGGTGGGGGGAAGGGTTGATCCACCTCCTAAAGGGCAACCATAAAACACAAGAGAAAATGTTTGGGGGCTGAGAAACAGGGGTCTAGTATGGGCGATTTGGAGAAGATGAGGCCGAGACATCCAAGTGTGTAAGATTTCCAAAGTTTTCAGAAGCACATGTCATAACAGAAAACCCTCGAGGCCACCCAAGTGGCTACTAGCAGTAGAATCAAGAAATGAACAGGGTGCAGCCCCATCACAGGGCCCGAAAGACCAGCAAAAGTGACCAGACTGCCATCCCATGGACAGCTAACAGCACTGAGTAACAGAAAACTGACAGAATGCCATTTGCACTCCAAAGAAAGCACACAGAATTAAAACACAGTGACCCAGGGAGGCACACACTTGTCACTCACCCGACAGAGGAGGCCTGTCTGGGAGTCATGTTGAGCGGGGGCTGGTGTGACAAATTCATCCAGGTCTTGGCCTGGCCGTCCTTCCGTGGATGTCCACTTTAGTAGGTTTAGGTGGGTCCTGCAATGGCTTATGCATTTTCTACAGACACTATATTTTACAATTAAATTCTATGAAGTCGGGGCTTGGAGACAAGATGGCAGAGTAGAAGGACGTGAGCTCGCCCCCCTCATGAAAATACCAAAATCACAACTAACTGCTGAACAACCACTGACCAAAAAACGCCGGAACCTACCAAAAAAGTTACCCTACATCTAAAGACAAAGAAGAAGCCACTAAGAGACAGCAGGAGGGGCGCAATCACGATAAAATCAAATTCCATACCCACCGACCGGGCAACCCACAAACTAGAAAATATTTACACTGGAAAGGTTCGCACAGAGGAGTGAAAGTTCTGAGCCCCACATCCGTCTCCCCAGCCTGGGAGTCTGGCATAGGAAGGGTGAGTGCCCAAACCAGCTGGGCTTGAAGGCCACTGGGGTTTGATCACCGAAATTCCACACGACTGGGGGAAACAGAAGCTCTACTCTTGGAGGATGCACACAAGGTCTCGAGCACACCAGGACCCGGGGGGAAAAGCAGTGACCTCATAAGGGCCTGGGCCAGACCTACCTGCTGATGTTGGAGGATCTTCCGTGGAGGCGGGGGTGGCTGTGGCTCACTGTGGGGACAGAGACACTGGCAGTGTAAGTTCTGGGGAGTGCTCATTGGCGTGAGCCCGCCTGGAGGCTGAGATTTTCTCACCAAGACGCGGCCCCCCCAACAGCCTGTAGGCTCCAGTGCTGGGATGCCTCAGGCCAAAAACTAACAGGGAACACAGCCCTGCCCATCGGAAGACAGGCTGCCTAATGTCTTCCTGAGCCTACAGCTTCCCACTAAACACACCCCTTGACACGGCCCTACCCACCAGAGGGACAAGACCCAGCTACACCCACCAGTGGGCAGGAACCAGTCCCTCCTACCAGGAAGCCAGCACAAGCCCTTCGCCAGCCTCACCCACCAGGGGGCAGAAACCTGAATCAAGAACTACAATCCCGGGCCTCCCTGGTGGCGCAGTGGTTGAGAATCCAACTGCCAATGCAGGGGACACTGGTTCGAGCCCTGGCCTGGGAAGATCCCACATGCCGCGGAGCAACTAAGCCTGTGCGCCACAACTACTGAGCCTGCGCTCTACAGCCTGCGAGCCTACTGAGCCCGAGTGCCAGAACTACTGAAGCTCACGCACCTAGAGCCTATGCTCTGCAACAAGAGGAGCCACTGCAATGAGAAGCCCGCGCACCACAACTAAGAGTAGCCCCTGCTCACCACAACTAGAGAAAGCCCACGCGCAGCAACAAAGACTCAACGCAGCCAAAAATAAAATTAATTAATTAATTAATTTAAAAAAAGAACTACAATCCTGCAGCCTGTGGAACGGAAACCACAATCACAGAAAGTTAGACAAAATGAGACAGCAGAGGAATATGTCCCAGACGAAGGAACAAGATAAAAGCCCAGAAAAACAACTAAGTGAAGTGGAGATAAGCAATTTACCCAAAAAAGAATTCAGAGTGATGACAGTAAAGATGATTCAAAATCTCGGGAAAAGAATGGAGGCACAGACCAAGAAGATACAAGAAATGTTTAACAAAGACCTAGAAGATCTAAAGAACAAGCAAAAAGAGATGAACAATACAATAACTGAAATGAAAAATACACTAGAAGGAAACAATAGCAGAATAAATGAGGCAGAAAAACAGATAAGTGAGCTGGAAGACAGAATAATGGAAATCACTACCCTGGAACGGAATAAAGAAAAAAGAATGAGAAGAAATAATGACAGTCTAAGAGACCCTCTAGAACAACATTAAACACACCAAAATTCGTTCGCATTATAGGGGTCCCAGAAGGATAAGAGAGAAAGGACCTGAGGAAATATTTGAAGAAATAATAGCTGAAAACTTCCTTATCACAGGAAAGGAAGCACAGAGAGTCCTAGGCAGGATAAACCCAAGGAGGAACAGGCCAAGGCACATATTAATCAAATTTACAAAAACTGGGACTTCCCTGGTGGTCCAATGGCTAAGACTCCACGCTCCCAATGCAGGGGGCCCAAGTTCGATCCCTTGTCAGGGAACTAGATCCCACATGCCACGACTGAGAGTTCACATGCCGCACTAAGGATTTGCATGCCACAACTAAGAGTTCGCATGCCACAACTAAAGATCTTGCATGCTGCAACTCAAGATTTCACATGCCGCAACAAAGATCAACGATCCTGCGTGCCACAAATAAGACCCAGCACAGCGAAATAAATAATTTTTTTTTAACTTACAAAAATTAAAGACAAAAAGAAAATACTAAAAGCAACAAGGGAAAAGCAACAAATAACATACAAGGGAATCTGCAGAAGGTGATAAGGTGATTTTCCAGCAGAAATGCTACAGGCCCAAAGAAAGTGGCAAAATATATTTAAAGTTATGAAAGGGAAAAACCTACAACCAAGAATACTCTACTCAGCAAGGCTCTCATTCAGATTCAACGGAGAAATTAAAAGCTTTGCAAACAAGCAAAAGCTAAGGGAATTCAGCACCACCAAACCAGCTTTACAACAAATGCTAAAGGAAATTCTCTAGGTGGAAAAGAAAAGGCCAAAACTACAAACAAGAAAATTATAAATGGGAAAGCTCACCACTAAAGGCAAACATACAGCAGAGGTAGGAAATCATCCACATACAAATATAATATCAAAACCAGCAATCGTGAGAAGAGGAAAGTACAACTACAGGATACTGAAAATGCATTTGAAATTAAAAGACCAGCAACTGGAAACAATCTTGTATGTATATAGACTGCTATATCAAAACTCCATGGTAACCTCAAACAAAAAATCTACAATAGATATACACACACAAAAGAATAAGAAATCCAAACACAACACTAAAGTTAGTCATCAAATCACAAGAGAAAAAAATCCTACAAAAACAAATCCAAAACAATTAACAAAATGCCAATAAGAACATACAAATCGATAATTACCTTAAACGTAAATGGATTAAATACTCTAAACAAAAGACTTAGATTGGCTTAATGGATACAAAAACAAGACCCGTACATATGCTGTCTACAAAACACCCACTTCATATCTAGGGACACATACAGACTGAAAGTGAAGGGATGGAAAAAGGTATTCCACACAAATGGAAATCAAATGAAAGCTGGAGTAGCAATACTCGTATCGGACGGAACAGACATTAAAATAAAGGCTGTTACAAGACACAAAAAAGGACACTACATAATCAAGGGATCAATCTAAGAAGAAGATATAACAGTTGTAAATATATATGCATACAACAGAGGAGCACCTCAATATATAAGGCAAATGCTAACAGCCATCAAAGGAAAAATTAACAGTAACTCAATAATAGTGGGGAACTTTAACACCCCACTTTCATCAATGGACAGATCATCCAGACAGAAAACCAATAAGGAAACATAGGCCTTAAATGACATATTAGACCAGATGGACTTATTTTTTATTTATTTATTTATACATTGAGTCTTTTTAGTGCTTATTTATTTATTTTTGGCTGCAATGGGTGTTCATTGCTGTGCGTGGGCTTTCTTTAGTTGCGACGAGCAGGGGTTACTCTTGACTGTGATGCACAGGCTTCTCACTGCAGTGGCTTCTCTTGTTGTGGAGCACGGGCTCTAGGCACGGGGGCTTCAGTAGTTGTGGCACGTGGGCTCAGTAGTTGTGGCTCACAGCCTCTAGAGCACAGGCTCAGTAGTTGTGGCGCATGGGCTTAGTTGCTCCACAGCATGTGGGATCTTCCCAGACTAGGGCTCAAACCTGTGTCCCCTGCATTGGCAGGCGGATTCTTAACCACTGCGCCACCATGGAAGTCCCTAGATCAGATGGACTTAATTGATATTTATAGAGCATTCCAACCAGAAGCAGCAGAATACACATTCTTCTCAAGTGCACATGGAACACTCTCCAAAATAGAACACATGCTGAGCCACAAAGCAAGCCTCGGTAAATTTATGAAACTGAAATCATGTCAAGCATCTTTTCCGATCACAACGCTATGAGATTATAATTCAACAAGAAAAAACTGTAAAAAGCACAAACACATACAGGCTAAACAATACGCTACTAAACAACCAATGGATCACTGAAGAAATCAAAGCAAAAATCAAAAATACCTAGAGACAAATGAAAACGAAAACACGATTCAAAACCTACAGGACGCAGCAAAAACAGTTCTAAGAAGGAAGTTTATAGCAATACAGTTGTACCTCAGGAAACAAGAAAAATATCAAATAAACAACCTAACCTTACACCTAAAGCAACTAGAGAAAGAAGAACAAACAAAACCCAAAGTTAGTAGAAGGAAAGAAATCATCAAGATCAGAGCAGAAATGAATGAAATTAGAGACAACGAAAGTAATAGAAAAGATCAATGAAACTAAAAGCTGGTTCTTTCAAAAGATAAACAACAAAACTGATAAACCTTTAGCCAGACTCATCCAGAAAAAAATGGAGAGGGCTCAAGGCAAAAAAATTAGAAATGAAAATGGAGAAGTTACAACAGACACCACAGAAATACAAAGGATCATAAGAGACTACTACAAGCAACTATATGCCAATAAAATGGACAACCTAAAAGAAATGGACAAATTCTTAGAAAAGTACAATCTCCCAAGACTGAACTAGGAAGAAATAGAAAATATGAACAGGAAAATCACAAGTACTGAAACTGTGATTTAAAAACTCCCAACAAACGAAAGTCCAGGACAAGATTGTTTCACAGGTGAATTCTATCAAACATTTAGAGAAGAGTTAATGCCTATGCTTCTGAAACTATTCCAAAACACTGCAAAGGAAGGAACACTCCCAAACTCATTTTATGAGGCCACCATCACTCTGATACCAAAACCAGACAAAGATACCACAACAAAAAGAAAATTGCAGGCCAATATCACTGGTGAACACACATGCAAAAATCCTCAACAAAATACTAGCAAACCGTGGGAATTCCCTGGCGGTCCAGGGGTTAGGACTCCATGCTCTCACTGCTGAGGGTCTGGGTTCGATCTCTGGTCAGGGAACTAAAACCCCATAAGCCACGCAGCATGGCCAAAAAAAAAAAAAAAAAAAAAAAGCAAACCAAATCCAACAATACGGTAAAAGGATCATACACCATGATCAAGTGGGATTTACCCCGGGGATATAAGGATTCTTCAATATCTGCAGATCGATCACTGTGATACACCACTTTAACCATCTGATCATCTCAATAGATACAGAAAAGGTTTTTGACAAAATTCAAAACCGATTTATGATAAAAACTCTCCAGAGAGTGGGCATAGAGGGAACATACCTCAACATAATGAAGTCCATATATGACAAATCCACAACTAACATCACACTCAATGGTGAAAAGCTGAAAGCATTTCCTCTAAGATCAGGAACAAGACAAGGATGTCCACTCTCACCACTTTTATTCAGCATAGTTTTGGAAGTTCTGGCCATGGCAATCAGAGAAGAAAAAGAAGTAAAAGGAAAAGAAGAAGTAAAACTGTCACTCTTTGCAGATGACATGATACTATACATAGAAAACCATAAAGATGCTACAGAAAACTACTAGAGCTCATCAAGGAATTCAGTAAAGTTGCAGGATACAAAATTAATACACAGAAACCTGTTGCATTTCTATACACTAACAACAAAAGAGCAGAAAGAGAAATTAAGGAAACAATTCCATTTACCATCGCATCAAAAAGAATAAAATACCTAGGAATAAACCTACCTAAGGAGGCCAAGACCTGTATTCTGAAAACTACAAGATGCTGATGAAAGAAACTGAACATGACACAAACAGATGGAAAGATATACCATTTTCTTGGATTGACAGAATCAATATTGTCAAAACGACTATACTACCCAAGGCAATCTACAGATTCAATGCAATCCCTATCAAATTACCAATGGCATTTTTCACAGAACTAATTACCAATGGCATTTTTCACAGAACTAGAACAAAAAATTTTTAATTTGTATGGAAACACAAAAGACCCCAAATAGCCAAAGCAATCTTTGGGTCAACAAAAAACGGAGCTGGAGGAATCAGGCTCCCTAACTTCAGACTATACTACGGAGCTACTGTGATCAAGACAGCGTGGTACTGATGCAAAAACAGAAATATAGATCAATGGAACGGGATAGAAAGCCCAGAGATAAACCCACGCACCTATGGTCAATTAATCTACAACAAAGGAGGCAAGAATATACAATGGAGAAAACAGTCTCTTCAGTAAGTGGTGCTGGGAAAACTGGACAGCTGCATGTAAAAGAATGAAATTAGAACATTCTCTAACAACATACACAAAAATAAACTCAAAATGGATTAAAGACCTAAATGTAAGACCGGACACTATAAAATTCTTAGAGGAAAACATAGGCAGAACACTCTTTGACATAAATCGCAGCAATATCTTTTTTGATCCATCTCCTACAGTAATGAAAATAAAGACAAAAATAAACAAACGGGACCTCATCAAACTCAAAAGCTTTTGCACAGCAAAGGAAACCATAAACAAAACAAAAAGACAACCCACAGAATGGGAGAAAATATTTAGAAACGATGCAGCCAACAAGGGATTAATCTCCAATATTTACAGACAGCTCATGCAGCTCAATATCAAAAAAACAAACACCCAATCAAAAAATAGGCAGAAAGGGACTTCCCTGGCAGTCCAGTGGTTAAGACCTCGCCTTCCAATGCAGGGGGGTGGGTTCGATCCCTGGTCGGGGAGCTAAGATCCCACATGCCTTGTGGCCAAAAAAACCAAGGCAGAAAACAGAAGCAATATTGTAACAAATTCAATAAAGACTTTAAAAATGGTTCACATCAAAAAAAAAAATCTTAAAAAAAAAAAATAGGCAGAAGACCTAAATAGACATTTCTCCAAAGAAGACATACAGATGGCCAAGAGGCACATGAAAAGATGCTCAACATTGCTAATTATTAGAGAAATGCAAATCAAAACTACGAGATACCACCTCACACCAGTCAGAATAGCCATCATCAAAAAGTCTACAAATAATAAATGCTGGAGAGGGTGTGGAAAAAAGGGAACCCTCCTACCCTGTTGGTATTAATGTAAATTTGTACAGCCACTATGGAGAACAGTATGGAGGTTCCTTAAAAAACTTAAAATAGAGCTACCATATGATCCAGCAATCCTACTCTTGGGCATATATCTGGAGAAAACCATGCTTTGAAAGAATACATAATCCCAGTGTTCACTGCAGTGCTGTTTACAATACCCAAGACATGCAAGCAACCTAAATGTCCGTCAACAGATGAATGGATAAAGATGTGGTACCTATATACAATGGAATTTTTCAGCCATTAAAAAGAATGAAATAATGCCATTTGCAGCAACATGGATGGACCTAGAGATTGTCATACTAAGTCAAGTAAGTCAGACAGAGAAAGACAAATATATGATAACACTCATATGTTGGATCTTATTTGAAAAAATGATACACATGAACTTATTTACAAAACAGAAACAGACTCACAGATTTCGAAAACAAACTTAAGGTTACCAAAGGGTAAACCTGGGGGGTGGGATAAATTAGGAGCTTGGGATTAACATACACACAGTACTCTCACACAACAATGTAAAGCAACTATACTCCAATAAAAATTAATTAATTTTAAAAAATACACACACTACTATATACAAAATAGATAACCAACAAGAACCAACAAGACCACGGGGAACTCTACTCAATACCCCATAATAGGGCTTCCCTGGTGGTGCAGTGGTTAAGAATCCGCTTGCCAATGCAGGGGACACGGGTTCGAGCCCTGCTCCGGGAAGATCCCACGTGCCGCGGAGCAACGAAGACCCAACGCAGCCAAAAATATATAAATAAAATTTAAAAATATATAATCCATAATAACCTAAATGGGAAAAGAAATTGAAAAAGAATAGATATATGTATATGTATAACTGAATCACTTTGCTGTACATCTGAAACTATCACATTGTAAATCAAATACAGTCCAACATGAAATAACTCTAAGTATTACATATGGAAGATCTACAAAGAAGTTGAATCAGAGAATAAGCTTATAATCAGAGTATAGGGTTTTTGGTAAGTTTCCAGAAATGCAATACAAAAACAGATCTTGGTGCATTGTGAATCACTAGTAACAGCAGCTAAAAGACATTTTTAGAAGATAACCTAGACTATTAAAACTGACTTTAATGGCACCTTTTCAATTTGTTAGAAACTTTAAGTCCTAAAGTATGTCTGCGAAATAATACAAAATTTATATATTGATCTCTACCCCTGGTTCCTGGCACAGAGCTCTTAAAACCCTTGTAAATTCCTAAGCAATAAGAACACCAGGAGCATCTTTTGTTCTGTGGAGGCAACTGGGTGGGCTCCTGGATGGGGCTGGTCAGCAGAAAGACCGCGCCATGATTGGAAGCTTGGGCTTTTCAGCCCCACCCCCCAACCTCCAGAGAGGGGCGAGGGGCTCGAAACGGAGTGAATAAGTGATCAGGCCTGTGTGAAGAAGCCTCCATAAAATCCCAATAGCAGGGGGTTCTGAGAGCTTCAAGGTGAACACATCCACACCAGGAGGGTGACACACGCCAAGTCCTTGGGCACAGAAGCTCCTGCACTCGGGACCCTCCCAGACCTCACCCTGTGTATCTCTTCATCTAGATGTCCGTGTGTATCTTTTATCATATCCTTCACTAAACTGGTAAACATAAGCAAATGTTTCCCTGAGTTCTGAGAGCCACTCTAGCAAATTAACTGAACCTGAGAAGGGAGTTATGGGAAACTCTGATCTGTAGCCAAGTCCCGACAGAAGTTGTGGGCAACCTAGGGACCAACTACTTTCGATTAGCATCTAAAGTGGGGGGACGGTCCTTAGGGACTGAGCCCTTAAGCTGTGGGGTCTGACACTGTCTCCAGGTGGACGGTGTCAGAACTGAGTTGGGTTGTAGGACACCTGGTTGGTGTCACAGAACTGCTGGGTCTGGGAAACCCCTATAGCTCTGGTGACCAGAAGTTTCAGAAGTGAAATGTTCTGTGTGAAAGTAAAACAGACAGACACGGTGCGGAGAGCTGTAGTTTGTTCCAAGGCAATCTCTAATGAAGGACATAAAATGATCTTTTTTTTCTTTTCGGCCGCACCACTTGGCTTGCGGGATCTTAGTTCCCCGACCAGAGATCAAACCCGGGCCCCCTGCAGTGGAAGCTCGGAGTCTTAACCGCTGGACCGCCAGTGAAGTCCCCGAAACGATCTTAATGGGAAAATTATGAAGTGTTACCGAACCACATCAAAGTAGAAAGGAAGAGAGAGCGCGTGTTCTCGGAAAAGAGACGCAGTGCCGTCATGATAGCAACTCTCCCAAACAGATGCAGAGTGTTCACGAAATTCCATTACGTCCAAAACCAGGTCGGGTTTTATGGTTTGTTTATGAAAAACTACTTCTAAAAACTGAAATGAGAGCCAAATGTCTAAGAATAGCCAAGTTTCCTACAGAACAAGGTGGAAGAACTTTCCATAAAACACATCAAAGCATTTAAGTCCGGACAGTAGTTGGGGCCACACAGCATTAGCAGGAGGAGGGACTCACAGACCTGGGGAAAGAATGGACATGGGGCAGGAGTCTCCTCCAGGGCAGGCACTGGCCCACAGGGCGATGACAAACGGCTGTCTACGGGGCGGGTGGGGTAGGGGGGTGGGTAACACTGTCAATGTCATGTATAATAATCCATTTAATGCAGATTTTTGGGGGGGTTTTTGGCCGAGCCCCGAGGCATGAGGGATCCTAGTTTCCTGACCATGGATCAAACCCACACCCCCTGCAGTGAAAGCACGGAGTCTTAACCACTGGACCACCAGGGAAGTACTTTCAGAAGAAGTTAAAGGCAAGTGTCCCACGACTTCTGTATACAGATTTTTCTTATATAAGGAAAATACCAAAGAAGCTACAAAGGAGGAGATTGACCAATTCATTTCTCTTAACCTTGAGTCCATTCACCAGCACAGAATAAAGGGGATGAAAAGATAAACCACACACGGGGAGAAAATATTGGCAGTGCCTGCAACCGAAAAAGGATTCATGCCCAGAGCATCTAAAGAAAACTGAAGAAATCAATAAACATACAAATACACACATCACACAGAAAATGAACCACCACACCCTCGTCCGGTAAGAACCCTACGTAACCACGAAGAGACCCTGGCTCCCACTCGAGGTGGACAAACATTTATCGAGGTCACTCAGCGATGGGGACCACAAGGAAGAAATAAACAGGCGGGCAAGAATACACTCCAGACACGAACAGCATTTTCTGAGTAAATTTAAACTTATCCATAAGCTACGAAGCCACGCTTTTTTCTCTGAAGTGCAGAAACTCAAGTCACATCTCGCACTTGGAGATAAAAACAAGAATGACTGTCGCAGCATTGCTAACTAATCAAAAAATGCACTTGGGGAATTCCCTGGCAATCCAGAGGTTAGGGCTCTGCGCTTCTACTGCAGGGGCCCGGGAACTAAGATCCCACAAGCCATGGTGCAGCCAAAGAAAAAAAAAAACACTTGGAAGAACCCAGGCAGCAAAGGCACTGGAACACGTGAGTCAATGGGGAGAGCTGAGCCTCAGACACCAGCACGTGTGAAACAGACTGGGGCTGAGAAACCCCCGAGAAACTTCTGTGTGACATTACTGGTGATTTACGAACTAACGTTCACTCATTGGAAAGTGAAGGGGCAAAATCAGACGACACACTGCTTGGTGATAAGAGATGGTAAAGGTATGAATAATAATGAAGAATCGGGACAGAGGTCACCTTGGCAACAGGAGGGAGAGCAGATGTGGGAGAAGCACAGGATGAGGAGATGCCAACAGGTACCAGGGCCTACCTGTACACCTGGGGGGGGTGAGTCCACAGGTGTTTATACTGTTATTATTAATGTTGCAGCAAAACAGAAACAAGTAAACGGGCTTAGGCACAGATCAGCCAAATGGGCCTGAAAGAGATAAGCAACCTTGGTTATTCTTTAGCTGTTACTACTAACAAACACTTGTAGCTAGACTTGTCCTTCACAAAGCTGATTACTCTAGGAATCCACATGAATTACACTCTGCACCTGGCACTCTTCTCCCCCTACACTCCCTTGTAGAGCTCTTTATTTCAGAAAGAAGGTCACAGGCCTATAACTTCGGGGATACCAGACCCGGTTGCCAGGTTGCCTAATGCCAGCTGTGACCATTTTGAGATAATGCAAGAAAAAAATGCAAGACCTTCACAGCTTTGATCTTTATCACCTACCCCAGACCGAGAGTCCTGAGTATAAAAAACTTCTCTCTACCCTCTCGAGGGGGGCACAGTTCTTGAGGCGCTAGCCTACTGTGTTCCCCACTTTGCCTGGCAAAGAATCAAGCTATTCTTTCTTTTCCTCAAAACTCTGTCTCCATATTTCTGTTCCGCATCGGTGCACAGGGAGCCAAGATTATTTTGGCATCATTAACTTAATGCAAAAGTCACACGATTTAAGAACAGCCCCAGGGCAAGCACAGGACACCTCAGAGAGGACACACTACCCCCAGCACTACTGGAAGCGGATCCCCTCCCCTCGTGATCATGGCATCGACAGCTCCTCCTGTGGTAGTTCCATGGTCTGGAGGCCACCTGCATGGGGTGAGGGGGGCAGCAAGACCCCAGGGCACCTCCCCCCTTCACCTCCCTCGCAGGCTCAGCTTTGCACTCAGCTTGTCCCCCACCCCAGGTGATGCCCCTGCTTCAAGCTCCGTGGGTCATTTACAGGAGACAAAGACCCTCCCCCCAGAGTGTGAATGGGAGCCTGCAGGATCCCTGCTTCCACCTGTGTTCACGGATAACGTAAAGGAGGGAAATTCTAGGGCACTTTTACGGCTTTAATAACTGGATCCTGCTTATTCCTTTCAGAAGACAGGTATTGAGACAGGCTGGGACCTGGGACCCTTTGCTGCAGTGCTTGCACCTGGACAACCATCTCCTCCAGCAACAGATGCAAAGAAACTCTAAGGGAGTAAAAATAACTGCACGCATGCGCAGTGGGGGCAAATTAAGAACAACAAGATTCAAAAAGGCCAAAACCCAACCTCCACTTCCGAGGTACGGTAGCAAAAGCAGGGTTCTGTGCATGATCCCCGCACACGGCACCACCAAGGGGGTGGCCAGACCATCTAAGCCACCCCTCCGGCCCGACCCACCCACCTACCCCCACCCTCACCCCGTTTAAGGGACCAGCCCGCCCCTCCTTCTGGATCCAGCAAAGGCACCAGTTACTTGTTCTCGCTCCCTCGTGCTGCAGCAGGAACCTCAATAAAGCCTTGCCTGAACTCCTCACCCGGCCTGATCAATTTCTACTGATTAAGGGCTCCAAGAACCCAGGTTGGTAACAGTTATCAGCTAATAACCTCATGGTAACACACCGTTTGTAAATTAATCAGAATTGAACACTAGTTGCTTTTACAGGTCACATTTTACAGAATTTTCATTAATCTGAATGCCATGTGTTAACAGGAAATGGAACAGGACCAGAGCGTCAGGAACTCTGTACCTTGTATGGAAGAATCACTATTATTTTTATAAAGACACGAATCCGCCTCTTTGTCGACCTTATTTCAGTGTACTGTCAAGTTTAACAATGTAATAGCCACTTATCTTACCAGCAAAAGTGAGTTCAGGAATAGAGGGAGTAATTGCAATCTATGACGGACCACCGGCAAATCCAGAGAATAATGAAGGGGCGCTTACTATTATAGGGAAAAGGAGTACTTTGGAGGGGCTGTAATAACCGAGGAGTCCATTGGAGGAGCTGGGCGTCCAAAATATGGAGGCTTCTCAGTGGCTGGGCTGTCCTGGCCCAGAGAGGTTTTCTTCTTTCTGCTGGGTAGTAAGATGCGCCTTCCGGTTGGAGATGTAGAGGGTGGTCTCTACCTGTTTGGAGTAATTGATGAAGCTTGGGGAGAGGGAGGAGGACGCAGAGACCTCTCCCTATACGCCCATTTCCACTCCAACTTTAGCTGAGGTTTCTTCAATTAATTCCAGAGAACTTTCTGCATTTTCCCCACAACTGCAGTGGAAGACAGGACATTCCTGAGACCCTTCCCAGAACAACACGAGTCGAAACAACACGCTCCGCGCCAGGAGACCAAGAACCGACCTGAGGAACTTACTACTCTAAGTGGAAGGAGAGGGGGAAAGGATCCGTTATCTTACCTTTACTGAAAACTGAGGCCAGAGTGAAAGCAGAACCGTCAGGTCCAGGGCGGGTCCCCTGCAGCCACCCCAACCGCCCTCCCCAAGTCCTGTCCTCCCTCCGACCCCACCCAGCAAAGGACTCGGGGAGGGACCCCCGCGTGAGGACGGTACAAGACGCCAAGACCCCACACCGGGGCGGAGGGCTTATTGGGGTGGAGACTAGCAGGGGAAGCGGGGAGGGAGAGCCGGGACCCCGTCAGCTTCCAGCGGGTTCCTTGCCGGTTCGAACCAGCCCCTCCTGGTCTCCGGCCCCGGCTTGGGCACTCACCATATCCACCTCGCTCTGAGCTCTCCCCGGCGTCCTGCAAGCGGCCCCGAGACTTGGGCAGGTGAGAGCGATGGGGAACGTACACCTGGGCCTGCGTGGGGCAGGCGCGCACGAGCTCGGCGTGCGCACGAGCGCAGCAGAGGGCGGACAGCCTCTCCCTAGGAGCCGAAATTGCGCCCGTCCCCGGCCCTGATTGGACGGTAATCCTTGCCCCGTCCCCACGCCCAATCCTCCTCTGAATGCTGGTTGTCCTGACCCCGCCCAGTCGCCGCTGATTGGACATTTCAACCAGACCCCGCCCCTACTCCTGAGTGACAGGCCACAGGGACGCGCATAGCTGATGCGCTCGCCTGGGACTTGGGCTCCCTGCTTGGCAGACCCTGTGGCATCTGCCCACAGCTGGGCGGCTCCCTTGTGTCCTCCTCCTGCACCTGGTAGTCCAGACTCAGTTTCCCCGCGGATCGCTACATATCCGGAGTGAGGATGAGAAAAGGCGGGACACTCCAAGGGCCGAGGTCACTGTGGAAATGTTCCCTTTAAAAACAAAGACTCGCAGTTAACATCACCACGTGCAAAGCAGGTTCACCTTTGACACGGGAAAGCCCCTCCCTTCGTCCCCTCCCCCGCCTCTGGGGCTTGAGATCAGCAACCCAAGGGCCAGGGACCTTTCCCCCGTGGGAAGTCGGACCCCGAGGCCCCAGCGGGCGTGCAGAACTCGTCTCAGGACATCCACAGTTGTGAGATGCCACAATTCTCAGGTGTGCATTTTACACTGCAAGGAAATGTTTTTTAGATCCGTTTTTTAGTGTGTCGCTGGAATATTCTGAAATACAAAAAGGCTGTGATATCCCTAAAGCAACTGAACTATTTTAACTGACATAAGAAAAAGCAAGAAAAGCTTAAATAAGTTTCCATTGGACCTGAAAACTCTTAATATTCTGATTAAATTAGGCCAAAACACTTAATAGCATTTCATATGACTGCTCATTTCAGAAAATACCCTTCATGAATATTGCTCATTTGTAAAACTGTTGTCTTCCCGGGGACCTCGAGGGAAGGTTGTTTGGTTTTCTTAAAGGAGCTGGTGTCCGCCAGTTTGTCAGCCAGGTGTCTGTATTCTTCTTGGCTTGCGGCAGGGTCTTGCTTGCCAAGGTGGTTAATAACCCCTGGGTCTCTGGAATGGGAAATAGTTCTTGCAGCGATTCTTGACTGATTTGAGTACGTGTGACTTTTTTTTGTTGATATGAATCGTTGTCATCTCTTGTTGGAGTAGCAGTTCTTGAGGTGGAGTACAAAGACTTTTTGGAAGCAAAGTTACTGGGTAAACTTGAGGATGGAAGGTCAGTTATCTGCTGGCCTACTGGCCTGGGAGTTACAGGGAGAGGACAGAGGCCTGAGCTAGAGACGTCTGAGGGGTGGTTATTGTTTTGGTTTGTTAATGGAATGGAGCTAGTTTTTAAACTCTTAAAATTGTTGTGATTTTTTTTAATGAAAAGTAGATTTGAGTTGTTATTAATTTCTATAAGGGGTACATTTTGGTTAGGGGAAATAGAACCGAATTGCTAGTGTGCAAGTTTAACTTGAACAATAAAAATTGAGACTATTTCATTTTGTGTTTCGGAGATTATTCTGTATGAGGGAGCTGTTTGTTTCCGTATGTGAGGCATAAGCCAAAGATCAGTTTTGTCCACTACTGGAGAAAGAATCAATGAAATGGAGCAGTGTTCCCCAAGGCGTGCTGCTTGTCTGATCTTGAGAGTGCCAGCGTAGACAGCAGCTTTCTGATCTAGAGTTCTTCAGATTTGCAAATGGACAGTGGTTTCAAGACTTGACGCTGACGCCAGAGTCTAATACGAGTGATGGTTACACTCATTGGTAGACGGGATCCCAGCTAAGTGAGGTGGTGTGAATAGTTAGTAGATGCCCTGCAGTCACTGGACGGTAACAACACAGCGCCGTCTCCCAGGTAAAGCGGCAAATTACTCTTTTGAGTTTATTGGAAACGTCTTCTGTTGATGAAGCTTCTAGGGGAAGATGTGCTTTGACAGGCTTTTGAAAATGGGTCACCTCCCCCTACAATCTCTCCTGGTTTGTTACTTTCTGTAGACAAAGAAAATCAGCTGATTTAAAAAAAAAAATTATTTATTTATTTTTGGCCACGTTGGGTCTTCGTTGCTGCCCATGGGCTTTCCCTAGTTGCGGCGAGCGGGGGCTACTCTTCGTTGCAGTGCACGGGCTTCTCATTGCGGTGGCTTCTCTAGTTGCAGAGCACGGGCTCTAGGTGCGCGGGCTTCAGTACTTGTGGCACGTGGGCTCAGTAGTTGTGGCTCGCGGGCTCTAGAGCGCAGGGTTAATAGTTGTGGCACATGGGCTTAGTTGCTCTGCGGCATGTGGGATCTTCCCAGACCAGGGATCGAATCCGAGTCCTCTGCATTGGCAGGCGGATTCTTAACCACTGCACCACCAGGGAAGCCCCTTCAATTGGTCATTTGAAGCATTTAGTTTGAATGTGGCATTTTGTACCTTTCTTTCGGCAAAACATAGGTCTATTTATAAGCATTTTTATATTTTCTTCCTTAAACATGGCTTGTGTATTTCTGCTATAAAATACAGCAATAACTGGGGAGTGCTGCAAGGTGTGTTCTTAAGCACAGGGTCTGTATCATGCGAGGGTCAATAAAGTTCACAGAAATTAAAAAAAAAAAAAACCCTCCAACTTGAGTTGGAGTAAAAAACTATAAACTTCTATACCGTTGACCATTTTACTTATAATTAGAAAAATTCATTTTCTGTTTCATTTTCTGTTCTACCTGCTTTTGTTTTAAAAACTCCTATATATCCTGGCTTCCCCCCCTTCCTCTTCAGAGCAGTCTCTCAGAGTTATTTGAGATGCTGTCTCCCGGGCCTGAAGTCCTACGAATGTCCGCCGAATAAAATATAACTCTCGGGCTTCCCTGGTGGTGCAGTGGTTGAGAATCCGCCTGCCAATGCAGGGGGCACGGGTTCGAGCCCTGGTCCGGGAAGATCCCACATGCCGCGGAGCAACTGGGCCCGTGAGCCACAACTACTGAGCCTGCGCGTCTGGAGCCTATGCTCCGCAACAAGAGAGGCCGCGATAGTGAGAGGCCCGTGCACCGCGATGAAGAGTGGCCCCCGCTTGCCGCAACTAGAGAAAGCCCTCGCACAGAAACCAAGACCCAACACAGTCAAAAATAAATAAATTAATTAATAAATTAAAAAACAAAAAAAACAAAAAACCAGTACGTTTCTTTCACTTTGGCCCTTAGTGTTCTGAGTTGAAATTTCTTTAAAAAAAAAAAAAAAAATATATATATATATATATATATAACTCTCAACTTTTAGCTTGTGCATTTTTAGTTGACAATAGCCTGTATCTTCATTTCCTTTAATTATCCCCAAGTGTTCTCTATAGCTGGTTGTCCTAACCAAGATCCAACACAAACCATTTGTTGCATCTTCTTTTTTTTATTTTTAGAGTATTAAACAGTAAAATTGATTTAATTCTTTCAGTGTGCAGTTCTATGAATTTTAGTATAAGGATAGTGTTTAGTGCCAGCAGAGCTGAATTGTGTGCCCCCCAATTCATTTGTTAAAGCCCTGACCCCCCAACATCTCAGAATGTGACTATATTTGGAGACGGGGATCTTTAAAAAGGTGATTAGGTTAAAATGAGATCCTAATCCTCATTTTATTCTTTTCCCAACCTTTTTTTTTTTTTTTTCTGGCTACGCCCCGAGGCATTCGGGATCTTAGTTCCCCGACTGGGTATTGAACTTGGGGCCCGGGCAGTGAAAGTGCTGAGTCCTAACCACTGGACCGCCAGGGAATTCCCCTAATCCTCATTTTACTCCAACACTACTCCAATCTGACTGGTGTCCTCATAAGAAGAGATTAGGTTACACACAAACACACACACACAGAAGGACAACCACGTGAGGACACGGGGAGAAGGGGAGAATACAGCCAACTACAAGCCAAGGAGAGACCTCGGAAAGAACCAACACTGCTGACACCTGGATCTTAGAAGTCTGAACTTCTAAGCCTCTAGAATTGGAAGAAAAATAAACTTCTGTTGTTTAAGCCACCCAGTCTGTGGTATTTTGCTATGGCAGCCCAAGCAAATTAATACATCTAGTAATCAAGACAGTGTTGTATTGCCATAAGGACAGTTGAATCAATCAATGGAATGGAATTTAAAGATCCAGTGGTAGACCCTACATATATGCTCAATTAATTTTGCCAAAAGGCAATTCAAGGTAGAAATGGTTCTGGAACACCTGGAAATCCATATAAAAATAAACTCTAATCCCAATTTCACACTATAAACAAAAATTATTTTGAGATGGATTATAGATCTAAATGTAAAAGCTAAAGTACAAAGCTTTTTATTTATTGAAGTACGGTTGATTTACAACTACAGTTGTAAATAGTTTTAGTTTCTGGTGTACAACAAAGTGATTCAGTTATACATATCTATCTATCTATATTCTTTTTCATATTCTTTTTCCTTATAGGTTATTACAAATTTATTGAGTATAAAATTCCCTGTGCTATAGAGCAGGACCTTGTTGTTTATCTATTTCATATATAGTAGTATCTGTTAATTCCAAACTCCTAATTTATACCACCTTTCCCCTTTGGTAACCATAAGTTTGTTTTCTATGTCTGTGAGGCTATTTCTGTTTTGTAAATAAGTTCATTTATATTATTTTTTAAGATTCAACATATAAGTGATATCATATGGTATTTGTCTTTCTCTGTCTGGCTTACTTCACTTAGTATGATAATCTCTAGGTCCATCCATGTTGCTGCAAATGGCATTATCTCATTCTTTTTTTATGGCTGAGGAGTATTCCACTGTGTAGGTGTATATGTATATGTGTGTGTGTGTGTGTGTGTGTATATATACACACCACATCATATATATATATATATATATATAATCTCACATCTTCTTTATCCATTCATCTGTCAATGGACACTTTGGTTGCTTCCATGTCTCAGCTATTGTAAATAATGCTCCTGTGAACAATGGGGTGCATGTATCTTTTCAAATTAGAGTTTTTTTGTCTTTTCCAGTTATATGCCCAGGAGTGGGATTGCTGGATCATATGGTAACTCTATTTTTCGTTTTTAAAGGAACCTCCAGGGACTTCCCTGGTGGTCCAGCGGTTAAGACTCCGTGCTCCCAATGCAGGGGGCCCGGGTTCCATCCCCTGTCAGGGAACTAGATCCCGAATGCATGCCGCAACTAAGAGTCCACATGCCACAACTAAAGATCCCGCATGCCGCAACAAAGATCCCTTGTGCCGAAACTAAGACCCGGTGCAGCGAAATAAAAACAAATAAATAAATATTTTAAAAAATAATAAAGGACCCTCCATACTGTTCTCCATAGTGGCTGTACTAATTTACATTCCCACCAACAGTGTAGGAGGGTTCCGTTTTCTCCACACCCTCTCCAGCATTTATTGTTTGTAGATTTTTTGATGATGGCCATTCTGACTGGTGTGGGGTGATACCTTATTGCAGTTTTGATTTGCATTTCTCTAATAATTAGTGATGTTGAGCATCTTTTCATGTGCCTGTTGGCCCATCTGTAAAATGCAAACCTTTGAGAAGGAAACATTAGGGTCTATCCTTGAGTTCTGGGAACAAAGAATTATTAGATAGAACCCAGGAAGCATGAGCTACAAAAGAAAAAAAAAAGATAGATTTCATTAAGCTATAATTTAAAAAATGGAACATAACAAGTCTTGGCTGTTTTGAGATGCAGGGATTATTATTATTCAGCTATGGCGAGGCCAGCAGTTTAGGAGGTGAGTGCCACTGAAAAGATAATGTGTTCTCACAGACCTCCCCCAGGGGAGGGGGCACACAGGGCCAGACGGGGAAGCACCAGGCATGCTCAGGAGGCAGGGGGATGAAGGGGGAATGTGGGCAAGAAGCTTTATTGCGGTTCCCTGGGGAAGGAGTGGGCAGGCAAGGGTGAGCAGGCTCAGGATCAGCTAGTTTGCATGATTCCAGGGCTCTGGGGAGGAGGGGCTGCTGGGGTGACTAGGACGGGGGATAGTGGCCCCGAGAGTGGGAGCCCCGTAGAGGAGGGGTTGGGATGCAGCTCTGCACTGGCTGGTTTGTGTGTGAAAGGTGAACTCACGGGTGAGTTGTTTACTCTCTAGGGATTGGCCACCCCTGGGAGGGGCAGATCCCTCTAGGGTCATTGAGGCCCCGGCTGTCAGAGCATCAGGACACAGAAAATTAAAAAAGCCTTGAGTAATGCATTGGTGAGGAGGTGGAGAAACTGGAACCCCTGTACACGTCTGGTGAGAGTGTAAGATGGGGCAGGTGCTGTGGAAATGTTTGGTGGTTCCTCAAAAAGTTAAACAGAGAATTAGCATATGATCCATTAATTCCACTCCTAGGTATTGTGGAAATAAACAAAATCCTCACTTAAAATTTCGGGAGGCCAGAAGGGGGAGCTCTTAAGCCTTTCTAACTCAATAGGAAGAGACATATCTTTGCATCTCTAGCAGGAAAGTTACTACTTTACTACTCAGCAGGCGGAGGAAGAATTTCTCCTTGCCTGGCAACAGCCCAGCCAATGAGAGACCGTCAGCACTCAGCCAAGGAAAAACCACTGCACTCTGAACCCCCAGTTTCCTCCAATGGACTCTGTTTATAACAGCCCCTCCCAACTCCCCCTTCTCCTCTATAGAAGAATCCTGCTCTCTTTTGTCCTCCAGACTTGCCTGTGGCTCACCATAACTTACAAGTCCGGGATTGCAATTTTGCTGTTCCCAAATAAACCCATTTTGCTGTTTTATTGTTTTAGGTCAACAGAATATATCCAAAGGAATTGAAAACAAGTACTCAAACAGATACTTGTGTATCAGTGTTCATTGCAGTATTATTCACAACTGAAAGGTGGAAACAACTCAAGTGTCCATCAAGAGATGGGTGGATAAACCCAATGTGAGCCATCAACACAGTAGAATATTATTCTGTCTTGAAAGGGAATGAAGCATTGACACATGGTATGTGGACAGAACTTGAAAACAGATGCTCAGTGAGAGAAGCCAGACACAAAAGGACACATAGTGTGTGACTCCATTTACGCGAAACGTCCAGAACAGAGAAATCCTGTTTACTTTTCTTCATGCTTATAAGGCTGTCAAACGATACACCCATATTTAGGATTTTCTTCTTATGATGTTTCTAATTTTTTCCAAAAGTGGGATCATTTCATACACACTTTTGTGCAACTATCTATCTTTTTCTTTTACTAAATAATAAATATGATAATCGGCCCAAACCAAAGCACAGGGTCTAACTCTTTGAAGGCTAAGGACTTTTTGTGGCAATTCACTGTCAATAAAAAGATCCTCTCAATCCAAATACCGCATCCCCCAAGAGCCCTCCCTCAAGACAAACACCGTCACCAGCATTTTGTATAACCTTACAAAGACTTTTTGTGTGCGCACAAAGGAAAATGCGGCGTATTCCTCTAATAAATACTTGTTAAGCATCTCCTATGTCCCAGACTGTTCTCTGAACTGGACAGTATGGTAGTAAATGACCGCAAAAATCCTTTACCCTTCTTAGATTCCAGTGAGGAGGAACAGGAAATAACCATATTAACAAATAGCACATATAATAAATATAATATATCCCAGTATGGGGGCACATGTCAAGGGCACAGTACACAGGTAAGGAACAGGGGAGTGTCTGTGAGCACCTGTCCCTCTGCTGCCTCTCCCAGGCCCAGCACAGCTGTTTGATTCCCATCACACACAGGGAAGCCTCCGCTCTGCCCTGACCCCCACCTCACCCACACCCCACCTCCCCAGAGAGCCAGCCCCAACCTTTTCCAGGTTCTAGGAGGAATGCTTCTGGTGCTGGAGGGCTCACCCAGGGTGCCTGAACAGGGGTTGGGGCAAGGCTGGGGATGTGTTTACATGATCTAGAAAGTGAAAAGCCAATCCACAGAATAGGAGAAAATAATTGGAAATCATATATCTGATAAGGGAATTGTATCTAGAATGGATTTTTAAAGACTCCTACAACTCAAGAATAAAAAGATAAGTTATCCAATAAAAATGGGCAAAGGAGCTAAGGAGACATTTCTCCAAGAAAGATACACAGGGAGCCAATAAACACATGAAAAGCTGCTCAACACCATGAGCCACGAGGGAAGTGCAAACCCAAACCACGACGAGGTATCACTCACACCCACTAGGGCAGCTGGAATCAAAAAGTCAAATAACAACGAGGCTTGGTGACATGTGGAGAAATCAGAATCCTCATTCACCGCTAGTGGGAATGTAAAATGGTGTAGCTGCTGTGGAAAAAGGTCTGGCAGTTCCTCAAGTGAGTAAACATACAGTTACCACATGACCCAGCAATTCCACTCCTAGGGATCTAGCAAAAGAGTTGAGAACAGCTTCAAACACATACTTGTACACAAATGTTCACAACAGCCAAAAGGTGTTAGCCGCCCAAGTGTTCCTCAGCAGATGAATGGATAAACATAGGGTCCATCCTTACTCGGAAATATTATTCAGCCTTAAAAAGGAAGGAAATTCTGACACAGGCTACAACATGGATGAACCATAAAAACATTATGAAAGAAGCCAATCGTAAAAGACCACATTCTATATGATTCTATTCATATGAAATACCCCAAAGAAAGAAATCTATAGAGAAAGAAGGTAGATTAGTGGTTGCTTCGGGCTGGGGTAGGGGTTGGGGAGATAGGGGGTGATAGGTAAAAGGTATAGGGTTTCTTTTTTTTTTTTTTTTTTAGGGTTTCTTTTTGAGGTAGTGAAGATATTCTAAAAATGTCTGTGATGACGGTTGTACAACTCTGTGAATACGAAAAGCCACTAAAGTGTACACTTTAAATGGTGAATTGTATGGTATGTGAGTTATAGTTCAATGAAGCTGTTTTTTAAAAAAATACACACTAAACTCTTTAAATAAAAACAAGATATGTGGCTACTGGCTATCATATTGGAGAGCACGTGCCTCCATGAAAGAAAAACAACAGAAAAACCACAGCGTGCAGGACACTGAAAATTTCCAGAATTCACTCTGAGAAGTCAGACATGGTAGGAAAAAAAGAATTGTGGACTAAAATTAACAGAAGCATCAAATCTTCTAGTTCTGCAAAACCTGGCCAGGGAATCTTGCCATAGAAGGAAACTTCAAAAAGATGCACAGCTAGCTTCGGTGAGTAAGGTGAACCCAGCTAACACAACTGAGGGCTGACTCAACCCTTCCATGTGACCATGAACTTCAGAGCTATTGGCCAGAATGGGGGAGAAACAGCCCTTCTCAGACCCTGGGAGCCATTCCAACGACAAATATATCTGGCAGTTTCTATTACAATTTAAAACGTACACGTCAATGGTCGTTTGGGCTTACAGAAGATCACACGTTGATACACGCAGAGATCTGAAAACCCCACGAGCACCTGGAAATTCTGATGGCTTTCAATGGGCCCAACCAAGTGACATGGGGACTGGCATGGGACCTCTTTTCACAGTATACCGTTTGGTACCATACTTTGCCCAATTTTTCACACGGAGAATTTGTTCACTTAGCGACACAAATCACACAAGTGTTCCACGTAAGTCGTGATTTTTAAACATGGGGCTCGATAAAAATTGTGTCACCCATTAACAAATGATCCTGTGATTGTGCACCGCCTCTCTGGACCACTGTCACAGCTGCATACAGGATTCAAGGGCAAGGATGGGTGGTGTGTGTCAAAGTGAGGTAGGCTGGGACCCTTTACTGCAGTGCATGCACTTGCCCTTGGACAAACATCTTCTCCCGCAACAGGATACAAACTCACTCTAAAGGACTAAAAATAACTGCAAACATGCCCAGCGGGGACAATTAAGAACATAAGATAGGAAAAGGCCAAAACACAACTGCCATTTCTGAGGTGCCGGAGGAAAAGCAGGGTCCTGTGCACGATCCCCCCACACAGCACCACCGGCAGTAGGGGCAGACCACCCCAGCCACCCCTCCGGCCAGACCCAGGTCTGCCCCCCCCTCACCCCATTTACGGAACCATCCAACCCCCTCGGAGAGCGAGCAAGGGCACCTGTTGCTTGTTTTCACTCCCTCACAGCGAGTCCCAAAGAAGCCTTTCCTGAATTTCTCCTCTGGTCTCTTATCAATTTCTATTGATTACAGACTCCAAGGACCTGAGTGGGTAATAAAAGTGAAACATTGAGAAAATAGACCAAAACGCCGTCAACAAGAAAATGGTTAAATGTCATGGTATATACAAGGCAGATGTAAGGAACTAATTACATCTTTTTGTATAAACTGGTTCTCCACTAAGGGCAATTTTGCTCCCTGGGGGGCCCCCGGCAGTGTCTGGAGACAGTTTTGAACCTCACGACTGACTGCGGAGGGGCTGCTACTGGGATCTGGTGCAAGGAGACCAAGGATGCTGGTCCACACCCTACAGTGCACAGAAAGGACCCCCAAAAAGAAATGATCTGGTCCTGAACATCAGCGGTGCTGAATTTCAGAGACCCTGGTGTATAAAAACTAAATCTCAAAAATAACGTTGAAGGAAAAGAAAAAAAGCTGGGATGAATCCTAACAGTAGGATGCTGTTATGGCAGTTTTTAAAAACACACAAAAAATTACCATGTGTTGTTTAAGGGCACACACGTTTTTAAAAAGCCTATATACACATAAACTACAAGACTACATGTCAAATTAGAAATGGCTACCTCTGGGGAGGGAGGGGGAGAAATATCCATACTGTTTTACAAATGTGTGCAGCAAATATGGCTAAGTGTTAAAATCTGTATATTGCTTGTGTACACTTCTTTGAATTATTTCATTAAAAAGCAAATATGGAAATGGTGTTTTGTTAAGATTAAGGAATTACTTTGGACCTGGAAGACAATCATTTCTCTGTGAAAATTTACCAATAGAATAATAACGATATCATGGTATCTAATGACTGTCTACTCCACATCATGCATCACTCACTCTAAACAGGGTTTCTTCATATCTGCACTATTAAATAATTTTAGTTGTAAGTGAGGCCCCGTTCAGTGCAGGGTGTTGAGAAGCATCCCTGGCTTCCACCCACTAGATGCCAGTAGCACCCCACCTCCACCCCCCAGGTGGTACAAAAATGTCTCTGGATATTGTCAAGTGTCCCCGGGGGCGGGGGGGGGGGGAAACTGCCCCAGGGTTGAAAAATCACTGCTCTAGACCGATTATTTACATCACACTCATCACTTGCTAAATGCAGGTACTGTTACGTACCTGCATTCAATTTAGAGATGTGGAAACTGAGGCTCTGAGAGGCTTAGCAACCTGCCTACTATCACCGGAGAGCTGACTGAGGCTCTCACGACTGGCGCCCAGCTGAGCAGAAGGTCTCACGGGATACGAGATAGTAAAAATCAGCTGAGAAAGTACCGGCCCTGTCATTCATCATGCTGGGAGGGCGGATGAAGCCAGCAAAATTAGCAGGAAACGTATCCTCCAAGAACACGCTACAGCTGTAAAGTGTCAAAACAGCTCCCTTTTGAGCCATTGCCGTCTACCTCGCTGAATACTCTGTCCATTAAAAGCACAGCTTCTGACCGAAGTCCTATCAGAAGGAAGACAACGTCCCTCTCCTGCCTGTCAGACCTAATTCCTTTGGATACCAAGAATCCGTCTCCATCTCCACCCAGGTGCAGGGCTCAGATAAGGGGTTTCCGGACATAAAATCCACAGGCATCTTATCTTCGCGGTTCCCAAGGAAACAGGGCCTGGGTCCACGTCGCCGTCCAGACCCAACGCTGACCCCTCTGCACAGAGCTCAGTTTTGCTCTGAGCCAGTGGAAACCAGGCTGCACTTACATCTCACCTACACCCATCCTTCCCCAAAATCCTACAGTGAGTCCGATCCGGGTCCTAAGGCCCAGGGGGTCAGAAGGTCCCGCGCCAACCAAAACCCCCGGGGCTCAGTCCCGTCCCACCGGCCTCCACCCGGGCGGGACCCGGGAATTCGCGCTTTTAATGACCCCGCCCCCTACTCTTGGAACTGTGCCCCGCCCTCTGACCCATTCCCACCGCCGCCCGCCACTCCTCCAGCCTCGGCCGACAAGCAGACGCGGGGCCAGGACCTGCGGTGGACACAGGAAAAACCTCCCTCGGGAGAAGCAGGCTGGCACGTGAGGGAAACCGCAACCCCGGCGACTACTCCCCGACCGCCGCTTCCGCTTCCGGCTCCAGGACTGTTGGGAGCGGAAAAGGGGGCAAGCCCTCGGCTTGGGACTGGTGGAGCCCCGAGGAGGGGCGGGCCAACAGCATCCTCCAATAGCCGAGCAGAGAAAGGCGATTTCCCCTCCCCCGCGGGACGCGATTGGGCCCAAGGTCCAGCCTCTCCCCTCTAGGTCATTCCAGAAACCTAAATTCCTGGGCGCGGTTAAGGAGGGATCCGCCTACGTGGGCGTGGTTATCGGCTAACGAGCACAGGGACGCTGCTGGG
Organism: Eubalaena glacialis; assembly: GCF_028564815.1. Taxonomy (NCBI): domain Eukaryota; kingdom Metazoa; phylum Chordata; class Mammalia; order Artiodactyla; family Balaenidae; genus Eubalaena; species Eubalaena glacialis. The sequence continues at coordinate 184,376,843 of NC_083719.1, read as the reverse complement.
GGCGCGGCCTCCCGCTAATCCCTGAGTGCCCAGTTTACTCTGATAAGCAATGGCCGCTCACATAAGCAATAAATGCTTATCTCTCCAAACATGTTCCTCATGCTAACACACCCGTATAAAAAGACATTCCCATTGTTGGAATGTTTCTCCCCTGAAAGTCTCTTATTTCTTGGGGAAATGGGTCATATTTTATTCATTTCTCTACGTGTTGCTTTTGTTACTAATATATGCCTTGTGATATCCTATGGTGGCCACTGGATGGCGACCTAGCTCATGTTTTCACTTTTGTACCTATGTATGTATTTGTATTGGGTGTACCCGGGAAAAATGCATGGGGATTCCTCAAAAAAAAAAATGCTCTTTAAGCATCTCTGTATTCCAGACTCTATTGTCTGCACGGGGGAAGACAGCAGTAAACGAACACAAAAATCCTTGCCCTCATCCTTCTTAGATTCCAGTGGGGAGGGACAAAAATTTAGCATATAAAGAGCATATATAATAAATATAATGTATCCCAATGTGGACAAGGGAGGGGCTGTGAGCAACTGCTGCTTCTGCTGCCTCCCCAGGGCCCTGCACAGCTGTTTGATTCCAATCACACACAAAGAAGCCTCTGCCCTACCCTAACCGCCCTCTCTCCCCTTTTAGGGACCCATCCCCAGCCTTTTTCCAGGTTCTAGGCAGGATGCTTCTAGTACAGGGAGGGCTGCCAGGGTGACTGAGGTGAGGCTGGGGCAGGCCTGGGGGCTCTGCGAGCAGTTCCTGGCTGTGAACCGTCATCTCAGGCACTTGGAGAAGCTCAGATGTGCAGTGGATGGTGTCCAGGATGGGCTGCAGCTGGCTTATTTGCATTAAATTAACTGGCTCAATTTTGGGAGAATTGAAAATTCTTATAGGTCTTCTTTTTAAGGGCATGTCTGTCGATTCAGAAACGATAACTTCATCATAATATAGTATACACAAGTCAGTTCAGAGTGAATCATGGAACTGAATGTAAGAGATAAAACTCTAAAACATCTGGAAGAAACAGAGGAGAAAAATCTTGGGACTTCCCTGGTGGCGCAGTGGTTGGGACTCTGCGCTCCCAGTGCAGGGGGCCCGGGTTCCATTCCTGGTCAGGGAACTAGATCCCACATGCATGCCACAACTAAGGAGCCCACCTGCCGCAACTAAGGAGCCCATGTGCCGCAACAAATACCCAGCGCAACCAAATAAATAAATAAATATTTAAAAACAATCTTTGTGACCTTGGGTTAGGCAAAGATTTCTTAGCTAGGATACAAAATGTGGCAAATACACACAAAGGAAAGATCAAGTAGGTCATTAAATTTTTAAACATTTGCTCATTGAAAGGCACTGTGAAGAAAGCAAGCAGGCAAGCCACAAGAAGATATTTGTGAAACAGACACTGACAAAGTAATTGTATCCACAATATACAAAGAAAGCGTTCAGTGGAGAAAAATAGTGACCACAAGAGGGCGCCCTTTCACTAGCAAAACCTCCTAGTCGGCTGTTTCGGAGCAGCCACTGAAGTATTGCAGGATAAAGGGGATGTTACCGAACCAAACTGGGTCTGCTCACGTGCGGCCAGTAAAGCCAGTTTACTGACCCGGGTTGTGGTGAAGGAAAGGGGAGTGTTTATTGCAGGCGCCAAGCCAGGAGTCCAGGCAGCTAGTGCTCAAAAGCCCCAGACTCACTCCCCAGTAGTTTTCAGGGAAAAGGTTTTAAAGATGGGGTGAGAGAGGGGGTTGTGTGTGTGCGTGATCAGCTGGTGGACGTTCTCCTGATTGGTTGGTGGTGAGGTAATCAGGCGTCAACATCATAAACCTTCTGGTTCCAATTGGTCTGGGGGTCTACCTGCTTGTGGGCATCGTGCAGTTAACTCCATCCACCTAGTGGGGGTTTCAGTATCTGCAAAACAACTCAAAGGACATGACTCAGAATATTATCTATAGCCCTTGAGGAGGAACGGAAGGTCCTTGACTTTAATGGCTAAATCATTGTTATTTCGTCTTGCTTGGCTGTTTTACTTTCTTTCTGCATTTTCTCCCTTCTCTGATTGAATTTATTCTTTGGAACTCAAGGAAGGCCTAGGAGGCTAAAGGTTTTTTTACAGACAAGAGGAAGGTGGAGGACATGGGGGGGCGGGTTTGTCCTGCAAAGTCCCCATAGGGTCCTGCTTGGTTACAGGGGCACAGAATGCAATTTACATCCAGAGTTAAGGGGAGAAATATGAATAATTTACATATACGTATGTATATATACACAGGGAGAAAATCAAAAAGCAAAAGGGACCAGCTATGAATGTTGGGAAAACTGGGTGAAGGGAATATTCAGGAGTTCTTTGTACTGATCTTGCAACTTTTCTGTAAGCTTGAAATTATATCAAAATAAAAAGTTCCCCCCGCAAATAGTTTCCTAGTTTGTACTAGAAAGCATATAGATAGCCAACCAGTGATCAAAGAAATCAGTGATCGAGTTTAATTGTCTGTGACCATTTGGTTTCATTTGTTTTCCTGTATCTCTGGTTTTATTGCTGTGTTTTCCACGAATATAACTGGTAAGATCATCCCTTTAAGGAATTTTATAATAGCTTATTTGTGGTTGAAAACAATGGGTCCCAAATGAAGCTGCTTCTTTGTGTCACACTTTTTCTTTTTGTTTTTCATCCTGAATTTTAATCTCACATATTATTTCTGAAAAGCAGATTGGACAGTGACAGGGGAAATTCATTCATTTACCTCGACACGATCATTGCTTGGAAGCCGCAGCCCATGTATTCTTTTATTTTTTTTTTCATGGCCTCTCATATTATTGGCATCCCCATCATGAAACGATTTTCTTACGTTTCTGTTAATATGTCTCTCTCTTTTTTTTTTTTTTCTTACCACGCTGCGCGGCTTCTGGGAATCTTAGTTCCCCGACCAGAGATCGAACCCGCGCCCTCAGCAGTGACTGGGCAGAGTCCTAACCACTGGACCACCAGGGAATTCCCAGTATGTCTCTTTTTTAATTGAAAATTTTTATTGAGAGAACTGTAGATTCACATGCAGTTGTAAGAAATAATTCAGAGACATCTCTTCTACATTTTTCCAAGTTTTCCCCAGTAGTAACATTTTGCAAAACTATAGTACAATGTCACAACCAGGATCTTAACATTGATACAATCTATTTTATTCAGGGGTGTGTGTGTGTGTGCATTAAGTTCTATACAATTATAACACCTGGGTGGGTTCATTTATCCACAGTCAAGATACAGAGTATGTTCATCACCACAAGGGTCTTCTGTGTTGCCCTTATAATCACACCCACCTCCCTCCTAGTTTTCCTGCCACTCTAACCCACCAGGAAGGTTTTTTTTTTTTAATTTAAGAAGTTACTCATTCCCTAGGAATCCCCTAACTAGAAGCACCAGGCTTGAGCTCAGAAACCTGCATGTCGACAAAGATGATCCTGGGGCTGGGACAGTAATCCTGGAGCATCTAGTTACGCCTGAAAGCCAGGCAGTGCTCACAAAATGATGGGGGCTTGTCACTACAGCCCAGAAGCCAGTTGGAAGGGGCTCCTACTGGCCAAATCTGGGACAATGGGACCATTAAAACAATTAAGGAGACAAAAGCCAAGGGCCCCATGGGCAAGGCTGGGGGAGTTCTCCAGGGCTCAAACGATCATTTTGCAACTGTCCCAGCAAAGATTGTTTCAGGCAAGAATCAGCCCGAGCAAAGGACCTGAGGTAGTGTTCAAAGACTAGCAGGGAGGCCTGTGTGGCTGGAATAAAGGGACTGAAGTCAGAGGGGTGCTAAAGATGGCCGTGGGGCCTTCAAAACCCACCTGAGGACTTCGGCTTTGACTCTGGGAGACTGAGAGCCCTGGGGGATGTTTGAGCAGGGGAGGGACAGGATCTGACTCAATGATAGGGATGTTCTCTATCAACAGGGTCCAATATGGCACCCGCCAGCCACATGTGGCTACTGAGCTCCTGTAAGGAGCTGAATTTTAACTGATTGAAGGTTAAAGAGCCACATTTGACTAGTGGTTACCTCACAGGACCCGGCAGCTCTAAGGGAAGGAGAGAGACAAATAAGTAAATAGAGAAACAAGATTCACAAAATGTAAGCGCCTAAAAGAAAATAGAAGGTGAACCGGTGAAAGTGAGTCAAGATTTTTGCTAAGGTAGTCAGGAAGGGCTTCTCGGAGGAAGTGACGTTCACAGTGAGACATGGAAGATAAGGAGTTCCTGCTACCCTAGAGAGAACAGGGAAGGCTGTTTCAGGAAGAGGGCACAGCATGTGCAAAGGTCCTGGGGCAGGACCGGACCTGGTGTGTTGGAGGAATAGTGAGGAGGCCCATGTGTCTGGAGCAGCGTGAGCGAGGGGGAGAGAGGGAGGAGGGGAGGGCAGGGATGGGACAGGGGCAGGTTGTGCCCCTCTTTGACCTTCACTTCATACCTAGAATGAAAACCAGGGGTCTCCCTAATTACCTCCCACTCTTGAGTATGGTAGGCAGTATCCCATTTGATGAGAGCAGGGACCAGAGAGGTAGCATGACTTGCCCAGGGTCACACAGCTGGGGAGAAGCACACACAGCATTCAGTTCTGCGCTCCTGCCCACTTCCATCGACCACCTCCCAGTGTGATCACTGTTGTTCCTTTGCAGTTCCAGGAGATCTGGCAGGGGCTCCAGGAACATCACAAGCAGGTGAATGAGTGACCAGGAGCTTGGAGCAGGGCTGCCCCTCCTTGCAACGCAGGGGAAAGGGGGAGAGAGGGAGGGGGTGAGGGCAGGGAGGAGACAGCACAGGTCATGCAGGGCCTAGCGGGCCACAGGGGAGGACTTGGGCTTTCCCCCCCGCAGGGAGGTAGGAGCCCTGGAGGGCTGGGGACAGAGGGGGTGGGACCTGAAGTGGAATCCCCAGGGTATCAGGGGGGCCCCACACCTCAGGAGTGCATCTCTGGTCCTGAGCCTCTTCCCTCCTGTCCCCGCAGGCCTGGAGGAGGCTAGGGCCCTGTCAGCACGTTGCAGGTTAGCTGCCTGTGCTAGGAAGGGGCTGTTAGGTGCCAGGCACGGCCCGATATGATCTCCGTGTGTCTGAGGTTCTCAAGGGCCTGACTCACACTGGGGGTGGGGAGGGGCAGCTCCCAGCACGGGGCGCCTTGCCCAGGCTGAGCACAGCTTCCACCCCGCCTGTCCTCCCGCCACCTGGCCCCTTTCTCCTGGGTGCTGGTAGGACTTTCTGCCTGTGCCGGATGTGACTCCCTCCCCAGCCGCAGTCCCAGACTAAGCCCCAGAACAGCACAAGTCAAAACAACAGCGTCCCCACCAGGAGACAAAGAACAGAAATGAAACACTTGTTTTCACTAAGTGGAAGGAAATTGGGAAAAGATCCGTTATTCTACCTTTGCTGAAACCTGTGATCAGAGTGAACGCAGAACCGTCAGGTCCAGGGCGGGTCCCCTGCAGCCACACGAACCGCACCCCACCCCCACCCTGCAACCAGTGGTCGTCCCATCCTCCCTCCGACCACTGCCCAGCAAAGGACTGGGGCGGGACCCCCGTGTTAGGTCCGGACAGGACGCCGGTACCTGACCCTGCGGCGCAGGGTGGAGACTTGGATCGTGAGCCCTGGGGTAGGACCGGGTCCATGGCCGCTTCCAGCCCTCCTGACTCTCAGGGGCATTCTCCTTGCGGCCCCGCGGCCCGGGCAGGTGAGAACAATGGGGACGGTACACCTGGGACCGCACGTGGCAGGTGAGCACAGCAGCTGGGCGAGACCGAGGTCCACGCAGGGTGCCCTCGGGCCTGCCCCCAGCTCTGATTGGAGGGTGCCCTGGGCTCGCCCTCTCACGTAGGGCTCTGATTGGACAATTTCCTAAGACCCGCCCCCTGCCTCTTCAGTGACAGGTCAACAGGATATCTGTGGCTGACCAGCCCACCCCCCACCTGGGCTCTGAGCTGAACCTGGTCCCGAGTGGGCATACCCTCCTGGAGCCAAATGTGTGTCTTTTTTTTTTTTTTTTTTTTTTTTAAACAATGTGTGTGTCTTGATTCAGTTTCCCCAGCGAGCCAGGACTGGACAGGATGGGATGGGGGTCTGGTGACATCCTGGGCCAGTGGTCTGCCCAATTTAAGGTCGCCCTGGGTCTATGCCCTTTGTTTAAGAACAAAGGCAGTCACGTCACCGCGTTCAAGGCAGGGTCAGGCTCTGTCAGACGTGTGACCTTTGACATGGGGTGACCTCTGACATGGGGTGACCTCGCCCTTCATCCCCGCCCTCACATCTGGGGCTTGAGGTCAGCAACCCAAGGCTCCACCATGGGAAGCCGGACCATGAGGCCCTAGCCTCACTGCAGGACTGGTTCAGTCCCACTTGCTGATCTTGGAGAACATCTCAGAGAGGCAGGAGGCATCTGGGATTCCCTTTGAGGACACCGATGCTGGCTGGCAACAGCCATTTTGGGGAGTTTGTTTTACCACAAGGACATCATTGCTGAAAAGCACCATTTTGGGGTCCTCTATCTAGCCTATAAGCTCTGGGGTCTTACTAGCCCACCAGCAGGCTGGCACCTGTCCTAGGTCCCCCATGGGATGAGCAACCAGTCACTCCAGGACCCGGCCCCCGACCACCAGTGGGTCAGCAAAGCCTGAGAGCCAAACAGGCCAGGGAACAGTCCCACCTATGAGTGCACCCATAGTGGTCAGATTCACCACAACAGAAGGACCCATAAGCCCACCTAGGGAGCACCCCCAGAGCATATAGCACAGATGTCCAGAAGGAAGTTTGTGTCTGGGCACCATAGGTTGTCTCTTACATTAAGGTCACATCTACAAGATTGGGAAATGAAACTGACCTACCTAATACATAGAAATAGACACAGAGAATTACACAAAATGAGGAGAAGAAGGAATATGTTCCAAATGAAGGAACAAGACAAAACCCCAGAAGAAGAACTAAGTGAAGTGGAGATAAGCAATCAAATGAATAAAGAATTCAAGGTGGGCTTCCCTGGTGGCGCAGTGGTTGAGAATCTGCCTGCCAATGCAGGGGACACGGGTTTGAGCCCTGGTCTGGGAAGATCCCACATGCCACGGAGCAACTGGGCCCGTGAGCCACAACTACTGAGCCTGCGCGTCTGGAGCCTGTGCTCCGCAACAAGAGAGGCCGCGATAGTGAGAGGCCCGCGCACCGCGATGAAGAGTGGCCCCTGCTTGCCGCAACTAGAGAAAGCCCTCGCACAGAAACGAAGACCCAACACAGCCAAAAATAAATAAATTAATTAATTAATTAAAAAAAAAAAAGAATTCAAGGTAATGATCATAAAGATGTTCAACAAACTTGGGAGAAGAATGATGAACACAGCAAGGATTTTTATGAAGATTTAGAAAATATAAAGAAGAACCAATCAGAGCTGAAGAATACAAATGAAATTTAAAATACAGTAGTAGGGAGTTTCCGTGGTGGTGCAGTGGTTAAGAATTTGCCTGCCAATGCAGGAGACATGGGTTCGAGCCCTGGTCCGGGAAGATCCCACATGCCATGGAGCAACTAAGCCCGTGAGCCACAACTACTGAGCCTGCGCTCTAGAGCCCATGCTCTGCAACAAGAGAAGCCACTGCAATGAGAAGCCCGCGCATCGCAACGAAGAGTAGCCTCCGCTCACAGCAACTAGAGAAAAGCCCGCGTGCAGCAACGAAGACCCAAGGCAGCCAAAAATAAATAAAATTAAATAAATTTATATAAAAAAATACACTAGTAGGAAATAACAAATGCTGGAGAGGGTGTAGAGAAAAGGGAACCCTCCTACACTGTTGGTGGGAATGTAAATTGGTGCAGCCACTATGGAGAACAGTATGGAGATTCCTCAGAAAACTAAAAACAGAATTACCATACGATCCAGCAATCCCACACCTGGGCATATACCTGGACAAAACTGTAATTCAAAATGATACATGCACCTCTATGTTCATAGCAGCACTATTCACAATAGCCAAGACATGGAAACCACCTAAATGTCCACTGACAGATGAATGGATAAAGAAGATGTGGTACACATATACAATGGAATACTACTCAGCCATAAAAAAGAATGAAATAATGGCATTTGTAGCAACATGCATGCAAGTACAGATTATCATACTAAGTGAAGTAAATCAGACAAAGACAAATACCGTATGGTATTACTTATATGTGGAATCTAAAATATGACACAAATGAACCTGTCTATGAAACAGACTCACAGCCAAAAATAAAAAAAATAAATAAAAACTTACAAAAGGAAAAAGCACATAGCCAAGAATACTCCACCCAGCAAACTATTATTCAGATTTGAAGGAGAGATAGCATTTTTGAGACATGCAAAAGCTAAAAGGGTTCAGCACCACTAAACCAGCTTTACCAGAAATATTAAAGGGACTTCTCTAAGTGGAAAAGAAACTATCACAACTAGAAATGTGAAAATTAGGAAAGGAAATATTTCTTTGGTAAAGGCAACATACAGTAAAGGTAGTAGATCAACCACTTATAAAGCTAGTAGGAAGTTTAAAAGACAAAAGTAGTAAAATCATCTACATCCACAATAAGTAGTATAAGAATACACACAAAATAAAAGATGCAAAATATGATGTCAAAACATTACATGTGGGACTTCCCTGGTGGTTCAGTGGTTAGGACATGGTGCTTCCACTGCAGGGAGCACGGGTTTGATCCCTGGTTGGGGAACTAAGATCCCACATGCTGTGTGGCACAGCAAAAAAAAAAAAAGAAAGAAAAAACATTAAATGTTGAGGGGAGGGTAGTGGTGGTAAAGATCCAGGGTCCCTAGAAAGCATCTGAACTTAAGATATGAACTTAAAATAATCACATATATATAGGGTGTTGCATAAAATCTCATGGTAGCATAAACCATAATCTATAACAGATATACACACAGGAATGAGAAAGGAATCCAAACATAACACTGAAGATAGTCATCAAATCACAAGGGAAGAAAGAAAAAGAAGAAAGGAACAAAAAAGAACTACAAAACAACCAGAAAACAATAAACAAAGTGACAATAAATACACACCAATCAATACTTACTTTCAATGTAAATGGACTAAATGCCCCAATCAAAAGAGGGCCTGAATGGATCAAAAAAACCAAGACCCATATATATGCTGCCTAAAGGTGACTCAATTCAGCTCTAAAAACACACACAGACTGAAAGTGAGGGGATAAAAAAAGGTATTCCATGCAAATGGAAATGAAAAGAAAGCTGGGGTAGGAATACTTATATCAAACAAAATGACTTTAACAAAGACTCTGACAGGAGACAAAGTAGGACATAACATAATGATCAAGGGATCAAACAGAAAAGAAGTAATACTAGTTGTAAATATTGGAGCACCCAATATAGGAGCACCTAAATACATAAAATAAACATTAACAAACAAAAAGAAAGGAAATGACAGTAACCCAATAATAGTAGGGAACTTTAACACCCCACTTGCATCAGTGGGCAGATCATCCAGACAGAAAATCAGTAAGGAAACACTGCCCTTAAATGACACATTAGATCACATGGACTCCCTCTCTCTCTCTCTCTCTCTCTCTCTCTCTCTCTCTCTCTATATATATATATATATATATATATATATAAACATTCCACCCCCAAACGCAGAATACACGTTCTTTTCAAGTGCACATGGAACATTCTCCAGGATAGACCACACACTAGGTAACAAAATAAGTCTCAGTAAATTTAAGAAGATTGAAATCATATTAAGTATCGTTCCTGACCTCAACAGTAGGAGACTAGAAATTAACTACAGGAAAAAAAAAAAGGCAAAACCCAAAAATAAGTGATGGCTAAATGATATGCTACTAAATTACCAATGAGTGACTGAAGAAAGCAAAGAGCAAATAAAAAAATAACTGGAGACAAATGAAAATGGAAACACAACATTCCAAAATCTATGTAACAAAAGCAGTTCTAAGAGGGAAGTTCACAGTGATACAAGCCTACCTCAGGAAACAAAACAAATTTCAAGTAAACAATCTAAACTTACACCTAAAGGAACTAGAAAAAGGAGAACAAACAAAACCCAAAGTTAGCAGAACAAAGAAATCAAAGATTGGAGCAGAAATAGAGACTAAAAAAAAAAAAAATAGAACAGATATATGAAATTCACAGCTGGTTCTTTGAAAACATAAATGGTATATACCATTTTATATGAAATATCTTTCTTTTGAAAATGGTTAGTCATCCATACCCTTGTAGGACAATACCATTTTCATGTATTGATTCAACTGCTAGCAGTTACTTTCACTCTTTGGACCAATGTTTCTAGTAACATTTTTGAAAAAACTTTAAATTGTAGTAAACCTAATAAGTCTTATTAGTTTACGTTCTGCTTCAGCTTGTCCTGATCTCGTCTCCATCCCAACACACTTCGAGTTGGACTCATCACACTCTAGCACTATTCTCCATGGGTGACAACCTGCATCTCAGTTATAGCAACTCAATCATGCTTTTTTTTTTTCTGTGCAAAATAATGAAGGAACCATTGACTCTTCCGCTCACCCAAACTTCCAGCCATCAAGAAATTCTAATAGGCCGAATTTCAAATTATGTCTGGGCTCTAACCCCATACAACACTGCCACTGCTACCGACCCAGTCTGATCTACTACCTTGATTGACAACATCATCCTAGTGCCTGTTCTCAAGGAAATAGAAGGATCTTGTGAAGCTGCCTCATCTGGTCAATTTTAGGCTCCATGTCACTCACAGCCAATGTCAGTGCACCATGGCAGGCCAGTGCATCAATACATGATGTGCCTACCATCCTCACACTCTCCTCTCACCTCTGCTGTTCTTCCATCACTTCACGCTGCTCCAGGTGCACCGGCCTCTGGCTATCTTACAAATACCTAAGGCCTACTGCTGCCTTAGGAAATATATTAGTCTACTCAGGATCCCCTAACAAAGCACTGGAGTCTGACATTCCAAAATCAAGCTGTTGGCAGCACTGGCTCCTTCTGGATGCTGTGAGTGAGAATGTTCCAGGCCTCTCTCCTAGCTTCTGGTGGTTGCCAAAAATTCTTTGCATTCCTTGGCTTGTGGACAGATCATGCCAATTTGCTCCTTCTTACTCCATATGGTGAGGACATATCTATCTTCTGTGCAGGTCTCTGTGTCCAAAGTTCCCTCTTTCTAAAAGGATGTCCATCATTGGACCGGACCTACTCCAATCTGTTATGAACTTGTGTTGAGTATATCTGAAAAGACCTGTTAAACAAAAATTCAACTGATCATATTTAAAAGATTTAATTGTCTTTATTAAATGATTCATGAATTGGACAACATCTCATCTAGCAAGTAGAAAGGAGCTCTACTTGAAAGAAAATGAAAATGAAAGAATGAGGTGGAAAAAAAGAAATTATTGTCAAAGAATGCATTGTTTGAGGCAAAGTCACCTTCCTAAGGGAAACCGAAGGGGTCTACCGGTGGAGTACCTCTTACAGTTGACCAAGAAATGCCAGGTTGGCTGGCTAGAGGTTACATTCCTGGGAAAAGTTGACACTGCTATTCAGTTAGATATTAAGACTTGGTTTGCTGCAGTGGGGCTGGGGCCTAACACAAGTGACTCCATTTGGGGCCTGTAGTTTTCTTTTTTAAACATTTCCCTCTTTTGATCAGTCTCAGCTCTACTGAGAAATGTGTTCAAAATTTAAGGCATTAGCACCACTCAGCTGCTACCCTGTAGTTCTCACAGCTTTGTGAATTTTGTTGATCCTTTGTGTGGTATCCATATGTCATGACACTTTTTGCTTAATCCTTGTGATATTCACAGGTCACAGCTTTAGGTTTCCATTTTAAATTTGGTCATTCTCTTGTTTCTTTTCTGACATTCCAGTCTTAGATCATTTGCTTGGTGGTTCGCAGCTATGAACACACATTAAAGACTCTTGAGGAGATACAGTGCACCAGAAAGCGTATTATTATTAGTGGAAAGAAGATAATGCCCAATGTTCAGAGTGCACGTTAGAGCCACGTTCCCCATGGCCCAAACCAATCAAAATCAAATAAGTCAAAGAAAGACCCCACCAAAAGAGTCAGCTCTTTCAGCCAAGGGGCTTACTCAGTGAGCTCACGTAACTGAGTTTCAACTTTCCCAGAAATGTTGATCCAGGTGCAGCAGGTTGTGTTGGTCACAGCACAAACCTAATTACTGCAGACTTCCCAAGAGAAGGTCCTGTGTGCACCACCAGCAATTTCTGTGGAATTGTGGAGTAGGAAAAGGGTTGATCCAGCAGACCTCAATAAATGGGGACTGTGGAATGGGGGCGCCACATGGTTGGGGAACTGCAAGCTGCCACTAACAGTCCCCATGTGGATCTTGGGACAGAAAAAAGGGTTGGGGTTTTCCACTCAAACACCTGGAAATTGCAAACTAAAAAGCCAACTAGAGTGAGAGCTCAAGGGAAAGAGAGTAGAGATCACAACCAAGAGGAACTTACCCATAGCCCTCAGAGATAATGAGAAAGAAAGTGAACTCAAAGGGTTCCCTTGTACCACATCTGTGTTTCTCATTGACCCCAAATGCCATCAGAAGTTCACCTCAGATCCTATCACTGCCACCAAATCTGCTAAATAACAAAAATTCAACAGAGTAACTTTTAAACATCTTATAGGCTTTATTAAACGACTCATGAATCAGGCAGCATTTCATCTAGCAAGCAGAAAGGAGGTCCAAAGACCTGCAGAAATAATGGTTTTTTAAAGACAGAGAAGGGACAGAAAAAGGAAAGTTATTAGCAAAGAGTGCATTGTTTCAGGCAAGGTCACCCTTCTGAGGGGAACAGAAGCGTGGGCAGTCTATCAGTGGAATACCTCCTACTGTAGACCAGGAAATGCCAGGTTCACTGGTTAAAGGCCACATTCCTGGGAAAAGTTGAAGCTGCAGTTTGGTTCGTTATTAAGTCTTGGTTGGCTGCCTAACACAAGTGACTCCATTTTGGACCTACTGTCTCCCGTTAATCAGATTTTATTTCCAAAAAAGATCATATTCTGAGGTTCCAGATGGACATAAAATTTGGGGGGACACTACTGAACTCGGTATATGTATACTTTTATATATTTTATAATCCATTTAAGTATCAACTTCCAGTGTTATCTGAAATAGTTATTTTACTGTTCTGCTTATACTGTTTCCTGGAACCAGAAATATTTTATATTTTATACATATATATATATATATATACGATCTCCATCTTCATATCCCTCTAGCCACTACTGTGCTACTTATGAAAGGTCAATGAAAGGTAGATATGGTTCTATTGCATTGTGTTATTTCATTGTGGGTAAGGCTGGGATGTATACTTCCCAGAATCGTCTTTATAACTTCAGGTTATAATTCACCAATAGCCTAATTTGCAAGAGATTTGGAAGGTACAGGTGAAGAAGCTATTTCTCTCAGTACTATGAGCCATCATGCAGACAGACGGACCAATGCATAGGGGATTGTTGGACACCAACTTGCAGCTTGTTTTTCTGATTATTGTATAATTATTGACAACTCTGGTCTATCAAGTATGAACACAAACAAAACATTTAAAAAATGAAATAATTAAACACTGGGTAATCACATATATAAATGCAAGGTAAGTAAATATAGTAGGTTTATGGCTTAGGGAGCAGTCAGCTATAAGAGAAAACATGGGCTTTCTTGGTGGTGCAGTGATTAAGAATCCGCCTGCCAATGCAGGGGACACGCGTTTGAACCCTGGTCCGGGAAGATCCCACATGCCGTGGAGCAACTAAGCCTGAGTGCCACAACTACTGAGCCTGTGCTCTAGAGCCCATGCTCTGCAACAAGAGAAGCCACGACAGTGAGAAGCCTGCGCACAGCAAGAAGAGCAGCCCCCACTTGCCTCAACTAGAGAAAGCCCATGTGCAGCAACGAAGACCCAACACAGTCAAAAAAAAAAAAAAAAAAAAAAGAGAGAGAGAAAACGCTCACAATAGGCCAAATACATTCAAAAGTGCTTACTGCAATCACAGAAGTATCCAGAAACAACAAATGTAGGGTCAGTGCAGCCTCAACAATGCAATCAGGGAAGTAAGTTTCCTGCATTTGGGTGGGAAGGAAACAGCCTTTCTACTAAAGGAACAAGATGCTTCTTATAGAAATCACATAATTATGAGAATCATCAGACATGAAGGGGGGGGTCACAGGATATGAGTAAATCACTAGGTGATCTTCTGAAGCCTGAAGAAGTAGGCTGATGGACACCAAAGAGCCATAGGAACATGCAAGGATCTGTGCGCACTCGAAAACCAAAGAAGATCCATAATGAGGGAGCTTGTGGACAAATGTGGAATCTGCTGCCCAACAGGGAACGAACGTCAAACACATGTCTGGTTGGGGGCTGTTCCACATGGGCAGAGCCAGAAGTCAGAAAACGGTGCTGGAACTCAGGCTCACCAGGTTGCCATGCATCTCTGTCTCCTGATGGTACAGAAGACCCAAGAATCATGGCTTCCCCACTTCTGCTTTCCAGACCTCATGCATCTTCTTCTTCCCATGAACTTTAACTCAGAACCACTAACAGAAGGACTCTGGATACACAATTTCCCACCTTACCCAAGCTGACAACACAATTCAGTAGAACTGTCTGGACAGGAGCTTTCATCTTCATGCCAGCAAGTCACTCTTCTTAACTCCATGCATCATGTCCAATTTCCAACCAAGATCACGGACATGAACAGCGGTCAAATTATGAACCTAATCAGATGAGACAGAAGGTCCTCCAAGACCTTGCACAATTACTAATTTCTGTGAGGACATATATGCAACAAGGAAACATGGAAAAGACACACCTTTCAGTTTAATACTCCAGGGGAGGGTAAACACTGAGCCAGAAAATTCCAGTATCTGTAACAGTAGACCAGGAAAGACATTTCAACAATACAGGTCTCATGATCACATACTAGGAAAACAATGGGACGTAAGAATCAAAAATTTTTTCATCTAAAATTATACCAAGTTGCACATGAAAAAAACCCCAAAACCAAAAACCACGTAACATCCCTGGGTTCAGAAGACACTGTAATGGAAACGAGACAAGTTTTATACGAGGTATAGATGAAGGGGACATGGAGGGATAATTAATTATCTTAAGTGTTCAGATCAGCAACATGAACTAGAAATTAATACACTGGGATCCCTATTCAGGATGAGGCACTTACAAAGGAAAAACCATGTTTATAACAAAAGATTTCTGTCGTGCCCTGAGTTTTCATTTACAAAATAAGTGAAGTGCTGAAGGTTTTTCCACATTCTTTCCATTCACAAGATTTCACTCCATGTGATTGCTTCCATTTACAATGAGGTTTTAAGGGAGAAGGAAGGCTTCCCCACAGTTTTGTATTCAGAATTTTCACCAGTGTGTGTCTTCATGTGTCTTTGCAGGGATATCAGATACCTGAAGGCTTTCCCACACTGCTGACACTGATAGGGCTTCTCTTCACTGTGTGTTTTTATATGTTGTCGAAGGGATGAGGAAGTAATAAACGTTTTCCCACATTCTGTACATTCATAGGGTTTTACTCCACTGTGTGTTTTCACATGTTTTCTAAAGTATTTGGGACAACTGTAGGATTTCCCACATTCCTTACACACATAAGGTTTCTCTCCAGTGTGGATCCTCACATGTCCTTGCAGGGATTTGAGATAGGGGAAGGCTTTGCCGCACTGCTTACATTCATAGGGTTTTTCTCCACTGTGTGTTCTCATGTGTTCTCGAAGGTAAGTGCACCAACTGAAAGCTTTGCCACACTGCTTACATTCATAGGGTTTCTCTCCAGTGTGCATTCTCACATGTTCTCGGAAGTGTGAGATGCGAGTGAAAGCTTTCCCACATTCTTTACATTCATAGGGTTTCTCTCCAGTGTGAGTTCTCACATGCCGTGCAATCTGGGAATAATAACTGAAGGATTTCCCACATACTTCACACACATGGATTTTCTGTCCATAATGACCTCTTACATGTTGCTGAACAGATGACGGGCAAGTGAATGATTTTTTAGATTTCTTACACTCTAAAGACTGTTCGCTACTGTGACTTTTCACATATCTCTTAGATGCTCTCCCATCATCCTGACGTTTATTGGTTTTCTCTACAATGTCTGTTCCACCAGGAGGATTTAGGCATGAGACACAGCTGCAGGTTTGCCCACATTCTTCACATGGATAAGGTTTGTGTCCGGTGTGAGACCTTTGCTGATTCCTCTGGAAAGAACAATCTCTGAAGGCTTTTCCACACTTAGTGCATTTACAGGGCTGAATTCCAGTCAGATAACCCTTATGCACAGTAAGATGTGTAATCTGGTTCCGGGTTTCTAGACATTGATGCTCTTCTTTACCTTCACAGAGACTCTCCACCAAATGATTTCTGTTCAAAGTAGGAAGCACAGTATTAGGGATTAATAATAATGATTTCTTTATTAATAATTTATTGATGGATGTTAATCATTATTTTGACTATGTATTTGCCATTTGCACTGAATTGGCATGTTTCTGGCACTCTCTGCATTGTGACAAAATTTGAACAAGTTTAATGCTCCAGCTGAGGGCTCAAATAGAGCCATAACTTTCAGTGTTTTTTACATATTGGGTTTCCTGATCATTGAAATTTCCTACTGAATTAAGTTTCAGATGCTCAATGTCTACATCACATTTATAAAAGTATTGTGTTGTAAAAACTCTGTGAGTACACAATTGTTTAGCTAGTTTTATACCTTTTATTTAATTTCAAGTGAGTCTAACACTCTGCCGAGATCCCCCTTCTCCTTGTGGAAGTGCCACTCACCTCAAATGCCTCTCCTGGGTTACACGCTGATCTCTCATGTTATGAAATGCCCAGTTTTCTCCCAAAAAAGAGCAGGAATCATTTCTTGTGAATCTTACTATTTTCTCTTCACTGCATAGTCCAGTCTCCAAAATATCCCAGTGAGCACTTGATCTAGTGGTTTTAACTTGAGGGCAAGAACCTGTAACAATTGGTAACATAACTAAATCCTTGGGAAAGAAATGGTGGGATAAAGGAAAGAGGCCATTTGTACTTTTTTTCCATACGCTGATTCAAAAATGTAAAATACTTTTATAAAGGAAGGAAGGATATGTGTGATATTGTGATTTATAAGAAATATAGACATATATATTTGGTCATTCAGATGACCAACATACACTTCTCACATAAATCAGGTCCTCATCCACAGTTCCCTGCTCACAGCTCCCAAAACCTTTGGAATTTCCTGAGTGATAAAAGCAATGGAATATTTGATCTCCTGTCCTCAGTTCCAGAAAATGCTTCAGGGTCAGAAGGGTGAAATGAGTGTTCTGTTATTCATAACAAGCCCTTTCCGTCACAATTGGGTTTATATTCATGAAGGTGACTGTTGGAAAGCAGCCCAGGATGGGGGCTGGTTGCAAATGGAGACACCATGTGATTAAAGGGTGGAAATTTCAGTCCCACCCACACCCCCGGACACCCCAGCACCTCTGGGGAGGGGAGAGGAGCCAGAGTGTCAATCACTTGCCAATGGCCAATGATTTAATCAATCATGCATATGTAATAAAGCCTCCATAACCTCCCCCACCCCAGCAAAAAGAAGTTCAGAGAGCATCTATGTTGGTGAAAACATGGAGATAATGGGAAGACTGGCACCTGGAGACAGCATGGAAGCTCCGAGCCCTTCTGACATATACTGCCCTATGCATCTCTTCCATGTGACTGTTCCTGAGTTATATCCTTTTATAATAAACTGGTGATGAAGTAAGTGAATGTTTCTCTGAGTCCTGTGAGTGTACTAGCAAATTAACTGAACCTGAGGAGGGGGTCACGGGGGTCACTCATTTATAGCCAGTTGGTCACAAGTACTGGTAACAACCTGAGCTTGAAACTGGCATCAGATGAGGGCGGGTGAAGACCAGGGGTGAGTCTTGTAGGACCGAACCCTTAAGCTGTGGAATCTGAGGCTACCACTGGGTAGATGCTGTCAGAATTGAGTTGACCAGTTGTGAGGAGCCTAAACACACAAACACACAGATACATACATGATGGAAATGGGTCCAGAACCTAATTTAACACTCAAGCAAAGAAAAACTCTGAAGACCTCATCTATTTGGAACTTTGGCAATGGTAGGGAAAATAAGTCAAAATGGCAGCCTGTCCACTAAGAAATACCTCAAAAAGAATGGAGACTGATGTCGAGATCAATATTACCAGAGAAGCAAAGCAGGAAGAAACTGGGCAAAATGCACATTCCCAAATGCTCCCTTTATAAAAGGAGCTACAGAAAGACTTCTCAAGTGGGCAAGGATGGATGAAAAGTCCAACAGGGAAGCCAGGTTAATGACAAACATCACTTTCTCAAAGACTGAGTCATGTTTCTAACGTTTCTAACAGGTATGTCCAAATATCGCTCCCTGATCCAGAACCTGCTCCTCCTGAGAGGTGTGTCCTCCTGGTGATCGCAGGCACAGAGGCCCTAGAGGAAGCCTATCTCCACTGACCCAGCTGCCACTGGGAGATCAGATAGTGCGTGGCTGCTGTCCTGTTCGTGGAGAAAAGCTCCTCATGGGGAGGATGGAGGACAACAAGCCCTCCATGAGATGGGCCGATTCTCTGGTCCTCATGTCATTGAGGATGGGTGAGTTTGGGTTTAACTGCAGCAAGATTATCAGGTCAAATGTGTACTGATCACAGTGTAACTTTCACAGGGTGAAACCGTAACGCTGCTCTCACTGCCCCAAAGTGACACTGGAGACCACGCTCACATTTATACAATTAGGGAGCCTCAGGATTCTGATCAAGAGTAATAAAAATCAATTCAATATAGAAATATTTATGGTCATGAAAAAGCTATTTGACTCTAGGTAGGTTCTATAAAGGTGGGGACCACGTCTGCCTGTTTTTCAACATATTCCTATTCCTTGGTTCCAGTAAGAAAGAACATTGTAAGAAATATTTGTTCCCTAAAGACTAAATGCAGGGAGGAAGCCGTCCTCACCCACGGAGGCCAGGTTCCTGAAGGTCTCCAGCATCACGTCTCTGTAGAGCTTCCTCTGAGGCGGGTCCAGCAAAGCCCACTCCTCTGCGGTGAAGTTCACAGCCACGTCCTCAAAGCCCACCGAGTCCTGAAACAGCCACAGGTTCCATGTCAGCAAGGCTCCCTCTTCACCCCCGTGTGTGGGAGGATGGGGAGGCCGACAGTCGGGAACCGGACTCAATTCCTAGGACTCCTGAGCTTACACTCTTGTGGGAAATGAACACACACAAGCCAATCAAATGCAGTTTATTCAGTGATGGTAAGTGCTGGAAACTGAAGCAACGTGTAACAGCAACAATAGATGTAGACTTATAGACACATGATTTAAAAGAACTGTTTTTTACCAAATATAAAATGGATAAACAATAAGGATTTACACTGGGAACTATATTCAATATACTGTAATAACCTATAATGGAAAAGAATTGGAAAAAAAGACTATAGATATATACATACATATATGTATGTGTGTGTGTGTGTGTATAAGGGAATCGCTTTGCTGTACACCTGAAACTAACACAATTTTTTTTTTTTTTAACTTTTTGGCTGCACCACCCAGCATGTGGGATCTTAGTTCCCCGACCAGGGATTGAACCTGCGCTCCCTGAAGTGGAAGCTCGGAGTCTTAACCGCTGGACCACCAGGGAAGTCCCCTAACACAATATTGTAAATCAACTATACTTCAATTTTTAAAAAAAATGTTTTTAGTGAGAGAGCAGAACCTGAGGTGGTAAAGACTGAAAATAAAATCATCATTCAGATAAGAAGGAAATGAATACTTGGTTTGGTCAAAAGTTATTTCCTTGAAACTCCAAGAACAGGAGCAGACTGTCAGGAGGTCGTGAACACTGATTTTCCAGGGCCACTGCATCTGAAGAACTCTCGCCTGGACTGAACAGCATGTAAAATCCTGGGTCAGTCCCCTCATATCCAACAGAGGCAGAGACACGACCCCCTGCCAGGATGAGGTGGACACCGAGGGCACAGACGCAGGCCAGGGCCCAGGGCCTGGGACACCTGTGGGGTAAGAGGAGCCCTGGTTCCTGAGGGATCTGTCAAGCCAGCAGGGCCTCTCAGATAAATAATCATGTGCCCAGAAATGGAGGAAAATGCTCCACAAAGAAGAGTCGCAGAAGGATCTGACGGCAATAGGGCCAAAGGAGACTTGAACAGAGAGAAAAAAACACCTAATTATTATCTTTAGGACAATATGGATGACACCAGACCCATGAAGTACAAAGCAAGCAATTATTTTTATAAATTAGAATTTTAATCCAGAATATATTCTGACAATCTAAATTATAAAAAAATTCCAAATACATCAGCTACAAAGAAGGCAAGGCTGCCTCGCCTGAGGCTGCGACTGGGGTTTGTGAATCACACACCTGATAAGAAACTTGTATTCTAAATACATTTAAAAAAACTAATAGGACAACAATAAAAAATAAAGGGCAAAAAGAGAAAAACAAATAATGCATAAATAATGGGCAAATAATGTGAGCAGACATTTCTCCAAAGAATAAATACAAGTGGCCAATAAGCCCATGAAAAGATGCTGGACGTTACTCATCAGGGAAATGCCAAAGCTACAGGCAGATACTTCACACCCACCAGGATGGATATAAGATGGACAAACAAGGCAAGGCAGGGCAGGCGAGGATGTGGGGAAGTTGGAACCTCACACACTGCTGATGGGAAGGTAAAATGGTGAAGCCACTTTGGGAGACAGTCCAGCAGATCCTCAAAATGATAAACACAGTGTCACCATATAACACAGCAATTCCACCCTAGGTATCTATCTACCCAAGAGAGGAGGTGAAAGCGAACACCAACACAAAAACTAATACGCAGATATTCACAGCAGCATGACTTATGACAGCCAAAAAGTGGAAACTCAAAAGATCATCAAGTGATTTGGATAAGCAAACACAATATAATCTCAAAACGGAATATTATTTGCCAGAAGAGGAATGTTGTACTGATCGGTGGCACAAAACCAATAAACTTAAAGAACATTAAGACTCCACATAACACTTATATGAAAGGCACAGAATGAGCAAATCTATAGAGATAGAAAGTAGATTAATAGGGCTTCCCTGGTGGTGCAGGGGTTAAGAATCCGCCTGCCAATGCAGGCGGACACGGGTTCGAGCCCTGGTCCGGGAAGATCCCACATGCTGCGGAACAACTAAGCCTGTGTGCCGCAACTACTGAGCCCACGTGCCACAACTACTGAAGACCGCACACCTAAAGCCCATGCTCCGCAACAAGATAATC
Organism: Eubalaena glacialis; assembly: GCF_028564815.1. Classification (NCBI taxonomy): domain Eukaryota; kingdom Metazoa; phylum Chordata; class Mammalia; order Artiodactyla; family Balaenidae; genus Eubalaena; species Eubalaena glacialis. The sequence continues at coordinate 184,355,474 of NC_083719.1, read as the reverse complement.
CACTGCAATGAGAAGCCTGCGCACGGCAACGAAGAGTAGCCCCCGCTTGCCACAACTAGAGAAAAGCCCGCGCAGCAACGAAGACCCAACGCAGCCAAAAATAAAAAAATAAAAAAATAAAAATAAAGTTCCCTTTAAAAAAAAAAAAGAAAAAGAAAGTAGATTAATAAAATGCCTAGACCAAAGGCGGTGCTGGAGACAATGAGTTTAGTAAATGCCTGTTTATCTTCTGTGTTTTTAGTATTGGATGACTGAGGTTTTCTGAGTGGTTTATCATAAAACCACAGTTCAAGTCTTGTTTCTGCTCAGAGTCTTTTCAAGTATTCAAACATATTTCTCACTCTGATCTCTTGGTAATAACAGACACAGAAATCTCTCTAATGCTAATCTGCCGTACATGCTTGGTTTTTAAAATCATTAATAGAGGAAAGTGAAGACAACCTACACAACAGGAGAAAATATTTGCAAACGATGCGACCAAGGGCTTAATTTCCAAAATATACAAACAGCTCATACAACTCAACAACAACAACAAAAACAACCCAATCCAAAATGGGCAGAAGACCTAAATAGACATTTCTCCAAAGAAGAAATACAGATGGCCAATAGGCACATGAAAAGATGCTCAACATCACTAATTATTAGAGAAATGAAATAAAAACTACAGTGAGGCACCACCTCATGCCAATCACAATGGCCATCATTAAAAAGTCTACAAATAACAAACACTGGAGAGTAGATGTGGAGAAAAGAAAAGGGAACCCTCCTACATTGTTGGTGGGAATGTAAATTGGTACAGCCACTGTGGAAAACAGTATGAAGATTCCTCAGAAAACTAAAAATAGAATTGCCATATGATCCAGCAATCCCACTCTGGGACATATATCCAGACAAAACTATAATTCAAAAAGATACATGCACACCTATGTTCACAGCAGCACTGTTCACAATAGCCAAGACATGGAAACAACCTAAGTGTCCATCAACAGAGGAATGGATAAAGAAAATGTGGTATGTGTACACAATGGAATATTACTCAGCCATAAAAAAGAATGAAATAATGCCATTTGCAGCAAAATGGATGCAACTAGAGATTATCGTACTAAGTGAAGTAAGTCAGACAGAGAAAGACAAACACCATATGATATCACTTATACGTGGAATCTAAAATATGACACAAAAGAACCTGTCTATGAAACAGAAACAGAATCACGGACACAGAGAACAGACTGGTGGTTGCCAAGGGGGAGGGAGTTGGGGGTAGAATGGGGTGGGATGTTGGGGTGAGCAGATGTAAGCTTTTATATACAGAATGGATAAACAAGGTCCTACTGTATAGCACAGATAACTATATTCAATATCCTATGACATACCATAATGGAAAAGAATATTTTAAAAAAGAAATAACTGAATCACTTTGCCATACAGCAGTAATTAACACAACATTGTAAATCAAGTATACTTCAATTTTAAAAATTAATTAAAAAAAAGAAACAAGCAGTAGAAATGTAAAAGTTTAAATAGACTTTTCTTAACATAGACTTTTAAAACTAACTGTCATTAGCGGACTTCTCTGGCTGTCCAGTGGTTAAGACTGGAGCTTCCACTGCAGAGGGCATGGGTTCAATCCCTGGTCGGGGAACTAAGATGACACGTAGCGCAGTCAAAAATAAATAAATAAATAAATAAAACTAATTGTCATTAAAATTAATTTTCTTTCTAAAATATGTTTAATAAAAAATATAAAACAATTCAATGGAAAAATTTCAAAACATTATTGACTAACACCATCCTAGAAGGAAATGAAGGGAGGGATGGCGCATACCCACAGAAAAGAGACCAGGATGTCAGCTTCTCCCAAACAGGTTAAGAGTTTTAAGAAAATTCCATTAAATCTAAAATTGGCTTGTTTTGGGGATGGTTTGATTATGTTTTGTTTGAACTTAAAGAAAAACTACTTCTAAAAACTGAAATGGAAAACAAATTTCTAAAAATAGCCAAAATTTTCTATGGAACAAGGTGGTGGGATATTCCGTAACAGACATTGAAGCGTTTTAAACTGCAGTGATTAGGACAGGATGGTGTTAACAGAGGGATGGACAAATACACCAATGGAAAAACAGCGCACTGAAACAGGCCCACCTGTTTTTGTCAAGTGGATTGACGCCAGAGCATAAGCTCCTGGGCAGGGGCCAGATGATGACACTTTGACCTGAGGGGCAGTGATCACTGGGTATTTACAGGGGAATAAGAAATCTTTTTCCTTAGTAACTGCACATGCAATAACCAATTCACTGTGAACTTAACTGTGAAAGAAGAAAGTAGAACACATTGAGAAGTTACAGGCAAACTCACTCATGACTTGAGAGTCGGGGAAGTTTTCCTATACATGAAAAGAAAAAAGAGCTACAACGGAAGAGATGGATAAATTCAGTTCAAGTCTATTAAAGTTAAGAATTGTCCATGAAGTGTAGAATAAAAAGAAATGATAGGGACTTCCCTGGTGGTGCAGTGGTTAAGACTCTGCACTCCCAACGCAGGGGGTCCGGGTTCGATCCCTGGTCAGGGAACTAGTTCCCACATGCACGCTGCAACTAAGAGTTCGCATGCCACAACTAAGGAGCCTGCCTGCCACAACTAAGACCAGGTGCAACCAAATAAATAAATAAATAAATATTAAAAAAAAGAAATGATAACCCAGAGTTTGTGAGAACATCTTTGCCACCCCTAGAAATGAAAAGAGATGAATGTCCAGTGTATGTAAATAACACATAAAAAATCAATAAATATACAAATGAATTAAAGGTGAGAAAACAACTGAAAACTATTTCACAGAAGATGAACCACCACTTACAAGAAATGCTCAGACTCAATGATTGTCAGTAAAGACCAATATACAATCACAAGCAGATCCCATTTTACACACTTGAGATGAACAAAATTAAGCTGGAATCTCCAAATCTCCACGTGCTGGAAATGACGTGGAATAAACACTCGTCTCCAGCCCTCCATCCACACTTCATAGTATTTTGAAAATATCCATCATCTACAATCCTACAATTTTCCTTCCACATGTAAAAAATTTATATTGCATTGGCACTTGGAGACAAAATCAAGGAGTTTAACAGCACTGCTGACAAATCAAAATTAAACATGAGACAACTCAAGCCTCACACGACTGGATGGAGGATTTAACCAGCTGACCTCTGACACCAGCACGTGTGAAACAGACTGGGGCTGACAACCACAGAGAAGCCTTCCGTGTGCCATTACTGGTGTGGTATGGGTCATATTCCCTTATTGCAAATTCAGCAGAAGCAAAATCAAACAAAATGATGCTTGGTGATGAAGGACAGATGTAAAGCTGCAAAGAATAACAAAAAGACCAGGATGATCAGCACCCTGGGGGCCCGCTCACTGGGAAGTGCTACCAGCCAACCAAGGGAATAAATATCTACACCTTCCAGTAATGGAACAAAAGTCTTCAGTACTCACACTGAGTCACATGACACAAGGTTCCATCAAAGAAACAAAAGGGAAGAGCAGCCAAGTGTGAGCCACTCAGATCAGCAGCCTGCTGCCCACGGTGCACAAGGAAACCCCAAGTCAGAAGGTCAAAGTCATCCGAGCTGGGGGGCTGGGATCCCCCTGCCGACACACAGCCTGGCTGGGTGCCCCCAGGGCAGGGGGAGGGACCGAGCGCCAGAGCTCCACACGCTGTGCTGCCCCTCTCAGTGTGGAAATGCCCCCTCCTTCTGGGTCTCAATTCTCACCCAGGAGGAAATGCTCAAGTTGAAGTTCTGACCCAGAGGAACTCTCCAATTCATCAACCCTCTCAATAGCAGTTGAGCTCAAGGAGCCTTCTCCACATCTGACCTTCACAGACTCACTCAGGGTGCACACATCACACTCAGAGCATCAACTCCCTTGGATGAAGCCAAAAGCAAAGGTCAGGGAACAGCTGAGGGCAGCAGAACCTCAGAGGACAAACCACCCCTAGCATTCCTGCAGGTGGATCCCCTCCCCCATGCTCATGCCATAAACAGCTCCTTCTGTGGTGGTTCTATGGTCTGGAGGCCACCGGCGTGGGAGGGGGGGAGGGTGGACAGCAGGACCCAAGGCCACCTTCCTTCCCCTAGGGAAATTCTGGGGCACTTTTATGATTTGAGGAACAGGATACTGCTCATCCCTTTCAGAAGACAGACATCAGTTCACTAATATCCTCATGATGACAAGCTGTAACTCATCTAAAAAGAAGTAAGCAAGTCTCAGTAGCCCTGGTCACATTCCACAGAATTTCCATTCATCTCTGTTGACCAGCTAATAACAGGAAGTAGACAAGAATCAGACAGTGTCAGAACTCTGCACCCTGCATGGAAGAGTCACTACGATTCCTAAGAATCTTTTTAATCAGTATCTCCACCCATTTCACATGAAGGGGTGGGACTGTCTGCATTTCCTGAAATTCTAATGGAAGAGAAAACATTTTCTGTACTGAGACACTTCTCCCCAGAGGCATCTCTGGTTAAGGCCAAAGGTCCAGAATACTACAAGTCAGCAGGAAAGGGCAAAGACCTGAGATCTTACTACCCTCACTAAGGAGAAGAAACCAGGCAGAAAGAATGCAGAATTTTACACTTGCTGAAACCGGAAGCTGGATTAGGGGAAGCTATTAGTGCTGAGCTGGACCCAGAGGAGGCAGCTCACAGGTGTCACGGGACGATGCTGAACCCTCCCTGAGCCCTGTGCTCCTGGAAACTCTGATGGAAGGTGAAAGGACCCCCCCATCCTTTGGTGTTTTGGAAGATGGCAGGCTGCAAGAAACCACCCCCGTGCCCCACCTGACTCAGATAAGACTCACACGGAGGCCCCTTGTTTATCCAGGACAAGCCCAGACGCAGTCCCCCCAAAGCCCCATCTCCACCTCATCAGTGATTAGTGGAACTGTTCCCCCCACTGACCAAGCAGAACAAATGCTTGTTGGCCAAACTTTGGTTCAGCTCCTCTCCTTCCCCCTGACCTGGCCTCACCCCAGCCAGCCGACAGACCGCTAAGGACAGGCTGGCCTCAGGGATCTGCTATCCAAGCATCACACCTGGTCCCTCCTGGTGTTGTTTACTCCTCTGTATAAGAGAAAAACTCTCTTTGCCCAACTCTTGAAATGCTTGCAGATCTTAGGGTCAGATGTCCCCCTTCCTGCAGAGCCCCCTGTGCCTGGTGCAACAGACCCTTCTCCCCCTGCAGGAACTCATTTGGATAAAGGTCTCTTGTTTTGAAGTTTAGATTATTTTATGCTACAGGCTTGACCAAGTATTCTCAATGGCCATGTGAAAATTAAGAGAAAACTCACTAAAAAAGATGTTGGTGGGGAGAAGAGGGAGCCTCAGCCAGTACCACCTGACATCAATTACAGGAACAAGTGTCAATTACAGACCCCAACAGAACAATTGAAAACAAGAAAGAATCACCAATTGCAGGCCACAATAGGAAAAGATGTACATGCATGGCATCTTCTCAAGAAGCTGGCTACCCCAGCAACTAGCCAACGAGAAACCAGCATCACCCTGAACTCTCCATTTTCTCCAATGGAAGTTGCTTCAGTACTATAACCTCTCCCAACTCCATCCTTTCTCTCCAATAAATAAGCTCGTTGGACTTGCATATGGCTTTTGCTATTCGTTGTCTGTCCCAAATTGCAATTCTTTTTTGTTCCCAAATAAACCCATTTTTGCTGGTAAATAACTGACTTTTATTTTTAAGGTCAACGAGTATTTCTTAGCCCACCTTTGATCAGGCTTCTCACCCACAGGCCCCTGATTTTGGGTCTCTCCCCCACCTCAACGCCCCCCCCCCCGCAGCCCCACCCCAAGCAACACTGAGCTGCAGAACAAGCCCTTGCAGACCTGGGCCGAGAATGCGCTGACCACAGGGAGGCCCGATCCTGAAAAACAGCCTTGCTCTCACCGGCCTTACAGAGAAGAGAAAAGCTCTTTGCTGTGTGGCTGGAGACGCTGGCACCTCTCTGAGATCCCAGCCTCGGCGCTATCGCAAAAGCATTCGCAATACAGGCTCCTTGCTTGACAAGTCTGGGCTGGACTTCATCTGTCAGGTCCAGGGCGGGTCCCCTCCCCACCAGCGCCTGAGCGTCCGCTCCGCTGGTGCTCCCTCGGACCCCACCCCCTGTCCTCCCGGCCCAGGAACAGATCAGGGCGCCCAGACCCCGCGCGTGGATGGGACAAGACACCTGACCCACGTCGTGGGTGAGGGTAGAGAGTTGAATGGGGACTGAGTACAGGGAGACGGGGCCCGCGGCCCGTTCCGGCCAGTTGGAACGAGCCCCAGCGGGCCTCAGCGCATGTCCTGCGCACTCACCATCTCAGCCCCGCTCTCGGTTCTCACGGCGTCCTCTCCGCGGCCCTGCGGCCCGACCGCCCGCGCAGGTGAGAGGGACAGCGACGGGACACCTGGACCCCATGAGGCGCGCTGGACGCCCAGGAGGCGGAGAGCTACGTCCCCGCAGGAGGGGATGCGTCCGCCCCCGGCTCTGATTGGATGAGGCTCAATCCCTCGCGCCCTGATTGGACGGACCTCCTTCAGGCCCTGATTGACAACGTTGCAGGCTTGATTCTGAGAGAAGGGCCACCTGTAGGTCACGTGCCGGAGCAGGGCGGAAGTGCCTTCAGCCCTTTACCGCCTGGCTTTCTATGGGACGCCACACCTGGCCGCCAGGATCCTGGGCTATGAGCAGAATCTGCTCCTGGCCACACAGCATCAGCACAAAGCTTGCAGACTCTTTCTCCTGAACAGAAAAGTGCTGACTCAGTCTCCCCTCCTAGTATCCCCACCTGTCCAGGGCTGCCCCTGCCCTTTAGTCCGGGGGCTGGGATACGAGGGGACAGGTGTGAAAGGAAAATCAAAACGGAGTCAGTATTGCTAAGAGAGCGCTCTAAAATGGAGCCAGGAGGCCACTGAGGAAGTGGGGTTTATGCAGGTCTCAGCCCAGATGGAATCTGAACTTTTGACCACTTACTGCCTTAACGCAGGCATCCAGAACATCTGCCCAATGACCCAGAAAGTCAAGATACTTATTGGACCCTTCCCCTAAATAACTCGTGACAGCCTATCCCTTAAGGACAAATATTTCCTTCCCTGTGTGATGAAATAAAATTTATACTTTGAGAAAGCACAACTAAATTTTAACATAAAACGCTCTCTCTCCGTCTGTTTGGAACTCCTCCCTCCCCACTTAGTGTTTAAGCATATGCATTACACGGTAACCACACCTCTTCAAAGATGGGAACGCCTTCTCAAACGTAAAGATCAAACTTTTCCCTTTCTTTTGAGGCTAGCAATGTAACTTCTGTCTTACTGCTCCTTTTGTACGTGCTTACCTGGACTATGTATCTTTGGTGAACTTTATGTGAAATGTCAGTATGTCATTTTGATGTACGATCTTTCATCTCAAAAATGTACATGACTGTGTTTTCGACTTCTAACTGGTGGAACAGTTCTCAGAGCCTCTGAGAGACTGTCTCCTGGGTTATAATCCTCAGTTTGACTCGAATAAAATTCCCTTTTTTCTTAATTTGATGGTTAATTGAATTTTCCTCCGCGTCTGTCAGAGTCAATCATAATTTCTGCCAGACAACTTTAACAACCTTGTGGCTTGTGCTTTATAAACCCCTGACTCTTTCTCTTCCCCAGAACACTCTGGTTTTACCAGAACCTGTGTACCCCAAATTGATATTCTTAAGACCCCCAAATAAACCGCTTTGTTCTTTGCAGCCTCAATACTGATTATTATTGAACATGATAGAGGAGGACCTGGGGAACTCCTGGGTCAGGGGACGGATGGAGGGCAATGTCACTGTGGATCTGTGCCCTTCCTTTAAGAACAAAGACACTCTGTGACACCACTGCAGGCACTGCAGAAGCCAGTTTTTTTTTTTTTAACACCTTTATTAGAGTATAATTGCTTTACAACGGTGTGTTAGTTTCTGCTTTATAACAAAGCAGGAGCCAGTTTGACTCTGACCTTTGACATTAGGAGGTCCGGCCCTCCTGACCTACTCACACATCTGGGCTCCACCAACTTTTCCCCGTCCCATTTCTTACGCACATCATCAGGCTCCCTCCCCACAGGAGGAGGGAACGCTGGGTCGGCCCCACACCTGAGCAGCACTGAGGTTCCGAACAAGCCCCTGGTCAGCTTCTCCAGAGAATAGGAGACCCAGGGGACCCTGTCCAGTCCAGCCACACTGACCCCCAGTCCGCGCACCGCCCTCACTCGCCCAACTTCCCTCCTCACACAGAAGAGAAAAAGCCTTTTTCTGTGCGGTTGGAGAGGCTGACATATCTCTGAGATCCGAGCCTCGGCGCTATCGCAACAGTATTTGCAATTCAGTCTCCTTGCCAAGTCCGGGCCTGACTTTACCTGTCAGATCCAGGGAAGACCTCCCTTGCCCCCAGCGCCTGACCGTCCTTTCCTCCCTCGCAAGCTCACTCCGCCAAGGGCTCAGTCCGGATGCCCGGACCCTAATCCGCCGCCAAGGGGGAGAGTCAAGTTGGGACCCCGGGACTGGAAGCCGGGTCCCCTCCCCGCGGCCGAGGGGGAGAATTGGGTCTGGACACGGGGGTGGGTGGGACGCGGGGAGACCCTGGCTAGACTGTCTCTTTCGGCAGGTCCGGCCAGTTCGAACCAGCTTTTTCCTTGTTCGGGCCCCGGGCCGCGCACTCACCATCTCCGCCTCCTTCCGGGTTCTCTGAAGAGTCCTCCGGGCGACCCTCCGACCTGGGTAGGTAAGACCGACGGGGACGCGACACCTGAGGCCGCGCGGGACAAGTTCGCACCAGCGTGCGGACCGCTGAGAGAAACTTCCGGGGGCTCGGAACGCGCCCGTCGCCTGCCCTCATTGGACGGCGCTCCGGGGCCCGCGCCCTGATTGGACGGTAACCCTTGCCCCGCCCCCGCCCCGATGGGCAGTCCTCCTGGTCCCTTCCTACCCTGATTGGCTGGTTGTCGGGACCCCGCCCAGTCGCCGCTGACTGGACAGTTCAACCAGGCCCCGCCCCTGCCCCGAGTGACAGGCCACAGGGACACGAGTGGTTGATTCCCCAGCCCGGGACTTGGGCTCCGTGCAGAACCCGCTCCCAGCCAGGAGGTCCCTGTGGCATCTGCCCGCAGCTGGGCGGCTCCCCTGTGTCCTCCTCCTGCACCTGGAAGTCCAGATTCAGTTTCCCCGCGGATCGCTCCATATCCGGAGTGAGGATGAGAAAAGACGAGACACAGGGCTTCGTGAACTCCGGAGTCAGGACACTGCCCGAGGAGAAGTCACCGGGGGAATGTGCCCGTTAAGAACCAAACTCTCAGTGACGTCAACACGTGCAAGGCAGGGTCAGGCTAGGTTTTGAAGTGTGACCCTTGACACGGGGAGGTCCCACTTTTCGTCCCCGCTTCCTGCCTCTGGGGCTTGAGATCAGCAACCCAAAAGCCAGGGACCTTTCCCCCGTGGGAAGTCGGACCCCGAGGCCCCAGCCTCCCTGCAGCCTCAGTACATACACAGGTGTGAAATGTCACCGTTCTCAGGTGTGCATTTTACACTGCAAAGAAATTTGTGTCCGATCAGGCTTTAGTCAGTCCAAGTGAATTTTGAAATGTAGAAGTCTGTATTTCCTTATTCCGATTGTATAGCGATGGTTGCACAGCTGTGCGATGTACAAAAAGCCACTGAGTTTTACACTTAAAAGTGTGAACGTATGTGAAATAGAGTATGTGAAATATATCTTCATTTAAAAAAACAAATTATAAGGCTATTTTATATCCATGATAACCCTACCTCCTGATCACCACTAAAATACTTTCTGTCTCACTGGATTTACCTATTCTGGACATTTTATATATCTAAATGGAATAATACAATATTGGCCATTTGTGTCTGGCTTTTTTCCTCAGCATAATAATTTCAAGGTTCATTCACATTGCAGCATGTCAGAGCTTTCTTCCATTTTATGGCTAAATACTGCTCCATCCTACGTACAGGCTATATTTTGTTTACCCATTTTACGAAATACAATGTATATTTTGAGGCAGGACAATAAAATTTAAATGTAAAATTCTCTCCGTCCTTTTGGGCCTCCTCCCTCCCTCCCCTTTAGTGGGCAGTGAACATCTGCCTTATATATTAACCAAACCTCCTCAAAGATGGGATGCCTGTTCAACCATAAAGATCCTTTTTTTTTTTTTTCCCTTTCTTCTGACCCTAGCAACGTAACTTCTTAGAAGATTAGCATTCTTTCCCAACTTTGTAAGGGGTCATGGTTACTTACGGGGTTGCTTTGTACATGCTTACCTGGATGGTGTATCTTTGGTGAACTTCATGTAAAATATCAGTATGTCATTTTGATGCATGAAATTGAAAATATATGACTGTGCCTTTGACTTCCAGCAGGTCAAGTCCTCTGTTGTTTTTTTAACTGGGTTGTTTGCATTTTTGTTACTGATGTGTGAGGTTTTTAATGTATTCTGGACAATAAAACCTTATCCCTGGACTTCCCTGGTGGCGCAGTGAATAAGAATCCGTCTGCCAATGCAGGGGACACGGGTTCGAGCCCTGATTCGGGAAGGTCCCACATGCCGCGGAGCAACTAAGCCCGTGCACCACAACTACTGAGCCTGCGCTCTAGAGCCCGCGAGCCACAACTACTGAAGCCTGTGCGCCACAACTACTGAAGCCCGCGCGCCTAGAGCCCGTGCTCCGCAACAAGAGAAGCCACCACAATGAGAAGCCTGTGCACCGCAACGAAGAGTAGCCCACGCTCGCTGCAACTAGAGAAAGCTCACGTGCAGCAACAAAGACCCAACGCAGCCAAAAATAAATAAATTTATATATTTAAAAAAAGACCCAATGCAGCCAAAAATAAATAAATAAAATAAATAAATTTATATATTTAAAAAAACCAACCATACAGCTCTTTGTGAAATATTGACATCGTGGTGACATGGCTCTCTCCTTTCCTAGAACCCTTTCCATCATTCCATTTATTTTAGTCTGCTTTGATGTCATTCAATATAATTAAAAATGTTTTGCATATGGTTCTCTCTATATGTTTCATTAATTAGACTTATTTTGATAATTGAATAATTTCATTTTTACCTTTGGACATGTTACTTTTTAAGTTATACACTCAGCTTCTTTTTGGTAATGATTAGAAAGGTATTGATGTTTATTTTTACATTGTTTGCATTCTGAAAACCTGTTAATCACTTTCATTTTTATGGTTACCCTCATGTGGTTTTGAGGTTCTATATGCACAACTGTTTCAGCAACAAGATAAGATACTTTTTTTCTTCCTTTATAATTCAAATACCTATTTCTCCTGGCACCAGCTAGGCTATCTAGGAGACTGCTAAAGGGGTGATGGGTATGTAATTTTATTGAATAAGTGACCTTTGACTACTTATATATACTTTCTATCATGAAAAAATTTTTTGAAGATGCCTTTCAAAAGATTATGAAAGTTCTCATCTATTCTTAAATTAGTAAGAAATTTGTCATGGATGTTAAATAGTATAAAACACTTTTTATCCATGCATTGAGATTATTTGAGATAGCTTTTTAAAAATGTGGTATTATGGTTAGTTATATTGATGATATCACAGCATTTTATATTTGAAAACACAATGCAGAAAAATGCATAAAATGTACACTCGACAGAAATATGACAAAATAAACATCATGACATCACAAACTGGACAAGAAAGAGAGGCTGCGGCTACACCTCACATCCCAGTGGTTATGATGACCTGTCAGGAGAGCCACCTGCCCGCTCACAGTCACCAATATCCTAAACTTTTAAAAGGTCATTTCCTTTTTCCCTCTAGTTTCCTCAGCTAAGTATACAATAATTTCCCCTGTTTTATATTGCATGTAAATAGAATCAAAGAGTATGTATCATTTTATATCAAATATCTCTTGTTCAAAAATATTTACAATCTTCCTGCGCTTAGCCCTTCATTCACTTTATTAATCTATTATTATCCTTCTAGGACTATACCATTTTCATGTATTGATTCAACTGCCAGCAACTATTTTGGTGTTAACAAACCAATTTGTAAAAAAAAAAAAATTAAAAAAAACCCCAGTATCTGCAATGGGCTTAAAGCGATGTGCACTTTGGGCGCGGGGGTGGGAGGGGAAAAAAAAAAAAAGCGACGTGCACTAAAAGGACGTCAGCCTATACCAAGTTGCAAAAGAAAAAACCCCCAAAACAAAACCGACTTATCATCCCTGGGGCCAAAAGACATTGTAATGGAAATGAGACGAGTTTTATATAACTACAATTATTTAAAGACCTAGATAACAAAATATATGCAGTACGGATGAAGGGGACATAGCAGGATAGTTAATGCCCAGTTTTTTTACGTTTTTAATGACATTTATTGTTTTCTTTCTAATTTTACAAGTAATCCATGTTCACTGCAGACAACTAGAAATAAATAAATAAAATAAATTAAAAAAAATAAAATAAAATAAAATAAAGCTCTTGAATGAATAGAGTGCACCAGAAAGATGATGATGATGATGATGATTGTTATTATTATAAGCAGGAAAATGCCCAGTGTTCGGAGTGCACTTCAGAGCCATGTTCCCCAAGATCCAAACCAATCAAAATCAAGTAAGTCAAAGAAAGACCCCACCGAAAGAGTCACCTTTTTCAGCCAAGGGGCTTGCTCAGTGAGCTCATGTAACTGAGTTTCAACTTTCCCAGGTGTTAATCCAGGTAGCAGGTGGTGTTGGCCACAGCACAGAGACCTCCTTGCTCAGCTGTAAGATAACCGAGGCCTATCCTATTATCAGGAAAAACTCTGGCCAGAGTGTCTAAGGTTCTTTGTTGGGCAGCTGTGGATTCTGTCATACCTTCAAAAGTTATGGGGCAGTTCCTGATCAAGCGTCATTCACCTTTATTCCTCACCAGGAAGTAGGGTCCTGCCAAAGGAAGCAAATCCTGAGTCATCGACGCCTCCTGGAAAATCCTTTCTAAATTAACAATGTAAATTTAGGGGAGTTGAGCAATAAGGTGTCTCAGTAAGTTTGTAAACAGGTGGCAGCACAGCTAGATAATGTGAGAGGCACTGCCCGCTATGTGGTAGCCATTCAAGCATTCACAGGCCCAAGGAGAACTGTTACCGAAACGCAAGTCCGTGTGCCCAACTTGGCACAGTGAGGCTAAACAATACCAAGACATTGGACTTTGGAACAAAGAAAGGTTTATTGCAGGGCCATGCAAGGAGATGGGTGGCTCATGCCTGAAAAACCCCAAACTCCCCGAAAGCTTTCAGCAAAGCCCTTTTATAGGAAAAGTGAGGGAGGGGTGTGGTTAGTTGTTGCAAACTTCTTGGTGTCTGATCCTTTGTTCTTGAGGTCAGGTCATGATATTCCTGTAAACTTCCACCAAACAAATGTTACTCTCTGTTCTGACAAGAAAAGGCAAGGTCCCAAGACACAACTTTCACCCTCCGAGGTCCAGGCTGGCTAAGAGGAGGCAGATCTCGGTTGGTGGCTCCCTCAGGGCCAGGTCCCCAGACCCTGCCCAGCTGTCATCGCTGAGGGAGCCAGGCACCCAGGACCCAACTGGCCCTCAGGCTCCTCAGGCCACCCAAACGGCGAGGGCCAGGTCCCACAGACTGTGTCCCACGCAGACTACCGTTGCCATGAGGTCACAGAGGCGGGGATGGGGGAGAGGTTCACCGCCCCCTCAGGGCCTGGGCCCGGCCAGTGCGTGGTCCTGGTGAGGGCTCTGGAGCCCTGCAGGACACACCCCCAGCCTGTTCCCTGGGTCCCCCAGCTCACCCGCCAACCCGAGGCCGGTGAGCTGGAGGGCCCCGGTGAGAAGGCCAGGATCTGCCTCTTACCCAACTCTCCACCTGAAGACCACCACTCCGGCGACCCTTGGCTCGATGCCCCTCCACCGGTTGCTCATTGACAGCTGCTCGCTTGGGGCGGGGCCCACTGCAGCACCGACCAATGGCTGAATGGGCCCTCTAACGTTCGTCCATTGACAGCTGCTAGCTTGGGGCGGGGCCCACTGTGCCGACCAATGGCTGAGCATGACCTCTAACGAGGCTCTAACCTTCCCGCGTTAATGGTCTCCCGGTAACAGTTGCCTGGTAACAGGGTGTGGGGGTGGGGGGGGTAACTGTTCATAGCAACGGCCGAGCGCTAAGGGCTGCGCACTGCAGCGCTCTATTACAGTTCTGAGCAAACTTCGTTATTTAAATGAAGTCCCAGTTTTACATAAGTACACTATCGATATTAAAGCTAATTTTTAAAATTCTTATATTTATTTATTGATCACACACAAAAATTTTCCCCGATTCCATTCTTACAAACTTTCTGTAATTTTCTATGTCCATTTTAGTTTATGCCTTGTTCTCTTTCTCTTGGAAATAACCAGCTTTACTTTAGGACAAAATCACTTTCTCTTTTTTTTTAAATTGTTTTTCTCTTTTTTTTTGGCCGTGCCACACGGCATGCAGGATCTTAGTTCGCCCACCACGGATGGAACTCATGCCCCCTGCAGTGGAAGCAGGGAGTCTTAACCACTGGACCGCCAATGAAGTCCCCTAGGACAAAATCACTTTCATTTCCCTCATACCTCATACTGTTTCTAAACAAAAAACATATCTTACTTTCCTCGAAAATAGAATTATTTCCCTAATTATTTTCAGTAGTTTTAATTACATGTATTAAATTACATGTATTATTATGTATTAATTAGAATTCTTAACAATTAGAACTAAGAAGTAAGCAACTGTCTTTACATTAGCATTTGGAGAATTGTCAGACTTACAAGAACTTTTTATACTTTCTAGAAACGTGCTGTTTCATAGAAAATTTCTCATTTTTACCAATGGAATATCGTTAATTCCTCCATAAAAGGAAGCAAAAAGTGGATAAACCTATGCTCAGTAACTAATGTTTCAGTATTTTTTCTTATTTGGAAATGATCTGGATATTCCATGTATTTAACTTAAATCATCATTTAACTTAGGAAAACTTTAAGATTCTAGGTTACCAAAAGACTTGGGGAGTCTTTTGGAAAATTCACCTAAAACCTTTTTCTCTTGCAATCTATTTATTTGTTTTCAACTATTATGTTTCGATTAGCTTTGAAAATTTAATTAAATCAAGTTATTTTTTTTCCTGACAAATTTTGTAAGAGATAAAGTGAAGTTATTTGACTTTCGGTAAACTTAAGTAAAAAAAAATTTTTTAACATCTTTATTGGAGTATAATTGCATTACGTTGTTGTGTTAGTTGCTGCTGTATAACAAAGTCAATCAGCTTACGTATACATTTATCCCCATATCCCCTCCCTCTTGCGTCTAAGTAAAATTTTTATATTTAATGCAGATAACTCTAAAGACATGCCTATTTTAATTAAACCAACAAATGCAAATTAGCTTCACTAGTGAATATTCTCCCAGATGACATGAACCTGAAAAGCATTTTGGTTAGTTTCCACTACACTTCTGGGAATTTAATTTACATAAGTGCTTATTTTCTTTAAGGCAATTAAAGAGCTCCTTTTACAATATAAATTAATTTTGTCAATACCATCCAGAGGTAAAAAAACACCGTATCTTTAATGTACATTCATAGACATACACAAACACACAGATCCAAACAGAGACCTCAGAAGACACTTTAAGGGTTTCTTGTTTTTCTAAGTTGAAAATAACCTTTCCCCCTTTCCTTTTACTTCTCATTACAAATACATCCCTGAAGTTTGTACTTTAAACATACGGCCTAGATTAGGAGTTAACATTTTTTATCTCAAAGGCACAGGGAAAGGATATAAATTCCTCTAAGAAGGACTTTGGCTTCCTAAGACCAATAACTTAAAAGCTTTTTGAGATAAATAGGGAAGGTTTTAGGATTGGTAAAAAGAAATGGATATTGGATTGCCTCTACAGCTGTTTTTTTTTTTTTTGTAAGATAAGTAAAGTTGCTCTCAGTTCCTCAAAGAATTGGGTTGTAGTGTAAATGATATCATGCGTTGCTCCACCTCTCCACCTTTGCTGGAATGTTCTTCTTTCCCTATGGGTACATTTAACGTAAGGTAAAAGGCCTAACGAAATTTTTTTCTTTCAGGCACTGCATATCAGCTTCTAATCTGGCCAAATTTCTGGTTTAAAGTTATTAAGTGCTTTCAAATGTCGTGTTAGGTTTCAGCCAGGAGAAGCAGTGAATATTTCTGGCAATATGAACAACGTCTTGGATTCAAGAAGTGTCCCCAAGGAGGTACAAAATATATTATCTTCATGATATCTAGAGTCACTCACAAAAGAGCCAAAGAAAGCGCCATCAACTTGCATGTCCCAGGAAAGCAGAAAGCCCAGCCAAGTTCTTTTCCTTTTTCCTATTTATTTATTTATTTATTTACTTTTGGCTGCACTGGGCTTTCATTGTTGTGCGTGGGCTTTCTCTAGTTGTGGTGAGCAGGGGCCACTCTTCGTTGCAGTGCGTGGGCTTCTCATTATGGTGGCTTCTCTTGCTGTGGAGCACGGGCCCTAAGCACTTGGGCTTCAGTAGCTGTGGCATGTGGGCTCAGTAGTTGTGGCTCGTGGGCTCTAGAGCGCAGACTCAGTAGTTGTGGCGCACAGGCTTAGTTGCTCCGCGACATGTGGGGTCTTCCCGGACCAGGGCTCGAACCGTGTCCCCTTCATTGGCAGGCGGATTCTTAACCACTGCGCCACCAAGGGAAGTCCCCCAGCCAAGTTCCTACGACATAAAACAAGACATGCAAGGAAGCAAATCTATCCCTGGGAGAAAAAGGACCAATAACCAGTTGGTATGGATTTTGGAAAGGAACAGCCGTGAAATGTTATCTCCCTCTCTTGACTGGGCAGTACAGACAGAGATTTGGGAGTGCTGACTATGATAAGAATTTTCACCCTTAGCCGATTTTGCCAGTTTTTCCAGGATTGCATCTGCAGGTTCTGAGTGGGGTAGAAAGTGGAGAGCGTAGCTCTGACTTTTACTAGAACTTGTCTAGGGTTTTAAATTAATTTTAATTTTAGTTTCCCCTAGGCTGTTAAAGAGAATAATGCAGCAGTTTACCAGAAAATCTCTGAGTCTCATCAACTCTGGGAGGGATCCTCCTTTCAAGGTAGGTATGAGGGTGTATATGAGGCTGTTAACTTGTTGGACTTTATGTTGCCTTTTATATCATTAATTTTTCATTACCTTTTTGCAAGGAAACTTTTAATGAAGGTATTTTTGGAATTTTGAAGTCTTTTGGGAGCTTCTGGGTGCCAGTTAAAGTAAGTATCCCATTCTGTTTGTTTCATTTGGGAACTCTTGAGTGCACCTCTGAAATGATCTTATCCAATTAGAGAGGTTCTTCTAATGGACATTGCAATTCCCCTGGGGGCTGACAGCAGTTATGTAGGACCCTGGTCTGTTAGGTTAGGTGCAACCCACATTTCAGTCTGGCCATGTTTTGGGGCCCCCAAAATGACAGTTACCAAGCCAAGTTCTCAGGAAACAAAACAAGCTTAGCAAGATTTTGCCATTATTGCAAATACCTACAGCTTCTGGGACCACAGTTCTTGGATATTAAAAAAAAGCAAGTGTGCCAGAAGGGGATACACTTGACTCTTTAGCTTTTAAGGATCCCATTGTATTACTGTTTTTATATTTTTAGCTAAGCTTTTGGGTCTCTTGAGACAATCTGATACCTAAAAGGGACATAATGCTGGGTTGGAAGTTGTGTAATGTATTACGCTGTACCTCACTGCATGAAAATTAATCTTCTTGAGGTTTGAGGGTGAACCAGTATCAATCTAACCCATTTTGTAACCAACTTAACCTAACATGGGTGTCTGAGTTAGGTGGCAAGTGCTTTAACAGCATTGAAGTTTGCATCCCTTGCCCAACTTTTGTGGTTATGGCTTCTGAAATTCCCATGTAGCAAATAGCCTTTACCTCATGTGCACATTAACAGCATCCAATGGTAACCAAGGAAATGGAGCTGTGGACACCAGTAGCAACCAAAGAACTAGAGACAGGGACAGGATTAAACCAGCAGACCTCACAGATGGGCACTGTGGACTCATTCCTAAAAAATGGAGAACTGCAGTTGCCATCAGCAGGTCTCAATGTGGACTCTGGGGGAAAATTCCAATACATAGGGAACTATACACTAAACCACCAGCAGATCCCAGTAAGGAAACTGGGAACAGAACCAAGGCCTGGGGCTTAGAAGTTACTGCAGACTTCCCAAGAAAAGGCCCCGTGTGCACCACCAGCAATTTCTGTGTAAACTTGGACTAGGGAAACGGCTGACCCAGCAGACCTCAACAAATGGGGACTGTGGACTCAGGGCTCCACATGGTTGGGGAACTGCAAGCTGCCACTAACAGTCCCCATGTGGATCCTGGGACAGAAAAAAAGTTGGGATGTTCCAAACACCTGGAAATTACAAACTGAGAAGCCAAGTAGAGTGGGAAGCTCAATGTGAAGACAGTGGAGATCTGAACCAGGAGGAACTTACCCATGGCCCTCAGAGACAATGAGAAAGATATTGAACTCAAAAGCGTTCTGTCGTACCGTACCTGTTTCTCATTGTCCCCAAATGCCAAACATGTGTCTGGTTGGGGGCTGTTCCACATGGGCAGAGCCAGAAGTCAGAAAATGGTGCTGGAACTCAGGCCTACCAGGTTGCCATGCATCTCCATCTCCTAATGGTACAGAAGACCCGAGAATCATGGCTTCCTCACTTCTGCTTTCTGGACTTCACACATCTTTTTTATTTATTTATTTATTTTTGTTTGCGTTGGGTCTTCGTTGCTGCACGCGGACTTTCTCTAGTTGCGGCGAGTGGGGGCTACTCTTCCTTGTGGCGCGCGGGCTTCTCATTGCGGTGGCTTCTCTTGTTGCAGAGCATGGGCTCTAGGTGCGTGGGTTTCAGTAGGTGTGACACACAGGGTCAGTAGTTGTGGCTCACGGGCTCTAGAGCGCAGGCTCAGTAGTTGTGGCACAAGGGCTTAGTTGCTCCGCGGCATGTGGGATCTTCCAGGGCTTGAACCCATGTTCCCTGCATTGGCAGGCGGATTCTTAACCACTGCATCACCAGGGAAGCCCTGGACCTCACACATCTTTTTCTTTCCTACACTTTAACTCAGAACCACTAACAAAAGGACTCTGGGATATACAGCTTCCCAGCTTGCCCAAGCTCACAACAAAATTCAGTAAAACCATCTGGATAGTAGCTTTCAACTTCACACCACCAAGTCGCTCTTCTTAACTCAATGTTTCATGTGCAATTTCCACCCAAGATCATGGACAATGAAGAGAGACCAAATTAATAAACAAAATCAGATAAGACAGAAGGTCTTCCAAGACCTTCCACAATTACCAATTTCTGTGAGGAACACAGATATGGTATCCACTAGCAACAAACATGGAAGACACACTTTTCAGTAATATAAACTAAGGGGAGCATAAATACTGAGTCAGAAAATTCCAGTATCGTTCAGGAACCAGAAAAGACATTTCAACAACACAGGTCTCACATCATGATCACATATTAGGAACATAAAGCAAAGTAAGAATCAAAAATATTTTCATCTAGGGGCTTCCCTGGTGGCATAGTGCTTAAGAATTCTCTTGCCAATCCAGGGGACACAGGTTCGAGCCCTGGTCAGGGAAGATCCCACATGCCGTGGAGCAACTAAGCCTGTGCACCACAACTACTGAGCCTGCACTCTAGAGCCCACGAGCCACAACTACTGAAGCCTGTGCGCCTAGAGCCCGTGCTGCGCGATAAGAGAAGCCACCGCAACGAGAAGCCCGCGCGCCGCAACGAAGAGTAGCCCCCACTTGCTGCAACTAGAGAAAGCCTGCGTGCAGCAATGAAGACCCAACACAGCCAAAAATATATAAAATAAATAAGTTCATTTAAAAAAATTTTTTTTCGTCTAAACACATACCATGTTGCACATGGAAAAAACCACAAACCAAAAAGACTTTCACTCTGGGTTCAAAAGACACTGTAATGGAATTGAGACAAGTATTATATGACTGTATAACTATTTAAAGTCCAAGATAACAAAACATAAGTAGTAAAGATGATGGGAACATAGAGGCATGGTTATTATCTTAAGTGTTCAGATCAGTTAACATGAGCTACAAATTAATACACTGGGATTCCTATTCAGGATGAGGCACTTAAAAGGAAAAATCATATTTATTTCTATTAAAAAATTTTCTCTCTACCCTGAGTTTTCAAGTATAAAATAAGTGAAGTGCTGAAGGTTTCCCCACATTCTTTCCGTTCATAATGTTTCTCTCCTGTGACTGCTCCATTTATAAGATTTTAAGGGAGAATGAAGGCTTTCCCATAGTTTTTATATTCAGAATTTTTCGCCAGTGTGTGTCTTCATGTGTCTTTGCAGGGATATGAGACACCTATAGGCTTTTTCACACTGCTGACATTCATATGGCTTCCCTTCACTGTGGGTTAGCATGTGTCCTTGCAGGGATCTGGGATACCTGAAGGCTTTCCCACACTGCTGACACTGATAGGGCTTCTCTTCACTGTGTGTTTTCATATGTTCTCGAAGGGATGAGGAAGTAATGAATGCTTTCCCACATTCTGTACATTCATAGGGTTTTACTCCACTGTGTGTTTTCACATGTTTTCTGAAGTATTTGGGACAACTGTAAGATTTCCCACATTCCTTACACACATAAGGTTTCTCTCCAGTGTGGATCCTCACATGTCCTTGCAGGGATTTGAGATAGGGGAAGGCTTTGCCGCACTGCTTGCATTCATAGGGTTTTTCTCCACTGTGTGTTCTCATGTGTTCTCGAAGGTAAGTGCACCAACTGAAAGCTTTGCCACACTGCTTACATTCATAGGGTTTCTCTCCAGTGTGCATTCTCACATGTTCTCGGAAGTGTGAGATGCGAGTGAAAGCCTTCCCACATTCTTTACATTCATAGGGTTTCTCTCCAGTGTGAGTTCTCACATGCCGTGCAAGTTGGCAATAATAACTGAAGGATTTCCCACATACTTCACACATGTGGATTTTCTGTCCATAATGACCTCTCTCATGTTCCTGAAAAGATGAGGGACAAGTGAGAGCTTTTCCAGACTTCTTACACTCTAAAGACTGTTTACTACTGTCACTCTTCACGCATCTCTTAGATGCTCTCCCAGCATCCTGATGTTTTTCGGGTTTCTCTACAATGTCTGTTTCCCTGAGAGGGCTTAGGCACGAGATACAGCTGCAGGCTTGCCCACATTCTTCACATGGATAATGTTTGTGTCCAGGGTAAGATCTTTGCTGATTCTTCTGGAAAGAATGATCCCTGAAGGCTTTTCCACACTTAATGCATTGATGGGGCTGAATTCCAGTCCGGAAACTCTCATGCACAGTAAGATCTATAATCTGGTTCAGGGTTTCTAGACATTGATGACCTTCTTGACCTTCTTTACCTTCACAGAGACTCTCCACCAAATTATTTCTGTTCAAAATAGGAAGCACAGTATTAGGGATTAATGAGTATAAGTGATTTATTAATTAGTGATTTGTTGATGGTTATTCATTATTATTTTGACTACACATTTGCCATTTTCAATGAATGGGCATGTTTTCAGCACTCTCTGCATTGTGACAAAGTGCAACAAGTTTAATGCTCCAGCTGAGGGCTCAAGCAGAGCCATAACTTTCAGTGTTTTTTACATACGAGGTTTCCTGAATTAAGTTTTAGGTGCTCCATATCTACATCACATTTATAAAAGTAGTTTTGTAAGAATTCTGTGAATAGACAATTGTTTAGCTAAGTTTACACTTTTTCTTTAATTTCAAGTGAGTCTAATACTCTGCCGAGATTCCCCTTCCCCTTGTGGGAGTGCCACTCACCTCAAACGCCTCTCCTGAGTTAGATGCTGATCTTGCATGTTATGAAATGCCCAGTTTTCTCCCCAAAAAGACCTGGAATCATTTCTTGTGAATCTTACTACTTTCTCTTCACTGCATAGTCCAGTCTCCAAAATATCCCAATGAGCACTTGATCTACTCGTTTTAACTTGAGAGCAAGAACCTGCAATAATTGGTAACATAATTAAATCCATGGGAAAGAAATGGTGGGATAAAGGAAAGAAAAGAGACCACATGTAGATTTCTTTCCATAGACTAATTCAAAAATGTAAAATAATTTTATAAAGGAAGGAAGAAGATGTGTGATATTGTGATTTATCAGAAATATATGTGCGTATATATATATATATATATATATATATATATTTGGTCATTCAGATGACCAACATATATTTCTCAGATAAATTGGGTCCTTATCCACAGTTTCCTGCTCGGAGATCCTAAAACCCTTGGAATTTCCTGAGCAGTAAAAGCAATGGAATAATATGTGGTCTCTTGTGCTCATTTCCAGAAAACGCTTCAGGATCAGAAAGGTAAAATAGGTGTCTTGTTATTCATAAAAAGCCCTTTCCATCCCAATTGGGTTTATATTAATGAAAGAAATTGTTGGAAAGAACTGAAGTATGGGGGCTGGTTGCCAATGGAGACACCATGTGATTAAAGGGTTGAAACTTTCAGTCCCACCCACACCCCCAGACACCCCAACACCTCTGGGGATGGGGGAGGGGCTAGAGATCAAATCCACTGCCAATGGCCAATGATTTCATCAACCATGCCTATGTAATGAAGGCATGAAAAAAAGTTCAGAGAGCTTCTGGGTTGATGAACACGTGGAGATATGGGGAGACTGGCACCTGGAGAGGCACAGAAACTCCTTTTCAAAATCTTACCCTATGCATCTCTTACATCTGGCTGTTCCTGAATTATATCCTTTTAAAATGAACCTGTGATCTAGTAAGTAGTATGTTTCTCTGAGTGCTGTGAGCTACACTAATAAATTAGTTGAACCCAAGGAGAGGGTCACGGGAACCTCTGATTTATAGCCAGTTGGTCAGGAGGACAGGTAAAAGCCTGGACTTGAGATTGGCATCTGAAGTGGGGGAATATGGAGTAAGTCTTGAAGGACTGAACCCTTAAGCTGTGGAATCTGTGGCCATCGCTGGGTAGACGGTGTCAGGATTGAGTTGAATTCTATGATGTGCTGCTGGTCCAATAATTGTTTGTTGGTGTGAGGTGCCTTAACACACGTGCACGCGTGCACACACACACACATTGGAATTGGGTCCAAACCAAAATTAACACACACACAAAGAAAAACTCTGAGGACCTCAGCTATTTGGAACTTTAGCCTTCATAGGGAAAATGAGTCACAATGGCAGACTGTTCACTAAGAAATACTTCAGAAGAGATACTTCACAGAAGCAAAGTAGGCAGGAACTGGGCAAAATGCACACTCCCAAATGCTCCCTTCGTAAGAGGAGCTACAAAAAGACTTCCCAAGTGGGCAAAGATGGATGAAAAGTCCAACAGGGAAGCCAGGTTAATGACAAAAGTCACCTTCTCAAAGACTGAGTCATGTTTCTAACAGTTATGTCCAAATATCTCTCCCTGATCCAGAACCTGCTCCTCCTGAGAGGTGTGCCCTCCTGGTGATCGCAGGTCCTAGAGGAAGCCTATCTCCACTGACCCAGCTGCCACTGGGAGATCAGATGGTGCCTGGCTGCTGTCCTGCTCGTGGAGAAAAGCTCCTCATGGGGAGGATGGAGGACAACAAGCCCTCCAGGAGATAGGCCGATTCTCTGGTCCTCATGTCATTGAGGATGGGTGAGTTTGGGTTTAACTACAGCAAGATTATCAGGTCAAATGTGTACTGATCGCAGTGTAACTTTCACAGGGTGAAAACCATAACGCCGCTCTCACTGCCCCAAAGTGACACTGGAGACCACGCTCACATTTATACAATTAGGGAGCCTCAGGATTCTGATCAAGAGTAATAAAAATCAATTCAATATAGAAATATTTATGGTCATGGAAAAGCTATTTGACTCTAGGTAGGTTCTATAAAGGTGGGGACCACGTCTGACTGTTTTCCAACATATTCCTATTCCTTGGTTCCAGTAAGAAAGAACATTGTAAGAAATATTTGTTCCCTAAAGACTAAATGCAGGGAGGAAGCCGTCCTCACCCACGGAGGCCAGGTTCCTGAAGGTCTCCAGCATCACGTCTCTGTAGAGCTTCCTCTGAGGCGGGTCCAGCAAAGCCCACTCCTCTGCGGTGAAGTTCACAGCCACGTCCTCAAAGCCCACCGAGTCCTGAAACAGCCACAGGTTCCATGTCAGCAAGGCTCCCTCTTCACCCCCGTGTGTGGGAGGATGGGGAGGCCGACAGTCGGGAACCGGACTCAATTCCTAGGACTCCTGAGCTTACACTCTTGTGGGAAATGAACACACACAAGCCAATCAAATGCATTTTACTCAGTGATGGTAAGTGCTGGAAACTGAAGCAACGTGTAACAACAATACCTGATAAACACTCATGCACACATAATGAAAAAGAACGGTTTTTACTGAGATAGAGCAGACTGTGAGGTATGACACATACTGAAAATGAAATCATCATTCAGATGACATGAAAATGGACACTTGGCCTGCTCATAAGTTATTTCCTTCAACCTCCTAGAACCGGAGCAGACTGTCAGGAGGTCGTGAACACTGATTTTCCAGGGATGCTGAATCTGAACAACTCTCCCCTGGACTGAACAGCATGTAAAAGCCTGGGCCAGTCCCCTCATATCCGACAGAGGTAGAGATACGAACCCCCTGCCAGGATGAGGTGGACACCGAGGGCACAGACGCAGGCCAGGGCCCAGGGCCTGGGACACCTGTGGGGTAAGAGGAGGCCTGGTTCCTGAGGGATCTGTCAAGCCAGCAAGGCCTCTCAGATAAATAATCAAGAAATCAAGAATAATGCCCCACGAAAAAGAGTCACAGAAGGATCTGATGGCATTAGAGCCAAAGATGACTTTAACACAGAGAAAAATCACCGAGTTAATGTTTTTAGGACAATATGGTATGACTCTACACCCTTGAAATATAAAGCAAACTATCTTTATCAATTAGAATTTTAATTAAAAATATATTCCGAAAATTGAAATGATAAAATGTTCCAACTACATCAGCTACAAAGAAGGCAAGGCTACCTCACCCGGGGCTGCAACTGGGGTTTGCTAATCACACACCTGAAAATACGAGACATTAGTCATCAGGGAAATGCAATGAAAACTACAAGCAGATACCTCTTCCTACCCACTAGGAAGGCTATAAGACAGACAAGCAGATGCTGGCGAGGATGTGGGAAAGTTGGAACCTTACACACTGCTGGTGGGAAGGTAAAATGAAGCCACTTTGGAAGACAGTCCAGCAGATCCTCAAAATGATAAACACAGTGTCACCATATAACACAGCAATTCCACCCTAGGTATCTATCTACCCAAGAGAGGCGAAAGCAAACACCAACACAAAAACTAATACACAGGGACTTCCCTGGTGGTCCAGTGGTTAAGAATACCCCTTCCAATGCAGGGGACGCAGGCTCGATCCCTGGTCGGGGAACTAAGATCCCACACACCGCGGGGCAACTAAGTCCGTGCGCTGCAACGAAGAAGAGCCCACGTGCTGCAACTAAAACCTGATGCAGCCAAATAAATAAATAAATATTTTAAAACCCCCAAAAACTAATACACAGATGTTTACAGCAGCATGATTCATGACAGCCAAAAAGTGGAAACAACTCAAAAGGTCATCAACTGATTTGGATAAGCAAACACAGTAATCTCACAACGGAATATTATTTGCAACAAGAGGAATGAAGCACTAATCCACGACACAAAATCAATGAACTTTAAAAACATTAACAGGATTCACAAAAGCTCACAGGCAGTATCATATCATTTATGTGAAATGTACAGAATGAACAAATCTATAGAGACAGAAATTAGATTAATAACCTGCCTAGACCAAGGGCGGGCGGAGGCTTGGAATGAGTGGTGACTGCCAGCAGGTACAAGTTCTTTTGGGTGATAAAAATATCTAAAATTAGAATATGAGGACGGTTGCACAATCCAGTAAACATTCTAACACTTTTGAATTTTACAGTTTAAACCAGGAAACCTTACGGTTCATAAATTATACCTCAATAAAAACTGTTTAAAAAATAGATTCAGACTAGCTAAAAACATGTTCTTCTTAATCTAATGGCAATTTTATTCAAAAGCACCAGAACTTGGGCAAATAAAAGAATATGAATTGCCTAAGGAACAAAATTACAAACGTTTCAGAGATCCAGCAGGTTGAGGAGATATCACAAACCAATTGTCAAGGATGCAACACGTGCCCAGAGATGGAACTTGACGCATGATGTTCTATTTCTACAGGAGATGAAAATTCAGTCTGGTTTTCTTTCAAGACTACAGGCTGAAAACGGTGATTCCCCAAACTGCCTTAACAGAGATTTCCTGGAGAGAAGTAACGTCGCACATTCCACCATGTGTGAGCTGAAAGCAGAGTGGGCCAGTCACGTTCAACTTGGAACCGCCGTCACCTACAGATTGTTTCCACCCACCAAGGAGAGCTCCTGGAGAAGAGACCTCCCAATACCCTGCACCATCCATAAGCCTGATCATCCTTGTTGAAACTCCTAAAACGGCCCCATCAAGAAAGAAAAAAGACAAAAAATAACCACTTTCAAAAGCCCAGAATGAAGAGCTGGCAGATAACACGGCTCGGCAAGAAGTAGCTCCCGAGGATGGGCTGAGTGGATGTGAAACCTTTAAACATGACTGGCCCTAAAGGTGATGAATGATGCTCAGTCTTGGAGATGAGGAAAGACTGTCTTTTCAAAAAGGAACCGGGCTCAAAACCTTTCATAGTCTTTCCTAGTATGGAGGGAGGTTTCCATAAAGCACAATTTTTGATACCTTTCTTGGGGGGAAAATGTTGCAAGCTGACAGTTCATGAAAGATGTAGTTCTAGTACACTATTTCCACGCACCTGCCTTAATAACATGTGAACAGGTCACTCTTCAGTATACTTTATGGAGCCTGTTGAGCTTTGAAAATGGACAAATATGGGAAATAATAAATAATTAGTATTAAGTTAAATGATCTTACTCTAGTAAACGTGATTTTTTTTAAGGCGTATGAAGTGCTTTTCAAACTCTTATCCCAATGGAGCAAAATACCGATGAACAATTATTCCCCCACAGGATCCATAATAATGGAATCTCATCTTTAGTTAAGTCTTCATCTCGCCTATCTCCTTATCACCGAAGCATAAACTTCTTGAGAGCAACTAATGTACCAGTCTTGGGACTTTATACATTACCCTCTTGTAATTCCTTCCTACTGTTCAACGGGGAACTGCTCCTCTCTAGTAAATAGATATCTGTGTACACCGTTGGGCTGCTATGGGTCAAGAAGTGCTTCATCATGAGAGCTTTCAGGGTGTATGGAATGGGAGAATATAAAAAACAAATCTGCCCAATGCATTTGAGCAGAAGTGCTGGTTCCCATTTAAAGCCTGTCTCTCTGCTGCATATACCAGGATGGGAGCAAAAGATGCCTTAATATGTCACGTGGCACGTGTCACGTGCTGGAGACAATGGCACATGCTTAGTGCCTGTTTATCTTCTGTTCTGTGTTTTTAGTATTGGATGACTGAGGTCTTCTGAATGGTTTATCATAAAACCACATTTCAACTCTTGTTTCTGCTCAGAGAGTCTTTTCAAATATCCAAATGTATTTCTCACCCTCATCTCTTGGTAATAATAGACATAGAAATCTCTCTAATGCTGACCTGCAGTACATGCTTGAGTTTTAAAATCATTAATAGAGGAAACTAATGGCGTCGTTTTACCAGGAAAAAATACATGCAGGCCTTGGCAACACTGTGGGTTTAATTCCAGAGCACCACAATAAAGGAAATATTGCAATAAAGTGAATTACACAAATTTTTTGGCTTCCCTGTACAGGTAAAAGTCACATAGTCTTTTAAGTGTTCAATAGACTTATGTCTAAAAAACCTTGTACATACATTAAAAAACACTATTGCTAAAAAATGCTGACCATCAGTGAGCAAATACTCTTTGAAAATGGCACCCACAGACTTGCTCAGACGCAGGGCTGCACAACACCTTCAATTTGCAAACAACGCAGTATCTGCAAAGTGCAACAAAAACTGAAATGCAAGGGACTTCCCTGGTGGTCCAGTGGTAAAGAATCCGGCTTCCAATGCAGGGGATGCAGGTTGGATCCCTGGTGGAGGAACTAAGATCCCACATGCCGCAGGGCAAATAAGCCTGCGCGCCACAAGGAAGAGCCCACGTGCCGCAACGAAGATCCGTGTGCCACAACTAAGACCCGACGCAGCCAAATAATAATAAAACAAACAAATAAAAAACGACAATCAACAGACACCAACACCAAAATCACACATGGAATTATCTAACAAGGATTTTAAAGCCACTGAAAAATACTTCAGTGAGTAATTACAAACACATCTGAAACAAATAAAAAATTGAAAGTCTCAGCAAAGAAAGAAAAGATATAAAGAAGAAACAAATGGATATTTTAGAACTGAAAAATATAATAACTGAACTAAAAAACTGGATGGTTTCAATACAGAATGAATAAGACAGAGGAAAGAATCAGTCAACTTGAAGGTAGAACATCAGAATTTACCCAATCTGAACAACAGAGAGAAAATAGACCAAAAAAAAAGTGAAAGAGCCTTAGTGACCTGTGGGACAAACACAAAAGATAAAACATTAGTATCACTGGAGTCCCAGAAAGAGTTGAAAAAAGTATGCAATAGAAAATTACTAGAAGAGGGACTTCCCTGGTGGCACAGTGGATAGGACTCCGTGCTCCCAGTGCAGGGGGTCCGGGTTCAATCCCTGGTCAGGGAACTAGATCCCACATGCATGCTGCAACTAAGAGTTTGCATGCCACAACTAAGGAGCCTGCCTGCTGCAACTAAGACCCAGTGCAACCAAATAAATTTTTTAAAAATTACTAGAAGAATTATAGAAATGAAGAACAGATGAGTGGTTGTCAGAAGTTAGGGGTGAGGGGAAGAAGGAAGTGGGGTTTGTGTGACTATAACGGGATAGCAGGAACTATCTTTATAGTGATAGAATAGTGCTGTATCTTGATTGTGGTGATGGCTATACACATGTACACATGATAAAACTGTACACACACATACACATACATATAAAATTGGTGAAATCTATAAAAACCAAACAACCCTACACTTTCAAGTAATGGAACAAAAAAGTCTTACATGCTTGCACACTGAGTCACAGGGCAGAACACTGTATCAAGGAGGAAACGAAAGGGAAGAGCAGCCAAGTGTGAGCCACTCAGATCAGCAGCGTGCTGCCCACGGTGCACAAGGAAACCCCAAGTCAGAAGGTCAAAGCCATCCAAGCTGGATGGGTACCCGCAGGGCAGGGGGAAGGACTGAGCTCCAACCTCAGAGTAGAAATGCCCCGTCCTCTGGGCCTCAATTCTCACCCAGCAGGAAACGTTCAAGTTGAAGTTCTGACTCAGAGAAACTCTCTAATTCATCGACCCTCTGAACAGCAGTTGAGCCCAAGGAGCCTTCCCCACATCTGACCTTCACAGACTCACTCAGGGTGCACACATCACACTCAATCCACCAACTCATTGAATGAGGCCAAAAGCAAAGGTCAAGAGACAGCCGAAGGCAGCACAACCTCAGAGGACAAACCGTCCCCAGCACTTCTGGAGCTGGATGCCCTGCCCCATGCTTGTGCCATCAACAGCTCCTTCTGTGGTGGTTCTCTGGTCTGGAGGCCACCTGCAATGGGGGGGGGGGGGAGGTGGGGCGGGGCAAGACCCCAGGGCACCTTCCTTCACCTCCTCACAGGCTCAGCTTGTCCCACCCCAGATGATGCACCAGCTTCAAGCACCGTGGGTCATTTACAGGAGACAAAGACCCCTGTCTCAGTGTGTAAATGAGAACCTGCAGGATCACTGCTTCCTCCTGTGTTCATAGATAACGTAGGAGAGGGAAATTCTAGAGCACTTTTATGGTTTGAGCAACTGATTACTGCTCATCCCTTTCAGAAGACAGGCATCAGTTCACTAATAACCTCATGATGACAAGCTGTAACTCATCTAATCAGAAGTAAGCAAGTCTCAGTAGCCCTGGTCACATTCCACAGAATTTCCATTCATCTCTGTTGTCCAGGTAATAACAGTTAGTGGACCAGATTCAGACAGTGTCAGAACTCTGCACCCTGCATGGAAGAGTCATTACAATTTCTCTGAATCTTTTAAATCCATCTCTCCACCCATTTCACATGAAGGGGTGGGACTGCCTGCATTTCCTGAAATTCTAATGGAAGAGAAAACATTTTCTGTACTGAGACACTTCTCCCCAGAGGCATCTCTGGTTAAGGCCCAAAAGCCTGGAATACTACAAGTCAGCAGGAAAGGGCAAAGAACTGAGATGCTTACTACCCTCACTAAGGAGAAGAAACCAGGCAGAAAGAATGCAGAATTTTACACTTGCTGAAACCGGAAGCTGGATTAGGGGAAGCTATTAGTGCTGAGCTGGACCCAGAGGAGGCAGCTCACAGGTGTCACGGGACGATGCTGAACCCTCCCTGAGCCCTGTGCTCCTGGAAACTTTGATGGAAGGTGAAAGGACCCCCCCATCCTTTGGTGTTTTGGAAGATGGCAGGCTGCAAGAAACCACCCCCGTGCCCCACCTGACTCAGATAAGACTCACACGGAGGCCCCTTGTTTATCCAGGACAAGCCCAGACGCAGTCCCCCCAAAGCCCCATCTCCACCTCATCAGTGATTGGTGGAACTGTTCCCCCCACTGACCAAGCAGAACAAATGC
Organism: Eubalaena glacialis; assembly: GCF_028564815.1. Classification (NCBI taxonomy): domain Eukaryota; kingdom Metazoa; phylum Chordata; class Mammalia; order Artiodactyla; family Balaenidae; genus Eubalaena; species Eubalaena glacialis. Next base: position 184,324,590 of record NC_083719.1, on the reverse strand, counting down.
TTGTTGGCCAAACTTTGGTTCAGCTCCTCTCCTTCCCCCTGACCTGGCCTCACCCCAGCCAGCCGACAGACCCCTAAGGACAGGCTGGCCTCAGGGATCTGCTATCTGAGCATCTCACCTGGTCCCTCCTGGTGTTGTTTACTCCTCTGTATAAGAGAAAAACTCTCTTTGCCCAACTCTTGAGACACTTGCAGATCTTAGGTTCACATGTCTCCCTTCCTGCAGAGCCCCCTGTGCCTGGTGCAACAGACCCTTCTCCCCCTGCAGGAACTCATTTGAATAAAGGTCTCTTGTTGGAAAGTTTGTAATTTTTTTAATGCCACAGGGTTGACCTAGTGTTCTCAATGGCCCATGTGAAAATTTAAAAAGAGAAAACGCACTAAAAAGAAGTGTGGGTGGGTGCAGAAGGAAGAGCCTCACCCAGTACCACTTGACATCAATTACAGGAAGAAATGTCAATTACAGTCCCCAACAGAAAAATTGAAAGAATCAACAATTACAAGCCTCAACATACATTGCATCTTCTCAAGAAGCTGGCTACCCCAGCAACTAGCCAATGAGAAACCAGCATCAACCTGAATTCTCCATCTCTCCACGGACTTTACATCAATACAACCCCTCCCAACTCCCTTCTTTTTCTCCAATAAATAAGTCTGTTGGACTTGCCTATGGCTTTTGCTATACCTTGTCTGTCCCGAATTGCAATTTTTTGCTGTTCCCAAATAAATCCATTTTTCCTAGTAAATAACTTATTTTTAAGCCCAACATCCATTTTTTACCTAAACTTTACTCAGGCTTCTTTTCCCAAATGCCCCTGACTCTGGGTCACTCCCCGCTACACCTCCCAAACTGAGCATCACTGAGCTGCAGAGCAAATCCCCTCTCACCTGGGCCGAGGACGCCCTGACCACAGGACCTCTGGTTCTGTCAATCCGCCTTCCTCTCACCCTCCTCTCACAGAAGAGAAAAGCCATTTGCTGTGTGGTTGGAGACGCTGGCACATCCCTGAGATCCGAGCCTCGGCCCTATCGCAACATTAATTGCAAAACACTCTCCCTGACCAACCCTGGACTTGACATTATCTGTCAGGTCCAGGGCGGGACCCCAGCGCCTGACCGCCCGCTCCAGGGGCTCGCCCCGTCCTCGCTCAGACACCCACCGGGACAGGGACTGGGTCGGAACTCAAGGGATCCCACGTTGCGGTCGAGGGCGGACACCCGAGGTGGGATCCGAGACCCCACTCGAGGACTGGACAGGACCCCGGGACCGCGCAACGCGGTCGAGGGTGGAAACTAGGGTCCGGACCGGGGTCACGGAGTCCTATCCTGCTGCCGCTTCCGGCCAATTCGAACCAGCCCCAGACGGTCTCGGCGCCAGCCCCACGCACTCACCATTTCAGCCCCTCTCCGCGCATTCAGGTCGTCCTCCCCGCGGCCCTGCAGCCCAACAGCTCCGGCAGGTTAGAGCGACAGCGACGGGACACCTGAGCCCCTCTGAAGTAGGTGCGACGCAACGCCCGGGCGGCTAAGAGCGACGTCACCACGTAAACGAATGCGCCCGCCCCCGCCTCTGATTGGATGAGGCTCCTAGCCTTCGCACCTTAATTGGACGGGTCTCTGGGCACACCCCCTTTTTGGGCCCTGATTGACAACGGGTGCAGGCCTGGATTCTGAGCGAAGGGCGGGCTGTAGGTCACGTGATGGAGCAGGGCGGAAGTGCGGGTGGTTGGCTTCAGCCCTTTACTGCCTGGCTTTCTATGGGGCGCCAGACCTGGCTGCCCTGGTGGACCCTAAGCCGAATGTACTCCTGGCCAGACAGACACAGCATCAGCCCACAGCTTGCAGTCCCCTTCTCCTGAACAGAAAAGTGCCACTCAGTTCCCCTCAGTGCCCCCTGTCCAGGGCTGCCCCCATAGGTCCGGGAGCCAGGACAGCAGGGGACAGGTGTGAAAGGAAAATCAAAATGGAGTCAGTATTGCTAAGAGAGCGCTCTAAAATGGAGGCAGGAGGCCACTGAGGAGGTGGGGCTTATGCAGGTCTCAGCCCAGATGGAATCTGAACTTTTGACCACTTACTGCCTTAACGCAGGCATCCAGAACATCTGCCCAATGACCCAGAAAGTCAAGATACTTATTGGACCCTTCCCCTAAATAACTCGTGACAGCCTATTCCTTAAGAACAAATATTTAATTCCCTGTGTCAGTCTATCATAATTCATGCCAGGCAACTTTAACAACCCTGTGGCTTTTCCTTTAATAAGTCTGTTACTCTTTCTCCTCCCTACAACACTTTCAGTGTTACGCTGTTGATGAAAAATTAATAGTCGATCTAAAAGAGAAAATAGAAAATTTTGTTTAAGCCTATGTGAGGATTATAACCCAGGAGACAGTCTCTCATAAAACTCAGAAGGCTGTTCCACTTACTAGAAGTCTAAGGCCATCATATACATTTTTGAGACAAAGGAGCATATATCAAAATGACACAATGACATCTCACATAAGGTTCACCAAAAATACACAGTCTAGATCTGCAGCAGATCAGCATGACCCCTGACAGGATTAGGAAAGGTATGTTATCTTGGAGTTACATTGCTGGTGGCAGAACGAGGAAAAAAATTTGATCTTTCTGGTGGAGAAGACATTCCTACCTTTGAGAAGGTCTGGTTAATGTATAATGCAGATGCACAATGCACATTAGGGAGGGCCCAATAAGGGCAGAGAGTAATGTTATGCTTAAATTTTCTTTCTTATGCCTCAAAACCATAAATTGTATTCTATCAACTCAAACCTGGGTCCCCCAAGTTGCAATTCCTAAGACCCCAAATAAAGCTCAATACTGATTACTGTTCCACATGAGACAGGAGGGCCTGGGGACCTCCGGAGTCAGGGGTCGGCCTGGGGGCAAGATCACTGTGAATCTGTTCCCAGAGTACAAAGACACTCTGTGATGCTCCCTGCATGTATTCAGGGGCCAGCCCCACTTTGACATTTTATCTTTGACACCAGGAGATCCAGCCCTCCTGCCCACACATTTGGGCTTGACCAAGTTCTCTGTGTCCTGTTTCTTACCCCACATCGTCAGACTTCTCCCCACAGGTTCCTGGACGGGGTGTCGCCCCCACGTCTGAGCAACACTGAGGTTCCGAACAAGCCCCTGGTCAGCTTCTCCAGGCAACAGGTGACCCAGGGAGCCCTGTCCAGTCCAGCCACGCCGGCCCCGCACTCCGCGCACCGCTCTCACTCGCCCAACTTCCCTCCTGCTCGCCCTCCTCACACAGAAAAGCCCTTTGCTGTGTGGTTGGAGACGCTGGCACATCTCTGAGATCCGAGCCTCGGCGTTATCGCAACAGTATTTGCAATACAGTCTCCTTGACAAGTCCAGGCTTGACTTTATCTGTGAGGTCCAGGGCGGGTCCCCCACGCCCCAGCGCCTAACGGCCCGCGTCGGGAGTAGTCCTGTCCTCCCTCCGACCCCCACGGGGCCAAAGACTCGGTCCGGACGCCCCGGAACCCGAGCAGTGACGGAGCAACACGGCAGGTCCTCAGCCCGCGGCCGAGGGGGAGACTCGGGTCGGGACTCCGGGGTGGGTGGGACGCGGGGAGACCCTGGTCCGTCCGTCGCTTTCGGCACGTTCCGGACCGTTCGAACCAGCCTTTTCCCTGTTATGGCCCTGAGCGGTGCACTCACCATCTCTGCCTCCTTCCGGGTTCTCCGAAGCGTCCTCGGGGCGACCCTCCGACCTGGGCAGGTGAGACCGACGGGGACGCGACACCTGAAGCCGCGCAGGACAAGCTCGCACAAGCGCAGAAAAACTTCCGCGGGCTGGGAACGCACGCGCCGCCCGCCCTTTCAGGGGCCCGGGCTCTGATTGGACAGTAATCCTTGCCCCGCCCCTGCCCTGATGGACAGTCCTCCTAGTCCCCCTCTATCCTGATTGCTGTTTCTCCGGACCCCAGTCGCCCCTGATTGGACAGTTAACCAGACCCCGCCCCTGCCTCCGAATGACAGGCCACTGGGACACGCGTGGCTGATCCGCCCGCCTGGGAATTGGGCTCCGTGCAGAACGGGCTCTGGGCGCGGCACACCCTGTGGCATCTGCTCGGTGGCTCCCCTGTGTCCTCCTCCTGCACCTGGAAGTCCAGACTCAGTTTCCCCGGGGATCGCTCCATATCCGGAATGAGGATGAGAAAATACGGGTCATAGGGCTTTGTTGATGGAAATAAAAATTAAACGATCTATAATAGGAATAGAAAAGTCTTTTGAGCCAAACTGAAGACTAGAGCCCTTAAGACGGCCTCTCAGGTAACTCAGAGGACCTGCTCAGGAGAAGCATGGTTTTTAGCACCGTTTTCTATCTTGTCAGAACTCTTAACAGCAAATAAGGCAGGGAAACATTCCTTCAAGGTTTCAAAAACGAACAGATCAGGGACTTCCCCGGTGGTCCACTGGTTAAGACTTCGTGCTCCCAGTGCAGGGCGCGTGGGTTCAACCCTTGGTCAGGGAACTAGATCCCACATGCTGCAACTAAAGACCCCGCATGCCACAACGAAGATCTCGCGTGCTGCAACTAAGACCTGGTGCAGCCAAATAAGTAAATATTTTTTTAAAAAACGGCAAAAACAAACAAACAACAACAACAACAAAAACCCCAAAAACAAACAGATCAGCACATAGGCTGCAGCAGGAGGCAACGAGTAGCTATGGCCTTGGCACCTGGGAAGGGAGTCATCATCGAAGGAGGACCAGCATTGGTGTCCCAGGAAGGGAGACATCTAGTCTTTATTTTTAACACGGACATCTTTTGTTCTGGTCAATGTGCCCTTTAATAATTAAAGCAGACAATGTGTTTGATAGGCCACAAACAGGCCGTTTTAGTTAGCATAAAATTCGAGTTAAATCATGTATAAGCCCGAATAACTTCCCCATACCTCAATAGGTGAAAATTTCTTTCATCAGCTTGGTGATCTACAGTGTCAGGGCGTGGCCCAGGGCAAGGTCATTGTGGAAACGTGCCCTTTAAGAACAAAGACTGAATGACACCACCATGTGCAACGCAGGGTCAGGCTTGGTCCATGTGTGACCTTTAACAGCAGGAGGCTCTGCCCTTAGTCCAAGCTCCCACCGCTGGGGCTTGAGGTCAGCTACCCAAGGCCCAGGGAGCTTTACCCCATGGGAAGTCAGACCCTGAGGTCCCAGTCTCCCTGCAGGACTGGTCTCAGCACAGCCACTGAGATGTCACAGTTCTCAGGTGTGCATTTTATACTGCAGGAAAATTTATGTCAGATCAGCTTTTAGTCAGTCTCTGTGAATTTTGAAATGTAAAAAGTTATATTTCCTTTTTCACACTGTATAGTGATGGTTGGACAGCTGTGCAATGTACAAAAAGCCACTGAGTTTTACACTTAAAAGTGTGAACGTTATGGTATGTGAACTGTATACTCGTTTAAAAACAAATTATAAGGCCATTATAGCCATGATAACCCTACCTCTTGGTCACCACTAAAATACTTTCTGTCTGGGAATTCCCTGGCAGTCCAGTGGTTAGGACTGCAGTTTCACTGCTGAGGGCCTGGGTTCAATCCCTGGTCGGGGAGTAAGATCCCACAAGCTGTGAGGCATGGCCAAAAAAATTCTTAAAAAAAAATTTTTTTTTCTGTGTTTGGATTTACCTAGTCTGGACATTTTATATACCTAAATGAAATCATACAATATTGGTCTTTTGTGTCTGACTTTTTTCCTCAGCATATTTTCAAGGTTTCATTCATGTTGCAGCATGTGTCAGAGCTTCCCTTACTTTTTATGACTATTATTCTCATCCTATGTACAGGTTACACTTTGTTTATCCATTCAGCCACTGATGGGCATTTGGGACATTTCCATCAGCCACTGATGGACATTCAGGACATTTCCACCTTTTGGCTATTGTGAATAGTGCTGCAACCAGCATTCACGTACACATATTTGAGCATCTGTTTCAGTATAGGCAGGAGTGGAAATGTTGGCTCACAGGGTTAATTTCATGTTTAACTTTTTGAGGAACCACCAAGCTCTTACCCACAGTGCCTGCACCATTTTACATTCCCACCAGCAGTGTACAGGGTTCTAATTTCTCCATATCCTTGACAACATTTCTTTTTTTTTCCTTTAGAATTATTTTATTAAATCATAAATGTACAACAGCTTCTTAACTCTACAGACGCACTTAAATTTTTTAAAGGAAAAATGTTATGTCTTATTACACCATGATCCTGGCTAATAGCTTTTCAAAACTTTGAGAAAAATCTTAAAAAAGGTTTTACATGTCACCTGAAACTTACAAATTTAACATTATCAAACAAGAAATGCTTCTACACTTACAAAGACCGCTAGAAAGAAACAATAATTAAAAAGCTAAGAAACTGTCTCAAAGGCACATTTTTTTTTTTTTTTACAATCCTTCCTCCACAGTAATGTTATTAAGTAATCCAATCCATTCACAAAATGGCTCTCTGCATCTGCTCTGGTGTCTTCTGCCATATTACTGCATATTTATGCATGACTGAGATAAGAGTTTCCTTAATATTGCTATTTCAATAACCTGAAGCTGTTCTGTTACCTCTGGGCACTCATCCTCTCATATTTATACAGTGAAGCCCATGGTAAATAGGAAGAAGATCAATATCAGCTTCTCCCTCCATAACCCCCAATTCCTTCACTGCTTCCTGGACCATAGTTTCTTCCACCATATGGTCCCCCCATGTTCCTGCTACCACCAAAGTTTCCACTCTTCATTGGACCGTAGTTAGAAGATTGCTGGTTATAATTTCCAAAATCATTGCCATTTCCACTTCCACAATTTCTTCCTCCACAGATGCCATACCCACCCCAGGAGCTCCCACCCTGGTTGCCAGATCCAAACCTCTATCACCATATCCTCCTCCTCCTCCTCCATAACCTGGGCCACCTCCAAAATTGCCACCTCCAGGTCTTCCTCCATACCCAGGATACCCATCCCTAAATCCAGGACCACTTCCATATCCATCAGGTCCTCCTCTTAAGTTACTTCCTGGTCCAAAATTGCCACCAGCACCGCGAGAATCTCCAAAACCAAAGTGGCCTCCTCTTCCACTTCTAGAACTTTGGACTTCCTGCATTTCTTGTCTAGACAAAGCCTTTCTTACTTCTGCATTACGACCATTGATGGTATGGTATTTCTGCAACACAGTCTTTTTTTTTTTTTTTAGGTTTTCAAATGTACTTTATTTCTTCAATCATGCCATATTTTAATGCTTTTACTTGGCATCAATTATGAGTTGATTTGAAACAATTCAGTATTAAACCAGCTGGGATGATCACTGTTCTCTCCATTCCTTTGGGGTGACTCTGCCAACAGGGGACAGGTTCCATTCTATTCCAATTTGTGTTGCTGTATATGCCCATACAGCAACACAGAAAGTGGCTCCACTAGCCACTAGAAAGATTACACTTTCTTCTCAAGTGCACACGGAAAATTCTCCAGGATAGATCACATTCTGGGTCACAAATCACGCCTTGGTAAATTTAAGAAAACTGAAGTCGTTATCAAGCATCTTTTCTGACGACAATGCTATGAGATTAGAAATAAATTACAGGAAAAAAAACATAGAAAAACACAAACACATGGAAGCTAAACAATACACTACTAAATAACCAAGAGATCACTGAAGAAATCAAAGAGGAAGTCAAAAAATAGGTAGAGTCAAATGACAATGAAAAAACGATGATCCAAAACCTATGGGATGCAGCAAAAGCAATTCTAAGAAGGAAGTTTACAGCAATACAATCCTACCTCAAGAAACAAGAAAAATCTCAAATAAACAATCTAACCTTACACCTAAAGGAACTAGAGAAAGAAGAACAAACAAAACGCAAAGTGAATAGAAGGAAAGACTCATAAAGATCAGAGCAGAAATAAATGAAGTAGAAACAAAGAAAACAATAGCAAAGATCAACAGAACTAAAAGCTGGTTCTTTGAGAAGATATACAAAATTGATAAACCTTTAGCCAGACTCATGAAGAAAAAGAGGGAGAGGATTCATATCAATAAAATTAGAAATGAAAAACAAGTTACAACAGACACTGCAGAAACACAAAGCATCATAACAGACTACTACAAGCAATTCTATGCCAATAAAATGGACAACCTGGAAGAAATGGACAAATTCTTAGAAAGAGGGGCTTCCTTAGTGGTGCAGTGGTTGAGAATCCACCTGCCAATGCACGGGACACGGGTTTGAGCCCTGGTCCAGGAAGATCCCACATGCCGCAGAGCAACTAAGCCCATGAGCCACAACTACTGAGCCTGTGCTCTAGAGCCCATGAGCCACAACTACTGAGCCCACATGCCACAACTACTGAAGCCCGCGGGCCTAGAGCCTGTGCTCCACGAGAGAAGCCACTGCAATGAGAAGCCCGCGCACCGCAACGAAGAGTAGCCCCTGCTCGCCCCAACTAGAGAAAGGCCACGCGCAGCAACGAAGCCCCAACACAGCCAAAAAAAAAAAAAAATTCTTAGAAAGATATAACCTTCCAAGACTGAACCAGGAAGAAGTAGAAAATATAAACAGACCAATCAGAAGTAATGAAATTGAAACTGTGATTAAATATCTTCCAACAAACAAAAGTCCAGGACCAGATGGCTTCACAGGTGAATTCTATCAAATATTTAGAAAAGAGCTAACACCCATTGTTCTCAAAATCTTCCAAAAAACTGCAGAGGAAGGAACACTCCCAAATTCATTCTACAAGGCCACCATCACCCTGATACCAAAATCAGGCAGAGATACTACAAAAAAAGAAAATTACAGACCAACATCACTGATGAATACAGATGCAAAAATCCTCAACAAAATACTAGCAAACAGAGTCCAACAACACATTAAAAGAATCACACACCATGATCAAGTGGGATTTATCCCAGGGATGCAAGGATTCTTCAATATATGCAAATCAATCAATGTGATACACTATATTAACAAATTGAAAAATAAAAACCATATGATCATCTCAATAAATGCAGAAAAAGCTTCTGACAAAATTCAACACCCATTTATGATAAGAACTCTCCAGAAAATAGGCATAGAGGGAACCTACCTCAACATAATAAAGGCCATATATGACAAACCCACAGCAAACATCATCCTCAATGGTGAAAAACTGAAAGCATTTCCTCTAAGATCAGGAACAAGACAAGTTTGCCCACTCTCACCACTATTATTCAACATAGTTTTGGAAGTCCTAGCCATGGCAATGAGAGAAGAAAAAGGAATAAAAGGAATACAAATTGGAAAAGAAGAAGTACAAGTGTCACTCTTCACAGATCACATGATACTATACATAGAAAATCCTAAAGATGCCACCAGCAAACTACCAGAGCTAATCAGTGAATTTGGTAAAGTTGCAGGAAAATTAATGCACAGAAATCTCTTGCTTTTCTATATGCTAACAATGAAAGATCAGAAAGAGAAATTAAGGAAACAATCCCATTCACCACTGCAACAAAAAGAAAAAATAACTAGAAATAAACCTACCTAAGAAGGTAAAAGACCTGTACTCAGAAAACTATAAAACACTGATGAAAGAAATCGAAGATGACACAAACAGATGGAGAGATATACCATGTTCTTGGATTGGGAGAATCAATATTGTGAAAATGACTATACTACTCAAAGCAATCTACAGATTCAATGCAATCCCTATCAAATTACCAATGGCATTTTTTACAGAACCAGAACAAAAAATCTTAAGATTTGTATGGAGACATGAAAGACCCCAAATAGCCAAAGCAAACTTGAAGGGAAAAAACGGAGCTGGAGGAATCAGACTCCCTGACTTCAGACTATACTACAAAGCTACAGTAATCAAGACAATATGGTATTGGCACAAAAACAGAAATACAGATCAATGGAACAGGATAGAAAGCCCAGAGATAAACCCATGCACATATGGTAACCTTATCTTTGATAAAGAAGGCAAGAATATACAATGGAAAAAAGACAGCCTCTTCAACAAGTGGTGCTGGCAAAACTGAACAGCTACACGTAAAAGAATGAAATTAGAACACTCCCTAACTCCAAACACAAAAATAAACTCAAAATGGGATTAGAGACCTAAATGTAAGGGCAGACACTAGCAAACTCTTAGAGGAAAACATAGGAAGAACACTCTATGACATAAATCACAGCAAGATCCTTTGTGACCCACCTCCTAGAGAAATGGAAATAAAACCAAAAATAAACAAATGGGACCTAATGAAACTTAAAAGCTTTTGCACAGCAAAGGAAACCATAAACAAGACGAAAAGACAACCCTCAGAATGGGAGAAAATATTTGTAAATGAAGCAACTGACAAAGGATTAATCTCCAAAATATACACGCAGATCATGCAGCTCAATATCAAAAAAACAAACAACCCAATCCAAAAATGCGCAGAAGACCTAAATAGACATTTCTCCAAAGAAGATATACAGATTGCCAACAAACACATGAAAGGATGCTCAACATCACTAATCATTAGAGAAATGCAAATCAAAACTACAATGAGGTATCACCTCACACCGGTTAGAATGGACATCATCAGAAAATCTACAAACAACAAATGGTGGAGAGAGTGTGGAGAAAAGGGAACCTTCTTGCACTGTTGGTGGGATACAGCCACTATGGAGAACAGTATGGAGGTTCCTTAAAAAACTGAAAAAAACTGAAAAAAGAATTACCATATGACCCAGCAATCCCACTACTGGGCATATACATGCACCGCAATGTCCATTGCAGCACTTTTTACAATAGCCAGGTCATGGAAGCACCTTAAATGCCCACTGACAGACGAATGAATAAAGAAGATATGGTACATATATACAGTGGAATATTATTCAGCCATAAAAAGGAACGAAATTGAGTCATCTGTGGAGACGTGGATGGACCTAGAGACTGTCATACAGAGTGAAGTAAGTCAGAAAGAGAAAAACAAATAGCATATATTAACACATATATGTTGAATCTAGAAAAATGGTACAGATGAACCCGTTTGCAAGGCAGAAATAGAGACACAGATGTAGAGAACAAACGTATGGACACCAAGGGGGGAAAGTGGTGGGGGGGGGGATGGTGGGATGAACTGGGAGATTGGGATTGACATATATACACTGATTTGTATAAAATAGATAACTAATAAGAACCTGCTGTATAAAAAATAAAATTTAAAAAAATTAACAAAAAGAACAAAAAAGAATGACTCACATTCTGGTGAGATTTTTAAAAATTTTTTTAAATGAAGAAATATCAGTTAGAGAGAAAAAAATCATTAAAAAAAGAAAAAACATAGAGTGGCTGAATGGATACAAAACCAAGACCCATATATATGCTGCCCACAGGGACTCACTTCAGATCTAAAGATACACAGATTAAAAGTGAGGAGATGGAAAAAGGGATTCCACACAAATGGAAACAAAAAGAAAGCTGGAATAGCAATAATTAGACAAAACAAACTTTAAAACAAAGATTGTAACAAGAAACAAAGAAGGACATTATTTAATGATAAAAGTATTGATCCAACAAGAAGATAAAACATTTGTAAACATATATGCACCCAACATAGGACCACCTAAATATATGATGCAAATATTAACAAACATAAAGAATGAAATTGACAGTAACACAATAGCAGGGGACTTCAACACCCCACATACATCAATGGACAGATCATCCAGACAGAAAATCAGTACTGAAACACCAGCTTTAAACAACACATTAGGTCAGATGGACTTTAAATTATACACACACACACACACATACTATAGTTTTTACATATAAAACATTCCATCCAAGAGCAGCAGAATACACATTCTTTTCAAGTGTACATGGTACATTCTCCAGGATGCATCACATGCTAGACCACAAGTCTCAATACATTTAAGAAGAATGAAATCATATCAAGCATCTTTCTCAACCACAACAGTATGAGAAATATATTCTTATATATATACATATAAGAAAAGAACAGCAAAAACCCCACAAAAACGTGGAGGCTAAACAACATGCTATTAAACAACTAATGGTTTATTGAAAAAATCAAAGAGGAAATAAAAAGATACCTGGAGATAAGTGAAAATAGAAACACAATGTTCCAAAAATCTATGGGATGCAGCAAAAGCAGTTCTAAGAGAGAAGTTCATGGTGATACATCCTACCTCAGGAAACAAGAAAAACCTCAAATAAACAATCTAACCTTACACCTAAAGAAACTAGAAAAAGAATAACAAGCAAAGCCCGAAGTTAGTAAAAGGAAAGATGTAATAAAGATCAGGGCAGAAATAAATGAAATAGAAACTAAAAAAAAAAATGAAAAAGATCAATGAAATGAAGAGCTGCTTCTTTTAAAAGATAAACAAAATTGATGAACCTTTGGCCCACTCATTAAGAAAAAAAAAAGAGAGCCCAAATAAATAAAATCAAAAAAGAAAGAGGAAAAGTTATAACCAAAACTACAGAAATACTAAGGATCATAAGAGATTATGACAAACAATTACACACTAATAAAAAAAAAGGATAAATTCCTAGATGTGCAATCTCTCAAGACTGAATCAGAAAGAAATGTAAGAGGGACTTCCCTGGTGGTCCAGTGGCTAAGACTCCGTGCTCCCAATGCAGGGGGCCTGGATTCGATCCCTGGTCAGGGAAATAGATCCCACATGTTGCAACTAGAGACCCTGCATGCCGCAACTAAAGATCCCACATGCCACAACAAAGATCCTGCATTCTGCAACTAAGACCCAGCACAGCCAAATAAATAAATAAATATTTTTTTAAAAAAAAGAAAGAAAAAAATATCAGACATGAGTGGACCAGTTACTAGTAATGAAATTGAATCAGTAATTTAAAAACAAAAAACAAAACAAAAAAAACCTCCTGACAAACAGAAGTCCAGGACCAGATACCTTCACAGATGAATTCTACCAAACATTTAAAGAAGAGTTAATCCCTATCTTTTTCAAACTATACCAACAAATTGAAGAGGAAGGAATGCTTCCCAGATCGTTATATGAGGCCAGCATCACCCTAATACCAAAATCAGACAGACACTACACACAAAAAGAAAACTACATGCCAATATCACTAATAACATAGACACAAAAATCCTCAACAAAACACTAGCAAACCAAAATCAACAATACGTTAAAAGGATCATTCAGGGCTTCCCTGGTGGTGCAGAGGTTGAGAATCTGCCTGCTAATGCAGGGGACACGGGTTCGAGCCCTGGTCTGGGAAGATCCCACATGCCGTGGAGCAACTAGGCTCGTGAGCCACAACTACTGAGCCTGCGCGTCTGGAGCCTGTGCTCTGCAACAAGAGAGGCCACGATAGAGAGAGGCCCGTGCACCGCGATGAAGAGTGGCCCCTGCTTGCCACAACTAGAGAAAGCCCTCACAGAAACGAAGACCCAACACAGCCAAAAATAAATAAATAAATAAATTTAAAAATATGGAACTCACCATCTTAAAAAAAAAAAAAAAAAAAAAAGGATCATTCACCATGATCAAGTGGGGTTTATCCCAAAGATGCTAGGATAGTTCCATATCTGCAAATCAGTCAATGTGATAGAACTCATTAACAAATTGAAGATTAAAATTCATATGATCACCTCAGTAGGTTCAGAAAAAGCTTTTGACAAAATTCAACCTGTGTGTATGATAAAAACTCTCAACAAAGTGGGTATAGAGGGAACATACCTCAACATAATAAAGGTATATATGACAAACCTAGAGCCAATATCATATTCAATGGTGAAAAGCTGAAAACATTTCCTCTAAGATCAGGAACAAGACAAAGATGCCCACTCTCACCACTTTTAATCAACATAGTATTGGAAGTCATAGCCCCAGCGATCAGACAATAAAAAGAAATAAACGGAATCCAAATTGGAAAGAAAGAAGTAAAACTGTCACTCACTGTTTGCAGGTGACCTGATACTATACGAAGAAAATCCTAAAGATGCCACACACACAAAAAAACTATTAGATTAAATGAATTCAGTAAAGTTGCAGGATATAAAATGAGTATACAGAAATCTGTTCAGTATCTAAACACTAACAACAAACTATCAGAAAGGGAAATTAAGAATAATTCCACTTACAATTGCAACAAAAAATAAAATACCTGGGAATAAATCTGAGGAGGTAAAAGAACAGTACATAGAAAACTATAAGACACTGATGAAACTGAAGATGACACAAACAAATGGAAAGATTTATTGTTCTCAATGATTAGAAGAATAAATATTGTTAAAATGACCATACTACTGAAAGCAATCTACAGAGTCAAGGCAATCCCTACTAAAATACAAATGGCATTTTCCACAGAACTAGAACAAACACTTCCAAAATTTGTATGGGAACACAAAAAACCTCAAATAGCCAAAACAATTTTCAGAATGAAGAATGAAGCTGGAGGTATCATATTCTCTGATTTCAAACTATACAACAAAGCTACAGGAATCAAAACAGTATGGCAGTGGCACAAAAACAGACACATACATCAAAGGAACAGAATAGAAAGCCCAGAAATTAACACACATTTATTTGGTCAATTAATATATGACAAAGGAGGCAAGAATATACAACGGGGTGGTGGGGGGGGGAAGATAGCTTCTTTAATAAGTAGAAAACTGGACAGCTACATGCAAAAGAAACAAAAAATAAAACCAGACTACTTTCTCACACCATACACAAAAGCAATCTCAAAATGGACTAAAGTCTTAAATATAAGACCTGAAGTCATAAAACTTCTAGAAGAAAACATAGGCTGGATGCTCTTGGACATGTCTTAGCAATATTTTTTGGATATGTCTCCTCAGGCAAGGGAAACAAAAGCAAAAATAAACAAATGGGACTACATCAACCTAAAAAGCTTTTGCACAGTGAAGGAAACCACCAATAAAATGAAAAGGCAACCTACTGACTGGAAAAATGACATATCATTTGCAAATGATATGTCTAGTAAGGGGTTGATATCTAAAACATATAAAGAACTCATACAACTCATACAAAAACAAACAACTCAATTGAAAAATAAGCAGAGGACCTTAATAGCCATTTTTCCAAAGAAGACACACAGAAGGCCCAAAGGCACATGAAAAGGTGCTCAACATCACTAATCATCAGAGAAATGCTCAACAAAACCACAATGAGATATCACCTCACACCTGTCAGAATGGCTATTATCAAAAAGAAAACAAGTAACAAGTGTTGGTGAAGATGTGGAGAAAAGGGAACCCTTGTGCACTATTGGTGGGAATGTAAATTCATGTAGCTGCTATGGAAAACAGTATGGAGTTTCCTCAAAAAATTAAAAATATACTCTATAGTACAGGGAACTCTACTCAATACTCTGTAATGGCCTATAGGGGAAAAGAACTTTTTAAAAAAGTGGACATATGTATATGTATAACTGATTCACTTTGCTGTACACCTGAAACTAACAGAATATTGCAAATCAACTATACTCCAATAAAAAAAAAGTTTTTTAATTAAAAATAGAACTACCTCACAATCCAGCAATTCCACTTCTGGGTATTTTTCCAAAGAAAACAAAAAACACTAATTGGAAAAGATACAGGTACCTCTATGTTCATTGAAGCATTATTTAGAATAGCCAAGATATGGAAGCCACCTAAGTGTCCACCGATAGATGAATGGATATGGAGATATATATATATATATGTGTATATATATATATGTATGTGTATATATATATATATATATACACATACATATATATATAATGGAATATTACTCAGCCATAAAAAATAATGAAATCTTGCCATTTGTGACATAAACCATATGATTTCACTTATATGTGGAATCTAAAAAACAAAACAAATGCACAAAGATAACAAAACAGAGTCATAGATGCACAGACAAATAGCAGTTGCCAGAGGGGAAGGGGTTGAGAGGATGACTGAAATAGTTGAGGGAGATTAAGAAGTAACAGCTTCCAGGCTTCCCTGGTGGCACAGTGGTTAAGAATCTGCCCCAATGCAGGGGACACGGGTTTGAGCCCTGGTCCGGGAAGATCCCACATGCTGCGGAGCAACTAAGCCCATGTGCTACAACTACCGAGCCTGCACTCTAGAGCCCGCGAGCCACAACTACTGAAGCCCATGCACCTAGAGTCCATGCTCCGCAATAAGAGAAGCCACTGCAGTGAGAAGCCTGCGCACCGCAACGAAGAGTAGCCCCCGTTC
This sequence comes from Eubalaena glacialis, assembly GCF_028564815.1. Lineage (NCBI taxonomy): Eukaryota > Metazoa > Chordata > Mammalia > Artiodactyla > Balaenidae > Eubalaena > Eubalaena glacialis. The sequence goes on along the minus strand of NC_083719.1, from coordinate 184,308,332 downwards.
ACCACAACTAGAGAAAGCCCGCGCGCAGCAACGAAGACACAACGCAGCCAAAAATAAATAAATAAATAAATTTAATTTAAAAAGGGTAACAACTTCCAGTTATAAAATAAATAAGTCACTGGGATAAAACGTACAGTGTAGGGAATATAATCAATAATAATATAATATCTTTGCATGGTGACAGTTGGTAACTAGACTTACAGTGGTGATCATTTTGTAATGTACAGAAATAGTGAATCACTATTTTGTGCACTGGAACTAACAAAGTGCTGTAGATCAATTATACTTCAAGAAACAAAGAAACTCATAGAAAAAGAGATCAGATTTGTGGTTACCAGAGGCAAGGGGTTGGGGGAGTGGAAAGTGGATAAGGTGGTCAAAAGGTACAAACTTCCAGTTACAAGTTAAATAAGTACTAGGATGTAATGTACAACATGATTAATATAATTAACACTGCTGTATGTTATACATGAAAGCTAAGAGAGGAAATCCTGAGAGTTCCCGTCACAAGGAAAAAAAATTTTTTTTCTTTTTTAAATTTTGATTGGAGTATAGTTGATTTACACTGTTGTGTTAGTTTCAGGTGTACAGCAAAGTGAATCAGTTATACATATACATATATCCACTCTTTTTTTAGATTCTTTTCCCATATAGGCCATTACAGAGGATTGAGTAGAGTTCCCTATACTATACAGTAGGTCCTTATTAGTTATCTATTTTATCTATAGTAATGTGTATATGTCAATCCCAATCTCCCGATTTATCCCTCCCTCCCCTTAGCTCTTGGTAACCATAAGTTTGTTTTCTACATCTGTAACTCTGTTTGTTTTTTTTTATAAATTTATTTATTTTATTTATTTATTCTTGGCTGCGTTGGGTCTTTGTTGCTGCGCGTGGGCTTCCTCTAGTTGTGGCGAGCGGGGGCTACTCTTTGTTGTGGTGCGCGGGCTTCTCACTGCGGTGGCTTCTCTTGTTGCAGAGCACAGGCTCTAGGCGCGCGGGCTTCAGTAGTTGTGGCATGTGGGCTCAGTAGTTGTGGCTCACAGGCTCTAGAGCGCAGGCTCGGTAGTTGTGGCCCACAGGCTTAGTTGCTCCACGGCATGTGGGATCTTCCCGGCCCAGGGCTCGAACCCGTGTCCCCTGCATTGGCAGGTGGATTCTTAACCACTGTGCCAACCAGGGAAGTTCCTGGTCTCCTTTCAATACAACAGAGTGAAAATGGTGATCCCAAAGCCACCTTAATAATGGAGGTTTCCTGAATAGAAACATGGCCCCAGACTCCTCCACGTGCCAGCCTAAAGCAGAGCAGGTCAGCCAGGCTCATTTAGGAACCGCCACCACCTAGGTATTGTCTGTATCCGCCAAGGACAGTTCCTGGAGAAGAGTCTGCCCATTACCCTGCACCATCCATAAGCCTTATCATCCTTGTTGAAACTCCTATCACAGCCCCATCAAGTAAGAAAAAAGACAAAAAGAACCACTTTCAAAGGCCCAGAATCGAGAGCTGGCAGATACACGGAGTCAGCAAGGAGAACCTCCCCGGGGATGGGCTGGGTTGATGATGTGGTGAAGCCTCGTAGAGGGAAAACTAGTTTTTCTTTCTTCTGTGCTGGGAAAAAAAAACAGTTTTCCCTACTGTGTGTTTCTTCCCTGTGTGTCTCTTTACCTTCACAGAGAACACTTCACTTCAGACACTTCTGGTCTCCAGTGTGTAGCGGTTTCTCCCCACACCAGGCAATTCTCTGTGACTCCAACTGGGTTTCCCACGCTTTCACTCAGTTCTGACACACTCTACCTGGAGAGATCCCACAGGTTAAGGGCTCAGTCCCTCAAGACTGACCCCAACCCCCGAACACACACACACTTCAGACACCAGTCTCAAGACCAGGCTGTCACCTGTGCTTCTTCTGACCTACCAGCTATAGATCACAGGTTCCCATGACCCCTTCTCCTGGGGTTCCATTAATTTGCCAGAGTGGCTCACAAAACTCAGGGAAGCGCTTACCCACGTTTACCAGTTTAATAAAGGATACAGACAAACATCCTGATGAAGGGAGGAGTAGGGTGAGGAATGTGGGAAGCAGCACGGAGCTTCCATGCCCTCTCTGGGCATCACCCTCCCCACACCTCCCCCTGGTCACCAACCGGAAAGCTCTCTGAACTCCATACAACTGGGATTTTGTGGAGGTTTCATCACAGAGGCAGGAATGGTCATTAACTCCATTTTCAGCCCTTCTCCCTTAAGAGAATGGGGGGTGGGGCTGACAGTTCCAAGCTTCTTATTGTGGCTTGTCTTTCCAGTGACCTGACCTCATCCAGGAGGCATCCATGAGCCCAGAGTCACCGCATTAGAACAAAAGGCACTTCTATCAACCAGGAGATTAGAGGGGTGCCAGGGGCAGAGACCAACATATATCTTCTATCATCTCATACGTCTTTAAACACAACTGGCCCTAAATGTGATGATTTGCCCTCAGACTTGAAAGCAAGGAAAGAGCGTCCTATCAAAAGGAAACGGGGGGGGGGGGGGCTTCCCTGGTGGCGCAGTGGTTGAGAATCTGCCTGCCAATGCAGGGGACACGGGTTCGAGCCCTGGTCTGGGAGGATCCCACATGCCGCGGAGCAACTGGGCCCCTGAGCCACAATTACTGAGCCTGCGCGTCTGGAGCCTGTGCTCCGCAACAGGAGAGGCCGCGATAGTGAGAGGCCCGCGCACCGCGATGAAGAGTGGCCCCCGCTTGCCACAACTAGAGAAAGCCCTCGCACAGAAGCGAAGACCCAACACAGCCATAAATAAAATTAAAAAAAAAAAAAATTAAAAGGAAAAGGGGGATCTTCCCTGGTGGTCCAGTGGTAAGGAATCCACCTTACAATGCAGGGGACGCGGGTTCGATCTCTGGCGGGGAACTAAGATCCCACATGCTGCGGGGCAACTAAGCCCACGCGCCACAACTACTGAGCTTGCACCCTAGAGCCCACGAGCCACAACTACTAAGTTCATGCGCCTCAACTAGAGCCCACGTGCCACAAACTACAGAGCCCATGCGCCCTAGAGCCTGTGCGTCACAACTAGAGAGGAGCCTGAGCGCCACAACGAAGAGTCTGAGAGCCACAACGAAAGATCCCGCATGCCGCGACTAAGACCTGACGCAGCCAAAAATAAATAAAATAAATAAGTAATAAATAAATCTTTAAAAAAAAGAAAAAAGGAAACTGGGTTCAAAATGCTTCATGAGGACTTCCCTGGTGGCGCAGTGCTTAAGAATCCACCTGCCAAAGCAGGGGACATGGGTTCGAGCCCTGGTCCAGGAAGATTCCACATGCTGTGGAGCAGCTAAGCCCGTGCACCACAACTACTGAAGCCCGCGCGCCTAGAGCCCGTGCTCCGCAACAAGAGAAGCCACAGCAATGAGAAGCCCGCGCAACGCAACGAAGAGTAGCCCCCGCTCGCCACAACTAGAGAAAGCCTGCATGCAGCAACGAAGACCCAATGCAGCCATAAATAAATAAATAAATAAATAAATAAATAAATGTTGCAAGCTGACAGTTCATGAAAGATGTAGTTCTAGTACACTATTTTCACACACCTGCCTTAATAACAGGTGAGTAGGTCACTCTTCTATGTACTTTATGGAGCCTGTTGAGCTTTGAAAATGAACAAATATGGGAAATAATAAATAATCAGTATTAAGTTAAATGATCTTATTCTAGTGGATATGATTTTTTTTTTTTAAGGCATATGAAGTGCTTTTCAAACTCTCATCCCAATGGAGCAAAATACCGATGAACAATTCTTCCCCTGCAGGATCCATGTTAATGGAATCTCATCATCAATCAAGTCTTCATCTCGTCTATCTCCTTATCACTGAAGCATAAATTTCTTGAGAGCAACTGAAATACCAGTCTTGGAACTTTTTTACATAATCTTCTTGTCATTCCTTCCTACTGTTCAACAGGGAACTGCTCCTCTTTACTAAACAGATATCTGTGTACACCACTGGGTTGCTCTGGGTCAAGATGTGCTTCATCATGAGAGCTTTTAGGGTGCGGGGAATGGGAGAATATAAAAAACAAATCCGCCCAATGCATTTGAGCAGAAGTGCTGGTTCCTATTTAAAGCCTGTCTCTTAACCTGCATATACCAGGATGGGAGCAAAAGATGCCTTAATATGTCACATGTCACGTGCTGGAGACAATGAGGTTGGTAAATGCCTGTTTATCTTCTGTTCTGTGTTTTTATTTTCTTTTTAACTTTTAATTAATTAATTTATTTTGCCTGCACTGTGTGGCATATGGGATCTTAGTTCCCCGACCAGGGATTGAACCCGCGTCCCCAGCATTGGAAGCGCGGAGTGTTAACTGCTGGACCACCAGGGAAATCTGTGTTCTGTGTTTTTAGTTGTTTAATAACTGAGGTCTTCTAAATGGTTTGTCAGAAAACCACATTTCAAGTTTTGTTTCTTTTCAGAGAATCTTTTCAAGTATTCAAATGTATTTATCACCCTGATCTCTCAATAATAATAGACACAGAAATCTCTCTAATGCTGACCTGTAGTACATGCTTGATTTTAAAAAACTGTTAATAGGGGAAACTAATAGAGTAAGTTTCACCAGGAAAAAAATATTGTAATAGAAGAAAACATTTACCTTTATTCATTACTCAAATGTTTGTGTATGTCATGCCCCAAAAGAATACGAAAATAAACACAGAATCAGATTTTTAGTAAGTTTCCAGTATACAAACTCATAAAAATAAATCTTGGTGTATTTTGAATCACTAGAAACAAGCAATTGAAAAGTAAAATTTTCAGGACTTCCCTGGCAGTCCAGTGATTAAGACTCCATGCTTCCAATGCAGGGGGTGAGGGTTCGATCCCTGGTTGGGGAACTAAGATCCCACATGTTGCACGGTGCGGCCAAAAAAAAAAAAGTAAAAAATTTAAATATTAGACCTTTAAAACTAATTGCTACAAAAACTAATTTTCTTTAAGTCCTAAATTATGTCTAATTAAGGATATAAACTGATTTGTGGATAAAGTCCAAAATGTTATCAAATGACACCACAGTAAAATGAAATAAATGGAGAGATGGTCACATTCTCAGTAAGGAGACTTGATGTCACATGATGTCAGCTTCTCCCAAACAGGTCAAGAGTTTAAGAAAATTCCATTGAATCTTCAATTCCATTGAAGGTTTGCTTTGGGTTTTGTTCTGAGGGTTGTTTCTGTTTTGTGTGAACTTAAGAAAAACTACTTTTAAAAACTGAAATGGAAGACAAACTTCTAAAATAGCCGAGACTTTCTACAGAACAAGGTGGTGGGATTTTCCCTAATAGACATTGAAACTTCTTAAACTGCAGTGATTATGACAGGATGGTGTTAACAGAGGGATGGACAAATACACCAATGGAAAAAAACCACAAGGCACTGAAACAGACCCACATGTTTTCAGCATGTGGATCTACGCCAGAGCACTTGATGCTGGGCAGGGGCCAGATGATGACACTTTGATGGGGCAGTGACCACTGGATATCTACAGGGGAATAAGAAATCTTTTTCCTTATAACTGCATGTACAATAACTAATTCACTGTGGGCTTAACTATGAGAGATGAAAGTAGAATACATTGAGAAGTTACAGGAAAATGCATTATGACTCGACAATCGGGGGAGTTTTCTTATAGAGGAAAAATAGAGTAAGCTACAAAGGAAGATGGAGAATGTCAAGTCTATTAAAGTTAAGACGTGTCCATCAAATAGAATAGAGAGAACTGATGAACCACAATCTGAGAGAACATATTTGCCATACCGAGAAATGAAAAAGGCTGAATGTCCAGAGTATGTAAAGAAAGTATAATAAATCAGTAAATATACAAATGAATTACAGGTGAGAAAATGACTGAAAACTATTTCACAGAAGATGAACCACCACTTATAAGAAGTGCTCAACCCCAATGGTTATCAGTAAAAACCAATATACAATCACAAGGAGATCCCACTTCACATATTACGATGGACAAAATTAAGCTGGATACTCCTGAGCCAGGCTGGAACCTGGGAAGCTTTGCTGCAGTGCCTGCAACTGGACAACCATCTCCTCCAGCAGCAAAATACAAAGAAACTATAAGGGACTAAAAATAACTGCACACAGGCTTGGGGCAAATTAGGAACAACAAGATACAAAAAGACCAAAAATCCAACTGCCACTTCTGAGGAGTCCGGAGCAAAAGCAGGGTATTGCCCATGCGCCTGGCACACAGCACCACCAAGGGGGTGGGCACACCACCCAAGCCACCCCTCCGGCCCAACTTCTGGACTAGACCCCCCCCACCCAACATAAGAGAACCCAGCTCACCCCCACCCCCTCCTCAGAGAGTGAGCAAGGAAACCTGTTACTTGTTTTCGCTCCCTCATGCTGCAGCAGGAGCCCCAATAAAGCCTTGATTGGAATTTCTTGTCTGGCCTCTTATCAATTTCTGTTGATTTAAGTCCAAGAACCCTCGTCAGTAATACTCCAAGTGCTGGAAATGGCGTAGAATCAACACTTGTCTCCAGCCCTCCATCCACACTTCCTAGTATTTTGAAAATATCCATAATCTACAATCCTACAATTTTCCTTCCACATGTAAAAAATTTATATTGCATTGGCATTTGGAGACAAAAATCAAGGAGTATAAATAATAGCACTGCTGATAAATCAAAATTAACCATGAGACAACCCAAGCCCCACAGGACTGTATGGAGGATACCATCTGGTGACTCCCCTCCTCTGAAACCAGCACGTGTGAAACAGACTGGGGCCAAGAACCACGTAGAAGCATTCCGTGTGCCATTACTGGTGTGGTACGGGTCATATTCACTTATTGCAGATTCAGCAGAAGCAAAATCAAAACGCTGCTTGGTGATGAGGGACAGGTGTAAAGCTGCAAAGAATACCAAAAAGACCAGGACGATCGGCACCCTGGGGGCCGCTCACTGGGAAGTGCTACCAACCGACCAAGGGAATAAAAATCTACACCTTCAAGTAACGGAACGAAAGTCTTCAGTAGTCACACACTGAGTCACAGGGCACAAGATTCCATCAAGGAAACAAAAGGGAAGAGCAGCCAAGTGTGAGCCGCTCAGACCAGCAGCCTGCTGCCCACGGTGCACAAGGAAACCCCAAGTCAGAAGGTCAAAGCCTTCCGAGCTGGGGAACTGGGATCCCCCTGCCGACACACAGCCTGGCTGGACGCCCCCAGGGCAGGGGGAGGGACCGAGTGCCAGAGCTCGGAAATGTGGAAATGCCTCCTCCTGTGGACCTCAATTCTCACCCAAGAGGAAACACTCAAGTTGAAGTTCTGACCCGGAGAAGCTCTCCAATTCATCAACCCTCTCAGCAGCAGTTGAGCCCAAGGAGCCTTCCCTAAGTCTGACCTTCACAGACTCACTCAGGGTGCACACATCACACTCAATTCACCAACTCCTTGGATGAGGCCAAAAGCAAAGATCAGGAAACAGGTGAGGGCAACACAACCTCAGCTGACAAACCACCCCCAGCCCTTCTGCAGGTGGATCCCCTACCCCATGCTCGTGCCATAAACACCTCCTTCTGTGGTGGTTCTACGGTCTGGAGGCCACATGTGTGGGGACGGGTGGTTGCAAGGGCCCAGAGCACCTTCCTTCACCTCCCTCACAGGCTCAGCTTGTCCCCGCCCCAGGTGATGCACCTACTTCAAGCACCGTGGGTCATTTACAGGAGACAAAGACCCCTGTCTCAGTGTGTAAATGAGAACCTGCAGGATCACTGCTTCCTCCTGTGTTCATGGTAATGTAGGAGAGGGAAATTCTAGGTTACTTTTATGGTTTGAGCAACTGGTTACTGCTCATCCCTTTCAGAAGACAGGCATCAGTTCACTAATAACCTCATGATGACAAGCTGTAACTCATCTAATCAGAAGTGAGCAAGTCTCAGTAGCCCTGGTCACATTCCACAGAATTTCCATTCATCTCTGTTGTCCAGGTAATAACAGTTAGTGGACCAGATTCAGACAGTGTCAGAACTCTGCACCCTGCATGGAAGAGTCATTACAATTTCTCTGAATCTTTTTACTCCATCTCTCCACCCATTTCACATGAAGGGGTGGGACTGCCTGCATTTCCTGAAATTCTAATGGAAGAGAAAACATTTTCTGTACTAAGACACTTCTCCCCAGAGGCATCTCTGGTTAAGGCCCAAAGGCCCAGAGTAATACAAGTCAGCAGGAAAGGGTAAAGACCTGAGATGCTTACTACCCTCACTAAGGAGAAGAAACCAGGCAAAAAGAATGCAGAATTTTACACTTGCTGAAACCGGAAGCTGGATTAGGGAAAGGAAGCTATTAGTGCTGAGCTGGACCCAGAGGAGGCAGCTCACAGGTGTCAGGAGACAATGCTGAACCCTCCCTGAGCCCTGTGCTCCTGGAAACTTCGATGGAAGGTGAAAGGACCCCCCACCCTTTGGTGTTCTGGAAAACAGCAGGCTGCAAGAAACCGCCCCCGTGACCCACCTGACTCAGATAAGACTCACACGGAGGCCCCTTGTTTATCCAGGACAAGCCCAGACGCAGTCCCCGCAAAGCCCCATCTCCACCTCATCAGTGATTAGCGGAACTGTTCCCCCCACTGACCAAGCAGAACAAATGCTTATTGGCCAAATTTTGGTTCAGCTCCTCTCCTTCCCCCTGACCTGGCCTCACCCCAGCCAGCAGACAGACCCCTAAGGACAGGCTGGCCTCAGGGATCTGCTATCCAAGCATCACACCTGGTCCCTCCTGGTGTTGTTTAAGCCTCTGTGTAAAAGAAACTCTCTTTGCCCAACTCTTGAGACGCTTGCAGATCTTGGGGTCAGATGTCCAGCAGACCCTTCTCCCCCTGCAGGAACTCATTTGAATGAAAGTCTGCCTTTAGGAAGTTTGGAGTTTTATTTGACACTGGCTTGACCCAGTGTTCACAATTGCCCATTTCTTACCCAAACTTTACTTAGGCTCCTGTCTACCCACAGGCCCCTGACTTTGGGTCACCACTCCCTCCCCCCGACCCCACTGAGAAGCACTGAGTTGCAGAGCAAACCCTCCCCCCGGCCCCCTTCCCCGACCCCCGGCTGAGAATGCGCTGACCACAGGGACGCCCCATTCTGTCAAACAGCCTTGCTCTCACCCTCCTCACCCACAGCCCTTTTCTGTTTAGTCTGAGACCCTGGCACATTTGTGGGATCCGAGCCCTGTCCCTATTCCAAGTCTTTGGAATATTAAAAACAAGACCACAGCCCCAAACGGAATCGGTTATGCTAAGTCCCAAATAACCAGAGACTTAATTACAGTTTCAGCCTCTCCCAGAAACCGAATCTGAAACCAGTCAGTCAGGAATTACCTGGTCAGCACAGTGAAGTGATCTGCCTGACAGATCCCTGCGCTCCGTAGAGTAACCTGGCCACAGACAATCAACTTTCGCTACTTCCTTTGTCCCGCTCCCTCTGCCTATGGAAGACTTTCATTCCGTGCAGCTCCTAGCAGCGCCCTTATAGATACGCTGGATGGGAAGCTGCCAGATTCATGAATTGTTGAATACAGCCAGTAAGAGCTTCAAAATGTACTCAGTTGAATTTTGTTTTTTAACGGGAATAAAGTCTCTCCTTACCCAATAAGGGTTTGACTTTATCTGTCAGGTCACGGCGGGTTCCCTCACCTCCGCCCCTGACCACTGCCCGGGTCACCCGGTCCTCCCTGGGACCCCCAAGGTACGCATACTCAGGTCGGGACTCCCCCGCCCCACCACGAGAGGACGGGAAAGACAGGACGCCGGGACCGCACCCCGCGGCCGAGGGGGAGACTCGGGTCGGAATCCAGGGGAGCGGGCGCGGAAGACCCGGGCCTGCCTCAGCTCCCAGCCGGTCCTAATCAGCCCCTCCCGGTCTCTGGCCCCGGCCCGCGCACTCACCATCTCCGCCCAGGTCCTGGGTGTCCAGGGCGTCCTCCCGCGGCCCCGCGATCTGGGCCGGTGAGAGCCACAGAGACTGGACACCTGGGTCCGCGCCCCGCAGGTGCGCAGGCGCGCCGAGATCCGCCGAGAGCGACGCCTGCGCGGGCTGGGAGGGCTGGGAGGGCTGGGAGGGCTGGGAGGGCTGGGAGGGCTGGGAGGGCTGGGAGGGCTGGGAGGGCTGGGAGGGCTGGGAGGGCACCCACCCCCGACCCTGATTGGACGGAGCTCCGGGCCTCCGCCCTCTGATTGGACGGTGCTCCAAGCACTCCCCCACCGGGGCTTCTGAGTGTACGCTACTCAGTGACCCGCCCCCGGCGCCCTTTAGTAAAGGACTCCAGAACCGGCCCTCGCAATCCTTGATTGGATTGTTCTTCGGGAACCGGCGCTCTGATTGGACGATATTCCAGGCACTCACCCTATTGAGGACTCCGAATGTATAGTGCGCGGACAAGCTTCCGGGGTCTGATTGGACAGTTGTTCAGACCCTCCCCGTCCCTCCGCCCAGTTTCACGGGCTCCACCCTAGCGCTTCTGATTGTTTCCCGGGCCCCGCCCCCGTCTCCCTTGATTGGACAGTGTTATAGTCCCTAAGGCCTCAGTGATAAGCTGGGACGTTGGTCAGGTCCCTAAGCCGGGCGGAAGTGCGGTTTTCGAGCCCGGGACGTAGGCTCCCAGCAGAACTTGTTCCCGGGCAGGCGAACCCGGATCGGGACGTCCTGACTCAGTTTCCCCGCGGAGAGACCCCTGTCCAGAGTCGGGACTGGACAAGATGGGCCGGGAGAGCCTGGTGACCTCCAGGGTCAATGGTCGACCCGGGGTCAAAGGTCACCATGGGTCTGTGCCCTTTAAGAACAAAGAAACGTCCGCCTGTAAGGCAGGATTCGGCCGGGTTTGACGTGTGACCTTTGACACCTACCGCCCTCCTGACCCGCCCGTATATCTGGGCTTGACCAAGTTCTCTGTGTCCCATTTCTTACCCCACAGCATCAGGCTCCCTCCCACAGGAGGGGGGTACCGTTGGGTCTCCCCACGTCTGAGCAACCCTGAGGTTCAGAGCAAGCCCTTGGTCAGCTTCTCCAGAGAATAGGCCACCCAGGGAGCCCTGTCCAGTCCAGCCACACTGACCCGCAGTCCACGCACCGCCCTCACTCGCCCAACTTCCCTCCTCCCCTCCTCACACAGACGAGAAAAGCCCTTTTCTGTGTGGCTGGAGAAGCTGACACATCGCTGAGATGTGTTTCTCTTTATCTAAGTCTAGATTAGTTTATTAGACATACTTTTATTTTTTTGGCCGCGCCATGGGGCATGTGGGATATTAGTTCCCCTACCAGGGATCGAACCCGTGCCACCTGCAGTGGAAGCACGGAGCCCTAACCACTGGACCGCCAGATAATTCCCATAAACATACTTTTAAAATGATGAATCCTGCAGCTTCCTGAGAGCTTGGTTCTAGGGCCATGTTGCCCAGGGTGATATGGCACTGGGATATCCTTTCCCAGTGGATACCCATTTGGGTTGATGTGCATCTAATTTTTGTGGCTCTATGGTAGAGCCATAGAGGCTGAGCCACTTGCAGAATTCGATGGCAACTGTGGGCCTGGGAGCTTGACTTGCAAATACCTTTCAAATACCTGTGCTAGGTGCACAGCTAGCAAAGGTGATGGCAGCCTCTCTGAAACTGCCATCACTGGACTTAACTGGCACAATTAAAGCCTCAGTTATGGGTGGCTGAATCTAGAAGCTCCCAACAGTCCAAGGTGTTGCCCAGAAGGATGACGAGATGGTTCTGTTGCAAATAGGTTTTAAATCATATGACCAGATTTGGGTGTATGTGGTTCATAGGGTATCAGGTTGTTTGCCAATTAAAATACATGTGGCTGAGGTTGGAACTCCAGCACTAGCCTGCAAGGACTTTAGTCAATAATAATGTATCAGAGATAAAATAAACAAGGTCCTACTGTCTAGCACAGGGAACTGTATTCAGCATCCTGTGATGAACCATAATGGAAAATAATATGAAAAAGAATGTATATATATATATATGTATAACTGAATCACTTTGTTGTACAGCAGAAATTAACATAACATTGTAAATCAACTCTACTTCAATAAAATTAAAAACCTTAAAAAAAAGATTGTGATATTCCAAACTCAACCTCCATAGCTTTTATAACAACCAAACATTCAAATTAAAGAAAAGGTAGTTAAAAAAAAAAAGTCCCTGCATCTCTCAGTATATTGATGGCAATACTAATTTCTGAAATTCTTCCATGAGTGAGGTGTTGCTTCAGGCTTACTATCTTAAGGAACAGCTCTAGAAGCATCTCTTTGACCTTTCCCCAACAATACGCCTCAAGGAAACCAAAATGGTAATTTTAGTGGTTAGTAAGTGTATTTATTCCTACAATCCATCCTGGGCCTAAGGAACTAATCTATTTTCGTTATCTTTACAGGACATTTTGTAATTTATGATTTTGTAAGTTTCTGTGTACAGCCTTTGCACATTTTTCTTGGACTTTAACATTTTGCTTCTGATTTATAAGTGCTTTTAAAACTATTAATTAGGGTTTCCCTGGTGGCACAGTGGTTAAGAGTCTGCCTGCCAATGCAGGGGACACGGGTTCGAGCCCTGGCCCAGGAGGATACTACATGCCACGAGCAACTAAGCCCGCGCGCCACGACTACTGAGTCTGCGCTCTAGAGCCCGCCAGCCACAACTGCTGAGGCCCGTGCGCCTAGAGCCCATGCTCCGCAACAAAAGTCACCGCAGTGAGAGGCCCGCGCACCACAAGAAGAGTGGCCCACACTCGCCCCAACTGCAGAGAGCCCCCCGCACAGCAACGAAGACCCAATGCAGACAAAAAAAACTATTAATGATATTGCGTTTTTTGCTATGACAGCATTGAAAACATTTCCAAGTTAGTATGTCTTTCATCTTATCATTTATGACGTTTTTACTTTATTTTTTTCAAATCTTGTCATCATTCTATTTATAGTTTTTCTTTGGATGTCGTGACTTTCACTCCCTAAGTATACAGAAATACTTACTGATGTTTTCTTTTAGTTTTTTTTTTTTTTTAGCTGCATCGGGTCTTTGTTGCGGCACGTGGGATCTTCCTTGTGGCATGCGGCATCTTTCATTGCAGCGCCCAGGCTCTTTGTTGTGGCATGGGCTTCTCTCTAGTTGTGGCGCGTAGGCTCCAGAGCAAGCAGGCTCAGTACTTGCGGCACACAAGCTCTCTAGTTGCGGCGCGTGGGCTTTAGAGCACAAAGGCTTAGATGTCCTGTGGCATGTGGGATCTTAGTTCCCCAACCAGGGATAGAACCCGTGCCCCTGCAGAGGAAGCATGGAGTCTTAACCACTGGACTTCCAGAGAAGTCCCTCTTTTTTTAAGTTTAAATCTATATCCCATCTGGAATTTATCTGGATGTAGTAGAAAGAGGGCTGAGATTGAATCATCTCTTGCCATAAATCATCACATACAGTATTTTATTATATTCTTGTGTATGTTTATAGACTCTCAAGGGCGTATATGTTCATTCCAAGATTTCTCAACAATGGCACTATTGTTATTTTGAGTCAGATAATTCCTTGTTTCTGAGGGCCATTTCAATTATTTGTACTCATTCGTTATTTTAACTGGTGATCTGATCAGAAGTTCTTCCTCATTCTTCATTTACATTTGCCTACCTACTCCTTGCACTACTTTCAGAAATTCTTTTACAATTATCTTATTATGAGGCATACAGTACTTCTTGATGCAAATTTGGTTGGAAATTTCTCTAAATTTTATGGCTGGGTTTAGAGAGATCTGCATCTTTGAACTGAGGAGTCTTCAATCCAACAATGTTGTTTATATATCCATGAAGGTGACACCTTTGTCACTTCATCAGGAAACACTTTAAAATGTTCTTATATGGATCCTGCACACGGCATTAAGCCTATCCTGCAATGTCTAATATATAGTTTCCCAGAAAATGCAATTTTAGTCCAATAATGTATTTTATTATGTAAATCGTATACATTTAATCAGTAACTAGTAAATTGCCAATAGTTTTAACAGTTTTATAGTTGTTTCATCTTTAGTTTCTCAAGAAAGCAATGCTATCACCTCCAATCACAATATTTATTCGTATACTTTATAGGGCTCAGTGTCTATTCTGACATGATCTTATAACAGATTAAAGCAATGATAAATAATTGAGGTGAAAATAGACATATTTGTTTGGTTTGGTTGTTCCTTTCAGTCGGAAGTCCTACTGATATCAGTTCCTCTTCACTTAGTGCTCTCAAACACCTTCAATGAGTAGCAGCCTGGCCCGGCAGTCATTGCCTAAAATCGATCAGAGAAAATTTAATAATAATAATAATGGCAGTGTGTCTAGCAGCTAAGATTGTGAAATAAGGCCATAGACTTCTTTCCAATAGTGCTGAAATTACGTCGGGGAGACAGACAATAAGCACCAAATAAACTCACAGAAAATGAGGAGTATAAATGCAAGATTCCTATTAGAGCAATTAACAAAAGGAGAGATAATGCTTCCGGGGGGCTTCCCAAAAGGTCACGTGAGAGAGAGACTTTTACACTGAGACCAAGGAGTAGAACACGAGGTCCCCGACTGTGGGGAGAAGGAGAAGGGGATGTTTTCTTACAGGAAAAATGTCACTGATTTTTTAATTGATGGATTAGATCTGCAGAATGGAGAGAGGGTGGTGTTGGACCCCTGCAGACCTATGGCAACAGAAGCTGGGGGGAGGAGGGGTGCCTCCGCACAGATTTTAAACAAAATAACGGAAGGAAGGGAATTCCCTGGCAGTCCAGTGGTTAGGACAGGGCGCTTCCACTGCAGGGGGCATGGGTTCCATCCCTGGTCCGGGAACTAAGATCCTGCAAGCCGCGCGGCCAAACGAAAAAAAATAGAGAAAATAACGGAGGGAAGGACAAAGAATATAAATGGGAACACTGACAAGAAAAATTCTGATCATAACGCTAAAATGATAGAAATGAAATCTTATAGAAGCAAACCAGAATCAGATCTAAGTGCATTAAAAAAAAAAAAAAATCAGATTTCGAGACCAAAGTGGAAAAAATACGGTTTCCCTGAAAACTCAGACACAATGATATCAATTTTCAGTGTAGGTGCTGATATACTAGAGGTCGTGGTTCCTAAAGCCCCAGGTCCACCCCTGACCCTGGAAGTCACCAGCCTCCCGCGTCCTGTCCAGTCCCGCCTCCAGACACGGGGTGCTCCGCGTGGAAACTGAGTCAGGACATCCGAGACCAGAAAGGAGGACGAAGAGGGACTGTCGAGCTGCGGGCTGACGCCAACTCCGACCAGCCGGGAGCGAGTTCCGCCCGGAGCCCACATCCGGCGCAGGCAGTTTCGCGTCCAGGGTAGAAGGCCGGACAAGGACAGGGCAGAAGCTGAGAATCCACGTTTCCGCCCGGCTCTTCCACGTGATCCCTGCCCCCGCCCATCTCCCAGGCAGGGTCAGTGCAGACACTCAAATTGCCCAATCAGGGGCACCGGGGTCTGTAGCACTATCCTCAGAGGCTCCAAAGGCGGTGCCCGAAGCGCTGTGCAATCAGGGTGCGCGCCTCGGGAAACTACCCAATCAGAGTCCCCATGGGGAGGGAGTACCTGGAGAACCGTCCAATCAGAGGGCGGGGATCCCAATTCTATCCAATCCGGGCGCGGGGCCCGGAACACCGTCCAATCAGGGCCGGGGGGCGGGCACGCTCCCAGCCCATGTCGGGGTCGTTCTCGGCCGGCAGTGGTGCTGGTGCGCCCCTACCCCGCGCGGCCCGAGGTTAATCTTCCTCATCACTCTCACCTGCTCAGGTCCCGGGGCCGCGAGGCCGCAGGAAGGACTTCCGGCAGAGTCCGGAGCGGGGCGGAGATGGTGAGTGCGCTGACCGGCTCGGAGACTGGGAGGGGCTGGTTCGAACCGGCAGGAACCAGCTGGAAGCTGACGCGGGCCGGGGTCTCCACGCCCCTCCCCCAGGGTCCCGGCCAGAGTCCCCGTCCTTGGTCGCGGGGTGGGGGAGGGGTCCCCCTGTATCCCCTGCTTTTTCTTTACTGACTCACCAAGCTTTCTAAACTATGAGGCTTTAAACGAGGGGATCTTTTAATTTCTCATTCGTTTATCGCAACCACAGGGGGGAGGGTATAGCACTTTAGACAGTCAAGGTATTTTTCATGAAATGGATGGATTCTGGTGCCCATGGGATTGAGTTTCTCGCATGTAAAAAACTAGGATTAGAATCAGCATTTCAAGTACAAAGAGTGAGTTGCAATTACATTGAACCTGTAGATGAATTCGAGGGTGCATCTACATCCTTTACAGTATTGAACTTCGCGATCCACGGTCTTGGTATGTCTCTCCATTAATTTCCTTTAATAATGTTTTACTGTTTTCGTCATGTTTTACAAAACCTTTGTTAGACTTGTTCTGCATGTAATGTTGATGCTAATTTAAATGCTATCTTTAAAACAAAAAATACTGTTCCTGGTACATAGAAGTAAACTCATTTTTGAGCATTTTTCTTAGTGTCTTTGTTAGGTGCAAGCATAGATTTTAATTATTGATCTGTAAAATCTTTGAATCTTTACTTACAAAATCTTACCTGCAAATAATGATACTTCAGCTTTTTTCTTGTCCTGTCATTTTACCTTTTTCTTTTCTTTTTAAATGATTCACCAGGACCTCCAGTCCAGTGTAGAATAAGGTACTCTGTGTGTCTTGTCTTCTTGACAAGAGAGCTGTTTTACTATTTCAGATTTTTCATTTAACATTGCAGTAAGTGTTTTTATGCACCATCTTCCCTGGTTAGCCGTGTTCCTTCTAGTTCTGATGTATTAAATTTTTATGTCCATTAATGCTAGTCATTGTTTTGGATTTGAGGACAACGAATTATGATTTTTCTGCATTTCTATTAATATAGTAAAATGGATTAACTTTTGTATACTGAAAACTACAAAAAAAATCTATTTATTTTTAATTTTTATTGGAGTATAGTTGCTTCACAATGTGTTAGTTCCTGCTGTATAGCACAGTGAATCAGTTTTACGTGTATATATATCCCCTCTTTTTTAGATTTCCTTCCCATTAAGGTCACCACGGAGCACTGAGTAGAGTTCCTGGTGTTATAAAATGGATTAATTTTTAAACATTATTGCATTCCTAGAATAAAATGAGCTTGGTTGTGGGACTTCCCTGGCGGTCCAGTGGTTAGGACTTCATGCTTCCACTGCAGGGGGCACGGGTTCGATCCCTGGTCGGGGAACTAAGATCCCACATGCCCATGGCTCGGCAAAAAAAAAAAAAGCTTGGTTGTGCTTGATTATGCACATTACTCATTATTTAGGGAACTAATTTTTAATAGAATTTTGCACCTGTGTTTGTTAATGATAGTTTTTTTCATTTGTACTCTTCTGCTCCTGGCATGTCTCTGAAAAAGGAATTGTTTTCTGCACGTAGAATTATTGATCTCGTTAATATTTTATAAAACTAGCCTGTAAAACAATTTGGGATTTTTGTTTCCTTTTTGTGAATGTTTGAAAACACCCTTTTATTATCTTTAAATTACTTTCGACTACTGAGTAGTATGGAAGTACTCAGATTTAAAAATTTTTAGACCATTCCCCTCCTCTCGTGTTTAATCCCTAGAACACCCCTAATTATGCCTGCTTTTTCATTTGTAACTTTATTTGCCCATGCTTTGTTTTTCTTGAAAAAAATTGTCAGAGGTTGCAATCTGATTAGTTGTAAGAGATGTGGTTTGTACGGTTTTTTGTTTTGGACTCACCGCACAGCTTGTGGGATCTTGGTTCCCCAACCAGGAGTTGAACCCAGGCTCTTGGCAGTGAAACCACAGAGTCCTAACCACTGGCCCGCCAGGGAATTCCCAAGAGATGTGTTTTTAGCCTCCCTTTTATATCGTTCATTTTGCCCTTCACATTTCATTCTGTGCTTTCTTCTTTTATTCTACTTCTCTTTTTCCAGATTCTTGAGTTCATTTTTAGCCCATTGGTACTGTTCTTTCTTTCTTTTTCTGGGAGTAGATGGTGCTTCTGCTCTTGGCTGGGGACACTTTGATTCTAGTGTCTCTCCAGTGGGACATGGTGAAGTTAACAAGCACCTGAAACCTTTCCAGAGATTTTGTGAAATCATGACACTCTGTTTCTAATCCTTATAGTTTAAAAATACAGTGGCATTAAAAACAAACAAACAAAAAAACAAGCCACAGTATCCATTTCCAATGTTACCCAGATGGTTATGTCACTGTTATGATTTCATCCTGCCCCAGTCCCTTTGCTCATGTTCCTAGTTCCAAATGCCTTCATTGTCCTGTATTTTACCTACAGCACTTACCCCTTCATCTAGATAATATTCAACTTACTTATTGTCTTCCACCGTGAGATTTTAAGATCCATGTGGTTCAGAATTTTTCTCAAGTGCTGTATCGCACGCACTCTGATTTCTCAAGTGGTGTATCAAGTGCTGATAATGCCTACTACTGCATGTAGTAGGAATTATCACTTAAATAGATTTTCAGCAAATGAATGAGTCAGAGCTACAGGTGTATAGAGAAGCAACTTGCCTGAGACAGAGGGCTTTGCCAGGAGAAGGAGCCCAAGGATGTCTGATGTGAAGAGAATGTTCCATTTTTGTAGTCTCCACTGTCCTCTCCAGGAGACAGGCAGAGTCTAGATCTGCACTGTCCACTAGAGCACCCCTGGCCACACATGGCTGTTGAGCTCTTGTACAGCTATCAAAATTGAGTTGGGTGCATGTGTGAGATCCATACCAGATTTCTAGCATTAAGTATGACAAAAATAATATAGACTATCTCAGTAATTATGTTGGTTATGTACTGAAACGATCTGTGTACTTGTATTTAGTGGGCAAAATGAAAATTATTAAAATTTCAATACGGGGACTTCTCTGGTGGTCCAGTGGTTAAGACTCCACGCTCCCAATGCAGGGGGCCCTGGTTAGGGTTAGGGTTAGGGTTAGGGTTGTCACCTGATACACAGTAGTGGAAGAGTTAGTTGAATTTTATCTGTGGATAAAAGTTTGTCTCGAGTACTCGATACCAGAGTGCCTTGGTAATTAGTAATTAGGGATGCCCAAAGCAACTGACTTTACTTACCAGCCTCATAAGAGAGTGTCCCCATTCTGGAGCATTCTAGTTCTGCTGCTGTTTATTGAACAGGTAAACCGTATCCCCTGCATTGGAGTGTGGCAGCCTATGTTCACACCTCTGCGTGTGGAAGCCGATGGAGTGATGCACTTCCTCAAAAGCCAGGCTGTTGGGGGACCGTGTGAGCCATCAGATTCCATGCTCAGGGGTTGGGCAGTTATGCCTGTCTGTATGCCACAGGGTACAGAAATGACTGCTGTGTGTAGTGCCCCTAGGAGGCTGGTGTATAAGTCAGTGCCTCTGGCTTTTCAGTGGGAGCAGATGTCCTTCTGGAGGAAGGTGCCACCTGATCCCTTTATACCTTTTATGATCTGGGCAGATTCACAGCCAAACCCTTCTGGACTTCAATTAATTCATTTCTACAGTGGGCTCAGAACTGCCTCTTCACAGGCAGGAAGGACCAGGGCACTCTTCTGGGGAAGGCAAGGCTGTTCTGGTGTCTTGTGACATCAGTGACGTCAGTTGAGGAAGAGCCACCACCCATAATTTTGACATCACTCATAATTATCAGCACTCAGGCCCCTGAATGCAGGCACTGTGGTGAGGTCTGAAGTCTTAGGCTTCCCTTCTCTTGGCTGGGCTCCAACTTGTCAACACACTGACTGCCTCCTGGAGAGCACGGAGAGAAAGGAAAAGGTGCTGTTTTATAAAAGAACAGGAGACAGACATGTAAATATTAATGCTTTGCATGAAGGTGGACCTGCCAGTTTATGATGGAATTTTCCAAGGAAATATATCCATCTCAGGGCCTGGGTTGAAGGTTGGGCATAATCAGTCCTCTTGAGAATCAAATTGTTGGTGGGGGGCAAGCAAGAAATGCCCGTGGACCCTCACTGTGTTTTAATTCATTAAAACCTCATCCAGGCCTAACTTGGTTTCATATCGTACTTTGGCCTGTATTGGACCACGAAGAAGGAGATGAAATTATTTTCATTACAAGGAACTGATGTTTTTAAAGACAAAATAATTGTTTTATTTGTACAGTATTTCTTCCATATCTCCAATGTATTGTGGACTGTTCTGGACCCTTCAGATGGAGGGGAAGAGTGGAAGGAGCCAGAGTCAAACTACAGAGATGGGTTCATTAGAGATGCTGTTAAATCTATGAGACAGGCTGGCATCTCTGAGGAAGTCAGCGCTGAAGAGAGGGGAAGAGATGATGACAGAGCCCTAGAGTTGATGGGAGACCACAGAACCATGGATGAACTTGCTGTGAATTTAGTCCCGGTTCCCCAATGCTGTCAGCCTCCCCCTTCCTTCTGCACACACAGGTAGAAAGTGGTACCTTGTTAAACCAGAATTTGTTGGATGTTTTAGGAGTCAGTGGTCTTTGAGGATGTGGCTGTGGACTTCACCCCAGAAGAGTGGGCTTTGTTGGATCCAGCTCAGAGGAACCTCTACAGAGATGTGATGCTGGAGACCTTCAGGAACCTGGCCTCAGTGGGTAAGGATGACATCATTCCTTTACTGACTCTCTAGAGGACAGGTATCCCCAAGCTATTGAGCTTGCTCTAGAACTTGGGCTGAACAGTGGGAATTTATTGCTAAGTAAGACAGACATGGTCACATTACTATGGAGCATACAGTCTAACAGCTTTCTCATGTATGTATGAAACCTACTACTTTCTCATTAATGTTTTTAGCCTCTGTAAGGGTTATAACTCTTCCTTAAGAGGAACAGCCCTTGTTGGGGAACATTACATTTGGAAATATTAATTAGAAAAAGAAATTACTCTTCTTTCTGGGGAAGTGGAATTTTGCAGATATGTTAGCTTCCCTTTTTTTGACTTTTCATTCATCCTCACGAATGGCCTTGCCCACATTGAAAGACCTTCCATATTTCCTCTTTTAAAGTTTATATTTGGGCATATGCATTTTGTCCAATTCCGTCCTATGTTGCTTCCTGACAATAGGGCATTTATGTCACCAGAAGTCTCAATCTTCATGGAAGTATTTCCAGTAAATTGCCCACCATTTTGCCTTCTTATCCTTATTATTGTCAAAGTCCTGAAGTAGCCAAAACTCCTCCAATTCTTTTTTTACTCAAAAGTGCATTTTTCCTTATAAAATTTATCTCTTGGGTTGCTCTTGGAAAGAAATGTACATATTTTCTTGCCTTAATCCCACCAGTTCGTTACAAAGAAAGTAAACTTGTTACTATTTTTCATATTATGGCACTCAAATTAAAATCAATGGGTTAAGTCCTTTACAGTGAATGTTTGGGGAAGAAATATGAAATGAACAGAATATAGTAAGTTTCAGAAGAAATGATTCCTGGTTCTTCATTTTAGGAGAAAACTGGAAATGCCATAGCATTGAAGATCAGCACAAGAACCAGAGAACAGATTTGAGGTGAGTGACACATACATTAGAGAAAGTAGGTCTCAGGAGAGAGTGCCATGATATTAATATGTGTGTAGATATATGTCAGATCTTAAGTGTTCACAGAGAATTTTCACAAGACAATTTTATAAACGATTCAGATGTTGGTTGATTGAGACATAGTTCAGTTGTAAACAATTGTCAGGAAACAAAATCCCATATTTAAAAAACAGTGAAAATGGTACCTCAGGTTGAGCCCTCTGTCAGAGCACTCAGCTTATATCACTTTGAAACAATTCTAACAGGGCAAGAAACATACACATTCACTGAAAATGGTAAAAGTGTAATCATATTAATCATTAAAAGCCATAATGAATTGTTAACAAATCATTAGTAATATGATTCCTATTTTTAACAGATGGCATGTGGTGGAGATACCCTCAGAAAATAATGAAAGTAATCAATGTGGAGAAACCAACCAGATTTCCAATCTTATTGTACATAAGAGACTTTCTACTGGAGTAAAATCCTATGAATACAATAAGTTTGAAAAACCCATCATGGATTCTTCATCCCTCAAGAGTCCCATAGCATCATCTCAACATGGACAAAAACCCTATCGATGTAAGGAATGTGGCAGAACTTTTATTTCTTACTCAGCCTTTGGGGCACACATAAGAGCTCACACTGAAGAGAAACCCTATGCATGTAAAGAATGTGGAAAAGCCTTTATATATTTCTCCAAACTTAGAGTCCATATAAGAACTCACACTGGCGAGAAGCCTTATGAATGTGAAAAATGTGGGAAAACCTTCAGATCTCCCTCAAACCTTTGGACACATAGAGAAACTCATACTGTTGAGAAACCCTACGCTTGTAAAGAATGTGAGAAATCCTTCTCTTCTCCCTCTTCTCTTAGAAAACATGTGAAGGTTCACAGTGCAGAAAAAGCCTATGAATGTAAGGAATGTGGAAAAGCCTTCCTTCATTCTTTTTACCTGATCATACATGCAAGGATGCACACTGGAGAGAAAGCCTATAGATGTGTGGAATGTGGGAAAGCCTACAGCTGGCCCTCAGACCTTAGGATTCACATGAGGACACACACTGGAGAAAAGCCTTATGAATGTAAACAGTGTGGAAAATCTTTCAGTTCTCCTTCATCCTTTAAGGGACATTTGCGAACTCACACTGGAGAGAAACCTTACGCGTGTAACAAATGTGAGAAAGCCTTCAGTAGTCCTTCATACTTTAGAACACATGTGCGAATTCACACTGGAGAGAAACCCTATGTGTGTAAGCAATGTGGGAAAGCTTTCAGTTGGTCGTCATCTTTTCGAGGACATTTGAGAACTCACAGTAGAGAGAAACCCTATGAATGTAAGGAATGTGGTAAAGCCTTCAGTAGGCTTTCATCCTTACAAAGACATGTGAGAATTCACACTGGGGAGAAACTCTGAATGTCAGCAGTGTGGGAAAGCCTTCTATACTCCCCTATCCTTAAAAAAACACATGGAAACTCACTCAGGAGGGAAACTCCATGCCAGTTCCAATAATGGAAGGCCTGCATGCAGTTTACATGTATTGTGCACAACAAATTGCATAGCATTGGAAAATACTTACAAAGGTCTTGGATACACTGTTGGCTTTATTAGTGCCTTATTCTTAAAGTAGATCCCTATCACATTATTTCCAGTTCTTTCTGAGAATAACAGCTAGGAGATAATAATTCTTTAAGTATTACTTTGCCAGGGCTGCCCTAACAGATTGCCACAAAGTTGGTGGCTTAAAGAAACAAATGTATTCTCTTCCAGTTTTGGGTACTAGAAATTGGAAATCAAGGTGTTATTAGGGTTGCTTCCTCATGAGCGTTCTGAAGAAGAATCAGATCCACGTGCTCTACAAACTTCCAGTGGCTACAGCAGTCCCTGGTGTCTTGGCTTGTGGACGCCATCATTTATTTATTTATTAATTAATTTTTTGGGCCACACTTTGAGACATGCAGGATCTTAGTTCCCTGACCAGGGATTGAAACTGCACCCCCTGCAGTGGAAGCACAGAGTCCCAACCACTGGACTGCCAGGAAGTCCCAGTAGACACAAGCATGCATCATTCCAATTTGTCTTAATTTTTAAAAATTAATTAATTTAATTTTGGCTGCATTGGGTCTTCGTTGCTGTGCACAGGCCTTCCCTAGTTGCGGCGAGCAGGGGGCACTCCTCGTTGAGTGGGAAGGCCTACAGCGGTGGCCTCTCTCGTTGCGGAGCACAGGCTCTAAGTGCGTGGGCTTCAGTAGTTGTGGCTCGCAGGCTCAGTAGTTGTGGTGCACGGGCCCAGCTGCTCCACGGCATGTGGGATCCTCCTGGACCAGGGCTCGAACCCGTGTCCCCTGCATTGGCAGGTGGATTCCCAACCACTGTGTCACCAGGGAAGCCCAATTTCTGTCTTAATCTTAACATCACCTTCTCCTCCAAGTGTTTTATCCCCTTCTCTTGTAAGGACACCTGTCATTGGATTCAGCGCGCACTCTAGGATGATCTCATCTTGAGGTCCTTATTACATTTACAAAGACTCTTTTTCCAAATAAGGTCACATTCACAGGTTCTAAGTGGACATATCTTTGGGGGGGGGAGGGGGAAGGCACCATTCTACCCACTACATACCCTGTCAGCCAAATTACATACCTTTTGGTTTTCATCATGAATTGCTTATATAAAGGTTATTTACACTATGAAATCTTTTGGACCCATAGATATTTTGAAGTGTGTGAATATATATATATATATATATTTTTTTTTTTTTTGCCACACTGCATGGCATGCGGGATCTTAATTTCCCCAACCAGGGATCAAACCCGCACCCCCTGCAGTAGAAGTGTGAAGTCTTAACCACTGGACCGCCAGAGAAGTCCCCCTGAGTGTATTTTAAAATATGTAACTAGTGGAATGTTGGTTTTATTTGTTTCTAATTATTATTATGTTCCAGTCCACAATTTGGATCTTCCTGCAAACTCCAACATGTCCACCCACACCATTGATTTTATACTTTCTTGGTTGATGACCTTCTCTGACATTCTCTCTTTTCTCCAGTTCTTACCATATTTGTGTTGGGTCTAATTTGTGTAGTGAACATCTTCTTATATCTAGTGGCCCTGTGTTCCTGACTCTATCCTGAAATTTACAGTTGTGATCTCAGAAAACACATAGGACTTTATTTCCTGATTGCCTTGTTGAGTGGTTGCATTTACCCTGTACTTTTTGTTTCCAGATAGTTCCACATGAGAGATGGGCACTGTACAGATACATGAAGCACATTGTGTGAGTTTTCTGTTATTCACAGCTGAATGCAGTCTCTAAACAATGAACTTAATATGTGGTCAATAATTAAAATTTTCATGCTTGCAAAATAAGATACATATTTTTTAAGTCCGACACAAGGTTCTGTACATATTTCTTAGAAAAATCCAAGTAAAACTGGTTTTATGTTTGCTGTATACTTAAAACATTATCTTTCATGTACTGAGAGAGGATATGTTAAAATATTCCAATACAGTTATGTATTATCAAATCAGTAATGTAATTTTTATCTTTTCAAACATGTTCTGAGATTATAGTACATAACTATCTTAAATTTTTTTCATGTGAATTTTCTTATAATAGTTTCCCATTAAAGCAACTTATTCATTCATAAGAATAAAAGCTTATATATTGGCTATGTCAATGCCCACCAACCAGAACCCAAGAGAAACACACCTGGAGTTGAACAAAATTGGGTTTGTTGACTTATATGCAGTGGGGTGACCACATAGCATGAAGAACAACAGGACATCTCAGAAATTCTGTTAGAAAGAACGTATGGGAATCAGACTTATTTCAGATGATTTGGGGGGACACTTCAAAGAAGCTTTGCACCAGGTTGGCTGTTGCCAGGAAGTGTGCAGTAAAGTATTAGCAGGCTTTGGTTGCTCAATCTCCACACTTTTCAAAGAACGCACTGGTCCTTGACCAGCTCCTGGGAAATAAGTTCTGAGTCCTTGGAATATTCTGCCCGATAAGACTGTTTTGTCTGCCTGAGGCCTTGGGCCACACTTTTTATCAGTTTGACTAGATAGTTGATGCTAACAGTGTGACTTAAGGTGAATGCCTGTTTTGTATGCATAAGGCCATAGGTGAAGCTGTATCCATTTGACCTCTGAGGAAAATAGCTGGAGACTGAGTGGCTAAGCTCAGTTATGTGGGTTCTACATGACCCCCCAATAAAAATCTGGAGACCAAAGCTCAGGTGAGCTTCTGCGATTGGCAGCAGTTCACATGTTGTCACTATCACTGCTGGGTGCTGTCCACGTGACTGTACTGAGAGAAGACAACTGGAAGCTTGCTCCTGATTTCTCCTCCACTTCACCATATATATGCCTTTTCCCTTTGCTGCTTTTAATCTTATCCTTTCACCATAATCATGATATAATGGCTTTTCTGAATCCTATCAGTCCTAATGAATCATCAAGTCTGAGACAGCTCTTGGGGACTTTTTTTTTAAATAAAATTTATTTATTTTATTATTTATTTTTGGCTGCATTGGGTCTTCGTTGCTGTGCGCGGGCTTTCTCTAGTTGCGGTGAGCAGGGGCTACTCTTTGTTGCAGTGAGCGGGCTTCTCATTGCAGTGGCTTCTCTTGTTGCGGAGCACGGGCTCTAGGTGCGTGGGCTCAGTAGTTGTGGCGCACGGGCTTAGTTGCTCCACGGCGTGTGGGATCTTCCCGGACCAGGGCTCGAACCCGTGTCCCCTGCATTGGCAGGCGGATTCTTAACCACTGCGCCACCAGGGAAGTCCCTGACTGGGAATTTTAATATTTCTTGTTTAGAAGGCAAAAAGAAGGGACTGGGGCTAAAATTAACTTGTAAGGAAACAAGTCAGTTTTGTTAGCTAGACTAGGAGAAAATTTCATCATTTTTGTGATTTGCATAATTCTTTTGATCCTGTGTGATGACATGATCACAGAGTACTCTTGCTTGTGCCTTACTCCATAACACCCAGTGGCCTTGTCTGATGACAGTGTTGTTTAAAATGGTTTCTGTTTAAGGGACCTGCCTGGTGGTCCAGTGGTTAAGACTGCACTTCCACTGCAGGGGGTGCAGTTTCGATCCCTGGTCGGGGAACTAGGATCCTGTATGCCACCACGTGGCATGGCCAAGAAATTAAAAAAAAAAAAAAAAAAAAGGTTTCTGTTCAGCAAAACACCACAGCCTAGGAGTGAAGACCAGGCCAGGTAGATCCCCGTTCCCAAGGGCTGATTCTTTTTTCTCACTATGTGAACATTTTAGTATGTTTACTATATATCTGCCACTGTTTTGTTTCCCATAAATTAGTTCAGTTAATGTAAACTGAGGTAATCCTCCAAAACTATAATGTAGATACTCTAATCTCCTTTTGTGAGTTAACTGGGGCCTACAGATTACAAAGCTAGCAAGTGGTAAAGACAGGATCAGGATTCAAAACAAAACCTTCTAGCCCTGAGACCATGCTCTTCACTGCATGTTAGTCTTTGAACCTCCTTAATACACCAGCCATTCTAAGCTCAAAACAAAATTAGGCCCAATCATGGCACACATGGTAGACTCTCAA
Source organism: Eubalaena glacialis (assembly GCF_028564815.1). Classification (NCBI taxonomy): domain Eukaryota; kingdom Metazoa; phylum Chordata; class Mammalia; order Artiodactyla; family Balaenidae; genus Eubalaena; species Eubalaena glacialis. Next base: position 184,281,184 of record NC_083719.1, on the reverse strand, counting down.
TGCAGAAGCAGGAAACAAGTCCTTGCAGTTCTCATTTGGCATCAAAGATGGAAATATGTGTCTTGGTAGAAAATAATCCATGATAAGAGAGATAATAGGGAAAGCAGGAGGGTGTAGTCTGTATTTTCTTTTTCCTCTGAAAGGCAGGGGCATCAGTGAGTGAGGATGTGTTCATTAACTTATAATTCCATCATCTAGTGTCTTAAGTAAACACTACTAAAGGAAATACTCAAGGGAAGTAGAATAATGAGTCTCCATAAAAATAAAATCGTACAGACTTGTGGTTGCCAAGGGGGAGGGGGTGGGGAAGGGAAGGATGGGGAGTTTGGGATTAGCAGGTGCAAACTATTATATATAGGATGGATAAACAAGGTTCTACTGTATAGCACAGAGAACTATATTCAATATCCTGTGATAAACCACAATAGAAAAGAATATGAAAAAGAATATATATATGACTGAATCACTTTGCTGTACAGCAGTAATACAACATTGTAAATCATGTATACTTCAATAAAATTTGAAAAATAAAATAAAATCCTACTCATGGTTCAATTTGCAATAATTAAAAGCTTTAGCTCATGTGACATGTACTTAGGAATTGGAAAGGGTTTCTGTCATCAGTGTCCCATCATTTATTTGGGACACAGAGTGTGGCTGTTTATAATTCTTTTGAAAGAACTGTAAATTGGATTATATATTTGGCATTATCATTTTGCTATTATAGTATAGTCCAATGAGAGTTTTGTATCCCGGAAATCAGAGTTGCCCCCTAGTTTGCAAAAGGAATATGGTCATTTGCACAGCTATACCCTAGCATGTGCCTTTCCCTATAAGCAGAATGATACCTATACAAGCTCTCGGAAATCTCCCGGTAGATGCAAGGAAAACTGCGGTCAGTGACGGGATTTTTCTGCATCATAAGTCCATTTCAGCTCTCAAATTCCTTTCCCAAGCCCATTTCTGTGTCTTTTTGCTGAGAGACTTCATTAAGGGATCCACACCTGTCTCCATTTTGGGACTATTTCCCCTAAGCAGTGCCATGTGGCAGTGACCGGGAACAGAAAACAAGGGCAACCAGGGCCCAGGACAGTTACTAACAAACTTTGGGCCAAGGGCAGAGGAACCGGCTCTCGATCATCTTCAGCTCAGCAGCAAGTACCAGGGTCACCACGCCTACCACAGTCTCACCACCGCCTCGACGCTGGGCCCACAGACGCCGCATGCGCAATCACAGCCCCTGTGTCGCAGTCGACCACCACGGGTCAGGAGCAATCGGGGCTGGGGCTCAGGGCTGCACATGCGCAGTCCACACCTAGAGCCACCTGGACTCTGGCTCCTTAGTCATTCGCAGGCTCCAGGCCGGCTTTGAAGAGCCCTCCCCTTTGTCCTCCAAGTTCACTCACTTCCTGGGACACCACCCCAGGGAACCTGAGCCCCTTGAAAAATGCAGTTGGAAGAAAGACAGCCCGCAGAGACTAGATTCCAGGCCCTCATTGCTTCCAGCACACAACGCGGCCTCCACGCCCCACCAGCTGCCCCCAGAGGCTGCTGGCCGTTCTGACCTTTGTCGACTGCCCAGGTTCAAGTGGATTATCCTTCCCGTGTTGGAAGCTGCGGCCTCTGGTTTTCCGGAAAAGCCCGAAAGGACGCCAGGCAGGGCCGAAGGTAGCGGAAATCTCTGCCTTCTAGTCCGGCCTCCTTGGACCTCACTTCCGCTTCCAGCCGGTAACCATGTACTGAGGCCAGGCAAGGGGTTGGGAAGTTTCCCGAGGCTTCAACCTCCCTTCCTTCCCCGACCATGGCTGCCACTGGGAAGGCAGCTAGGTGCTAAGGAAACCACAGCGAATGCTGAGAGACTTAGTAGAGAATATGACAGCTAAAGAGGGATTGCACACCTTGGCAGCCCCAATGCAGTTCCTCCCTGAAAACAAATGGACAACCAAAACCCTCTGTATCGGCAGGTAGTGAGGGGCCTGTTCTTGGAAGAGACCTAAAGCAGAGTGGCTGGCTGGAGCATCCTTTTTTTAAAACATCTTTATTGAAGTATAATTGCTCCACAATGGTGTGTTAGCTTCTGCTTTACAACAAAGTGAATCAGTTACACATATACATATGTTGCCATATCTCTTCCCTCTTGCATCTCCCTCCCTCCCACCCTGCCTATCCCACCCCTCTAGGTGGTCACAAAGCACCGAGCTGATCTCCCTGTGCTATGCGGCTGCTTCCCACTAGCTATCTATTTTACATTTGGTAGTGTATATATGTCCATGACACTCGCTCACCCTATCACATTTCACCCCTCCCCCTCCCCATATCCTCAAGTCCATTCTCTAGTAGGTCTGTGTCTTTATTCCCATCTTGCCACTAGGTTCTTCATGACCTTTTTTTTTTTTTTTCCTTAGATTCCATATATATGTGTTAGCATACTGTATTTCTTTTTCTCTTTCTGACTTACTTCACTCTGTATGACAGACTCTAACTCCATCCACCTCATTACAAATACCTCCATTTCATTTCTTTTTATGGCTGAGTAATATTCCATTGTATATATGTGCCACATCTTCTTTATCCATTCATCCGATGATGGACACCTAGGTTGCTTCCATGTCCTGGCTATTGTAAACAGAGCTGCAATGAATATTTTGGTACATGACTCTTTCTGAATTATGGTTTTCTCAGGGTATATGCCCAGAAGTGGGATTGCTGGGTCGTATGGTAGTTCTATTTTTAGTTTTTTAAGGAACCTCCATACTGTTCTCCATAGTGGCTGTATCAATTTACATTCCCACCAACAGTGCAAGAGTGTTCCCTTTTCTCCACACCCTCTCCAGCATTTATTGTTTCTAGATTTTTTGATGATGGCCATTCTGACTGGTGTGAGATGATACCTCATTGTAGTTTTGATTTGCATTTCTCTAATGATTAATGATGTTGAGCATTCTTTCATGTGTCTGTTGGCAATCTGTATATCTTCTTTGGAGAAATGTCTATTTAGGTCTTCTGCCCATTTTTGGATTGGGTTGTTCGTTTTTTTGTTATTGAGCTGCATGAGCTGCTTGTAAATCTTGGAGATTAATCCTTTGTCAGTTGCTTCATTTGCAAATATTTTCTCCCATTCTGAGGGTTGTCTTTTGGTCTTGTTTATGGTTTCCTTTGCTGTGCAAAAGCTTTTAAGTTTCATTAGGTCCCATTTGTTTATTTTTGGTTTTATTTCCATTTCTCTAGGAGGTGGGTCACAAAGGATCTTGCTGTGATTTATGTCATAGAGTGTTCTGCCTATGTTTTCCTCTAAGAGTTTGATAGTGTCTGGCCTTACACTTAGGTCTTTAATCCATTTTGAGTTTATTTTTGTGTATGGTGTCAGGGAGTGTTCTAATTTCATACTTTTACATGTACCTGTCCAATTTTCCCAGCACCACTTATTGAAGAGGCTGTCTTTTCTTGGAGCATCCTTGACAAGGGATGTTGGCCCTTGACTCTCAGGGCCTCAGGCTCTTATCATGTGGTGGTGATGTCCCCTTGGCAGTTTCTTATGGTGAGTGCCTTTGAATGTTATGCACGGTGAGGGCTCATCATTGTGAGGTCCCTTCCCTCACCAGGTCGGCTGAAAGACCCTCCTTTGGGATTTGTTTTGAGTGCCAAGGAACATCACTCTGCCACATGGGAAGGGGGTGAGAACTGTATGGGTCTGTTATGAGCTTTGAACAAAACCCTCATTGTTTGTGTGTGAATATATAAGTATCTGAACCTGGTCATTCAACAAGCGTTTATTGATCACCTATGTACCAGGTCCTGTTCTACATGATGGAGATGCAGCAATGAATAGACACACACACACACACACACACACACAAAGTCATGGGGATGTAATGAACAGCAAGGTGACTATAGTTAATAATACTGTACTATGTATTTAAAAGTTGCTAAGAGAGTAGATCTCAAAAGTTTCAGTACACACACTGGGGAAAACCCAGAGACAGGGAAACACTACAGTCATCCATGCAGTGAGATGCACAGACAATTGGCACTCCTGTCAGGACACAGGAACCACCACTCAAACACCTTAACCTTCCCAGACAAATGCATGTGGTGGCGTGACAAAATCACACAAACTTTGTCACTGGGACATACACGTGGACACACTCAGACACAGACACCAATTCAGACACACTGGCAAAGATGATGTCTCCAGAGAAACTAATACACTCCCAGAGATACGCAGTCTACGGCCTCTGCGACTCCCCCACTCCCCAACAGCTCTCTTTACTTAGGACTAACCAACATCTGATACGTCATCTATTTCACTTGTTATCTCTCCTCCTGGTACAGGGACTACACGTTTCCTGAACCTGCACAGCACAAAACGCCTCTCTCCCTAAGAACCACAAGAACCCAACCTGTGGAAGAAGTGTCAGGGGCCCGATGTGGCTTGGGTTATGATGTTCCAGCCCCCCACACTGCTGAGGATTCTACCAGCAACACACTCATCACTACCTTTACCCTTTGTCACTTTGCTTTCCAACTGGAAACTCAATGCGGGCAGCAATGGTGTCTATCTTGTCGACTGGCAGCCATGTGTCCTGCACTGTCGTCCCCTCGGCAGCACTCTCTGCTGGTCTCATGTGCCCGTAGACTCCACTCTGTCCGCCCTGGGTGGCCCCAATGTCCTCCCGGAGACGCCGAGGATGGGCGCTTAGGGAGCGCGGACTACACATCTCCAGGCCACAGAGATAAGTCTTGCTGATGCGCAAGAGGTGGTGACCCGACTTCCATCTTTCCCTGGGTGGCCTCTCAGTCGCCCCACCCACGAGCACCTGTGCACTTCTGCGAAGTCTGCGATCCCGGGTGTCTCCAGCAGCGTTTAAGACGCGGTCGCGTTGCATGCCGGGAGGAGTCTGGGAGCGGGGCTCTGGGCGTCTGCAGCGTCTTTTTCTGAGATCTCCATTTCCCACAGGCCACAGCGGCTGAGACTACGCTGAGCGCAGGCATTGGTAGAAGTGCGCATGCGACGCGGCGGGGCGCGACCCAGAGGGGAGGTGGGGGGGGAGGCGCGACCGGAAGTAAGAAGTTTGAGCGGGATTGGCGCACCTGCAACCTAAATCCTCCGGTGGTGGATGATCATGGGGCAGTGGGTGTATGCGCGTGCGCGCCGTCGGGCAGGCCATGGCTGGAGGTCTCTTTGACGTCCCTGGAGGTTTTGAGATTGGTGTGCGCCTTGGAGCTTGTGGGCGCTGAGCTGATGCTCCTGAGGAAGCGGGGGTTGCTGTGGCCACAGGCCGTCTGTCGCTTTGTCGCAGGTTCTGCTACTGCTGTGTTTCTGTCATCTCCCAGCCCCATGCGGCTGCCGCAAGGTTCCACGAGCGGGAGTGTAGAACCCTCATGATGTCTCCCAGCAAGAAGTCACAGGACCCGGCCTGATGCAATTTTAGAGCTGGATGGCCTCCAGACAGGCCCAGGAAAGACATGACGCTGATGCCCAAGGATTAAGAGGCCCCCAGCCGGGTCTGTTGGGGAGAACTGTAGGGGCACTTTTATGGTTCAGACCAGAGCATTCCCAGAGATCTCACTGGAGGAACCTGGCATAAACTCGGAGAAAGATTCCAGGAGCCCTTTCACTTCTCTCCTGTTGTGCAAGGCTAAGGACAGACGTGGTCCTTGCGGGTGTTTCCTAACTTTAGACCGGGTTCCAAGAATCTGTTTGGCCCCAAGTCCTTCTCCCCGCCCCCTCCAGGTCCTTCAGCATTTACTGAGGATCCCAAGATGGGGGTGAGGTGGGTGTCAAGGTTCAGGAGTTTTAAAATTCCCTTAGCAAACGAAGGCTTTGTTTTTCTATTATTTTTAATATACATGCAGTAAAATTCACTATTTTAAGTGAAGTGCCATGAGTTCTTATAAGTGCAGAGATACACCAACACAGTCAAAATGAACACGCCATCACCCTGAAAAGAACACAGGTGCCCATCTGTTTTCAAATGCCCCACCCATAATCACTGACCTGTTTGTTTCCTGTACTCTTGTCCTATCCACATCTCATAAAAGGAAAGCCTTCCTTTGTTAGGAGTCTTTTTGTAAAACTTGATGCCATTTTTCTAAAATTCAGAAATCACACTTGCCTTCCAGTGTTCTAAATGTCCAACACTTCCCAATAAAGATTAAGCAGAACTAAAACCTTCAAACCTGACATTCCATTTTTATGAGCTACATGAGTTTGGGCAACTCTGTGCCCCCCGTGCTTGTCATCATCTGAATGATAGGAGGGAAGGAGGTACAGATGATTGTCAAATCACATCAAACTATGGAATGCTATGAAAACCTAAGTTAGCATGGAAAAAAAATTAGAGGTTAGACATCAACTGCTCTTTAATAAAAATAACTGACTGCTTCTGTTCTACCAATTAGTTTTAGCCAACCTCAATTACTTACGCTTTCTACACTCACCAAACACCAGCCCAAATCGGAAAATATATTCTTTCAAACAACCTCTGACTGGTACATCCCACTGTCTATGCATTCATTCAAATTGCTTTAACTCAATACATCCAGTTTTCTTTGATCAAACCAATGTGGTCCTGGTGGCTTTTGGCTAGAGACCATTGACAAAACCATTATTTAAGCTTTTATTATTAACAATGAATAAGCAATCCATTTAATGACAGATGTTGAAGTATGTAACAATAAAAATGTTTATATGACAAAACACCTTAACTTGCATATGCCAGCTAATACTGTCTCAGACTGTATAATGCTTAAATTAACAATATTAGTTGACTTAAAATCCATAATTGCAATGGAATACTTTAACATATTCTCAGTACATGAAAAGTAATAACATTTGTTAGTATTACGGGTTGAACTGTGTACCCCCCAAAATTCGTATGTTAAAAGTTCCAGTATCTCAGAACATGACCTTATTTGAAAATATGGTTGTTGCAGATATAATTAGTTAAGATGAGGTCATATTAGAATAGGATGGGCCCTAACCCAATATGTATGGTGTCCTTATAAAAAGAATGCCATATGAAGAGACAGGCATGCACAAGTAGAATGCCATGAGAATATTTTTTTTGGGGGGGGTTGCGTTGGGTCTTCGTTGCTGAGCGTGGGCTACTCTTTGTTGCAGTGCGCGGGCTTCTCTTGTTGCGGAGCACGGGCTCTAGGCACGCGGGCTCCAGTAGCTCTGGCATGTGGGCTCAGTAGTTGTGGCGCACAGGCTTAGTTGCCCCACGGCATGTGGGATCTTCCCGGACCAGGGCTCGAACCCGTGTCTCCTGCATTGACAGGCGGATTCTTAACCACTGCACCACCAGGGAAGTCCCCATGAGAAAATTAGTTACACTTGTTGCAAGCCAATGAGCTAACAGAAGCTAGGAGAGTGCTGGAACACATCCTTCCTTAGCACTTTCAGAGGAAGCATGGTCCTCCCAACATCTTAACTTTGGACTTCTGCTTCCAGAACCATGAGATAAAAATTTCTGTTGCCCTAGCCACCCAGTTGTGTGGTGCTTTGTTACAGAAGCCCTAGGAAACTAATACAGTTAGTATACAAATGATTTGGAAACACAGTAAACAAGGTATTTCTAAGACATACCTACAAAAGATTTTTCTTGAAAATAAAACACTGTTTTTAGTGACTTAGAATCAAACATAATAATTAAACCCATATCAAGGAACTGCATTCAACTCTAACAGACATCTCCCCAAACTTACGAGGAAGATGTTTGTTCTCACGTAGGACTGAGTCCGTGCATTTAAAAATACAGTAAGGCTTCCCTGGTGGTACAGTGGTTAAGACTCTGCACTTCCACTGCAGAGGGCACAGGTTTGATCCCTGGTCGGGGAAGTTCTGCGTGCCACATGGTGCAGCTGGGAAAAGAAAAAAAAAGAAAAAAGAAAAAAAAAACACAATACCTTAACAAAGTCCCATGCATTGTTTTGTTTTCCTGCAACATTGTAGCTTTTGTGGTAGAATCACGATCAGAGAGTCACTAAAAGTTTTGAGAACAAAGAGTTCGCTATACAAATTAGACCTTGTAAAATATGTTAACATCTAGAGAAGAGTGGAATCACAGCATCAGAGATCACTAAACATGAGTCTGAATTAGTGGTCTGCAGGACATGTTAGGGTTTGTAGGAAAATCCAAATTGTGAGTGCCTGACCACATGACTGAATCCCTGACACCAAGCTCTTGGAGGTATTTATGGAAGCCTATAACTCTGAGAAAAATAGAAATCAAGTACTTGGCATTTCTTTTGATGAGACTCTTGATTGGTAAGGCCAACAATGAGGAAAACTGGCTGAAAGCTGGTTTCCAAGTAGCCCCTATGCATCTCTCTCTGATACTTTAATGTGGCTGCAAAAACTTAGTAATGGCTTCATTTCTGCCTTCCAAATTTCATGCCAATAGGCTACTGGTAAATTCGAACACAGAATCATGAAGGGATTCTGGGAACTGTAGCTCCTAACATTACCCATGCTGACGTAACACAATCCAGAACTCTGTATCTCATGGTCACATCACAAGCGTCTCTTAAGTAAAAACCCACTGTTTAATTCGCTATCACAAGCAAGGACAAAGCAAAGGGCAAAAGCTGAAAGTAACAATTCACATGAGACTGTACACTTGGAAGAACTCTGCATAATTACAAATTTCTGCCAACTATTTAGAAGAAAAACAGAATAAGGCTCCACTGGCCTACATAAACAAAGATTCTCTCAATCCATGGTGGAAAACATATAATGGTTGACAATCCAGAATCTGCCACACTAAGCCAGTAGGAAAATCCAAACAAATACCACAGTGTCATGGTTCCAATAACCTCTTAAAGGACAATTCAAAGAACTAACATATTAAAACTACTTACATATTAAAAATACACTTCAAATCACCCATGAGTCCAACAAACTGTAAAGAAAAATGTTTTATTTCCTAAAACATAAGAAAAAACACTTCCTGCAAAATTTACGTACTGTAGCCAAAAGAGTACTTCAACAGTTAATTTTCATCTAAATGTTTATTTGCAAAAGAACTGGAAATACACTCTCTATGGGTCCACTTTAGTGATGAAGGACTCATAAAGGCAATACCAGGTTTACAACTTTTGTAAGATTTCTCTCCTGATGTGAATTTTCTGAAGCACTGTGCATGAATTCATTTGCAGGAGGATTTCCCGAGTTACATACGTAGTGTTTCTTGGTCGTATGTATCCTCACATGTCTTCTTAAGGATGAGGAACAACTGAAGGCCTTCCCACACTGCTTACATTCATATGGTTTCTCTCCAGTGTGCATTCTCATATGTATTGGTAAAGATGAGGGCCATTTGAAGACTTTACCACATTCCTTACATTCGTAAGGTTTCTCTGCAGTGTGTGTCCTCACGTGCTGTTGCAAAAGTTCAGGCCAGCTGAAGGCTTTCCCACATTGCTTGCATTCATAAAGCTTCTCGGCAGTATGCCTTCTCATGTGTCTTTGTAAGGAGATGTGGCAACTGAAAGCTTTCCCACAGAGCTTGCATTCATATGATTTGTCTCCAGGATGCATTCTCACGTGCTCTCGACAGCAAGCGGACAAACTGAAGGCTTTCCCACATTGCTTACATTCGTAGGGTTTCTCTTTAGTGTGTGTTCTCGTATGTTTTCGCAAGGATATGGGCCAGTTGAAAGTTTTTCCACACTGCCTGCACTCGTAAGGTTTCTCTCCAGTGTGCACTCTCATGTGTCCTCGAAAGGATGAGGGGTGGCTGAATGCTTTACCACACTGGTTACATTCATAGGGTTTTTCTCCACCATGCGTCCTTTCATGCCTTCGAAATGACTGGGGATAAATGAAGGCTTTTCCACATTGCTTGCATTCATAGGGTTTCTCTCCAGTGTGAATCCTTTCATGCCTTCGAAAGGACTGGAGATAAATGAAGGTTTTCCCACACTGTTTACATTCATAGGGCTTCGCCCCCGTGTGTGTTATCATGTGCCTTCGAAAAGCCGAGGAATAACTGAAGGCTTCCCCACATTCCTTACATTTATGTGGTGTCTCCCCAGTGTGCGATATCATGTGTCTTCGAAAAGTTGAGGAATAACTGAAGGCTTCCCCACATTCCATACATTTATAGGGCTTCTCTCCAGTGTGTGTTATCATGTGTCTTCGAAAAGTTGAGGAATAACTGAAAGCTTTCCCACATTCCTTACATTTATATGGCTTCTCTCCAGTGTGAGTTCTCACATGACTAGTAAGACTTGAAAAATCAATGAAGGCTTTCCCACATTGCTGACATTCATAGCTTTTCTCCGCAGTATGAATCCTTATATGCCGGTTGAGGGAAGAAGTACGAGGAAAAGTTTTTCCACATAATTTACACACATAGGGTCTCTCTCCACTGTGGGTTCTCACATGCGTCCTTAGGTGTGAACGACAACTGTAGGCCTGACCACATTCCTGACATTGATACGGTTTGTGTCCAGTGCAAACAGCGATGTGACTCTTGAGGGATGAATGATGCGTGAAGACTTTTCCATCTGTACTGCATTCATACCTTCTTACTCCAGTAAGAGTTTTCTGGTACAGGTTAAGATTTGGAGTCTGACTGAAGCCTTCCCCACATTGATCATTACTTTCATGGAGTCTCTCCACCACATGATTTCTGTTAAAAATGAGAAGCATGTTATCAATGGTTTGATTAATAATGATTTATTAGTAAGTACGAGAATTACATTTTCACCAGTTTCAGTGGATTTTCTCCCCGACTTCCTTTTCTTTAAATAAATTACTTATTTATTTTTGGCTGCATTGGGTCTTCATTGCTGCGCGAGGGCTTTTCTCTAGTTGCGGTGAGCGGGGGCTACTCTTTGTTGCGGTGCGTGGGCTTCTCATTGCGGTGGCTTCTCTTGCTGCGGAGCACAGGCTCTAGGCGCACGGGCTTCAGTAGTTGTGGCACACGGGCTCAGTAGTTGTGGCTCGCAGGCTCTAGAGCGCAGGCTCAGTAGTTGTGGCGCACGGGCTTAGTTGCTCCACAGCATGTGGGATCTTCCCCGACCAGGGCTCGAACCCATGTCCCCTGCACTGGCAGGCGGATTCCCAACCGCTGCGCCACCAGGGAAGCCCTATCTGAATTCTTTTAAAGTGGAATGAACTCAATGCCACAGAAGGGGGCTCAATCACAACCATTACAAAAACAATGTTTCTTAAACATGGGCTCTTCTGTTGATTGTTTCCAGCTGTTTCTATCATTCAACATCAATCTCGCATTTAAGAAAAAAAATCATCGTGAAAATCTCTATGAATAAACAAATTTGATCTAGGCTTACATGTGTTTTGTTTGTTTGCTTTTTAAACTTTATGACATACTAAGATTCCCTCCTGGAATACTGCTTTCTCTCATGAGTGCGACTCACCTCGGATGTCTCCCTTGATCTGTGTGCTGATCTTCAAGGCTGAGTTCTTCCCAAATTTTTCCTAAGACGGAGGCCAAGGAATTATTTCCAGTGAACTTTGATATTTTATGCTCCTTGGATATTTTATTCCCATAAATATCCTGCTGAGAAACTGACCCATTGGACTTAAATTGAGTCTCATCATCTGAAAGCAAAAAGGGAACAAATCTTACAAGAAAGGAGGTACCTGTTAGCCAAAAAGGACACTGAGGAGTTTAGCTATGTCAAGACTTCATCAATAACAAGTATAAGGGGTCAAAATGGTAAGCACTTTAATAAACACAGTAAAATTCTCATAAGGTTCAAAAACAGACCTCACTGGGCCCCCTAAGGCCCCATGAAATCTATATCCACCAATGATGCTAAGGGAGCTTTCTTAACAGAAAGAAAAACTCAGTTTAATACATAGATTCTCAGTCTCATGGGGAGAAACTATTAGATTCTAGCTCTCTGATGGTTATGACCACGTCTGTCTTATTAGTTAACGTATTCCCTTTCCACAGTCCAATTCTTGGAACAGTGATGTGCCAGAAATGCTTGTCTCTAAATGACTAAGTGAAGGAATGATGTCATTCTTACCCACTGAGGCCAGGTTTCTGAAGTTTTCCAGCATCACATCTCTGTAGAGCTCCCTCTGAGCAGAATCCAGCAAAGCCCACTCCTCCAGAGTGAAGTCCACGGCCACATCCTCAAAGACCACCGAGTTCTGAAACACCCAAGGTATGTGCAGGAGCATGGGTGAGACTCACAGCATTGAGCAACTGGACTCAAGTCACAGGAAGTTCAAACAAGATTCCATGGTCACCTAACATCTACTCTGTGATCCAGTCATCACACCTCCTACTTTATGTCCACACTCATAGATTATCCTCATAGATTTAACAGCACTAACACACTGAACTTATCTCTACACTTTTACTGTGACCATTCAAGTCTTATTCTTCTCTAACCAAAGGGTTTAGACCACATTGGAGAAACCAAAAAAATGCTATACAAATGAAATAATATTTGCATTTTAAGACCCGTCAGTCCCTTGTGACACAAGCGACTTTAGCTCCTTCTTACTGTACAACATCCATAAGCACGTGAAGCCCAAGGTCAACCTGCATGAGGTTTAAGGAATACAAACACAATGAAGGACTGGGAACTTTTCCTTCTCTTTCCGCCACCAAATATGAGAGGCCCATGGGTCTGTGGGAACCCAACTTGCTGCAAGGGCCTGCTAGCCATATTGTCTTTTTTTTTTTTTCTAACATCTTTATTGGAGTATAATTGCTTTACAATGGTGTGTTAGTTTCTGCTGTATAACAAAGTGAATCGGCTATACGTATACATATATCCCCATATCTCCTCCCTCTTGCATCTCCCTCCTACCCTCCCTAAACCACCCCTCTAGGTGGTCACAAAGCACCGAGCTGATCTCCCTGTGCTATGCAGCTGCTTCCCACTAGCTATCTATTTTACATTCAATAGTGTATATAAGTCCATGCTACTCTCTCACTTCGTCCCAGCTTACCATTCCCCCTCCCCGTATCCTCAAGTCCATTCTCTACGTCTGCGTCTTTATTCTTGTCCTGCCCCTAGGTTCTTCAGAACCTTTTTTTTTTTAGATTCCAAATATATATGTGTCAGCGTATGGTATTTGTTTTTCTCTTTCTGACCTACTTCACTCTGTATGACAGACTCTAGGTCCATCCAAGCCATACTGTCTAAAGAACTCAAGGCCATCAGGACAGTCCAACTGGCTGAATGAAATATTTCTTTTGAAGAAGTATTAATTTTAACATTTTTGTGTAATAGTTATCACCAGCTCAGTTTCTACTCTTTTCCTCTGTGTATTTTCATGAAAATAGGAAGTTAGAACTGCATACGTTCCCTACACTCCTGAGCCAGTGCTGCTGCCCACCAGTTCTGAGTTCACTCACACACACACACACACAGAGTTACATGATGCCAAAACAGCTCTTCTACCAGACCCATAAAAGAGTACTCTTGCTGACCTTGAGGATAAGGTTAAGAGTCCTACTTTGCAAAGGACTTTAACATCAAAAACATCTGACAGTGGGCTTCCCTGGTGGTGCAGTGGTTCAGAATCCGCCTGCCAATGCAAGGGACACGGGTTTGAGCCCTGGTCCAGGAAGATCCCACATGCCGCATAGCAACTAAGCCCATGCGCCACAACTACTGAGCCCATGCGCCTAGAGCCCGTAAGCCACAACTACTGAGGCCCGCGTGCCTACAGCCCGTGCTCCACAACAAGAGAAGCCACTGCAATGAGAAGCCCGCGCACTGCAACAAAGAGTAGCCCCCGCTCGCCGCAGCCAGAGAAAGCCCGTGCGCATCAACGAAGACCAAATGCAGACAAAAAGAAATTAATTAATTAATTTAAAAAAGAAAACATCTGACAGCAAATTTAGCCTTGAGTATAAAATACATAGAGCATTCAGCAGTGCTTTCCTACGAAGGAAACATTCCCTTGCCTCGAATTCCAGGAGACAGTGATTCCACACAAACCATCCTAGAGGCTGCACTCTCAATTTCTCTCACGTCCATGTCCCTCCCCTGGTGGGCACATGAGCATGTCAGGCCAACCCCTAAGCACAGGGACCACTGAGCTGCATGCCTCCCTTAAGCCATGGTTTTTTAAAAAGTTCATCAACGCACTGACATCCATGAGTGGGGGAAAGAAAACACTCTCATGTAATAATCCTGATGCCAGTACTTAGTACATATTCAACAGAGTAGCAGCATAACAGGAATATCCCTACTGTACAGGGAACAACAGGAGCTTCTGGAGCTTCTGGAGGTGAGATGCTCTCCGTACAGTTATCTGTAGTGTTTCCTCTACCTAGTGTGCAGGAAAGGAGTTGACATTGCAAACCTTAACTTTATCCTTGGCAATGACTGCTGGCAAGGTTGACCTTGGCCAGTGTGTGGGAACTTTAATTTCTGAAGGTTTCACATCACCCTTATTATTACTCCCTGTCTCTGACTGTGCAGACAACACTGTTAGTGCTGAGCAACTGCTTTTTGCCTGGGAGTCTGGGCTTTGGGTCCATGTTGGGCAGAGGATGCTCACATGATCAGCTGTGAGCTCATAAAAACCCCCAGGGAACTGAGTCCCCAATAAGCCTCGGGTAGATGGTATTTCACATGCTGTCACAACTCATCACTGGGGCTATCAGGTGTGTTATGTGTGACTCCACTGGGAAAGGACTCTTAAAAGCCTGCACCTGGTTTCCTTCAGATTTCTCCACATGTGCCTTTTCCCTTTGCTGATTTTGCTGTGTTCTTTCGCTGTAACAAATCATAGTCATGACTCCAACTATATGCTGTCACATGAGTCTTATCTGCAGGACCTAGGGGTGGTCTTGGGGACACCAGACACATTAGAACTGGGATTTGCTAGAGCAACCCCGATTCACTAAAATATGACAAAAGCACTGTCTGGGAAGTGGGAGGGTGAAGGGGGAGGGGATGGCAAACCTTTGGGGCAGGGTGGCTATGGAGTCATCCGGGGTATGAAAGGGCAGCTGAGCTGTCTGGTGTGAGGCTAAAAGTTGACTGAGGTATGGGAATTCCCTGGCTGTCCAGTGGTTAGGACTCGGCGCTTTCACTGCTGGGGCCTGGGTTCCATCCCGGGTCGGGGAACTAAGATACCACAAGCCGTGCCAGGGCCAAAAAAAAAAAATGTTGACTGAGGTAAAAATAAGCAATCCAACTCCAGGAGGGCTGGCTCACTGGATATACCAGCTGCCTGTGGACATGCAGGCCAAGTGAGAAGAAAATCAAAGTTCAGCACAGGTAACACCTTTGATTTCTGCTCTCTCTTCCAGGCAGGAGGAGAAAGGGCCCCCAAGTTCCCAAAAGTGAGCTTTGGATAGGCAAAAAATGTTAAAAGATTGTACTGCATCAGGAGAAAAAAAGTTAAATCAGTTCCTAGAGCTGAAGCAAAATTTTAGACAAACCAAAGGGGAGGGGATAGCCAGCCTTTCTTCAGCCTAGCTGCTGGGCCTCCTGGCCCACCCACATGTGCCAGCCAGGATCTTCCCAGCTATAACGCTATCCCTGTAAACGCTAAATACGTTTATAGGGATAGGCTGAAATCCTAACCCCTGATACCTATAAATGTGACCTTACTTGGAAATAAGGTCTTTGCAGATGTAATCAAACTAAGATGAGGTCATTAGAATGTGCCCTAATCCAATGACTGGTGTCCATAGGAGACGGGGAAAATGCCATGTGAAGACACAGCCACACAGAGAAGGCAGCAGAGGAACAAGATGGACGCAGAGACTGGAATCATGCTGCTACAAGCAATGGAACGCCTGGGGATACAGAAGCTATAAGAGACAGGAAATGACCCCAGGACCCTAGAGAATTCTGAGGGAGCATGATCCTGCCAACACCTTCATTTTGGACTTCAGCCTCCAGAAATGTGAGAGAACACCCACATTGTGGTAATTTGTTATGGCAGCCCTCGGAAATGAACACAAGGTTTGATTGCAATGAGGGAAAAAAAGGGGGGGAGGGATTTTTTTTTTCTTTACTTAAAATGGTTTTGTTTTGTGGCTATTGCACCTGCTTGGATGGTAAAAATGGATACTAATGGTATCTGCTTGTAATTTTATAAATGCTAGAGAGATCATCCTCATCAGTGCAAAGAAAAATAAGACACAGCTTCCTTGCTGTTTCCGACTGGTGCCTGGGTTGGAATTTGAACCCTAAGTATCAGAAACAAGATCAGGTCTCCATAAATGATTTTTTACTATGACTTTTACCCACTGGAGGTTCAAAAAGAGGTAAACAGGGACTTCCCCGGTGGCACAGCGGTTAAGAATCTGCCTGCCAATGCAGGGGATACAGGTTCAAGCCCTGATCCAGGAAAGTCCCACATGTCGTGGAGCAACTAAGCCCATGCGCCACAACTACCGAGCCTGCACTCTAGAGCTCACGAGCCACAACTACTGAGCCCACATGCATAGAGCCTGTGCTCTGCAACAAGAGAAGCCACCGCAATGAGAAGCCCGCGCACCGCAACGAAGAGCAGCCCCTGCTCGCCGCAACTAGAGAAAACTCGCCCGAAGTGACGAAGACCCAACGCAGCCAAAAATAAATAGATAAATAAATAAATTAATTAATTAATTATTTTAAAAAAGAGGTAAACAAAATGAAAAGACAGGCAATCTTTAAGTAAAGATACACTTCTGGAATTTTAGGTAGAAGTTTTCAGTTTGCTAAAAAGCTCTTTTGAAAACCTATTTCAGATGACCTTCAGAGGCTGATTGCCCAGCAGGGACTTAGCTGGGACTCTAAGGCAGACAAGACAAAAAGGGCTTAGGACAGTCTCAATGCAGGGAGAAAGGTACCCAGTCCTGTTGACTTTGCTTTATTCTTGCAGTCAGAAATCACAGCCATGAGCAGACTATACACCGAAGCCTGGGAGGCCTCCTAGTGAATCTCTGAACCTAGGGTGGTCATGGGGACTGCTACAGACTGAAGGTTTGTGTCCCCCCAAAATTCACGTCAAAACCTAATCCCCAATGTGATGGTGTTTGGAGGTGGGCCTTTTGGAGGTGGCCAGAAATGGGATTCGCCCTTATAAAAAGGACCCCAGAGAGCTCCCTGGACCCTTCTGCTGTGTGAGGACACAGTGAGAAGACGGCCACCTACGGACCAGGAAGCACTCACCAGACACCGAATCTGCTGGTGCCTTGATCTTGGACTTCCAGCCTCCAGAACTGTGAGAAACAAAGGTCTGCTGTGTATAAGCCACCCAGCTTACAGGTGCCCCAGCTGACTAAGACAGGGACTCCCAACACACCTAGCTTGAAACCATCAAATATTTAACACTTTACAATATTAATTTTTTTCTTTTTTCTTTTGTTTTTGTGGGATTTTTTTCATTCTTTTTGTAAAAATTTTTTGTTATATTACAATATTAATTTTTTAAATGTGCCATTGAGCACACATTATATGAGAAAGACAAAGAGCTTTGCACGCATTAGCTCATATATACTTATAATAACTCTGTAAAGCAGACATGATTAAAACGAGTTCACAGCAGAAGAAACGCAGAACAATGAATTAATAACATCGTGCCAGCTTGGCACACTTGTCCTTCTTTCACACACACACCTCACAGTTGTTTTGCTAGTGTGACTGTTACTTCCCACTGTGATGAGGAGATAAGCTAGCTTCTGCCGGGCGCTGTGGAGAGCAGCTAACAGAAACATCCTATTCCATCCTTACATCTCACACTGCTTCTCCTGCCAAAGCCCCGTGCCCATGCAAAAACGCTTTGTTTGAAGACCTGACCTCTGGCTCTTTCATTTAGTAAAATTTATTTAGGTTACAGTACTTGCACTAGGCACTAGGGCTACAGCACTAACAAAACAAAAATTCTGAACCACGTGGATCTTAAATTCTTTTGGAGGAAAGCAGTAAATAAGCAAATCAAATATAATTACTGAGGAAAATGTGGCAGAGCAAGGGGATTTGGAGGGGTAGATATATATATATATAGATAGATAAATAGATAGATAGATATAGATATATACATATATATAGAGAGAGAAAGAGGGGGCAGAGATTTTCACGTGTGTGTATATACACGTTGATATCGATATACATATATATGAATGAATGGCTGCAGGGCAGAGTAAGGGAGAACAGTAAAATAACCATTTGAGATAAGACTGCAAACTGGCACCTAAAAATCAAAAACACAAATATATACATATACATACACACATAATTATATATAATTATATATATCTTCACGTAATTCAACATACTCAACATATTGGTCATATTTGGAGAGTGGCAGAGGGGCCTGCCACTGGGGTTCATTTCAAGTCTTTTAAGAAAGCTTGTTCTACATTTAGGGCTGAGTTTCATTTAACAAAGGATTACTTTTTTTTACATATTTCTGTCAACTGTACGTATGTCACATGCATTTTCCTGCACTGATGTTATATGATACAACAGAAAACTCTAAAATCAATTCACGGGATTTACCTGTAATCATCTTAGAGTTGCTGAAAGCCATTTGATAATATTCAACAGTCATACATAAAAAAACACTCTTACCAGTGGGGAATAGATGGTAATGTGGATGACTGGATAAAGGAAAATGGACAAAAGAATATTCAAACGAGACCAAAGAACATATAAATGGTATGAAGTTCACTGTTTTCTCCAAGACAATTAGGTACAAATGAAGTGTGGACAGCTGACCTGACTCTTAGTCAACATTACATTAGCAATCCAATCTGGAAAATGCGCAAATGTGCAATGCCAGGAGACACTTGTCTTAATGCCTAACTCAACAGCTGCACATGTATGACACCAACAGAACACAAAGATAATCGTACAATAAGATTCTGAACAAGATCTCAGGACAAAAATTCAACATAAAAATAAATTTCATTACCTTTCTAATTAATAGCAACAGCAAGTTGGAAAGTTCACTTTAAAAAGATAACACATACATAAACAAATGGGACCTAATGAAACTTAAAAGCTTTTGCACAGCAAAGGAACCCATAAACAAGATGAAAAGACAATCCTCAGAATGGGAGAAAATATTTGCAAATGAAGCAACGGACAAAGGATTAATCTCCAAAATATACAAACAGCTCATGCAGCTCAATATCAAAAAAACAAACATCGCAATCAAAAAACAAACATCGCAATCAAAAAATGGGCAGAAGACCTAAACAGACATTTCTCCAAAGAAGACATACAGATGGCCAACAAACACATGAAAAGATGCTCAACATCACTAATTATCAGAGAAATGCAAATCAAAACTACAATGAGGTATCACCTCACACCGGTCAGAATGGTCATCATCAAAAAATCTACAAACAGGGTTTCCCTGGTGGCGCAGGGGTTAAGAATCCGCCTGCCAAAGCAGGGGACACAGATTCGAAACCTGGTCTGGGAAGATCCCACATGCCGCGGAGCAACTAAGCCCATGTGCCACAACTACTGAGCCTGTGCTCTAGGGCCCGCGAGCCACAACTACTGAGCCCGCGAGCCACAACTACTGAAGCCCATGCGCCTAGAGCCCGTGCTCTGCAACAAGAGAAGCAACCACAATGAGAAGCCCGCACACCGCAACGAAGAGTAGCCCCCGCTCACCGCAACTAAAGAAAGCCTGCACGCAGCAACGAAGACCCAGTGCAGCCAAAAATAAATTAATTAATTTAAAAAATAAATCTACAAACAGGACTTACCTGGTGGCGCAGTGGTTAAGAATCGCCTGTCAATGCAGGGGACACAGATTCGAACCCTGGTCTGGGAAGATCCCACATACCGTGGACCAACTAAGCCCATGCGCCACAACTACTGAGCCTGCCCTCTAGAGCCTGCAAGCCACAACTACTGCAGCCCACATGCCTAGAGCCTGCGCTCTGCAACAAGAGAAGCCACCGCAATGAGAAGCATGCACCGCAACGAAGAGTAGCCCCTGCTCGCCGCAACTAGAGAAAGCCCACGCACAGCAACGAAGACCCAACGCAGCCAAAAAAAATTAATTAATTAATTTTAAAAACACTTAACTTAAAAAAAATCTACAAACAATAAATGTGGAGAAAAGGGAACCCTCATGCACTGTTGGTGGGAATGTAAATTGATACAGCCACTATTCAGAACAGTATGGAGGTTCCTTAGAAAACTAAAAACAGAAGTACCGTATGACCCAGCAATCCCATTACTGGGCATATACCCAGAGAAAATCATAATTCAAAAACACACATGCACCCCAATGTTCATTGCAGCACTATTTACAATAGCCAGGACATGGAAGCAACCTAAATGTAGAACATGTGGTACATATATACAATGGAATATTACTCAGCCACAAAAAGGAACAAAATTGGGTCATTTGTAGAGATGTGGATGGACCTAGAGACTGTCATACAAAGTGAAGTTAAGTCAGAAAGAGAAAAACAAATATTGTATATTAACGCATATATATTTGGAATCTAGAAAAATGGTATAGATGATCTTATTTGCAAAGCAGAAGTAGAGACACAGACAAAGAGAAAAAACATATGGATACCAAGGGAGAGGTGGGGGTAAGGAACTGGGAGAATGGGATTGACATATATACACTATTGATACTATGTATTAAATAGATAACTAATGAGAACCTACTGTATAGCACAGGAACTCTACTCAGTGCTCTGTGGTGACCTAAATGGGAAGGAAATCCAAAAAAGAGAGGGAGGATATATGTATATGTATAGCTGATTCACTTTGCTGTACAGTAGAAACTAACACAACATTATAAAGCAACTATACTCCAATAAAAACTAATTTTAAAAAAGGGAAAAAAGATAACACATACAGCAGAAACTAACACAACATTGTTAATCAACTATACTCCAATAAAAAATTATTACTCAAAAGAAAAAAGATAACACATACCATGGTAAAAACCAAATTGAAGTAGTACAAAATCAGTTTAATGAAGGCTATAAACAGAACCTAACAAAAATTTTAAAACATGAAGGATAATAACAAAGCAAAATGAAATAAATGACAAGATGGCACACGTTCTTAAAAAGAAATCAGTGTTACCAAGATATCAACCCTCCCAAGACAGTCTTTATAAAATTCCATAAAATTGCCAAACCAGATGTTTTTTAGGATTTGACAAATACCAACTTTACACACAAATGCCCCCAAACAGGCAAAATATTCTGAAGAACCAGGCAGGAATCCGTCTATCACACTGCAAGGGTTTTAAAGCAGCAGGAACTCCCGACAGGACGGAATTGGCAAAGGAATGGACGACTAAATCTACAGAAAGGAACAGAGCCCAAAGCAGGCCTGTGTCTACGGGGCGGGGGAGACCTGATTCACCACAGGGTACCCACGGGGAGCCAAGCAGAAATGATAGACACTTCCACACATGGGACAGGACAAACTGGTATCTAAGTAACATCCGTGTATTCCCACCTCTTCCATGGACAATACCCAATTTACTGCAGATTTAAGCAAAGTGTATCGCAGATAATAAAAAACAACAGTATCATCTACCGTCACAAATTAAATAACTGGTATTTTTGGTGAATCTTTAAAATTCACCAATTTCACCTACCACGCTATGTGGTACTGTATTCACTTCTCTGCAGCTGTACAGGAAGGGACAGGCCTGAGAAACTTACTACAGACTGGAGGAGATTTTAAAAGAATGTTTAACAAACGTAATGTATGACATTTTTTTTTTTCCTGAAACTCACCCCTTTGAAAATACTTTATGTTTCCTGCTGTACTAATTCAATGTATTTTACACTTGCTGAAAATCTGAGGTTCCAGTAAGTGAATACATCTTTTCAAGGTGCAAAACCCAGGGAGGGGCTGTGCTGAACTGGTACCCAGACACAGATGACTCAGGGTCAAGTGCAGCCACGCTACCACGAGGGGCACCCCTCCCCCACTGCTCACTAACGTGCTCCCTGAACAAAGGACACTGGCTGTGTCCCCGCTGTGTCGCCAGTGCATTTGGCTTGGGGGGTGGGAGGGGGTGAGGGGTGCTGCCCCACCTCACGGTGGGCTTTCCTTGACCTTTGCGTTAGTTTTTCTCGCTTCACTTGTGAGAACCCAGGGAGCAGGAATCATTTCCGTCTTTTCCCCTCAGACGTCCGGTCAGCTGACAAGTAGTGTCCCTCCAGGGAATGAGAACTGGGGCTGGGGTCATTTAGGACGGAGGACCTACCAGGAGACGCCCTCCCAGCCCAGGGCCCCCAAGCAGGTCTCCCCAGGCTCCCCGCCCGCCTCCGCAGGCTGTCGGCTGGGAGGAGACGACCAGGGGCTGATGTTCCCGGACCCCCGGGAGGAGGACAGTTGTGCACATCTAGGTCACCCAGATAGTCCTGAGACACCGGTCCCACAAGCGGGGACCGGACAGGACGCCGGGACCCCACCCCGCGACCGCTTCCAGCCGGTTCCGGACGGTTCGTAAAAGCCCCTCCCGGTCTCGGGCCCCGGTCCCGCGGACTCACCATCTTCGCCGGGCTCCCGGCTCTCCCAGGCGTCCTTGCCGCGGCCCGCGCAGGTGAGAAGTACGGGGACCGGACTCCGGGGCCTGCGCGGCGCAGGTGCGCAGGAGCCCCACGGCTGGCCGAGAACTACCCGCTCACGGGCTGGCAGCGTGCTCTGACTGGACGGTGCTCCTGGCACTCTCTTCCACCTGGCTCTTGATTGGGAGATGCTTCGCGCCCCACCATCCTGATTGGACAGTGCTTCGGGCATTGCTACTGCCCGGGCCCCTGACTGGACGGTTTCCCGAGACCCGCCCCTGGAGCCCCTGATTGGACAGTTCTCTGGGCCCCGCCCGTGAGCGCCTGATTGTTCCCTGGGCACCGCCCCGTCGCATCTGATTGGACATTCCTCCCAGGCCCGCCCTCTGGTTATTGAGTGACAGGCCTTCGTGACACATTGCGGACCGACCCTCCCGCGCGGGACGTGGGCTCCGAGCAGAACCCGCTCTCGGGCGGTCGAACCCGGCGTCCTTCCACAGTTCGGCGGCCCCTCCTTGTCCTCCTCCTGGACCGGGAAGTCCTGATTCAGTTTCCACGAGGAGCGCCCCTTGTCCGGAGCCGGGACTGGACAGGATGGGACGGGGGAAGGAGCGGGTCTAGTGACCTCCGGGGTCAGGAGTCGGCCCGGCAGCGAGGTCACCGTGGAAACATATATGTGTTTAAGAACGAAGACGCTCAGTGACGTCACATTCTGCCTGTCAGCGTTTCGCTTGATTTTGACGTGTGACCCTTGACACGGGGAGGCCCCGCCCTTCGTCCCCGCCCCCACCACTGGGGCTTGAGATCAGCAACCGAAGGCCCCAGGGACCTTTCCCCCGTGGGAAGTCAGACCCGGAGGCCACAGCCCCGCGCAGGACTGGTATCAGCACATCCACAGGTGTGGGATGCCACAGTTCTCAGGTGTACATTTTACACTACAAGGAAATTTATGTCTGATCAGGTTTTTAGTGCATCCCCAGGGAATTTTGAAAACGACAAGGGTCTGGTATTTCATAACAGTACGAAGGTACTTAATACCACTTTTTTTTTTTAATAATTAGAAACACTTTAAATTCCTAGCCTCTTGGCGACCCTTAAGTATCAGAGCCATCCAAGCACGTTGGCCTTCGAATCTTCTCAGCAAGAGTGGATGATCACACAACTCTTTAGATCAAAATTAGATGAAGGTTATTTTTGGTGCGACTTTTTCTGTCGTGAGCTTCCTTTACACAGCAATGGTGTAAATAGCATCAAATTGAAGGAAAAGTTTGTTAAATGCAGCCATAAATAATTATAATAAATATATATCAAGTAACTTTACAGCACACACTTTTTAGGGCCAAGGTTTGGATCTGTCTGGACCTCAATGTGCTCTCTGGGAGAAGCAGTCCTGTTACAAGCTGTACATTTCAAAATGGGTAAGATGGGGGAATTCCCTGGTGGTCCAGTGGTTAGGATTCAGGGCTTCCAAAGCAGGGGGCACCGGTCCTATCCCTGGTTGGGGAGCTAAGATCCCTAAAGCTGTGCGGTGCGGCCAAAATTAAAATAGTTAAGATGGTAAAAATATAAATAAATAAGTACGTGGTAAATTTCATGTTATGTGTATTTTGCCACAGTATTTTTTTAAACGGTTTTTTTTTTTTTTTTAAGGCTGTGATATCCTTGAGACAACTGAATTCCTACTTTTATTTTTTTTTTGGCTGCGTTGGGTCTTTGTTGCTGCGCGCGGGCTTTCTGTAGTTGCGGCGAGCGGGGGCTACTCTTCATTGCGGTGCGTGGGCTTCTCATTGCTCTGGCTTCTCTTGTTGCGGAGCACGGGCTCTAGAGCACATGCTCAGTAGTTGTGGTGCGTGGGCTTAGTTGCTCCGCTGCCTGTGGGATCTCCCCCCTCCAGTGATGGAACACGTGTCCCCTGCATTGGCAGGGGGATTCTCAACCACTGCGCCACCAGGAAAGTCCCTGAATTCCTACTTTAACTTATATAAAACAACAAAAAAAGCTTATATAAATTTAGGATGGACCTAAGAACTCTTAATACACTTACTAGATGGGGGCTAAACACCTACTGCATTTAATATGCCTGCTTCTTTTAGAAAACATTCTCTCATTTGACATTAAGTGGATGCCCAAACTCTGATATCGTTTGTCATTTTATTTACAGACAGAACTTTAAAAATTCCTTTTTTAGGAATTCCCTGGCAGTCCAGTGGTTAGGACTCCGAGCTCTCACTGCCGAGGGCCCGGGTTCAATCCCCGGTCGGAGAACTAAAAATCCCACAAACCGTGGGACATGGCCAAAAAAATAAATAAAATAAAAATTTCTTTTTTACGGTTTTCAAAAAGGTTTTAGATGCTTTCATAAAAATGAGTGTTTAGAGAATTAACATATAAAAAAGCTTCAAGGCAAAAATAAGTTACTCATTGGATTTATAAACTATTAAAAATAAAATATATACTTTAAAAAATATGGGTTAATAATGCATGCCGAGTTTCAATAAATCAGCATGGAATTTAGGAGTCTGCCTTAAGATTGGGTCCTGGCATGGCCCTCAAGCACTCCTGTCTGTTTGCCATAATGTGTTCAGAGATCTATCCTGTGAGCCTCACACATAAATAACATGTCATTTCATGTATTAAGGTGAAAAATGAGGCTGGTTTCTGAATTCTTCACCAAACACTCATTGCCACAAGAGAGCAGAGTAACACGTGTGGCCATCTGAGGGAAAGGAGGGGCGATGCAAGATGTTTAGGCCACGCTGGGATATTATTCATGCACAGAGGTAACAACATCCTCAACCACGCAAGGAATGAGGGGCCAATCCCTCTCCCTCCTCCAGATTCCATCCCCCCTCCAGTTGGCAGAAGTTTCTGGCAAAGCAGAAACAGTGTTTTCACCCACATCACAAAGCAAAGGGTTTGTGGGTTGGTTCAGCCCATAGAATTAAAGGTTCCCAAAGATGTCCACATCCTAATCACTGGAACTTGTGACTGTCACCTTAGGTGGCAAAAGGGACATTGCAGGTGGGATTAAGGCCCCTGAGACGGGGATGACCCTGGATTCCCTGGGGGCCCAGCGTCATCACAGGGTCCTTATGAGAGGGAGGCGGGAGGGTCAGAGGCAGAGAGAGACGGGAGATGCTGCGCTGCTGGCTGTGAGGATGCAGGAGGGGCCACGAGCCAGGGACCCGGCGCCTCTAGAAGCTGGAAAAGGCGGGAACCGATGCTGCCCTGGAGCCTCCGGAAGGACCCGCCCTGCCCACACCTTGAATTTGGACTTCTGCCCTGCAGAACTGTGATAAGAATAAACTGGCTACGGGCGTTCCCTGGTGGCGCAGTGGTTGGGACTCAGCGCTTTCACTGCCAAGGGCCTGGGTTCGATCCCTGGTGAGGGAACTGAGATCCCGCACGGCCAAAAGGAAAAAAAGGGGGGGGGGTGCCCAACCAGCGTCCAGAGGAGGGAGTTCAGATGGAGCAGAACCCAGAAGTCAGACTCCACTAGTGCCTGGTGGGCACCTGTCTCTGGCTTACAGCCCAGGGACAGACAGACACCGGGCCCGCAGTAAATGCAGCACGGACCACCGGCACGCAGGTCGGCCGGGAATGCTTTCCCCATTTCTTGCTGAACGGGTGATTGTAACTTCTGGATCCGTGAGTATGACCTTCCCACCTGAGAAGCTCCTGCTGCTTCTTCGTGATCGTGCTGCTCCAGGGTCATGCGATGGAGGGTCTATTACTGACTTTTCCTGGACAACCTCACAGGGTGGTCATGAGGGCTCATGAGTTCACGTGGGTCGTGGCCTCTGCTGCCCGCAGAGCCAGAGAGCCTAGAAGCCACACCGAGCAATCTGTCTGACCAGGGAGACCCTCACCCAAAACCTGAGGTCCGTAGATACTGGTTCTTTGGTGCCATGAGTTGGAGTTCCACGTCACAAAGCACAGAGGGGTAAGGAGTGGGGTTTGCTACCTGCCCCAGACTCACCTGCTCCCTGAAATACTCGGGGAGAGCCGAGTTTGGGGAAGGGAGGATGAAGGGGTGGGGGATGACAGATGCATGGTACCTGGCTGGCTGGGCTGCTGGCTGTCCTGAGAACGAAAAGCTACCTGTGGAATTTGACAGTGACAGACCCGACCTCAGGAAAGTGGGTGTGCTGGAGTGCTGGATCCCCTGGCAGGTTTGGGCCATTCGCGCTAAAATGAGGGGATTTAAAAAAAAAAAAAAAAGCAAGTACTGGTGATGCCTTTGGTCTTTTCCCTCTTCCAGGAGGAGCAAGGGCTCAGACATTCCCAAAGGGGGTGGCGTGGAAGTGGACAAAACATATTCAATGTCCCTGTTGCCTGTTCCTCCTAGCAGAAAAAAACAGCCTTTTTCCCCCAGTGGCTGCAGCTGCTACAACCTCCCCCAGGGCCCCCTGCATTCCAGCTGGCGGCTTTAATGTTAACCCTGCAATTGCTGAATCACTGCAAGGGTTGAGTGAATTTGCAAGGAAAAAAAATGTCAATGGCTCTGTATTGTATGGCTCTTAACATAGGATGCATAATAAAAAATTAGTGTGAAATATTATTGGTTTGCATTTATTAAATACAATAATATATTTATATTATAATAATTATAAGCATTATAGTATTATTATAATACATTATTCTGATTATTATAACAAATGATATAAATATATTATTATAATTTCATAACAGAGAGATCATTCCAATCAGGGAAAGGTGGGAAAAAAGTCTTAGTGGGACACAACTTCTTTGCTTTTTGCAAAGCTCCGGGCTGAAACCTGACCGTGTCCGTGTGGGCTGTTTCAGCCAGGCTGACCTGAGAGCGGGTCCAGGCGCAAAAACCAGGACTTCGACTCAAGGACCAGCGCAGATCCAGGACACCTGACGGTTTCTAACTATGAGAGTCTCACGGATGCTGCAGGGACCATCTGGGAGACTTGCAAACGTCCACGAGAAAGGGCTTGTTTCCCTAGGGCACCTGAAACCGAACTGTGGATCAGCCCTGTTTTTCTGATGTGGAGAATAATTATGCTCAGTGAAATAAGCCAGACACAGAAGGACAAATACTGTCTGATTCCACTCACAGGAGGTCCCTAGAGGAGTCACATCCACAGAGACAGGAAGTAGATGGTGGGTTCCAGGGGCTGGGGAGGGGCTGGGGAGTCAGTGTTTCATGGGGACAGAGTTTCAGTTTGGGAAGATGGGAAAGTTCTGGAGGTGGATGGTGGGGCTGGCTGCATGACAGTGTGAATGTACTTAAAGCCACTGAGCTGTGCGCTTAAAAATGGTTAAAATGGTAAACTTTATATGTATTTAACCACAATAAAATTTTTTTTGAAAGAGGAAAAATGGTTAAGATGATAAATTTAATGTTATGTGTACTTTACCACAATTTTAAAAAATATAAATGTTTTAAAGAGGAAGGCACCTTGGGGGAGGCCCTCCCTGCCCTATGGGAGAAACTGCAGGGTCTTCAGGTGGTGCAGAGATGCTCCAGGCCCTGGGAAGGAAGCACAGCCCTCCTCTGGGGATACAGTGCAAGTCTCCCTACACTTAGGAGGAGCCCGAGTGCCTGGCCCAGACGCTCATGGTGAATTCTCCCATCTTTCCCACAAAGCAAGGGCACTCCGCTTCTGACAGGTGTGTTCCCTCTGGACATACTGGGTGCCTTTCGGGGGAAGAGGAAGCCTCACTGGGGCCAGGGGAGCAGGCACCCAGCAGCCATCCTCTCCACCCTCCTGGGCAAAAGCAGCTTCCCGGGCAGGAAAGGCTGCGGGAGAGGAAAGGCAGAGTGAAGACCAGACCCAGCCTGTGCCCAGACCCCAGAATCCCCTCCACCACTTGAGACGACCCCCGCCACAGAGGATGGTCATGGAAGCCAGGACAGGCCAGGGGCCTTAATGGCTCCATTTTCTGGATGAAGATACAGAAGGTCTTGGAAGCACACAAGTTCTACTGTGAAGTGCTCTGTATTAGCGTCTCGGGGCGGCTGTAACAAATGACCACACACTGGGGGGCTTAAAACATCAGAAATTTATTTTCTCTCAGTTCTGGAGGCCGGAAGCCTGAGATTCAGGTGTGGCAGAACCACGCCCCCTCTGAAGGCTCCAGGGCAGGGTCCTTCCTGCCTCTTCCAGCTTCTGGGGGCTCCAGGCATCCTTGACTTGTGTCCCCATCACTCCAGTCTCTGCCTCCCCTTCTTCTGTCTCTGTGCGTCTCTCTCCTCTTCTTATAAGGACACCAGCCATTGGCTTAGGGACCCCCCCCCTCCACCCACCCCACTCCAGGATGACCTCATCTTAACTAATGACACCTACAAAGACTGTTTCCAAAAAAGGTCACATTCTGAGTTACTGGGTGGACGTGAATTTGGGAGCGCGGGACACAATTCAACCCAGTAGGACTTCCCAGGCCCACGTTTTGGAAGGCTCAGTTCAGAACCCCCATCCCCAGGCTCTGCATCAATCAGATTCACCTCTCCCTCCCCACAGCCGAATCCCTCTCCGCCTTCCTCTCTCCTCTCGGATTCTTGGCCAAACTGCCCAAACTGCTCCGTGCTGTAGCAGGAAGGATCTAGATGGGCCTGCCCCGCCTTATGAGAAGCAGGAACACGTGACCCTGAATGCCCGTGGGGAATTCTGAGCTCCCCACATACCCAGGGGACCCCCTGCCTTCCAGCGGGAGAGCTCCAGGTGGATCTGGGCTGTGCTGATTCTGGAATTCTGCACAGTGACAGGACTCTGTCCTTGACCAAACGTTAGGCCCCTCTGATCCCTCGTCCCAACTAGGCTTCGATCTTTGGGCTCCCGAGTTTGTCTCTGCATGGCACAGTTTTGGCAAAAACCCTGCTAAGTGACTTCAGCGAGAACCCCTGCCCTATGTTTCTATAGTTATATGAGCTGCCACCGAGGGGGAGGCTGGGCGGTGGCTACATGGGACTCTGCCCTGTCTTTGCAACTTCTTATGAGTCCGTAATTTGTTAAAAATTTAAAGTTTTAAAAAATAGTAGTCTCCCCCCCCCCAAAAAAAGAATTTCATGGGAAAAGTTGATTAGGGAAAAAATGCCTAAAAAGGGGGCGATAATTTTTTAAAAAGGCTAAGAACACTGCCCAAGGGGAAGCTGTGTGAAGGTACATGGGAACTCTCCGTACCACCCTGGCAATAGACACTTCCAAAAAAAAAAAAGGAAGGGAATTCCCTGGCGGTCCAGTGGTTAGGACTCTGCGCTCTCACTGCGAGGGCCTGAGTTTGATCCCTGGTCAGGGAACTAGGATCCCACAAGCCATAGGGCGAGGCCAAAAAAAAAAAAAAAAAAGAATTGACACTTCTCTAAAGACAACATACAAATGGCTAATAAGCACATGAAAAGATGCTCATGGTCACCAGTCATCAGGGAAATGCAAATCAAACCCACATTGAGATAGCATCTCATCTCCCCACCAGGATGGTTAGGATCAAAAAGACAGACAAGTAAAGCAACTAGACTCCAATAAAAATAAATAAATAAATAAATAAATAAATAGGTGTAATAAGAAAATGTAAAGAGCTCACGCACAAAGAAATAAAACTGCACTATAATAAAATTTTAATAGCACATTACCCCTTTGTCTAAAACAACAACAACAACAACAAAAAACCCCAAAAGACAGACAATGATGAGTGTTGCCAAGGATGGGGCACCCTCACCCATTGCTAGTGAGAATGTAAAATGGTGCAGCCACTGTGAAAAACAGTCTGGCAGTTCTTCAAATGGTTAGAGTTGCCATAAGACCCAGTTCCACTCTTAGGTATCTACTCAAAAGAAAAGAAAAAAAAAACACATCCACACAAAAACCTGTACACCCATGTTCACAGCAGCGTAACCCACAACAGGTGAAAGGTGGAAACAACCCAAATGTCCATCAAGTGAGGAATGGATAATCGCCGTAAGGCACATCCACACAATGAAAGACTATTCGGCCATAAGAAGGAGTGAAGCACTGACACTCGCTACAACGTGGATGAACCCTGAGAACACGATGCTCAGTGAGAGAAGCCAGACACAGAAGGACACATTCCATGGATGGGAAACGTCCAGAACAGGCCAATCCACAGACACAGAGAGTGGGTTCCTGGTTGTCAGGGGCTGGGGAGGGGGAGGGGAGTGACTGTTGATGGGGACGGGGTTTCTTTTTGGGGTGATGGAATGCTCCAGAATTAGACATAATCTAACTATATACACACACACACACACACACACACACACACGTGTAAATATACAGCAAAAAGCCAGCAAGGATAGACACCAAACGATATCACGGTTACCTCCAGCAAGGACCTGGAATTATGAAAAGTATCAAGGAAAACGTGATGTGCAGTCAGCTTCTCGAAATAAAATCGAGATAAAATAGAAAAGTTTAAAAATCTAAAAATGACGGCAGCTTTCGCTGCGCTTCCGAGATGAGGGACCAGAGGGGATTTGATGCAAATTCTCTTCCCGGGAGCTGGCTCTGACTCATTCCACGTGGGTGGTGGGAACTGTGGGTGCACAATGCTGTGCCGAGCCATGCCCCCAAACTGCACCAGCTGCCCCTCGAGGACACACAATACTTTACCCAGGGGGAACATCTGCTGCTAAGACTGTCATGGGCTGAATCACGTCCCCTAAAAGATACGCTCCAGTCCTGACCCCCAGTAGCTGTGAATGGGAACTTATTTGCAAACAGGCTCTTTGCAGATGTAATTAGTTAAGATGAGGTCATACTGGGGCAGAGAGTGTCCTAATGCGATATGACTGGTGTCCTTAAAAGAGAGACAGACACACAGGGAGAAGGCCATGTGACTACAGAGGCAGAGATTGGAGTGATGCATGACGGCCACCACCAGAGGCTGGAAGAGGCAGGAAGGACCCTCCCCTGGAGCCTTCAGAGGGAGCAGAGCCCTGTGACACCCTGATCTCTCTGCTCTTGGGACTTTAAATTGCAGCTGATGGCAATGGGTCCAGGACCCCCTGTCCTTTCCTAGGTCTTCCAGACCAATCCTCTCCCACCCTTGGGTGGTTCGCAGGACCCTCCCTCCCTCGTGGTTGATGTCAGTGATCCCGTTAGACCCTCATTCACCCAGGCCTGTGGCACCTGGTTCAGGGTCTTCCCTTTCAGTTTTCAAACCACTGAAACTCATCTTTTCTCCACAGGAAAGGGCTGATGAGGATTTCCTGGCAGGGAAAAGTGCAATCAACCCCAGGGAAGGGGAGAGGTCGGTGAGCTTGTTGCTGGGACATTAGCAGAATGGTCAGCTCATTCCTGAGCAGGTGTGTCAGGAATCAATGGAGTGGACTCTTGATACCTTATCGCTAGAATCACAATGCTAAGGTGTAAGACCCCTTGGCACGGGCGACACTGGGTCTGGATCGTTCTCTGAGGGTCATCGTGGGCGCTGTAGGGTGTTGAGCAGCATCCCTGGCCCCCACCCACTCAATGTCAGGAGGCCCCCCAGTCATGATAACCACAGATGTCCCCAGACACCGCCCCGTGTCCGCCGGGGGGCAGAACCACCCCAGGTGAGAACCCCGCCCAAGTGCGCAATGAGTCTACACTCTGGATTCTGGACGTTCGGTTTACCTCGTTTCCCTGTAACGTCCGGCCTCTGGAAACTCCATTTACTTCACGACAGAGTTTGCCCCACGGACCTGTCATCCAGGGGCACTTTCACAGGGCAGGGCTCGGACTTTGCCATTCTGGGTGCTGGGCGGCCTCGGGCAAGCTGCTCGACCTCTCTGCCTCTCCTTTGCCGCCTGCAGAGTGACGGGTGGAGCAAACCCAAGGGGAACACCCCAGGCCACCCCTCCCGCCCGGGACCCCGCCCCAGACCCCGTCCCAACCCCCGCCCGCCTAACTACCCGCACAGGAGCGGGGACCAGGCTCGGGGTCTGCATCCCAGCGCGGCTGCGCGGCCCGGACAAGCGCTTCCCGGGTGCTGCGGCCCCAGGTGTGGGGCAGCGCTCCGGCGCCGCCGGGTCCTGCCCGGGTCCCGCCGTGGCGGAGGCGCTCGGTGCAGCGCGTCCCGGGTACCCCTCAGCACCCCGCCCGCCCGCCCGCGCCCCCCGTTGGCGCCCCACTTAACTCACGCCGCTGTCTCCGCCCCCGGACGCGCGCCCAGGACGGACCCGGCAGTGCGCCTGCGCGCCTACGCGCCACGAGGCCGTGAACTACAAGTCCCAGAAGGCTCCGGGCGCGACCCAGGGTCCCCGTCCCTCCGGGGGCAGCGAGTTGAGTCACAGCGCTCTCTGCGGGCGGGCGGTGTCTCCGCAGGACTGAGATGCCTCCTGCAGCTGAGCACTTCCTCCGGCCCCAGGCACACACGCGCGCTCCCTGAGAAGCTCGGGCGCATGAGCTGCCTTTTCTTAAATAAGGGAGGAAATGCGGTATATTCAGCGCCACGCCCAAGACGTAGCTTTGCCAATAAAACAATAATAATAACCAGTATTATTTATTAACACATTAATAAGTGTACAATCCATTATATACCTAGTAAAATTGTTTTAATGATAATGTGTATTTATTAGTAATATTAATATATTGATTTATGTTAATAATATTCTGTTAAATAATAAAACTACCATAATTAATATAGTATAGGTTGGTAATATATTCTTAAAACAATATAATATATAATTAAATTATATATTATATAATATAGTAAATGTTATCCACTGATAAAACAATAGCTATTTATTAATAAATTATATAAATATTTTTATATATTTAAATTATTATTATTGTTACTATTGGACGAAGCCATAATGTGTTCTCTCTCTTCCCTGATACTACTTCTCTCACTCTTTTTCTCTCTATATAACGCTGTCTCTGCAATATTCCAAGTCCTCTCCTCCACAGCATGTTTTTGTTGTTTTTTTTGGCTGCATTGGTTCTTCGTTGCTGCACGCGGGCTTTCTCTAGTTGAGGTGAGCGGGGGCTACTCTTCGTTGCGGTGCGTGGGCTTCTCATTGCGGTGGCTTCTCTTGTTGCAGAGCACGGGCCCTAGAGCGCGCGGGCTTCAGTAGTTGTGGCTCGCGGGCTTTAGAGCGCAGGCTCAGTAGTTGTGGCACACGGGCTTAGCTGCTCCGCAGCATGTGGGATCTTCCCAGACCAGGGCTCGAACCCGTGTCCCCTACATTGGTAGGTGGATTCTTAACCACTGCACCACCAGAGAAGTCCCTACAGCATGTTTTATGTTAGAGAAGAAATGAAGTCCCCAGAAAATGGAGAAGTTGACAATGCTTCCTCCGCTACAACTGATGACCACTGGCACTTGATGGTGTTTATGTGCTATATAATTATAAACGTTCTGATTGTGACTTTGCCATATGATCAACAAACAGGTTCTTGGGCAAAATGGATTAGGATCCTTTCTCTAAAGTTACATTTTACTTGTTTCAAGCCTAGACTGGAATCTAGTCTTCCAGTGGCTTTGGTTTAGATAGAATAAACATCAGGTTAGGAGACTCTGATGTTTGTATGAATTTGTGTGATATATGGCCCAAGCCAACTCAATAATAAACATGATGTGTGTTATGGACTGAATGTTTGTGCTCCCACAAAATTTGTAAGTTGAAATCAAATCCCCAATGTGATAGGATTAGGAGGCAGGGCCTTTGGGAGGTGATTAGGTCATGAGGGTAGAGCCCTCATTAGTGAGAGTAACGCCTTTATAAAGCGACCCCAGAAAGCTCCCTCTCCCCTTCTACCACGTGAGGACACAGGAGAAGTCAGCTGTTTGAAACCTGGAGGAGGTTCCTCATCAGAACTTGACCATGGTGGCACCCTCACCTCAGACTTCCAGCCTCCAGAACTGTGAAAAGCAAATGGGTGGTTAAGCCACCCCGTCTATGGTAATTGTTCGAGCATCCCCAATGGTCTAAGATGATGTGTTGAACAATTTTCCAACCCAGCTTTTTCAGACTGACTTTTCCAGTCTTAGTCCATGACACGGAAGATATGCTGCTCAGATCCCTCCTTCAGGACTGAAAGACCTGTTCCTCCTGCAGCTGGGAATGCTGCTGACCAATGGTCCTCAGCTCTCAGCCTTGCTTAATCAAAAATCATAGCAGTGTATTGAGGGGGTTATAACACACGGAAAAGTAAAATCATGACAAAAATAGCCTAAAGGTAGGAAGGGGAGAAATGGAAATGTGTAACGCAATTGTGAGGTTCTTATACTACACATAAAGTCCTATAATATCACGTGAAGATAGACGGTAACAAGTTAGACATGTACTCTAAGTCCTAAAGTAGCTAACAAACAAAATGTCAAAACACAGTTACAGGGACTTCCCTGGTGGTGCAGTGGTTAAGAATCTACCTGCCCCAAAAAAAAAAGAATCTGCCTGCCAATGCAGGGGACATGGGTTCAATCCCTGGTCAGGGAACTGACCCACATGCATGCTACTACTAAGAGTTCGCATGCCACAACTAAGGAGCCAGCAAGCCACAACTAAGACCAGGCACAACCAAATAAATAAATAAATAAAATACTCAATTACTCCAAAAGAAGGCAGGAAAAGAGAGAAAAGGGTAAGTTGGAGAGAGTGGCATATAAATAGCAAGATGATAGACTCAAATATAACCATATTAAAAATAACATTAAATAAAAAATAAATAAAATAAAAATTTAGAAAGAAAAGAAAAGTAAAAATCACATTAAATGTTACTGGTATAAATACCTCAATTAAAAGTCAGAGATGGTTGGGATTCCCTGGCAGTCCAGTGGTTACGACTCTGTGCTCTCACTGCCAAGGACCTGGGTTTGATAACTGGTTGGTGGGGAACTAAGATCCCACTTACTGTGTGGTGGCACAGCCAAAAAAAAAAAAAAGTCACAGATTGTCAGAGAAAAAAGTTGACCCAAGAATATGCTGGCTTCAAGAAATGTGCTTTAAGTATGAAGACCAAATACAGGAAATGGAAAGATATAGCATGTCAATACTAGTCAAAAGAAGGTAGACTTGTGGACTTCCCTGGTGGTTCAGTGGTTAGGATTCCACGCTGTCACTGCTGAGGGTCCAGGTTCAATCCCCGGTCGGGGAACTAAGATTCCCACAAGCCAAGGGGTGTGGCCCCCCAAAAAAAAATTGCAAAAAAAAAAAAAAAAGAATGTAGAATTGGCTGTATTATTATCAAAGTCAATTTAAGAGCAAGGAATGTTATGAGGGATAAAGGGCACTTCATAATGATAAAAGGTTCAAATTAATCAAGAAGACATAACAATCCAAAACATTTATGCACCTAATAACAGAGCTTCAAAATACATGAAGCAAAAATGGATAGAACTGCAAGGAGAAATTGATAAATCCACAATTATAGTTGGAGAATATTTCAGTACTCCTTGCATCAGTCAAGGTTTCCAGAGATATAGAGAGGGATTGATTTTAAGGAATTGGCTCACGTGATTGTGGGAGCTGGCAAGTCTTCAGGGCAGGCAGGGAGCCTGGAGACCCAGGGAAGAGTTGATGTTGCAGATGAAGACCCAAAGGCAGTCTGGAGGCAGAGTTCCTTCTTCCTTCGAGGACCTCAGCCTGTTTTCTCCTCAAGTCCTTTAGCTGATTGGATGAGGCCCGCCCACATTATGGAGGACAATCAGCTTCACTCAAAGTCAACTTACTTAAATGTTAATCACATCGAAAAATGACCTCAGCAACATCTAGACTGATGTTTGACCTAGCAACTGGGTACCATAACCTAGCCAAGGAGACACAAAAAAGTAACCAGCACACCCTTCTCTCAATAATTAATAGGACAAGTAGGCAGAACATCAGCAAAGATATAGACTTGGAAAACACTACCAACCACTTTGGCCTGACTGATATTTATAGAACACTAGACCCAACAACAGTGGAATACACATTCTTCCCGACTGTGCACAGAGCAGAGATAGACTATTCTGGACCATGAAACAAACCTCAATACCTTCAGAAGGATCCAAGTTATACAAGATGTTTTCTGATCACAAAGGAATTAAGTTTAAAATCAATAACAAAAAGATCTCTGGAAAACCCACAAATATTTGGAAACTAAATAACATACATCCAAATAAACCATGAGCCAAAGAAGACACAAAAACGGAAATTAGAAAGTACTTTGAACTCAATGAAATATCATTCTAGGTGCAAAGATTAAGAGCCACTATCATTATCTTTGTGATCCATGGATACTTCACTGGCTGCTAGTAAGACATTTTTATTGTCAGAACTTCTCTTGTTCTGATTCCCCACTCTGTGTGCAGCTAGGGCTGTGGTCCCGGGTTCATGAAAACCCCTCAGGAGGGGAAGCCTGTCTGCTGTTTTGATTGCACCACTCACCCACATGGGGAGATTTCCAGTCAGAGTGGCTTTGTAAGATTTGACTTTCTCCAAACATAGGAAGGTTAATCCCAAATTTATGCCCAGCCATCAATATAACGTATCCAACACACTTTCACTCACTGAGAATCTCCTCAGTCATGTGAGTTATTTTAAAGAAACTTTTGCTGTCTAGTCCTCACAACAGCCCCATGGGGTGAGTATCATCATGACCAGCATTTTACTCGAAGAACTGGAAGTACGTCTAAAAGCAAAGTCTTTGTAAGTGGCAGAGTGCAGAATTAATTCTGAGTCTATAGAATTCAAAATCTCCTCTTTCAACTACATCACACGGTCTTTGAAATTTTATAGTCTAATGAATGAAGCATGGCAAATAAACAAATTCTTTCACCACCGTGCAAAAGGCTGGATGAGAAGAAGCTTGCACAAGAAACTTGAACTTGACAGTCTTGAAAGATCTGGGAATGATTCCCAAAGGAGATGTAGTTTGAGCTGAGTTTTTGAAGCCAAGTAGAAAACTTTTGCCCCGCCAGACCCACCGTACACATGTTTCTGCCCCACTCTCTACCCTGGGAAACTGACTTCTCTGGATCACACCAACCAAGGTCATTTGCCTCCTGACTTCCATCTGGCTTTGACCAACTGGGAGCCGCAGCACAAGATCAGCAGGGAGGGGAAATAATTAAGAGATATGTCTTCCCGTCTCCCTCCATGCTGGGTCATGGTTTGGCCATGGCTCTTGGTCTAGTGAAAGCTTCAGCTGCTGTCATGTTGAGCTCTTGCTGGGTTCCATGATTTAGTCCCTCTTTTTCCCCTTCAGGTCAAAGGTAGTAACCACTCCCACTCTTGCCCACCGCAGAATGCGGCAGAGTCCTTTGTTGGCTTTCTTTAAATGTATCCACGTATTTGCACATAGTCCTCTCAGGGAATGTTCTTCCATCACTCTCTTGAAGGGTGCCATCTGTTTTCTAGTGACACCCTTATGAACAGAGAGGGAGGCTCGAGTCAGAGAAAAACATGTGCCAGGGCACAGGGGAGTGAATGAGCCGGGAGCATTTCAAGCTTGGAGGATTTCAAGTAGATAAAATGCATTTCCTGCTAGGCTAAAGAGTGTGAACTCTACCCAGAAGCACATAGGATCAATTTTAAACAATTGCATCATCAGATGTGCATGCTTAAGCAGTCATTTCATGAGTGGTGTACTCGTAGGAGGGAATTAGAACTGAAGACCGGAAATTCATTGCAAGTGAAGGGAAGGGATACAGTGACTATCCCTGTATATGCATTTTTGCACACTTGAGCTAATAATGTATAAACCACATTTTGGAAAGACAAATATCATATGATATCACTTATATGTGGAATCTTTAAAAAACGGTACAAGTGAATTTATCTACAAAACAGAAATAGAGTTACAGATGTAGAAAACAAACTTATGGTTACCAGGGGGTAAGGGGGGGGTATAAATTGAGAGATTGGGATTGACATATACACACTACTATGTATGAAATAGATAACTAATAAGGATCTACTGTATAACACAGGGAAGTCTGCTCAGTATCTTGTAATAACCTATAAGGGAAAAGAATCTAAAAAAGAGTGGATATATGTATATGTATAACTGATTCACTTTGCTGTACACCTGAAACTAACACAATATTGTAAATCAACTATATGCCAATAAAAATTTTTTTAAAAATCACATTTTGATTTTCTGTAGGATAAATGCCTAGAAATGCAATTGCTGAGTCATTTGCATATGTACATAATCATCATTTTAAGGCCTTATGATACATTTTACCAAATTGCTTTCTCAAATGCTTGTACCTGTTTACCAAAAACCTTATCCCTTTACCACTAGGGTTTGCAATTGTAAACAGCTTTTGCTAATAAAATGGTATGCCGTCATTTTATTGCACATTCCTGGATTATTAGTGAGGCTGAATATCTTTTCCTATATGTATTAGCTAAATTCCCCAACCGATGCTTCATATTTTATCAGAGTATTGGCATCTTCTTGTTGATTTTAACAACTCTTTATAAATATCATCCTCCCTACTATATAAGCTGGAAATATTGTTTCATTTTGTTCTTCTACCTGTGTATGGTGACATTTGCCAAATTAAAGTTTTGAATTTTTATGTAGTTGGCAATGGAAATTCAATTAACAATCAAGTTAAGAAGAAAAAAGAATTTAATTTGAGCCAAACTAAGGATTATAACCCAGGAGACAGACTCTCAGAAGCTCTGAGGATTGTTCCACCTGTTAAAGTTGAAGGCACGGTCACATACGTTTTCAAGACAAAAGATCGTACATCAAAATGACATACTGACATTTTATACAAAGTTCACCAAAGACACATAGTCTAGGTAAGCACATACAAAGCGAGTAGTAAGTCATCATGACCTTCTACAGAGTTGGGAAAGAACACTATTCTTTTAAGAAGTTACATTGATAGTGTCAGAAGCAAGAAAAAAATTGATCTTTAAGGCTGAGCAGGCTTTTCCATCTTTGAGGAGGTCTGGTTCATGTGTAATGCAGATGGAAGGGAGGGAGGAGGCCCAAATGGACACAGAGAGAATTTTATAAGTTTTCTCATCCTGCCTTAAAATATAAATTTTATTTCATCATACTTAAAGAACAAAGTTGTGATTCCAAATTTGGGCAAATGTAAAATTATGCAGTGATTCAAAGTTAAATGAATATGTTGAATTTTTAAATCAAAGTTGATGTGCAGAGATTCACTGAAGGAATCCAATGCCCTCTGCCTAAGAAACGTATTGTTTTGGTAATGACCATCAATTGTCTTTTCATCCTTTCATTCAGCAGATAAATAGGGTTCCGAGCAGCTTTTATCAAACCTGATTTCTTCTAACCCTCTCTGGATGCATTATTCTGGGTCAATTCCTTTCGGTGACCGATAAAATATTCAATAGTGTTGGGTTGTAGTTTGCAGCTACGAGAAACACAATTCCCAACTCAAACTACCCTTTTAAGGAGGAAATTTGTTATATCGCTTAACAGGAAACGGAGAGAGTCATGGTCCTGGGATTAATTATTTCAAGCGCTCATTGGGACTTCCCTGGCTGTCCAGTGGTTAGGACTCTGCCCTTCCACTTCAGGGGGCGAGGGTTTGATCCCTGGTCGGGGAACTAAGATCCCAT
This sequence comes from Eubalaena glacialis, assembly GCF_028564815.1. NCBI lineage: Eukaryota > Metazoa > Chordata > Mammalia > Artiodactyla > Balaenidae > Eubalaena > Eubalaena glacialis. The sequence goes on along the minus strand of NC_083719.1, from coordinate 184,241,218 downwards.
AAGACACGCAGTGCGGCCAAAAAAAAAAAAAAAAAAATTAAGTGCTCATCAACATCATCCATGAGACAAGTTCACCCTATCGTCCATTTCAGTGACTTGGTGAGGTCACCCATGGGGAACCCACCACCCACCAAAGTGGGTCATATCATCAGGGACCTCTTCAACACATTGGGTTTGAGACACAGGCATTACAGGCAGATCCACATTACAACACAGGGGAAGCAGGGCACAGGGAGAGACAAAGCAGCTTTCCCTCCGAGCCCTGGCTCCGCCCAGTATCTGCAGAGACAGCCTTCAAGCCTGAGGTTTCATCTGCCATCTTTTTTTCCAGTAATGTGCTGTCCACTACAGCCGGCGCTATTGAGTCTTGAAATGTGGCTATTCCAGGGACTTCCTTGGCAGTCTGGTGGTTAAGACTCTGCTCTCCCAACGCAGGAGGTGTGGGTTCGACCTTGGTCAGGGAACTAAGATCCCCGCAATGACACAAGGCACAGCCAAAGAAAAACAATGTGGCTATTCCGTGCTGAGCTATGCTGTGAGTGTTATAAAATAGGTACTAGATTCTGAGACCTTTGTTCAGGAACAAAAAAGAATACAAAATATCTCATTACCACAAGTAAGGAGTCCACCTGCTGCAACTAAGACCCGGCACAACTAACTAACTAACTAACTAAATAAATAAATAAATATTTTTAAAAATCTCATTAGTAGCTTTTTAATATGATTTTTATTTATTTATTTGTTATTTAGTTTTGGTTGCATTGAGTCTTTGTTGCTGGTACACGGGCTTTCTCTAGTTGCGGCGAGCGGGGGCTACTCTTTTTTTTTTTTAATTTATTTATTTTTGGCTGCGTTGGGTCTTCGTTGCTGCACATGGGCTTTCTGTAGTTGTGGTGAGCTGGGGCTACTCTTCATTGCGGAGCATGGGCTTCTCATTGCAGTGGCTTCTCTTGTTGTGGAGCAGGGGCTCTAGGCACGCGGGCTCAGTAGTTGTGGCTCACGGGCTTGGTTGCTCCATGGGATGTGGGATCTTCCTGGACCAGGGCTCGAACCTGTGTCCCCTGCATTGGCAGGTGGATTCTTAACCACTGCGCCACCAGGGAAGCCTGGGGGCTACTCTTCATTGAGGTGAGTGGGCTTCTCATTGTGGTGGCTTCTCTTGTTGCAGAGCACGGGCTCTAGGCACGTGGGCTTCAGTAGTTGTGGCACATGGGCTCAGTAGTTGTGGCTCGTGGGCTCTAGAGTGCAGGCTCAGTAGTTGTGGTGCACGGGCTTAGCTGCTCCGCGGCATGTGGGATCTTCCCGGACCAGGGCTCGAATCCGTGTCCCCTGCATTGGCAGGTGGGTTCTTAACCACTGCACCACCAGGGAAGCCCCCAATAGCTTTTTATAGTGATGACACATTGAAATGATGTTTGGGATATGCTGGGTTCAATAAAATACATTGTTAACATTGATGTCACCTGTTTCCATCCACCTGGCTACTAGATTTAAACTGACACATAGTCCATGTTGTATTTCTCTGGCACTGGTCCAGGAGATCAAGACACCTGTCCTACATCGTAGGATGGCTTTCATCCAGGTACCTTCTGGATGAGCCTAGAAGGGCGACCTGTGATGAGGCTTTGCCACCTGCTGGACACATCCAGTACCACAGCCTGCCTCCTCAGTTCACTGATTTTGCAAATATTCATTGAGTAACCCCTACGCACTGACAACAGGCTCAGTGCCGGGGGAATGCAGCACTGAACCCACTAAGACCACATATGAGGTGAGGCAGGTGGGGCTGGAGGTTCACAGAATACAGGTAAATGCATGAGTGAATATGTCATAGGCTCAGGGGTGATACGTGTGTGGAGGGATAGAAAGGAGAATACGGGACCTACAGAGACAAGAGCTGCACCTGTAGCCAGGGATGTCTGGGAAGATCTATCTGAGGATTTGACATCTGAGCGGGGGCATGAACAAAGGGAGGGAGGGGGCCATGTACACGCATGGGCAAAGGAAAGCAGGTGCAAATGTTCCCTGGGGTATTTCCAAACGCTTTCCTCTTCACTTTCCTGCTGGGGCCAGACAGCTGCTGCAGCCGCATTTGACAGTTGAGGAAACTGAAGCCCAGGAAGGTGGTAGCCGAGGTTACTCATCCCTCATCCCCTCCCCTTCCTTGTCTTGAGCTAACCCTGCTTCCCACTGCAAACAGGCTTCCCTATGTCTTGTGGAAACTGGGGACAACCCTGTCACTGAATCACCCTCATGGACACACCCCACAGCTGAGGAGCCAACGCTGAGTTAGCAGATGCCCCATGGGTGGTGCTTCTGGGAGAGCAATTGTTTTCCACATTAAAAAAAAAAAAAAGAAAAAAGACAGAGCTGGCACATGCATTTTGCCTCTGTCCTTCCGTCTTTCCCCTCTCTGGAATACGGCTGCAATATGTGAATGAGCAGAAGCCACATTGCAACCGTGAGGACAAATGCCACCAAGAACAGGGGCACCGGCACCCACAGCCCTGAATTGCCCATCTCGAGATTTCTTGTTGTTTGAGGGGGAAAATGCTTTCAGTTCTTTGGAGTGTATATTTGGATGTGGAGTTGCTAGGTCGTACGGGAATTCTTTGTTTAGCTTTGTGAAGAGCCCATTGGTGAGGTCTTTGCCTGTTCTTGAATTTCACAGACGTCTAAGCTTACGGTACATCCTCTTTTTGTTCTGGTTTCACTCGCTTAGCAACGTTGGTGAGATTCATCCCTGTTGGCAGCCCAGCTCTGTATATGGTCCTTGTCTGTCCTTGTCGTGTAGTCTTCTGTTGTACAAACAGAACAACATCTTGGGTGGATGCGGCCGAAGTTTTGTGAAGTGTAAATTGTTCCATTAGCACAAAATACTGCCTAATTTTAGACCTTCTGATGGGCATATAGGGCATATTCTGTTGTGGTTTTAATTTGCATTTGTCTAATGACAATTGACATTGAATACCATTTCATAAGGTTGTGACTATTTGGATTGACTCTTTATCGAAGTGTCTTTTGCCCATTAAACCAAAAAATGGTTGTCTTTTTCTTATTGGTGTGTCTGTCCTTTTTCTAATTGTCAAGGCTATGGGTCCTTTGCTGGTCAATATTTCAAATATCTTCTCCCCCTCTGTGGTTTGCCTATGCTCTCTCTTAATGGTATATTTTGATGTACATAAGTTCTTAACTTTTACAAAGTCCGGTCTTTCTGCTGATGTTTAATGTTCCTTACTTCCCATTTATAATATCTTTGCCAAGTGCCAAGGTCTTGAAGACATTCCCCTACAGTTTTTTTCTAAAAGCTTTAGTGTTCTGCCTTTCACACTTAGATTGATGATCCATTTAACGTTTGTGTATGGTGTGGGGCAGGGATCAAGGTTCAGTATTTTCCATATACAGGTCCCTTTGCTGGAGAGGTAATCCTTCTCCAATGTGCAGGGATGCCTTTGGTGTGAATCAAGCAACCGTTCACATGTGGGTCTGTTTCTTTGGTTCCATCAGTCAACTTGCCTGTTCATCCTTGGGCCAAAACCACACTTCCTTAATTACTGCGGCTTTCCAAAAGTCTCGATATCTAATAGTGTAAGTCCTCCAAATGTATCGTTCTTCTTCTAGATTGCCTTGGCTATTCTAGGTTCTTTGTATTTTAATATAAATATTAGAATCATTTAGTCGGTTTCTACCAAAAAAAAAAAAAAGATCTGTTGGGATTTTAATTGGGATTGCGTTGACCCTGTAGATCCATTTGGGGAAGATCTGACATCTTGTGAACCTTCCAACTCCATGGGTATAACATATCCCTTCATTCACTCACGTTTTCTTTTGTTTCCCTCAACAATATTTTGAGTTTCAGTGTCAAGCAGCTGTACGTCTTTTGTCCAGCTTATTCCGAGGTGTTTGATACTATTTTAAAGGGTATCTTAAACATGTAAATATTTCCTTTTCCAAGTGCTTACTGTTAGTATATAGAAATGGATAAGAGATTCGGACATTTCACCAAAGATGCACAGATGGCAAATGAGCACATGGAAAGATGCTCAGCACCATGTGTCATGAGGGAAAAGCAAAGTAAACCCACAGCGAGATGCCGTGTCACACCTGAGAACGGCTAAAATCCATATACAAGTATTTACCCAAGAAAGATGAAGGTGTAGGTCATGTACACAAATGTCCACAGTGGTTTAATTCATAATCGCCCCAAGCTGGAACCAACCCCAGAGCAAACCAGAGGAATGAATAAACAGACGTGTATCCCCTACTACGGAATAGGGCTCACCAAGAAAAGGGGGTCCGCCTGGACGCCTCTCAAAATAATTGTCCTCGGCGCAAGAAACCAGACAAAACCTAATAAAGAAGACATCCTGTGTGGTTTCATTTCTATAGAACCTTAGAAAACTCAAGTGAATGTCCAGTGACAGAAGCAGATGAATGGTCGTGTGGGGAGGGGCGGGCGGGGGGTGGGAGAGGACCGGGGAGGCACGAGGCAGCTGAAGGGGTGCACACGTCACGTGACCGTGGCGAGGCTTCCAGGAGTGTACACAGACGTCAAGGCTTACCAAGTGGTATGCTTTAAGCACGTGTAATTAACTTTATGGAAATCTTACCTCAGTAAAGCTGTTACTATATATACACACACACTGTAACCCCTTCCAGACGTGGTGGTTGTTCTGAGATTCTTCAACAGAGGCCTGGGTGAGGGATCAGGAGCCCGGTTCTCAGCCCAGTCCGGACCCGGACAGTCTTGGGCGGGTCCTGCCCTGTATCCCCTGGCTGAAGGGAGGTGAGGACCGCCACGTGGGAGACATGGGTTGGACAGAACAAATGCTGGCCCTGTCACCAGGGCCCCGACCCCCACCCCCCACCCCAGTGGGCTGGGAGACATGATGGGGGCTGTGGCCAGTGGGGACATAAGCCACACCGTGGTAGCTGGGAGGAGCAGGGACAGACAGTATTCGCCCAGCCTCAGCAAAGAGTCCCCTGTTAGCGCCCAGCCTGGGTCCAGCATGGGGCCTGGGGTGATGGAGTTAGGCAATGAGTTTAAAAAGAGCTCCGCCCCCTACTGGCTGTGTGGCCTCAAGAAACTGGCTTCCCCTCTCTGGGCCTCAGTTTCCTCCCCTGAAAAATGGGGCTGGTGGCCATGCCCACCTCGTGGGGTAAAGCAATGGGCACACTGGGAGCACACAGTGAAAGGGGGCGGGTTGAACATGAGCTGCTACTGCTGTTACTTGTTATTTCTTAGAGAGAGGGCGGCAGGCGGAGGGATTTAGACTCATCAACTCAGAATTCACATCCCAGTGGCTCCTGATTGCAGTCTAAGAACCTCAGAATCCAGCCCACCCACGCCCACTTGACAGATGGGGAGACTGAGGCCCCACGAGGGCACAGACTCCCTTGAGACCGGGCCAGGGACCCATCCCCCTGGCCAGGGATCCTCTGGCCACCTCCTTCTTGAAACTGGGTGCCAGTTACCCTGCAAGGCAGGGTAAGGAGGTGGTGGTGGGGTGGGGGACCCGGCGTGGGTAGCCACAGACAGGCTGAGGAGGGAGGGCTGGGCAGGCACCAGGTTCAGGCCGATGGCCAGGCCCTGTCCAGAGCCTGCACGTGCTCCTTGGCCAGCAGCCGCAAGGACGCCTCCTCCAGGGTGAAACCGTCCGTGAAGGCTGGACCAAAGGCGTGGGGCCCGAAGGACCCCTGCAGCCCCGGACCCGGGCCCAGGAGGCGCGGGAGTCCCGGCACGGCTTGGGGCCCAGGGCCCAGCCAGGGCTCCAGGGGCAGTGGCATGGCGGGAGGGCGGGCAAAGGGCAGTGCTGGGGCCTCGGGGAGCCTCGGGGCTGCCACGGCCCCGGAGCCTGACTCCAGACGCTCCTGGCGGCGCCACTTAGCCCGGCGGTTCTGGAACCACACCTGGAAGCAGCAAGAGAGGTGCTCCTGGGTCAGGGCTGGTGGGGTGAGGCGAGGCCACTCTTTCCTCCTCTGGGTCACGCAGCCTCTCGGGGTTCTGCCTGCTGTCTAACCTGACCCCCACCTGTTGCAGTGCCAACATATTGTGTTACCTGCCCCAAGGAGACGGCTGTTTTGAGAGCAGGATCTCTGCCTCTTGGCCCCCATCAAATCAGCCCCAAAGTCTTCTGAATCCAGGCTCTCCTTGCCTTTCCCTTTGCCCAGGCCCCCTCAGGCTCCCTGGCCTCCCTCCTGGTCTCTCTTGGCCCTTGGCATGAAGTTCCAGCCACTGAGCTCGGCATTTGAGGCCCTTCCCAAGCTCCTTCTCTGCCTCTGCTTCCGCCTGCCTCAACACCCAGCTCTGTAGAAATGCCTCCTATTTCACCCCTCCACGCCTTCGCACACATTGCTCTGGAGGGCTAGAAAAATGTCCTTTCTCCTTTCTAGTTGGCAAATTCCTATTCAAACATCAAGGCCCCAGTCCCATGTCCCCTCCTCCGGGAAGCCTTCCCATGCACTGGGAGGGTTCATACCTGGCACCGGCTCCCTCCTCGGGTTGTCAGGGGGTCCCCTCACCTGCACGCGCACCTCGGGCAGGTGCACCTTGGCGGCCAGCTCCTCGCGGCTGTAAACGTCCGGGTAGTGGGAGGTCTCGAACGCCCGCTCCAGCTGGTGCAACTGGTACGTGGTGAAGGTCGTGCGGTTCCTCCGGTGCTTCTTCTTGGGGGCCTCCTCGCCAGGCCCTGGCCGCCCACCCTCAGCCGCTGGCCCTTCGCCCGGGCTCAGTAACATGGCTCCTCCTCACCCCCACCTGGCGGGACGGCGGCAGGACAGATGGCGGTGAGACACGGGAGGGACTGAGGCTGGGGAGGGCGGGGGAGCCCCCGGCCCCTGCTGGGTCTGGGGTAAGATATGGAGGGGCTTCTCCCTCCACTGGGTCCTGCATTCCTTCTGCCTCCCCAGCCTCTCTGCTCGTGTCGGATCATCTGACCCTGTCTCCACTTCTTTCTCTCTGATCATTTTTCTCTGTGTCTCTGTCTCCCCGCCTCTCTTTCTCTTTCCCTCTGGAGCTCTCCCTGACTGCCTCTGTCTCCCTTTCTCTCTCTGTCTCTGTGTCTAGGACCCCCAGGAAGGCAGGAACTGGGACACTGCCCTAAGAACACTTCCTTACCCCCCAGTCTTCTGCCCTGGGGGGCTCTCTGTGCCCCCAACTCCCACCCAGGCCCACCTGTGCCCACCTGACCAGTGCTCACCGCTCCCAGCAGGTCCTCTGACAGCCCCTGCCGGCCCAGCTCCGTCTGCTGCTGGCCTGGCCCAGCCAGACTCGAGGGGGTTGGGGTCGGGTGGGAAGGAGGATTAGTGAGGTGATTAATTGAGGGGGCCCCTCCCGCCCAGGTGCTGGTTGCTCTGAGCCACAGAGGGAGGGCCGGGCTCCAGGGGTTGGAGGGACACCATTAGCCTGGGTCTGCCACCCTTCGCTGTAGGATATAAACAAGAGCCTCCCCCTCTCTGGGCCTCAGTTTCCCTAGCTGTAAAACGGCGATAACAGGACTTACCCCATGGGGCTCTCACAGGGACTCAATGAGCTGATGAAAGGAAAGAGCATCGTACAGTGACTGGCATACAGCAAGTGCTTAATGAATGTCCACTGTTATGGCTCTTTTTTTTTTATCATCTGGTGTGAGAAAAAGAACCTCTCAGATTCACAGATGTCAACGGGCGTTAGGGAAGCTGAGGTCCCCAGAGGTGAAGGCAATTCCAGTTGGCCCCCTGGGCACTGTGCAGGGCAAAGGAGTACGGGGCATTTTAGCTGGGTTTTGAGGTATGAATAGAAGTTCACTTTTCAGTCACTCAGTAAACACTCATTGAGCTTACTGTATACCAGGTACTGTTCACAGCAGTGAACAAAACAGACACAAATCTTGGAACTGGCATCCTAGTGGAGGAGACAGACAGACAGATAATCTTTAACTATATAAGTAAAATATAGCATGTCAGGTGGTCAGAAGCCTGGTGAGAAAACTCAGGCAGGGGAGGGAAGGTTGCTGTTTCAATGAAGGTGATCAGAGTGGGAGATGGAGTACTGGACAAGACTGGGTGTGAAGGGGTGGGTACTGGGGAGCCATGGGAGGTTGTGGAGCATGGGAGGGGCAGAGATGGCATTTTGGATGAGTAGCTATTGTGTGCAAGATGGGAGGCCAGGAGGATGCTAGAGGCCTGGTCAGAGCAAGGTCGGGGGAGAGGCAGGAGAGAGATCTGGAGGGAGAAAGTCTGAGGAGGAGGGAAGAGGACCGGTATACCCAGGCCCTGTTTTTGGGACAGGTGGATGATGGGACTGTCCCTCAGGCGGTGGCCTGAGAGCCGGAGCAGGATCTTGGGAAGCCCCTGAGACTGGTTTGCCAACCCCCCTCCCCAGTCCAAGGAGCCTGGGGGCTCAGGCGGGGGGAGGGGGTGCCCTGAAAACAGAGAGGAGGGGCACCGGGGTTGAGAGGGGGCAGGATGAGGCCCAGGAGGAGGACAGAGGGAGTTTGTCCCAGCAGCGGAGGAAGACGGGAGACCCAGGCCCGTGCATGGACTAGGGAGTGAGTGCAGAGGAAGCAGAGATAAGTCCTTATCTCATCTCTGCTGGCTTTGTAGAGATAAGGGAATGTAGGGAATGTTGGCTTTGTAGGGGAAAGGCACACACGGAGAAAGAGATGGAGACAGGCACTCACACACGGCATGAGTGCACACGCTCAGACACACTCACATGCAAAGGGGTGCAGGCCCTGGAGAAGTCGGGGGCAGGGGCGAGCGGCCTTGGACGAGGAGGGACGGCCCGGTGGGCAGGGGGCTTAATACCCAAGGGGTCGGCCAGGCAGGGAGGGCCGGCGAGTGCTTCCAGAGGTTCCTGGGGCCTCTCCAGGCCTCAGCTGCCCCGCCTGTACGGTGGGCTGGGGCCCTGTGGAGTGGGGGCAGGTAATTCCCCTAACCGCTTCATCACTTGGAAACGCTAAAGAGCTGCTCTGTTCGCAGGCCCCAATTAGCTAATTGGCCCCGGGTGGGTTAAGAGGCGCAGGAGGGATTTGGGTGTTAGGCGCAGGGGGCTTTGGCGATTTAGCAGGATGCGGCTGAAGGTCCAGACGCTGTGTCAGCTTAGAGCGCCGGATTAGGGGCAGGCCAGGGCGGTGCGGGGCCACGGTGACAGGCAGCCCCTTCCATCTGGATTAGGCGGGGGCCAGGCCACTCTCAGCCCCTCTGGCCTCCCACCCTTCATTTCTCCCCCAGGAAGAATTGCTAAACCCCTTCGGGTGCTGGTGGGGAAACTGAGGCCAGAGGGTGGGCGGGGCTCAGGGGGGGAACTGCAGGAGGTCAGTGTGACCTTGAGACATTTCTCAGGCTCTGCTCAGGCAGGGGTGGGGCAGTCAAGGTGGCAGGCCGTGCTGTGGCCTGGTGTCCCCTCACCGGCTCAGGGGGTCCTGGGGAGGGGCCCACACCGAGCTGGCCAGAGACCCCCTCTCCAGGCAGCCTAGGGTCTGGCTGTCTGGGAGCGTCATCACAGAGAGGATGGCTGACAGCCACAGTAATAGCTGAGCACTAGCTGTGTGCTCTCAGTCCTTCACTGGTGTGAGCCCTCAGGGTCCTCACGTCTCCCCCGGAAAAGACGCCTGATCATAGAGGAGGCTTTGGGGGCCCATGGAGGGGGGCTGCCCCTCTAGTTTGCCCAGGACACCCCGAGTTTAGCACTAACATCCCCCATCCCAGACATGCCCTCAGTTTGACGCAGTGGCTCACGGCAAGCCCGGGCCACACAGCTACGGGTCGAGTCAGGATTCGAACCTGGGGGTGCAAGCCCGGAGCCCCAGCCCCCGCTCGAGAGTGGACGGGAGGGGCAGGGCCTTGGGACAGGCCATGTGGCTGGCTTTTTTCAGCGAGTGTTCCCTGGAGTCACCGGGTGAGGCTGTTGGGTCGTGACAGGTGGAGGACGTAGCCACACCGGAGCGCCCCAGGAGGGGACGAGGGGCAAGGCTGGGGAGAAGAGGATGCCAGGACAGGGGACTCGGATGTCCGCAGACGCTGGCACTCTCCCACTGTCCTTTGCACCTGGGACCCTGAGGGCTACGGTGGGGTCCTTGCCACCAAAGGAAGTGGCGGACCCGTGGGTGATGGCAAGTGGCTCCACGGGTGGCTATGATCCCTGGCCTGGGGGTCTCCTGGCCCCATCCCAGGGGAAATATATGCCCCTCTGGGCTGCAAGGTCCTAGTGGGGTGAACCCCTCAGTGGGCAGACAACTGGGCAGGCAGATCACCCCCGGTGAGTGACGGGGCCCCCAGAGTGGTAGCAGAGAGAGACTCAGACACCCAGTCCTTGGAACCAGTCTTTATCCAGGCGCTAGTCCTTCACTTCCCTGGGGCCGTGGTGCCCACGGGCTGCCCAGAGACCACCCCGACGCAGCCTGCCCCTGTGATGTGAGCCGGGCGGGCAGCTCGCTGGCCCTGCCCCTCCTCAGGCCTGGCCCGAGTCCCCACCCTGTGCCCACCACTGTCTCAGTCCTCTGGGGCCCGAGGCCCCGCAGGCAGGGTCAGGGCTCCTGGCTGTGGGGCAAGGTGGGACCGTCTGCATCCTGCCCCCCGTTGGGGGCCGAGGCGCCCGCGCTGCGCAGCTCCCGGGCCAGCTTCTCAGCCAGTTTGCGGAAGGGCGGCCGGCGAGCGGGCTCAGCCTCCCAGCAGCTGCCCATGAGGGCGTGGATGGGACCCGGGCAGCCCTCGGGGGGCTCCATGCGGTACCCCTTCTCCACGGCCTCTGACACCTCCTTCAGCGACTACGGGCAGAGGGCACGCCGGTGCAGGCTGGGGGTCAGGATCACGACCCCTAGACCTGCGGGGGACCCAGCGCCGCCCCCCCCGCCCCTGCTCACCATCTTGGGGTACGGAGCCCGGCCGTATGAGAAGACCTCCCACAGCAGCACCCCGAAACTCCAGACGTCCGACTTGCTGGAGAACTTCTGTGGGGCCGGAGATCAGGGGGAGAGGGACCCCTCAGGGCTTCTGCCCCAGCCCCTGCTTCCTCCAGGAAGCCCCCTTGGGTTGACCTTTAGTCCCAGGTCTCCTCCCAATAGGCTCCTGCCTGTGAATCCGCCCCACCCCCCAACCCAGACTCAGTGCAAGAACGAGGTTATTCTTGCTCTCACTTGCTGAGCCCAAGACTGTTCCAGAAATGAGGAGACCAAGGCCCAGACTGGGGCTAAAAGGAACAATTATGGGCCAAGGGCTTACCAGGGAGGTGGAGCCATTCCCTTGGAGGTTCAGAGAGGCAAGAGACAGGTCCAGGGTCACACAGTGGAGCTAGGGTTCCAAGGGCCCTGGGGGGTAAGGGGGGCTCACCCCGTGTCTGAGAGCCTCGGGTGCCGTCCACTTGACTGGAAGCCGGCTGGAGTCCAGCCCCTTCCGCTCGGCTTTGGCCAGGCCAAAGTCGCTGACCTTGGCCACCAGGTCCTCGGACACAAGGATGTTCCGGGCGGCCAGGTCTCGGTGCACCAGCTTCTTGCTCTCCAGGTATTCCATGCCCTCGGCCACGTGCCTGGAGTGGAGGGGTGGTGGGCACAGGGCTCGGGTGCCTGGACCACAGACTTCCAAGGCCAGGCTCCTCCCTGCTCCGTGCCTCGGTCTCCCTGCCCCCGGGAGCCCCACTCACAGGGAAAACTGCAGGAGCTGGGGGGTGTTCACAAGGGCCCGGCCCCGCGTCCGTAGAAAATTCACCAGGTTCCCCTGTGTGGGAGACACGGGTGGGGTGAGGGCTGCTGGAGGCTGCTCGGCCACCGCACCCCGCCCGACCCTCGGGCCCTGCCCCCACCTTGCTCACGTGCTCCATGACGATGTAGAGGCCCTGGTGCAGGATGACACCCAGCAGACGTACCAGGTTCTTATGCTGCATCTTCCTGGGGGCAGGCGGGCGTGGGGTGAAGGTGACTTGGACTCCCGCCCCAGGGTGCCCTCCCCTCACCAGGACTCACGTCATGACCGCCGTCTCGTCCAGGAAGGCCTGGGCTGTCACGTCGCACTTGATGTTCTTCACGGCCACCTTCTGTCCCAGGTACTCGCCCTGCAGGACGGCTGGGGGCCGGTGGGGGAGGAGATCAGGACCCCACAGAGACTGGACAGACACAGGGTCATACCCACTCACACTGACCCCCAAGGACGCCGATGCAGCGGTGGGTCCCCAGGCCTGGAAACCCCTCCCCTACAAGCTCCAGATCCCTGAGCAAAGAGAATCACCTAAACCAGTCTGCAAACTCCAGCCCTTGGGCCCAATCCAGTCCCATCGTGGGTTTTTGCAAGGCCCGCAAGCTCAGAATGGGTTTTTACATTTTTAAATGGTTGAAAAAAGATCAAGAGAAGAATATTTTTTGACATGAAAATTACACAGAATTCAATTTGTGTCCATAAATAAAGTTTTATTGGCACACGGCCATGCCTGTTCATCTCCCTGCGGCCTGTGGCTGCTTTCCTGTTACAAGGACAGAGCTCAGCAGATGTGACAGATGGAAAATACACACTCCAGCCCTTCCCAGAGAAGGTCTGTGAGCCCTGATCTAGGCCCCGGGGCCTTCCAGGATAATAACTTCAGGCAACGGCAACAAAACAGAGGGACCAGGGACTTCCCTGGCAATCCGGTGGTTAAGAATCAGCGCTTCCACTGCAGGGGGCAGGGGTTCCATCCCGGTTGGGGACTAAGATCCCGCATGCCGTGCAGTGTGGCCCGGAAAAAAAAACAACAAAACAAAAGAGGGACCAGAGGGACCAGCGTGCGCAAGAGCCTGGGGTTGTGAAGGAGTCACACCCGCTGGGTGCCTGCCTGAACTACATTTCTCCTGGCCCCAGCTGTCGTGAACCTCCTTTCACAGAGAGGACCCCTTGGGTCCTCAGCCGCACAGCAAGTAGGTATCAAATGTGGATGTGAATTCATCTCTGGGACCCCCCCCACCCTCCTTCAGCCCCTGCCAGGCCCCCCGCTCACCTCCAAACTCTCCTTCTCCGATCTGCGCTCCCAACGTCAAATGCTGCAGGTTCAGTAACCAGCCGGCTGTCGGGGGGAGACCCGGTCAGAGGGCTGCCAGGTGCCAGCCCCTCCCACGGCAGCTCCACCTGGCGGGAGACCAGGCCGTGTCTCCCACGGCACACGTCCCCAGCAGTGGCCCAAGGGCGTGTCTGAGGCTCCGTACTCCTGGTACCAGTTATCGGGCGGCCAAAAGCAACAGAGCCCTTCTCTGTTCCATCTGGAGACTGTGTCCTTCCAAGGACCCTGTGGGCTCTTCCTTTACAATCCTTTATCCCCGACCACCCAGGGACACCCACACAGGCCAAAAAATACAACAGAGACTGGTAAAGCTTCCAGAACCTTCTGGTAAAGGTTCTGGAAACTTCCAGAATCTTCCAGCGCTCTAAGTCATCATCTGTGTTCCAGCTTCCCTGATCTTTCTCTCAAGCACCCCTGTGTTCTTCCCCCCCGCCCCCAGCAGGTTCTGTAGCTCTCCTCCTCTTCCTCCCCAAAGCCCCTCTCCAAATCACGAGCCCTTGAGTACAATCAGGCACGGTGACACCAGCCTCCACCCAGGTGCCATCCCCAAGAAGCTTCCAAGGAGACAGCCACGATCACCAGGTTCAAAAGGGGTGGCCACAGTAGGGCACATTGGCTCTGAACATGGAGGATTTCACTACTCAAGGGCTGGAAAAGCATTTCAGGTGAGGGGAATAGAAGGCACAACAGTACAGAGGCATGAGAGGAAACGAGGAGTCACACAACCCCAGGGGCTTGTGGAATAGAGGAAGGGCCTTGTAGATGAAGCAGGAAAGATAGCTCAGCCACAGGGGAAGGTTCTGGAAGGCAGTGGAGCTGCCCGAACTCCCTCCTTTAGGCAGGGGAGTGATACGGGTGATTTTCACGGTAGACAGCTGCCTCTGAGGCCACAGGGTTTGGGAGGAAGGGGGACTCCCCCCTCAGGAAAGAGGTGGTCCAACTGGACGGTCTGAGGCTGGGCTAGAGCAGGGGCAGCCAGGCAGGGAGGGGCCGGATTTTTTTTTTTTTTTGGCAGCGCCGGGCGTCTTGCGGGATCTTAGTTCCCGGACCAGGGAGTGAACCCTTGCCCCCTGCAGTGGAAGCGCAGAGTCCTAACCACTGGAAGTCCTGGGGAGGGGCCAGGTTTAACAGGTGTTAGAACTTGGCCATGGAAAGGATGTGGGAGGGTGGGGGGCGTAGAGGATCTGCCCAGGGTTTCTGGCTCAGGGATGATGGGAGCAGGGGCAGGGGTCAGGGTGGGGGGAAGCAGCAGGTGTGAGAACCAGATCAATATTGTGCCCCGCCCGGCCCAAGGGCAGCCCAGGTCTTCTGCCTGCAGAGCCAGGCACAGCGACCTGCTCAGGTGATGTGGCCTTGGCCGTGTGCCCAGGCCCCAGGGCCCTGCCTTCCCAGGCCAGGCTAACACTGAGAGGAAGGGCGGGGCCCCCTACCCTTGGCCAGCTCCTCCTCCGCTGACTTGGTGCCCTGCTTTCTCTTGGGTTTCACCAGCTTCGTGCAGATGGCCCCCTTGTCCTTGCTGTAATGCTGCAGGGTGGGGCAGGGCAGAGGCAGCCATGAGCCCACCCCGTGGGTGAGGGAACCCCTGCATCCCATCCCCTTCCTAGGGAGGGATCTCTGGATGGGGTGGGTGGGAGCTGGGGAGGAGGAGAGGGGGTTCGTTCCCACAGGACTCTTTAGGCTGGTTTCCATGGGAACAGGAAAGGATGCAGACTAGCAGGAAACAGGAGGATGGGGAGTGTCTTGGCATTGGTGTCAAATTGGAGGTTCCTAGGTGTCCCCAGAGGAGTCACCCCAGTCTCTGGAGGTGGGACCTGGAGGACTCAGACCAACTGTAGGGTTTGGTGGCCCATGGAGACCAGCCCCTCCTTCTCCCCATTGGGGAGCAGACACCTCTGGGGTCCCATGTCCAGCCAGCCGTTGGGGTAGGGCGGAGCCTGGCATCCCTCCATCTCCGCAATGGGGGGGCATAGGCTCTGGGGTCCCGGGCCTGTGGCGGCCACACCTCCACCATATCCATGAGGTTGCAGAAGCAGACCGCCTCATCGATGGTGAGGTGGCCGTCGCGGTGCAGCACACGGTAGTGGATGACGTCACGGCCAAAGCTCACGCACAGCACGTAGTCGCCCGGGTGCCGCGCGGACTCTCGCACCAGGAACAGCCCGTCCTCGGGCGGCTGCAGCTGCTGCACAGCCTCCTGGCCTGAGATCTTCCCGTGGAACCACCTGCGGCCGGCGGGAAGGCGGGCTGGGCATGGCTGGCCGGGCCCCGCTGACTCCGCCCTGGTCCCGGTCTCTTCCCCACGACTCACGGCATGAGGCTGAGCTTGGGGTCCGCCGAGAGGGCCTCGCGCTCCCGCAGTGCGCCCGCCGCCAGCAACCCCTCCTGCCCGCTGGCGTGGTGCTTGGCGCGGTACCAGCTCTTGTTCTGCGGGAAGGGAGCCAGGTGGGGTCGGTGGGGTGGTTTCCTGGCGGAGTCCCCTCTCCCCAAGCACACCCCCCCACCCCACTCACCTCGCAGGCCTCCAGGATGGTGACCACGTCACCCTTGCGGAAGGCCAGCTCCCCGGGCTTGGGGCGCGTGTGCTCACACTTGGTGATGCATTGGGTGCCTGGGGCCCAGCGCCTCTAGCGGGGGGGGGGGGGGGGGGCGGTGCCGAGAGGGGGAAAGGGGTCATGAGAGAGATGCGGGGGTGAGGGGAGAGAGAGGTCCAGAGGAGAGAGAAAGACTGGATTGAGGCAGAGACCACAAACAGCACACAGCGAGAGAGGAGAGGAGAGAGGGCGAGGGAGCAGCGAGCAGAGGACATATCAGAGTGACAGAGCCGGGGCCCAGGGCAGGAGGGCAGGAGGAAAGGGTGAAAGAAGAGCAACACCAAGTGATAGAGGAAGATTGGCAGACACCGCCAAGGGGCCACGGGTCAGAGAGTAAACCTCCCACTCCCCATGGAGCAGAGCTCCTGTGGACTGAGCAGAGGAAGGGCCAGGGCACAGGCACCCAAGTGGGGGATACTCACCGTTGGCATCCTGGCTGAGATGGGTGAGGGGTGCCAGGCGTGGAGGAAGCGAGGGCTCCCCTGGGGAGGGGGCAGAGACCAGCTGGAGAGCCCAGATTCAAGCGAGGCTGGGGCCCCAGGGGCCATGACTACCACTTCCAGCCCAGGCCAGGTGGAGGTGACAGCCAGCCGGCCTCCCCAGGCTTGTAGGGGCTCCCCAAGCCCCTCTGGGGAGGTGGTCTTTCCCTGGGAGAGTTCCTTAGCATGGAGCCTGGCCCTGCCATCATCCCCAAAGGGAAACTGAGGCACAAGGCAGGCACAGAGCAAGTGGCCAGGGGCTGACTCAGGCCCCAGCAGCCCACACAGTGCGTGGGGAGCTTGGAGCCACCTAATGGAGCCTGGTTCTTCCTCTTTTCTGGTAAGTAGGCAGGGACAGGACAAGGAAATACAGGACGATTCAAGGTCATTCCTAAGAATCTCTGACCCTGGAGGGGGTGGGGGCCAGAGCAGTGCAGCCCTGCTGGGCTCCTGTGGCCGCCAGCTGAGCCTCTCTCCTCTCCCACCCCACGCCGACCCAGGACGGACACACAAAGTCCCTCACTGCTGCTGGGGCCCGGGCATTTCCTCCCCCTGCTTCCCCCATGGACCCCACCAGGTGGCTGGGCAGTGGGACAGGTTGGGAGGGGTGAGTCTCTGCTCCTCGAATATATGCCCCCAGAAATCCCCAGCCCTACGTGTACTCACACGCACACTGATCCACGTACACACGAGAACACACAGAAACACACAGGTGGACACAGGTACCCACAGGCACGCGGGTACGCAAGCAAAAGCAGGTTCTCCTAGAGACAGTTGTGCACACACGTCTACACGTGTGAACACACGCACAGACTCTCGGACATTCGGAAACGTGTGTACCGGCCCCCCCCCCCACCACCACACACAAACCCACACTTGAACACCTGGGCGCCAGACGCTGGGCCACTCGGGCACGCAGAGCTACACGCAGGGCCGCGCACACGCAGCTCGGAGACACGCGCACATCCCTCCACGTGGACCCGCGGATACACACACCCAGGGGCTTGCAGACGCGCACACCCGCACCCACAAAAATACCACCCCACCCCACCCCGCTCCTGGTCGCATCTAACCACCCCCGCCCCAGCCGCGTACCGGCCGCGCGCCCCGGACGCGCACGCTCGCGCTCGCACACCGGCCCCTCCCGCGCTCGCCCGGCATAACCCCACCTGCGAGTCCTTGGGGTCCCCCCACTGTCCCACCGTCTCTCCCCACCATCCCCACCGGCGCGCTCACCTGTTCAGGGGTCGCCCCTGGGCCGCACCCCGCGCCCGCCCCCAGGAGGGCCCCCGCGCCCCGGCTGCGCACCCCGAGGCGGGCCCGGCTGCACAACTTGGAGCAAGTTGCTCCGCTTCCTCATTTTGGGGGGGAAGGCTGGGATTGAGGAGCGGGGGAGCGGGAGGCGCGGCGGCCTGGGAGGCCCCCGCGGGTCCTAGCGCCGGCCTTACTGCGGTCTGCTTAGCGCGCCGCCGCCGCCGCCGCCGCCGCCGCCGCCGGCGGCCCCTCCCCGCCCCGCCTCCGAGGCCCCAGGCGCCTCCCGAACGGCCCGGGCGGGGGCCGCCGGCGTTCTCGGGCTGCACGCCGCTCCCCGGCCTGGCGCTGCGGGGCGCGCACCCCTGCCCATTCCGGGAACCCACACCTTGGAGCGTGGAGCTAGTGCCGCGCGGTCACAGGGAGGGGAAGGAGAGTGAGCTTCCCGTCCGGGGAGGTAAGCAAGCCACAGAGCCCAGACAACACTGTGGACCCTTCTGACTGGGATTCCAACGCCCTCAGTCAACTCCTCTAACAACAAGGATCTCACTTCAGTACCTGGCCCCTGGAGAGGGCTGCTGGTGCCTGGAGCAAAGAAAGCCCTCAAAATGTCAACCACTATGAGTATCCTTATCATCATCAACGACATTAAGGGAAAATTGGGGCCACAGGAAAAAAATCATCTGGAACTGGAGGTCTCCTGGCAGAGCAGCCATCCTTGGACGGTAAGAGTGGGGCCTCCACAGCGCCAACCCAGCTGTGCCAGAGGCAGGTGCTGCCCCCTCCCAGCCTCAGTTTCCTCCTCTGTAGGGCCAGGCAGCACCAGCTTCCCGCTCAGAGGACAACTTGATGAGCATTTGATGGCCTGGGGGCCTGGCTCCCAGCTGTCGCTCTGCGATCTCCCTTACAACTCTTTCTATGAGTGGAGGACTCCGCTTGGACAAGGATGAAGCTGATCTCAGCAGGGTGATGAAGCAAGATGCCCAGAATTTAATTTTCTGGTACCCCAGAAGGCTGTCTATGCCTCTAAGATGTCATGTGACTTCTGGCAATAGAGGCCCAGTTACAAGAATTACAGATATTCAATATCATGCAATATTATGCAACAAAGACTAGGAAACTATGTGTATTAAAATGCTAAAATCTCTGGTTGTCAAAAACAACCACCACTTACCTGGAATGTGATACAATACAAACTGCACAATCCCATTCACGTTACACAGGAGACAGTAAGTCCAAGGGGAACATTCCAGAAGGGGACCCTCCAACCGGCAAAGGGTTATTCCCAGTGAAGGAAGCAGGTAGGAGGCGAGCAAGGGCGAGGACGTCTTTCTCTGTGGTGGTGTAATTTACTAATGCTGGCAGCGTTTGCAGGGAGCTTTCCTGCTCGTCAGGCTCCCTGTGCTCCATGGATCTGGCTGTGGGATCATCCCAGGGTGTGCCCCAGCCCCCCCTTCCCAGCCACGGGCGCTGCTTTGGACCAAGGGGCTGGGGACCCTGCAGCCAGCATTCAGCAGGGTCACTGGGGGCCAACCATATATGGCAAACCATCATCACTTGCCCAAAATAGAAATGCAGCGTCAAAGTAGCCACAGCGGAAACCCAGCAGCACCATTAGAGTCACACCAGCCACTTCAGCGGCCCCAGGCCCACGATGGAAGTCTGCCTGCTCTGCTCAGCAAGGCCATGAGCCTGTGCTTAAGACACCCCAACACCCCATGGAGACTTCCTCCTTGATGCAGCCAGAGAGATGGGAGGAGGTCGAAGGGGTCTGCTTTCTCCCTCTGCAAAACCATGATACTTGGTGTCTGAGAAAAATCGACATCCTCCCCAGGACCCCCAGGGGTCCTTGTCTCACACTCTGGGAGGCCCTTCCCTGGAATGAATAACCAGAGAAACCAGAGGTGTTGAGACTGGAGGACAGTCTTTTTTTTTTAAATTTAATTAATTTATTTTTGGCTGTGTTGGGTCTTCGTTGCTGCGCGCGGGCTTTCTTTAGTTGCGGCGAGCGGGGGCTACTCTTCATTGTGGTACGCGGGCTTCTCACTGCAGTGGCTTCTCTTGTTGCGGAGCACAGGCTCTAGGCGCGCTGGCTTCAGTAGTTGTGGCACGCGGGCTCAGTAGTAGTGGCTTGCGGGCTCTAGAGCGCAGGCTCAGTAGTTGTGGCGCATGGGCTTAGTTGCTCCGTGGCACGTGGGATCTTCCCGGACCAGGGCTCGAACCCGTGTCCCCTGCATTGGCAGGTGGATTCTTAACCACTGTGCCACCAGGGAAGCCCTGGACGACAGTCTTAAAAGGAGACAGCGTCAGGTGCCCAAAGCAACAAGGGCTGGCCTGGGTGAGGGAGGCCCCCATGGTGTGGGCATGGGGCATGGGGCATGGAGCTGTGCCTGACTCTAGGGGGATAGATTTGAGTCCATGGTTTATTTGGGTCATAAGGGGTGAGCTCCCCATCTCTGGAGGCAACCAAGAATCAGCCACTTTGAATCACAAAGATGCTATGGCTCTTCCAGTCCCTGGAGGTGGCAATACCAGTTTCTCCTGTCTCTTGCCTTCTACCAGCCTGAAGCCAGTTGGTAGCCACATCATGGATCGGTCTCCCAGACTTTCCCAGTGCCAGGCTCCTCACCCTCCACATTTCAGTCCTGTTGACTTGATTCCAGAAATTCTCTGACCCCACCCCGCCCCAGGCAAGCCATGTGGTGCAGGCTGGTGACACAGAAGCTCCCTCCCTGCTCTCCCGATTGCCTCCAGTTTTCCGCCTTGCTATCATACACCTTCCACTGCACCAACAAGGGATGAAAACGTGGTTGTGCCCCCCCACTCCACACTCTATACCCTTGCATAGCTCCCCACGGCCTGAGGACAGAGCCTCAAATGCTCAGTCTGACACTCAGGGCTCTTCGTGTTCAGCCTCCAGCTGACCCCCCGGGCCTCGTCTCCTGCTTCTACCAAGCATCCCCCAGTCTGGCAGCGCTGAACTGCAGGAGTTTGCCTGGCTGTCCCCTCTGCCTGGGATGTCCTACCCCCTTGTCCAGCGGGCATCCCTAGCTCTCGCCATCTTTATCAAGCCTTCTCCCATGCCCCCACCCTTCTCAGAGTAAGACCTCACACTTCTATGCTCTGAAAGGACACAACACTAGCCCTCTCATCTTGCTGTGTGACGGGCGTGGACCTGGCCTTGGTGACTAAGCCCATCAGCCTGCCTGAGAAGGAACCAGCCCAGGGGAAGCAGAGAGACTGAACCCCTCGGGGAGAATTCAAATGCTTGGATCCAGCCATGCCTGGAGTTCATGCTCTGCCTAGTGTTGGAAGCTGGTCTTTGCTTTTTGGTGGCTTCAGGAGGGGGTTTCTGCCACTTGCAACCAAAGGGATTCCTAATACTGAAAATGGGACCAGAAGTTGGGTGTTGAAATGAACGGAATCGGGGCTTCCCTGGCGGTCCAGTGGTTAAGACTCCGCGATTCCAATGCAGGAGGTGTGGGTTCGATTCCTGGTAGGGGAACTAAGATCCCACATGCCGAGTGGCCAAAAAAAAGAAAAGAAAAGAAATGAACGGACTCTATGATGTGGAACTGGTGAGTCAGATTAGGTTGCCCTAAACCTAGCTAGGAAGAGGAAACTCCTGGGTGTCCCCTTCCACAAGCTGATAAATCCGCCGTCCACCCACCGGGTCAGGTGGTGCTGGCAACAGAGGAGCCCTGATGGACCTACCCCATCCCCCTCCCAAAGGCCTTTCTTTTGCTCGTCCAAATCTCACTGTTCCTCACCTTTCTCATCTTTCTCCTGTTTTCACTGTTGCAGTTTGCCCAACCCTCCCTTCTCCAAACTCCTGGAGATTATTGGGGCCAATCCTCTCTCTTTGGAATTGGAGCAGCTGAGACAGAGAGGCGAGGCTGCTTGCCCTTGGTCACACAGCTGGCTGGGGCTGAGAGTCAGGCCCGCGGACTTCCCCACTGGGGTTCTAAACTTCTCAAGGGCGGGGCACATTTCTTATTCTCCTTTACTAATACAGAGGAAAATCGTAGTAGGCATGAACAAAGGGCATCATGTGACAGGCACTTTACGTAATGCATCAGTTGGAATTAGGATTGGTTACACGGGGTGGAAGACCCCCAGTGCTAGAGGTTTGAATTAGATAGGAATTAATCCTCTCTGAGGGAGGCAATCCAGGGCTGTGACAGGGACCCAGGCTCCTGCCGTCTTCTGGCTCTGCCTTTCTCAGCACTTGAATTTCCACCTCTTGATCCAAGATGACTGCTCAAGCTCCATCCATCCCATCTGCATTCCAGCCAACAGGAAGCAGGAAGTTTCAGAGAACAATGGTGCACCTCTTCCCTTTAAGGACTTTTTCTGCAAGATGCACATGACACCTTCCCTTCTTCCCACTGGGTAGAATTTAGCTACAAGGCCAAACCCAGGAGCAGGGGAAGCTGGGAAATATGGACTTTACACTAGGGGCCGAGGAAGAGGGGGAGGCGGGAGCATTGGCCTCCTCTTCCTCAAAGCTCCCAGGCTCACTCCCACCTCAGGGCCTTTGCATTCCTGTTCCTCCTGCCTGGGACACTTCCCCAGACTTACCCAACATTCCAGAAACCCCACAGAATATTTCAACCCGCTGACACTTCACACCCCCTTCCTTTGAAGCTCTGTAGAACTACCACGTTCAGACCGAACATATATTTTACTTTATCTTGTTTACTGGCTGCGTCTTCTCTAGAACGTCAGCTCCCTGAAGGCAGGGATTTTGGATGGTGTCATTCACTGCTGTGGCCTCAGTACCTGGCACACAGCAGGTGCTCAGAACATACTTTTAAAGCCAGTGAATGTTGGGGAGAGAAGAGGTAATGAGCAGTGCCTGTCACTTGTGAGGTGAGCGCTCTCATTGGACCCATTTTGCAGATGAGAAAGCTGAGGCTCAGAGGGTGCCATGCTCCGGGACATGGGAAGTGGTGGGCTGGGCTTTAAGCTCAGGCCCATCTGGCTCCAGGGCCCACATACCGGCTGCCCGGCAAGGTGTGGGGCACACGGTAGACCTCCCAAAGAGAATGCGCCAGTAACAGCTTTCTGGATGTGGAGGGGCAGGTGAGGCAGGGCAGCTGCTGCCAGGTGTGGGGACAGCTGAGCTGCGGGGACCCAGCGGATCCTCGGCTGGAGCACGCCGGATCAGACTCGGCTGGATCAGACTGCCCCAGTTAACACACCTTTAAATTTAGCTTTCTCTCCCTGCCAGGGGACGCAGGGTATTCAGCGCAGGAATACTCCCCTCTTTCGAGGAAAAATGCTTTGCAACCAGAGTGCGGTCTGCTGGGCCATTCTTGACTTGTCCAAGGAAGGGCCTCTTGGACGACCCGCTTTGGGTGCCAAGGGTGAGCTTCAGGCAGATCTGCCTTTGATGGGAGAGGGTGCCTGCTCTTCCCCCATGTCCCTTGGTCCCGTCTTCCTTGTACCAAAGGTGGAGCTGGGCACCTCACTTCCCAGGCATGCTCAAGGGTTCAATATATGTAACCTGGGTCTGTGTCACCTCCTGGCTTGGAACTTTCCCCTGGTGCCTGCTGTGCTCGCGAAACCCAGCTCCCCGCTGTGGCTTGGCAGGCCGCTGTCACCTCTCTGCTCCCAGGTCTCTCCTATTCCTCAAATGCTCCAGGCACCGTCCAGCCTCAGGGCCTTTGCACGTGCTGTTTTTGCCTCCTAGTGTGTGCTCCTCTCAGCTCTTCGCAAGGCAGGCTCCTTCTTATCATTTCCAACTCCTCCAAGAGACCGTGCCTGACCACTCAGAGAGGCCACCCACCATCAAAGCCCAAATCACTGCCGGTTACCCTGTCTTACTCGTTCCTGTTGATTGCCTTTGACTCGCCTTGCTCCCCTTGACAGAGTGTAGGCTCCGTGAGCGAGGGCAGGGACTGGCTCTGGCCTGGGCAAGCATTTATCTCTGGAGCCTGGCACGCGGTAGACCCTCCCAGAACAAATGAACGCAGAGTTGTGTGAGAGGGTAAAGTTAGAGGGACAGCAGGCGATCCACAAGGTACCGGAAGACTTGCCCCTGTGCCCCTGCTCCAGGATCCCACCTTGATCCTCCCCATCCTGTCCCCGACACCCTCATCCTCTAACGTAGGAGTCAGCAAACTCTCTGTCAAGGGCCACATGTCTTGACTACTCAGCTCTGCAGTTGTAGCTCGAAAGCCACCATAGAGAGAGAACACAAGGGAAAGAGAACAGGTATGGCTGCATTCCAATAAAACGTTACTTATGGATGCTGAAATTTCAACTTCATGTACTGTTCACATGTCATGCAATATTGTGACTCTTTTTTCCCCGCCGTTTAAAAATGTAAAGAACCGGGCTTCCCTGGTGGCGCAGTGGTTAAGAATCCACCTGCCAATGCAGGGGACACAGGTTCGAGCCCTGTTCCGGGAAGATCCAACATGCCGCGGAGCAACTAAGCCTGTGCTCTAGAGCCCTCGAGCCACAACTACTGAGCCCGAGTGCCACAACTACTGAAGCCCACAGGCCGAGAGCCCATGCTCTGTGACAAGAGAAGCCACTGCAATGAGAAGCCTGCGCACCTCAACAAAGAGTAGCCCCCGCTCGCCGCAGCTACAGAAAGCCCGCGCGCAGCAACGAAGACCCAACACAGCGAAAAATAAATAAATAAATTAATTAAATTTTTAAAATATTTTTTAAAAAATGTAAAGAACCATTTTTAGCTCACTGGATGCACAAAATCAGATGGTGTGTGCTAGATGGTAGGTAAGTGGGCTGTAGTTTGCTGACCTCTGGTCTCTCTCTGTCTTTATTTTCTTATAAGTAGGCACATTTTCTAATCTATTTGATCCTGTAAGTGCACTTCTCATCTATTAAATTAAATGTGTCGCTATTCATGGCACATAGTAAGCTCTCAAGTGCTCTCCAAACTACATAAAGCTCCCCGACTCAGCGATGAGCCCCTCAAAGGTATGGATGTTTTCTTCTTGTCAAAATTAATAGTAGCAATACTTGTAGAGTGTTTGGCTGTGTGCTGAAGACTGTGCGAAGCTTAAAAAAAACTGTTTTAAACAAAGCACTGTGTGTCTCACTCCCCAAGGGCTGCCACTGCTGTTTCTATTGGCTGTTTCTCTGGCATTTGCTTCCATCTTCCCAAATAATGGTTTACACATCTCTGGATTTACCAGTTGAACACTGTCCATTGATTTCCTACTCCTGAAAGTATAGATTTAGCTCTATTAGGCATATTGCTCTCCCAAAAGTTATATCACAACTTTTGTTTAAATGAATATTCAGTGCTTATGTTATTATATGAAAATATTGTTCACAGTGCAACAGTGTGCACTAAGGAACACTTTTATTTTCTAGGACTTGTTTTTTGATTTTCCTGGAGTTAGTGATTGCCTTTGTTTTTTGTGTGTCTGTGACTCTCTCTCTCCCCAAGCCCCTCAGGTGGAACTAACTTCTCCACACAGGGGCAGTTGTTGCCCGGCTGTGCTTCTGGCTCCTCTTCTTCAGATCCTGGGATTCCTGGGATGTAGCTCCAGTTTCTTGGGGTAAGGTCTCCTGTTTCTTGGTTTGTGCCCTTGTTTTGGGAAGGTATACTCCCTGGGTATTTCTAGAGAAAGTGTTTTCCCTCAGCTCTCCTGTGTGATTGGTGGTTTGGCTGAGGACAAGTGTTCTGAGTAGTGGATATATTCCCTTGCCTTAGGTCTTCCAGCTTCCAGTCTTGGGCAGTTGAACAATCTGAACTGTTCTGCTTCCTCATTTTCTGCTTGTCACTCTCTTTCTCTCTGGAAGCTTGTAGAATCTGCTCCATCTTCCCTTTATTCTCCACATCCTGCATTTTCACAGTGTGGGTTTGGTGTGGGTCTATTTTTCACCTGTGGTGCTGTACATTCAGTGGGCTCTATCATATCTTCCATTCCTGGCAAACTTTCTTGGATGATGTCACTGGTGATTTTTCCACTTTTAATTTCTCTGGTCTCTCTCTGTGGAACTCTTCTTTGTCATATATTGGGCTTCCTGGGTTGATCTAATTTTCTTGTCTACATTTTTTTCTTTTTATCTTCTCATTATGTTTTTTTTTCTTCCAACGCTTCTGTTGCCATTTGAATTTTGATCCTCAGGTTTTTCATTTCCAAGAGCTTTTTCTGGTTCTTTGAATGTTCCTTTTCAAAAGGCAAATTTAAACTTGTTTCCTGGCTAGTGAACTTCCTATTCGCTCTCTGAGGATAATATATATGCATAAGGTTTTTTTCTAGAATTGCTTTATTCTGTTCTCATTCTCTCTTTCCTCCAAGTTACTTTTCCCCCCTCTCTTTGGGTTTTGGCCTCTTCGCTGGCTAACATGAGGGGAGGGCTACAGAGCTGACAGGAAGCCCCTTGCCATGGCAGTGGCTTCACTCTGGGGGTGATTGTGGGGGGACTGGCCACTGTTGGGGAGTCCCCGAACATCAGCAGCACCTTTAGGGCTTTTCTCACACATGGAACATGCGTGACTTCCATTTTAATCACCGGTTTTCACTCTCACCCCTGCCCTCCATCATGCCCGTGTCCCTGAGGCTAAACCTTTCTGGGCAGCAAGTGTTAAAAAAAACGCATTTTATTACTGAGTTCTCCCCACAGCTCTACAAGTTTGCTGCTATGAGTTTTAATCCAATTTTATAAGAGGCTCAGGAGGTGAAGTGAGCACCTGACACCCCATGGCTAATATGATAAAGGACCACGGAGTCACCCTCACTGCAGGAAGTGACAACTCTGGTTCATCTTTGGGTTCTCCCAAGAAAGTGGTGTTTGCTGATTGAAACTGAATAAATTTCAACATTCTCAATGGGAGACACAGGGACGCCCTATGAGTGATGGCCCATGGCACATAATAGGTGTTCAATCAACATGTGTTGAATGAATGAGATAATGAAAGAACAGCATAATGAGGATACAAGACGTGGTAGAATGAAACCTAACTGTTAAACGTATGTGCAGAAAAGAATTTTGGAAAATAAGAGGGCACAGTCCTGACCTGGGGACGGTGAATGAGGCTCCTTTGTCTACAGTGTGGGGGGAGGTGTGCGGGGGAACTCGCAAACCTCTGGTGGAATGCGGTCTTCTACATGGAAGTTTCAAATGCCTTAAAATGTTCATGCCTTTCGATCTTGGGCATCTGTGGAAGGGAGAGAATCCCAAATGTTCAGGAATGTGTTTGCAGAGGTATAATTTATAATTTGAAAACAATCTAAATGTCCAACAGTAGGGGAACAGTTAAGCAAATTAGGGTATGTTCATTTGGTGGAATGTTATGCAGCTATTAAAAATTACATCTCTTCATAGTAGCCAAAAAGTGGAAATGACCCACATGTCCATCAACTGGTGAATGGATAAAATGTGGTCCATCCACACACTGGAATATTATCATCCATAAAAAAAGAGTGAAACACTGACATACACTGCAACGTGGATGGACCTTGAGAACATGGTGCTCAGTGAGAGAAGCCAGACACAGAAGGACACACAGTGTGTGATTCCATTGATGGGAAACGTCCAGAACAGGCAAATCCACAGAGACAGAAAGTGGATTCATGATTGCCAGGGGCTGGGGAGGGGGATGGGGAGTGACTGCTAATGGGGATGGGGCTTCTTTGGGGGATGATGGAATGTTCTGGAATTAAATATTGGTGATGGTTACACAACGCTGTGAAAATACCAAAAACCACTTAGTCATACATTTTGAAATACAGTGGTGAATTTTATATTATGTGTATATTAGCACCATAATAATAATGAAAAAGATTTGTCTCCAAAGGTCTCCAGAAGAATTAAGTTAGAAAAGTATATCTAAGCACCTTGAAAACACAGTTGAGAAATCAAAGTTGTTATAATGTCAACTGAAGAAAAGGAGGAATCAAAGTCGTATAAACAGCCCATCTGTAACCAAGAGTGTAGAAAATGAGAAAACTGGAAGGAAACACAGAGTATTAACAGTGGTTGACTTTGTTTCCCTTCTTCCATTCTTCTGAAACTTCCAAGATTTTTGTAATTGGAAAAACCCAATGCATTAAAATTTTTTTTATTGTGTTAAAATAGACATAAAATTCACCATTGTAACCATTTTTAAGTGCACAGTTCAGTGGCATTAAGTACCTTCACATTGTTGGGCAACCATCCCCACCATCATCTCCAGAACTTTCCCATCTCCCCAAACTGAAACTCTGTCCCCATGAAACACTGACTCCCCCTCCCCCTCCCCCAGCCCCTGGCCCCCACCATCTACTTCCTGTCTCTGTGGATTTGACTCCTCTAGGGACCTGCTATGAGTGGAATCAGACAGTATTTGTCCTTTTGTGTCTGGTTTCTCTCACTGAGCATCATGTCCTCAAGGTTCATCTACGTTATTTGTAGCAGGTGTCAGAATCTCTTTCCTTTTTAAGGCTGAGTAATATTCCACTGTATGGATGGACTACGTTTGTTTATCATCTGTTAATGGATACTTGGCTTTTGGCTTTTTCCCACATTTTGGCTGCTGTGAATCATGCTGCGGTGAACATGGGTGTGCAAATATCTGTTTCCCAGTACACTTATTTTTCAGAACTTGGGCAGATATAAACAGGATGATACCCACCCACACACACCCCTTACCCCGGGCGGCCCTCTCCACCTTAAGGAGAAACATGGGTCCTCTGGCTTGTCCACTCAGCAGAGCCTTAATCCGCTTACCTGAAACATCTTCTCATTCCGGAAGCCAAACTAACGGGTGACCAGGGAGAAGATGGAGCCAACATTTCCCCAAACAAGCCTCGGACTGGCTGAGCCTTGGAGATGCTCCCTCTACCACCGAGTGCAACTTATTTGGACCAGGAGACGCAGTGCATTTTCGTGGCTCTCTTTCTGTGTTATTGGTGACTTTGCAGGTGGGGTTGGCAGATCTGCACTTTCATGTGTGTCTCTCCTGGACTGCCTGCCAGGTCTGGCTCCAGCCCTGCCCACACAGCCCCGCGTCATCCCTCCTACACTCACCACCGTCTCCTAGCAACCAGGCTGGCCCACCGGCATCCCGAAGCCTGAGGTCCTGCGTCGCTGTCTTGGGCTGCTTGTCGCCGCTCAGCGGTCCGAATTCTCAAGTGCCTGGTCCCACGTCTCCCGGCCAGCTGCCAGCCTGCTCTGGGGTCCTCTGCCCGGTGGGGAGAGGGCTGGAAAGACGAGAAGCAACCGCTCTTCAGGCCTGCAGCGAGCACCATAGCCCAGGTGTCCCATCCATCTGGACCGAGTACATCGCTAACCAGCTGTCTGATTTTGTGGCTGCATTGCCTAAACTCGGTGTTCTGGAGTTGCTGGTGGGTGGGTGGGGGGGTTGATTTAACTCTCTGTCAACTGGATTGGTCTTACACCACCTGATGGAGAAGATCACATCCGTCTTCCCTAGGAGGCAGGGATGGGATGGTGAGTAGTGGGTCGTGAGATTTCCCGGAGCTGCTACTGCCTCCGGGAATGTGAGGATGTGAGGAAGGCTCATGATAGCGGGACAGGGGCTTTCCACAAAAGTGCAGCGGTGATGGCCACCCCTGAATGCCAACCCGTTCTCCCTTCCCTTCATCCTCTCGCCACCGCCTTAGCCAAAGGCTCTCATCCTGATCGATACAGTAATCTCCTGGGATGACACCGAAACAAACGGTGTCTTCTTATCTGCTAGGAGGTGAATCCCTCCAACACAGACACCCATCCTTGAGGGTCAGAGCATGGTTTCAAGCATTAACATATTTACTGAACTTGGTCTATTCTAGACCTGGGGTGCCGTGGTGAGTAAGGCAGATACACTTGCTGCCCGCAGACAGTTCACAGCGTGGGAGCAAGGCAGATAACAAATGATTTTTATCAGTGGTGTGTGGCATAAAGGAAATGAATAGGGTTATGACAGGTTGAGGTGGTCAAGGAGGCCTCTCTGAGACCCAAAGGAGGAGAGGAGCAGCTGGCCATACAGGCCAGGGGAAGAGCTTAACAGGCAGTGGGGAAAGCACGTGCAAAGGCCCTGGAGCAGGAAGAAGTTTGGCTGGTTCGCTGAGGACCAGCAGAGACTAGTAGGTCTGAAGTGGAGTTACTGAGGCAGAGGGTGGCAGTTGGGTTCTTTGGGGGGACTTTGTCGGGATTTGGGGTTTTATCTTGAGTGTAATCCTGAGTTTTATCCTGAGGCCCCAGCTGCTGGAGGGTTGAAGCTGCAGAGTGCCAGAAGCTGTGAACGGAGAGCAATGGAAGTGGGACCAACTGGACTTCCAGATGGCTCGGCCCCGAGCACAAAGGAACCCAGAAGGACTCCTCGGTGGCGGTGGTGGTCAGCCTGGGCAGCTGGGTGAATAGCAAAGCTGTTGACAGAGATGCAGAGGGAGAGGGTGTGTGCGGGTGAAGCTCCCCGGCGCGAGGTGGAGAACGTCCCCCGTGCCCGGTCTGCGGCTGTAGCCGAAGGGCTGCTCTGCCCTCAGTCCTGTTGTTGGGGTGCTGCTCCCTCAGGAAGGGCCCAGAAGCAGAGGAGAGCCGCCTGCCCTTCCGGGGAGGTCGGAGTGGTCAGGCACCAGCTGGCTGCTTCCTGTTTCCGGTAGATAATGTGCCTGGTAGAACCAGGCTAAGCTTTGCCTGTACGGCGGGCCGACACTCTCTTGGCCCAGCTCTGAGAAGGGGGTCCTGGCCATCTCCCTGCCCTGGTCTGTGCCCATGGGCATGTGCCACTTCCGCTATGGGCCACTGCAACCTCACCCGCCTCCTCCCCTCTCTGCCCTCCAACCTGCCCTCTCCCCGTCTGGAACCCCGCCACCCCCTGAGGTTTGCAATGAGGATTTGGGGAAACTGCGGGGGAACTCTTGGTAGGGGGCCTGCAGGCGGAGAGCCACCCCTCCCAACTCAGCTTGGCTGCCACCTCCTCCAGGAAGCCTTCCGGGTCCCTGACCCTCCCACTGATGGTCCCGCTGTGTATCTCCTGGACCAGGCCAGGGTGGGTTCCTTGAGTGGCTGTGGGATGTGTGTGAGATGAGTGCTTCTTGGGCTGGATCCCCGGGATTGGGGTTGGGGTCTGCAGAGCCTGGCTCCTCTGCATTCCCAGGGGACCTCAGTATGGAGATGGCTTGAGAGGCCCACACCTGGGCAGCACCAGCCCCTTGGACCTCCTCCCCATCCACACTCCCAGCCTCAGAGTCTCGGGGAGAAGTTCTGGCTGGTCAGGGCCCCTGCCTGGGGCCCTGAGAGGCTGCGGGAGCCCAGCAGGGTCACTGCACCCCGAGGAAGGACTGCGCGGTCCACACCGAGAGACAGGCATATCTCGTTTATTCCCCACCCCCCAAACTTCCAGGTAGTTCTACGAAGACGTTAGATGTGAAGCCACACACAGGCTGTCCCTTAAACACAGAAATGAGCTGGAAACAATCAAGTGACCAGAAAAGATCGTGCCAGCCCAAAGATGGACTTATCTCCTTCAGCGCCACGGGGCAGCCAGGCAAGAGAAGTTGTCGCAAAGAGGGAAGTTTGGACGGATCGGGGTGGGAGCTGGGCAAGGGTGCCCTCATGTCCACCAGTGCCAGGAGGCGCCTGATTCTGTGCCCCGCACCAGGCAGAGCCCCCAGACTCCGCTTTCAAGGGGCGGGCCCTGGACCCACACTGGCTGCACCTATGCGAGGAGGACGGGAGAGAGACAAGGCAAACCCAGCCCCGAATGAGGCATACAGAGCTGCTCCTCGTAGTGCAGAAGGCACGGAGTGGCACGGGGTGCAGTGCCGTGGGGGTCACAGATGTTCCGGGGGTCAGGGGCGTGCCCAGCCTGCATCCTCACCACCCTTCGGCTCTGTGGCCCTCCCATGGCAGGCTGGGGGACGAGCCCAGCTCAGGCCCTGCAGACCTCTGGCCGCGGGGCCGTCTCCAGGCTGGGGAGCTGGAGGGGGCAGCGTGTTTGGAGCAGACTGGGCTTGGGGACTGAGGACCCCGGCCTGGGCACACTCTCAGGCTTGGCCACCACCCCAGATCCTCCCGACCTGCCTTCCAGGGCCAGGCTTCCTGATGTGGGACCCCCAGTGGGCTTGCCCGTGAGATTTCAAATCCACGCACGGCTGGTGTGTCCTCACGAAGCCATTTAAAAACCCACACCCTTAGTAGGCCACAGGATGAGTTTAAAGCTAGCAAGAAATGCCAGGGTTTAAAATTGTGCTGCACCTTCTCGCCCGGGTGAAGGCAGGCCTTGGGGCGCTGTGCCCCAACCCCCGCAGCTCAAATCGCCAGATGAAGAGATTTTGCTAATGATTTAAGCACAAGTGTCTTTAAAGAAATCTACGGAACATTACTGCAAAGGAAAACAGGACTGCCCAGCGTCAGGGGTGAAGCAGCCATTTGGTGGGGCGTCAGGTCCCGTTGGGGAGGCGAGGCCGCTCACACAGGCCCCTCTCCGCCCCACCAGCCCGCTTCCTCTGGCCGGCGCCCTCCTCGGCCTCGGCCTCGCTCACCTCCCGTGGCCTCTTCCGGAAGCGCGCCCCAGGCCTGCTTTTGGGGGGCGGCAGAGGGTTGATGCCCAGGATCTTGTGGATCTGCCGGAACGCCAACATGCGCAGGGCGTGCTGGGGGCAGACGACCCATCAGGACCCTCCTGCCCGCGGCCTGCCGGCCCGCCTCTCATGGCCCCGTGTGGACTCGGGGGCTTGCTGGGCATCCTCGACACCCTTCTAGCAATTGCAGAGCTCACGTCACCCTTGGACGTGAAGAACTGTACTGGGAGTTGCTTGTGCCAGCTGGTGGTGAGTACTGTGCCAGGAAGCCCCTCGGAATTTCAGCTCTTTCTCTCCTCGCTACAGGGACCTTAGATCCTGCCTCTCCGGGTTTGGCTCTGATCAAGAGCAATTTGACTCTTTCCACTGAAGGCCATTCATAAATGTCAGGCCCAGTGCGATTTCTGTACTGCTGGAGACTTGCTTATAAATAAAAATTTGCAAACAAAAGGGAAGCCACAGATGGCGTCTCTGCTTTGGGGCCTGAAGCTGTTTAGGCCCAGTTGGAGGCCTTGGCTGGGTGTTTGCAGACCACAGGGCAGGGTTGGGGAGGATAGTACCGGCCAAGGAGGCCCCAAGTCTGCGCCTCATCACGGGAGTAGCTTTGGTTCTAGGCCAGGCTGGCCCTGCCCCTAGAAGCAGTCCTGTCACCCACAAGCCACCTGTCTCTGTAAGGGAGGGGGTGGGAAGGGAAGTCCCAGACCACTTCCTGGGATGCAGCGCAGATGTGAATGGGGGCTGGGAACTGGGCTGCCCGCAGCCAGGTCGAGCTGGCCCGAGTCGGGGAGCCCCGTGGGCTGGCCTCCTACCTGGGCACTGGCCGTGATGTCCTCCCGCTCCTGGAGGGTCATGGACCCGAGGGCGTCCATCTGGTCTCTCTCGCAGGGATCCTGGAGCCCCGGCCCATCTTTGAGAGGGGAGGTGGGAGTGGCAGAGAAGGAGAGTGCACCCTATGAAGGCTGCCACTGCGGCTCTGCAGTGCTGGGGGGTCTGCACCTGGCCCCTTCATGCCCACGGGCCACACCGGGCCTCTACCCTGCCAGTTCTCCCTCCAGCCCCACAGGCGTTCAGCAGACCTCCTCACCGCCTGCGTGTGTGTGCACACGTGGGCGAGCATGTAGTTACAGAAAAGGCTCACACCACGGGTCAGTGTATCATCCTCTTCTTCCACTTAAAACGCTATTGCCCCGTGTCACTGAAATGACTGGAAAACACCGTTTTGCATCTAACATGTCACGCGGGCCGCACGCGTGCTCTCCTCCTTCTGCTACCGTGAAGGGCATCGTGGTGAACATCTTTGTACACAGCCCATCATGGAATCCCTGTTGTTTCCTTCGGAAATGTCCCCCGGGCTGTCCCTGGCTCCCCAGAGAGGGTGGGTGTGCCATCAGAGGAGCGTGAGAGAAGGCACGGACCCCTCCCCTCCAGCCTCCACCCCGCCTCTCCTTCCGGCTGGTCCACACCTCCGTGTGGCTCCCTTGAGTGGTGACATGTGTGTGCACGTCTGTGTCCGCTGTCCTGCCTGTGCTGGACGTGGTTCTCAAGTGTTCTTAAGAGGCTCCTCTGCGCTCCCCCGTCCCCCCGCCCCCGCCATGGCCCTTGGTCTCTGCCACGTGCTCCAGGGTCTGGGCTCCCGGCCGACGGGGACTGACCTGTCAGGAGTGTCCCCGAGGCCACGCACTCCAGGACCCGTCTCATGGCGTCCCCGGGGCTCAGGGGCCCCTTCGTGCTGCTGAGAGCCTTCTCCACCAGCAGCTCCATGGCCTGGGCCGGGTGGGGACAGAGAAGGAGACCCGGGCCTTTGAGGACGGCACGGCTGTGCAGCCTCGGCCAGGTCTCCAGGGGCCCGGGGACGTGAGGCTCCCCTCCCAGCTCTTCCCCTCACGCCCACCCACCCCTGAACTTCTACAAGGAGGGGGTCACCGGGGCCTTGCCACCCTGGCGTGGCCATGGGTGGGTTTCTTCCCTCTCTCGCCTAGTTTCGACATCAGCAAAATCCCATAGACAGTAACATTGCAAACCAGTGTCATGAGGGTTAAAAGAAACTCATTCTCCATGACCTGAGGTTCAGACAGTGAGGGCCATGAGGGTCACAAGGACTTGGGGACTCGCGCAGGCGTGTCCCCACCTCCAAGGAGCCACCTGCCCGGGCCCCAGGGCAGGGCCGGAGCTGTGACTGTCATGGGGGTTGCGTCTATACTTATAGCGAAACGGGCTCCGGGGAATGCGGGGCCCTCCCAGTGTCTGAGTGAACCCCTCTCGTCACTCAGCACGGGGCCACCGCTGTGCCATCCCCCAGGGGTGGTGCCGAGAGTGGGCATCTCCCCGGTCCACGGGCAGGAAGCCGAGGTCCGGGTGGGCTCCAGAGCCCTCATGAGCAAGGCCAAGGGTAGCCTGGGCTCAGGTGGGAAGGGTCCAAGAACCCGCCTGTGGGCGTGGGAGCCGACAAACTGGCAGCAGAAGGCCGCACGTAAGATGCACGCGTCCCCCCAAGTTCAGGGCACTCGGCCGCCTTCCCAAGGATAATGTCGAAGGTGAAAGGCTTAAAAACCTACACATCTGCGCTCGCTGGGGGATCAGTGGGTGTGTGACGGGAGAGGGACACTCAGAGACAGACCTGCCGAGGGGCGCACAGACGAGATGAGATCCTGAAAGACGGGGCAGGGGGGCCCATGGAGGGCAGGAGCTGGGGGTCTCACAACACAGCAGCTTGGGGATTTGGGGGACAGGGGGCCTTCCCATCATCTTCCCCCAGAAGGGCTCGGGGCCTGCTGACCGGGGGTGTCAGGGCCGCAGGGGACCTCCCCTTCAGAGGAGGTGGGTCTGCACCAGGCTGCCTGCCCTCACGGGGGCCTCTGCACTGACACCTGCAGGTCTAGGCAAACACCCCACCTCTTGCTGGGGCGCCCTTGTATTTGCATGCTTCCTGATTCTGCCCGCAAGGTTGTAGGTTTCAGATAATGCAGTCAAATGAGACTGTGTCTGTAGCAAGCCTCACCCTGGGGCCAAGGGACCCCGATATGCCCCACCGCAATCCACCTCTCCTGGTGCTCAGACGGACACCAGCCCTTTGTTGGAAAGCTGAGCGCTGAACCAGGAAATGAGGCTCGGCCTCCCAGGGCTGTGGCCTGTCAGAGGTTGGGGGCTTCCTAAAGCAGGGCCAGCCCCCTGGCACTGCCTTACCCAGTCTGGCAGGGCCCCCCAGGTGGGCACGCGCTGGCAGAGGTCCCGAAGGACCCTGATGACGATCACACAGGGCTGCAGTCCGCTGGCTCTCGCCTTCGGGAAAAGCAGCACATGGTTAGCTCCAGGGAGCTGTAAGCACGTGGCCAAGGGGGGGGACGTGCACTGGGCCGAGGGAACAAGGGCTGATCCAGGGGCAGTGAGCCCAGCTGGGGGTCCTGTCCTGGCAGTGAGGGACTCCGGGAGGCATGGGCCGGCCGGCCTCACGGCTGGCGACCGGAAGCAGACTCCACTCCCAAATGGCCCAGGGCTGAGCCCTAGTGCCGGCCATCACGGCCCCCCACCCCCAGAGTGGTGGTCACTCCTTTCAAGTTCCCGACCCAATCAGCCAGGATGTAACCTCTATCACGTTAGCGCTGGGCGTGGACACATGGGTCGAGGAGCCGGCCAAGGAGCCGCCCCACCCACGTCTGTCCCTCATTTGTACTGGGAGCCCGCTCTGGGCCCGACCCCTGACCTGGAACCACTTGGCGTGGCGGAGGGCAGCCAGCGACTGGAGGCACTTCTCTGAGCTCAGGACATCTCCCGGGTCAGGCGGAGGCACCTCTGTTCCTTCTAGAAGAGAAGGGCACATGGGCCAGGCGCCCCTCTCCCTGCTCCCGCTGCCC
The DNA here is from genome assembly GCF_028564815.1 of Eubalaena glacialis. Taxonomy (NCBI): domain Eukaryota; kingdom Metazoa; phylum Chordata; class Mammalia; order Artiodactyla; family Balaenidae; genus Eubalaena; species Eubalaena glacialis. The sequence continues at coordinate 184,205,548 of NC_083719.1, read as the reverse complement.
GGGCCACGTGGCCGGGCCCTCAGGTCCCTAGGCCTCTTTGCATTTATCCAGAAGACACATGGTTCCGCTCGCTGGCCCGTTCTCTGGGACGCTGCAAGGACCACAGACATCCTCTCCACGAAGATCCCATCTCCTCCGGGTTCTGCGCTCTCACGAGGAAAGAGCTCCACGCGTGTCACCCAGTGCCATCAGCGCTGACTCCCTTGGTTAGCAAATCACGGTTCAGATGGAAAACTATGAATGAAGCTGGATTCCCAGAAACTTCCGCATGCATAATTAAGAGGGAGACAGCGGGTCAGGTTTGAGCACACGCCATCACAGGTGACCAGGGCTCTGTGTCTGGGGGAAATTCCAGCCTGTTTTTGATTCCTTCTTCTTCTTGCTTCAGGAAAATTCTTCTCCCCTTATGCTGCGAGGTCCTGGTGTTTTAGGTCACAGGAGGGAGCAGAGGTTTCTCTTTCGCCCATAAACCCCCCAACCCCCAGGCCTGGGTCTGCTCCTCTGGGGCTGAGAGCAAGCAACAGAGGAAGCTGAAAGCTCCCCTCCCCGCAGCAGCCAGCAGGGCGGGGACATCGCAGCTCTTGGGGGCCCGGGGCTCCCTCGGAGGGGTTTCCGGTTCTCCAGCCCCCTCCAGTCCACCTCTTTCCGAGGCCTCGGACCTTGAACCCTTTCCGACATTCCCAGTCCCCCCTCGGAGCAAGCCCGAGCAGGGCCTCCACCTGGAACTGAAGGGCATCACTTTTTCTTCCCACTGTATTTATTTTCAGATGACACTCTTTATGACAACTGGTAACGGCTTTCCACTTACGGTTCAAAGGCTCTCCTCTTTAAAAATTTAAGAGTCAAAAAGGAATTGATTCAGAGGAAAGCATCAGTGGTTCGTGGCCCTCAGATCTGACAGTAATGAAGGGGGTCCAAGAAAGACTGGAGTTTGGGAAACAGTCTCCGGGGCTGTTCCGGGAGGTTCCAAGGCTGGATGAGACTCGGGTGCATCCCCATCGGCTTGGCCTGCACCCTCCCTGTTGGCTGCCCTCTGGCCTCGCCCCGCACCCCCTCCCACTGGCTCAGGCAATGCGCATCTGTCTCAGGTCCCCGGGCCCCTGCCTTGCTGGGGGACGCAGCACAGCTGGTCTCCTCTGGGCGGGGAGCAGGTGCCCGCACGGCCAGGAGGGATGGGAGGAAGTGCTCCCCACGCACGTGCCCCACAGCTGGGTACTGAGCCACTTGACACTCCGCCCCAGCTCTCTACCTCCCTTCCTCCGCAGCCCCAAGGCCCAGCTCTTATCTCACCGGGGCATCCGGGCTGACGGAAGTGCCGGAAACTGGCCGTGGCAACCCCCCCACCTCCCGCCCAGAGCAGAGGCGGATGCTGCCCTAGGCCACCGGGTGTGTGGAAAGGAGGGCTAGACGGAAGGGCCCTGCCGCACCTCGGTCTGCAGAGGGGTCCTCCCGCATCAGGGGCGAGGTGATGGACACAGTGACCTGTATCCTGGGCTCCTCGCAGGAGGAGATGATGATGTTGGCTTCAGGGTCGGAGGAGACCTCGTACTTGTCCTCTGTCACCATCTACGAGGTGCAAATACAACACAAGGCCTCATTACTCCAGCTGACAGGCAGGCTGCGGTCGGGTACCAGGCCCCATGCCGGGTGTTCTGGAACCTCCTAGGGACACAGACACAGCCCCAGCCTCCGGAAGTGCACACGTAGAAATGCATATAGACAGCAGACCCAGCATCAAGGTGTCTTCATATGTAAAAACACCCAAAGCTCAATAACAACAAGATCAGCAACCCAACAGCAAAACCGGCAAGTGGGGACTTCCCTGGTGGTCCAGTGGTAAAGAATCTGCCTTGTAGTGCAGGGAACTCGGGTTCAATCCCTGGTCGGGGAACTAAGATCTCACATGCCGCGTGCCACAACTACTGAGCTTGCGCGCCTCAACTGGAGAGCGCACGTGCCCTGGAGCCTGCCTGCCACAACTAGTGAAGAGAAAACCCGCATGTCACAACTAGAGAGAAGCCTGCGTGCCGCAACAAAGATCCCACATGCCTCAATGAAGACACCGTGTGCCGCAACTAAGACCCGACGCAGCCAAAAAAAATAAATAATACAAATAAATAAATAAATTAAAAATAAATCTTAAAAAAAAAAACTGGCAAGTGATAGATAGCTTGGAGAAAGAGAAACCAAAGTGACCCTTTCTACACAATGACAAAAAAAGACTCCCATGGCAAGGGAGAATCACGTTAAAACTAGAATGGGGTGCCATCGTCAGCTGTAGGAAGGACAAAACTCAAAGAGTCTGGGGAGGCGCTGGGCTGGCAAATCCATGCGTCTCTAAACTGCTGGTGGAGGCTGACCCAGCCACACTCGGCAGAAGCCTCCAGGCTCAGGCCTCTGACCCAGCGACTCTGCCCCGGGACGCGCTCCCACGTGTGTGGAGCACTGTGTGTACAAGGTTCTTCATCTGCTGCAGCCTCACTGGTAACACAGAACGCGGGACACAACCTAAACGTCCAACTACATGGAAGGACCCAGCTAGTTATGGACAAGTGGCAACAGGATACTCTTCGGCCGCAAAAAAGAATGAAGCTCCCTAAGTACGAATATGGAATGTGACCCAAGAAATGCTATTCAGTGAAAAATGCAAAATCCTTCAGTTGGTCCAGCAGGCTACTGTTTGTGTAATGAGGGCAGAACGATGGTTTCTCAGGACACTGGACAGGGGCTGCCTCCAGGCAAGATCTGAGGCCCCTTGGCTCCGCTACCCACCCCATGCCTGCCCAGGGTTCAGCCCTGCCCCAGCACACTCGTCCTTAGGACCCCGCCTACCCCGGCTGCATCACTGGGGGATACCCTGAGGGTCAGCCCCCCTGCAAGCAGAGCCTCCAGACAAGCCCCGCCCTCTCGGCGGATCTCCCTCCCCTCCATTTACACCCTCTCCGGCTTGTCACTCTCAGGGGCACAGGGAGAAGGGACCCCTTGCGCACAGTCATCAGAACTCCGACTGCCGTCCCCGATTACCAGCCTCCCGGGGAGACCGCACAACGAAGGCGGGCTTGGTGCAGTGACCCGGTGCCTGCATAGAAAAGCTTTACTGTGTCCCTCATCTTGCTTTGGGGTCCCCCAAGACACTCGGCCAGGTAACGGCTAGGAGGGTCTGTCTACATGGCTGGGAGTGGGGGGCATTGCCAACTCTCCAGTGGCCTTAGCCATCTTCCCCATGGCCTCATCCATCTTCATGAGGCTTAGGGATTTGTCTTAGCCACCGGGCTGCAAGGTTCCAGAGGACAGGGCTTGCATCTGAGCCATCTTTGCAACCCCTATGGTATTGAGCAGAAAACTGTCATGTCATGGGTGTTCAGGAAACGAGTGATTAAATTGGTGAAGTCGGAGCATGTCACTCCCCTGCTTAAAACCCTCCAGTCTCCCCATTTCCCTGAGGAGGCAATCTTACCTCCCCACATGGCCTTCAGGCCCAGCTCGATCTAGGCCTTTGTCCATTTGGGCACGCATCTCCCTGGGCCTCCTGCCTTTTGGCCTCTGCAGCTGCAGGTCCTTCTATGTGGAATACTGCCCACCCCCACATCTTTCAAGGCCTCTCCTCATCTCTCAGCTCTCATCTCACCTGTTCCATCTTCTGTCAGGACACACACCTCCCACGGTCCTGTCTGAAGTGGCCCCCGCTCTCCCCAGGTGCTCGCTACTTGACATCAGGTTTTAATTTCTCTACAGAAGATAAACTGGACGTTAGCTTGCTCTGTGTTTGTTTATTGTGTCTCCTGACCAGACTGGGAGCCCCAGAGGCCAGCCTGGGTCTACCCGGCCCCCAGTGCTCACTACACGAGTGGGAGGAACGATGCTGAATTGTCTCAGGAAGGGCAGCAGACACATCAGGAAGAAGAAACCGCCCTGGGAATTGAGTATTTTAATGGAAGATGATCAATTTAAATCATGACATGATTTCACTCTTCCCCCGGTTACCATCTCGCTTGAGAAAAGCTCTATGACAGGGACTTCCCTGGTGGCGCAGCGGTTAAGAATCTACCTGTCAGTGCAGGGGACACGGGTTCAACCCCGGTCCGGGAAGATCCCACATGCCATGGAGCAACTAAGCCCGTGTGCCACAACTACTGAGCCTGCATGCCACAACTACTGAAGCCCACGTGCCTAGAGCCCATGCTCCACAACAAGAGAAGCCACCGCAACGAGAAGCCCACGCACCGCAACGAAGAGTAGCCCCCGCTCGCCACAACTAGAGAAAGCCCATGAGCAGCAACGAAGACCCAACTCAGCCAAAAATAAATAAATAAATAAATAGATTTATTTAAAAAAAAAAAAAGCTCTATGACAACAACAGGAACTGCTCCGGAGGAGAAAGTCCGGCCGACCCCCAGCCCTGCGCCTCTCTAGTCTCATGAGCCTGAGTGTCTGCCCTGTGGATTTCGTCCCGTCTGTGCTCCGTGCCGGCTGGCTGGGCTCTGCTGTGGATGTGACGGAAGTAACCGTCCTCAGTGGCCGGACGTTTAGACTGTTTCCAAGCTCTACCCTGAACCCCCTTTGTAAAGGAACCCTCAAGTTCCACCACTCTCTCCTTGTGCCTGTTTCTAAAAACAAACCGGTTTGTGTCCAAGCCGCGTAGAAGCCACGCGATGCGTGGCCGGGCGCCTCACCGGGAGCTGGAGGGGCAGCTGCTCCGTGACTCTGCGCAGCAGGGCGCGGGTGGGCTTCTGGGAGCAGAGCAGGATCAGCTGCACGGCCCTGTCTCCCCGCAGGAGGAGGCCCTTCGCCAGGAGGCCGACCCGCATCACGCCTTTCAGGATCCGAGCAGAGGGGCCTGGGTGGCTGCCGAGACAAACCCGCAAACGCGTGGGCAGAGGGTGGGGAGGAAGGGTCTCCGCTCCTGCACGCGGGGCCGCTTCCTCATCTGTAAAACGGGAGCACGGCCCTTGCCAGGGGGCACCTGATCAAAGAGCCACGAGGAGACAGATCTGGGAGAAGCGCTTGGAACCGCCGCTAGGAAGCTGCGCTGCTCAGCAGGGCTGGCGGCCATCACTGTTTCCTAATAAACTGCATTCTGGAAGAGGCCACCCGCGGCCACCCCCAGCGGCGCCCTGGTCCTCAGCTAGCAGGGCCCCCTCGTCGGTCCTTGGCTTCGTGCTGCTGAGCCGCCTCTGCGGCCACTTCGCCCCCAGCTGGACTCCCCCGAGGCCGCCGGCCAGGTGCTCCCTGCTTCCCTCCGAGTCGTGTCCCCACCTGCACCACACCGGCCTGGTCACTTTCCGCAGGTGACTGCCACCACCGCGTCCACCCGGCAGCCACCCTCCCAGTGCTGCCCCTCTGCAGGTTGGGGACACCCGAGCTTCTTCCCGGGGCCCGAGGCCCCCAGCCTGACCCCTGGGCCGCCTCGCCACCGCCCTCTCCTTCCACCCCCTCCCCACGAGGCTCATCCCACCCGGACCGCTGCCTGGGGTGCCCTCACGTGGCGGCCCTCCCCACAGCTGTCACAACACAAATGTCCGCCCCTTGGCTCTCGAAGCTGCCGCCTGCTCCCACCACTCCCTGATCCCCACTTTGTTGTTTTCTTTGTGACACTTCTCAGGATACGAGATAACCTAATTCTGTAATGCATTTGTGTATTTCTCTGTGGTCTGTCTCGGGACCACAAGTGCTGGAGCCCGGGATGGGCCGAAGGGACCTGGCCGCACCTGGGATGTCTACAGGACCAGGACCATATCCTTCAGGGGAAGACAAAGCAGAGAGGCGGGGAACCTGCAGATAAAGAGACTGACAGGTTGTCAATCAATTTGGACCCTGATTCAACAACAACTGCAAAACAAAAAAAAACCCTAAACAAAAAGACCACGTTATGCTATCCAAAAAGACAACTGGAAATTTCAGCACTGACTGGATATTTGATGGGGTTGAAGAATTATTGTTCATTTTCTTCAAGTATGATAATGGTGTTCTGGTTTTGTTAAATGAAAAAGAGTCTTGTTTAGAGACACGTACTCCACCCTCGGGCTGATATGCCTGATATCGTGTGTGATAGGGTTTCCTTTAACCGCAGCGGTCTGTTGAGGAGGGGGGTGGGTAGAGAGCAAGTGAGTCATCCCTGGTTTAGGGATGGTCACTTGGGCCTCGTCACCTTTTGTGTGTGTTAGAGAATTTCCATAATAAAATAGAAAAAAAAACAAAACCCAAACACTAACACACTCTTTTCGATAGTTAAGTAAATAATGGAACATCCACGACTTCCCTGGCAGTCCAGTGGTTAAGACTTTGCGCTTCCACTGCAGGGGGCGCCAGTTCAATCTCTGGTCGGGGAACTAATATCCCACATGCCACAGGGCTACTGAGCCCACGCACCACAACTAGAGAGTCCTCGCGCCACAACTAATGAGCCTGCACACCACGACTAGAGAGAAGCCCGCGCACAGCAACGAAGAGCCCACACGCCGCAACGAAAGATCCCGCATGCTGCAACCAAGACCCCGTATACCTCAACTAAGACCCGACGCAGCCAGAAATAAATAAATAAATAAATAAATAAATAAATAAAATATTTTCAAACAAACAAACAACAACAAAAAAAGCAAAACACGAGCACGGGGAGAAAACGGGAGCAAAACTGCAAAGCACTAAGTGAGGGGCCTTTTCCTTCAGAAGACATCAGGGTGGAGGTTAAGGGAGGGCCCCCCCTTTCTGCCCGAGGGGCCGCGCCTGCTTCCCCTTCCAGGCGGTGAGGAAGGCCCACTGTCCCGGGGAGGCAGCTGCGTTCACGCTGAGGGGTAAGTGCATTTCATTATGACACTTGGTGACCCACGAGTGGCTCTCATGTTCTTGTCGGGGAGCAAACACTGCGGCAGGAAGAAGCTACTGACTGGAATCAGCCATACACAGAAGGACAGATGCTGCATGACTTCACTGGCGTGAAACATCCAGAACAGGCCAAGCCGTGGAGACAGGGAGTGGAAAGGTGGGTGCCAGGGGCGGGGGCAGCGAGCGGCCTGGGGAATTTCACGGGACGGATTTCTGTTTTGGATCATGAAAACGTTCTGGAAATGGACAGCGGTGATGGTTGCACAACCTTGTGATGTACTTAGTGCTGCCGTATTGTACACGTAAAAATGGTCACGATGGCAAATTTCGTGTTATGAGTATTTTACCACCAAAAAAAAAAAAGAAAACCTTAAAAAAGTAAATGATGGCGTTCCCTGGTGGTCCAGTGGTTAGGACTCCGCGCTCTCGCTGCTGAGGGCCCGGGTTCAATCCCTGGTCGGGGAACTAAGATCCCACAAGCTGTGTGGTGCGCCCAGAAAAAAAAAGTAAATGGAAAAGAAGCCAACCAGAGAGAAGGGACTTGGAAAAGCTAACTCCCTCATGATTCACTACAAGGCATCGGGACTTTCCATCTTGCGACACTCCCGGCAGCGGGAAAGATGATTCATGCGGACGCTCAGCGGCACCTCCTGCTCCAGGAGAATCACACTTATCTCCGCGTTACGGGTGAGGAAACAGAGGGGCTAATCCTCTGTGAACTACATTTCTACACGCACCTTTGACAGGAAAAGTAACTTCTGGTGTTAGAACAACCGGTTGGGACTACCACTCCCTTTGAGCCTCGGGGCTCCGGCTCTGAGCCTCTCTTGGGGAGTTTTCTGGAAAGCCCTGGGCGTCCAAGGGCTCGAAGCCACCCGGCAATGGAGCCGCCTCTGTCACCCCGGGCCCCCGGACAGGAGGGCGATGCCCATTACCTGCACTCCCCGCCTTCTGGCTCTGGGCGCGCGGAATCCTCCTCGGCCATTGTGTCGGACACCAGCTTGAGGGCGCGCTCCGAGTGGGAGACGGCCTTCTGGACGGCCAGGAGCTCCTCCTCTGTGGGGTAGATGGCGGCGTGCTTGCACATGACATGCCGGTCGTCGCTGGACTCCGGCCGCCTCATGGGCTTCGGGGAAAGGCACACGTGTCACGTCACGGGCAGCCTGAGAGGCCCCGGTGACCCGGGGGACGCGGGGGGCCCGGAGTCAGGCTGGCTTTGACAGGCAAGCGGTGGCCGGAGAGCCAGGCAGAGGAATGACAGGGTCCACAGGGGAGGTGGACCAGTGAGGACCCCAGGGCCCCGATGGCTGTGGGGAGCTTGGGCCGACTGGGGGTCCAGTGGGCTCCCTGGGCAACGTTCTCGAACTTCCGAGCCAGAGGCCCCGAGGCAGCTGGTGACCCCCTCCGTCAGCAGGGTGCAATCCACAGTTCCCATCCGACCCGGCCCGGCCCCCTCGGACGGACAGACACCCAAAGGCTCCCGAGGGATGTGACCACTGGGGCCTCAGGAAGCTTTAAGGGATCGCTGTGGCTGGAGGTGAGGCCCTCAGCCCCCTCCAGTTCCCAGCCCCTGAGGCATTCGGACATCAAGACGAGACCACCACCCACCAGAGGCTTGGCTGTGGACAGCACCGGCCTGCTCCTGAGGGGAGGTGGATGCTGGTCGGCCGGCGGGCGTCCCAAGCGCGCCTCCTGCGCCTGTGGCTCCTCTTCCAGCCGCCTCTTGCACGAGCCGTAGCGCCTGCTGGGGTGGCAGGGACGAGGAGCCATGAGCAGCGGCGGGACCCTGGGCCGGTCACGCGGGAGACCGTGGGGAGCCCCAGGAGCGGCTCCTCACGCCGCCTGGTCTGGCCCGGGCTGAGCGCGGCTGGCGGGCGGAGGGCCCTGAGGCCCCGCACCTCATCTCATCGTGCCGGCGCCGCAGCTCCCCCAGACGCTGCTTGCTCCGCTGCCGCTGCTTCCTCAGCCTCTCCTCCAGGAGCTTCCGAACTCTCGTGCTGGGCTTGTCCGCAATCGGAAGATCGGGGTTCACTTTTTTCTGGGAAGATCGGAGACCTTCGGTCAGACGAGAATGCTGGGGGTGTCACCTCCCGTCAGGTTTATTTTTTATTTTTTGATTTTTTTTATTGTTTGGCCACGCCCCACGGCATGCGGAATCTTAGTTCCCCGACCAGGGATCGAACCTGCGCCCTCTGCAGTGGAAGCGCGGAGTCTTACCCGCTGGACCGCCAGGGAAGTCCCTCCTGCCAGGTTTAGACAACAGTGAGTTTCAATCCCCAAAGTGTCAACACTCCTCGTCCCCAAAGGCCATGGCAGGAAAGGGAACCACAGCGGGGAACAAAACTATGACTGACTTGCAGAGCAGCAGACGTGACGTCCGCCACTGCGCAAGCCAACCATCCGCACATCTGACAGAGGAGCCAGAGGGAGAAGGCGCCGCAACACGGAGCAGCAACCGCGGTCAGTGGTCACGCATGTTGACGGAGGACTGAACGGACATGCTCGTCCCGATCAGAGTAACCCAGGGAAACTCCGTTTGTGTGGGATCCAGCTCTATATATTCTAAATAGCATTGCTAATTCGCTCACTGGGCTTTGTCCTTAGTACTTAATTTCATCACTCAAAGAGTGTAGTGTTGTCTAAGGATTGGTCACTGGTGGAAACAATACAAGCGTGCTTCAGCGGGTGAAACACACACAACGTGTCCCTCCACACACGGGAGCATCTCTCAGCCAGGAAAAGGGGTGAAGCCCTGACACTCGCTACCACGTGGACGGACCCTGAGAACGCGATGCTCAGTGAGAGAAGCCAGATGTAGAAGGACACGCGGTGTGTGACTCCGTTGATGGGAAACGTCCAGAACAGGCAAGTCCACAGAGACGGAGAGTGGGTTCCTGGTTGTCAGGGCCTGGGGTAGGGGTAGGGGGTGGCTGCCAATGGGAACGGGGCTCCTGACGGACTGTTCTGGAACTAGATGGAGCTGCTGGTTGCACACTCTGTGAATGTAGTAAAAGCCACTTTACATGGGTGAGCTGCGTGGTGTGTGAATGGTATCTCAACAAGGCTGCTGAAAAGAGAGGAAATATCCAGAAGCCATTGTTTGTCACGAGCAGAGTCACAGTGTGTGCTGTGCACAAGTGTACACGGGGCCCGATAGTCAAGTGTGTCTAAACACACGTGTGCACGCATGCCCCGGCAAACCCGTGACAAGGAGGCCTCGTGAAAGCAGCCGAGGGTCCCTCTGGCTGAGCCCGGGGTGCTGAAGGGCCCAGGGGCTCCGACTCATGGGGGCAAAAGGTGTGTTTTGAGATGTGAGCCAAGGTGTCAAGAGCACAGACGCTCACCCCCAGCCAGGCCCACCAGACACCCCCTGCAGGCACACCTTATACTGCAGCCGGTGCCGCCGCCCCCTCACGTGCATGTCCCGGGCGTTGGGATCATTGAAGCTGCACTCGCACAGCTTGCAGTGGAACCGGATCACTCTGCCCTCCTCGTTGCACACCTGAGACACAAGGCACGGCTGAGCGCCGCCCACGGCCCCCACGCGGCGGGTCTGGGCTCCAGCAGGGCGCCTCCATCCCCCAGGGCCGTCCAGGCCGGGCGCTGGCTCCCTGTCTGCCCAGCGGTTTATGCTTTCAGAGGAGTGGCTCTTCACCAGCGCGCCCTCCCAGGCCTGGCTCCCCTCTGCCACCACCGTCCCGTCCTCCCTTCCCCTGTCCCCCCATCCCGGGGCTGCCACCAGCCTGGCAGGAAGCCTGCCTGGTGTGGCTATTTTGCAGGGGACAAAACAGAAGGTGCTGAGTTGGGTGAACAAAAGCACGAACACGAGCACAGAAGAAATGCCCACATGCACGGCCCGGGAGGCACCCGGGAGGCTGGGACTGTGGGCCTGGGGCGAGAGGCTCAGAACCTGAGCTCCACAAAGCCCCGGGCATGCAGGTGGTGCTGTGTGGGGCGCACGCTGGCTCCTGTGCCCGAGGATCACGTGCCCGTGGGTTTCCAGGACACAGATCCCTCCTGCCACCTTGCTTGCCGCAGGAAGAGGGGCTGCCTGGCGGCAGGAAACGCCTCCGCCTGTCTCGGGCCTTCCTTCTAAGATCTGAAGCCCAGCACCCGGGCCTTCCAGTGAGATCCAAGGGATGCTGGCTCACTAAGGTCTGCCCGGGGCTGGTGTGCAAGTCTCAGGGGGAGAACTGGGACGAGGCCTCGAGGCTTGGCCCTGCAAGGTCCTTCTCCACAGGAGCCCGGGGTGGAGCAGGGTGAGCCGATGGCCGGACGCCCAGCACTTACCTCCTCCACGTAGCCTGGGCCCACTGGCTGTGCGTCACAGCACCTTCCAGAAGCTTCCACAGAGCCTCCTTGGGCGGGCGGTTCTCCGGGCCGCTCTGATCTGGGGTGTGCCAGTTTCCCCTGGGGGGCTCTGCTGTCTGCTGCCGGCAGCGCAGGAGGCCCTGGAAGGAAGAACCGCGTGACTTATAATCTGCTCCAGCCAGCGACCAGGGTCGGCTTCTGGTCCGTCAGCATGAAGGGTACAACTCGATGCCACCGGGTCTCCCCTGCCCCCCTCCCCCTTCTGTGACGTCAGCCTGTGGGATCCACAGTCCCGCGAGACCCCTTCCCACCAGCCTGGGTCACGACTGGGAGAGCAAGGCCCTCACGGCGTTTGGTGCCAAGGTGGACGGGTCCACAGGGAGGCCCAGGTCGTAGGCCCCTCTCTGAGGACAACCGCCACTGCTGCACAAAGTCTGCAGCCCTTAGTTAACCGACAGTGGAACATCAGGCAGACCAGGGTTTACTGAGCCTCAGAAGGGAGACATTTCTTTGTCACCAAAACCGCTTTATGATTTGATCTTCAACATCACGTGACGGTTCAAATCTCAGGCCTGCTGAGGCTCAAAATAAAATAGGCCCCGCCTCCCACACGAAGCGTGGTGGTGGAGAGCAGAGACTGGGTTGGAATCCCACCTCCACCGCTCACCGGGTGGTCCAGAGCCAGGTGCTTTTCCTCACCTCCCCTCGGTTCTTCCATCTGTAAAGTGGGACTAATGACAAACCTAGAGCCGTGGAGGGTGAATCAGGCACGTGGAGTGACTGCCTGACATGTAAGCCTATTTACCCTTGAAATGCATGTCCCTCAGCAGCCGTGACTGCCCAGGGGTCACAGCAGGTGCGGGTGACACACGCTCGAGGGAAGGCAGGGCTGCGGGTGGGGCTGCGAGGAACCTGCCTGGATTTCCCGGGGCCCACCTCACTTATCAGAGTGCCCGGTGTGAAGGGGGCTGCTTCCAGCACGTGGAAGGTGGCAGCCCAGGGGATTCTCCAGGCCTAGGGCCGGCTTCCCGAGTGTGGCCAGCACGCGGCTCAGTCCCAAGCTCCACGGGAAGAAATGGAAGCTGCAATGGTTCTGCCCACGCTTCCCCAGGGTGGGCCAAAGGCGGCAGAAGACACCCCGCCAGCGGGGATCTGGGAGAGAACCACCCCCTTCATAGGTCCTGCCTCCCCAGAAGTGATGGCCACACGCACACCGTTGACCGGACCATCCCGTCTCTGAGGCTCGAGCTCGCTGAGGCAGGACAGTGGCTGTGAAGAGCAGAGACACGTACCCACGTGCGAGGCCTTCGAGGTGGCCGGTCTCCTGGCTGGCGCTGGCCTGCTTGGGGCACACATGCTGGGGCTGGCAGGGGCCGCGGGGGGGCTCTCTGCGGTGAGGGGGGTGGAGGCCGGCTGGCTGGTGCTGGTGGCCTGGGCCGAGTTCGCTGGCGCCGGGTCCATGTTGGGAATGGGCTTCCCCAATTTGGTGTGCAGCTTGAAGACCTGGAACAGACCCAGCCCCCTGTCAGGGCCGCTCAGGCCTGGCCAACCTTCCTCAGGGGTAGGAAGAGCACCTCACCGGGCATGCGGGAGCTGGCAGCCTGTGGAAGTGAGGGCGGTGGTCCATCCCGTCCCCGGGGACCCTGCCCCTTCTCCAGCTCCCACTTAAATGCCTTGGGAAGGGCCTTCCTGAGCTGTCTCCTGCTTCTAGGCCCCCACTACTCCTGCACATGGGGGACCTATAATACTTTGACACCCCTGCTGGCTTACACAGACCCCCTTCCTCCAAACTCCACTGCCTGCACTGAGAAGCATGGCTGTTTTCTGCATGCCAAGCACCAGCCCGGTGCCAGCCCCAGGTAGAGACACAGTGTGTGTAGACCGCCTGCTAAGATGTACACGTGTACACGTCCACGACACAGATCCATGTTCGGTATACGTGGGCGTACACGTCCATAGACACACCTCCACATTCTGCAGGAACTCATATACACGTCCAGGGACACAGATCCACCTAGGATACAGTCATCCCCCTGTCCTCGGCATGCCCCCCCCACACACACACAAAGGCACTTAATTGCAAAAGTTCCAGTTGGAAAGGACTGTTCCACCACCCCCAGAGTCTGCACTGACGACCGTCTCAGACACATTCTCTGGCTCTAAGTCTCTGACACTCACGGCTCAAACGTGCCCCCCACCCCGGGGCTGGCTGCAGGGCCTCCTGACCCCAGAACGAGTCCCAGCCTGCGAGCTGTGACACCCGCAGCCCACCCCGCCTGGGCCCAGCTCTCCCGCCTGCACCCCTGCTACCACCAGGCTGGCGCGTCCCCTTCTCCACGCCTCACTGCTCCCTCCTTGGTGGGTTTTGTGGGTTCACGCAGGCATTCGAGAGCCTGTCCCAGCTGGGCTGGGGAACGAGGCCCTTGACGAGCAGGGGGAGAAGACAGATCCTCAGGCAGGGGCTCGGGGCGGCCCAGCCTGCAGCGGGGGCTGGAAGGGGGCTGCCAAGGGCAGGGTGTGAGCAAAGGCCCGGGGGCAGGAGGGAGCATGGCCGGTGAGCTGGGGCAGCTGGAGGGGTTCTGTGGACGGGGCAGACAGAGGCAGCCACAGGACAGGGGCCTTCCTAACCCTCTCGCTCTAAACTGTGCGGTGCAGCTCAAAGCAGGCGTCCAGCCAGGAATTCCCCCTCCTCCTGTCCTCAGCGCACACCCGAAAGGTGAGCAGCACCTTGCAGGTTCGTGATGCCATTTGGGGAAGGTTTGCTGATTTCCAAAAAGCACCTCTGGACCATAGAAAGAGGGCACAGGGAGAGGGGCCCTACCTTCTCTCGGGTGGAGGAGCCCATTCATTTCCTCACAAGATGACATACTACAGGCATTTTTAAGCCCACAGGAAAACGTTGATATTAAAATAGTAATAAACATGACAAATGCTGATATTAAATAATTTAGTATCAATGAAAACATTGATATTAAAATATTAAACCTTACTACTTTGATTTTTAATAAATAAGGACCCCAAATGGAATATACCATTTGATCTCATCAACATACAAACTCTGGTTCATATATACATGCAGACACACCCAAGGCCAAGAACAGTTTCCTCTGGGTATGAGCTGCCCTGCTCCATGCTTCCGTCCAGGGGCAGGTGTGACTTTTCTAACTGGGAGAAGGGGTTTGGCTTCTGAGGAAGGAGGACGCGTGGGCCTGCAGGGAAAGCTACTTCTCGTGGGTGGCTGCCCACCCCCCGTGTCATCGGACGCCCCTCTGGGTCCCGAGTGGGCCGGGGCCTGTGAGGGGCTCCTACCTTCTGGTGCTTGGAGCCCCGGATGTGGGCGGCATAGGCCTCCGCCCCGGTGCAGGACACGGCACACAGGTCGCAGTGCAGCTGCGCCTGCACCCCTCGTGGGCTGCCGTTGGGCTGGGTGCCCATATTCTGAGCCGCCTCTTTCTTTTTGTGCTTCTGCCCTTCCAGGTGCTCGCGGTAGGTCTGCCGGCAGAGAGCAAGGGCGGCCTGAGGGGGCTGTGTGCCCACCTGGCACCGCGCCTTCCCCGTCGCCGCAGTTCACCGGAGGCCTGATGTCCCCACCCCTCTGTTCACGGGCCTCCTTTTAAAGCCCAGTCAACAGATAGAAGACTCAGAAGCTTGGACGGAAAGACATAAGGTTTCCTTCTCTTTTGTTTTTTCTAAAAATCAATGAGTTTCTTAAGCAAGCATCCTCAAAGGAGCACACATTTAGTTTCAGGGGCTGCTTGAAAGAATATTCCGGCTTTTCAGAATCTGACCTCAGAAGCCAAGCAAGGATGCGTGCTACCGGAACGACGCGCGACACACTTCACTGTTAGAACACTGCTCCCAAACCGCGGGGTCCACCTGGGGGAGGTGGCCGCGAGGCACAGACCCACGCTTCCCGCACCACGTGCCCGAGATGTCTGACAGCGTCTGGCACACGACTGAGCTCTCACGGGGCAGCCCTGACTTGTCTCTGGGAAGCCTTAAGACGAGGCAAAGTGGGCCTGCTAACCCAATGCCCTCTAACCACGCCAAGAGTCAACATTCCGCGGAACAGAAATGTCTCTGGAAAATACCAAAGGCACTGGTGACGTCGGCTGGCTCTGGGGGCAGGGACAGGAGTGGGAAGGGTGCTCTCGGAATGTAGAAATCTGTGGGGGTTTTTTTTTGGCTGTGCCTCGTGGCACATGGGATCTTAGTTCCCTGACCAGGGATTGAACCCGCGCCCCCTGCAGTGGAAGCGCAGAGTCTTAACCACTGGACCGCCAGGGAAGTCCCAGGAATCTGTGTTTTTACCTAAGCCACAGAACACACATACACACACACACACGCACACGGACATGACGTAAAAGCCTGTGGGACGGAGACAAGCCTGAAAGGATATACACCAAGGCGCCAACAGTAAACTACTTCAGAACACGCTTCGCAGAGTCTGAGCCCGTAGAAAGAACAAATGTTCGCAGTTTATGCCATCCCGATGCCTGACTCTCCATCACAGACACGGAACAAATGTGGAATGAGAAAAAACCCAGAGGAGCATTAGAAGGAGGCCTGCCTGGTGCCCCGCGGCTCCTGAAGCCCACAGCTGCCCTGGAGGCCCCTCGCTCGGCCGGGACGGAGACCGCACCGCCAACTGTGCTGTCCTGGACTCAGAGACAGGTGCCCGGGAAAGAGGCAGAAGTGCTGCCCCCGCTGCGGGGAGGCCACGCCGACCAAGTCCTTCCGATGCAGACGGAGGCCGTGCGTGGCTGCTTCCACGTTAACCGTCTCTCAAGCGGCGCTGGGTGGGTGCGGGAGGGGCGAGCAGGGAAGGGCAGCACGGGGACCCTGCAGAAGCACCCGGCATCTCGGTGGTGGAGGCGGATGCGCGAGCCTGGGCAGGTGATGAGCTCGCACAGAGCAGACCACACGCACGCACACGCACGTGCGCACAGGCATACGCAGGTGCCAGTGAGACCGGTAAAACCTGGGACCTCTGACTCAGCGGACGGGTTCAAGGCCAACATCCCAGCTGTGACAGTGACTGTAGTTTGGCAAAACGTCAGCACTCGGGGCGCTGGGTGAGGGCACGTGGCCTCTCCACGGTGTTTCTTACAACGACCTGTGAAACCACCACTATCTCAATGAAAAGTCCAACGAACAAGCGCTGTTAACATTAACAAAAAGCTGGGAACAACTGGAGCTGACACGTCTGCGTGCCAGATGCTATGCCGAGTGGTGACGCGCTTGGGCAAACCCGGTCCCACGGGGAGGCGAGGCTCAGAGAGGCCTCGACACCCACTCGGGTGATGCTCACGTGCCCACGCTCCGTCCCACCCCACGGCCGTGGGGAGCGTCACACCCTTGCTCAACGTGATGCCGCGAAGAGTCTAGAATCACAGGAGCAGACCTTGTATTGGACTGGTGAGAGGAACCAAGAATCCTCACGATGCAGCCCTGAGTGCGGGCCGCCCGGCCCTCGTCCCTTTGCCAGGGAAGTCGGGGCGGGATGAGGGGTTCTGGGCTCCTCCCACACCTCTATAGCCTGCGATTTGGAGTCTCTGCATGCCTCCACGGTGCCAGCTTTCTCTCAGAGTACTAAGAACAAGACAAAATCCACACGGGGTGTTTTGTGAGGACCAGCCCTAGCGTCTGATGATCTTTGCAGGGAGCGAGATGGGTCACCTGCGAGCGTGGTTGGGGAGGTCCTTTGCTTAGACAGCAGTGCACTCGCCCGCACACGCGCACGAACGTGCTTTTACCCACCTGCGGGCCTGCCTGCACGGTCCTGTCTGCACGGCCCTGCCTGCACGGCCCTGCCTGCACGGCCCTGCATGCACGGCCCTGCCTGCACGGCCCTGCCTGCACGGCCCTGCATGCACGGCTCTGCCTGCACGGCCCTGCAGCAAAGGTGCACTGTGACCAGCCGTGCCTGCCAGCCCTCGCGTCCAGGACAGTGCGCTGAGGGCCTCCCTGCTGCAGATGGCCTCAGGGTGCAAGACCACGCTTCTGCGGCCAACGACCAGCGCTGGGCCCACTCTCGTGTCTTTCACAAGAACACCAGGCAGTTTTAAGGTTATGCTGATGCGCACTTGGCGTTGCAAATTAATAACAGATCTCTTTTGAGCAAGCAACGACCCTGACCTCTGGCCGGTCGCAGGGGGTAAGGGAGGGCTCTCCCACCCGCGGGGGCAGGAAGGTCCGGGGCCTGCCCAGCGTGGGGCGGGGCGGCTGACCTGGGGACCAGCACAGCTGATCTTGCAGATGTCACAATAGTGAAGCGGGAGCTGCTTGGGGCCACCCCTGGGTTTTGGCAGCTTGGTGGCAACTGGTAGCTTCTTGGCGAAGTTGTTGGCGCAACGGGCACTGGGATTGCTTCCCGAGCCGCCCCACAGGGACGAGTCCACGGGCTTTGGGAGCGGGGGCGGCCGCATCTGTGGGAGGAGCAGCGGGGGATAGTAAGGACTGACCGCTGAGTACGGGGATGCGCCATAGCTCGGGTAGCTTGGTCCTATGAAGCGGAGAGAAAAATGAGAGGGGGAGATGGGTTGGTTTTGAGGAAAGGACCACATTTATTTCAGCAGCAAATAAAAGGAACAGCCTGCACTTGCATGCCTGAGGGGGAAACCACCATCTTACCGGTGTACGGGGCGGAGGCTGGGCCGAACGAGGATGAGGAAGGCAGGGTGGAGAGGGAGGAGGCCGCGGGCTGAGCGCTGCTCGCCGGGGGATAGGTGGAGGTGGAGGGCGAAGCGCTGGCCGGCTGCCCCGCCTCGGCGGTGGGCACCTGCGGCAGGGGCTGTGCTTGGTTGTACCCAATGCCACCGTAGGCTCCTTGGGGCCCTGGAGAGCAAGCACAGCCTCTGCAGAGCCACCCCTGTGACACCGGGCCCAGGGAGCAGAGAAGGTGTGACCAACACGACTGCCTGGCTGCCAGGAGCTGGCACGGCCTGGGCGCAACTGGCTGTGAAGGCTGGGTGTCTGAGCCGCGCTGGAGGCCGGAGCCCCGGGCTCTCCCATCTTGGATTCCAAGTCCTCAGCAGGACCCATTTCCTTGGAAAACACTTCCAGTCCCACCTTCGTCTCTCCCCCATCTCTCTGTCTGGGTTTCCCCGCCCCTCTCTCTCGCACACACGGGCCCACTGACTAGTGGAGACTTTGGGGCGTATCTGAGGAGACAGCCCTGAGACCCACGCTACTGCTGCACCTCCTGTGAACCTGAAGCGCTTGAAACCTGACTTTCCTGGGGTCCCTCCCGTGTAAGCGAGGCCCCCTTGCCCCCGCCCTGACCCTGCAGAGACCCACCCACCTGGTGGGCAGAGCGTGGCCGTGGCCATGGCTGGGAGCTGAGGCAGGCCAGCAGCAGGTGGCGGGTCCCGTTTGTTCTCGTAGCCACCAGCGGCTGTCGATGGTCCATAGCTGTAACTGTCCTGCGAGAGGGTTTCCATGGGGAACACAGAGCAGGAGAAAGGTGCTCAGGGTGGGGCAAGGCCCCCTCCTCGCCCCCTGCAAGGCCTGCATCCATGTGGTTCCCGAGCTCCTGCTCTGTACCAGCCTCTGTTTTGGGACCTGGGGACGCAGCGACCAGGGAGAGGGATGTGGCCTGCTCCCTCAGAACTGATGCTAATGTCTGAGAGCAAAAGTGCTCTGAGGAACATGCAACGGGACAAGGGCTGCCGGGGACGGCTCGGAGGAGGAGGCAAGCATGCGGAGACCGGGGACAGGGCTCCTGGCCGGGTTGGCAGGGAGCGGAGGCCCTGGTGGGGGTCAGCGGGTGGGCTGGCAGGAGACCCGGAAGCTGGTCAGAGCAGAGGACTGAGCGCCAGGAGAGGGGCTGGGTGGGCAGGCAGGGCCGGGGTGCCGGAAGGGCCTGGGGCAGCAGGAAGCACGGCTGGATTTTGGTTCACAGGGAGATAGGAGCTGTTGAGTGGACCAGGGACTAACTGCATGGAGGTGAGGACGGATCCAAGAGGCCGGGAGGAGGCCCTGGGAGCAGGGCAGGAACTCAGGATGGTAGGCTGGGAGAAGTCCCAGAGGTCCTGGGGAAGCAAAGGGGAGTAAAGGAGGGAGGGGACGGAGCCAGGTGGGTACGAGCTTGGCCGAGCAAATCAGGAACAAGCTGTGGGTGACAGAGGCTCAGGGGGCTGGGCCACATGGAGCGTGGGACGCCTTGGCGATTCCACGTGGAAACACAACTGCCAGATCTGCGGTCCTAGAGCTCGGGGTCAGGAAGGGGGCATCGTCAGCACCGGAAAGGCCCGGGAAGGACAAGCCCAGCCCCCATCCCCTCTAAGGGCAGGGATGGGAGCACCAGAAGGGTGATGGCCCGTCTGGTTTGTGTTTTCAAGGAAGGACTGGTGCTGGGCAGAGAAAAGTCGGGCTGATACCTGGTAGGAGGGAGCCGTGGTGGCCGCCGGCACAGGCTCCTGGGGCTGGCCGCCGTAACCGAGGTCATGGCCGGGGTGGGGCTGGTACCCGCCGTACCCCGCTGGAGTGATGGGCCTGGGTGGCTGGGCGGCCTCGGGAAACGGGATCAGGGCAGGGCCCAGTCCAGGAGCAGGCTGCATGGCCAAGCTGGTTCCAGCAGCTGGGAGGGGAAAAGCCATCGGAGGCTGGGCGCTAGAACCACAGATAAACACAGAACCCGGCAGCGTTAGATCCTGGCATTCGAGAACCTGCATTGAGCACAAAAATGCCATCTGACACTAGACGTCAGCCACTTGGATGCCTCCAGTCCAAGACCTTTCTTCTGTGAGCACAGGCGCCACTGGAAGCGCTTTTCATGAATTAATCTCACAGCAACCCTGAGTGCTCGGAGCCAGCCTGGTCCCCATTTTCACAGTTGAGACAAATCACGGAAGGTCGATTAACGCTAAACTAAGAACTCTTTACCTATAAGAACCAGCTCTTGCTTGTGGTTCGTTCTGCAGGAAGCCCAGAGCTGAGGTCTTTTGTCTGCCTCACCTCATCCCTACCTTCCTGCCCTTAGAGAAGGCACTGCCAGCTGTCTGTAGGTCCGTCTGTTGGTCTGTCCCCACTGTCTGGAAGACGAAACTCTGAGGATAGGTGACAAGTGCCTGATTCAGACCCAGATCTTTCTGATCCCCGCGCGCCTCACTCTGCAAATATCAGTCACCAGTAGGCGGTCCTCAAATGTAAAAGCCCGTTTGTCGGGGAAGGGTATCGGCTAAGATTTTAGCCCAATACCAATAAGAATCATATAAGAAAGTTCCTACAACCCTCCTACACTGTTGGTGGGAATGTACATTGGTGTAGCCACTATGGAGAACAGTATGGAAGTTCCTTCAAAAATAAAAATAGATGGGAATTCTCTGGTGGTCCAGTGGTTAGGACTCAGCGCTTTCACTGCTGAGGGCTGGGGTTCAATCCCTGGTCGGAGAACTAAGATCCCACAAGCCACATGGAACAGCCAAAAACTTTAAAAATTAAAATAAGTAAATAAATAAATAAAAATAGAGCAACCGTATGATCCAGCAATCCCAATCCTGGATACATATCCAGAAAAGATGAAAACTCTAATTCAGAAAGATATATGCACCCCAATGTTCACTGCAGCACTATTTACAATAGACAAGACATGGAAGCAACCTAAGCGTCCATCGACAGAGGAATGGATAAAGAAGATGTGGTACATATATACAATGGAATATTACTCAGCCATAAAAAAGAATGAAATATTGCCACTTGCAGCAACATGGATGGACCTAGAGATTCTCATACTAAGTGAAGTAAGTTAAAGACAAATATTATATGATATCACTTATATGTCAAATCTGAAAATAATACAAATGAACTTATTTACAAAACAGAAACAGACACACAGACATAGAAAACAACCTTACGGTTACCAAAGGGGAGGGGAGGGAGGAATAAATTAGGAATATGGGATTAACAGATACACACTACTATATGGAAAATAGATAAACAACAAGGACCTACTGTATAGCATAGGGAACTATATTTAGTATCTTATAATAACCTATAACAGAAAAGATCTTTAAAGAAAATACTGAATCACTTTGCTGTACACCTGAAACTAATACAATATTGTAAATCAACTCTACTTCAATTTTTAAAAGAAGGAAGTTCCCGCAAACCCTGTAGGGCAGGGGTCCCCAGCCCCCGGGCCACAGCCCGGTACTGGTCCGCAGCCTGTTAGGAACTGGGCCGCACGGCAGGGGGTGCACAGCGGGCAGGAGAGCGAGTGAAGCTTCACCTGCCGCTCCCCGTCGCCTGCATTATTGCCTGAACCATCCCCTCCACCCTGGCCGTGGGAAATCTGTCTTCCACGAAACTGATCCCTGGTGCCAAAAAGGTTGGGGACCGCTGCCGTAGAGGATGAGGCAAGGCGTGTGCGCAGCTCAGATGCAGGCAGACCTGAGTATAGAGGGACGACGGCTGGCAGCACTTGTCCACTGGCACCTTCGCACACATTCTGGGCCGATGCTAGACTCACATGTGATGCTTGCAGTGTCATTCCTGCCCCCCAAAGTGGCTCACTGCCCAGTGGGGAGGGCCATGGAGAAATGGGGACAACATGGGGGGGTGTTATCCAGGCCGTCCTGGGGGCTGAGGGACCTGCCAGGGAGAGGGAAGCGCGGTGCTGAGGGTCAAGCGGAGCCCGCTGCATCGTCCCTGCCCATCTCCTAGCCAGCATCTCTTCGTCCTCCTGGCAGCCAGAGGGGTCCTCTCAAAGCACAGACCTGACCACGTCACCCTCCTGCTCAGAACCCTCCCAAGGCCCTCCACCCCCATCCCCTCCCACACCTGCTCGCTCCCTTCCTCACTTCCTTCTCCAGCCCTTCCTGAGCCCCTGTTGGAGAGCAGCAGGGCCCTGTAACCCATCATCCTGCCCCCTCACCCTGCTTGATTTTCCCTCCCAGCACCGCCTGACGCAATCCTTCCACCAACATGAAGCCACAGGAACTGCGGTGGGTCCCAAGCTATTTGCCGGCATGACAGTGGCGCTTGGCACATAGCAGGTGCTCAGGAAATATTAGTATGGCCCACAGTCAGGCGTTTGGGAAATGGTGGGTGGGAGCAGCCCAATCGCAGGTGGGGTCCTGGCCCGCCGGGGTCCCAGGGATCTTTTCCCCGCATCTTCACATGGTCTCCCTCTATGTGTGTCTATGTCCTAATCTCTTCTTCTTATAAGGACACCAGTCATATTGAATCAGGGCCACCTAATACCTCATTTTACCTTAATTATCTCTTTAAAGACCCCATCTCCTACAGTCACATTCTTTAGTTAGCAATGAAGTCCTAACCCCCAATACCTAACACCCAAATATGAATTTTAGGAGGACACAAGTCAGCCCATGACAGGGTCATTATTGTAACAAAACTCAAATGACATGAAAATCTTGATTACACAAACATCATTCATGCTGAAATGAAAGCACCTAAAACACATTTTACAGAATATATAATCATTCATGAATTAGTATGTTTTTATTTTATTTAAGACACCCAAACATCATCAGCCCATCACCAGCATGCCCAGACACGCACAGTAATGATAACCTTTGATGTTTTGACAACTGTAAACCTAGCATCACTCTTTTTTTTTTCTTCTTGGTCATTAGAAAGGTATATTTGTTAAGGTAGGTGGGACAGAACATACTGTATTTAACTTTTGCCAGCTTGGTCTATAATGTTGAAATATTTAGACATGGCATGCTGGCTTCCATTTGTACTCTTGCCCTGGGCCTCTCAAACTGTGAAGGCTATTCATTTGTTTGACTATATTTCATTTGCCTATTTTACTATTGGTAAGTATTTATATTATGTATCAGTTTCTATTGCAGAGTTAAAAATTACCCCTAATAAATGTCAGTTGGTACAGCCACTATGGAAAACAGTATGAAGCTTCCTCAAAAAATTAAAAATAGAACTACCATATGATCCAGCAATTCCACTTCCGGGGATTTTTCTGAAGAAAACAAAAACACTAATTCAAAAAGATTATGCACCCCTATGTTCATTGCAGCATTATTTACAAGAGCCAAGATATGGAATCAACCTAAGTGTCCACTGATAGATGAATGGATAAAGAAGATGGATAAATGAGATATATATCTTTATCCATTCGTCTAACGACGGATACTTAGGTACACACACACACATATGTGTGCACTCACGTGTACTCGTGCACAATAGAATATTACTCAGCCGTAAAAAAAGAATGATATCTTGCCATTTGTGACATGGATAGACCTACAGGGTATTATGCTGAGTGAAATAAGTCAGACAGAGAAAGACAAATACCACATGATCCCACTTATGTGAAGAATCTAAAAAATAAAACGAATAAACATAACAAAACAGAAACAAAAACAAAAACAAAAACAAAAAAAAACAGAAACAGACTCATAGATGCAGAGAATAAACTGGTGGTAGCCAGAAGGGAGGGGGTTGGGAGGATGAGTTAAATAGGTGAGGGAGATTAAGAGGTACAAACTTCCAGTCCTTAAATAAGTAAGTCTGAGGAATGTGATATACAGCATGGGGAATATAGTCAATAATATTGCAATAAATTTGCATGGTAGCAGATGATAACTGGACTTATCGTGGTGATCATTTTGTAATGTATAAAAATATCAAATTACTATGTTACATACCTGAAACTAATATTGTAAGTGATTATACTTCAATTTAAAAAATTACCCCCAACGATGTGGCTGCAAACAATAATAAATATTTATCATCTTCACAGATTCTGTCGGTCAGAATTTGAGAGTGGTGTGGATGGGCTCTGACTCATAGAGTCTTTTTTTTTTTTTTTTAAATAAATTTATTTATTTATTTATTTATTCTTGGCTGCGTTGGGTCTTCGTTTCTGTGCAAGGGCTTTCTCTAGTTGCGGCGAGCAGGGGCCACTCTTCATCGCGGTGCGCGAGCCTCTCACTATCGCGGCCTCTCGTTCCGGAGCACAGGCTCCAGACGCACAGGCTCAGTAGTTGTGGCTCACGGGCCTAGCCGCTCCGCGGCATGTGGGATCTTCCCAGACCAGGGCTCGAACCCGTGTCCCCTGCATTGGCAGGCAGACTCTCAACCACTGCGCCACCAGGGAAGCCCTGACTCAGAGTCTTTAAGACGTTGCCAGTAAGAAGTTGGCTGGGGGAATTCCCTGGCAGTCCAGTGGTTAAGACTCCGCGCTCCCAATGCAGGGGCACAAATTCGGTCCCTGGTTGGGGAACTAAGATTCCCCATGCCGCACAGTCGGCTAGGACAGCATCATCTGAAGGCTCGACTCGGGTAGTGAGATCTGCTTCCAGGATGGCTCCTTAACATGGTTGGTGCTTTCCCAACGCTGCTTGAGTGTTCTTACAACATGGTGACCAGCTTCCCCCAGAATGAGAGATGACAGAGAGAGAGACAGGAAGGACCAGGTGGAAGCTATGCTTGTTGTGAGCCTCAGACATCACATGGCATAACTTCTGCCACATTCAGCGTTAGAAGTGAACCACTAAATACACCCCACCTTCAAGGGGACAGGATTAAGCGCCATCTTTTGAAGGGAGGAGTGAATTTATTTATGGGAATATGGAATATGAATTCTCTTAATGAATACTGAATATGAGAATTTATGGCAATACTTTTAAACCACCACATGCTATTTCCCATTTTCTACTGTTACACATGTTCTACGTATGTTCTGTATATGCTTTCTTGTGCCAGCTTCCCCTCATGGCTTCTCTTCCAGCCTGGGTCCCACACGACCTGCTCCAAACAGGGCACAGCTGAGGAGAATGGGGCGAGGATGGCTGCCTCAGATCCATCAGGATTTAACCTGGAGCTGGGGCCACATTCTCCTGAGTCACATGGGAGAGGTGTGGACCAACCCAAACCGGCAAGGAAAACGGATGGGATGGGCTTTGGGAGGACGATAAAAAGCCATGCCGTTGAAGCCACTCAGAAGGCTCGACAAAGGGGTCTGAGCTGCCCAAGCTGCAAGGGCGGGAGTGCTGGAGTCCAAGGGTGAGCGCAGACCTGGAGCTCTCTGGACTGAGCCCTGCTGCCTCTGCTGGGTAAGAGGCCAGCAGCACTGCAGTGATGCTTTCCTTCTTGCCTGGCTTCCCAGCGTGCCAATGGCCTCCACCTCCAGAAGGGTCTCTGCCCCCAGTCCTGAAGACCCAGCACAAGTGGTGCCAACTGAGGGTGCAGAGGCAAAGTGTCTCCCGTGGTGGAGGGCAAGTCTTGTCCTTTAGCCGAGGGCCCGAGGGAGTAGAGACAAGCTTGGGGCTTTCTTCACCTGCTCCCGCAGTGACCCAGCTCAGGTCAAAAGCTGTGTCTCCATCTGGTGGGGGCCCCACCTAGGGAACCAGTGAGGCGGGCGGTTGTTGACCTTGTTCCAGGCCAGGAGATCAAACAGCCTGTTCTGTCTAGGACAGGGTTTCTCGATCCAGGCAATGCTGACACTGCAGCCCGATCACTCTCTGTAGGGGGCCGTCCTGGGCACTTTGGGCTGTGGAGCAGCATCCCTGGTCTCCACCCACTCAATGCCAGAGGTGCCCCCAGTTCGAACAACCACAGATGTCCCCAGACACTGTCCGGGTGAGAACTGCTGGTCTAGGACAAGCCCAATCCCAGGGCACCAGCTTTGAGACCCCAGCTGCAGATGGGGAGCGTCATGCGTTGGTTTACGGCTGGTCCAGACCCTACTCCAGAAGGATCACCGGAACACTGCAGGCTGCCCTGTGACTCAGGATCAGGCTCAAGACAGCACGTTTGCGGGTGTAAACTAAGAATTCGGGACATGTTTTAGTTGTATACGACCCTGAGTAGTGATGCTTATGCACCCTGAGGTTTGAAGACCTCTGAGCTAGACCAAAGTCAAGGACAAAAGAAGAGTCTGCCCACAGATGGCTGGGCGTCCAAGCCGTTTGGTCTTGATGTAACTCAGTGGTGGGAGGTCTCAGGTGTTCCCGTGCCCTGCAGGGTGACTCCCGTCAGTTTTATTACGAGGGCCTGCAAACGTCACAGCTGTGAGCAGACTGATTGGCTGTGAGGCGTACAGGGGCAGGGTAGATATCAGCTTTGAGTTTTATGTGGGATGGTGAAACGCCCTTGATCTCACCGGAGGTCACCCCCGCCCCCATCTACTCAGATGACAGGATGAAGCACCTCTCCTGTACAAACAGCTGAGACGCTGGGGGAGGGGCAGGGGAGGCAGAGACACACCGTCTGGAAGAAGTATGGATGTGCTGACAGCCCAGCAGGCAGCACGAGCCTCCCCCTCCAACCCAGAGCCTGAAAAGGCCTCACCTATGAAGAATACTGGGATTCCAGAGAGGGGCTCAGATGCAGCCCCCTGGGCTGAGAGAAGGGCCTGGCACACACATGGGAAAGGGAGAAGAGCACAGGGGCTGACAGGGAAACGGTCCTGTGTGCTGAAGGACAGAGGAGGGGTGGGTGACAGGAGGCTGAATGGTGGGCTCGGGGCTCCGGGATGCCAGGCAGAATCCGAGTTTTAGCCAGAAAGCAATCCGGAGTCACCACAGTATCTCAGGACAAGATTTGTCCTGTTTTAGGATGCTAAGGTGGTGCTGTGGACTGAGTTGTGCCCGCCCCCCCTCAAATTCACATGAAGCCCTAACCCCAATATGACTGTGTTTGGAGATAGAGGCTTTAAAGAATTAAATGAGGCCATAAGGGTGGTGTCCTAATCCTATAGGACTGGTATCCTTATGAGAAGAGACACCAGGGATGCCCACACAGAGGGAAGACCACACAGGGACACAGGAAGAAGGCAGCCATCTGCAGGCCAAGGAGAGAGGCCTCAGGAGAAACCAACCCTGCCGGCACCTTGATCTTGAATGTCCAGCTTCCAGACTGTGACAAATACATGCATTGTTTAGGCCAGTCTGTGGTGTTTTGTTACGGCAGCTCAAGCAGACTAGACAGGTGGTGATGGCTGTAGAGGGGAGAAGCTGAGGGCAAAGCTGATAGGAGACACACTGAGGCCACTTCAGGTCACCTATGCAAATTTCGGCCAGGCCAGCTCCCGGTGGTCGAGGGCTTTGCAGACACCCAAAACGGGGCTTGCAAAGCAGTCAAGTAAACGTTTCGTGACTATGGTCAAAGTGGTAGCTGTGACCCCAAAGGGAACACTAGGCCCACCTGAGTAACTGCTCAGGGCAACACAAAGCTGTTTGTGGTCTGGGAGGATGACGTGTTGCCTGGCTTTTATTTAGCTAAGCAAGCTCTGCGGAAGTGGAGCACGGATGGCCTCAAGCTGGGGAGGGTGCACGTGCCATGGGACTGTGCCCTTCTCAGGAAAGGCCTCGGCATGGTGGAGCCCAGACGGAAGGGATAAAGGGAGAAATGCAAGGGATTTAAAAGAGGGTTAGGCCAAGTATGGCCACATCTGCCCACTGCCTGTTTTTTGCACAGCCCATGAGCAAAAAATGAATTCTGCATTTTTAAGTGGTTGGAGAAAGTTAAGAGAGTACTATTTCATGACATGTGAAAATTATACAAAACTCACATTTCAGTGTCAAAATATAAAGTTTTGATGGCACATAGCCATGCCCACCTGCTTATGTATTGCTTTCAGCCACTTTTGCCCTATAGTGGCCGAGCTCTGTAGCTGCAACAGACCCGGTGTAGCCCGCTGTTGTGGACTGAATGTTTGTGTCTCCCCAAAATTGTTATGTTGAACCCCTACCCCTCAATGTGATGGTGTTAGGACGTGGGGCCTTTGGGAGGTAACTAGGATTAGATGAGGTCATGAGGGTGGGGCCCCCGTGATGGGATGAGTACCCTTATAAAAGTCACAGGAGAGCTTGCCTCCCCCTCCGCTCTCCTCCAGGTGAGGACACAGTGAGAAGTCAGCATCTGCAACCCAAAGAGGGTTCTCAGCAGAACCCAACCCTGCCTGCACCCTGATCACAGACCTCCAGCCTCCAGAACTCCGAGGAATAAACTCCTGTTGTTTACAAGCCACCCAGTCTGTGGTACTTTCTCACAGCAGCCTGAACTAAGACACCCATGGAGTGGAAAATATTTACTCTCTGAGCCTTTAGGAAAAGGCTTGCTGATCCCCAGCTTAAAACAGCCATCTTTTTTGTTCCTAACTGTGTAGGCTGGGCTGGGCTGCATCTGAGGTCAGCAGCAGGCAGCTCCACTTCTGGAGGGCAGCTGGCTGTCCAACAGGCACTGAAGCCCTCCTCCCTGTAGTATCTTCTCCTCCAGTGGTCCAGCCAGGGGCCCTTCATGTGGCAGGGTCCCCCAAGATGGAGAGGACGTGGGCAAAGGCTCTGGAGGTCTAGGCTTAGAACAGGCATGAACAAACAGGATTGGCAGCTCGAACAGGTGCTACACCAGAATACCATAGATTGGGTGGCTTATAAACAACAGAAATTTCTCAGTTCTGGAGACTGGGAAGTCCAAGATGAAGGAACCAGCAGACCAGTATCTGGTGAGAGCCCACGTCCCGGTTCATAGATAGCCATCCTCTCGCTGTGTCCTCAAATGGCACAAGGGGTGAGGGAGCTCTCTGAGGTCCCTTTAAAATCCAAAATCCCTCCAATCCAAAAATGGGCAGAAGACCTAAATAGACATTTTTCCAAAGAGGACATACAGATGGCCAAGAAGCAAATGAAAAGATGCTCAACATAACTAATTATTAGAGAAATGCAAATCAAAACTACAATGAGGTATCACCTCACACCAGTTAGAATGGGCATCATCAGAAAATCTACAAACAACAAATGCTGGAGAGGGTGTGGAGAAAAGGGAACCCTCTTGCACTGTTGGTGGGAATGTAAATTGATACAGCCACTATGGAGAACAGTATGGAGGTTCCTTAAAAAACTAAAAATAGAATTACCATATGATCCAGCAATCCCACTACCGGCATATACCCAGAGAAAACCGTAATTCAAAAAGACACATGCACCCCAATGTTCACTGCAGCACTATTTACAATAGCCAGGTCATGGAAGCAACCTAAATGCCCATCGACAAATGAATGGATAAAGAAGTTGTGGTACATATATACAACGGAATATTACTCAGCCATAAAAAGGAACGAAACTGAGTCATTTGTTGAGACGTGGATGGATCTAGAGACTGTCATACAGAGTGAAATAAGTCAGAAAGAGAAAAACAAATATCGTATATTAACGCATGTATGTGGAACCTAGAAAAATGGTACAGATGAACTGGTTTGCAGGGCAGAAGTTGAGACACAGATGTAGAGAACAAATGTATGGACACCAAGGGGGGAAAACCGCGGTGGGGTGGGGATGGTGGTGTGCTGAATTGGGCGATTGGGATTGACATGTATACACTGATGTGTATAAAATTGATGACTGATTAAAAAAAAAAAGAAAAATAAGAAACTAATAGGAATTCATATCAATGGTAAAAAAAAAAAAAGGGTACTAATCCCATTCATGAGGGACCCCACCCTCATGACCTAATCACCTCCGAAAGGCCCCACCTCCTAATGCCATCAACTTGGGGGTTAGGTTTCAACATATGAATGGGGGGGCGGGGGGTGTATAAACCTTCAGTCTGTGGCAGTATCACTTCTGCTGCAAACTACGGGCCAAGGAGGAGCACAAGGAAGCCCAGGCTCGAGGGCCAGGGAAATCGATGTATTGATAATTTCTAGATGGGAAGAGCTGCATGGTCACAGTGGAAAGGGCGTGGATATAAGAAGGAACAACATAAAGGACAGGGGTGTTTTGGCAACCAATCTACCACATCGAGGTTTTAGGAGTTGAGCTAGCCAAAAAACAGCTCATGGGAGAGACTCCTCAGGCATGGCCCATATGGTTGTCAACACCTAGGTAATCTAGAGCAGGGGTTCTCACCTGGGGTGATCCTGCCCCCAGGGGAAACGGGGTGATATTGAGGACATCTGTGGTTGTCACTCTGGGGGGCTCCTGGCATCGAGTATGTGGGGGCCAGGGATGCTGCTCCACACCCCACAGCGCCCAGGACGGCCTCACAGAGAACAATCTGAGAAACTCAGACCTGCAAGGGCGTGGTGCCCAGGGCTGGGGATCGGGGATTAGAGCCTAACGTTTGAAGGTCGGGGGCAGGAAGGTGAGGCAGCAGCGGAGGCTGTCACTCTCGCCCAGGCTCCCTGCCCCAAGTCTGAAGGGAGAGTCCCCACACCTCTTCTCTGGCTCCCTTTGGTGAGAGGTCAATTTCTAATAGCCTTTTTCTGGGTCCTTTTACGAATAAGATGAAAGCTGTGACTTCCGGCCCTCTGTGATTCCCTGGAAATGGCACAGCTTTGCCGGTAATCACCTGGGGCCTCACAGGCCCCAGCTTAAGAATCTCTCCTTGAATGGGAGAGCAAAAAGCATTTGCTGAGATTAAAGGCAAAGTTTACGTGCCCCTGTGTGGCGTGGCGTGTTCCCTTCTCTCGGAAAATGTAATAAATCCTCATTCAATGGCAAGAGGGTCCCTGTCGTCAGTCACCTCCATGGATGAAAATCCTGCAGGCACAAATGAGACACTGCCTTAGAGCAAGGTGAAGAGAAGAGGCTGAGGACGCGAGGGTTCTGCATGAGGACGGAGGACCAAGATCAAGATCAAGGAAGAGCTCACAGGGGTTTCAAGCTTAGGAACTGGGAGGAGAGCCGCAGTCCAGCGGCTGGCATGGGAACGGGAGCCACACCACCTGGCTTCCAATCCTGGCTCTGCTCACCGCGGGGCCTTGAGCGAGTCACTTCTTCTTTCCTCACGTCAGTTTACTCACCTGTAAAATGGGAACACCTACCTCTCGGGATGGCGTGACAAACAAGAACTCATGTGCTACAGTGCCTCGCACAGGAGCTCACAATGCAGCCCAGAGTGGCCAGATCTTCCCATTTTAAACGATACCAGAAATCTTTAGAAAGTCTCCCAATTTTAAAATACTGGCACCTAACTCAAATATAGCAAGTAAAAAACCCACTGCGCAGGCCAAAGAGAGCTGGTGTGAGAATCCAACATGGTCTGCAGGCTACCGATTCTCAACCCCGACCAAGAGCAAGGAGTTGGGAGTGGTTGTTGAAAAACAGAGAGTCACACATTTACTCTCGGTGAAGCCTCCCCTCAAGCAAGGGGCCTAAGCTTGGGCTGCTGCCGTCTGAAGTCGCCTGCTGCTCACAGGGAGAGGATGCCGCTGCACCACAAGGCCCAGGGCCGCTGTCCCCATGACAACAAGGGCCCGGTGGGTGCCGCCTGCCTGGCAGGGAGAAGAGCTGAGGCGGGAAGCTGGGGAGAAAGCACCGGCACCTGTTGGCTCAGGAAGAGCGGGACTGAAGCACGTCTGTGTGACGCAGACGCACAAGTCCTGGCTGCCATCCTCGTCTTTGGGTCGCAGGCTTTTTGGTCTGAATTTTGTTTTGGGGAGTCAGGCTTCTTTGGGTGCATCGTCTAGATAAGATTTGAGAATGCAAGGCTGGCAAGACCCATGGATGTGAGCTTGTTCAGTGAGTCACCTAACTGATGGGGACACGGAGGCCTGGAGATGGAAGGGACTCGTCTGGGGAGGCCACGTTCCCCGACCCAGGGAACTCTCTGGTACACGCTCTGCTTGCTCCTAAAAGGCCAATCGTAAGGACACATTGCACCTTGAGTGTAGACCTCACTTCAGAAGGGCGCATCTCAGGAATCTACAGGCAGGTGATGAAATGTCACAGGGATGGTCAGGAGGAAAGACAGGTCACTCTGGGTTTGCTGTAACAATGATCTCTGTTGCAGACTGCTTTCAAAGAATCATTCAGTGAGCACACAAACACAATCAAAACATTTAGAGTATGAGAAAAAAAAATCAAGTGGAAGAAAGATTTTTGTGGAATCACAGTGCTGAGAAACCTTACATAGTGCTTTCTTTTTAAATCATGGACTCTTCCTTCCAGGGCATAGCTCTTCACCCACTTATTTATCATCCCTCCTCCTAATGACACCCACCCCCACCCCAATGGCAGAAACTAAACCAGAATGAGGGGTTAAACCTGAGTGCCTAGTACTTGGAAATCGCAACCTCAACAATCACCTACTTTGCAGTGCTGTGGGGAGAAAACCTCGGCTCTGGCATCCTGACCTAGCTCAGTTTCCCAGGTGCGCCTGAGACTACTCACAGGGTTGAGGAACATTCGGAGCTTAGACGGTGCACTGTGAAGGGCGATACCCAAGGCTAACATGCGCACTCAAGACATTCATCAGGGAGGATATTTTCAAACCTGTTTTAT
Source organism: Eubalaena glacialis (assembly GCF_028564815.1). Taxonomy (NCBI): domain Eukaryota; kingdom Metazoa; phylum Chordata; class Mammalia; order Artiodactyla; family Balaenidae; genus Eubalaena; species Eubalaena glacialis. The sequence goes on along the minus strand of NC_083719.1, from coordinate 184,173,200 downwards.
TGGCAATAAGATCACATTTGTTATTTTGTGTGTACACGCATACATATACACCCAGAGAGATGACTTCATTTGGCACTTCAGTTCACAAGAGTTTTATATTCAAAACATATAACATAACATACATTCATTCCCAGAACAATTCTGATTTTTCTAATAGAAGTTTTTTTTTTCCACGAAAGCCTTATATGCACTCTCCATGTTAAAGGCCCATTTCAGACCCAGGTACTCCCGGAAGACATCCTGGAAAGGGATCTGATGAACTAAATCCTTGGGCTCTTGGGAAGATGATGGAGAATTTCATTCCCCCACGCCCATCTGCAACCTTCTTTAAAATGTAGTCAGGCGTCTCCAGCTCCCAGTCAGGGCCAGCCTAGCTCCTCAAGACAGAGCCCCTGGACTGCTTGGTGTTCCCGAGGCAGGGATTCCAGAGACTGCTGACGGGAGTTTCCTGAGCGTTGAGGGTGAGCCATGTTCTGTTTGGCAGTGGAACTCCCGGAATTCTCTTCCGTCCTTCTGAAAAGGAACATGGTGCTCACACGGAAGGTGGCTGCATAGTTAGCCCTGCCAGTCAGATGCTTAAGAATGCCATCTTGTTGATACATGCTGGTTAAGCTAAAGAGAAAACATTATGTACACCCGCCCTCCCCAGAAGCAGTGCAAGTGAGAGGACGCCCAACCAGGATCAATAGGGCCGTGCCTTTTTGCTGCCATGAACAAAATAGGTGAAATGCTGTTCTGGGCACAGCGAGGGCTCATCCGTGGTTCCAACCCTCTCCTGCTGCTTTAAGGGGCAGAAAAACCTCCAGAGCAACATCTATGCTGGTCTAGCACATGGGCCTCTCGTGTCAACAGAGGGAGGTGGGACTGGACAGCCAATCTGAGTTTCTCATGAGCAAGTACAACAGATGTCGAACCACCAACCCTGATTCAACCAATGACATTCAAAATTTAAAAGAAGCCACTGGCTTTTTAAAAACATTCATTCCAAGAGTCTTAGACATTACAGTTCATTCTGTTCCCAGAGAGCAAAACTCACAAGGAGTTAACCTCAGTCAACAAAACTGACTTTCCAAACTACAAAGTGCTACAGAACCAAAGTGAAGCAATTCTCAATTCTCAGTCAACAGTTAATTTAAATATGCAAGTGGACAGTGATGCGCTGCAAATGCAACTTACCTCTGGGGGGAAACAAAACTGCCCAAAGCAAAATACGTACCACAAAAAGAAGTCCCGTTCCCCCAAATACTTACAAATGAAGTTTCTAGCTAAAAAAGTCTGGCAAGCTTAGAATTACCCTCTAACGCAAGTGTAAGAGAAAAGGACAGGCAGAGAATGTCAGTTCCCAGCTGGTGGCGGATACCTCAGTACAAGGGACAGAACAAGGGAACAATTACCAACCAATTAGACCTTGGGTGGTACCAAAAGCTTTTCCTACCAAGATTCTAGAATACCCAATGAGTAAAGAGCACACTTCAGATTTAAGGTGTCACAGACATACAAAAAAACAAAAGAAACAAGCAAAAAATCTCTGCGCTTTGTCAAAGCTTCCTAATTTTGTTTTGAATTAGACAGCATTTCTCACCTTAGATGAATAAGCTATCTGAACAGCTCAGAGCCGTGATGAAGACAAAAACTGGTATTATCTTCTTAACATACATGCAAAACCCCACAACCTTCTTAATCGACTAAAACCAGTTGAAAAGGAGGGCTCCTCCTTCTAGCTGGAATACATACTATTTCTTTTAATTATCAAATGTATCTATAATGTCTTCTACGTTATCCTTCTGTGATTAAGCTTTTAAGAACAGAAAGCAAGGTCATAAAGTGGAAGCAGATGTCATTTGTCTCACACAGTCTGACTTTGGTTCTGGTATTTAAAACTTGGATTTCACATAGGATGGGGAATTGTGGCTTCTCTGGGAAACGGGGAAGACTAGCCACTCTGGGTTCAGTGCCACGTGTCAATGACAGGTGGGAGGGTGGGGTGCGCAGGCTGTTTTGATCCTCCCCTGACAGACCCTCTATCCTCTATCTTAGACGGTATTCACACATGTATGTGTCTGCCCCTTACAAGACCATCTGCAATCCCTGATCTGAAGGTTCACAAACTTTTGATCTACTAATATAAAATAAAGAATGAATACGAGGTTTATAAATACCCTTTCTACACGTTTCCCTTACTTTTTAGGACTGCTCAGTTATTCATCCAGATCAATGGTCTTTGTCTCCTTATCTCCATAACCACATAAGAGAACACCAATCACACTCACGTGAAAAAAGAATTTTAAAGGATCATTTGAAAATGCTTTTAAATTTGATGTATTTGTTCTGATCATTCTAAATACACACATTGGTAGATCCAGACAAAAGACAAAATATAAAATAAAACTAAAAAATTCAGAAACAGAATATGTTGAGGAAAAAAATCTCTATTAGGAATTAACTTATGCTCTGATGTTGGTGAGTTGACTTTTAGTTCTAAAATGGATAAAATGAAAATTCAAAATCCACACTTCAAAAATTTTAAATGTACCTAATGTACTTGTGGTAGGAACACAGATAGTATAGTTCTGTCATTTGAAAGGTTTTCCTTAAAATATACTGAAATCAGGTCTTGCCTGCAGTTGCGAGCCTTTCTGAGATGGGTCTTTAGAAAACAACAGCAGGCACACTGTAAAAGGAGAACTCCTGGGCCTTGCTTTCCCAGGGTCCGCCTCCAGTCAATCCCACGGGGAGTACACGGTAAGTGCTGCTGAGGTGCAGTCACTGTCAGGACTGCGTCAAACTCGACTACAGGTTCCCACAAGCCCCACTCTCCTGCTTTTGGGTGTGGTGGCAGGTGCACCCCAGTCCCTGAGGCAATGACACCAGATTCTCTCTGGCAGCTTGTGTTTCTGGGACCTAAGCTCAGGGGATAGACAGGCCTTGGAGGGTAAGGTTCACTCTGGAAGGGCCTGGAAACCAGGGGGGCAGAGATGGGGTGCAGGCAACAGAGGCTGGCCTGGGTATGACCAGGACCATTCTGAATCTGGTCGTAGTCGTACCTGACAGGGCAGGGGGCTCCTACCTGGGGGCTGTTAACGGGTGATTTTCCGTCTGGCAGCACTGGGGCTGCCTATGCTGCCCCCCATGGCTGACGTGGGCTCTGGTGCCTTTCCCAAGCTATCTGTTGCCTCTGGAAGAGATTACTGAGAGACATGGGTTGGGTTATCATTACCATCCCCATGACACTGGACCAGATGCTTCCTCGGCTTCCCTACTCCAGGGCAAGTAATTTTGCAAGGTCTGAAGAACGTGGCCCTAAACCACAATCTGGCTAGGACCCAAACTAAAGGGGTAGGATCCAGGTGACAGCGTAAAGAATGGCGGAACCCAGTCTCCTCCAGCAGGCCCCCCTGCTAAGCGGCTGCATCAGGCTAGGTCAGCCACCACGAGCACCTCCCCAGGCTCGGGCATGCCCTACCATGGGGCAAAGGCACGGCCTGGGAGCCAGGCAGCCCTCATTCCTAGCCAGACACCACCACTCACCACCCTGGGGATCCTACACCAGTTACTGCACCCCGAGCTTCGTTTCCTTATCAGCAAAATGGGTATCATTAATACCTAGCTCACAGGATTACTGGGAGGACTGGACGAGATATCAAGTGCTTGGGACTTATTCAATACAGAGGATCAGTAACCAGCACTTCGTATTGTTACCCACCACTAACAGAGTTCGATGGGGTTCCAATCAGGCTTCCAACTTCCTGACATTCTCCAGATGAAGGAATTCAGCTATTAACATTTATGCCAAAAGTTTATTAAAATAGAACTTCTCTTGATGGGAAATCAAGTATTACACCAAAATCCAGTAGCTGTCTTATTTAGGTTTAACAAGAATGCAAAGGTAGAGGTAGCCAGCTACACTAGATGGGTGGTATTTTGACAAAACTGCTAGAAAAGGGAAATATCACAGTAGATCTGGCCCACCTGTCACGTTCCACCCCTGTGGACATCCACCGTACAGCTCTGAGCTCTCAATGCTTTCATTACCAACTCGACTTAACTCACACAGAATTCTGCTGGATTTCTTGAGCAGCTCTCAGCCTCACAACTGAAAACTGCATTCAGTGCTAATTAAACACACTGTCAGATTCAATTTTCCACATGGGATTAATCCTTAATTCTGAACACGTGCAGCACTAACTCTAAGTCTAAAAAAGCCTTATGAGATTTAAAAGACCACCTAAAGTAAAATAAATGAAAATCATCATTATTTACAAGTAAATACAAACTTTTCTTATAACTTCAAGAGTAAGTGTGCATCCGATTCTTACTGAACAACAATTTAAGAACAGTTCCGATTCCAACCCTATTTATGGATGACAATGTAAGCAATATTACTATCCAGGGCTATGGTTACCAATTTTAAAAGCCAAAAAAACCTATGCAAAATTCCTCTAAGAAATAAACTGTCGTCTTTGCTTTGGCAATCATGAAATGGGCTTTGTAAATACTGTTGTCCAGTATTTGTCCATAAAATTGGTACTCACAAAATCTGTTATCTGATCAGTTTTTCCATGGCACATTATGTAAGAAATATATACTTTAAAAGCAGCTGAAGGTTTCAAGCAAAAGTCGTTTCCCCCAAAAGAGAATGTCTAGTTAACTTAAAACCATTCAGACAATGCAGATTATCTTGTTTCAAGATTTTCTGAGACTAAAATTGATTTTGCTATAATTCCTATGTTTTTGATTTAGTTAAATCTACTCCTTTCTCAAGGAATAACACACACCCTTGGGGACAATTCTAAAGACACGGACTAATTTGACATTCAGTTCGTGGTAGTTTAACATCCTTAGTTACACGTGTGTTTACTGTATCACCTAAGTCATCAGAATCCAGACAGGAGCTGTGCCAAACTGTTTAAATACCTTAATTCAGGTAAATGACAAAAACATCTGCTGAAGGCCCGCAATTACCTGTTTTTTTTGTTGTTGTTGTTGTTGTTGTTGTTTTTTAATTTGGATTCCATAGAATTTTCACATCACAAGATATTCTTTTTTTTTTTAATTAATTAATTAATTTATTTATTTTTGGCTGTGTTGGGTCTTCGTTTCTGTGCGAGGGCTTTCTCTAGTTGCGGCGAGCGGGGGCCACTCTTCATTGCGGAGTGCGGGCCTCTCACTACCGCGGCCTCTCTTGTTGCGGAGCACAGGCTCCAGACGCGCAGGCTCAGTAGTTGTGGCTCACGGGCCTAGCTGCTCCGCGGCATGTGGGATCTTCCCAGACCAGGGCTCGAACCCGTGTCCCCTGCACTGGCAGGCAGACTCCCAACCACTGCACCACCAGGGAAGCCCAATTACCTGTTTTACCAGTGTAAGTGCTCATACTTCTCCTCCGGAAGGTAATCTTAATAGAAAGCGTAACATTCAAGTGATTTTCCGCATCTCACTAAATAATGCACCGGAGGAAGAGAGAAAAAGAAGAGAAACAGAAAGGAGAGAGAAAGGAAAGAAAGAAATGGCAGCGAGCAGGCAGAGGGGCAGAACATGTCCAAAAGGGCGCGGTCTCTGGCAGCCTAGCCTAGTCCTGCTGCTGTAACTAAGCACTGGCAATAAGAATGCTGTACCACCAAGGATGACGGAAACAGGGAAGGATAACATAAAAATGTAACACGCTGTATGTAACACTCTGTAGCCATTCTTTCCCTGACAGAAACTCCATGACCAGCCAACTCTACACCTTTCAGACCACTCTGGATACAGAAAGCAGGAAGAGCGCTCCCAATTTCCACAACCCCTGGTTCCAAGGCCTGACCTAATTCCTCCTGATCCCACAGGAAAGAACACAGCAGCATCACAACTGGGTTGAGGGAGGGATGGGCACTAACTTTCCACTAGCCTTACCTATTTTCAACGTGTTGAAAGAGAGCATGAAACAACCCTAACAGGCCCGTGGTGCAGCAGGCACCTGCCGCTCAGTTATCTAAGGGGCGGTTTGAATCCAGTCTGTGAGAAACTGGCCCAGGAGGTTCTGCCAGGCTACCAGCTGGCAAGTGACACCAGGGCGACAAAGGAAAGTGGGTAGGAGGGCACTTTCCCCCAGGGATGCCCGCTCTGCCTGCATCCCCACCTGGGACCTGGTCTGGAGTGCCAGGCTGAAGGACTGAGACCGCAGACAGGCTCCAAGGAGAAGCCCTGGAGAATGATGGGCGTGTGTACATCTGGGGTACAGACACACCCCATGTGTCTCTACCCACAGAGCCCTCCTTCCCCTGGCTGCTTCCCATCCCTGCCCACCCCCATCCCCGGCTCTTCCCTCGGCCCCTGTCTGCCAGGAGGTCTTAAAATATCCAGTCGCCTCCTCCACTGAGTTTCCAGGTCCCTCTACCCTTCCTTACTGTTCTCCCTCCCCCGGAAGCCCCAGGTGCCCACTCTCCTATTGGGTCTCAGGACTTCGCTCAGGTCAAGACCGCTACCCCCTCAAGTCTCTGCCCGCTCCCCCAGTCAGGCCTCTATCCCCCTCCCACATGCCTCTGCCTCTCCCCCCGTCACCCTCCCAGGTCTCCGTGTTCTCTCACACCCCCTCCCCCCATCAGGGTTCATACCTCCAAACCCCACGTCCCCCTGCCTGGCCAGGAACCCCTCCAGGGCTGTCTTCCCTCCCACCTCCACTCCGCTCTCCCTCGCCGAGGTCTCTGCTCCACCCTCTGCCCCGCCAGGTGCACTCCCAGATCTCCGTCTTCTCCCCGCCTCCACCCCAAGTCCGGAGGCTTGACCTCCCCGCCCTCCGTCCTTGGCCTTTGCCCCTCCCCCAGTCCGGCCAGGTACACTCCAGGCAGCCCCACCCCTCGTCAGATCTCGGCGCCCCCTCAGGTCCATCCCCGCGACAAGCCCAGAGCCCTCTCCCACGTCAGGAGCCCCTCTGCTCTCCCCGACAGTTACAACTCGGGGCCGCGGCCTCCCCGGGGCCGAGGCCGGGGCCGGGGCAGCGCGGGCGGCGCGGGGGCCATTACCTGTACTGCGAGCCGGCGCCCTGCGCGAAGCCGTAATAGTTACTCGCCGCCATCTTGGCTCCTCCACAGCGCGCCCGCTGACCCGGAGGCGCGAAGGGGCGGGGCCGCCGGCGCGTGACGTCATCCGGCCCGCGCCCAGGCCTCGTGCCGCTCGCGCCCCGCCACGCGCCCCAGGCTCCGCCCCCCGCGCGAAGCTCGCGCCTTCTCGCTTCCTAGTCTGCGCCTGGGGGCGTGTCTTTGCCTCGAGCCCGCCCCGCCGCAAGCCCCGCCCCTTGTTCGGAGTCCCCACCTTCCCTCTGAGCGGTCAGTATCCGGGGTCTTTGGCTCGACCCGCTCCTTCTCGCCGAGCCCCAGATCCGGCCCTCTCTGTTTCAGTTCAAGCTCCGCCCCTCGCCGCAAGCCCCGCCCCTTACCGGATTCCCCTCCTTCCCTTTAACCTCTCAGCTTGGGGATTTCGAGGCTGGAAGTGATTTTCCTTTTTGTGCCCTTGGGTGGATTTGGTTGCCCCGCTGACCGTTTCTGGCTGGGTGAATGTGGCCCTACTGATACGGCCAAGTCCTGCTTGTCCCTTCAGCAGCCCCCTGGGTGCCAGTCTTTTCGAGGAGCCTTCTAAGGCTCCAGTACCTAAAATTCAGTGGCTCTAAATTAGTGGTTCTCAACTGGAGTGTTTTGCCCCCAGAGGACAGTGGGCAGTGTCTGGGGACATCTGTGGTTGTCACGACTGGGGGTGCTCCTGGCATCAAGTGGATGGGGACCAGGGATGCTGCTCAACGCCCCACAGTTCCCAGGAGGGCCCCCACGACAGAGAATGACCTGGCACCAACGTCCGCAGTGCCAAGGTGGAGAAACCCTATTCTAAGGGTAATTCATTTTGAGGGCTATTTCTTGACCCACTTACTATAGGCAGGGCCATCTTGGGGGGTGCAACAGTAAGCTGCATGGCACCAGTCCTCAAGGACTTAGATTCAGGGAAGCAGATCATAACCAAACTATTACAATTAAGGTAGTCTTTGGTTAAGAACAGATTTATTGAGATATAATTCACGTCCCATACAATTCGCCCAACTAAGGTGTGCAATTCAATGGTTTTTAGTATATTCACAAAGTTGTGCAACCATCACGACTAATTCCAGAACACTTTCATCACCCAAGAATAAACCATGAACTCCTTAACAGTCACTTCCCCACCCCCACCCCAGCCCCTGGCCACCATTAGTTTGCTTTCTGTCTCTATGGATTTGCCAGTTCTGGGCATTTCCTATAAATGGAATATTACTCAGTAATAAAAAGGCATAAACTCTTGATACATACCACAACTTGGATAAAGCTCTAGAGAATTATGCTGAGTGGGAAAAGTTCCATTTACATAAAATTCTTGAAAGGTCAAAAATCATAGAAATGGAGAACATATTTGTGATTTCCAGGGGTTAAGGACATGGGGAGGAGGTAATAGGTAGTGGGAGTAGCTATAAAAGGGAAACATGAGAGATCCTGTGGTGATTGAAATGTTCCGTATCTTGACTATATCAAAAGCAATAGTGCTATTGCATTATACTATAATTTTGCAAGATGTTACCATTGGGTAACATGGTGGAAAAGGGTACATGGGATCTCTCTGTGTGATTTTTTACAACCCCATGTGAATCTACAATTATTTCAATTTTTTAAATTAATTTTTTTTAAAGATTTATTGATTGATTGATTGCTATGTTGGGTCTTCGTTTCTGTGCTAGGGCTTTCTGTAGTTGCGGCAAGCGGGGGCCACTCTTCATCGCGGTGCGCAGGCCTCTCACTATTGTGGCCTCTCTTTTTGCAGAGCACAGGCTCCAGACGTGCAGGCTCAGTAGTTGTGGCTCACGGGCCTAGTTGCTCCGCGGCATGTGGGATCTTCCCAGACCAGGACGCGAACCCGTGTCCCCTGCATTAGCAGGCAGATTCTCAACCACTGCGCCACCAGGGAAGCCCTAAATTAATTTTTTAAAGGCAAAAAAAAAAAAGAGTACATTTACCAACCATGGTGGGGTGGTGTTCTTTTGCCATCCTTTTAAGCAGGCACAGGGCTAGTTAATTCTTGGATGGAAACCATGGCAAGCCCAGGGTGCCAAGGAAAGCCGTATGGGTGATTTAGTGGATGGCATTCTTCCATTTGTGTCTTAATGACCATGTGTGGCCACAAGGAACAATCTAGTGCGTCTGGCAAACGCAGCTCTCCTGCCATGCCCTGGCTAAAGGCCAGCGTGGTAATTACACATGGCCTCCCTCCAATTCCCTGAAGCTCTAACTAGATAACCCAGACTGCATGCCTTTTACAAAAGCAGGTCTGTTTTGATGTTTTCTCTGGATTGCATAATATCTTTTTTTCCCTGTTATTTGCTATAAGCATTGTGCTAAATGCTTCACATGCATAATCTTATCTAGTCCTCACAATAGCCCTCAGAAGTAGGTATAGTTGATTCTCGTTATTGGCAGCAGCTCTGTTCTGTAAAGTTGCTGCAAACACTGAAATAGCAAAATACTGACCCATTACTCCTAGGGGAAATACAGGGTTAGGTTCCTGTGAGCCTCTGGTCACAACATTTTCATCAACTGATCAATACATAACCTTGTGTTATGTGTGTTGTTTTGTTTAAAGGCTTCTTATTTAATATACATTGTAGATTCCTTAATATTGAACTCACATTCCAGAGCACTATAACTCACACCTCAATGAAGCTTATCTAACATGCTTATTTTCTCCATAAGGGCACAGCGCAGCCTTCTTATGCTAACAAACACTAGACAGCACCTCAGCACCATGTGTGGGGGCCACTGTAAATAGCCAAGTCACCAAAAAAAGCACAAAAATGTTTAAAGCACGGCACTAAATAGACCCAAAAAAGGACAGTTGTTTACAGCCTAGGCTGGAATAAACATCATCTGGTTCAACCTCAGCTGACAGCACATACACAACCAGCACTCAGATTTTTTCACTTCTCTGTGTTGTCTACAAATGACCCTGGAAGCACCATGAGTATTGGTTTTGGGGTTACAAATAAATTTCAGCCAGCAGGCAAATTTACAAATACCGTGAGTAATGAGGATCAAATGTATTTGTATGAATCCCCTTTGCAAATCAGGAAAAGGAGATTCAAGGAGGTTTAGTAATTTCATTGCCTCAACAAACTTCACTGAGAACTAACTTCGTTTCAGGTGTTCTTCTAGGGCAGGGTTTCTCAACGCCCGCACTGTTGATATTTCAGACCAGATAATTCTCTTGGGGAAGGGGCTGTCCTGTGCATTGTAGAGTGTTGAGCAGCATCTCTGGTCTTTACCCACCCGATGCCAGAATCACCTCCATCCCCCAAGTCATGATAACCAAAAATGTCCCCAGACATTACCAAATGTCCCATGGGGGGTAAAACCGCCCACAGGTGAGAACCACTGGTCTAGGGATTAAAGATATAGCAATGACAAAAGGAAACATCTCTGATCTCAAGAAACTTACATTCTGGGGGAATGGAGATGGGGAGTTAGTGTTTAATGGGGACAGAGTTTCGGTTTGGGAAGATGAGAAAGTTCTGGAGATGGATGGTGGGGATGGTTACACATTGTGAATGGAATTAATGCCACTGAACTTTACATTTAAAAATGATTAGAATGGGGCTTCCCTGGTGGCGCAGTGGTTGAGAATCTGCCTGCCAATGCAGGGGACACGGGTTCGAGCCCTGGTCTGGGAAGATCCCACATGCCGCGGAGCAACTGGGCCCGTGAGCCACAACTACTGAGCCTGCGCGTCTGGAGCCTGTGCTCCGCAACAATGAGAGGCCGCGACAGTGAGAGGCCCGCGCACTGCGATGAAGAGTGGCCCCCGCTCGCCGCAACTAGAGAAAGCCCTGGCGCAGAGGCGGGGACCCAACACAGCCAAAAATAAATAAATAAATTTATTTTAAAAAATGATTAGAATGGTAAACTTTATGTTATGCGTATATATTAATATATATAACCACCATTAACGATAAACCAGACGAGAGCCAATCTTGGTTCACGCAGCGGCTCGGTGGCGGGCTGCAGCACCACGGACAGCTCCCAGCGCGCTCTCAGGGAGGAAGAGCTGCTGCTTTACAAATGTCCTTCGGTTCCAAATGCTTTTCTCCCCCTTCTTCATCCATCCAACTCCTACTCACTCCTCAGCACCCAACCCACACGGTCACCACCCCTGCCCCACTCTGAGAAATCTCCCCATGTGCCCCCCAAGCCACTCTGCTCTGAAGATGTCAGTGCAGACTCCCTTGCCCATATCTGCTTCTCCGAGTGGGAGTTCTACGAAAGCAAAGTCTTACTCACGTTTCGGACCCCAGTGCCCAGTACTAGAACGAACCTGGATTTCCCGCTCAGTGTCTCTTCCCAGAGCTCCACGTCCTCCAGCCAAGAGGTGCAAAGTCCAGATCTTGTGCTGGAGTCTCTGGGCTCTCCTTCCCTGCTGTGGGGCGGTTGCCTTTATGCCTTTGGCTTGGAGGGGCACCGACCCTGATGCAGTGAGTGGGGTAGCCACGTGAACAGAGTGTTATCTGAGACCCACAAGGGGAGCCAGCATCTGTGCATTCTACCTGCATTTCCCGAACATCTCCTTTGTGCCGCATGCTACTGCCCTGGCACATTACAGTGTACAAAACCAACCAAGTCTCTTTTGAAATTTCTATTCCAATAAGGGGGGGGGGGGTCCTAGAATAAACAAAGAAACAAGTAAATAATCTCAAATAGTGGTAAGTGTTATGAAAAAAGACTCATCAGGCTCCTCAATACCATAAACATAGAATTAGTGTATGACCCAACATTGCCACTCCCAGGTATATACCCCAAAGAACTGAAAATAGGGATTCAAATAAATCCATGTACACCCATGTTCATAGCAGCACTATTCACAACAGCCAAATTGTAGAAACACTTTTTGTTTATCCACTGGTGAATGAATAAACAAAAAGTGGCACACGCATACAATGAAATATATGATTCGGCCATAAAAATGAATGAAGCACTGACACACACCACAATGTGGATGATCCTTGAAAAATGATGCTCAGTGAGAGAAGCCAGACACAAAAGATGGCATAGTAGATTATTCCATTTATATGAAATATCCAGAACAGGCAAATCCACAGAGACAGAAACTGGATTAGTGGTTGCCAGGGGCTGGGAAGGGAGAAGTAAGAGACTGCTTAATGGGTACGGGTTTCCATTTGGGGTGATGAAAAAGTTCAGGAACTAGACAGTGGTGATGGTGGCACAACACTGAATGTACTTAATGTCACTGAACTATACACTTTCAAATGGTTAAAATGGTAAATTTTACATTATGTGTATTTTACCACAGTAAAAAAGAAAAAAAATAACACTGAAAAACAAATCAGACTAGATAATGGGATGGAAGATGATGGAGTGAGAGGCAAGGTAGGTGGTGAGATTAGGAAAGGCCTCTCTGAGGAGATTACTTGTGAGCTGACACCTGAATAATGCAAACATCTGGGGGAAGAGCATACCTGGCAGAGGGAGCAGCTTGTGCAAAGGCCCTGTGGTGGGAATGAGCCTGATGTGTTCACAGAACAGGTGAAAACCATCACAGTGATTAAGAGGGACAGAAGGTAACAACAGGCATCCATTCCTACTTAGGATCATGTATTGATATTAGTTTCCTGTGGCTGCCACAACAAAGTACCACGAACTAGGTGGCTCAAAACGATAGTTTTTTTTTTTTCTCTCTCACAGTTTTGGAGGCCAGAAGTCTGAAATCAAGGTATTGGCAGGGTTGGCTCCTTCTGGGGGCTGTGAGGGAGAATCCATTTGGTGCCTCTCCAGCTTCCGGTGGTCACTGGCAACCTTCCATATTCCTTGGCTTGTCGATGCATCATCCTGATCTCACATGATGTGCCCCCCCACCTTCTCTTCTCTTATGAAGTCACTTGTCATGGGATTTAGGGCACATCTTAAATCCAGGATGATCTCATCTGGAGATCCTTAACTGAATTCCATCTGCAAAGACCCTTTTTTCCAAATAAGGTCACATTCACAAGTTCCAGGGGTTAGGACATGGACATATCTTTTGGGGGGGGCACCATTCAACCTGCTACCAGTCTAAAAATAAAAACAGCAACAGCAAGAAACACGCATAGAACTTTTCTCATGCTGCAGCACTGTGCCAAGCACCCTCCCTGCATCACCTCATTAAATGCCGAAAGGCCAGTACCCTAATGTTTCCATTTCACAGATGAGGAAACTGAGGTCCAGGAAGTATGATCACTAACCCAACCAAGTCCCCAGCTAGTGGCTGAGCCAGTGTCCCAATCCACTTATGGTTTGATTTCAGAGGGTGCATTCTTAACTCTATACCATTCTATGGTCTTCCAGGGCGGGGTTAACGCACGCACACCTGCAGGGGGCGCCTTTCCCTCGGAGGCCCCGAGCGATTGTGTCTGAGAAGGTTCTGTCTCCCCAGCACCCAGCCCGGTCTTCGGCACATGGCTCATCGTAAGTGGTCGGCTGAGGGACCCATGAAACGGGTCCATGAGGATATTGTTTCCTCCCTCCCTCTTAATCTAAGGAATGAGGCCATCGCTGCCACTTATTTATTTGTTCCTTGTTTTGTTTTTAAATCTGTGATGCGCCATCAGGAAATCATTTCCGCTTCTGCCCCTGGTGAGGCTCTTGGAAATGCTCCCCTCTCAGCCAATGGAGAGCACCGATTCTGGCAGGGGGCTGTGCTTTTTGGTCAGCCCTGCCCCCATCCACCCACCCTGCACACAAAAGCAGCATAATTAACTGTCTTAAGGAAGCCGAGCCTCCGCCAGCTGCGAGCTGGCAAGAAGAAAATACCTCGGAGGCACGAGGACCAGGGACGCAGCCGCAGCCGAGCGAGGGGGAACCGACCGCTGACTGCAAGCTGTTTCCCACCCGTGGACAAAAGCGCCCATCCGCGCCCGTCGCGTTGCCCTGGGTGACCTTCCTTGGATGCGGAGTCCGCGCCTGAGCGCATCTTCCTCGGATGCTCTGAAGGCGAGGGATGCCCGGCTGCATCCGCCCAAGGCTCTTCTTTGTTTGCGCGTAACCGGGAGAGGCCGCGGAGGTAGCCAGGACTCACGCGGAGGTGAATCCACTTTATTTCTCCCCGCCCTGCCGAGGAAGACTGTCCGCAGGTATCTGCTGCTACAAACCCCCTTCTGGCAGATGGGGCGGGTGGGAGCAGAGAACCAGGGTCTTGTGATTCTTGGGATGCTACCACCTCCATTTTACCCCACGCTGAGAAAAGCATCCGCCCCACACACACACCCACAGTTCACCTCCCATGCCCACCGTTCACCTGGATGGCAGAGGATTGCACCATTTCCGGGACGTGCTTAGAGATTAGGCGGCTCAAACCCTCAGCCCCTCTCTGGGACGCTTCCTGAGAGACCGAAATGTACACGTCCCACCTCTGTGCATTTCCTATTTATAACACCGTGAGCGGATTTGGAATAGGATTTGATAGATGTGTACGTAAAAGCTTGCCTATGGGGTGGGGAGGAAGGGAAACGGTTGAAGACAGAGATTCCTCCTCCTCTGTCTGAACTTGTATGTGCTGATAATTCAGCACCATAGCGGGAAGGAACGCTTCTCAGCTTCCCGTCGCTGCCTTATTTGCCGTCCTCGAACGTGAAGTCGGGAACAGAGGGCGGGAGCGTCCAGGGCCCTGCGGTCACCCACACACACCCCTCATTTAGAGGATCGTTGGGCCAACATGTGTGGCCCCAGTCTCAGCTGTGGGTGGGGTGGAGGTGGGTGGTCCTTTCTGGGGGCTGAGGTCACACCCAGCTCAGGATAAGGAAAACAGACGCAAAGACCACTCCCTTCAGAAAGGAAATGAATTTCCATTGATGGGAACTTTCCCTTGCAGTAAGTTCCTGGGCAGTTGTTGCCCACAGCATCAGGAAGACATCTCTCTCTCTCTCTGTTTTCCGTACTGCGTCTTACTGTTCCTCCTCCATGAATGAATGACGACATTCAGGGCAGTGAGAAGAATGGAGTGAGAAACTCTCACTGAAGTGGGGGAGGGTCGAATTTCAGACATCCCGTCCCCCCTGCCTGGCCCTCACCTGTCTCCGGCTCCCTCTGAGCCCCAATCCCAAATGCAGACCCTCCATCCACAGGGGCTTAGGTCCAGCGAGGGGCTCTGGAAGACACACCCAAACTAAGAGCCACCCACCAGCTCTAGAGGGGCAGCCGCATTGAGTGGGAAGGGGGGAGGGGCTGGAGGCGGGACCTTAGGTGCTGGCAAGTGAGGATGACAACTTCTCAATCTCAGATCTATGGACATTTGGGGCCGGATCATTCTTGGTCATGGGGTACCATCTGGGGCACTGTAAAGCAGTGAGTAGCATCCCTGGTCTCCACCCACTTGATGTCAGTAGCACACCGCCCTCCTCCCCCCTTCCCCGCCCCCCCCCCCCCCCCCGCACTTGTGACAGCCAAAAATGCCTCCAAACATTGCCAAATGTCTGGTGGGGGAAGGCAGAATCACCGCCAGTTGAGAACCACTGGCTTAAAAGCTCAGAACCTGTACTATTAGTTGAGTCATAAGATCCTGGGGTTTATGCCCAAAGGGATCATAGAGATCCTTTCTAGACCAATTCTTTCATTTACAGGCAGGGAAACTGAGACAGGGGAAGTCTGCCATTCCCCAGGGTAGACCCAAATTCAGTCCCACTCGGCAGTTCTCACCACACTCCCAGAGAGCCCAGCACTTAAGCCACACCTAGGGTGCTGCCTCCACCCCATCCTTGCCCCCAGCTGGTTCCTCGCAACGATAAAAACAAAACTGGCATTTTGTGGTTAGTAAAAATGATGATCCTGATTTCCAGCCCCAGGCACTTTCTGCGCTTCCTTTTTCAGTCCTAGGGTCAGGTTGTCAGGACTTGCTTCTTCATTGGGGGAGGGGAGGCGACAGGGGCAGGACAGGTGGGCTGGAGCAGATAGAGGTGGGTTGGCGTTAACCAGGTCTTGTCTGAATGTCAATCCCAGCAAGGAAGCTTAATTATATCAGTCATTTAGTGTAAATGACTTTAATTGGATTTATTGCTTCCTAGTTGAAGTCCAAGGTAAGGGAGGGATGGTGAACCACGCAGAGGATGGATTTCAGAGCTTCAAAGGGGGGGGGTGCTTTTAGCTGGAGGCTCAGCCCCTCCTTTGGTTTCAAACTCCAGACCCACATGGGTGTTCAGCTTTCTATGCCTCTGTTTTCTCACTGGTGAAATGGAGAAGCCTCTTGGGACTGGACAATGATTCAATAAGACAACGGACACAAGAGCTCTTTGCAGATACATCTCTGAAGTTCTGTGTGTGAGTGGGGAATTGTCGTTATGATGATTGTCCAGTAAAACCTCCATCCACTGCCCTCCTTCAGGATTCATCCTTGCTTCAAGTCGGTGTCTCTTCCCAGCTCCCATGGGGACCACTGAAGCCACGCTCCGGATGGAAAACGTGGACGTGAAGGAAGAATGGCAGGACGAAACTCTGCCCAGGTACAGCTCCCTAGGTGTGCGTGTCAGACGTGGAAGGAGTGGCCCCGACGCTGCTCCCAGGTGTGAGGCAGAGACACCCCAGTTGACCGGGCCAAGCGCATAATTGATATTTGCTGAATTATTTAAGATGAATTTCCCACCTCCCTCCCCTGCCCATCCCTGCCCAAAGTGCCAAAATAGCTCCCATTCCCACACTATCATAAGAATTCTAAACATTCTTCTAAAACCATCTCATGGGCTGTTACAATATTCTTACCTGGGTTTCCATGAATTCAGGTAACAGCGTGTTTTTACCTGCAGCAGCCAGAGGGACACTGTCATACCCCTTAAAAGCCCTGGGGCAGGGACTTCTCTGGTGGTTCAGTGGTTAAGACTCTGTGCTCCTAATGCAGGGGTCCCGGGTTCGATCCCTGTTCAGGGAGCTAGATCCCTCATGCCACAGCTAAAGATCCCGCACGTGGCAATGAAGATCCTGCGTGCTGCAACTAAGACCCGGCGCGGCCAAAACAAAACAAAACAAAACAAAACAAAAGGCACGGACACAGATTCTCCCCCAGAGCCTCCAGGAGGAACCAGCCCTGCCGGTGAAACTGATTTCAGGCTTACTTCTTTGTCTAGATTCGTAAGAAAATACATATGTGTCGTGTTGTTGTTGTTTTTATTTTTAATTCATTTATTTATTTTTGGCTGCGTTGGGTCTTCATTGCTGTGCGCAGGCTTTCTCTAGTTGCGGCGAGCAGGGGTTACTCTTCATTGCGGTGCGCGGGCTTCTCACTGCAGTGGCTTCTCTTGTTGCGGAGCAGGGGCTCTAGGCGCCCGGGCTTCATACGATCGAATATGCTGAGTATTTCACATACTTGTTTACAGTCTGTTCCCCACCATGGAACCCACGAGAGCAGGGGCCTTTGGTTTGATCACAGGCATACAGTTGATGCTCAGTGGATATTGGGTGAATGGATGACGGTCATTGGTACGAATTCAAAATTGTAGGAAGCAAGCTGTGCGTGCCCACTGCTGAGATACTTGTCTCTCTGTATTCTCCTCTGGCGAGGCGTTGGGTAAGAGAAAATATAGTCAGCACAGGCTCCCCTTAATTCGTTGGCTGGATGCAACTGCTCATCTCCCTCCCACTTTTTTTTTTTTTGGCCAGCTTGCAGGATCTTAGGATCTTAGTTCCCCAACCGGGGATCGAATCTGTGCCCATGGCAGTGAAAGTGTGGAGTCCTAACCACTGGATCACCAGGGAATTCCCTCTCCCTCCCACTTTTTTTTTTTAAATTTTTATTTATTTATTAATTTATTATTTATGGCTGTGTTGGGTCTTCGTTGCTGTGCGAGGGCTTTCTCTAGTTGCGGCAAGCGGGGGCCACTCTTCATCGCGGTGCGTGGGCCTCTCACTATCGCGGCCTCTCTTGTTGTGGAGCACAGGCTCCAGACGCGCAGGCTCAGTAATAGTGGCTCACGGGCCCAGTTGCTCCGCGGCACGTGGGATCTTCCCAGACCAGGGCTCGAACCCGTGTCCCCTGCATTGGCAGGCAGATTCTCAACCACTGCGCCACCAGGGAAGCCCCTCTCCCTCCCACTTTAATGCAAGGAGTTTACCCACAGGAGATGATGCCCAAGAGTTAGTTGCATAACCATCTAGGAAGGAAGAGTCAAAGAGACTGGGCATATTCACCCTGGAAAAGAGAATTTGGAAAGGATCTCCAGCTCCAGGTAATCTCAGTCGGTGAGGGTGCCCAGGGCAGAACAAGGATGATGGACAGGCATGAAAGGGATGCAGGTTTGAGTCTAAAGTAGACTCTTTGGATTCAAATGGTCCAATCTGTGCATGCTTTGTACGGCCAGCCGGCCCATTCAAAAGCAAAATGGGCTGATGGGGGGAGGTCTGGAGCTTCCTGTCGACCTGTCCCAGGAGAAGCTGTGACGTCAAGGGCATCACCCCCTCATTTGAGAATCTTAGCCCTCTCTCCAGTCTATTCATTTTCAGTGTCGATGTTTCACGCACATTCTTATGATTCTTAAAGCGATAGATGGGGACTTTCCTGGTGGTGCAGTGGTTAAGAATCCGCCTGCCAATGCAGGGGACACAGGTTCGAGCCCTGATCCAGGAAGATCCCACATGCCATGGAGCAACTAAACCCATGCGCCACAACTACTGAGCCAGTGCTCTAGAGCCCACGAGCCCCAACTACTGAGCCTGTGCACCACAACTACTGAAGCCCACATGCTCTAGGGCCTATGAGCCACAACTACTGAGCCCGCGTACTGCAACTACTGAAGCCCATGTGCCTAGAGCCCATGCTCCACAACAAGAGAAGCCACCTCAATGAGAAGCCCGTGCACCACAACGAAGAGTAGCCCCCACTCGCCACAACTAGAGAAAGCCCGCGTGCAGCAACGCGCCAAAAATAAATAAAATTTAAAAAAAATAAATAAAACGATAGATGCCCCGCCTCAGAATAGATGAGAATCTCTTGTCTGCACAGTACCGTTGTCTTCAGAAAGGCAAGTATTTCGGGAAAGAGACGGCGACTTCATTGGAGCCGACCTCCTGTTCTCTCACTGTTAAAATGTTCTTCGTTCTACACTCCCTCTTATAAGTCTTTCTCTTTAACTCAATACAAGGAGTGCTGATGCCAGGATTTGTAGAAAGGGGTCTCATGACACCCGGACCTGGCAGTTTGGGCGAATTAAGGACTGTTTTTGTCAGGGGCTCCTGATTGGCTAGGAATGCTCCAGAATGGGCAAGAGCCGCCTTGGGGAGCTGTCCCTCGTTCCCGGCATGGGAGATATGTTTCCTCCGATGGAAAAGGTGGAAACAGATGGGATGATCTCTGTGGGTTCCTTCCAGCACCAAACACCCTGGGTTTGGAGGCGTCTCCAACCAGTGTCAGCATCACTTACCCTGTGGTCCCGTGAACTCTGGCCCCTGTCCGAGACCAAAGCGTCCCTCGGTCTGGACTTTGAGAACCTTCTGATACAACCCTGCCTGCCCGGGTGGCAAACCCCAACCCTTCCTGGACATAAAAAAATTCTCTGATGACAGCACAGGACTCACCTTGCTCACTCTAATTTTATTTCAAGCAACACAGCGGAACCAAGAGGGCACGAGCTGTGGAACCGGACAGCCGTGGGTTCAGATTCCAATTCTCCAGTGGGCTCGCTTGCCCACCTTGGGCAGCTCTTCGAGCATCTTTGTGCCTCAGTTTTCCTATCTGTAAAATAGGGACAATCATTCCTGGCTCCCGAAGTTGTCGCGAGAATTCGATGAGGTATGAGTTGCGAGGCAGCTGAGCTGGGCTGTCTAGATGCGGAGGGCTGCCCACGGGACTTGCTGCCCTCAGCATCATTCTTATCAGCTTGTACCTTGTTCACTCTGGTTCCTTTTTCCCATTCCCCCATAAAAGAGACCCTCCTCTCCCAAGCCTTGTTGAGACAAAGTGGAGCTGACTGCAGCTGCAAATGTGAATTTCAAGTGAGTTTCCCCAGCTGCAGAGGGTTCCTCTCCCTTTTCAGTAGTTCAGTGTTTGCAGGATAGTGGCCTGGCTGTGCAGCCCTGGGGTCGGGAACATGCCTTCATCAAGGCTCTGTCCTCCTCGTTCTGGGAGAAATGAGTACAGCTCCTTATACAGCGTCCAGCTGCAGCTCAACATAAGCACCTCTGTCTGATGCCAGACAACCCCCAATTCTATTCCTTCGAGCTCAGTGATCCCTTCCTGGGTGGGATCCTCGAGCTGCCCTGGGTGTGTCCGGGTGCTTGCCCTGTGCCCACAGCCCCCTCCTGCTGCCATTGCCTTGCGGTGTCTTCCTGCACCTCCTGCTCTTCTGCAGGTACCTGTGGACCCTAGCTGAGAGAGGGCAGCCTGGAGACGATCCATCTACCTGCCTTGCTTCCACATTCATTCATTCTAGTGATATGCACCGACTGTATGCCAGGCCCTGGGTGAGACGCTGGGGACACGTGGAGAACAGGAGAGCCGCCCTTGTGGGGTGTTTACAGTCTGGCGCAGAGACAGGCGGTCCCTTATAACCTCACAGACCAATGAAAAATTGCAGCTGGGTTCTTGGCACCTGGAGAGCGCCAGGTGGGGTCTGACTGGGTTGGGGACATTGGGGGAGGCACTGACCCTGAGCTCTGAAGGATGAAGAGGTATGAACAGGGGAAAGAGGCTGGGGGTAGGGGTCAAGCATTCCAAGCAGAGAGAGCAGCACGTGCAAAGGCCCTGAAGCCAGCGGAAGCAGATCGAGGGACTGAAGAAAGGTTGGGTGGGGAAACTGAGGACCAGGGTGGGAAAGGGCTTGGCCCGGGTCTCACAGCTAAGGAGAGGCAGGTACAGGGTTAGATGTCTGAATGGTGTCTCAGCCTGCTCTGCCTTCTATAACCGAGTGGTCGTGGGTTTTGCTTGTAACTTTTTTTTTTTCCTTTTTTTTTTTAATTGGAGTGTAGGTGATTTAGAATGTTATGTTAGTTTCTACTGTACAGCAAAGTGAGTCAGTTATACAGATACATATATCCACTCCTTTTTATTTATTTTATTTTTGGCTGCATTGGGTCTTCGTTGCAGTGCGTGGGCTTCTCATTGCGGTGGCTTCTCTTGTTGCGGAGCACGGGCTCTAGGCGCACGGGCTTCAGTAGTTGCAGCACGTGGGCTCAGTAGTTGTGGCACATGGGCTTAGTTGCTCCACGGCATGTGGGATCTTCCCAGACCAGGGATGGAACCCGTGTCCCCTGCATTGGCAGAAGGATTCTTAACCACTGTGCCACCAGGGAAATCCCTTCCACTCTTTTTTAGATTCTGTTCCCATATAGATCATTACAGAGTATTGAATAGAGTTCCCTATGCTATACAGTAGGTTCTTATTATTTCTCTATTTTATATATAGTAGTGTGTATGTGTCCATCCCAATCTCTCAATTTATCTCTCCCCCTGTAACTTTTTATTCTGACATGGTCCCAAGCTTAGAAAAAAACTATAAGAATGGTATAAGGAATATCTGTAAACTCTTACCCAGATTTGCTGATTGTTAAGATTTTACTTCCTTTGCTTTATCATTCTCTCCCCCAACCCCCGTCTCTCTCTTCTGCCCGTCTCTCCCTGTGTCTGTCTGTCTGCTGTCTGTCTCTCTATCTATCTATGCTCAGTCTCTGTTTGTATCTGCCCGCCCCTGCACAGGGCAAGCCAGGCAATGTTCCTCCCCCAGCCCAACACACGCACAGAGGTGATTTCCTGTTGCCCAGCTCGGCAGTCCCTCATGCAGGAGCCGTGGGTTTGGGCCAGGAAGTGATGGCAGGCTCTGAGCAGCCTCAGCATCTTCTGCCCTCCTCAACTCCGCCGTTCTCTTTCCTGTGCTCCAGCGATGCTGGGCTATCATAGCAGGATACCACACCCCAGGCAGCTTCAACAGCAGACATTTATTCTCTCACAGCTCCAGAGGCTGGATGTCTGAGATCAAGGTGCCAGCAGGGTTGGCTTCTGGTGAGGGCTCTCTTCCTGGCCTTCTCACTGCATCCTCGTGTGGTCTTTCCTCTGCGCTTGCAGGTGCAGGGGGAGCTTTCTCGTGGCTCTCCCTCTTCTTGTAAGGTCACAGTCCTAGGCGATCAGGGCCCCGCACTTTTTTGTTGTTTTTTTTTGGCCATGCTGCGCGTGTACACAAAACGGGCATGTAAGTTGTCTTCAGTCTCAATCTGAAAAAAAGATGCCTCTTTTAAACCTTCTGACTTAATCTGAAGCTTGCTTTTTTTCTTTTTTAAATGGAGGTGAAATTTACATAACATAAAAATAACCATTTTATTTTATTTTATTCTGTGCCATGAGCATGTGGGATCTTAGTTCCCCAACCAAGAGGTGATGGTGCTGGGGGAGACCAGAGCAAGATGAATGGACAGAGGTGTTGGAAATTGCAGAGAAGGAAAAAGGGCAGATTTATCTGAGTATCTGAAACCACCAAAGTTGCCAATGGATAATTCTTGAATGCCTTTCAGCAGTTCCCTCTCTGGTTCTCCCAACTTAGCTCTGCAGGAGTCCTGTGATAAGCCCCAGTGTTGCTGGCCCAGCACTGAGCCTTGGAAAAGCCTACTTATGCCCAGAAAGAGTTTTTGCTGTTACCCTGCACCAGAGGTGGCCGCCGTCAAACAGAAACAGAGGCTGGAAAACCCTGGAGGGGAGACCGAGGCAGCACAGCCGATCTTAATGCCGTCGAAGCCCTGGGGCACCAGTTGGGAAGCAGGAGGCATGTTCAAAGGTCCTGAGGCCCACAGTTTATTCCCAATTCCCTTCTTTCACACCGTGAGTAACATTAAGCCAGAGGCTAGGATCTGAGGGTAGAACTCGGTCCAGGAGCCACCTCTGAAGCCAGAACTATTGCAATAACAGCTGATTCTGGGTGACAGGTGTTTCTAGATTTTGGCCTTTCCCCACCACTTACATAATGTGCCCTCACTCGCTCCTTGCTGAGGGCTGCTTCTCCCAGGTCCAGGCCCGTGACTCACCAAAGCAAGAGAGGAAGAGGCACTTCCTCCCCTTCAAGGGCTCACAGTCTGCCCAGGAAACAAGCAATTAGCACACAGTACCACAGATTCAGTGCTAAAGAAGGCTTCTGAGGCAGAATGCAGGGGCAGGGTGGATGTCAGATTCAGATGGGGCCTCCTGGAGGACGCTGACCTAGCCTGAAAGGCTGAGCAAGTTCACCAGTCAAAGAAAGCAGGAAGTGGCCCTCTAGGCAGAGGGGGTGGGATGTGCAAACGCACTGGGGCAGAGAGGACCTTGGCATGGTAGGGGATGCAGTAGGAGAGAAATTTGGATTTCACGCTGAGAGGGCGTGTGAGTTTCCCAGAGCTGCCATAACAAAGTACCAGGAACTTGCTTAAAACAGAAGAAATGTTTTCTCTCACAGTTCTGGAGGCTAAAAATCCAAAATCAAGGTGTCAGCAGGGCCATACTCCCTCTGAAGGCTCTAGGGAAGGATGCTTCCAGCCTCTTTCAGCTTCGGGTGGTGGCCGGCAATCCTCTGCCTGCCTTGGCTTGTAGATGCATCACTCCAATCTCTGCCTTCCTCCATCTTTTTTTTTTTAAGCTTGTGTTTTATTTTTTATTTTTACTTTTTAAAATTTTTATTGGAGCACAGTTGATTTACAGTGTGTGCTAGTTTCAGGTGTACAGCAGAGTGAATCTGTTATACATATACATATATCCACTCTTTTTCTTTTTTTTTTGGCTGCATTGGGTCTTCATTGCTGTGCGCGGGCTTTCTCTAGTTGCAGCAAGTGGGGGCTACTCTCCGTTGTGGTGTGCGGGCTTCTCATTGCGGTGGCTCCTCGTGTTGTGGAACACGGGCTCTAGGCACACGGGCTTCAGTAGTTGCAGCACGCAGGCTCAGTAGTTGCGGTGCATGAGCTCAGTAGTTGTGGCGCACGGGCTTAGTTGCTCCGTGGCATGTGGGCTTCCCAGACCAGAGCTCGAGCCCGTGTCCCCTGCATTGGCAGGCGGATTCTTAACCTCTGCGCCACCAGGGAGGCCCTGCATTCGTTTTTAGATTCTTTTCCCATATAGGCCATTAAAGAGTATTGAGTAGAGTTCCCTGTGCTGTATAGTAGGTCCTTATTAGCTATCTCTTTTGTATATGGTAGTGTGTATATGTCAATCCCAATCTCCCAGTTTATCCCTCCCCCCGACCCCCTGGTAACCATAAGTTTATTTTCTACATCTGTAACTCTATTTCTGTTTTGTAGATAAGTTCATTTGTACACTTTTTGTGGATTCCACATATAAGCGATATCATGTGTTTGTCTTTCTCTGCCTGACTTACTTCCCTCAGTATGACAATCTCTAGGTCCATCCGTGTTGCTGCTAATGGCATTATTTTGTTCTTTTTTATGGCTGAGTAGTATAGTATTCCATTATATATATGAGATATATACATACATATATATTTATTTATTTATTTATTTATTTATTTATCCATTCCTCTGTTGATGGACATTTAGGTTGCTTCCATGTCCTGGTTATTGTAAATAGTGCTGCAGTGAACACTGGGGTGCATGTATCTTTTCGAATTACGGTTTTCTCCGGATATACGCCCAGGAGTGGGATTGCTGGATCATATGGTAGCTCTATTTTTAGTTTTTTGAGGAACCTCCATACTGTTCTCCACAGTGGCTGTACAAATTTACATTCCCACCAACAGTGTAGGAGGGTTCCCTTTTCTCCACACTCTCTCCAGCATTTATTGTTTGTAGATTTTTTGATGATGGCCATTCTGCCCGATATGAGGTGATACCTCATTGTAGTTTTTTATTTTTTTAATAAATTTATTTATTTGTTTGTTTTTATTTTTGGCTGAGTTGGGTCTTCGTTGCTGTGTGCGGGCTTTCTCTAATTGCAGTGAGCTGGGGCTATTCTTCGTTGCGGTGCACGGGCTTCTTATTGTGGTGGCTTCTCTTGTTGCAGAACACGGGCTCTAGGCACGTGGGCTTCAGTAATTGTGGCACGTGGGCTCTAGAGTGCAGGCTCAGTAGTTGTGGCACACGGGCTTAGTTGCTCCGCGGCATGTGGGATCTTCCCGGGCCAGGGCTCGAACCTGTGTGCCCTGCATTGGCAGGCGGATTCTTAACCACTGCGCCCCAGGGAAGCCCCTCATTGTAGTTTTGATCTGAATCTGCCTCCATCTTCACACAGCCTTCTCCTCTGTGTCTCTGTGTCCAAACTTGCCTCTTCTTACAAGCATACCACTGATTGGCTGTAGGGCCCACCTTGCTCCAGTATGATGTCATCTCAACTTAATGCTGTCTGCAACAACCCTATTTCCAAACAGGTCACATTCCCAGGTTCTGGGAGTTAAGACCTGAATTATGTTTTGAGGGGGATGCAAGTCAACCCACACCAGAAGAATAAAGCCACACTGTACACCTGGTGGATTAGGGGGAACCCCACTTTTTACATGGGTTTCCCAGCACAGACTGAAAGCAAGTTCTGCAGGGAGCCCTCTGGATCCACTTTGAGTTCGTGAAGGGGCTTCAGCTCTGCATTAGCTGAGGTCTTCCTGGGGCTTCTGGAAATAACCAGGTCTCACCTGACCTTGAAAGCTGCAGCCCTGTGGACCTGTGGGGTTTGTTCACATGAGCAGACTGGACACAAGGGGACAGTAGAGGGCAATGACCGGATTCAGCTCTACCTCTGTGAGTGGTTTGTTCTGCCCTTCGGCATCTTCTGGTTTAGCCTCCGTTTCCTCCTCTGTGAAATGGGCTGCTACCTGCCTCATAGGGATACTGTGAGGAGCAAACAAGATGATGATGCCGTCAACATTCCAACAGAGTGAGTGCCCTGTCCGTGGGGGTAAATTACAGTTCTAGCTGATTCTAGAACAACAGGGATTATAGCCTCAGACTGATGGAAACAGGGAAGGCAAAGTAAATGAGGGGAAGGAGCCGGAAGGAAATCCCGACACCCAGGTGAGCAGGGGTGGCGGACAGTCAGCTCCTGGTGGCGGTTACCATGCACGAAGGGCAGATCTGATTCAAGAAAAGACTGATATCTAGACTTTTTGTGTCGTATCTCTGATTTGACAGCAAATTTAAAATGTTGTGAAATGCTGTGTGGGCAGGATAAAACTAGGGGTGGTGCATCAGCTGTCAGCCTGCAATTTCAGAGCATGATTTTGGGTAACCTTGCAAGTAGGTGGTGTGCCTCCCGTACTCCCGGATCCCGAACTTATTCATGAGTTACCAGCTGCCCTCCCCGTGTTGAGAGCAGGGGTGTCAGCTACAGACAGAGGGACCAGAGCAACGTGTACATGAAATGGGCGTGTGAGTTGTCTTCAGTCTCGATCTGAAAAAAAGATCCCTCTTTAAAACCTTCTGACTTAATTTGAAGCTTGCTTTTTTCTTTTTTAAATGGAGGTGAAATTTACATAACATAAAAATAACCATTTTATTTCATTTTATTTTATTTTATTTTTGGCTGTGCGGTGGGCATGTGAGATCTTAGTTCCCCAACCAGAGATCGAACCTGCGCCCCCTGCATTGGAAGCATGGAGTCTTAACCACTGGACTGCCAGGGAAGTCCCCAAAATAACCATTTTAGGGTGGGCCCTAATTTTTAAAAATATTTACTTATTTATTTATTTGGCTGCACCGGGTCTTAGTTGTGGCATGTGGGATCTTTAGTTGCGGCATGTGGGATCTAGTTCCCTGAACCAGGATCGAACCCAGGCCCCCTGCATCGGGAACGTGGAGTCTTAGCCACTGGACCACCAGGGAAGTCCCAAAATAACCATTTTAAATGAACAACTCACATGTTGTACAGCCATCACCTCTATCTAGTTGTAAAATGTTCCATCACCCCAAAAGGAAACCCCATCCCCCTGGCAAACACAAATGCACCACCTGTCTCTGTGGATTTGCCTGTTTTGGATGTTTCATATAAAGGGAATCACACATTATGTGGCCTTTTGTGTCTGGCTTCTCTCACTGAGCATCATGTTCTCAAGGTCCATCCACATTGTAGCAGGTGTCAGCGCTTCACTCCTTTTCATGGCTGAATAATATTCCATTGTATGGATGGACCATGTTTTGTTTATCCATTCATCACTTGGTAGACATTTGGGTTGTTTCCAATGTGATCACGCTGCAGTGAGCATTCAGGTATGAGTTTTTGCATGGATATGTGTCCTCATTTCCTTTGTCATTTTTTTAAAAATAAATTTATTTATTTATTTATGTCTGCGTTGGGTCTTCGTTGCTGCGTGCGGGCTTTTTCTAGTTGCGGCGAGCGGGGGCTACTCTTCGTTGTGGTGCGTGGGCTTCTCATTGTGGTGGCTTCTCTTGTTGCAGAGCACAGGCTCTAGGTGCCCGGGCTTCAGTAGTTGTGGCACACGGGCTTAGTTGCTCCGTGGCAATGTGGGATCTTCCCAGACCAGGGCTCGAACCCGTGTCCCCTGCATTGGCAGGAGGATTCTTAACCACTGCACCACCAGGGAAGCCCTTCATTTCCTTTGGATCTCTGCTCTATTTTGACTTTTGACCTCTATGAGAGCAGGGCGACATCTGATTCATCCTTTACCTCCAAGACCCTCCAAGACCTCCAATGCCCCTGGAAGGTAGTGGTTACTCAAAGAACATTCAAAGCATGGTGAATGGGAGAAAGGTGGGCGGGGTGGCGGGTGCGGAGGAAGAAGCATGGATAGATCCCACCCGACAGAGGGTGCCAGCTCATGCCCTACAAGGAACAGAGGTGATGGAATAAATGGTTTTGTTCAAGGAAAAGAAAAAGCATTCTACTGTCCTTCCCCATCTAACTAGCTCCCATTCCAGCTGAGCTGGCACTGCTGAGTTGCAGAGATGAATTAACGCCTCAGTGCTTTCCTGAGCCAGCACACCCTGCAGCTAGAGCCGCTGACAGCCCCATGCACTCTGCAAAACCTTCTGCCTGGAACCATTTCCCTAGGGAGAAAAGGAGCCAGAGCACGTGGGTCAAAGTCAGGCGGCATGAGCTGTGGTCCAAAAAAAAAAAAAACAGTCTGGGCATTGCCAGAGGAACAGGTCTTATTTTGCAAATTCGTGCTCCACCAAGCATTAAAGGGGCACAAATGTATAGCTGGCTGCCTTTCTTTTTTTTTAAAAAAATTACTTTTTAGAAGATTTAGGTTTACAGAAAAGTTGCAAGAATATTACAGAAAATTTCCATACACCCCCACACACACACTCAGCTTCTCCTAAATTAACATCTTACATTAGGCTGATACATTTGTTACAATTAATAGACTGATGTTGATACACTGTTATTAACTGAAGTCCAGAATTTATTCAGATTTCCATAGTCCTTTTCTCCTGATATCCTTTTTCTTTCCTAGGATCCCACCCACGTTCCCACGTAACATTCAGGCATCATGTCTCCTCAGGCTCCTCTGGGCTGTGACAGTTTCTCAGACTTTCCTTGTTCTCGATGCCCTTGACGGGTTTGAGGACTGTGGCCAGAGATTTTGTAGAATCTCCCTCAGTAGGAACTTATCTGATGTTTTTCTCACGGTTAGAGTGGGGCGCTGGGTGCTGGGAGGAGGACCACCTGTGAAGGGCCGTCTCATCCTTCATCTCGGGGTGGCTGCTGTCAACATGAGTCATCACTGCTGGTGTTGACCTCGGTCCCCTGGCTGAGGTCGTGCTGCTCAGGTGTCTCCACTGAAAGGTCACACCTCCCCCTTTTCCGTACTGTCCCTCTTGGAAGGAAGTCACTGTGCCCAGCCCACACTTACAGAGAAGGGGGTTACTTTCCATCTCCTTGAGGGCAGAATATCTACAGACATTATATGAAATTCTTCTCTGCAGGAAAAATTTGTCTCTTCTCCCTGTATTTATTTATTCAATCATTTATTTATATCTGTATGGACTCATGGACATTTTATTTTAAACACTGGCTCACAATCCAATACTTCATGATATATTTTGTTGGTCAGACCAGTCCAGCATTGGCCACAGAGAGCTCTTTCAGTTGTCTGCTATGTCCATTGGACAACTTCTGGCTGCGTTAATAGCAGCAATTCATCGGAGACCAAACCCTGCGGGGTCAGCCCATGAAGAATGCTGCTTATATTCCGAATATAATATAGACGAGACCCTTCTTCTCACTGGGCCTCAGCTTTCCCCGTCCCCACCCCCCCAAAAAAAAGGCTTAATATTTATTAGATGATCCAATGGGAGCCCTCCAGCACTGATTGTTTATGATTTTCTGTGCTCGCGAGCAGATGTATTTTGTCCCAACGATTTCTCAAAGCTAAACAGATTTTGTTGGTGTCACTTTGTCTGAACTCCGCGCTCCTGTGGCTGGACTTGTGGGGCTTGGTGGCTGATGTCCGCTCCTGGCTGGGTCTGCAGGCCACTCTCGGAAGAGACGGGGATGGACTTGCTTGGCAGTGCCACAGAAGACACATCCTGTAAGTTTCCATGCATGCAGAAATGGGCACACGGTCTGGGCTGTGCCCAGCACTGTAACTGTAGAAATGTCAGAGGTCATGCCTCCTGGGTGGAATGTCAGGGAAGGGGATTGCTCTGCTCCAAGTCCTGCAGGGAAAGCAGTGTGGTTGTGGGCCAGAGACGTGTGTGGGCGACATCATGAAGTCAGTTGCTGTGTGTCCTTGAACTAGTTGCTTAGCCTCTCTGTGCCTCCAATGCCTCATCTACTAAATACAGTAGTAAGCCTCCCACAGAAGGGCATGCAAGGATTAAACGAGATGATTTGTGTAAAGTGCCCAGGGGATGCCAGGCACAAAGTCAGCCCTGGGAGGGCTTTGCTGCCCTGAGCACTCAGGAGGGCTCATGGCTCTGAGGATCCAAAGCCCCAGACTTTGAGGACAGGGGGTCTGGGGCAGCCCGAGAAGCTGCCTCAAACATGTGTTCTCTTCGATGACATCTCCTGGCAGAGTCCTGCTGAGGGTCCCCGCTCTGCCTGCATTTCCCCCATGCAGCCCATCACAGAGCCCACCCTACAGGGGAAAGACTGCCCAGAGAGGGACAGCCACATCCCTGAGGTCACACAGCAGTGAGAGCCAGCTCTGCCTACCCCTGTACCACACTATGCCCATGAGCCAGGTAGGGGGACCAATTTGTTCCAGGTTTCTGGGGCCGATCTGGATGGTTGGTCACCCTGGAGTACCAGCCCTTCTTCCTGCCTGAGCACATGGGCTCTGCCCGGTGTTGTCACATCCCCACAGGGTGACCTTGGGCAAATCCTTTCACCCCTCTGGGCCTCCATTTCCTACTTCTGTAAAACGAGGAGTGTGTAGTAACAGTACCCCACTTCCTAGGTGTGACTGGCTAAACGATGACCCCCAAAAATATCCAGATTCTAACTCCAGGAACCCCTGAATGTTCCCTCACATGGCAAAAGGGATTTTGCAGATAGGATTAAGTTAAGGAACTTGAGATGGGGAGATGTGATCATCAATTTTATGTATTCACTTGCCTGGCCCATGGTACCCAGCTATGTGGTCAAACATAATTCTAGATGTTTCTGTTGAGGGTGTTTTTTTAGATGTGATTTACATTTAAATTCATGGACTTTGAGTAAGGCAGATTGCCTTCCATTGTGTGGGTGGGCCGTGTCTAATCAGTCGAAGGGCTCAAGAGGAGGGAGGGGGAAAAAAAACTCAGGTGTGATTCATCCCGGGGCAAAATTCCTCTCCAGCTGTGGACCTATGAAATCAGGCAATGTCTCTGCTTCCAAAACACAATGGCGGGATGGACATAGAATAGATATTCTCATTCCAAATGGGAGAAATTGGAAGGAAGAAAGGGGTCACGGGTCCCAGCAAGTCTGAAACTTGGCAGGGCAAATTCCATTAGGTTTTACGCCTGGAGAATCATCTTCTTTGGCTCATTGCCCTATCCTCCAGGTCCATGTGGTGGCATACTGCCGCCGTGCTTCCTTGCACCTTTAGTCTTACTGCCACCATGCTGTGACCCACAGCTTGACCCCATCAGGAAGAGTAGCAGTATTTTAAATCAAGCACTCCTGATTCACTGCTCCTAACACACTTCCCATGAAAAAGGCAGAGTGAGTTGAGAAGTCTGGGGTCGGATCCTTGGGCAAGTCCCTGCCTCAATGTCCACATCTGTAAAATGGGTGACATTTCCCACCACACAAGGTCATGGTGAGAGCTAGAAATCATGCCAGTGCCCCACACATAGCAGGCACTTGATAAATGTGAATGCTGTGTTTCTATCATTTTCTGCCAAAGCGAATGTTTCTATCCCAGTGTCTCCTGAAGCAGTTACCTCTGACCTCCTGCTTAGGGACCGAGAGATTCAAAGTGAAAAAAAAAGTGAGATTCAAAGTGAAAAAAAAAAATGTGGTCCATTTAATTATGGATCAATGGGGGCTTCCCTGGTGGCGCAGTGGTTAAGAATCCGCCTGCCAGTGCAGGGGACACGGGTTCAAGCCCCGGTCGGGGAAGATCCCACATGCCACGGAGCAACTAAGCCCGTGTGCCACAACTACTGAGCCTGCGCTCTACAGCCCGCGAGCCACAACTACTGAGCCCACATGCCACAACTACTGAAGCCCGCGTGCCTACAGCCCATGCTCTGCAACAAGAGAAGCCACCGCAATGAGAAGCCCACGCACCGCAACGAAGAGTAGCCCCCGCTCGCCACAACTAGAGAAAGCCCATGCGCAGCAACAAAGACCCAACGCAGCCAAAAATATAAATTAATTAATTAATTAATTAATTAATTTTTAAAAATTATGGATCAATGAATGTCTTCATCCAATAAAAGAGGCGTAGGAGTCTCCTACTAGTTTACTTATTTTGTCCTCAAAGGCTGTGTAATGAGACAGGGTAAACCTGAGGGGCTGGCTCTGCTCCGCGGGCTGTCAGATGGGAGGCAGCCAAGGAGGAGAAACCACCTTTTACAAGGAGACCAGAGTCCAGGCTAAGAGTCTTTAGGAGGAAGCAGTCCAAACCATGGGGAATATCCATCCCGACAGGCTTCAGAGTGAAATGGGAGGATCCTGCCCTTCTGTGCCTCAGTTTGCTCATCTGTTAAAGGGGGCAATAGCAAAGTTGGAACGTGAAAACGCAGGGGAGAGCTTTGCAGAGTGTCTGGCTTACGTTACACGATCACTAAAAGTTAGTTGTTAGAGTTGAGCATCACAGAGAGGCCAAAAGCAGAATGTGGACATTCTCTGCCAGCCTTAGCCAGAGGAACAAGACTCGCAGATATTGGTAGGTCCAGAGCACACCATCTGGAGCCCAGGCTGCCCGGGGTCTAATCCCCACATCATTGTTCAACCTTGACTCGACTCACCTGTGAGTCCCATTTTGCAGATGGTAAAAGTGAGTCAAGCTCAGAGCAACATGGCACTGCAGGGTCACGGAGCTGGTGAGTAGCGAGGTCAGGCTCTGAACCCAGGTCTGCCCTACGTCCAAGCGTCCGCCCTTGACCTCCGCGCTAGATGGTTACATTAACCGCTGCCATGAAAGGATGTCCTCTGACTTCTAACCACTCCCCTCAATGGGGCGGAGTGGATCTCCACCGGGTTGGGAACAGGAGAGGGGGAAGAAGAAAGAAAACAGCAAAAGCGACTGATCTTGTTTTGCTTTTGTTTTTTTCTGTTTTCCTGTTCCCCCACAGCCCCTCCCAACACTCTGAACTTCAACGCGGCTCATCGTAAGCGGAAGACGCTGGTGGCCCCCGAGATCAACATCTCCCTGGACCAGAGCGAGGGCTCCCTGCTGTCCGATGACTTCCTGGACACCCCCGATGACCTGGATATCAACGTGGATGACATCGAGACCCCAGATGAGACCGACTCGCTGGAATTCCTGGGGAATGGCAATGAATTGGAGTGGGAAGGTGAGGTCGCTCGTCGCACCTGCCCAGCCCCCAAATCAGACCCCAGCGCTCCCTTTGGCTTGGGGACCAGCTGACCGGAGGCCCCCTCCTCCATCCCTGTAGGCTCAAGGGGGACAGGTCTTCCAACCCGCGGCTCCCAGGACAGCTCCTGGGACTCCACGCACATTTTCTCGTGGACTTGTGGACTTTGCTGGGAGATGTGTCTTTCACCCGATTCTCAAAGGGGACCGAGACCAGAGGAAGGGCCTCCCCCTGATTCCACAGGTGTTTGTGGAGCAGGTCTTGATTGCTGTGTAGGGGGCGGCAGGTAGATCAGGCGGGGGCATGTCAGGAATAGACATCGCCTGCCTGCTCATGTGGCCATCGGAAAGCCAGGCTCTGGGTAACGGAAAAAATGTACACAAGATAATTGCACCTGGTCATCGGTGCTGTGAGGGAAATGAGGTGATGGGAGAGGGCAGGGGGGGGGGTCTCACTGGGGCAATTCAGCCCCCCGCCCCCAGGGGACACTGGGCCATGTTTGGGGACATCTGTGGTTGTCATGACTGGGGGAATCCTGGCATCAAGTAGGTGGGGTCAGGGAGGTGGCTCCAAACCTCACAGTGCCTGGGATAGGGAAGGGGGCTCCACAGAGAATGATCGGCCCCCAAATGTCAAAAGCGCCCAGGCCGAGACTCCTTGAACCAGGCTACCTGGGGGTGGGGAGGACTCTTTGCAGGGTTGCTGGGACAGGCCTCCCTGGATGGGTGTTATTTGAGCTGACATGCTGAGGCAAGAGCACAGGTCAGAAAGGTGGCGATGGCGGTGGCCATGGGGATGGAAGCAGAGCCACGGCGCTTGTTGTGGATGTGGAGTAAGAAGGGGAAGAGGGGGTTGAAGGTGACACCTGGGTGTGGGGTCTGAGCAGCTGAGAAAACGGCCAGGCTATTTTCTGAGGCGGGAAGATTGCTGGATGATGGGTGGGAAAGAGGCAGATATTTCAAGCGTGGTTAAGAATCCTGAGAAGCCCAGAGAGGGCAAGACTGTGTGCAAGGTCACACAGCAAGAAACGGGCTCTACCCAGGCCAACCGCCTGACTGAGCACTTTCCTGTGTTCCACGGCTTGGGGAAAGAAAAATTATTATTTAGGCGTGACTTTTGGACTCCCAGGTCCTCCGTCTCGCCCAGCAGCCCCAATCTAACACCGCCTGTCAGCAAAGGGTAGGGTGAGCGGTTTCGCCTCTGGCCTGGGGAGAGAGGAGAGGGCTCTGGGGCCACAGGCGGCGAAGGTAGCCCGGAGAGGGAAGCTGGGATGAGGTGTCCGGACTCGGGTGTCCCTTCCGCTCACCTTCCCCCCCGCCCCCCGCTTCCAGATGACACCCCCGTGGCCGCCGCCAAGAATATGCCTGGGGATAGTGCGGACCTGTTCGGGGATGGCTCGGCAGAGGACGGCAGTGCCGCCAACGGGCGTCTGTGGCGGACAGTTATCATTGGGGAGCAGGAACACCGGATTGACCTGCACATGATCCGGCCCTACATGAGGGTGGTGACCCACGGAGGTGAGGCCACACCCCTCGGGCCCCCTCCCGGCTCCAGCAACTGGAGGCCCATCAGTGGCCCTCTCTGGACCTCAGTCTCTTCTTCTGAGCCAGGGGGATGTTAAATTAAGCCCTAGTGTCCGGGTGTGCAGGGGTGAAACTCGCAGGGGGGCAAGGCGTAGGCATGCCGGATGCACACCGGAGGTGTCTATGAGGGTGGCTGGCGTCCCCCGCCAAAGGCGGAGACAGGTCAAGCGTTGGCTGGCTTCTCCAGCCAGGCTGCTGTGACTCAGAGCTGTACCCTCTGGGTGTGCGCAGTGGGTGGGAAGGGGCTGGCCAGCGACGAGGCCGCTGCACGGGGCAGAGCAGGGGGCGGCTCAGAGCTGGGAGACGGCTCTACCCATCTCTGCCTGGGGCTGCTCACTCATTGGCCGCCTCTCCCCAGGGTACTACGGGGAAGGTCTCAACGCCATCATTGTCTTTGCCGCCTGCTTCCTCCCAGACAGCAGCTCCCCCGACTACCACTACATCATGGAGAACCTCTTCCTGTAAGTGGCCCACCCCCTCCGTCCCAGCTGCCCACAGTTCTGAGGGTCCCACCCGGTGGGCGGGACCATGCTGCAAGAACCACGTTGGGTGGGGGGCTCTGCCCGGCACCAGGGAAGGGCTGGGCCGCCAGCAGACCTGCATCTGAGTCCCCTGCTCACCCGCTGGGCCTCATGGGTGCAACTGTCATCATCCCTAGCAATTATGGAGCATTTACTATGTGGCAGCCACAAAGTGAAGGGCTTGGTATGTGATAATGCATTCCACCCTCGACACGACACTGTGGGTTAGTTACTGTTGCCTCCCATTCTGTGGCTGCAGAGCCTGAGGCACAGAGAGGTTAAGTCACTTGCCCAAGGACACACAGGTACAGTTTTATTATGATGGAGACAGATAATATGGATAAAGCGCCTGGCAGATGACAGTAGGAACTCAGCAAATCATTATCACTCCTATTATCATTATTATGAAGATTTCCTTCTTACACAGCGGGGCTTGGATGCCAGGTGGGCCAGAGGACAAGGAGGTAGTCATGGAAGGTCAGATCGGAAAGTGGCCTGAGATACCAGGGAGCCCAGTCTCCCCAATCTACAGATGGGGAAGTAGAGGCTGAAAGAGAGGAAAGGATTTTTCTGGGACTTCCTTGGTGGTGCAGCGGGTAAGACTCCACGCTCCCAATGCAGGGGGCCTGGGTTTGATCCCTGGTCAGGGAACTACATCCCACATGCATGCTGCAACTAAGAGTTTGCATGTCACAACTAAGGAGCCGGTGAGCTGCAACTAAGGAGCCCGCCTGCCGCAACTAAGACCTGGTGCAACCAAATAACTAACTAAATATTAAAAAAAAAAAGAAAAAGGGACTTCCCTGGTGGCACAGGGTTAAGAATCCGCCTGCCAATTCAGGGGACACGGGTTCGAGCCCTGGTCCAAGAAGATCCCACGTGCTGCGGAGCAGCTAAGCCCACGCGCCACAACTACTGAAGCCCGCACACCTAGAGCCCGTGCTCCGCAACAAGAGAAGCCACCGCAATGAGAAGCCCGTGCACCGCAACGAAGAGTAGCCCCGACTCGCCACAACTAGAGAAAGCCCGCGCACAGCAACGAAGACCCAACGCAGCCAAAAATAAATAAATAAATAAATAAATTTTTTAAAAAATGTTGTTTGAAAAAAAAAGAAAGAAAGGATTCTTCTGAAATCACTTAGGGGGAGACAGGCCTGGGACAGACCCCAGGCCCCAAATGTCCAGTGCAGTGGATTGTTGGCTGTGGGTGCCTGTTCCCCAGGTGTATCTGGGGCTGTTGAAGCCCACCTCCCAGGATTAATGGAGACCATGTATATAAATCACTTGGCATCTAGTAAGTGCTCAATAAAATAGTAACTACTACAATCACTGTGCCTACTGACACAAATTTGGGGTGGGCTGGGGTCATCCCCCACCCCCCGCCCCGGGCCGAGTATGCCAGGACAGCCAACAACACCTGAACAGGTGTGGCTGGCAGAGCCAGGGCAGGCAGAGGCAGAAAGGGCAGGTGCCCCAGGGGTTCAGTCCCGGGAACTGGGCTTCTTGACTCTGAGCCTCTCTGTCGGGTCCCCTGTCGTCTGTGTCCCGTGACCAGGTACGTCATCAGCAGTCTGGAACTCCTTGTGGCCGAGGATTACATGATCGTGTACCTGAATGGTGCCACGCCTCGGCGGAGGATGCCCGGCATCGGCTGGCTGAAGAAGTGTTACCAGATGATTGATAGGAGGTGAGTGGGTGGGGCTGGGGGACCTCCTCAGGGTGCAAGGGGCCCTGAGGTCCCTCTGAAAGGTGTGTAGTGGTCAGCTGGGGCGGCCGTAACAAAGCACCAGACTGGGTGGCTTAAACAATAGATATGTGTTGTCTCCTAGTTCTGGGGGCTAGAAGTCCGAGATCAAGGTGTCTGCAGGGTTGGTTCTTTCTGGGGCCCTGAGGGAGAATCTCCCCTGTGGACACCTGTGTGCAAATGTCCCCTTTTTAGAAGGACACCAGTCATAGTGGATTAGGGGCCCACCCTACTCCTATATGACCTCACCTTAACTAATTTCTCCTACAATGACCCTCTTCCCAAATAAGGGGGCTGCAATTCAACATGCCCATAATAGGTGCTCAGAACCAGGGGGCCCCAGAAAATCTTTCAGAAATGGGAGACGCTGTGGCCACGAAGTCAAATGCTCAGACTCTAAATTAAGAGAGATTGGGGACCAGACATCAGCTCTGCCACCTGCAAACTCTGCGAGGGGGCTTAGCTTTACCGAGATTCCACCTCCTCCCTGCCAGTGGAGATAATCATAGCACCTCCTGGGCACAGAGAGAAGGTAACACCGGTTAGCTGCTCCCTCCCCGGGGCTTTCCCAAGGAGCCCATTTTGCTTCCTCTGTCTCCCCACGCAGACTGCGCAAAAACCTGAAGTCCTTAATCATCGTCCATCCATCCTGGTTCATCCGCACCGTGCTGGCCATCTCCCGCCCTTTCATCAGGTAAGGTCATGACCTGGGCCCAGATAGCCACCTGGGTTTTTGTGTGTCTTATTTTTTAATCTGCATTTTCCAGCTCCTCTCTGATGAATCTATATTGTTGCGTTAAACAGTTTAAAATCATATGTATTGTTATGTAGTGACGAACATCACATCACGGGGTCGGGGGGTGGGAATAGTAACAACCAGCTCTCCCATATTGAATGTTGGATACCTTTTAAAGTTTACAAGCCACAGCCCTGAAAGGTTGACTTGGCCGCGCCCATTTCATGGATGAGGAAACTGAGGCTCAGACTATTCCAGGGAATCACCCAGAGTCACACAGCAAGGTCACCAGCCCACCACACGCCCTCAGAAGGAAGCCCGGCTCCATCCACTCTGGAATCTGTGAGGGAGGGGCATTAGGATGCCAGGAGGGTCTGACCCACTCCTGGACAATGATATGGTGAACTGATACCTGTGTGTTTTGGGGGTGCCCGAGACTACCCTCAGGTTTGATGATTTACCAAGAGGACTCACAGAACCCAGAAAAGCTGTTGTGCTCAGGGTTACAGTTGATTACAGAGAAAGGATGAAGACTGAAATCAGTAAAGGAAAAAGGTGTGTATGGGATTCCAGGAGAAGCCAGAAGGGAGCTTCTGATTGCCCTATCCCAGTGGAGTTGTACCCAAAGCCCTTCGTTCTCCCTGCAATGATGTGTGACCACGTGTAGGAAGTACTGCCAACGAAGAAGCTGACCTTGGTGTCCAGGGTTTCCACCAAGGCTTGGCCACACGGGGATGGAGTGCCCACGCAGCCCCCTTAGTTCCTCAGTAACTGATATGATGGCCCAAGACCCCACCAGGAAGCACATCTTTAGCACAGACTATGGGCCCCGGGTAAATGAAGACACTTACCAGATGGGACATTCCTAGGGCTTACAGGTGACCTCCTGTGAGTCTCAGGAGCTGGTTCTTTCTTTGGAATGTGCACGAGATAGAAGCACCTGGACACACAGAGCAAGTGAAACAAAATTAGTCATGTTAAATGCCCTCGTCAATCACATAAAACTAAATGTACATTTAATGTAATATAATTCAAAACATTGAATTAAATGAAGACCCTTCATTTCCACGTTCCCAGTGAAGAATCTGTGATGAGTTTAATAGACGGGGTCAAACTTTGCCTTGAGAGCATCACAGCGCTGAGGCAAGGAGGCAACTTCAGACGCTCTGTTCAGTGACTCCCAAGCACCCTCAGACATTTGCACATTAGTGAAATCAGGCCTTTAATACACTAATTATGGGTCATTTGTGTTAATGATGACAATTACCGGGCAAAACAGTAGACACACACTTCAGCCTAACAGAATTGCCTTCTGTCCTCGACATCCTGTAATTCGGGAACTGAAATTTGCCTTGAATGCAGATAATTCTCTCACTTTGGGTTGCTTTTCCTACTTTCATTTTACTTTATTATTTTTTTGGCCGTGCTGCACAGCTTGTGGGATCTTAGTTCCCCGAGCGGGGATCAAACCCGCGCCCTCGGCAGTGAAAGCGTGGAGTCCTAACCACAGGACCCCCTGGGAATTCCCTGGGTTGCTTTTCCTGTGGTGAATTTCAAAGGTCTCATTTTGAGCTTTCAGAGAAATAGGAGGGGAGAGTGGGGTAAAGTAAGCTTCCCTGTTTAAAAGCCAAGGGAAGTGGAGACAGATTCTGAGCTGCCACCCAGCCCTAGCCCTAGGTTCTGCGATTGTATCTCAAAAAGAACTCCTGATTATTCCACGATGATCTAAACATGGGCATGTGCCTCGCCCTGAACTGGAATTCTCCCTCCCGAGAGCCCTGCTTCCCAAGACAGAGCTCAGCTCACAGGCAGACAGCATCGTCACGTGGAAACCGGGTACCTGTTTCCAACAACAGACATGGCAGCTTTACCATGGCGTCCTCACGATGGGATCTCGCCTGTATTTATAGCCCACTGCTCAGACCACAGGTGTCGCCTCTGTGCCCCCTAAAAACACCTTTGCAACCAATCAGATCATCCACCCTCAGAGCCCCCCAGACCCGGGGTATTCAGGTAGAGTCGGTCTGAGACTCACTCCCCGTCCCTGGGCCCTTTACTTTTCTGTCACACCAACTGGAGGAAGAACTCATGTTCCAAGAATAATTTTTTTTTAATTAAGGAAATAAATTTCAGGGGCTTCCCTGGCGGTCCAATGATTAGGACTCTGCGCTTTCACTGCTGAGGGCGCGGCTTCAATCCCTGGTGGGGGAAATAAGATCCTGAAAGCTTTGTAGCTCAGCCAAAGAAAGAAAGAAGGAAAGAAAGAAAAGAAATTTCAACTGCACGAAAGGGGTGGGGTTTATTTATTCCAGTACACATGGCCGCTTTGTGACTTTCTGTGGGAAAACCGTCTATCATTCCAGTACACATGGCCGCTTTGTGACTTTCTGTGGGAAAACCGTCTATCATTCCCTGATCGGTTCCCAGTGGCCTCTGCTGATTAACCTGTGTATTTTTCTCTTATGGACACTGCAAACTGTAACATTCCTCGTGGGTCTCCATTTTCCCCGGGGGCCGGAAAGTTTGAGCCGAATTCTTATCTAATCTCTAAAAATAGATGTAAAACTTCTTGACACAGTTTTGTAACTATGTGACTCTTACTTTTTTTCTTTTCTTTATTGTTATTTGATTATTTTATGACTTAGTGTCCTGTTACATTCTCTTGGCCTTATATTTCTCATCGTTAGAAAAACTGATGTGAGGGACTTCCCTGGTGGTGCAGTGGATAAGACTCTGCACTCCCAGCACAGGGGGCCCGGGTTCCATCCCTGGTCAGGGAACTAGATCCCACATGCCTGCCACAACTAAGAGTTTGCATGC
Organism: Eubalaena glacialis; assembly: GCF_028564815.1. Lineage (NCBI taxonomy): Eukaryota > Metazoa > Chordata > Mammalia > Artiodactyla > Balaenidae > Eubalaena > Eubalaena glacialis. Next base: position 184,132,902 of record NC_083719.1, on the reverse strand, counting down.
CACAACTAAGGAGCTTGTGTGCTGCAACTAAGGGGCCCACCTGCCGCAACAAACACCTGGTGCAACTAAATAAATAATTTTTTTAAAAAGGAAAAAAAAAACTGATTTGACCTTGAAAAAAGTTTATTGGACATTTTACCAAAATTAGGTTTAAGGTAACTTTTTAAAAAAATAATCACGAGTTCAAAGCAACGCGCTGGTGACAAAGCACCTCAGTGGGTAGCAGACGGCCAGAGCTGGGGTTTGGACCCGAACAAGCCATTCATCCCGAAAGAATGCAGAATGAATCAGCAGTCCACATGTGCACCTGTCTCGTGACCAAAGGACTACTGGTGCCATCCGGGCAGTGGCGATTGTGCCAGAAAAGCATTCTTGGGAAGATTCACACAGAGGAGCAACTCCTGGGGAGGATGGAGCCTGGAGTCTAGCAGCATCTCTTTCCTCTCTGCTTCCTTCAAAGAATTTCCTCAGCTCAGCAAGGACTGGTGTCCAACACGTGGTTCAGGACGCTTCTCTTCTTGCAAGGGGAGACCCCGGGTTCTGCTCTGTTCCCCCACTAGGGGCCAGGGGTGGAGGCTGGCACGGGTGGGGAGGGAAGCTCGGGCGAAGGTTCTTGGGGCATCCCGGAATAGTGTTGCGTGTGCATCACTGTCTGCCATCGCTCCTTCTGGCCCTGAGGAGCCACCCTGAGGGCTGGCTTTCAGATGTCTCCCTGCTTCTTCTCCCACCAGCGTCAAGTTCATCAACAAGATCCAGTATGTGCACAGCTTGGAAGATCTGGAGCAGCTCATCCCCATGGAGCACGTGCAGATCCCAGACTGCGTGCTACAGTGAGTGTCCCTGGGCCATGGGAACACCCCCCCCACCTCCACCCCCATTGCGCCTGGGCTGCTCGCCTCTCAGCCCCCTCCGCTCAGCCCAACCGAGCTGCCAGGGAACCAGACCTGTGTGGGAAAGCAGAAAAGAAGGAAATACAGTGAAACAAGCTCCTGTGAAATTACAGAACACAGCGGGCCTGGCTATCTAGTGCAGGCCGGGGGCCAGTGAGCCCTGGCCCCCTGGCTTGTCTTTATAAATAAAGTTTTATTGGCACACGGCTACACCCATCCATTTACAAACCATCCATGGCTGCTGTCGAGCTACAACAGAATCGAGAGGTTGCCACAGAGATTGGCCTGCAAAGCCAAAAATACTGATTCTCTGGCCCTTTACAGAAAAACTTTGCCCTGATGGAGGGGCCTGTAGACCAAACCCACGTCAATGAGGGGGTCGCTTTATACTGGCTGTGTTCGGGCCTGATGCAAAAAATGTCCGCTGAGCCGCATCTACTCCAGATGCTGGAATATACCAACCAAACAGATATCCCCTGCCCTGGGGTGGGGTGGGCGTGGGCAGGCTTGTAAAGCAACTGCAGGAAACAAAAAAGACCAGTAGACCCGTCAGCTCCGACTCTCCTTTCTGCTCTAAGACCTGGCGTGTATTCGGATGTGACAGTGAGATTGCTTCCCTGTTCCCAGAGGGAAGGGGATTCCCAGCCTGCATCTCATGTGCTTTCCTTTCTCTCTCTTCCAGGTACGAAGAGGAAAGGCTCAAAGCCAGGAGAGAAAGGTCTGTGCGGAGTGGCCTGTGCCCGGGCCAGGTTAGGGCTGGCGCTGAGCCGGGCCCACAGCTGGGGGGAAATTGGTGGTTTCCGCTCAGTGGGGACCCATGTCATGCACGCACGTAGCTCAAGGCCCTGCCCTTCTCTCGAGGGCTTGGAGTCAGAGCCAGGCTCAAATCCAGGCTCCCTCATTTAGTCACAGAATGATATTAGGCAAGTGAAAAGTTCACAGCCACCCTGAGGGTTATTGTGAGAAATCAGGACCAACGTAACCCACCGGACAAAAATAGTGGACTCCATAGAGAGTCCTCCTAGTAATCCTGATGACAGTGGGGGGAACATAACCCGCTCCATGCTCGCCCCTGCCAGACTTACCCCAGAATCGCCCCTTCACTGACTTATTGGCTAATTTTCGAGAGTGGCAGTGCTCACAGAACTTCAGGACTATTTCGGTCCCACCCAGTTACGGAGCCCTTATACCATTCCTGTATCCTTTCACATCACCCCCATCCCCACCCCTCCGCCCAAGAGGAGGGCAGGGCCAGGATTCCTAAAAGCGTCTGATAGGCCGGGAATCTGAGGCTCAGAGAGGGCAAGGCACCTGCTCAAGGCCACACAGCAAGTCTGAGAAAGAGTTGGGGCTTTCAGTGAGTTGAAAGCATGCCAGGCCCTGTGCCAGCCTGGGGGAGACTGAGGCCATTAAGACTGAGTCCTGGTCCAGAAGTTTCCTCAAAGGGCAAAGGGGAGGGTTGCCTCACCGAGTGAGGAAAGCAGATCCTGGGGCAGGACAGGTGATGTCAGCAGATGAGACACATAATGAGAAAAATTACGGCGGCTTCACACAGCGTCGTTTAATAGTGATGAGTGTGAGTGGAGTGGAAGGGGGCGTGGAGGGCAGCAGGACCCGCCATCCCACGCCTTCCAGGGAGTTTTCCTCCTTCCCCTCCTCTCTCTTCTCTACTCCCTCCCTCCCTCCCCTTCCTCTTTCCTTCCTTCCTGTCTTGTTTTTTTGGTTTTTTTTAATATCTTTAGTTGCGGTAAAATACACAGGACATAAAATTCACCGTCTTAACCATTTTTAAGTGCACAGCCCGGTGGCATTAAGTACATTCACATTGTTGGGCAACCATCCCCACCATCCATCTCCAGAACTTTCTCATCTTCCCCAACTGAAACTCTGTCCCCATGAAACACTGACTCCCCAGCCCCTGGCCCCCACCATCTAATTCCTGTCTCTGTGGATCTGACTCTCTAGGACCTCGTGTGAGTGCAATCAGACAGTATTTGTCCTTCTGCGTCTGGTTTATCTCACTGAGCATCATGTTCCCAAGGTTCATCCACATTGTAGCAAGTGTCAGAATCTCCTTCCTTTTTAAGGCTGAGTAATATTCCAGTGTGCAGATAGACCACATTTTGTTCATCCATCACCTCTCGATGGACACTGGGGTGGTTTCCACCTCTTGGCTGTTGTGAATTGTGCTGCTGTGAACATGGGTGTACAGTTATCTATTCAAGTGCTTGCTTTCACTTCTTTGGGGTGTATATAGACCCAGGAGTGGAGTTGCTGGATCTTATGGTAACTCGATGTTTCATCTTTCGAGGAGCAGCTAGAATCTTTGCCACAGCGGCTGTCCCATTTGACATCCTCACCCACCAGCCACGTGCAGTTCCAATTTCTCCACATCCTCGCCAACATAGTGACAAATGTTCTACGTTTAAGGTAGTGGCCATCCTGCGAACTTCCCTGGCGGTCCAGTGGTTAAGACTCTGCGCTTCCACTGCAGGGGCTGTGCGTTCCATCCCTGGTCGGGGAAAGGAGATCCCGCACACCACGTGGTGTGGCCAAAAAAAATTTTTTTTTAAATTTTAAAGGTAGTAGCCATCCTGATGGGTGTGAGGTAGTCATGTCTGTCGGTCTGGCTTCTTTCTTTTCCTCCCTTTCTCCCCACCGCCAGGTCCCCCTCTCCTCTGTCCCTCTGTCTGAGTTACGCTCCTCCCGCCTCCTGAGCCTTAGCTATGGATGGGAGTAGAGAGGTGACAGGACAAGCAGGGCGCCCACCTTCCAGAATCACAGCACACGGGCAGCAGCGTCCAGGGAGCAAGTGCATGAGGCCCCTGCGGCGGCGATAAGCTGAGATAAGCGCACCTAAGGAATGGCCCACAGCCCCTCCCCCTCCCCCCCGCCAACCATCTGCGTCCACCTTCATGAACCCCTGGCCATCCCATCACTCAGTCCACCCTCTGGGCCCCCGCGTTTCCCCGGGGGCAGCCAAACCCTCTCCTGATCGCTGTCGGGACATGGTGGGTCCAGACAGAGGGGCCAGTGGGAGCCGAGAGCCCCTGGGCCCACTCGGCTGGCTGGTCATCCCTCGTCACCTCTTTCTGTCCCCAGCGCAAGGCCGCAGCCAGAGTGCGTCCTGCCCAGGTCTGAAGAGAAGGTGGAGGCGGGGCTGGCGGAGGACAGGTAAGTGTGTGCAGGTGGCCACAGGGCCAGAGCCCACACCCGCGGGGGGCTGCTGAGCCCAGGGAACCACAGATGAAGGTGATCTGACATTACCATGGTGCTGAAGTAAGACCACCACTGTGAATCAGCCAGCATGAGGCCCATTCCATCGAGCCATTTTAATGTAAATTTAGTGCCTCCGTAGTTTTGGGCAACCAGCACCTTCTCCAGTTCCAGAACATTCCATAGCCCAGAGGGAGACCCTGTACCCTGTTAAGCAGTTGCTCCCATTCCTATCCTCCCCCTTCTTTTTCTCCTTTTTTTTTTTTTTCCCGGCTGGGCCGCAGCATACGAGATCTTAGTTCCCCAACCAGGGATAGAACCTGTACCCCCTGCAGTGGAAGCATGGAGCCCTAACAACTGGACTGCCAGGGAATCCCTCCTTTTTTTTTTAAATCCAGCAACTCTCTACTGAAAGTCCTTTAGTGCCTCACCCTGGGATGTGTAGACAGACGGCACGACCCCCTCCCTGGCCTCTAGAGGCCCCTCCCACCTTTCCTGTCTCTTTCTTCAGGTCTGCCTCCTGCATTTGACCCTTGTCGTACCCTCCTTCTCCTGTCCTTGAGCTCCTTGAGGGCAGCGGTTGCATCTTGGGACCACTGCCCCCTCCTCCTCCCACCCTGCATCCAGCACAGGCCAAGCACGGGGACCAGGGGCAGCTGATGTGGCCGAGAGACCAAGATCTGCTCTCAGATGAAGGTTCCAGCTGGTGACCTTTGTGCAGGTCCCGGTGGATGGGTTCAGCCTTCCCAGTGGGTGGACCTGGAGCAGCAATAGTGATTTCATTTTGTGGCAGCGAAGGGGCTCAGACGTTCTCACGACTGCCTGTCCTGGCTCATTTGTTACACAGCTGACACGTGCTGACACTTGCTTTGTGCCAGATCAGGGTGCAGCCATATTGGCCCTCATGGGGCTCATGGCCAAATGCCAAGGCTCCCCAAACAGGCAACTAATGCTGAGACTCCTTCCTTTTCCCACAGGTCTGCTCTGGCCACAGAAGATCAGGAAACAAGGTGGGTGGGAAGCGGGGCGATCTTGGCACCTTTTCTGGAAACATTCTAAGTGGAACCTACCCTGGGATGAGTGCCTCATGACTTATTGTTGATGGGAGGAGGATGCTGCACCAGGGAGGCAGGGAAACCGTGGTTACCATGACAACGGGGCCTCCTCTGGGGCCAGGCAGCCAGTCCCTGCTCCACTCCAGCAGGGCGTCATTAATGGGAGGCCCCAGAGCTGAGCCACACAGCGGCCCTGACTGAGATGTCCACCCAGAGCCAGGCCCCCTGAAGCCCAGGATTTTACTCAGCCAGAGGGTGCACTGTCTGCCCACAACCTATCTCAGTGTGTCTCCCTGGCTCTGGATGCCAGGAAAAGCCTCCCTGTGTGTCATGGGTCCTGGAGACCACCCTCGGGGGCAGTGGTTTGCTAGAAGGACCCACAGGACTCAGCAAAGCTGATCTGCTCACAGTCATGGTTTATTAAAGTGGAAGTGTGGGTACAGCTCAAAGTCAGCAATAGGAAAAAGAGCGTGGGGTGGGGTGAGGGGAGACAGGTGCACACTCCCAGTTGTTGTCTCCCAGGGGAGTTGTTTTGGGACAGCCCTTAATTCTCCCAGCAGCCAGGTGTGGTGATGCACACCAAGTGTCACCAACCAGGTGTGCTCATTTGAGCCCTGGTGTCCAGGGTATTTACTGGGGGTCAGTCATATGCATGGTGGACCACCCACGTGGCTGACCTTAGTCTCTAGCCCCTCCAGAGGTTGAACTGATACCACATGGTCCATGGCTCCTGCCTTAAATCACATTGTCAGCAGAGACTATCCAGGGTGACCCCAGGTCCCGGCAAACAAAGATACTCTTATCAGGAAGGACATTCCAAGGGCTTAGAGGTGACCTCCCAGAAGCCAGGCAAGGGCCAGACCTTTCTTTGGAACCTGCAGCGTTAATCCTTGACCACACACTCTGCTACAAATATGTTACATGGCCCGGCCACATGCCTTAATACTACCCATGTGACCCAAGAAGCCCCAAGCTGAGAAATAAACATCAAAAATCGTCTTAGACCAGTACTGCCCTGGGGACACTGAATAGAAGCAAGTTCTCAATGCATTTCTGACAAGACCATCTCAGTCCTTCTGGAGCTGAGTTCCCATCCACAGACACAAAACACGCAAGGAAATCATTCACCATGAGAAAAAGTCGGCGGGTACAACAAATAGCAGCATTAGACGTCCTCCTGGGAATCCTCAGGTAGAGATGATAAAAACAAGCATGTTTAAAATGATTAAATACATAAAAGAAGGAATGGTTGGGAGCAATGGATGGATGGACAGATGGACAGACAGATGGACAGGTGGGTAGGTGGGAGGGTGGATAGATGGATGGATGGATGGATAGGTAGATGGACAGGTATACGGATGGATGGGTGGATAAACGGATAGATAGATAGGTGGATGGGTGACGGATAAGTGAATGAATAATGGATGGATGGATAGGTGGATGGACGGATGGATGGATGGATGGGTGGATGGACGGATGGGTGGATGGATGGATGGATGGGTGGATGGATGGATGGATGGATGGATGGATGGATGGGTGGATGGATGGATGGGTGGATGGATGGATGGATGGGTGGGTGGGTGGATGGATGGACAGATGGGCTGGTGAGTAGATGGGTGAGATGAAGCCTCCCTCCAGTCTGATTGAGGGCACCAGCCCTGGGGCCTTGTTCTTTGGCTGGGGCACCAAGAGAGAAGTCCCCTTCAGGACCACACCTAGAAGGTGGGTGACAGGTGGCAGACCTTGAAAGGCAGGTGTCACTCTTGCTGCTGAGGGCACACCGAAGCCGATTAGATCATTCTTTTGGATTCCCCACGCATGGAACATTTTCCACTTTCTTTAAATACAATAATAATAACTTGACTGTGTTTCTGCCTCTCCAGCATGTCCTGAGGTGACGTGAGCACAGAGGAGGACACGAAAGAAGATCCCAGATGCCAGGAAACCTCTGTCGGACGCCCTCTGACCCTGGATCTTGTCCCCACCTCATCCTGAGTCACCGGGGGGTGTCCGTCTCCTCCATCCATGTCTGAAACCCAACATCCTTTCCAGCTGCTTGAAAACTTTTTTTTTTAATGATGCAGTATTAGTGCGTTCTGGAAAAGGACCCAGTTCTCCACCCTCCCACACTCATGAGCTCATGGCCAAGAAGAGTAAGAAGCGTTGAGCATGGCCTGTGTGTCCTTGGTGGCCTCAGATACCCCACCACCACCACCACCACACCACTGCACAGAATCCTGGTCAGGACCCTTCTCTTGCTTGTCACCTGGTTCAGGTTGGAGCCACAGATGCCCATCGACTCCCTGGCCGGGTCTGGATTCCTTCTTGTGCCTTTCCTGCCAGAACAGCCCCCGCAGCCCTGGGCATCTGGCCTGGAAACTCAGCCCCCACCCCCAGCAGCGCCGTGCCCCCCGGGCACTGCCCAGCCTTTGAACTCACAGCTTTTCCTTTGAACAGCCCTCCCCTTGCCTCCTATAACTTCCACCTTCTTAGGGAGCATCGGAGCCCACAGCACCAGTGAGGGCCGCTGATAATCATCCTTGTTCTACAGTTGCGAAACCACATCCCCCTCAATCTAGAACATTCTCAAGCCCCTTGAACGCGGAGGCCACGCCACAGGGCAATCCCGATCAATACCTCCTACCGAGGGAGTGAGCCTCCCCACTTCCCTAATCCCCCCGACAACACGGGGTTGGGATGTGCCACTTGGGCTCCCACCAGGAACAGAGGCCGAGAAACCAGTGCTGAAATAAGCTCATCCCAGAAACGCAGATCGAGAAAAAGGAAGATACAGGGTACTGAACGTTCGAGTGTTACAAAGGTCACTGGGGAGAATAAAAACCAGCGGCCTGGATGCTACAACCACCTGCATTCAAAGGAAGCAGATATCCTTAGGACAAAAAAAACATTTTTCTAATGCGGTCGAAACGCCAGTCAGGTGGGCGCTAAAGGGAGTGAGTTCCCCGTCTCTAGAGGCATTCAAGAAAAGGCTGGACGGTACTTGCACAAAGTGGTCCTCTGCGGTCCCCTCCAACCCTGAGAGTCTCTGTTTCTATGAATCTGAGCAAAAGTCGAGCAGGTGCATCGTCCGGCCCCTCTTGCTGGCTCTGTAGCTGGCTTCTTAGCGGGTGTCATTCAGGTTTGGTTGACCCTCCCTCCCCCAATAATTTCCCAGTAGGAGATTCTTGGCCTCAAAGGAGATGTTGAATGCTTCTCCACCTGGGACATCAAGGGGGTGTGTTTGGGGTTATCCCAATGGCAGGAGGGAGCCAGTGGTGTTCATTGCTGAGCGAAAGGGACAGCAGTGCTTCCTGCATGTCAAGGAATTGTCCCACCCCAAATGCCAGTGGCTCCCGCCTTGGAAAATTCGGGGTTTCTAAGCAGCCTTGGGCCTGCATCTTCTGGAACCCAGCACTGCTCCTGTGAGGCCAGGGCATTTGGGCGTCTGGTGGGGTTTTTAAATTTGTGTTTCTGCTCTGTTTCCCAAATGTCAAATAAAGGACAGGGACCGTGTTCCAGGCGCAGATGAGTTACCTGGAGCCTGAGGCAGGAGAGGCTGGTGGATGGGCCTCTGCAGGCTGCCCTCCGAAAGGCCGCTCCATCCTGGGCCCGCTTGTCCCCCACCCCTGCCCAGAGCGCCTCCTTTTCTAAAAGGTGCCTGGGCATCTGCCAGGTCACCCTGAACTCCAGGTTCAGGTGGCTGGCTCTGCTCAGCTGAGAGGGACACGTGACCCGCGAGACCCGCAAGTCCACAGTAAATGCAATAACTCCTGGAAAGCCGGTGCTCCACTGGAAGAGAACAAGGAGCCCGGGATAGGAACAGATGCATTCCACCTAACCCGACAATTACTGAGCGGCTGCAGAGGCGACAGAAGGACGAAAGAGGCAGACCCATCCCGCCCTCAAGGAGCCTGCAGCATAACAAGAAATTCCAGCACGGACCCCCTGGTTCACCGTGGCCCACCGACCACCCCTCCGGACCACCAGCAGCCATAGACAACGGGCAAGTGGAACCAAGGACCCCAACCCAACCTCACAGCCCCTCCAGAATAGAGAGAGACCCCCGGGGTGGCTGTCTCTAGGTCGGCCACCTGTCCACAGGTGTGTGAAGTTCTGAGGCACAGCTCCGTCCATACGGGGCCACTGTGTCCTCGGTAGCACCTAGGGCTGCTACCCACACCCTCTGAAATCGGCTTTGCGAAAGATTTGTATCTGCGGGGCCATTTTTGGCTGAAATGCAACGGATGTCGAGCCCTCCTTGTAAAGGAACATTGCGTTTTCCTCTTGTGACACACGGGATGCATCATAAGTCCCTCCCCAAGTCGTAGTTCACACACCCATCCTTCCGACGGCGAGTTTTGTGGTTTTTAAAAACAAAAACAATTCATTCTGATTACTGTCGTGATATGAAGGCATCGTTTCCATGAGCTTTGGGGGATTTTTATGTGAAATAAACTATCACTGAGAAGGGAGGTTTGTGACTTTTGTCCACGTCCAAGGGATGTGGCACTGGTCTTGGTCGCGGTGCAGAGGGAGGAGCTTTCACAGGATGGGAGGGGGCACAGCTCAATGCCAAGCGACCTTGGGCAACCTTGGGTGACTTTGGGCCATGGCCTATCTCCTCTTGCTTCTATCTCCCATCTGCAGAATGGGAGCCCCGGCTGGGTTCTTCCCGAGGCCCCTTTTGGCTCTGCCTGTCTGTGATTCAGGTTCCTTTCCTGTCCCCAGTCTTCTCTGGAATCAAACTTAGTCAGCAGTTAATAATATTAATTACTAGTATTAAGCAATCCTCCAATCCCCCGCAGACACCAGCTGGGTATCCTACAAATTTATCTCAATCCTGACACTACCGGTTTGGGCAGACCTTACAGGCTAAGGGTTCAGCCCCACAAGACGGCCCCGACTTCAGACACCAGTCAATCTCAGGTCCTAGAATAGGGTACAATTCAGCAATAGTCAGATGGAAGAGATGCACAAGGCGAGGTGTGGGGAAGGGGGCGGAGCTTCCATGCCCCCTCTGGGCACCACCCTCCCAGCACCTCCCTGTGTCCACCCACCGGAAGCTCTACAAAAATTGTTTAGGGATTTTCATGGAGGCATGATGGATTACACCACTGGCCATTGATGAAAGTTCCATCCCTCTAATCCCAGGGTCAGTGGGGTCCCCTGGCCACCAGCCCCGATCCTGTGGTTACAGGGCGTTTCCAAAAGTCACCGCGTAGCATAAACTCAGGTGTGGTTGAAAGGGCTTGTTATGAAAGCAAAGGATGCTTCCTTCATCTTTATTATCTGGAGCCATTTCAGGCACAGAGGACATAAGACCAAATATTATCATAAAAGGGACTTCCCTGGTGGGCCAGTGGTTAGAACTCCACACTTCCATGGCAGGGGGCACGGGTTAGATCCCTGGTCGGGGAAGTTCCACAAGCTGTGCAGTGTGACCAAGAAAAAAAAATTTCCAAAAAAAAAAAAAGTATATATCAAAAGATGTTCCCTCTTCTGACGTAGGAAATTACAAGGGTTTTAGGGGCTGTGTGCCGGGAACTGGGAACTAAGTCCAACTATGTTTCTTATTATAAATCATAATATCACAATAATAGTAACAGTAGCAGTAATAATAATAGTCTGAGTCCAACCTAGCACAGGCCCCATGTTACTGAGAGGGGGGTCTGAGGCAGAGAGAGGGTATGTGGCTCACCTGGGGTCACCCGGACCCTGAGTGATTGGTCTGAGGTCTGATTCTGTGCCACCCCCGGCCACCCCATCGCTTGGCTGGAGACCCACGACCCTCTGCCAGCTGCAGGACATTGGGGGCTGTGCCCCTCAAAGGGTCAGAGTGGACCCTCCCCTGTCAGGTACAAGAGGAGTCCTCCCGTTGTCCCCGCCCAGGATTTTGGGACCTGCTGGTAGCAGGGATGCCAGGACAGGTGTGAGGTCCACACAAAGTCACCATCAGGTTGATGGCGGGAGCTGGCAGGTGCCAGCCCACCTGCCTCTGCCCTCCTGCTCCTCTGATGTCCAGTGAGGTGCCCTTCACGGAGAAGGTCGCTTCACCGGGGCTGGGAGGGGGCCTCAAGTGGAGGGGGCCTCAAGTAGAGGGGGCGAGCTGGCATGGAGGCGGCGAGGAAGAGGTGTTGAAGATGGCAGAGCTGGTGCTGGGATCAGGGGGTGCCCTCTTTGGAGGGGATGGACCCGCCCCTTTTTCCCACCACACCGAGTCTCTGATTATCCTAAGGGGGTTCTTGCGAACCTCATTCATCCATTCGTTCATCCATTTGCTGAGCACTGGCGATCCCGCAGGGCCCAAGCACCCCTTATGTTGCTCCCAGCCCAGTGGCGGAGTTTGACACAGGGAACCAGGGCCTCACTGGGGACCAGGAGGAAAGTCCAGGAAGGGTCCCTAGAGGGAGGGTCCTCGGTGACTGGAGACCAGAGAGAGAAGTAGCAGTTAGCTAGGCCAACGGGCGGGCGGAGAGGTGTCCCCGGCGGCGGAGGGCTCAGCAAGGGCAAAGTCCTGGAAGCCAGACAGAGCTGGGTGAACCAGGAGCAGGAAAATGAAGGGCGGCTGGAGTGCAGGGTGGGTGCTGGGGGGAGATTTTTACTATTAGTGGCATTCAGTACATTCACAATGTTGTGTAGCCATTACCTCCGGTCCAGAGCTTTTCCATCCCCCCAAAGGAGACCCCGTCCCCATTAGCAATCACCCCCCACCACCCCTCCCCTAGCCCCTGAAACCAGGAATCCACTCTCTGTCTCTGTGGATTTGCCTGTTCTGGACATTTCACACTATGGGACAGGATGGTCACTTTTAATAACCTTGGACCAGTGGGCTGTTTGAGGATCGGCAGATCTGCCCTGGGAGCCCATGTGCCAGGGTGAGCCGACCAGGAGGCCTCCCAGCAGTGCCCTGCCAGGGCCTCTATCTGGGCATGTCACCATGTGGCTTGGGCCACATGCCCCACAAGGAGGCTCCCAGGAAATTCTTGCCACTGAAACTGAGCCAGAGGTCACACCCAGAGCTGGCTTTCCCCCTGCCTACGGGGCAGCTGATGGAGCTCAGTGTCACAGGTCCGGCCACACTGAGCTGCCAAGAGCAGCAACTGAGACCCAGAAGGGGCTGGACGGGGGAGAAGGGGGTGGGAGCCAGTAGACAAGAACCCCGTCTTGGCCATTTGCTCACTCTGCCCCTGGTGGCCACCTTTGAAGTGAGGGTCACTGCTCCCAGTGACCTCTCCTGACCTCTGTGCCAGGCGAGTCCTGCCTGAGGCCACTAGGTGAGTCCATTAACCAGTTATCAACAAGATCCATCACTTTTTGTCTCCACCACTGGTTGGCCCTCAGCAGCTGTCTTGGCCACAGCGGGTCCTGCCGGTGGAATCGGGGGGTGAGGGAGGTCATGGGGGTCCAGACAGGGCAGGACCTGGGCGTGAGGACAGTGGGCTTCTTTTCTTTTCTTTTCTTTATTTATTTTTAGTTGCGGCATGCAGGATCTTTGTCTTTAGTTGCGGCATGCAGGATCTAGTTCCCTGACCAGGGATCAAACCCAGGCCCCCTGCATTGGGAGCGTGGAGTCTTAACCACTGGACCACCAGGGAAGTCCCTGTGCTTCTTTTAAATGCAAATAAGAATGGGGAGGCGTGTGGCAAAGGAGAGTTGAAACAGAGGAAAGACAGCCCCTGGTCTGGGTTTTTACAAAGCTCCTCCCTCTGGCCGTCATACAGAGGTAGTTGGTTTAAAGAAAAACCAGTGCCAGACAGTTCAAGCTGTAAAACCGGATTGTATTCAGGAGCCATTGCAATGGCTCCACTCCTAACACAGCACAGGCAAGCAGGTTCACAGCCAAGGAGCCGGTGGGGTCAGTGGACAGAGAATCACTAGGAGGAGACGTGAGGGGTAACGGGGGGATTCTGGCTACATTGACTTAGCAGGTTCTTGCTGAAATCCCCTCATGCCGGCGGCTGGATTCAAAGATCTCCTGCCCCTCCCTGTTTCATTCATTCCCTCTGCTACCATTTAGGGAGCCTCTGCCTTTTGTGGACCCACCCTTGTTAGGCACCCGGGACACATCAGAGAACAAGACACATCTGGCCCTGCCTGCCCGGGAGGGAATGGGGATCCAGAAAGGCTTCCTGGAGGAGGGGACGGACGTCCAAGCTGACACAGGATGGCTTAGTCAAAGTTAGCCCAGGGGAGGAGGATTGGGTAAGAGGAGAGGGGTTCCTGGAAGAGAGAACAGCATGTACGAAGGCCCTGTGGCAGCAGCTCTGGGTGCTGAGGGACAGGTAAGTGATGGGTAGGGCAGGGCATCCTCCCTTCATAAAGCCTCCTGGAGGTGGAAGCCCAAGGCCAAAGAGAGCCTCCCTCCCTTGGTTGGGGCCAGCAGCCTCCCTTTATAAAGATGAGAACAGGTGAGGCACAGAGAGGCAAGGGTGGGGCCTGAGCTCCCCCAGGTGGCAAGTGGCAGAACCAAGATTCAAATGCAGGATTCTTAACCAGGGGTTCTTAAAGTGTGTCCAGTGTGGGTGAGGGTGGTGGTTGCTGAGACCCTTTCAGGGGGTCTTCAAGGTCAAAATCACACATGAGCAAAAGATCCATTCAAAGTGCAAAGACAGGGACTTCCCTGGCGGACCAGTGGTTAAGACTCTGTGCTCCCAATGCAGCGGAGCACGGGTTGGATCCCTGGTCGGGGAACTAAGATCCCACATGCCGCACAGTGTGGCCAAAAATAAAAATTAAAAATTAAAATTAAATGAAAAATAAAACAAAGTGCAAAGATAGACCAATGGCCTTTAATGGAGCAGAGAATGAAAGAGAACAGGCCACCTTCATAAACCTCAACCTGCCCAGTTTGGGTGTAGGACAAAGAAGACTACCTATGATGACCTAAAAAGGCGAAAAATCCTCCTCTCTCTGTGTGAAGCTGGGTTTTCTTCCTATATATCAACCGAGATAACTATGGAAATGGGCTGAACGACAAGCAGATGTGAGAATCCTTCTAAACCAGATATTAAAGAGATTTGCAAAAATGTAGAATATCACTCTTTTACCTTAAAATTTTGTTTTAATTTCAACAAGATGAATTTATTCTCTGACAGTTCTGGAGGTGAGGAGACTGACACGGGTCTCACGGGGCTAAGATCAAGATGTGGGCAGGGCTGGTTCCTTCCGGAGGCTGCACGGGAGCATCAGTTCCCGCCTTGTCCAGCTTCTAGAGGTGCCGCATCCTTGGCTCACAGCCCCGTCCTCCATCCTCACAGGCAGCAGCGGGGTATCTTTCTGAACCTTCTGCTGTAGCTACATGTCCCTTCCCTGTGATTGTAGCTGGAAAGGTTCTCAGTTTTTTTTGTTGTTAATTGAGGTGAAATTCACATAATATACAACTAGCCATTATTGTAAAGTATACGATTCAGTGACATTTAGTGCGTTCACAATGCTGTGCAACCATCACCTCTAATTCCAGAACATTCTCATCACCCCAGAAGAACACCATATAAGTAATCATTCCCTATTTTCCCTCTCCCAGCCCCTGACAACCAGGAACCCACTCTCTGTGTCTGTGGCTCTGCCTGTTCTGAACGTTTCCCGTCAACGGAACCACACACTGTGTGTCCTTCTGTGTCTGGCTTCTCTCTCTGAGCACTGTGTTCTCAAGGTCCATCCATGTTGTAGCGAGTGTCAGTGTTTCACCCCTTTTCATGGTCGAATAATATTCCATGTGTGGATGGAACACAGTTTGTGTATCCATCATCTGTGGATGGACACTTGAGTTGTTTCCACCTTTTGGCTCCTGTGAATTATGCTGCTATAAACATTCATGTACAAGCTTCTGTGGGGACATATGTTTTCATTTCTCTTGGGTAGACACTTTGAAGTGAAATTGGGTCATAAAACCGCCAACTGTTTTCCACAGCGACTGTCCTATTTTCCATCCCCACCAGCAACAGGGTCGCCGTTTCTCCCCATTCTCACCAACACTCTTTATCATCCATCTCTTTGACTATGGCCATCCTAGTAGGCGTGAGTTGTGTCTCATTGTGGTTTTGATTTCCATTTCCCTGATAATCAGTGATGCTGAGCATCTTTTCACGTGTTTGTTGGCCATGAGTATATCTTCTTTGAAGAAACGTCGATTCAGATTCTTTGCCCATTTTTAAATTGGGTCGTTTGTCTTTTTGTTGTTGACTTTTAAGAGTTCTTTATATATTCTGGTTAGTAATCCCTTACTATATATCAATATATGACTTGTAAAAATTTTCTCCCACACCCTGCTTTGTCTTTTCACTTTCTTTTTTTTTTTTTTTTTCACTTTCTTAATAATGCCGTGCAATGCACAAGACATTTTTAATTTGATCAAGCCCACTCCCTTAATTTTTTATTTTTAAAAAACGTTATTATTTTTCATTAAAAATATTATATTTGGGACTTCCCTGGTGGCGCAATGGTTAAGAATCCGCCTGCCAATGCAGGGGACACAGGTTCGGTCCCTGGTCCGGGAAGATCCCACATGCCATGGAGCAACTAAGCCCGTGCGCCACAACTACTGAGCCCTCGTGCCACAACTACTGAAGTCTGCGCGCCTACAGCCCATGCTCTGCAACAAGAGAAGCCACCGCAATAAGAAGCACGCGCACCGCAACGAAGAGTAGCTCCCGCTACGCGCAACTAGAGAAAGCCCGTGTGCAGCAACAAAGACCCAACACAGCCGAACATAAATAAATTAAAAATATATGTATTATGTTTATGTGACCATGTAGTGATCAGTTGTCCTTTTTTTTTTTTTTTTTTAGTTGCAGCATGTGGACTCTTAGTTGCGGCATGTGGGATCTAGTTCCCCCACCATGGATCGAACCCAGGCCCCCTGCATTGGGAATGTGGAGTCTTACCCACTGGACCACAAGGGAAGACCCTGGTTGCCATTTTTTAAAGTTAACAAACCTTTAATTTTTCTCAGTTTTAATGTATAACATGGTAAATATTATCCATGATGATAATCCATTTAAACAAAAGCTCCCCAGGGCCTCAGTCCTTTTCAAGAGTGGAAAAGGGGTCGTGAAACCAAAAGGTCTCCTCTGGTGGGGAGGCGGGGTGGGGTATGTGGTCCCATCTGGTCAGTAAGGGGGCGGGGATCAGCAGGGCCCTGCCTACCCCACCCCCTAGCTGCTGCGAGGCCTGAGGCCAAACGCAGTGACGCCAGCCCTCACATGGGCGCCCGCTGAACAGCCCCTGGTGTCACGCTGAGATTTCCTGGAGGCCAGGGTCACCAGAACGAAGCTTAAGCTCATCTTGGCATCAACCCCCTTGGAAAAGGAAGTCCCCTGCCGTGTGGAACCTCTGGGGCTGGCCCGCTGCTGTCGCTGGAGACGGGGGAGGGGGGTGAGTTCCTTTTCTCAGCCCCCAGAACCGACCTTAATGTCAGGGTCAGGCGAGGGGACACACCGGGCTGGATATTTTTAGGGAGGGAAGAGGTGTGGCTGGTTATCTGCCCCGTGGGCAGTCTGGCTAGGAGGGGGCAGGCGGGGAGGAGGAGGAAGGGGGAAGAGGCAGCGGGGTGACTTCCACCCTCACCCCCCTGCCCGGCCGACCCGTGACTAATTTAGGCAAAAGACAGCGTGGAGCTATTTCCATCCAGTGGGAACAGGTGCGGCGCCCCCAGCGCTCTCCCCCTCACTTCACCGCGCCGCCCGCGCTCCCCATAGGCCGTGGGCCGCCTCCCTGGAGGCGGCCTCCGGGCTGCCCCAACCTATAAAGGCGCAGGGTTTTCTCAATGAAGCCGGGACGCACTGCGGAGTCGGGCCCAGCCAGGTACCAGGGAGTCGGGAGTTGGCCTGCCAACCGCGGTCCCCGCCGCTCCTCCGCGCGGAGATGAAGTACATTGTGGGCATCGGAGGGTGAGCGTCCAGGGCCCCAGGCGGACCGCCCCGCGGGGGCAAAGGCGCGGAGCTCGCGGGAGAGGCCGGCCGGGTGCTCTCCTGTGCGGGCCGAGGTGGCCTGGGCAGGAGGCCGAGGAATGAATGGAGGGCTGCCTGGCGACTGGTGTCGCAGGGACCCGATGCCCAAGGTCGGAGTGCGGGGAGGGGTCTCTGCCCTCTGTTCGGCGCAGGGCCGGGCGCGGGGCCCAATTTAAAATTTCCAAATGGAAGTCACTTCCCCATGCCGCACCCCTGACTAGATTCAGCGGCGGAATAGAAGACTTTATAAAGCCCAGGCTGACCTTCCTTAGGCGCGCGGGCGGGGAAGGGGGGGGAAAACTCCGACCCCAGGGAGGCACGTGGGCAGGTGCTGCGGGGTCCCCAGAATGGCACTTCCCTGACTGTGTGGCACCTGCCTTTGCCGCCACTTCTGCTGACCCCAGGCAGGGGCCTTGCCTTCCCGAGATTTATTACCAGTAACCAGGCCTTTTTAAGATGATGCCCGGGAAGCATTTCGCATAAGCAGGGCTGGCTTGGCGCTCCCACCTAGGAGGTCGCCCTGGGTCCTCCCCCTCTTGGTTTGATGCTCCATCACCCTCTTGAAATTCCTAATAGAGTGAGACCAGGGCCCTCCATTTCTGCACGTTCTGTAGCCGGCCCTGAGGGCACAGTGTATCTTTCAGCAATAAGTCAAATTAACATCAGGTATGTTCTAACCTGCTCTCCTTAATGTATGGGGGTCACCTTTCCCATTGGCCCTTTTAAACGGCTGCAGGTTCCCCCCTTCCACACCCAGCTTTCCACCCCTGATTCCTAGGAGAGGGACAACCAGGTCAAGGGGACACTCATTTCCAGAAAGGCCTGACAGTCAGCCTTCTCTGTCCTTCAGCGGCCCCAGTCCAGAGTCCTTAGGGTGACTATCTGTCCTGCTTTTCCTGGGACTGAAGGGTCCCCAGGATTTGGGACTTTGAGCACTAAAACCAGAGACGTCCCGGGCACACCAGGATGAGGTGGTCACCCGGCTTTGCCCATTCCTTTTTTTAATAATCCTTTCCCTTTGTCATAAGGTGATTATCTCTTCCCGGTTTTGCAGTGAACTGCCGGTTTTCCTATCAAATATTTTTTTCTCCCCCAGTTTGCACTTGCTTTAACAATTTGGCTTTTTTTAAAGCCCTGCTGAGGCTAAGTCACACGTGGGCCTCAGTTTCCTCGAGCTCCGGGCACCACCTCCTGGGTTTGCAGTAACACTGGACGAGTCTGAACACAGAAAGCAGTGCTTCCATGACCCCAGCCAAGGCTGTGTTCGCTTTTTTGTTGGGCACCCTCTGCCCCCTTTCTCTGTTTCATCAGGCAGGTGAGCACAGGCCCTTGCCTGGCCCTAGTGGGCAGTGGGCAGTAGTGGGCCAGGCAGCCCAGATCGGCTGATTAGAAAGCCTCCTCTGACCTAACATGAATAGAAATACCCTCTTAGCTCTACTGTTTTACAGGCCTGTGTTTGTTTTGCTTTGTTTTGTTTTTGGCCATGCAGCTTGGCTTGCGGGATCTTAGTTCCCAACCAGGGATCGAATCGCGCCCCCTGCAGTGGAAGCGCAGCGTCCTAACCACTGGACCACCAGGAAAGTCCCTACAGGCCTGTGTTTTAGATTTGAGTCTGATCCTGGGGGCCCCTCAGACCCGGACAGGTCCAGAGAGGGGACCCAGGCAGCCTCACGTGTATGCTTTCCCCACAGCATGACCAACGGCGGCAAGACCACACTGACCAACAGCCTCCTTAAGTCACTGCCCAACTGCTGTGTGATCCACCAGGATGACTTCTTCAAGGTGGCTGCCCTGGCCGGGGGCGGGGGGTGGCAGCCCCGAGAAGGAGACTCAGGGGAGCAGACCCCTCCCGGGGCACCCTGGGCTAACCCGAGTCGGGAGATAGAGGGACCGGCGATCTCGGTTACTGAGCACCTACTGCGTGCCTGGCTGGCACGTTCTCACGGCACACCCGTTCCCCATGGGACAGATGGGGAAACTGCGGTTCCCAGAGGGTGCGTGCCACCTGGGTGGTACCCTTTATCCTCTGCAACTCCACTTTCCCATCTGCAAAATGGGCTCTGAGCCCGCCCTTGATGCTTTGTGGAGGGTGAGGGGGTAACTAGATCATAGATGCAAAATCCCCCCGCTCCTGGTCCCAACAGTCACAAGGTTGGGGAGGGGTTCTGAATGCCAGCCTGGAGCCCCCCCCACCCCCGCCTGGGACCTCGGAGCCTATGACTATCAGCTGCAGGGGGCCGAGGCAGGCAGGGGCACCCAGACCCTCACTGGGGGCTCTCCAGGCGCTGTCACCCCAGGGTGGGGTAAGGTGGGAAGGCGGGCACTGAGCCCGCGGCTTGGGCTCCTCTGTTTCAGCCCCAAGACCAAATAGCAGTTGGGGAGGACGGCTTCAAACAGTGGGACGGTAAGGACGGACGGCAGCCCCGCGCCCCCTGCCCTCGCTGCCCCATGGCCCCCACCCCACCAACACTCGCTTTCCCGCCCCCAGTGCTGGAGTCCCTGGACATGGAGGCCATGCTGAGCACCGTGCAGGCCTGGATGAGCAGCCCCCGGAAGTTCGCCCGTGCCCACGGGGTCAGTGTCCAGCTGGACGCCTCAGACACCCACATCCTCATCCTGGAAGGCTTCCTTCTCTACAGCTACAAGTGAGCATCTCCAGGTCTGGGCCCCGGACAATCCGGGCCCTCCCAGGTCACCAAGTCTCTATTTTGACAGACAACCTTGCTGGGTGACCCTGGGCAGGACATTGTACCTCTCTGGGCCCATCCAAATTGGGAGAGAGGGAGGATTCCATCCTCAGGGTGGGGGGCTAATGTGGGCATAGTAGGAGGCTGGCCGATGCTGGTCCCCTCACTCATCCCTAACCTAATCAGCCCAGACAAACCACCACCCCCCCCCAACCAGCCCTCATCACCCAGGAATGTCCCTGGAGGCCAAGGCCATGGGGGGTTGTGTACTTTGACCCACGGGCGCTGACCGGGTCCCCTACCCCTGCCAGGCCCCTGGTGGACTTGTATAGCCGACGGTACTTCCTGACCGTCCCGTACGAAGAGTGCAAGTGGAGGAGAAGGTGAGCCTGGGGACCCTGTCTGCATTCCCAGGTGGGACCAGGAAACTGGGTAATGCCTGCTGGACACACGGCCACCCTGAAGCTGCAGGCTGACGGGCAGCAGGCACCTGGGTGGCCAGTGCTGGGTTCCAGAGGCCCATAGCCTGGGGCCTGGAGAGCGTGGCCCACCCATGCCCTACCCTGGGCATCTCCCAGGCCCACCGGGGAAAATGCTGGAAGTTGGGGCACCCAGGCCCCACCACGGGGCCCCTGAATCAGTGGGGTCCCCGTTCTCAGTGGTGCCACCCCAACCTAGTTTCCGCACCCCAGGCTCTGCTCATGGCACCACCCTTGGGCGACATGGGTGTTGCTCATTCTCGCCCATCTCCCTCCCCAGTACTCGACGCTACATGGTCCCCGACCCCCCCGGCCTCTTCGACGGCCACGTGTGGCCTATGTACCAGAAGTATAAGCGGGAGATGGAGGCCAATGGCGTGGAAGTGGGTAAGTCCCTGAGTAAGATGAGGCCAGCTCCTCCCCATTGGGACCATTTGGGAACCCTGAAAGTCCCTCCTCGAGTCTCACCACCAGTCTCTCTCGCTTTGGGCCCCAGAGGCTGGTCTGTTCCCGCAGGCTGACTCTGCAGGCCAGCTTCCTCCTGACCAGCAGTCCTCCAGTCCTCTGTGCGCTGGCCGCCCGCCTCCTGGCAGTAGCCCCAGTGACCCGGGCCGCGGTTGGGCCCCCAGGGCCCCTGACTGTGGCCTTTCTGATTTCAGTGTACCTGGACGGCACGAAGTCCCGCGAGGAGCTCTTCCACCAAGTCCTGGAAGACATTCAGAACTCGCTTCTGAACCGCTCCTAGGTGTGGCTGGAGAGGAGGGGCCCAGCCCCCAATGCAGGGACCCAGACACAATTCCGGCCACAGTACGGCCAGGCTGGCGGCATCCCAGCCAGACACTGCGTGACCATTTCCCTTTGGGGAAGTCTGTACATATGAGAGTGGAGGCCCCACTCACAGCCCAGCATCTCAGGGCCCGGGCATTCTGTCCCGAGATGCTTCTGTAACCTCGATGGCGGCTTACATATTAAACCTGATCCTGTTTTTTAATCGTTGGGGTCCAGCCTGTTGTGTTCGAGGTGCTGAGAGGGACCCTCCTCCCCCGTCTCCTTGGTGCATTGGTGGCTTCGGGGGGGTGACACCGAGGGCTCTGGGCAGTTACAGTCTCCACCTGTTGGACCCATGGCAATGTGACCCTGGGTGGCTGCTTGAGGGTCTTTGGGCCTAGCTTCCTCAAAAGGGAAATTTCCTGCCAGCTTTCAAAAAACAGCGCAGCACGGCCCAGAGCAGGGGCTGGGAGGTCAGCCAAGGCTGAGGGTGCCCCTGGCTCTTAGCTGAGCCCCGCTGTCACTGCACCCTGGCGCCTCCTCCGCGACTGGAGCTGACACCTACTTCTCATGACCCAGGATGCTCGTAAGGACACACTCCCTGTCCCAGGAACCACATCTCCCTGAGCCTTCCCTAGAATGTTGGTGAGGCAGTTTATCGTATACACCCATTTCACAGATGGGAAGACTGAGGCTCAGAGATGGTCAGTGGCTTGGGAGCTGGGATTTGAACTCAGGTCTCCTCAGACCCTGTTCTTTTTGCCCAAGGGAGGTTGGAAAGCTCCCGTGGAGACTGAAGACAGGGCGGGGAGGGGGAGGGTGGACAGAGCAGGGGTAGACAGGAGGAGGACAGGGTACCCCTTGACCTGAGGGTGATACCCCAGGGCCAGCCGTGGAACTGTAGCAACCCACCCCACTCAGTCCAGAAGGGCAGGAAAAACCTGAAGTGTAGACAGTTGTGGACAAAGCCATTGAACATTTGGAAATTATGGGGAAAAAAAAAACACCAATTACCATATGACCTAGCAATTCCACTCCTAGAGAAGATAACCAAAAGGATTGAAAACAGGTGTTCAAACAAAAACTTGTACATGAATGATTCAAAGTAGCACTATTCACAGAGGCCAAAAGGTGAGAGCAACCTAAAAAGTCCATCAAATGATGGATGGATAAACAAAACATGGTCCATCCACACACAGCCTTAGGAAGAAGGAAAGTCTGACACTCAGTACAACATGGACGAACCTTGAGGACATGATGCTCAGTAAAATAAGCCAGACACAGGAGGACAAACACTGTATGATTCCACGTATATGAAATGTCCAGAACCAGCAAATCCACAGAGATAGAAAGTAGACTCATGGTCGCCAGGGGCTGGGCTTGGGGGGAAGGGGGGGTGCGGGAGTGACGGATGATAGGGACAAGGTTTCTTTTTGGGGTGATGGAATGTTCTGGAATTAGAGGTGATGGATGGTTGCACACCATTGTGAATGCACCGACTGTCACTGAATTGTTCACTTAAAATGATTAATTGTATGTTATGGAAATTTCACCTCAATAAAAAGAAAAGGAAGGGATGCAGGGAGGGAGGATCAGGACACAGGGGCAGTGAGGGTTCCGTGTGCTTTCATGCTGTACTTGCAGTCGGTGGCAAGAAGGCTGTGGGGCAAGGAGTGTGGGTGTCCAGAGCCCTGCCCCTCACTTGCCACACAACACTCCCACTGTCCTCTGAGCTTCCTGCAGTGGCATCCATGGAGTGGGGTCTCCATGTGCCCCAAGGCTCCCTGCCCTTCACCACAGAATGGGCTGGGCAGCAGGTCGGCCCTACAAGTCCTGTCCTGCCCTGGATTCGGGGTCCCAGGCTCCTGGGAAACTGCTCACTTCCTGTGCCCCAGCTGGGGGGAGCCTCCCACTCGGCTGCTGCCCCTTCTAAACACAGCCTTCCTGCCAACAGAAATCACCTAGCGGTGCAATCACCACTGCCCTTTGCCCCTGTGGCCTCAAAACCCAGCACAGAGCAAAACACAAAGGAGAGAGTGGTAAGCAGATGGACAGATGGACGGCAGCAGAGCCGGGAGGCCCCGCTGGGCCTGGGGCTCATCCCTGGCACTAGCTTCAGCTAAGGCCTCATGCAGCCCTTTCCCCACCAACCTGAAGACCCAGTGCAGATCACTAGTGGGGTGACCAACTGTCCCTATTTTCCAAATACTTTCCCTTTATTATTTTTTTTAATACGTTGCGTGCCTTGCGGTATCTTAGTTCCCCGACCAGGAATTTGAACCTGCGTCCTCGGCAGGGAAAGCGCGGAGTCCTAACCACTGGACTGCCAGGGAATTCCCATCCCTTTACTTTAGCATGGAAAGTCCTGCTTCCCCAGAAATCCCTCAGAACCAACCAACCGAGATGGTTGGTCACCGTATCTGCTAGTCTGCTGGGGGCTGCAGAACAGAGGTGAAAGGGCCCACAGGCCGAGAGTCAGGAGGGGCTGGGTTCCCGTCCCTGCCAGGCCATTGACAAGCTGTGCACCTAATGGCTCAGAACACCACGTCCTGGTATGTTTGAGCAGGATTTGAATCTGTTAAGACTCTCCTTGCTTCAAACAAACAAAACCAAAAAGCAAACGACACTATTATGGGCTGAATTGTGTACACTTAAATTCGTATGTTGAAGCCCCTGACCCTTAGGACCTCAGAGTATGACTGCATTTGGAGGTCACAAAGTTAAAATGGGGTTGTGAGGGTGGGCCTTAATCCAGTATGACTGGTGTCCATATAAGAAGAAGTTGGGACACACCAAGGGAAGACCATGTGAGGACACAGGGAGAAGATGCCCATCTGTAAGCCAGGGGGGAAAGAGGCCTCGGGAGGACCAACCCTGCAAAGCCAGAGACAGAAAGCAGACTCGTGGTTGCCAGGGGCTGGGGAGGGGTGGGGAGTGGCTCCTAGTGGGGATAAAACATTCTCAAGTTTTTTTTCTTTTTTCGGCCGTGCCACGCAGCTTGTGGGATCTCAGTTCCCGGACCAGGGGTTGAACCTGCGCCCTCGGCAGTGAAAGTGCAGAGACCTAACCACTGGACCGCCAGGGAATTCCCAAAATATTCTCAAGCTGATCCTAGTTGATGGTTGTACAACCCTGTGAATATACCCCAAAAACTGAAGTTTACACATTAAATGGATAAATTGAATGTTATGTTAATTCTATGTCAATAAAGCTGTTTTTTAAAGTTCTCTGGGCCTTGATGAGAAAAAAAAAAAAGGGAATTCCCTGGTAGTCCAGAAGGACTCAATGCTTTCACTGCCGAGGGCCTGGGTTCAATCCCTGGTTGGGGAACTAAGATCCCACAAGCTTCGCAGCCCCAAAAAAAAAAAAAAAAAAAAAATCACCCAATGTGACTTTTATTTTATTCGGTGGCATTTCCAACACTTGTGACTTTAATCAAAAATGCACAAATGCCCATATACTCGCTAACAGCATGTAACTGTCACGCTAATAAATTAGTGCCTGCTTTAATGGGGCACTAAACATTATTCACTCAACAAATGTTTATTGGGTGTGTAGTACTTGGGGCAGCAAAGTATGGCCCATGGGCTAAATCCAGCCCACTGCATGTTTTTGTATAGCCCTCGAGCTAAGAATGGCTTCACATTTTTAAATGGTCATGGAAAAAAATAGGAAGAATTAAATTTCATGACACATGCAAGTTACATGGAATTCAAATTTCAGCATCTATAAATAAAGTTGTCTTGGATGGCAGCCACGCCTACTCGAGTACGTGTCAGCTGTGGCTGCTTTCAAGCTACACGGCTGAGCTGGGAGCTGGGGTAGAGACCCTCAAGTCCGCACGGCCGAAATCACTCATTTCCTGCAGCGTCTGCTGACGGCTGCAGTGTATGCAAGGTCTGGGGTGGAGGGTGGCGGGAAGAGCCCACTGTGTCCCGGAGGGCAGGTGGGAGCTGGTGCAGGGCGTGGAGGGAGCCTCGGAGAGCCTGCCAAGGCCTGCCCTTTGTCACAGTCATGGAGCACGGTGAGGCTGATCCTCTGGTCACCAGGCCCGAAATAGTCCAGGATGGGACAGGGACACGGGAGAGGTGGCTCTGGGGCAGCCAGAGCCCTGCCTGGCCACCAGACACCTCGGTCACTATGAGAACAGTAGCGGGATGGGGGACCACCTCATCCTGATTGCACAGCACTTTCCCAGTTTCAGCACTGAAAGTTCCCCATCCTGGGAAAGGCCGGGCCCAGGCAAACTGAGACAGTTTGTCACCCTGATCGGGGCCGACCACCTTGAGTGGTCGGATTATTCTATGACCTGCCTCTCTAGGGCTCAGAGAGGAAAGGGACCTGCCCAAGGTCACTCAGCGGAGCTGAGATTTGAACACATCTGTCAAATGCTGACCCAGGACCGTCTCCAGCCAAGGAGGCGTGCCAGGTGGCTCACCCTCGCCCCATCCGCCTTCCGTCTTCCTACCCGTATCTCGGGAAGATTCTCTCACTCCTCTCACAGCCACCTGATGGGCCCAGTGAATCCGGCCCCACCTGCCCCTGGCTGGGCAGCTCTGGGCACAGTGTGGACTCCAGCTGGGCTAACCTGTGCCTTTCCTGCAGCCCCTGCCCTCCCCAGACAGAACCCCAAGACTAACCTGATGTGCCCCTGTCACGTCCACCAAGCACACCCTAGGTCAGTGCCCGGCGGTCTCCCCAGGCCCCAGAACGGGACGCCCTAAGACCGGGCAGCCCAGAGCGTGAGAGGGCGGCTCCACAACCCGGCCGCCTCAGCCCCTTCCTAGAGAGAGATCCCCAGGGCAGGTAACGTGCCACCTGCGCCTCAGCGTCCTCCCCTGGGCTTCGGATGCCCGTTGCTGCTGGGTTTTTGTGGCAGGTGTTGCCACTCACTGGGACGAGGAGCCCAAGGCCTGCCCCCCCTGCCCCAGGCCGGCCCCCAACCCCGGGGAGGGCACTCACACCTGCTGGACCCCTGTCCGGTGTTCGGGGGGGGCGGCGCTGGGAATTGTCTCCCATGCTCCTGTGACCAGTACAACCTACTCCTTTTCCGCAGATGAGGAAACTGAGGCTCCCGGAGGTGGAGTCCCTTAGCCGCAGGCCACAGACAAAGGAAGGAGACAGGGTTCCAGGCCAGGCTGGTGCGCCTGGGACACAGCTGTGCCCACTGTCCTGCCTGGGCTGGCGGCAGGACCAGTCACCGCCAGGCTCCCCTGCGACCCCGGGCCCGGAGGAGGCCCCCCGGCTCCCGATGCCCCCAGCGCCTCCCTCCGAGGTCCCTTCTGAGGCCGTTCGTTCTCCTCCCACCCTCGTGACAGGGCTGGGGCCGCAGACTCCCCTATAATTACTATGGTATTTATTAGTTTTCTTTATGAGTTTCACTCTTTTTATTGATTTTAACTAAATTCGTTGGAAGAGGAAACTTCATGGCCTTGCTGTGGATGGGAAACCTTGAATTTCCTGAAAGCATGTCGCTACAAAACACTAAGAATGCCTGCCCCCCATCCCTCCCCTAAAATCATCCCGGGGAGGCCCAGGGATAAGCACTCCACCTTCCCGGAACGCTCAAGGCCAAGAACTACCTCAGGTCAGTGCTTCTCAACTGGGGGGCGATTCTGCCCCCCGCCCAGGGGACACTGGGCAACGTCTGGGGACATCTGTGGTTGTCACACTGGGGGGCTCCTGGCATCGAGGGGGTGGGGGCCAGGGATGCTGCTCCACACCCCGCAGCGCCCAGGACAGGCCCACAGCCAAGAACAATCCAGCCCGAAGGTCAGCGGTGCCAAGGGGAGACACCCTGGACCAAGGGCAGAGAATTGGCTCAAACCCCCATCCCCCTGGGACTCCCCTGGTGGCGCAGTGGTTAAGAATCTTGCAGGGGACACGGGTTCAAGCCCTGGTCTGGGAAGATCCCACATGCTGCAGAGCAACTAAGCCCGTGAGCCACAACTATTGAGCCCTCGTACCACAACTACTGAAGCCCGCGTGCCTAGAGCCCGTGATCTGCAACAAGAGAAGCCACCGCAATGAGAAGCCCGCGCACCGCAACGAAGAGGAGCCCCCGCTCGCCGCAACTAGAGAAAGCCCGCGCGCAACAATGAAGACCCAAGGCAGACAAAAACAAATTAAAAAATAAATTAAAAAAAAAAAACAAAAAACCACCCCCTGGAGGCGCCCCCAAGTGGGACTCGATGTGCAGAGAAGGCTGAGAGCCCAGGATGGGACAGACCCTGACACACACACCCACGTGACACACACACACTCACGTGCCAGTCATCCCGCGGCTGACACCCTCCTGGGCCAAGTCATCCCCCACCCCCGGGAACTCGGCCTGGCCTGCCCGCACCCCTGATCTTCGATCGAGGCACGAGGGAGCTCACTCCGTGGGGGAGGAGGTGTGGCCTCGGGATTGCTGGGGGCCCAGGCAGGTGGGTGGGACCCCACGGGCCTCTCGCTGGAACCTGGCTCCTCTGAGGCCACCCCAATTCGGAAGCCCTGCCAGGGAGACCCTACCCCATCCCAGCTCACCACAGACATACAGACAGACGACCTTCCATGCGAAGCGTCCTCACGCGGGCCCCTGGACAGTCCCCCCCACCCACCCCGACCAGAGCTCTGCCCTGGGGCCCTTCCCCAAATGTCCTAACAGCCGTCGGGGGAGAAAGATGGAGGGAGAGGCTCCAGGAGGTGGGGCAAGGCTGCAGAGCCAGCTCCCGGGCCCCTCCTTTCCTCATTCTATTTCAGGACCCCCCCCCCAACCCCAAGCACTTGCCACTCACGTCAAGTAGCACTCAGCGGCCATCTTAATCAGCAGTTACTCTGCCTGCCCTACCCACGTCCCAACAGGGCCAGGGCGGTCACCTCCAAAGGCTGCCTCCACCTCAGGTGCCCTGTCTGCCAGGCCCCTGAGGGGGCATCCTTGGGGCAGACTAGGGGGCCAGCCAGTGCCTGGGGGAGGAGCAGGCTGACCGGCACAGACAGGGGCAGCCATATGCCCTCCGCTGCCGCTCAGGAGCGCCCCCAAGTCCTCCCAGCACATTCTGGAGGGAGCCTGGGGCACCCAAGAAATGTCCTCATCACCTACCCGTTCCCTTTAAGCTTCTCTTCAACGAGCCCCGGAGGGGAGGGGGCGGCAGGGGGGTGCAGAGGCAACTTTCAATCATGCAAACAGGGCTCACTTCCACAGGGGTCTGGAAGTCCTCCCATACAGGGACCCTCAAAAATGCAAAACCCCGGGGGGTGGGGTGGAGGACACCGGGGGAGTCGGGGTGGCAGGCGGAGGGAGGGAGGGAGGAAGCCGCGCACTCCCCGAGGGGAGCCGGCACCACGGTCATCACTGCAAGACACACATGCATCCTGGGGTCACCTGGCCAGGGCAGGGGTCCCCGGCTCTCTCCCCTCCAGGACAAGGAGAATCAGGGAGGAGAAGCCCCAGCCCTCTCCTCCTCCTCCTCCTCCCCCCTCACTGCCCTCTTCCCACCTGGGCCGGTTAAGTGCCCCCAAGGCTGTGTTTCAGACGTCCTTTGCATGGGGTATGTCTTTCACCACTGTTCTGTGTCTCACTTTTCAGGCCACCGAGTGGGGCTGGGCAGAGGGACAAGGGGATGGTTTCGGTACTTACTTTTCTTTTTCTCTCTGTACAACAGGGGGGCTAAAGGTCTCGGGGGCTGAAGGAGTCTCTCAGGGCTGGTGGGTCTGGCTTTATAGACCACCCCGGGCCCTGGCAGCCCCGCTGTTTATTAATAGCGGCCGCCGCCTCTTGCCCGAATATGGTCAGGAGCACAGCAGCTGTGGGCGCGCAGCCCCTGGGCAGGACAGGTGGCACGAGGACAGCCCTCTGCCCTACGAGAGGCAGGCAGTGCTGCAGGGGACCCAGCATGGCCTGGTGACTCCTGCGCCCAAGCCCCCGAATCTAACAAGACACGCTTAGTGAGGGGGCGCCCAGGGTGTGCTGGACCCTGACACACCCTTGCCTCTAACCCTCGCTGCCACCCTAGGAACCACTGTCCCTAAGGACAAAGCTGGCACACACACACAGAGGTGCCGTGTCTGCCGAGAGCCAGGAGCCCAACTGGGCTGCATCAAACCCAGGCCTGTCTGACTCATTTTGCAGACGGTGCGTGACTAATGCGAGCTGTGGTGAAGGCCTCGATTGAGGGCGAATCTCACACGCTAGGAAAACACGGAGGGTCCGTCACAGCTGCCGCCAATGAGGTCGGATAGCCCAAGGCCCTCCTTCTCGAGGGACCGAGGGACCGAGGGACCGGCTGGGCTCCTGCTGTCACTGCCCTGCCAGCCCGTGGAATGATTCAAGCAAGTCAGTGACATCCTCCCACAGAACTGGAGGCCACCTCATCCTCTCGTCACTAAAGGCTGCCCACACACTCTGCTCCTGACTGCGCCCCAAGTGCCCTGCAGGGCCTGCGGCGTCCTTCTCCCCGGGGCTGTCAGTCCTTGTGCCTAATAAAGAGCCGTCTACTCATCTGTCCGTGTCAGACGTCCTGCATCCAGCCACCCCTTACCCCGCAGTGGGACTCCCACCCTCTCTAATTGGTGACAAGGAGGCAGTTGAAACACAAGTCACTGGGAATCCTCGGGTGGACCAGTGGTTAGGACTCGGCACTTTCACTGCCGTGGCCCGGGTTTGATCCTTGGTCGGGGAACTAAGATCCCGCATGCCATGCAGTACAGCCAAAAAAAAAAAAAAAAAAAAAAAAATACGGCCTTCCCTGGTGGTGCAAGTGGTTAAGAATCTGCCTGCCAATGCAGGGGACATGGGTTCGATCCCTGGTCTGGGAGGATCCCACATGCCACGGAGCAACTAAGCCCGTGTGCCACAACTATAGAGCCCGTGCTCTAGAGCCCGTGGGCCACAACTACTGAGCCTAGGTGCCACAACTACTGAAGCCCGTGCACCTAGAGCCTGTGCTCCGCAACAAGCCACCACAATGAAGCCCGCACACTGCAATGAAGAGTAGCCCCCACTTGCCACAACTAGAGAAAGCCCACACGCAGCAACGAAGACCCAGCACAGTCAAAAGTAAATAAATAAATAAATTAAAAAAAAAAAAAAAATACAAGTCACTGACCCAAGAGCCTCTGGCTCGGCAGCCCAACCACGACCAGCAGGTCTGTCCCTGCCCAGCCCGGGAGGGCATTTTGCCACAGCCCCACGCTGCCTCACCAGTGACGTACCCCGGCTTGAGGGAGCTGATGTAAGCAGATACGGTAGGGGTCCCAGAGAAACAGAATCAGACGCGGCCTTCTTGACATCAGAGAAGCCATTTTTTTGCCTAAGCCATTTTGGGATCTAAGCCTGGCCACAGTGTTTGTCCTTGAACAGGTCTCAATAATTAATGAGCTCAAGAAAACAAAAAAATGCAGGGATGAAAGACTGTTATCAGACAAGAGAAATAACAATAGCAAAGATAATAAATCAGTTGTAAAGACCCACCGGAAGCACTTTCTTGAGCTGTTCTGCCAAATTTATTTGTTTATTTACTGCCAGGCATGCGGGATCTTAGTTCCCTGACCAGGGATGGAACCCGTGCCCGCTACATTGACAGCATGAAGTCTTAACCACTGGACCGCCAGGGAAGTCCCTGTTTTGCCAAATTTAAGCCCCCTTCAAGAGCTCAGCCACCAGATCAAGCTGGAACCTAAGCGATAATGATTTTGACCTTCTCTGACCCTCGTGACTTCAATCTAATAAAGCTTGGACTCTGTTGACCACCCAAAATCTGAGCCCTCCCAGACCCTCTCCCCTCCCCAGTGGCGGGGGTGTAGGGCCGAGTGGCTCTACAGGCACGATCACGACCCCTGTGCCTGCTGCCGTCTCTCTCTGAAGCTGCTGTCAAGACGTCCACTTGGAGAACTTGACCTGCCCGGGGACACGAGCTCTGCTGGTCTGAGGTCTCATCCCTCTGACCTGATCAGCTTCCGCAGTGCTCTCCAGGTTCCCGGTGACTCCTCATAGCGTCTCGGGGTGGGGGTGGGGGGGCACCACCACTGTGCGGCAGGCAGGGAGGGGGATCGCTGCAGTTTCGGGGCGGAGCCGGCAGTGGAAGCCCAGCCTCCCTCACTCGCCATCCTCTGCGCAAGCTTTGCTCTGAGATAAACACGGGCTTTCAACACCTTCCTCGCAACAAGCTTCACGCACATGGCAGCCAAACCCTAAGCAAACCTCAGGGCAGGTCCAGCCTGACTCTCGCCAGCTGGAGGGACAGGATTCACCGCTCCCACAGTTCATTCCCCCCCCACCCGTCTCAAGAAGCAGGCAAGAAGACATTCCCATTTTGCGTAAGAGCAAAACCAGATGCAGGGGGGACTTCCCTGGTGGTGCAGTGGATAGGACTCCGTCCTCCCAATCCAGGGGGCCCGGGTTCAACCCTGGTCAGGGAACTAGATCCCACATGCATGCTGCAACTAAGAGTTCGCATGCCACAACTAAGGAGCCCGTGTGCTGCAACTGAGCCCACATGCTGCAACTAAGACCTGGTGCAACCAAATAAATATTTTTTTAAAAAACAGATGTGGGGAGTCCTCGCTCTTCAGACCTGCTGGGAGGCCCACTCTCCTCAGAGCAGAAGGTGCTAACATGCACCCCCCCAATCACACCCCTGAACGAAAAGGGGCTGAGGGCGTGGCAGAGGGACAGGGTGCCAAAAGAGGGGAAGCAAGAGTTGAATTGCTCGGTGAACCTGTAAGTGGATGCAGCACACCTTCATCAGCGTGAGTCAGCTACTGCTGTGTAACAAAGCATCACAAACCTAGTGCCTTAAAGCAATACGCATTATCATCTCACAGTTGTGGGTCAGGAGTCTTGATTGGCTTACCTGGGTCCTGTGCTCAGGGTCCCTCAGGAGGCTGCAATCCAGGTGTCAGTCCAGGCTGGGTTTTACCCGAAGGCTCGACTAGGGAGGGGCCCACTCTTAGGACCCCTCACGTGGTCAGTGGGCTTCGCTGCTTGCTGGCTGTTCCTTGACACGTGGGCCTGTCCAACATGACGGCTCACTGCATCAAAGCCAGCAAGGGAGTCAGCTGGCAAGATGGAAATCATAGGCTGCGCAGCCTAACCACAGAAGTGACTCCATCACCTTCCCAGCGTTCTGTTGGTCAGAACCTGCCACGAGGCCAGCCTGCTCTCCAGGGGGTGGGGAGCAGGAGGCGGGGCTACGTGGGGGCCACTCTGGGGCCTGCCTGTCACAGACAAGATTAATAACAGCACGTCAGCCCCAGGGGCTCTACAAAGGACAGCACTATTTGTAAGTGCTTGCATGGGCCAGATACACTGGGAGGTGCTTTATGACCACAAAGTGGTTCCCTGTGCCATTAACTGACAGATTGAGGACGCCGAGGCTGCACTGAGCAAGATAACCCAGGTCAGGGGGCAGAGGTCATCTCCAAAGCAAGGACACCTGCTCACGTTACCCACTGAAGACGCTGGGGAATTTGCCCTCAGCACAGAGGTACTTTGGATACTGCAAGGGCAGGTGTGAGTCCAAAGGGAATTGTGGTTTCTACCTGGAAGTCTCCATCAGAAAGGCTGGATGGGTGAGGGCCCCGCCCCTGCCCTTATCAAGACAGACCATTGCGTCCAACTCCTACCGCCATCTCCCAGGGCCTGACGTGGGGCCCACAGTGCGGCATGACTGGGGAAATGACGGCTGGATGAATGCTATTCACTGGTCCCCTGAGGCCTTCAGGGAGCCTCCGGCTCACCCCTCTCAGGGTCTGGAGACCCTCTAGCACTGCACGGAAGCTCCTCCCTTTCCGTGGGAGGCACCCAGACCACGGCCTACTGATGTTATACAATTATCCACACTGGGTGCCCCTTTCCTGCCGCGGGCCGACCGCACTTTGCAACGTACCATCGGGGGATCTGCTGCTCAGGGTCCTGCCTTGAAGGCCTAATAACCAGGTGACAGCTGTGGAGCAATCACAGACCAACTGGAGAAACCTGAGTGGGTCCAACCATCTGACAAACTGAAATTTACTGAGACTTTAAAAGTGGAAGTTGTTGATCAAAAACAGACAAATGAAAAGGGATGAATTGTACAGTGAGCCTTATCTCAATTTTTCTAAAATTAGTTTAAAAAAACCAGTAGGGGGAGGGATGCACGGAACGAGGCAACAGAGGGCTGAGCAGGCCGCTGGGAAGGAGGAAGAGGCTCAGAAGGGCCTTCTTTGGAACCACGTTCCAGACCCAGAGGCAGAGGCGAGTGGGAGCAGGAGCGGCAAGGACATCTCCTCCCGGAAGGCCCAAAGCAGGGCAGGGGAGCCCACATGTGACCCGGCAGCATCTCAGGAGCAAAGGGACAGGAAACCCCTCCAAGCCCACTCCAGCTGCCTGGACGCCTCCACCTCATAGCAACGACAAGAAGCCCAGTCAACCTGAGCCCCAAGACCAGAGCAGCCTCCAAGGCCCCCAGGGCTGTGGGAGCAGGCAGTGACAGAGAGAGGGAGATACAAGAGGCCGGAGAGGCTGTGGCACCAGATGACTGCCAAGGCTGGCCGCCCCTGCTCGTGCCCAAGCAGAGACGAGCAGGACCCCAGGGAAGCCACGCTTCACTTCCTCTAGGCTGACACACGCGCCTCCGAGCAGCACGCATACGCTTAGAGGCATGTGTGTCACGCAGTGGAGCTCGTGAGGGGCATACAGCAGGCCGACCCCCACCCGTGCCAGCCCCACGTCCAGGTCCCAAGGCCTCCTCGGCCCCGCAGGGTCCTGGGCCTGAGCCCCAGCCAGGGCCACAGGTGGAGTACCCGCCCACCTGCCCAGCTCCTCGCTGCACTCGGCCCGGGCTGGCCTCTGTCCCGAGGACTCCTCTCAGGCCAAAGGGGTGCTGCACAGGGGTCCCTCGATTAACACAACCAGCAGCAGAGAATTCTGAGCTCAGAGGGGCCACCAGCCGGGGACTCACGTTCCACTGAAACCTGGCTCTCAGGGCACTCTCTCTGGGGCACAAGACCCCACTCCAGGGCAGCACCTAGTGGCGCACAGCGGCACTGCCCGCTGAAACCCTCTTAACCCTGTGGTTCAGGCCAGCACTCGCCAAGGCTCCACCTCCACCGGAGAGGGGGTCCCTGGAAACACCAGGCCAGCAGAGGCAGTCAAATGGGCGGCACAGAACATGGGGTGGGGCGTGTGTAAGGGGCCCTGGGGCTCTCCAGGAGGGGACGCTGGGAACACGGGCCTCCAGCAGCTACTCCGGGGGGCCCAGCTGAGAGGTGCTGTCCTGAAGGCAGCACTGGGGGAGGGAGAGAGACAGGGCAAGGCAGCGGGTGGGACCCCCGCCGATGGCTCTCAGAGTCAGCGCTGTGCGTTGACAGGGAGCTGGAGAGAAGGGGATGGTTCCACAGCCTGCCCACGGGAGGCTCCATGCGGCCACAGCTCTTCACCCCCTTCCCCGCCCCGAGTGGGCCTGCCTCAGGGAGGGAGTGGAGACTCAGCTTTGCAGATGTTTCCTTTACTGCATCCGGGCGCTGTGCCCTGCCACACACTGCCCCCAATACAACCCCCAGACCCACATCTCCTCGAGGGCTGTGTCATCTCCTCAGCTCTGGCCCTGGTGCCCAGCCCCAGGCTGGGGGCCCTGCGAGGGGCTGGGGGATCTTAAGAGCTGGGCTCAGAGCCCACCTCCACCACGGACCCTGGAGGAGCAACCATCCGTCTCCAGAACAGGAGGAGCCGGGGTGTCGAGCAGAGGCCCCTCCAATTCTGAGCCCTGGGGCGAGCCCGGGGCACTCAGACACCCCCGTCCCCACACCAAGGCTCCATGCACTCAAACCACATGGAGGGCCTGCAGCCGCTGACCCAGGCCCTGCACATGGAGGCTGCCACCCCTACACCCTGCCACGTGTGAGGCATCTGTGTCCACCACGGCCAGAGCTGTCTTGGCGGTGCCAACCCCTTGCAGAGTTCCTGAGGTGATGCTGCCCCGGAAGCCCCCAGAGTCGAGTTGCAGGAGGGAGGGGCTGAGCCGGGGCCCGTGGATGACGACTTGGGTTGCACAGAGAAGGCCCAGGTCAGCCACGTCCTCCTGGCGCAGAGCCGGGCCAAAGCCCTCCCCTCAGCCGTGGACATCCAGGGCCATACCAGGGTGACGGGGGGCTCCCCCGGGGTGCAGGACACCACGCCCCGAGCGGCCCTAGCGGAGGCTGCACTCCCCGCCCTGCAGCTTCTCCTGCTCCATGGCATGCACCAGATCCTGCACGAACAGCATCTCGGAGGCCACCTGCTTGGCCAGCGCCTCGTAGCGGTTCTCGAGGCGGCTGAAGCGGCGCCTGAGCCCGCTGGCCCCCAGCAGGGCACCCTTGGCCTCCTCCTGGGCCTGCCGCTGGAGCGCCTCGGTCTTGTGCAGCTCCTGGCGCAGCCGCCGCAGGTCCTGGCCGATGCTCTCGTTCTCCTCGCGGTACCAGGCCTCTTTCTCCTCGTAGATTGCCGTCAGCGCCTCGATGTCCTCATGGAACAGGCGCCGGCTGTGCTCGAGCCCACGCAGGCCCTCCTCGGCCGCCGCCACCTCCTCCAGCACCTTGGAGAAGCGCTCAAAGTTGACGTAGGTGTTGTTGGGGGGCATGCTCGAGTGTGACTTGATGGTGTACTCCTTGAGGCGGGCCGTCTTCAGGCGCCGCCGCTCCGGCTTGCGGCCACTGTCCTCTCGCCGCACGTTCCGCCGCCGGATCGCCTGCAGCAGGAGGGAAGGGCGCCTTGGACCAGGGGCCGGCAGGGGGAGCATCCCCCCCGGCCCACGCCCGGCCCTCCGCTCGCTTTTCATTGGCACGCAGCCCTGCCCATTCATCTACACGTGCTCCTGGCGCTTCCACGCTCTGATGGCCGAGCCGAAAATGGATGGCAGACTACGTGGTCGTGCCACAGACCACAGACCCAAAAGCATTTACTCTCTGGCTCCTTACAGAGGTTGCCAACCCTAACCCGGGCCTGGGGGTGACCCCTTTCTGGGAAGTTCTGGGGAGGGAGCCCTGCTACGTGCAGAGGGGCCGTGGACTCCAGCCGGCGTCTCCGTGAGATGGCTCCGACACCACGTCCATGCACACCCCGCGCCCCACACCATCCGGGCCCGGTCCCCTGGGGACCCTCCCCCATGCCAGAGGCTGCTCACACCTGCCATGCCT
Organism: Eubalaena glacialis; assembly: GCF_028564815.1. Lineage (NCBI taxonomy): Eukaryota > Metazoa > Chordata > Mammalia > Artiodactyla > Balaenidae > Eubalaena > Eubalaena glacialis. The sequence continues at coordinate 184,096,724 of NC_083719.1, read as the reverse complement.
ACGTGGGGGCAGCCCCACTGCCTCACCTTGATCCAGGAATGCTCCAGGCTCTGGGCGATGGTCATTCTCCTCCTGGAAGAGCCCCCAACCCTAGTTAGTTGCATGTGGGCCACTTTCCCATCCTCCCCGACGCAGAGAGCAGGAAGGGGTGAGCCATGCTGTCCCTGCTGCAACTCTGGCTCTCAGCCCCACCTGTGGCTGACTCAGGCACCCGCCCCTGGGGACCCCCCCCAAGTCCCTAAAGTCACCCTCCAGCCCAGCAGCAAGTCCCTGAAATGACCGTGAAAGTACAGGCACCATGAAGAGCTTCCACTCTGCTTGGCCAACCACAAGGAGCCCGTCAAGGGGCCTGGGGGTGCGGACTCCAGGGTCTCCATGTTTTCTGAGGGGTTTCGTTCACAATGTTGACACTTAACACTGGGGTCTCACAGCTCAGGCACCTAGAGGAGGAGGCTGGGGAGGACTGTGGCCCATGGGAACACCTCTGTGTGAATAAAGGCTCCGTGCTGCCAGCACAATTAGATTTTTTTCTAAGAAAAAACAAATAGTAATCTGGAATCTTATAGGAAACCTCCTATCTTAAACGTTGGCCACAAATTAAAAGCTTAAGAGACAGCTTCTTAAGAGGGCCGACCTAACTCCTCTGTACTATCTCCAGCCCAAAGCAGAAGCCATGCCCGATTCCCAGTAACAGGAAGGTGGCGGCTCGGACGGACGTGTTACTTGTCCTCGGCCACAGCGCCCATCCTGGGGGCCTCGCCAGGCCCTCCCTGCCCGGCCCAGCGCTCCTACTTGGGGTCTTTGACGAGCAGCCGGCGGATGAAGTCCTTGGCCAGCTCGCTGGTGTTGCTGAAGTACTCCTCGTCAAAGTCGTAGTTCACGGCCGAGATGTTGGTCAGGGTCTCCTGCTTGGTCTCTCCCAGGAATGGGGACGCGCCACTCAAACTGGAAGACGGACACCAGGCTCAGTGGGGCCGGACAGCCCTGCGGTCACCCCACAACCAGGCCGCTGTCCAGGCCACCACCCGACTCCGCCATGCCCATGCAGGGGGCAGACGTGGAGGAAGGGCGATGCCGGGCCCCCGGCCACCAACCACAACTGCGCCCAGCCTCCAACCAGAAGCAGTGAAAACCCACTGCCCAGCCAGTGAGGGGTGCTGAAATGGGTGGGCAAAATCTCTGCAGAATCTCGAAGTAGCTACGCAGACGCACAGCCTCGAGGCACTTCCCTGAAGCATATAGTAGTTAGAGGGAAAACGGCTAACTTTGGGGGGAGGTGGGGAGGAGTCCTGGCCAACACCGTAGACGTCGTGTGTCTTCCAGACATGCTGCACTGAGGCCACAGCACCACACTGTGGGGTTCTGGGTACGTGACGCTGTGACTTTGGGTGACAAATGTATATGTGGTGTTCACTCCAATCCTCAGGCACACACATCTGAAAACCCTCGTCATTTCCTAAAACCCAAGGTGGGAGCATCTTCTGTTATATTTGGTCTTTGTTGCCTTTCCTAAAACAGCTCGGGGTTCGAGATGAAAGGAGTGTTTTTGTTGTTCACAACAAGCCCCCTCCAACCACACCTGAGTTGATGCCACTGAGGTGACTTTGGAAAGGCCCTAAGGAGGGGGCCGGTGGCCGGGGAACCAGCAAGTGGGGTTACAGGGATGGAACTTTCATCCTCACCCCTGACCTCCAGGAAGGGGAGGGGCTGGAGGCTGAGTTACTCTCCAACGGGCCCGTGTCTGAAACCACCACGCCTAGGAGCTGCCAGCCAGAGGACGAGGGGGACATGCCATCCCGGCCCAGGGCCTTGCACGGTTGTTTCACACGATCAGGCCCTGCCTTCTGAACTCTCCTGAACACACCTCTCTCTCCTGCACAAATTCATTCATTCACTCATGCATTCGTCCATCCATCCAGAGTTCCCGAGCACCGCGACACATCAGAGCACTGAGGGTGCTGCCTTCCATTCGCTGTCCCCGCACAGAAGCCTCCCTACCCTCCTCTTGACCCAGCAGGGCCCCGGGAGGGGGCAGGAAGCGCCGAGCAGGTACTCACAGGATGTAGGTGATGACACCAATGCTCCTGGAAGAGAACATACAGAAGAGACGGGGGTCAGCTCAGCCGGGGGCACAGCACCCCAAACCCAGAGCCCGGTCGGCAGCAGGCCCGTCAGCCCCAGGGACCCTCTCCCTCCAGGGGCTGCACAGCCCCCACCAAGGCCCTCGCTCTGCTCAGAGGGTCTCAGGACTGGACACTGAAGTGCCTCTGGCCACACCTGCCTGTCCAGGCTCAAACTGGCCGAGGTCGGGGCGGCGTGGACAGAGCCCAAAGGCACCACAGATATGCAGACGTGGGGCCCTCGACGGGGCTGCTGTGGCCGAGGGCAGGGCTGGCAAACTCCTTCTCTAAAGGGCGAGACGCTGAGCGGGGCTTTGGGGGCCACAGATGGTCTCTGCCACACGTGCGTGTTTTTAACAACCCTCCAGAAACGTGAGAACCATTCCGAGCTCATGGGCCTGGGTCGTTGGCCAACCCTGTTCTAAGGCAGCAGTCTGTCCTGCCCCTGCCCCACGGCTCCAAGACCAGGAGAAGAGGCTACACTCCGGCCTGCGGCTGTGACCGGCAGCTCCTGGGGACAGATGGCGGATGCCCTGAGGAGAAGCGACGAGGGCAGCCCCGGGCCCGCCGCCCCCCACTCACCACATGTCCGCCTCCAGACCCAGGGGCTCGTAGTTGACGATCTCGGGAGCTGCAGAGACAGGCAGACCGGGTCAGGTGCCGGGTGTGGCTAAGGGGGCACCAGCGGACACAGCCCACTCAGACACGGCTGGCTCTCGGCAGGGAAGGCCGGGACGGTGACAGCACCAACGCCAGGCCTTGAGTCCCCCGTGTCCAGCGCCGGGGCCAGGAAGGGAAACCTGAGGCCAGTGGGCCTGCCTCACCCCATGCCAGCTGGAAATCCTCCAGTACCCCCCCAAGGCCCACACCGGGCCTTACCCACGAACTCCGGGGTGCCAAAGATGTTCTTGAACTCATTCCCTGCTTCGATTTTGTGGGCGATGCCGAAGTCGATGAGCTTGATCCGCGGGTTCGGCACATTTTTGTCCAGGAGCATGATGTTCTCTGGCTGGGGGCGGGGCGGGAAGGCAGGGCGCTGGGCGGGAGGCAGTGCTGCTGCCGGCCCGACACCTCAGGGAACAGCGCCAGGTTGTCCCTGAGCACCTCCCAATCCCAGCGTGCGGGGTTTGTGCGGGCTGACCCCCGCACAGGTCCAGGCCTGAGCCAGTCTGTCTCCCCAGCGCCCCGGGCAAGGACATCCTGTGCCGAGGGGAGGTGGACCCTCTCGGCCCCCATCCTCACCCTCCCCGGTCAGGCTGGTCCCCAGCTTTGTCCTGAGGGCCCAGCAGGGCTACCTTGAGGTCGAAGTGGGCGATGCGTTTGGAGTGCAGGTAATGGACGCCGTCCAGGATCTGCTTGAGGAACTGGGTGGCCTCGTCCTCTGTCAGCGACTCCTTCTCCGCCAGGAAGTCGAAGAGCTCCCCGCCCGAGACCAGTTCCAGGATGAGCACCACGTCGGTCTTGTTCTCAAAGATGTCGTGCAGTGTGATGATGTTGGGGTGCCGGATCTCCCGCAGGATGTTCACCTCCCTCTCGATCTCCTCCCGGCTGACCCCCCGGCGGCTGGACGACAAGCGGCGCTTCTTGATGAACTTGGCCGCGTACTCCTTCCCGGTGCCCTTCTGCCGGCATTTCCGCACAATCGCAAACTGGCCGCTGCAGGGACAGAGCGGGAGGTGAGAGTGGGGAGTGGGCGCCGAGAGGGACACAGGACTCTTGGGACCGGGCCGCGCTCGGATGACGCAACCTCCTGGGACAGCTTGTCCCAGCTCCTGGCACCATGCTGAGGTGCACCCCACCAGCTGGAGAATGCAACCCACCTGGCAAGGGTGCTCCCACGTGAGTGCAAATTGGTGAATACAGTGGCTACCTGGCGTTTCTGCAGCAGTGAAAGAACAGAAACGGCTCCACGTTTATCAAAAGGGAGCTGGACTCCCATCATGGTAAGTCAGGCAGAATTTTCGCAGTCTTGGAAAAGAATGACTCTCCTTGTGCTGACCAGAAAGACACCCGTGGGCTTCCCGGGTGGTGCAGTGGTTAAGAATCTGCCTGCCAATGCAGGGGGCACGGGTTCAAGCCCTGGTCCAGGAAGATCCCACACGCCGCGGAGCAACTGAGCCCGTGCACCACAACTACTAAGCCTGCGCTCTAGAGCCCGCGAGCCACAACTACTGAGCCCATGCGCCACAACTACTGAAGACTGCATGCCTAGAGCCCGTGCTCCGCAACAAGAAGAGCCACAGCAATGAGAAGTCCGCGCACCGCAACGAAGAGTAGCCCCCTCTCGCTGCAACTAGAGAAAGCCCATGCGCAGCAACGAAGACCCAACGCAGCCAAAAATAAATAGTTAAAATAATAAAATAATTTAAAAAAAAAAAAGAAAAGACAGATACCCGTAAAGACCGGCTCAGTGAAGATAGCTGCAGGATAACACAAGGAACAAGATTTTTCTGGTTAAAAAAGGTACATGCTGTACCCACCTATGCAGGTATGTTTATGTGTGTAGATTCAGGAAAAGAGGTCTGAAGGACACACACCAAGCTGTGAGCAAGAGACATCTCTGAGGAGCACGACTGAAGGCAGTGAAAAGGGGTTTTTACTTTTTATTTGATATGACTCTATACGATTCAACTTCTCACAGCGTATTTCATCATTGTTTAAAATCTAAGATAAAAAACCACTGAGTTCAAAAGAGTTTCTTATTCAGGGACTTCCCTGGAGTGGAAGTGTTTAAGACTCCATGCTCCCAGTGCAGTGGGCACGGGTTCAATCCCTAGTCGGGGAACTAAGATCCCACATGCCGTGTGGCTCGGCCAAAAAATAAATAAATAAAAGGATGTCTATCACCTTTAAAAAAAAAAAAAGAGCTTGTTATGCAATAGGCAGAGTGAAAGAAGTACACACATTTTCACAACAAGAGAGAAGAGTGAGGATGTGGAGAAACCGGAACCCAGGTGCATGGCTGGTAGGAATGTGAGACGGGGCAGCCGCGGTGGAAAATAGTCTGGCGGTTCCTCAAAAGGTGAAACATGGAGTTACCATCGGACCCAGGAATATCACTCCACAAAAATTTGCACACAAATGTGCACAGCACCATTATTCACAGTAGCCATAAGATGGAAATAACCCAAATGTCCCTCAACAGATGATGGATACACAAAATGTGGTCCCTCCACACACGGGCACATCACTCAGCCATCAAAAGGAGAGAAGCACTGACACTCGCTTCCACGTGGATGGACCTTGCGAACACGATGCTCAGAGAGAGAAGCCAGACACAGAAGGACACCCAGTGTGTGATTCCATTGATGGGAAACGTCCAGAACAGGCAGATCCACAGACACAGAGAGTGGGTTCCTGGTTGTTGGGCTGGGGGAGGGGATGGGGGTGTGCCTGCTCATGGGGATGGGGTTTCCTTTTGGAGTGATGGAAACGTTCTGAAAGTATTTAATGGTGATGGTTGTAAAACCCTGTGAATGTATGAAAGATCATTAAATTGTACACTTTAAATGAGTAAACTGTATGGTGTGTGACTTGTATCTCAAGACCCCTGGTATCTGAAGAGAAAGAGAGAGAAACTCTCTTTACTGCACTCCAGGGAGCTGTCCAATGTCCGTATTCTTTTGCTATCTAGGAACTTACGTTAACTTGCTTTCACTCAGGAGTTGAGTGAAAAAGGCCAGAGGGTAAATATTTTAAGCTTTACGGGCCATGTGGTCTCTGTCACAATTCCTGTGTGTTTTTATAACCCTTTAAACAAGGAAAAAACCATCCTTCGTAGGCGGGCCATACTGAACTAGGTGAGGGCCGGATGTGGCCCAAAGGCCATGGGTCGTGCACCCCAGCCTCCACAGGATATATGAACACACACGTGAGCAGAGAAACTAATTCTAAGACAGAAGGCACACATTCCAGACAAGAAACTTCAACCAGGCACCACTGGGGGTCAAGGGAAAGGAGACTAGGTGACTATGTGACATCTCGTGGAAATGGGGGACGAGCACGCAGAGGAAGGAATTGTGCAGACGGGCCTTGGGGACAGGAGGGGTCTCTTAAGTTGGTGACAGCACAGGGAGGACAGGCCAGACAGAACGAGAAACGAGTGAGGGGCGCCTCTGCCAAGCCAGCAGGGCCCTCAGAAAAGCCGAGGGACCCAACTGGGTGTGTCCCAGTAAGTGGACCTCACTGGGACGCCCAGGACCACCTGCAGCCAGCAAACACCTGAAGCGCTGCCCTCGTGAGCATTGAGACACAAAGGCGCCCACGGCAGGCCACTGCAGACACGCTCCGAGCACACTCAGGCAGGTGAGGATCAAGGTGGGGAGTGCAAATTATTACCAACCAAGGTAGGCTAAATAAGGGTCCACATCCGAATCCCCAGAACCTGTGGACACGTCATCTCACGGGGCAGAGAGCCTTTGCAGACAAAATTAAGTTAAGGCCCCTGAGATGGGGATGACCCTGGATTCCCTGGGGGGCCCAGTGTCATCACAGGGTCCTTGTAAGAGGGAGGCGGGAGGGTCAGAGGCAGAGCGAGATGGGAGATGCTGCGCTGCTGGCTGTGAGGATGCAGGAGGGGCCGCGAGCCAGGGATGCAGCGCCTCTAGAAGCTTGAAAAGGCGGGAACCGATGCTCCCCTGGAGTCTCCAGAAGGACCAACCATGCAGATCCATTTTAGACTCCTGACTCCCAGACCTTTATGATAATAAATGGGTGTTCTTCTAAGCCACTAAATTCTGGTAATTTGTTACAGCAGCAACAGGACACTCATACACTAGGCTAAAAGCCAAGAGCACAGGTCATACGAGAAATGTCAAGTGTCCCTGATCAGGCCTCGCCCCCCGCACGGAAATCCACGCTGTGCTCCTGCCCCCACCTCCACATCTTAGCTAACATTCCCCACACCTGAAAGGCCTTTCCCCCTCCCCTCTGCCGACATCAACCAAGCAAGTTCTTCCAGGTCCACCTTCCATCCCACGATGACGCCTAACGGTAATAACTTCGAGGGCCGAGTGTTCGCCGCGTGCCCGGAACACGGCTAAGCACTGGACGTGTGGCCTAATTCTCAAATACAAGGATTTTTTTTCCCCTCTAGCTTTATTCCAAGCTGAACTAACAAAAAAACTAACAAAGAAGGAGTTCATGGGAAGAGGGACAAAGACACTGTTAGGTGCTGAATTGTGTCCCCCAAAATCCTAACCCCCAGAACCTCAAAATGTGAGGTAATTAAGTACAAATGAGATCACTGGTGCGGGTCCTAATCCAGTATGACTGGTGTCCTTATAAGGAGATTATAATAAGGACAGGAGATTAGGACACAGATATGCACAGAGGGAGAAAATGTGAGGACATGGGGAGAAGGCAGCCATCTACACACCAAGGAGAGAGGCCTCAGAGGGAACCAAGCCTGCTGACACCTCGACCTTGGACGTCCAGCCTTCAGCACCGTGAGAGAATCAACCTCCACTGTTCATGCCCTCCAGTCTGAGGCACTTTGCTACAGCAGCCCGAGCTGACGAATACAGACACACACAGCTCTCCATGACATGGAAGTCAGGCTGGAGGTCTACAATGACCAACCGCAGATTCATTTATTTCCCAAGACTGTCCAGGTGACTTGAATTAGGAGGAAAGAACCCTCCATACACATCCGCACAGGCGCACAAAGAAACTCACTCCCAGTTCATTTAGCCCGTGACTCTTGGGACAAGGAAACACGACCATGCTTTACTCGAGACAGGCAGAAGAAGCTGGATGCCCACCTCTGGTTCCAGCACTGGTTCCAGCATGCCTGGGCTTTGCAGCCGGCAGGGTGTGGCCTCAAGGTCTGAATCCTGCCTGGCCACTTTTAGTCTGTATAGCCTTGGACAAGCCGCTTCCCTGCTCTCAGCCTCAGTTTCTTTATCTATAAAATGAGGATAATAACAGTATCTGCCTGGTAGGGCCTTTCACAAATGAATGGAAATGTAACAAAAAAACAGCCCAGGACTCAGATGTCCAAACAACATCTGCAATTTATACAAATTGCAGCACAGTATGCACAGTGTTCTGTGGCATTAATCCTTCACCTCATGTGTCTCCAAGAATGTTCTGGATCATTACATAGGGCAGCGCTGTCCAAGATGGCAGCTACTGGCCACATGGAAGCTGTCCAGCCCATTCGAATTAACATGTGCTGTGAGTGTACAAGACACACCAGATTTCAAAGGTGCACATCAATAAAAGGCAGTAAACTATTTCATTAGTAATTTCTATAATGATCACAAGCAAAATGATAACAGTTTGACATATTGGGTTAAGTAAAATACGTTACTAAAATCATTAAAATTGGGACTTCCCTGGCAGTCCAGTGGCTAAGACTCCATGCTCCCAATGCAGGGGGCCTGGGTTCGATCTCCAGTCAGGGAACTAGATCCCTCATGCATGCCACAACTAAGAAGTCCGCAAGCCACAACTAAAGACCCCGCATGCCGCAACTAAAGACCACGCATGCGGCAACAAAGATCCTGCGTGCCGCAACCAAGACCTGGCGCAGCCAAATAAATAAATTTTAAAAAATTAATTAATTAAAAAAAAGGTTAATTATAAAAAAAATTATTAAAATTGACACAGCTACTAGAAAATTTCAATAAACTCTCTACGAGGCTTGCATTATACAAGTTGCCAGGCTCTTTTTTTTTATTTAACATTTTCTTTGGAGTATAATTGCTTTACAGTGGTGTGTTAGTTTCTACTGTATAACAAAGTGAATCAGCTATACATATACATATATCCCCATATCCCCTCCCTCTCGCGTCTCTCTCCCACCCTCCCTATCCCACCCCTCTAGGTGGTCACAAAGCACCGAGCTGATCTCCCTGTGCTATGTGGCTGCTTCCCACTAGCTAGCTATTTTACATTCAATAGTATACATAAGTCCATGCTACTCTCTCACTTCGTCCCAGCTTACCCTTCCCCCTCCCCGTGTCCTCAAGTCCATTCTCTATGTCTGCGACTTTATTCCTGTCCTGCCCCTAGGCTCTTCAGAACCATTTTTTTTTTTTTTTTTTAGATTCCATATATCTGTGTTAGCATACAGCATTTGTTCTTCTCTTTCTGACTTACTTCACTCTGTATGACAGACTCTAGGTCCATCCACCTCACTACAGATAACTCAATTTTGTTTCTTTTCAGGCTCTTTTTATGGCTGCGTAATAGTCCATCGACAAGGCTATGGTGCTGTGACGGGCACTGAAGAGGCTTCCCATCTTTTGCTCACAGAAAGTCCTTACAGCAACTCTCCCTGTCCCTAGATCCTTAGGTCCATGTATGTACTACTCCCACGGAATTAACTCCTAGCAGCAGAATCAGTGGGTTAAAGGGAACATACATGGTATTTTTGCTGACTTTTGCCAAACTACTCTCAGCAGCAGGTCCTAATACATTTTCAACAACAGAGTCTGAGACTTCTTTGGGGGTGGGGAGACGGCCTGCATTCTCTACCACTCTACCGGAGGAAATTCCTAAAGGAGGGACTTCAGAATCCCAAATGAGCCCCATACGCTCTCTCAGCAAAGGCGTGATGAACGGCTCAGTTTATGGCTCAGTTATTTACATTCCATTCTGGTGACATCATGGGGCCGGCCAGCAACAAACTCACCAAATAAGGTCTGAGGCTCTGTGGGGGGGGAGGATGGTGCCTGGCAGGTCTGAGGGGAGGGGGGCGCTCCCAGGGGACGCTCCAAGGCCCAGCCCAGCAGGAAATCAGCTGCTGGCTGGATCGGGAAACCTCCGCTCTTTCCCACAAGGGTGTGGGCCCAGACAGGAGGCCTTCCCTGGAAACGTACGAGAGCCAGGGAGACTCAACTGCCCTCCCACAAGAGAGGATTAAAGAGAGGGACAGACCCTCACCAACAAAACCTGCCAACATCTACTGCTCTCACGCCAATGCCAGGCACCGTATTAGGTGCCATTTGTGCTCAGTTATGTTTCTCCCTAAAAGAAATGCACAGAGGATGTCAGAGCAAGAATTCCAGGCCCAGACTGGCTGACTCCAAAGCCCAAACTCGTTCCACAGCACATGATACCGACTCATCCCTTCTTGGAGAGTAGGATAAAGAACAAGAGAGGAGATACACCCAGAAAACCCCACAGCGGGTCTCTCCCCTCCTTGGAGCCCCATCAGAGGGGAGAGCTCACCTGCCCAGCTCCTCCCCCATCTCATAGTGGTCTTCCACATCTTCCTGCTTGAATGTGGACATAGCAGCCGGCCTGCCTTCCAGCGCCTTCCACTCCAGTGCAAACCCAGTCACAGTGGCCCGGGGGACAGGACCTCAGGGAGTCCTCTAGCCGTGACCCTGGAGGAGGAGACAGGGAAATAAGAAAGGAGTGAGATGCCAGCCATTACTTCTAGGTCAATGGAGTGACCTGCTCCCCCGAAATAGGTTTCACATCACACCATGCTGAAATTCCACGGTCCTTGTAGAAAGCACTTGCACTTGGTGGGCGGGGCACTTCCATATGTCGGCTCATTTAGATACCACACCGCCCCCGAGGTCAGTGTTAGCCCCGCTGTGCCACCTCCACCCCCATAGCTCCCACCAGCCACAGACATCTGCTTCCAGACACAGCACCCCTGTCTTTTTCTGCCTCTCCCTCCTAGGCTTCTCCCAACCTGCTCGTCCAGAGCCCCACACACTCCTGCAAGTTCCCCACACTCTTCACACCCCCAAACCCTGGGGCTCCCTGATTCCCTGCCAGACCTCCAACACGCTTCCATCTCCCTACCCATCAGCGGCCTCAATCCCTCTTTCCCTTACCCACTAACCCCTCCCCCTCGGCTGGTCTCTTAAGACCCTCTGCAGCGCTGTGCTCACCCCATCTCTTGCTCCCCCCAATCCTGAATTCCCCAGTAACTGGACAATGGCTTCCAAGCTCCTCCAAAGGCCCCGACCCGCTCTTGCTTCCCCTGACCTCCACCGTCCTAGCAAATATAACTTCTTCCTCCCCCCGTCCCCGAAGGCACCCCTCCAGGTTTCAAAGGCCCCCCCACCCCGGTCTCCACAATCCCAACGGGCCTCCTCAAAGGGCCACAGCTGAGAGTCTCCTCCATCGTCCTTCTCCCCCGACCGTCTCCCAAGCTCCAAGGCAGACTCCGACGGCTTTCTTCAGAGACGCCTCCAAGGTCTCCCCAGCCCCTGACGTCCCTGCTCCAGCGTCCCAGAGACCGCCACGCCCCTCACAGGCCCCGGCCCAGCTTCTTCTCCCGCCCAGTCATCCCTTGGGTCCCCAAACGTGCCCCCCGCTAAGTCCCCCAAGAGCCCCCCAACCCGCCAGCCTCGGACCGAGCCCGCTCCGCACCCTCCTCGGCCCCGCGCCGCGAACCGGACCCTCAGCCGCGCTGGCCGCCGCCGCGTCCTCAGGGCCCGCAGCCTTGGCAGCCTCGGCAGCCTCGACGCGCTGACCCGGGCGACGTCACCGCGCCCCCCAGGGCCCGCCCCCAAGAGGTGGAGCCCACCACCCATTGGCCAGTGCGCCCGCCGCTCGTGAAGCCCGCCCACCGCCGTCTTCCAGGCTCAGGCCCTCGCGCGTCCCGCCCTCCTCACCAGAATGCTGCCTCGTCTTTGGCACAGGCTAGGCTTCCCGCAGGTGATTGGCTGCAAAGAACGCCGGTCAAGCTTACGGAAGTCGGCCTTCCGACTTCCGGCCTCTGGACCGCCCCGCCCGTTCTCCTCTGACCGGGGTCCTGAAGCTGGGAGGCGGGATGCTGAAATCCTGCATCCCTATTCCTGCCTACCTTGGGCATGAGATAGCGCGAATCCAAGGCCCAGCTCCGGCATGACAGCCCCTGAGGTGAACCCTTGGGCTGCTTTAGTCCCTGAGTGGCAGTTTCCTTCTCTGTAAAATGCTAACCATATTCCAAATACATAAAGATGCAAATTAGAGATTGTCAGATGGTATCTGAGTTAGTTCAGTGTGGGCTTTGGGTTCGGGCTTTGGGTTAGGAGATTGGTCTGGTGTTGCCATTAATGCTTGAGGATTTTTTAAAAATTTTTATTTATGTATTTATCTTTGGCTGTGTTGGGTCTTCGTTGCTAAGTGCGGACTTTCTCTAGTTGTGGCGAGCAGGGGCTACTCTTCGTTGCAGTGCGCGGGCTTCTCATTGCGGTGACTTCTCTTGTTGTGGAGCACGGGCTCTAAGCGCGTGGGCTTCAATAGTTGTGGCACGCAGGTTCAGTAGTTGTGGCGCAAGAGCTTAGTTGCTCCGCGGCATGTGAGATCTTCCCAGACCAGGGCTCGAACCCTGGTCCTCTGCACTGGCAGACGTATTCTTAACCACTGCGCCAACCACGGAAGCCCCTTGAGGATTGTTTTGTGACTCCTTTTAAGCTCAAGATACATGGTAACAGCTAGCATTGATTGAGCCTTAGTGCGTACCAATCAACAACCCAAGGAGGTAAAGTACATTAATATTTTACCCTTTCTATAGTTGGGGAAACAGACCCGAGAGGTTAGGTAACCCACCCGGAGTCACACAGCCGGCAAAGGCATAACTGAGATTCGTTCCCAGAGAGGCCCGAACCCAAAGCCCATGCTGAACTAGCTCAGATACCATCTGACACAGACCTGTGTCTTTTGGTCCTTGCTGGCCACCCTAACCTCGTGCAATTCCCCCCCTTTTTCACTCCAACACCATTTGCCTTCTCGCCTCAAGCATCTCATTGAGATGGCACCAGCTTTCTTCCTCCTGCCTGGGGACCACGTTCCTCCACTCTTAACTCCTAAGCACACTTCAGTTCACAGCTAAAGCAGCACTTTCTCCCATATCCAGTTTCCCCTATTACATCTTGTATTTGTCACCATTAATGAACCAAGAGTGATACATTATTAACTAGTCCATACTTTATTCAGAGTTCTTGTTTTTCCCTAATGTCCTTTTCCTGTCCGAGGATCCCACGTCACATTTAGTTATGTCTCCTTAGGTTCCTCTGGGCTTTGAGCTTCTCATACTTTCCGGTTTTTGATAACTTAAGACAGTTTTGAGGATTGGTCTACTCCCTCAATTGGGATTTGTCTTTCTCATGGTTAAAGAGGGGTGACGGGTTTTAGGGAGGAAGCCCATACAGTGCCATTTTCATCACTCCTTATCAAGGGTCCATACTATCATCCTGACTTATCACTGATGTTGATCCTGGTCATCTGGCTCTAGGCAAAGTTCATCAGGTTTCTATAACAACTCCTTTCCTCCCCTTTCCATACCTTAACAAGACACATATTAGTGGAGGTATAGGTCTGGGCAGCCTGGGAGCACAATGGCCACCCTCCTGGCCTGGAACCCCACACCAGCACCTCATTGTCCCTATCCGCCTTCCTGAGGACAGGCATGTAGAGTGATAACCCACGCATAACGGTACAAATCTTGGGTAAAGTTTGAATGGACAAATCCGGAGAATCCTACAAAGGAATCCTTGCTGTTTGTTCAAAGAGCTGCTCCTAGCATGAAAGTTAGACTGAGGCTCCTCCCACATCCCAGGCACAAATCAGCCCCCAGGGTGCTAGTCAGAACTGCAGTAACCACAGGGAAGTTTTGATTGCACAAAGCTGAGCACAAGGGCAATTTTCCCAGCCTGCACTGACTGCTATGACAGCACCAGCACCATCAGACTATGTCAATATATTTACAGCTAAAAGTAATGGTCCTGGGCTGCACTGCCCCCATTTCAAAGGCTCAGTAGACACGAGGCCAGTGGCTGCCCCTGTGGACAGCACAGATGTAGGACAGTTCCACCGGCTGGCCCCATATGACAGATGGACAACTGGGCTCGCCTGGATCACATGAAGTCTCACGGACCTCTGCCTCGGCCCTGGACATTTGGAGGTGATACTGAACACTGTATTGGAGCGTCACCCATGGCCTCGCTCACCGGCACAAGGAGTCCATTCTAGCCTGAGCGGATGGAGAAAGACCATGGACACGCATGCACGATCACCACCATATCAAATTTATTATTCCAATGGCACTAATACAGCTGGAGGTGCTCATGGTGACACTGCACAGGATTTCCTGCCTTCTAGCTTCTGTCCGAAGAGAACATCTACCCGCTTGTTCCTTCCCTCTTTCCGGAGAAGAATCCACTACGGGCCATTTAGCCAAATAAACCTCTTAATGCGTTTATTTTTAACTTTTTTTGGACATGTGAATTTCCCTCTTAACAAAAAAGCTTTGGGTGTCCCATCTCCTCCCCCATCCCCACCGGCCAGATAAGTCCCTGCTGTGAGGGCACTTCTGTTGCCTCTGAAATCTAGAAATAAATATCGAAAGAAACGGCATCAAGTGTTCATGTTGAGCGATGGCACGGAGTGGGCCCCAGAAACTTGTCAGGCAGAGCGTTACTGGGTCTGGACAGCCTCAAGGTGTCGTGGAGAATGTGGGGCTGTTGCTGTGGTCACCTGTCCCTGGGCGCAGGGGCTGCGCCGAGTCCCACCAGGCAGCAGGCTGCGGGGAGGCCACCTACAACTTGTCCAGGAAGTTGTCCAGGGCCGGGATGCCTTCCTTCAGGCCTTTGCGCTTGCGCGTCTCTGCCACCACCTGGCTGGGGCGGCTGGTGCTGTCGAAGGGGTCACCGGGCAGGATCTGCCAGTGGTCGAACACACACTGGGGAAAGGCCTGGCCGCCCGTGTTGGACCTCAGGTCAGCGGTGAAGCCTGTAGAAGGCACAGAGACGGCACTCACCGGGCAGCCCAGGTGTGGTGCCTCACGGCTCCCTGGCGCAGGCCAGGAGGGGAAGGTGGGAACACAGGCCCACACCAGAGGATCACTGAGTCCGGACTACCTGGCTCATGTCAGATGTCAGGCCCATTATCCTATCCCTCACCCAAAGGCTCCCTCAAAGGCTACTGATTAATAAGTGAGGCAGGGCTGGCCCTTCCTGGGCCTCTGGTCTCCACCTGCTCCTTCTCAGGATGAACCGGAGCTCCAGCACAGCTGCTCTGCAGGCTTTGCTCTTAGATTTACAGGCCCAAGGACCTTCCCCCTAATTCAACAGTCCAGAGACCCATGTGAGAAACAGGGCACCTCCTCCTCAACTGCAATGCAGAAAGCAACAGCTCCCATCAGACCCACCCTGTACCATGCACTACGAGAAAGAACTGGGCCCCTGGGACTTCCCTGGTGGCGCGGTGGTTAAGACTCCACACTCCCAATGCAGGGGGCCCGGGTTCAATCCCTGGTCAGGGAACTAGAGCCCACATGAATGCCGCAACTATGAGTTCGCATGCCACAACTAAGGAGCCCATGAGCCGCAACTAAGGAGCAAGCCTACCGCAACTAAGACCCAGCACGACCAAATAAATATTAAAAAAGATAAAAGAAAAGAACTGGGTCCCGTCCTAGACCAGATGGGCTGAATGTCTGCTGGGCTCCACCCCAAAGGCAGCGGGCATCTGAGGACCACACCAGACTGGCACTTACCAAAGGACTCATTGACAGGCAGGTAGGCCTTCACAACAAACATGGGGGTGCCGGCCACCTGGGTCTCCTCAAAGACGTGGCCCCGCTTCCTGTTTAGGACACCGTAGATACCACCAACCACTTGTTCCGGACACTGTCAGGCAAAGAAAGGCTATTAGCAACTGTTGGGCAGGCTGGGACTGGGAGCAGCAGCTGGCGGGGCCAGGCCTCCCCACCTGGATCTCCACAAGGTAGATGGGCTCCATGAGCCGAGGCTGGGCGGTCAGCACGCTGGCGTACAGGCAGCGCCGGGCCGTGGGGATGATCTGGCCGCCCCCGCGGTGAATGGCGTCCGCATGCAGTGTCACGTCGTGGACGTCGAAGCGCACGCCCCGCATGTTCTCCTCACACAGCGCCCCCTATGGAGGAAGGGGAACACCATCAAGAAACCGCCTCTACTGCAGCTCCTGAGAACAGGTCAGCCAGAACTGTCTGTGCCAGCTCCTCCAGGTCTCACCGACAGGGACCATCTAGGCCTCCCTAGGGTCCCCTTCCCAGAAGGCAGGACCACAGCCCCACCTTGCCAACAGGGAAACAAGGAAAGGAGGACCCCCCAGTGACAAACCCGCCAGAGTCGTGCCTGAGCGGCCCCTCACCTCCTTGGTGGCCCACTGGAAGCCGGCCACCACGCTGTCCTTGATCTCGTTGAGGTACTGCACGCCCTTGGTGATGTCAGTGAGGATGTTGGGGCCGGTGCCATCAGGGCCAAAGCACCAGATCTTGCGGGCCTCGGCCACATCCCACTCGTACTTCTCGGCTAGGTAGCGGGCCCGCTGCTTGAGCTCCTGGCGGGAGGACACCTCGCCCTTGTCGATGTCCTCGGCCAGGCCGTCGGGGAAGGGCCGTGCCTTCATGTACAGCCTGTTGTGCTTGTTGGGGGACTTGGACAGGCAGAGCACGTTAGACTCCTCACTGACGGTCTCTCGGTACGAGACGACTGGGTCGGATTTCTGCAAAAGGAGCACGCAGGTCAGGTCAGGTCTGCCACAGGAACCAGACACCTGAGAGGCATCTTAACAGAAGGTCTTCCTAATAACGAGACCCACTTAACAGTGGCAGTGGCACAGAAAGCAGAGCGCGTTTGATCTGACGGCACAGAGCCATGCACGTCTTCTGTGTAAACATGAGGTGTGCAGCTACTCCCTCGTAGGAGGAAGCCCACTGCCAAGAGGACTAGTGAAACTCCACATATGCGGTACTAACTGGGAAACAAATCTCAAAAGATACAAGTGCTAGGCCTAACCCCACCCCCCAGCATAATAGTTTTCTAACGTAGAAAACAATGGGGAAAAGCTGTCACCATACCCGAAAAAAGAAAACTTCATTCCTATAAGTAGAAACGAAAAGACAGAAGCTTAACAAGGAGAACCACACGTAAAGAAACCCAAATCCAGGTCTGAGAACAGACACAGATCTGTACTCAGTTCTGTGGGGGAAAAAAAGGAGAGAATGGAAACCAGAACGCACCAGCTGGGCGTGGGGCCGGCTATGTAAGCCTCAGTGTCTGCACTTCCCAAGAGTTTTTTAAAAAATTTGTTAAGAAGCAGACCACTCACACTCCAGCCTTGCCAACGCATCTAGGCCGCTGGTGTCAGCACATACCACCTGGCAGTAACGGACAGAAGGATGGAGAACCGAGTGCCCCAGTCAATGGGCCCCTCAGAGCCCAGCCGGGACCCAGGTCCGTGCTCTCCACCGGCCCCTCCATCCTGGGGACAGTGGGCCTCCGGCCACCAGAGCAGTGCCAGGCCTCACCTTGATGGGAATGCAGGCGTGGTCCTCCTCCAGGTCCTTGAGGCAGATCTCCAGGTGCAGCTCCCCGGCACCCGCGATAATGTGCTCCCCGGACTCCTCAATGATGCACTGAAAAGGGCCACGTGTCAGCCTGAGCACAGACCCCGGGACAAATGCGGGAAACCCAAGGGATTCTAGGGACAGGTGGAAAGCGGGCTCCAAGCTTCCCTCCAGCTGGAAAAGGCAGACTCCCAAAATGGGGTTTTGGGGGGAAGATAGCAGGGTCCTCTTTACTCGTTTTCAACGTTAACCTTCTAAAAGGCCCCTCTGTGCACAACCAGCCTGTAAAGACCCAAGCAGCCTACAAAAGAAATCCGGTTCCTGGGTGGAAAACCACCATTTAAATTAAGGGCAGCACCTCTGCCAGGGCAGGTGTAACCAGCACAGCTGGTTTTCTCAACACGGAATCTCTACTTGTGTGAGAAGCCAGCGGAATCTTTCCGGCTCAGCCACACCACATAAGCCAACAAACCACCGCCGCAGGTGTTGCCTCCGGCCGGGGCCCACCCACCTGCACCATGGGGTCCGACTTGGCCAGCCGCTTCAGGCCTTCCACCAGCTTGGGCAGGTCGGCCGGGTTCTTGGCCTCCACAGCCACCCTGACGACAGGGCTCACGCTGAACTTCATCACCCGCATGTTGTGGGCATGCTCGAAGGTGGTGATGGTGCCTGTCTTCACCAGGAACTGGTCCACGCCCACCAGGCCCACGATGTTGCCACAAGGCACGTCCTCAATGGGCTCGACGTAGCGGCCCATCATCAGGATTGTCCTGGGGGAGACACAAAAGGCCACAATGCATCGGCACTGGGGTGACAGATCCCCAAACGACCAAAGACAAGCCTCCTTTGTCTTGGAGCCTGCGGCTGACTTCCTGTCTGGAGGGACAGTGCCACCCCACCCTGGGCCAAGCCCTGAATCTATCTTGCGACCCAGGTCTCAGTGACAGTTCTGGCTCCTGCACACCAGGACAGAGCCACCTGCTCATTAACACGTGCCCTGTGCAGGACTCTGCACCCTGACCCAGGCCAGACATGCGTGCCACAGGGAAACCGGCGGCACTCACAGGTCACGGTACAGTCAGGGCCCTGAGGAACTAGCGGGAATGGAGACTGTCTTCCCACTACCCACACCTGGAGCAGCGACTGGGTGGCCACCCACCACATGACATCTCTGGGGTCAGAGCCTGCCCTCTGGGTATTTTAAAAATGTATGCTGCCCCCATAATTTCTGCGCAACTGCTTCCCCACTCCGGGCTGTGTCTCACTGTGAATTCCTAGTGAGGAGGAGGAGACACTATTTCCTGGTGGGCCTCCCCTGGCCAAGTCTCCTACATTCAGATAACCCTCCCCCTTGCCCCTTCACTGGCTTGAGGGGCGGAAGGGAGGCTGCTGGGCACCCTCTGCCTCATGGAGCACCTCACCTCTGGATTGGCTTCAGGTATAGGTCTTCCTTCTTCCCGGGCGTGTAGTTGGGCCCCATGATCCTGACCTTCAGGCCGGTGGACACCAGCCCTGAGAAGACCCGGCCGAAGGCATAGAACCGTCCTTTGTCAGAGGTCGGCACCATTTTGGAAATGTACATCATAAGAGGGCCTTTGGGGTCACAGCTTTTAATGCCTGAAGAGAGAGAAAGGAACCCCCCACAGGGGAAACTGATTCCCTGGCAACTCAGCTTTCCAGAATTCTGCAGCTCTGCCCAGCGTTCTAACCCCGGGGTGCAGGCACGCCCCACGTACCCATGGCAGCCTCGTCATCTGGGGGCCCCTCGTACAGGAGCTCACAGCGGTACTTCTGGGCCGTCACAGGAGAGGGCAGGTGGATGGTAATCATCTGCAGCAGGGCATCCCCGGCAGGTAGCCAGCGGCGCATCACTGCCTAAAGGAGGGGATTTGAGAGAGGGAGAAAAAAAATGACTTGAGAAAGAATCTAGAAGAGCAGTGTAAAACACCTGATGTCTCATACCCACCCCTGCTGGTGACAGGGCTCCTGCTGGTGATACTTCTGATGTAAGCCTGGGCCCAGCATGGAGCCCTGGGACCCTCACAGCCATGTCTGATTACCTGAGAAAACGGCACTCAAGCTGGGATGGGGACTCACAGGATGGCCGCTCCACTCACCTTCAGAAGTGGTTTGCCTTCTTTGTCCTTATCTTCACTGTCCAACTTGATGTCCAATTTTTCAATTAGTTTTGCTGTCTCCTCTTTCTTGAAATTCATGATTGCATCAAACACCTGACACCCAGGAGACGTGGCAAAGTGGGTTTGGGAACATACTGGAAGCCTGAAGCTACCTGCTTCCTGCTCTGGAGCTTTAAAGGCCATCCTCACTTACCGCCAAAGGCCTGACCCAATTAAGCAAATCACGGGGACACTTCTCGACAGATTGTTAAAAGAAAAAAACCCATTTCTATTTTCAGACATTGAGCATACACTCACTAAACTCACAGGCTTACAAACCCCAGACCCTCCTACCTCATCTCACCTGCTGCCCAACCAGGGAGGCTGATGGTCCCCCTGATGATGAAGCCCAGGGGTCGGGGTGACTTCCTTGTCAGGGTGGAACCCTGAGGGCGTTCTGACCTCATGCTGCCTCATCTTGTCCCAGGAGCTGCCTCTGCAGCCTGGCCCTGCCTTGCCCCACGGCATCTTGCTACTGGCTGCAGCAGGTTGGGTACTAGATTCTCAGGGAGCTCAAAGACAGCCCTGGGGACGCCCACCTATCAAGCACATGCCAGCTCACCTTGAAGATGGGGTCCAGGATGAGCTGGCAGAATGTCCGCGGAAGCTTCTTGCCATCCGGGCTGTTGGCTGACTTGCTGAATTTGCCGTTGGCTGGATCAAAGTACCTGTCAGAGAAGGCTCAACCCAAGTTAGGGGAATCTGGGGGGGCGCGGGTATGAAGGACCCCACAGACACTTGAGCTGTGTCTCCAGCACTCACCGGTCTCCCCACAGCTTCTTCATCATGTCCTCCACCTTCCTGGCCCGCTCGGCAGGCCCCAGCTGGCCCTCGCCCTTAGCGGCAAACTTGGCCACATACATCTCCGCAAACTGCTTCAGAGTGAAGGCCCAGCCGTGGAGACCAGACCCGAAGCCAACAGTACCGAGAACGGGGTCGATCTGAGAGAGCAGGAGAAAGCTGTGAGTTGGGACAGTTGGACACAAGCCACATCTACGAAGTCCCCAAGCACCCCGGCCCTCAGACACCAGATTTCTTCAACAGCCATCAGGTCAAAGTGAAGAAATTTTAGTCATCACGTACAGGGTGCCCAGCTCTGCCCCCATCACGACGGGGTGCGCGATGATGCCACAAGCACTGCCCCATGCCCCTCTGTTAGCAGGCTGAGCCTCTACCCCACAGCCTCCACCAAAGTCCAGCCTTCTTGCCATTCCAAGGTTCCTGGCAACCTCACCTTCCAACCTCCCAAGAATCCCCAGGAGGCCATGGCTTCACAACAGTGGTTTCCCAAGGGCAGCCCCCAAGGAGAAGACCACAACCCTTCCAGTCTGCATGAGGAACGCTGCCCACCCGGCCGAAGAAGCGGGAGGGGGTACTAGGAACGCAGCAGGAGACGGTGATCTGCCAAGGGACCCCAACTTCAGCAGTCAGGCAATCCTACCATGATGTTGCCCATGGGGCCGCTCTCGCCCTCCCCGTAGGTGGAGATGATGACATTGACATTCTCCACGATGCGCTGGAAGGTCTGGTAGAGCTCCTCGGGCTCCAGCTGCAGCTCAAGCAGCGCCCGGTCCATCTTGTTCATCATCAGCACAGGCTTGATGCGCTCAGCAATGGCCTGGCGCAGCACCGTCTCTGTCTGCACGCACACGCCTGTGGACCAGCACGGGATGAGGCGTCTCCGTCAGCCAAAGAGGGGACAGCCCCAGGGTCCCCGCCATCCGTGGGGAAGCCTGCTGCTTACCCGACACGCAGTCCACCACCACCAAGGCACCATCAGTGACACGGAGGGCGGCTGTCACCTCTGAGGAGAAGTCCACGTGCCCAGGGGAGTCAATGAGGTTGATGAGGAAGCCAGAGCCATCCTTGCTCTGCTTGATGAAGTTCAAGTCATTCTCTGAGAGCTCGTAGAAGAGGGAAATGGCCCTGAGAGATTGGGACAGATTACCCAGATGGAGGCACACCTCAGCCTGGCTCCTAACCTGCTCCCACTAGCCCTGTGGTCCATCAGGTTCCTGCCCACGGGAGTCGGGGTGGATGCTCTTGATTCTGAAGTGAGGCTGTAATCCAGTAAAAAGCCAGACAGATGCTGCAACCTGTCTCCTCCCCCCGCATTACTCATCCCTAGAGATGAACTGCAGACTTCCCACGCAAGAGCTATCCTATCCAGGGACATTTACCTCTGCAGCACCCTCTGCCGGGAACCACCACCTCCCTGGTACAGGTGCAATGGTAGCACAGTCCACCTGGTTCCTCAGGCTCAACAGACCTGATTTCAAAGAGCAGCTACACAATCAGGCAAGATCCCGAAACCCCAAAGACTACCTTTCACCCGTCCCGCCCCAGCTGAAACGAGTCTCAGAGCCAATGACCAAGGAGATGTTACCAGATGAAGACAACTGTTGTTACAGCCTCTTTTTTTTTTTTGTGGGGGAGGGGGGTTTTCTCACCCTCTTAACATCTGGGGCCAGAAAACTCACAGGGGGCCACCACAGGCAAGGCAAGACCTTTAACAGTATCCTTGGATGTCAGCAGCACCCACCCAGACTTCTCCAGACAATGCCAAGAGCCCCTCGGCCCCCCTCCTCTCCAAATCCCCTTAATACCACCCATCACTGTGCCTCCCCCACAGCAAAGGTTCCCATCTCACTAGCTTAAGCCCCATTGTCCCTCACAGTCCAAAAACCCAGCCCCAAGCTGCTCATCTCCTCAGAAACCTGTCAGGAAAGGGCTGGCTACTGTCTGTCTTCCCTACCCACCACCCAAGGACTCAGAGTAAGCACCTCCCCCCTTCCCTGTCCAGAGGGCACCAAGGCTTGCTCACGTCGACTTGATGGTGATGCAACGCTCCTGCTCGTCCTTCCGGGTGTCAGTGAAGCGGGTCTCCCCAGCCCGGGCGGAGGCGATGATACCCGCCTTGCACACCAGGGAGTCCGTCAAAGTGGACTTGCCATGGTCCACGTGGGCGATGACGGACATGTTTCGGATGTTGGCCTTCTTGTCCATGATGGCCCGGATCTGGTCTACTGTGAAGTTCACCTGGGCGGGGGGGCGGGGGGGAGGCTCAGGATGGCCCGGCACTCCAGGAATGAGGTTTGGCACTGAGACCTTGATCAATACAGACTGCTAGGCCATGGCCAGAGGGAGCTGGTCCTGGCGCTGCCTCAATTCCCACCCAGATGCCCCTTTCTTTGTTGACACCCCTTTAAAAGTGCAATTCACCCTGTCCCTGAAAAGCCAGACGCTGGTTGTCACAACCCAGAATGAGTACTGGGGACTAAGTCTCAAAAGAGTGACAACAGTTTCCCTTTATAGTATATTGCCGTATCTGGGGTCCAGCTTAAGTTCCCCCCACCGTGTTGCCACTGGTTATACCCCCAGCCCTCCCACAACCGAAGGGACTCTTTAAAATCCAAGGTCACCTCTCGCTGTGCAGGGTGGGGGGGTCAAACAGGCAGAGCCACGCACCCCGCCCCCGATTCTTAAATATGCCACCCCCGGTGGGGTGGGAGGCTTGCGCAGCCCTAACAGGCAGGAGCCTCCACCTCGTGGTTCTGGAATCAGGTGTTCACAATTGGGAGGTACAGGAAAGACCAAGATTACACAACGTCAGAAGACAAGACGCTTCTAAAGGTCTTACTCTTCTCTCCTTTTGCCATTTCCTTGCCGCCCCCGGCTCCCGACAGAAAATCGAACTCTAACTCCAAGCCCACGGGTTACATAAGGCGGCTCCCCTCTCCCCGCTCGCACCGCGGCGCCCGCCATTACAGCGTCTGCCACATCATCATACCCCCCGCCCCGCCTCCGCCCCAGCTTCAGCCGGGCCCGGGGTCCTGGAGGCGGCGGCGCCCCCGGAAGCGGAGCTCGGCGAGCAGTGCAGCGCGCAGACATGGCGGCAGCCGCGTCCCCAGCCCCGGGCCCGCCGGCCCCGCCGCCGCCATGTCTCCTCTCAGTCAGGGAGGCCACAGCTTTCCAGGCCTGGTAGGGCCGGCCCTACGGAGGTCCCGCCGCCGATTCAGGCCACCCGCTGAACAGCGCTGCTCACCATGGTGGCGGATGGCGGTGGATTCTCCCAGGCAGATCCGAGTGTAGCTAGCCGCGCCGAGGATGGCGGCGACGACGGCGGAAGAGAACGCTGACGTCAACACCCGAGCTTTTATAGGCCGACGCCGGTTGGGCGGGTCATCTGACCCCGCTTCTGGGGCGGGGGCGAAGCGACGCCCCGCGCAGGCGCATGGACGGCCTCCCACAGGGTAACCCTTATGCGTCGGCGCCGGTGCACTAATACAGAGGGTCTGCGTTCCACACTTGGATTTTCCCTGGGGCGTGGTCCGCCCGGTGAAGGGTGCACGCCTCCGGGATGCCACACTTAGGTGCAAAAAGCGAAGAGCCGTTTTAGCTGAGAATATTAACCATATCATAGCAACTATATCAGTCTGCAAAGTGCCAAGCACTCCTTTTAAAAGCAGATTACAATATTAATAGGGTCTGTGGATTGTACCAAGGTTAATTTCCTCGGTTTGATGTTATGTAAGATGACAGTACAGGGGTAAGAGTACTAGGGACCTCTCAGTACCGTTTTTGCAACTACTTGTCTATTTACAAGAAAAAAAAGCTTTTTTAAAGGCAGGTATTAATTACTCATTTATTCCACAAAGACAGATTGAGCGTCTACTATACCAGGCACTGCTATAGGTGTTGTGGATATAGCAGTGAACAAAACACCTTATTAGCTCCACCACTTTAAGTGTTCTTACAGTAGATACTCGTATTTTTCTATTCTTCAGTTTCCTTATCTGCGCAATGGGGTCATCAGTACGACCTCACTGGGGGAGAGTAAAATTCACTAAATATATGCACAGGGATTAGCGCCGTGCCTGACACAGTTCTCAATACACGTCAGCTATTTTTAATTAGCTATCATTACTATTAATAAAACACATTTCAAGTACTGGTTTGCCCTGTCGCAAGCACGGGGGCTAAGCGCTTTTCTACATGCGCAATCTCATTTTCTACTTCATTTTCTCTCCAGGGGGAGGCGCAGGAAGACTATTTTGCATTTGTGTCCTAATATGACCCTAAGAAACAGCTGTATTTCAGATCTTTGGCTCAAGAGAACGAATTGGCATTCAATTCAGTATTTTTATTCTTGGTAAAGAGCCCAGCTCAATGCCTGGTACACAGTAGGCGCTCATAAGTATTTCTTGCATCAATTAATGATATTCTCATTAGCGTAAATAAACCCCCTTCAGTAAATCTTCCCCTAAATTCACTCTGTCAAAAAGAGGGGGACTGCAGTACTTTCCCTGCGCTGGGAGAAGGGGAGATGTGCGTCTATAAAAAGCCAAGCAAGTTCGGGTCTGGACTCTAAAATAAGCCTATGCACTCCTCTCTCCGCAAAGCCTTTGCGCGTTTTGCTTTGTAAAGCGCTATCACAGCCCTGATTTCGTTTAATCGAAGACTGCCATCACTATCCCGCGTTTAACCCAGGGAGAAACTGAGGCAGGAAGGAGCTGCTCCAGAAATATCTACCGAACGACCGAGGATCGGAGCCGCAGAGTGGCAGGCAGCAGACGTCAATGCCCGAGCTCAATCCCGTATCTTTAACACCTGCGCCTGTGTTCCTGACACGTTATGTTAATTTTACAAGGCAAGCGCATGCGCCGTTCGGGGGACGCGATTTCAGCAGATGGAGATGCAGTTTCCCATTCTTAAATAAATGATTTATCTTAATTTTTAAAACATGTTTAAGTGCACTCAGCACTCACTGTGTGCTGGGCTCCGTCTTAGGCACTTCACAGCACTTCCTTGCAAATTGGAACATTTCAGAGATGAAAAGCAAAGGTTTTCTCGTTAAGAGGGTTGAATTTGCTCGCAAGTGAATAGATTGCTTATTGAGAAATTTTAACTTAATGTAAATTAAAGAAGCCGGGGAGAGTTTAAGGGGAATGGGGAAATGTGACATTCCCTCCCCTCTGTAACCCTCCATGCAGAGGTGTTCCACCCCACAGCTGCAGGGATGGGGCCAGATGTTGGCAGGGGACAACTCCCCACCGCCATCCCCAGACCCAGAAGCCTGGGGGAGGAGCAGGGCTTCAGCACAGAGCAAAAGCAGACAGGCAGGCTCAGGGTGTGCAGTAATAAATACAGGCGAGGGTACAGGGCGGGGAAAAGCACGAAAAAAAGCAACCGCTGCAGGAAGGCTCTGCTGCGCGTGCGCTCGCTGCGGCGCGGGGCGGACACGGAGGTCCCGGCAGCGGCTCCTGCTGACCAGAGGCCGCCACTGCACGCCCCTTGCATCTGCCTTTTGATGACGTTGAGCGCGTGTTGGATACCCATCACTACCCTTTAAATCAATTAATTCACGGGACTTCCTTGCTGGCCCAGTGGGTTGGACTCCGTGCTCCCAATGCAGGGGGCCCAGGTTCGATCCCTGGTCGTGGAGCCGGATCCCGCATGCATGCCGCAACTAAGAGTCCACATGCTGCAACTAAAGATCCTGCATGCCGCAATTAAGATCCCATGGGCCGCAACTAAGACCCGGTGCAGCCTAAATATTAAAATATAATAATAATAAACCAATTAATTCACGTAATCCTCCCCACACCCTGGGCTTTCTGTGGGCTTATTTATGCAGGAGCAAACTGAGGCTCAGAGAAGTTAAGTGATTTCCCCAAGGTCACACAGCTAATAAGGGCAGAACCAAGTGACTTAAAAAGGCATGGTTTAGTGGTCCATTCATACGCTGGAATATTAGCCTTAAAAAGGAAGGAAATTCTTCTCTTTTTTTTTTGGCACTTTTATTGTTATTTTTTGAATTTTATTTTTTTATACAGCAGGTTCTTATTAGTTATCCATTTTATACATATTAGTGTATATATGTCAATCCCAATCTCCCAATTCATCCCACCACCACCACCCCCCCGCCACTTTCCCCCCTTGGTGTCCATATGTTTGTTCTCTACATCTGTGTCTCTATTTCTGCCCTGCAAACCGGTTCATCTGTACCATTTTTCTAGGTTCCACATATATGCGTTAATATACGATATTTGTTTTTCTCTTTCTGACTTACTTCACTCTGTATGACAGTCTCTAGATCCATCCACGTCTCTACAAATGACCCAATTTCGTTCCAAAAAGGAAGGAAATTCTGACACAGGCTACAACATGGATAAAATGGTATGCTCAGTGAAATAAGCTGGACACAGAAGCACAAATATTGGGGAATTCCCTTGCGGTCCAGTGGTTAGGACTCTGCGCTTTCACCGCTGAGGGCCCAGGTTTCATCCCTGGTCAGGGAACTAAGATTCCACAAGCTACATGGTGTGGCCAAAAGAAAAGGACAAATATTGTATAATTCTACCTATAGAAGGTCCCTAAAGGAGTCAAATCCAAGGGACAGAAAGTAAAGTGGTGGAGGCCAGGGTCTGGGGGAGGGGGAGTCAGTGTTTAATGGGGACAGAGTTTCCGTTTGGAAAAATGGAAAAGTCCTGGAGATAGATGGTGGGGATGGCTGCACAACAATGTGAGTGTACTTAATACACTAAACTGTACACTCAAAAACGATTAAAAAGGGCAATTTTATGTTATGTATATTTTACCACAATTAAAAAAAAAAAAAAAAAACATGGTTTAGTCAGGGAGCAACTCTGCTCCACTACTACTTCCTAGACGGATTTCAGATTTGGTTGATCTGAAGCCAGAAATCATGAGTTTAGATTCTGCCCTCACTGCCTGTGTGAACTTGGGCAAGTTACATAATCTCTCTGAGCCTCAGGATTCTTCATGTAAAATGTTGAATAATAACAGAACCTATTCTATTATGGGGCTCTTGTGAGACTTAAAGAAGTTAATATAAAGTACCTAGCACAGTGCCTGGCATACATTAAGCCCCGTTGAAGAGTTTGCTCCTGTTATGGGCTAAATTGTGCCCCTCCCCCAAACATATATATTAAAGTCTTAACCCCCCAGTACCTCAGAATGTGACTTTATTTAGAGACAGGGTTTGAAAGAAGCAATTAAGTTAAAGTGAGGTCTTTAGGGTGGGCCCTAATTTAATACGACACCAGTCATATTGGTGAGATTGGGAAAAGACAGGCCCAGAGGGATGACCATCTGAGGACACAGGAAGAAGGCGGCCGTTTGCAGGCCAAGGAGAGAAGCCTCAGCAGAAACCAACCCTGCCAACACCTGGATCTGGGGCTTCTGACCTCCAGAACTGTGAGACAATAAATTTGATGTTTATTTACCCATTCTGTGGCATTTTGTCGTGGCCTCCCCAGCAAACTAAAACAGCCCCCATTGTGAGATAGAAACACCAGATTTTACATATTGCAACCATTCCTTCTAGGAGCATTTATTAGCACTTACTACCTGCTGCATTGAGGAGAGCAAGGTACTCTCCTCAGGCACAAAATTTAAGGGGGGGGGGAGCTCCGAAAAACTCAGTCCTGATGGTTTTTTTTTTTTTTTTTTGGACCACACCACGAGGTATGTGGGATCTTAGTTCCCCAACCAGGGATAGAACCTGTGCCCCCTGTAGTGGAAGCGCAGAGTCTTAACCACTGGACCAACAGGGAAGTCCCCGATGATTATATTTTAGTATCTTTTTTTTTAAATGCTTTATGAAATGATGTTTTCTTTTTTTTCTTTTTTTCTTTTTTTTTTTTAAAGTTTTATTGATTGATTGATTGATTGATTGCTATGTTGGGTCTTCGTTTCTGTGCGAGGGCTTTCTCTAGTTGTGGCAAGTGGGGGCCACTCTTCATCACGGTGCGCGGGCCTCTCACCATCGTGGCCTCTCTCGTTGCGGAGCACAGGCTCCAGACGTGCAGGCTCAGTAGTTGTGGCTCACGGGTCTAGTTGCTCCGCGGCATGTGAGATCTTCCCAGACCAGGGCGCGAACCCGTGTCCCCTGCATTAGCAGGCAGATTCTCAACCACTGCGCCACCAGGGAAGCCCAGTATCACCTTTTAAACTTCAAATAAATGCAAAAAAAGTCCATGATGAGCAAAGCATCCAAATTTTAAAGAAAGATAGGACCAGGGACCACGTTCGCGGCAACTAGAGAAAGCCCGCGCGCAGCTATGAGGACCCAAAGCAGCCAAAAATAATTAATTAATTTAAAAAAGAAAGATAGGACCAGTATTATTGATTTCTCTTTTTCTCTCAGGGTCCAGGATAACTGCACACAGCTCAGGGTTAGGTAGTCCCACTACATGCCCTAGGGATGTTCTGTAGCATGGAATGTTCTGTAATAGCCTTAGGAAGGGGTGTACTGCTTCTCCGGATGGTTGAACAGCTGAGTTTAGGGAGGTCTGGTGGGGCTGCATGGTGGGAATGGGTGGTCCAGTGTTGGTTCCTAAGATCACTGAACTGTGCAGAGGTCTCACGGAGGAGACGGATTTGCTGGCCCTTTCAGAAGGTTCTCACTGTTCAGATCCAGTTTACAGAGGCTAAAACTGAGACTCTTAGACGGTAAGTGAAGGTGGGTCTGTTCCGGACTCCGCCTCCTGTGACGGCTCCCAGCAGGTCCACAGGGACTCACTGAGAGCCCTAGGCAAATTGTTTTGCATTTCTTTGTAATCTGCCCCTGGGACCTCCAGGCTGAGGGACTTTCCACCCGCCCCGCCCTTCCCCGCCTGCAAACACACCCATCAGCTTTGCAGCCCAGCTCAACCTTTTTGCTTGGAATTCCTCACATCCCTCCAGTCTCAGAACTCATTGGTCTAGCAAATGTTTTCCTGGGAGCCTGTCAGAGGAAAAAAAGAATCCCTGCCTTCCAGGAGCTGACCCTCTGGTGAAGGAAATAGTCAATCAAATATCTGCACAAATGGAAGCTTTCAAATTGTGCCAGGAAGGAGAGAGAGAAGGAGCAAAGGAGAGGATAGAACAGGGAGGGCTATGATCTAGCCTAGGGATCCCAGAGGGCTGCCTGGAGGAGGTGATTCCTTAACTGTTACCTGAAAGATGACCAAAAGTGGAGATGGCATTCCAGGGAGAGGGAGCAGCAGATACAAAAACCCTGAGTGGGAGGCACAGTGAAGAAACAGTGTGACTCTGAGTGTAGAAAGAGCAGAGGGGGTACTTCCCTGATGGTCCAGTGGTTAAGACTCCGTGCTTCCACTACAGGGGGTGAGGGTTCGATCCCTGATCAGGGAACTAAGTTCCGGCTTGCCACGCAGCACCGTCAGAAAAAAAAAAAAAAAAGCAGAGCGGGCTGCTTTAGATGGACCAGTCAAGGCATGACTCTGAGACAAATGTTGGCTCATTTCTTCTAAAAGGGCCAAGTAGAAAACATTTTGGCTTTTCCGGCCCCACGGTTTCGATCACAGCTACACAACTCTGCACGTAAGCAGCCACAGATGACACATACTCAAATGCGCATAGCTGTGCTCCAATAAAACTTTATTTATGGGCTCTAAAATTTGAATTTAATACAATTTTCACGTGCCATGAACGATAATTCTTCTTTTGATTCCCCTCCGGGACTTCCCTGGTGGCGCAGTGGTTAAGAATCTGCCTGCCAATGCAGGGGACAGGGGTTCGATCCCTGCTCCGGGAAGATCCCACATGCCGCGGAGCAACTAAGCCCATGTGCCACAACTACTGAGCCTGCGCTCTAGGGCCCGCGAGCCACAACTACTGAAGCCTGTGTGCTTAGAGCCTGTGCTCCACAACAAGAGAAGCCACCGCAATGAGAAGCCCGCGCACCGCAACGAAGAGTAACCCCTGCTCGCTGCAACTAGAGAAAGCCTGCGCGCAGCAATGAAGACCCAACGCAGCCAAAAAATAAATAAATAATAAATAAATAATTTTTTTAAAATGTAAAAACCATTCTTAGCTCACTGGGGCATACAAACAGGCAGTAGAGGGGGATACGGCCCCTGGGCCTTAGTTTGAGACCACCCCACCACCCTGCCCGGCTCTAGGAGAAGGGTGTCCCTATAATTTATCTAAATAAGAACACTTTACATTTGCAAAGTTGCGATTGAATTTTTTCAATTGAAGTATAGTTAATTTACAATGTGTTTGTTTCAGGTGTACAGCAAAGTGATTCAGTTACACATATATATGTGTGTGTGTATGTATATATATGTATTCTTTTTCAGATTCTTTTCCACTACAGGTTATTATAAGATATTGCATACAGTTCCCTGTGCTCTACAATAGGTCCTTATTGTTCATCTCTTTCGTATATAGTACTGTGTAACTGTTAATCCCAAACTCCTAATTTATCCCTCCCCTCCCCCTTTCCCCTTTGGTAACCATAAGTTTGTTTTCTCAGTCTGAAGCTGTGATTGAAGTTTAACCAAAATAAGAAACGGCATAAATCAAACGTATAAAATCTGATGCCTTTCACAAAGTAAACACATGCCAGTAGCCAATATGAAAATCAAGATACAGAATGACCAGCCCTCAGAAACCCCAGAAATCGCCTGTGTCTCTTCCAGTCACTACCTCCCAAAGATACACAGCATCCTGTCTTCCAACAACACAAACTGGGGGGGGGGGGGGCTATTTTTGAATTTCATACACCTTGAATCATGCAGCATGGCTTTTTGTTTTTAACTCTTAGTCCTTATTTTTTTATTTTTATTTACTTTTTGGCTGCGTTGGGTCTTAGCTGCGGCATGCGGGATCTTTCACTGCAGCATGTGGGCTTCTCTCTAGTTGTGGTGTGTGGGCTCAGTAGTTACCGCGCACGGGCTTAGTTGCTCTGCGGCATGTGGGATCTTAGTTCCCCGACCAGGGATCGAACCCGTGTCCCTTGCATTGCAGGATGGATTCTTAACCACTGGACCACCAGGGAAGTCACAGCGGCATGGTCTCTTTTCAATCCAGCTTCTTGCACTCAACATTCATACGAAGGTTTACCCATGTTGGGGATGACTGAACTTCACCTGTTCTCACTGCTCCATTCTCTTTCTGAGACCCTGGCACAATTTACTTATCCGTTTCACTGTTGGTGGGCATTTGGGTTGTTTCCAGCTTGGGCCGGTTATGACTAATGTGGCTATGGAACATTCTAGCACGTGTCCTGGCAGCATTTCTGTTGGGTACATACATAGGAGTGGGAATGCTGAGTCATACACTGTGCCTGATTCCAGCTTGAGTGGATGTAGGCATTCACCAAAGTGCAAATCAGGACGGGTTTGAAAGCAAAAGGGACACTAATTGATTTACACCAGAATGATGGTTGTAAACCAGGCTTATCCCAGGCCCCTGGGATGTGTGGTCCCCCAGGGTATAGGGGAGCATATGAGTGAAGAGCCCCAATGAGCACAACTCTGATACCTCCCGTGCCTGATGTAAGCCTCATTTCTAAAATGGAACGGGTAATCCTCACCCTCCAGCACAGGGTCACACCCAGGAGTGATTTTGCCCTCAGGGGACGCTGGGCCATGTCTGGGGACCTTGGTAATTATCACAGCTGGGGGGGGGGGGGCTCCTGGCATCAAGTGGGTGGGGGCCAGGGAGGCTGCTCCATACCCCACAGTGCCCAGGACGGCCCCCCAGACAATGATCTGGCCACAATGTCCACAGTGCCAAGGTTGAGAAAAACCCTATATTTGATTATTTACAACATGGTCTAAATTTTTCGAGTGCAGATAGTATTCATTCATCCAACACATACTCAGTGAGCACCTCCTGTCTTCCCGACATTGAGTGAGGTTCTGGGGACACAGAACAAGCATCCCTGTCCTGGGGGGCTTATAGTTTAGTGAGAGATGACAGGGAAGACAGTAAATAAATATGTGATATGTCAGATGGTGAGAAGTGCCATGGAGAGAAGTGAAATAGCATTAGGGAATGCCGTACTGGGGGCGGATGGTAGCAAACACTTAATATGTATAAGGAGATATCCGAGCAGAGCCCTGAAGAAGATCAGGGAGGGGGCAATTGTGTGTGTCTGGGGGAAGGGCATTCCAGGTGGGAGAAACAGCTTGGGCAAAGGCCCTGGGGCAGCACCATGCTTGGCATATTGAAGGAACAGCTAGGAGTTGACTGAAGCAGAGTGAGTGAAGGGGAGAGAGAGAGGAGGGAGGTGAAGATGGGGGGTGGGCGGGGCCTTGTAGTTCACAGGGAAGATTTGGGCTTTTACCCTGAGGGAAGTAGGATCCTAGGAGGGCTGGAGGGCTGTGGGCAGAGGAGGGGCAGGACCTGACTCAGGTACTCAGGTACTCTGGGACTGGACGCTCTCTAGTGGCTTCTGTGGGGAGGACAGACCATGGTGGGGGAGGGGCTGCAGGGGGGAGGCATGGCCTTGGGGATTGTGCTGATCCAGGAGAAAGATGGTGGGGGCTGAGGAATGGAAAAATAAAATGTGGTCCATTCACACAGTGGAATATTATTAAGCCATAAAAAGGAGTGAAGCACTGACACATGCTACAACGTGGATGACCCCTTAATACACGACACTCAGTGAGAGAAGCCAGACACAAAAAGCCACATAGTGTGTGATTCCATTTATATGAAATGTCCAGAACAGGCCAATCCACAGAGACAGAAAGTGGGTTAGTGGTTGTCAGGGCCTAGGGGACAGAGGAGTGACTGCTAATGGGGACGGGATTTCTTTTTGGGGTGATAGAAAAGCTTTACAATTAGAGCACAGTGATATTAAAACTCATTAAATTGTACATTTAAAACAAACCCAGTGGACTTCCCTGGTGGCGCAGTAGTTAAGAATCTGCCTGCCAATGCAGGGGACACGGGTTCGAGCCCTGGTCCAGGAAGATCCCACATGGTGCGGAGCAACTAAGCCCGTGCGCCACAACTACTGAGCCTGTGGGCCACAACTACTGAAGCCTGCGCGCCCTAGAGCCCGTGCTCTGCAACAAGAGAAGCCACCGCAATGAGAAGCCTGCGCACCACAACAAAGAGTAGCCCTCACTCGCCACAACTAGAGAAAGCCCGCGCGCAGCAACGAAGACCCAACGCAGCCAAAAATAAATAAATAAATTTATTAAATAAATAAATAAAATTTGTTTATTTAAATAAATAAAATAAAACAAACCTGTTGACTCTGTCCATTTCACCCCATCCCCCCTGGCCCCCACCCTGGTCCAGGACCCCATCATCAGTTGCCTGGGTGACTGCACCAGCCTCCTCCCTGGCCTCCTGCCTCTGCTATTATTCCCCACCAGCCATTTTCCACTGCTGCCAGGGGGATCTTTGTAAATACAAATCCTATCTTACCCTGGGTTAATTAATTTTAATTTGGTTAATTTTAATTTTTTTTTTTTTGGCCGTGCCGCATGGCATGTGGGATCTTAGTTCCCCAACCACGGATTTAACCTGTGCCCCTGTGGTGGAAGCATGGAGTCTTAACCACTGGACCACCAGGGAAGTCCCGCTGGTTAATTTTATGTGTCCGCTTGGTTGAGCCACGGTGCCCAGTATTTGGTCAAACATTATTCTGGCTGTTTCTGTGAGGTGTTTTCAGATGACATTGATATTTTAAATCAGTGGACTATTAAGTAAAGCAGGTTCCCCTCCCTAATGTGGGTAGGCCTTATCCAATCAGTTGAAGGCCTGACTAGCACAAAAAGACTGATCTTACTAAGCAGGAATTCTGCCAGGAGACAGCCTTCAGACTTGAGCTGTGACTTCAGCTCTTCCCTGGGTCTGAATATTCAAGGGCAATTTCAATGTACTTGTTTTCCTAGGTGACATTGGCAAGTCACGTAACCACTCAAGACCTCAGTTTTCTCATCTGTAAATTGGACCTAATAATGGTACCTATTTCATGGGGTTGGTGTGAGGATGAAATGGTAGCACATGTTAAGTGCTTAAAACAAGGCTTGGGACTCCTCTGGCAGTCCAGTGGTTAAGACCCATGCTTCCAATGCAAGGGATCAAACCCTGTAGGGAACTAAGATCCTACATGCCCTGCAGCAAGGCCAAGAAAACACAACAACAACAACAACAACAAAAAACACTGAGGCTTGACAGTCAGTATTAGCTGGTATTGTTACCATCAGCAGATTACAGTGATTTCCGTGGAAAGTGGAATTGGTGGGTCAAAGGTTAATTGACCTCCTTTTTCTGAAAGGCAGTCAACCCAGCCATTTTCCACTCTGGCTCTTTTAAATATTCTCAGCTTCTCTTTCTCCTCATTTTTTTTTTAATTTTTTTTATTTTTTTAATTTTTTTTTTTTAATTTATTTATGGCTGTGTTGGGTCTTCGTTTCTGTGTGAGGGCTTTCTCTAGTTGTGGCAAGCAGGGGCCACTCTTCATTGCGGTGCGCGGGCCTCTCACTATCGCGGCCTCTCTTGTCACAGAGCACAGGCTCCAGACGCGCAGGCTCAGTAATTGTGGCTCACGGGCCCAGTTGCTCCGCGGCATGTGGGATCGTCCCAGACCAGGGCTCGAACCCGTGTCCCCTGCATTGGCAGGCAGACTCTCAACCACTGCGCCACCAGGGAAGCCCCTCTTTCTCCTCATTTTTTGAAAAATAAAATACTAATCACCTGGTAGAAAGGCCTCAGGTAAAGCAATCAAAAACATCAATTTGGGAAGCAGTGGGTTTGGGGAAGAGGGGATTGGGGCTATGTATCTAACATTTTGTCCCTGATAAGAAAAGGCTGCCAAGGACAATTTTTTTTCTATTTTTCTTTCTTTCTTTTCTTTGGCTGCGCGGCTTGTGGGATCTTAGTTCCCCGACCAACGATTGAACCCGCACCCTCGGCAGTGAAAGCACAGAGTCCTAACCACTGGACCTCCAGACAATTCCCTCTTTTTTTATACTTAAAAACAACTGTGGTTAACATACACATAAAATTTGCTCTCAAGTCTACTCCATTGGTCTATGCTTTTGTGTGGATGCCAGTATCACACTGTTTTACTTAGGTAGCTTTATAGTAAAATTTGAAATCAGGGAATGTGAGTCCTTAAGTTTATTCTTTTTCAGGATGGTAATGGCAATGTGGGATCCCTTGAGATTCCATATGATTTTTTTTTTTTTTTTTGGCTACACTGCAGGGCATTCGCTATCTTAGTTCCCCAACCAGGGATGGAACCGGCGCTCCCTGCAGTGGAAACACGGAGTCCTAACCGCTGGACCGCCACAGAAGTCCCGAGATTCCATATGAATTTTAATTTTTTTCTTTAACTTTTAAAATTTTATTTATTTATTTTTGGTTGTGCCGTCTTAGTTGCAGCACACAGGTTCCTTAGTTGTGGCACGCGAACTCTTAGTTGTGGCATGCATGTGGGGATCTAGTTCCCTGACCAGGGACCAAACCCGAGTCCCCTGCATTGGAGGTGGATTCTTAACCACTGCGCCACCAGCAGTCCCCCCTATGAATTTTAGAAGGGACATTTCTATCTCTGAAAACGTTGTTGGCATTTTAACAGGAATTGCATCGAATCTGTAGATCAATTTGGGTAGTGTTGACATCTTAATAATATTGAGTCAGACAACCTAGGGAATAGGAGAAAATAGTTGCAAATCATATATCTGATGAGGGATTGATGTCCAGAATATAGAAGGAACTCTTACACCTCAGCAACACAAAAACAAACCCTGATTTTTACAAATAGGTAAAAGACTTGAATAAACATTTTTTTCACAGAATATATACAAATGGGCAATAAGCACATGAAAAACTGAGAATCCTAATCACTAACCCTTAGGGAGTTAAAATCAAACCCCCATGAGATACCACCATACACCTATTAGGATGGCTATTATTAAAAACTAACAAACAAAAAGAAAGAAACAAAAACAAAGAAAAAAAGTAACAAGTGATGTAGAGAACCTGGAACCCTTGTGCTCGGTTGGTGGGAATGGTAAACAGTATGGAGGTTCCTCAAAAAATTAAAAGTAGAACTACCATATGATCCAGCAATTCCACTTCAGGGTATACACCCAGGAGAGTTGAAAGTGGGTCTCAAAGAGCTATTTGTAGGGTTTCCCTGGTGGTCCAGTGGTTAAAAATCCGCCTGCCAATGCCGGGGACACAGGTTCAAGCCCTGGTCCGGGAAGATCCCACATGCTGCAGAGCAACTAAGCCCGTGCACCACAACTACTGAGCCTGCGCTCTAGAGCCCGCGAGCCACTACTACTGAAGCCCGCACACCTAGAGCCCGTGCTCTGCAACAAGAGAAGCCACCGCAATGAGAAGCCTGCACTTCAACAGGCTTCATTTGGCTACAACAAAGAGTAGCCCCCGCTCGTCACAACTAGAGAAAGCCCGCGCACAGCAACGAAGACCCAACGCAGCCAAAAATAAATTAAATAAATTAATTTTTTTTAAATCCTTAAAAAGAAGAATCTTTAAAAAAAAAAAAAGACCTATTTGTACACCCATATTCATAGCAGCACTGTTCACAATAGCCAAAAGATGGAAACAACCCATGTGTCCATCGACAGATGAATGGATAAACAAATTGTCCATCCACACGGTGGAACATTACCGAGCCTTAAAAAGGAAGGAGATTCTGACACCTGCTACAACATGGTTGAACCTTGAGGACATGATGCTCAGAGAAATAAGCCAGACACAAAAGGACAAATACTGTCTGATTCCACTCACAGGAGGTCCCTAGAGGAGTCACATCCACAGAGACAGGAAGTACATGGTGGGGGCCAGGGACTGGGGGAGGGGCTGGGGAGTCAGTGTTTCCTGGGGACAGAGTTTCAGTTTGGGAAGATGAGAAAGTTCTGGAGGTGGATGGCGGGGATGATCACAAGACACTATGAATGTACTTAACGCCACTGAGCTGTGCACTTAAAAATGGTTAAAATGATAAATTTTATGTTATGTATATTTTACCAGAATTAAATTTTTTTTTTTTAAAAGCAGGATGGAAGGAAAGAGGAAAGGGAGGGAGGAAGGAAGGAAGGGCCAAATCTAGCCTGACAACTGCTTCTGTAAAGCCTTTGAGCTAAAAATGTTTCTTTTTCTCTTTTCAGTGTTTGAACCAAAGAATAATATTTCATAACATGTAAAAATTCTATAAAACTCAAATTCAGTGTTTAGAAATGAAGTTTTACTGGCACACAGCCATGCCCATTGAGTTAAGCCGTTGCTACAGATGCTGTAGCCAGCAAAGCTGAAAATATTTATTATCTGGACCTTCACAGAAAATGTTTTCCCACCTCTAATTCAAAACAGTGTCTAGCATGTAGTAAGTGTTTGATATTTGGAGAAATTATTACTGAATATCTGATGGAAGAATCTGATGCAGTTTACCACTTGACTCTGCTCTTTGGAGACGGTCAGGCCTGGATTAAGATTCTGGCTCTGGGGGACTTCCCTGGTGGTCCAGGGGTAAAGAATCTGGCTTACAATGCAGGGGACGTGGGTTTGATCCCTGGTTAGGGAACTAAGATCCCACATGCCGCGGGGCAACTAAGCCGGTACTCCTCAACTAGAGCCCAAGTCCTGCAATCTACAGAGCCCAAGCGCCCTGGTGCCTGCGCACCGCAGCTAGAGAAGATAAAACCCGCATGCCACAACCAAGAGCCTGCGTGCCACAACGAAAGATCCTGCATGCCTCAACAAAAGATCACCCATGTGGCATCTAAGACCCGATGCAGCCAAAAATAAATTAAATAAATAAATAAATAATAAAATAAATCTTAAAAAAGAAAAGATTCTGGCTCTGCCTATGTCTGGGCAGGTTGCTTCCCATGTCTGAGCCCGGGTTTCATCATCAAAAAACAGGGGTCCACAAGAATGCTGATCACACGGAAAGAGCTTGATCTGGCAGTTCTGTGAGAGCTCAGCAGCCTTAGCTACTTGAATATCATGACTCCCTCATAAGTCCATATCCCTGGCCTCAACGATAAACCACTTACAGTCCATTTTGTTTCGTCCACCTTTCCCCATGCCCTCCTCATTCTTTTTTTTCTTTTCTTTTTTTTTGCTGGCCAGGCCACACAGCTTGTGGCTTGTGGGATCTTAGTTCCCCGACCCGGGCCCTCAGCAGTGAAAGCAGAGTCCTAACCACTGGACTGCCAGGGAATTCCCTCCTCATTAGTTTAAAGCAAATCCTATATCATTTCTTCTGTACATATGCCCTCATGTATTCTTTTTTTTTTTTTTTTTTTTTGCGAGGGCTTTCTCTAGTTGTGGCAAGTGGGGGCCACTCTTCATCACGGTGCGCGGGCCTCTCACTATCGCGGCCTCTCTTGTTGCGGAGCACAGGCTCCAGACGCGCAGGCTCAGTAGTTGTGGCTCACGGGCCTAGTTGCTCCGCGGCATGTGGGATCTTCCCAGACCAGGGCTCGAACCCGTGTCCCCTGCATTGGCAGGCAGATTCTCAACCACTGCGCCACCAGGGAAGCCCCTTCATGTATTCTTCACAAAGACTCTTTTTATTTTTTTCTCCTGTATTTTATTTATTTATTTTATTTTGTACTGAAGTATAGTTGATTTACAGTGTTGTGTTAATTTCTGGTGTACAGCAAAGTGACTCAGTTACACAAATATACATACGTATATTCTTTTTCAGATTATTTTCCATTACGGTTTATTATAGGATATTGAATATAGTTCCCTGTGTTATACAGCAGGACCTTGTTCTGTATCTATTTTACATATGGGAGTGTGTATCCGTTCATCCCAAACTCCTAATTTATCCTCCCCACCCTCCCAACCAGTGCCTTACCCTTTGGTAACCATAAATTTGTTTCTATGTCTGTGAATCTATTTGTTTTGCAAATAAGTTCATTTGTATCATATTTTAGATTCCACATATAAGTGATATCATAGGTATTTCCCTTTCTCTTTGTGACTTACTTCACTTAGTGTGATAACCTCTAGATCCAACCATGTTGCTGCAAATGGCATTATTTCATTCTTTTTTTATAGCTGAGTAATACTCCATTGTATGTATAAACCACATCTTCTTTATCCATTCATCTGACAAATACTCTTTCCATAACATAGCCATAGCACCATTATCACACCTTCAGCTGTTCCAATCGTGATGGTTGCAAGAATCTATAAGTGATCAAAGTTCATAAAACTATACATGACCACCACCACCAGCAACAAAAACATGCATGTAAAAACCAGTGAAATCAGGCTTCCCTGGTGGCGCAGTGGTTAAGAATCCGCCTGCCAATGCAGGGGACACAGGTTCGAGCCCTGGTCCAGGATGATCCCACATGCCGCGGAGCAACTAAGCCCGTGCGCCATAACTACTGAGCCTGCGCTCTAGAGCCGGTGAGACGCAACTACTGAAGACCGCGTGCCTAGAGCCCGTGCTCCGCTACAAGAGGAGCCACCGCAATGAGAAGCCCGCGCACCGCAACGAAGGGCAGCCCCTGCTCGCAGCAACTAGAGAAAGCTCGCGTGCAGCAGCGAAGACCCAACACAGCCAAAAATAAATAAATAAAATAAAAATTAAAAACAAAAACAAAAAAACCCCCCAAAACCGGTGAAATCCAAATATCTGTACCTGAGTTGATTGTATGGTACCAACATCAATTTCCTGGTTCTGACAACACACTGTGGGAATGTGAGATATCATTGGGGGAAGCTGGGTGAAGGGTACATAAGGGTGAAGGGTGCTAGTTCTGCACCCTTTTCAAAATAAAAAAAGCGTAGGAAAAGTAAAACAAAACCCTGCAGAGTCAGAGTTTGGATGAGGTAGGGAGGTCCCTGTACAATTGCAGAGCTGGATTCCTTCTTTACTTAAATTTTAGTATTTTCTTCATCATGGATTTTTTTGCATTAATTTTATTTTAAAAAATACCGCACAAACATACTTACCTTGATAACTGAGTCATTTGGGGCGCTGTTTTAAATTTCGCCTAATTCTTGCCCTGAGATTTATCATCTCAAGGGATGGGCCCTGAAATATGTTTTTGTCCTCTTGCTTCCAGGTTTTGGCACACGAAAGTTTGAGTACAGCGGCCCGCGGGCACTGGGGAGCCACGGAGAGCTCTTGAGCAGGGGAGTTTCCGGTTAGTGCAGATTCCAAAGGTTTACTGTGGGTGGGGAGGCGGAACTAGGGGGGCGGGGTGGGGAGGGGCGGTTCGCCGGCATCCCGGGAATTGGGCAGGGGGTCCGGCATTTCTCCTCCGGGGGCCAACCAAGGAGGTGTAGCGCCCGCGCTCCTTCGGCCGCGCTGGGACCCGGATGTACAGCGCGCGGGTCGCCCGGCCAGCCGAGGCTGTCCCGCGCTGCGCTCCAAGGCGCCTCACTGCACGCACTAGCGGCCGCTGCGCGGGCCAACCGTCTCCTCCCCCCACGCCGCCGGGCGCCCAGTCACGCACCTGGAGGCCGCCTCGCGCCGGGGGCCGCGGCACCTGGCTGCATTGTTGTCGCCTCTGGTGTCTACTCCCTCCCCAGACAGGACTCAGCACCCACCCCCACCTGTGCCGGGCTCGTGCCACTTTAAGAAGCCAGACGCGGCCAGGGGTGGGCGTGGTCGCCGCGAGCGAAGGGGGGGGCGGTGTCGGGCCGCCCTGATTGGCCCGAGGCCCGGGCGGTGGCCGCGCGCGCCTGCGCAGTGCGCAGTCGCGCGCGCCCCGGGGAGGAGGGCGCGCGGGTGCTAATTGGCCGCGGCGGCGGCCCCGCCCGCGAGTGGAGGGTGATCACGTGACGCGACGGCTGGGGGCTCCCGGCGCGGGGGACGCTGGTGGCCAAGATGGCGGCGGAGCTGGTGGAGGCCAAAGTGAGTGAGCGGCGGCAGCGCCGGCCAGGGCGGGCGGGGGGGCGGGGGCCGGGCGGCCGGCCGAGGTCTGCGCCTTCCGCTCGGGGCCCCACAGTGCGGCCCGCCCGCGGCTCGGCGTCCGGCTCCCTCGCCAGCCCCTGGCCCCGGGGCTCCGGTTGCGGGCGGGGCGCGGGGAGGCCGGGGGCGGGGCCCCCCAAACCTCATCCCAGTTTTCGCGCCAGGGGTTCGGCCCCCAGGTGGGAGGTTGGGTTCTCCTCCCTCCAGCTCAAGCGGTTGGGGTCTGGATCTCCCTAAGCACGGGCACAGGGCCGCGCCTCCCAGCTTGAGGCACGGTCCCCCCGGACAGCATGACTGGCTGGACTGCTCGTCCCCTCCTCGAGTTCGGCGCTCTTTGGCCTGGGGGAGTGTCTGCGCCTCCCCGCCCCCCATGGTACAGTGGGCTGGCATCTGGGTCTCAGCCTCCTCGCCTAGCTGACCAGGCTGGGGTTGACGACTCCTGCTCAGAAGGGTCCCCTGACTTTTCTGCCACCGTTTCCACCATCCGGGGTGATGAGCTGGGGTCCTGAACCGCCCCCAAACACAGTGTGTCTCTTGGGGTCTCTACCCTAGGCTGGGGTTTGGAGCCAATATTCAGCTCCCGCTCTGGTCCCAGAGCCCCGCCCCCCTCCCGACACCCTCTTCACCCCGGAGTGCGCGCGGCGATAACTGAGCTTGCCCTCCCCGATGGGATGGAGCCCTGGCCCCTGTGTCGGCGCCTTCCTAATAACTCTCTCCTCTCAGTCTTGGGTCTTGGGCTCTGTCTTCCTCCTCCCTCTCTACTCTCAGGACAGCATCTGTGCTGCTTTGGACTCTGTTCCTGGGGTCTCTGGACCCCACACTCGCAGGATCAGACTCCATTTCCAAACCTTGTCTGCTTCCCTTATACTCTACCCCATCGTGAGTCTACTGCTCAGATCACACTCCCTTCCCACACAGCCCCCAGAACCCCTGCTTTAGATCTGTTTATGCACCCCAACTCTGGCATCTGAGGCACCCTTCTCTTTTTGCCGGTCTCTTACGTCGATCCTTGGAGAGTCCCTGGCTGGTTGCAGGGTAGGGTAGTTAGGAGGGCGATCACATGACGGGACAGCTGGGGGCTCCCGGCGCTGGGGGACGCTGGTGGTTAGTTTCTAGTCTTTCTCCCCCGTATTCCTGTTTGGGGTCCACATTCCACATCCCATAGATGCCACCTCTTCTCCAAGCTTGGGACCCCTTTTAACCCTCTTGGGACTAAGCTGGGAGCATCCCTCTCCTGGGGATGTATCTTCCCCCAGATGCCTCCCCGAGGTGAGGCTCCAGAACCCTTGCCCCTGACTAGGCTAGGGTTCTTCCCGGAGAAGTTTACTCAAGGCCGCTGATCCCAGGGAGGTGGGGGACCGGACCTTGCAGGACCGAGGCACCGCCCCCTCCCCCTGCTGCTCTCCCCTCCCCAGGGTCCTGACCTGTAAATGTTTTCTTTCTCTTGCTCCTCCCTCTCCTTACATCTCCCTTCCCTTCCCACTGGGATCTGAAATTCAGCCCTCAAGGTTCTGTGATTATAGGGTATTAGCCTCCATTCACCCCTGAGTGCCCGCTCCATATACCTGCATCACACACATGGCTGCCCCTCTCCGGAGTTTTGAGAAATTGAGACTTGCCGTAGAGATGCAGAGGTCTGAACTCTGCCAGCCCAAGGCAGCAACCTGCGGCCTGAAGTCCCCTGGAGCCCTGAAATTTAACCTTCTCGGCCGCTGTGGGGCTGTGGCTCTGGGCGCCTGCCCCCACTCCAGCCAGAGAGTAGGATCTGAACTCTTATATCATCCAGGGCCTTGAAATATGATCTGATGAACTCTACTTGACCCTCCAGTGGCTGGGGCCCCCCTCCCCAATTAGATCAAGTTGACCCTTTTTCAAGTGCTCTAAAACACGAGCCTCGTGAGCCCAGCCTGCTCCCATCCTAGGGAGCCTTCTTTCTCCTTCAGTCCCTTGCTGTCACTGTGGAGTGCCTACATGTCATTGAAATGTCCCCCTCTTTTAGGCGCTTTCCCAGCCTTTCGTAGTGAGAGCCGGAGACTTTGTCTTTTGGGGTGCAGAATGGGCTGGTCTGAGGGGAGAGCGAGGGGCTTGTTGATAAGCTTGGAAATCTGAGACTCTTAACCTGAGGCCCCTGAGAGGGGCTTGGGGGTGAGGGGGGGGAGTGGTCTGGGAACTCCCTGAGAGGGTGTGTAGCATTCTGCACAGAGCTCTTAGTTCCTGGAGAGAGGCGCCCCTGTTAAGTTCAGCGCAGCTGCTGTTTCTCCACACGGCTCCGAAGGAGCCCAGAGTTGAGGCTCTGGAAACCGTTGGGGCCTGGCGCTGTTTATAAACACAGATCTGAGGGGCAGGCGGGTCAGGATGAAGCCACGGCAGGAAGTGGTCTGCGCAGCACTTGGGGCTTCTTCCTGAACGTTTGCACCCTGCTTGTGCGGCACCCCCTCCCTCCCAGTGTCAAGGGCAGGCTCCTCAGTGGTGGCAGCTGCTGAGAAATCCGAGTCATGAACATATGGCAGCTCGAGGGGTGTGCCCCGGGATGCGCGTGCATGAGGCGGCTCTGGATGGCCCCAACCTGGTGGAAGGGGTAGGTAGGGGCAGGGGCTCCCAGGGGCAGGAAGATGTGCTGTGGTCAGACTCCAAAAGGCCAGGCCCACCTGCCTTTGGCTCCATGGTGGGCGGTCAGCTTCCATACGACATTGCCTCTCCCCTGGAGCGCCTTGGGGCTCTTCCAGAAGAAACATCTTGTTTGCAAGCCTTTCTTCTCTGTTCAAGGTAGGAAGTCAGGCCGAGGGAGGCGAAGCCTCTTTGTTTTCAAAAGTGTTCAGACTCTCGGAGGGCCAGCAGAGTGCTAGGCCCCCAAGCAGTGGGTGTGCTGGGGAGTGAGGGGCTCTCAGGCAGCTGGGTGTGAGTGGAAGTAAGCAGCCTCAGGAGCCCGATGGCCCCGAGTCCAAATACCGCCAGCCCTGCCCCGGATGCACGGGGAGGCCTTGGGCCAGCTGCTTGCCTCTCAGAGCCTCAGTTTTCTCACCTGTGTAATGGGCACCAGTCCTTGTGAGATTAGTGACCATGAAGGCCCTTGTGCTTGGCATTGGTGGGTGCTCCCCGTCTGCAGTGCAGGAGTAGGAGAAAGACCCTGCAGCAGGAAAAGCCTCCCCGTCGAGGCTTTGCAGGCAGGATGGGGCCTCCCCGCACCTTTGTCTGTGTCATGTTGGGCCCGGCAGACCCCTCTGCCATCAGCAGGAGCCTGGCGCCGTACAGCTGGAAAGAACGTTAGAGTTCCCATCTTGTCCGAAGTGCAGAGAAGCCTGACAGCGGACCCAGGGTCATCTGGGAACCTAGGGCAGGGTCTGGGCTTGAACCTAGGGCTTCTGAGTCCTGGAGCCACCATCAGATTCCACAGCTCACTCTTTGACAGCCCGGAAACAGCAGCGCCTTCTGGCATGTAACCAGCCTGGCAGGGGTCCCGCCCACCTCTGACCATCAGACTTTTTCTAGTTGAGTTTAAGTGATTTATTGGTTTCTT
Organism: Eubalaena glacialis; assembly: GCF_028564815.1. NCBI lineage: Eukaryota > Metazoa > Chordata > Mammalia > Artiodactyla > Balaenidae > Eubalaena > Eubalaena glacialis. The sequence goes on along the minus strand of NC_083719.1, from coordinate 184,051,933 downwards.
TGGGTGCTGTCCTGCCCCAGGCTCGCCGGCTTTCCATGTCCACTGTCATCGCTTGTAATTTCTCTTTTTCCATCCCCTCCGGAAGTGTCTTTTTCCCATCACGTTTCACTCATCACAGGTCAGCTTCAGGGCTTGGCATGGGTGGCCCCCATACCCCGCTGGCCCTCCCTCCAGGATACTTTGCTTATGTAGCTTATCGGGGAGCCCAGAGGGTCACGGAGGGCAGGCCACTGCCGGCCAGTCCCACAGAAAACACTGGGCTCCACTGCTCTCTTGTATTTGGTCTGATTTCGTTGGAGGGGCGCTGCCAGGTAATAATGGCCAGTCATCACTTTGCCACGGGTCAGTTCATAGCCTCTGTGGCTGCTGGATCCCCGCGCTCCTCTGTTGGGGCTGATCCTACCCCCCAGGGGACATTTGGTGATGTCTGTGGGACATTTGTGGTTGTCACGACTGGGGTTTGGGGGAGCTCTGGCATCGAGTGCGCGGGGCTAGGGATGCTGCTTCACACCCCACCATGCCCGGGACGGCCCCAGTGTCCACAGCGCCAAGGGGAGGAAGCCTGCGAGGGGGACCAGCAGACGCTTTGACAGCCTCGGCAGTGCTCAGCTGAAATAAGTCGGTGCTGGGGCAGCCTGGTAGAGACGAGCCACCCCGGCTTCAGAGTCGGGTTTGGATCTTGTCTGTAACTGGAGCTCACGCCAACCTGGTAGGGGTGTTTGAAGGATCAGAGTTAAGTGCATAATCACACGCCCAGCTCAGTCCCCGGCAGGTGACTCGGTACTAAGCAAGCGGTGGCTACCGTGCTCCAGACCAAAGGGAAAGTGTCTTTGTGGCCGACGTTGGTTGAGCGCTCACTCTGCTTTACGTGCATCGCCTCATCTGGTCCTTCGCACATCCCGATGAGGTGGACCCACCGTCCTCCCTGACGAAGAGGCCTAGGGTCAGAGAGGCCATCAGTGTTCTCGGCTGGAGAGCAGCTGAGGCTGTTTATGGAGAAGCAAGATTCCCAGTTCCTGCCCTGGGGATGCTTTCAGGCTTGAAGATGGGAAAAGAGGACCTAAAATAGAAGCAGTTGGTGGGGAGGGGTCAGACAGAGGAGCTTTTGCTGCGTTGGTGATGCTGAGGAAGATTGGAGGGGGAGGAGGGGAGCAGGGCTGAGCGGGGAGGGGGCCTCTCAGGGGAGGGGGAGGCGGCAGCCTGAGCACAGGCGTGGAGGTGGGACCAAGCCCGGGCCGGTGGGACTGGGGCAGAAGCTGCCGCCTCCTCCCCCTGGGGGCCCCGGGCCGGCCAGCTGCTAGCAGGGTCTCACTTCACTTTCCCCCCAGCTGGCCCAGGCAGTCCCTCACCCTGGCAGCGTGTCCCTCTGAACCTGTGTGTTTGTGGTTGCTCTTCCCCAGAACATGGTGATGAGTTTCCGAGTCTCTGATCTTCAGATGCTCCTGGGTTTTGTCGGCCGGAGTAAGAGCGGACTTAAACACGAACTTGTCACCCGGGCCCTCCAGCTGGTCCAGTTTGACTGTAGCCCCGAGCTGTTCAAGAAGATTAAGGAGCTCTACGAGACACGCTACGCCAAGAAAAGCTCGGAGCCCGTGCCACAGCCCCACCGGCCCTTGGACCCCCTGACCATGCACTCCACCTACGAGCGGGCCAGCTCGGTGCCCAGGACTCCCCTCACGGGCCCCAACATTGACTACCCCGTGCTCTACGGGAAGTACTTAAACGGACTTGGACGGTTGCCTGCCAAGACTCTCAAGCCAGAAGTGCGCCTGGTGAAGTTGCCCTTCTTTAACATGTTGGATGAATTGCTGAAGCCCACCGAGCTGGGTGAGTCCCCGCCGCCCCTGGGGGCGGCCCCACCTTCTGAGTTCTCCCAGCGCCCAAGGCCAGCCAAGCAGCCAACCCAGAGCATTTTCTGGGGAGCAGCAAGGGCCGAGGGGCTGAGGGGGGCTTGTCCCTCCCAGGAAGCACAGGGGCCACCTTGGGGTCCTTGAATTAGTGACTTGTTGCCATGTAACAAGTTACCCCAAATTCCAGTGGCTTGAAACAGCCGACACCTCAGTTTCTGAAGGTCAGAACTTGGGAGTGGCCTGGCTGGGTGGTTCTGGCTTGGGGTCGCTCAGGGGGGTCACAGTCCACCTGTCAGCTGGGGGCTGCCTAATCAGTAGGCTCGACTGGGGCTGGGGGCAGGGCGCTTACTCACGTGGTTGCCAGCTGCTGGCTGGAAACCCCAGTTCTTGCTGCCTGGGCCTCTGGGGGCTGATTGAGTGTCCTCCCAGCATGGTGTGGTGGCTCGCTTCCCCCGGAACCATGATCGGGGCAGGGGGGCTGCGGTGGAAAGAGGGAGAGAGAAAACGTGTGCACCTGTGTGAGTGCATGACCCCACTGGAAGCTGAGGGCTCTCTCACAGCCTCAGCTTGGAAGTGGCATATTTTCGCTTTTGCTGCATTCCACTGGTCAGAGGAACCAACTCTGGTGCACCGTGGGCGAGGGCTCCACCATGCTGGACCACCAGGAGGCGGGGGCACTGGGGGCCACCTGCAAGGCTGGCTTCTGTGGTCTTACTCCTGGTGGCAAAGGGGCTGGAGGTTCGACCTTCCCTCCCGCCCCCCGCGGAAAGCTGTTTCCTAGTAGGCAGCCTGCAGGAGTGACCTCGGTCAGTGGGTTCAGGCCTGTCAACACGGGCCGGCCCGTGAGGACATGGTCAGGTGTGCCTCTGAGAGGCGGGGTGCAGCGCGGATAGAGAGATGATGCCGGGGAACCTCGTTCTCGTTTCTCTGACCTTACGTTGACTGAGGGACAGGCCTGCTGTGTATCAGGCCTGTAGCAGCACCCCCCGTCCCCCGACTCCGGACAGCCTGATGACAGGGCTGGGAGTGGGTGTCAGCCTGGACTCAGCCTCAGATGCTGCCCTGAGCTCTGGGACCAGGACACCAACCAGCCACAGCTTCCTGGGCCTCCAGGGCTCCAGAAAGCGAGTGGAATACGATGGGGCTCTTGTCACCCCTCAGGTTTTACCAGGTGCCTGAGTGTTCTGGAGACCCCTCCTGCCACTCATCACCCACCCAGTCAAACAGCATATACCTGAGCACCTGCTGGGTGGGCACCCATCAGGGGGTGCAGCAGGGAGCAGACAGAGCCCCCCACCCTTGTGGAGGTTCCCTTCTAGCACCCCTTGTTTGGAGCCTCAGGGTGCCCCCAGCCTACCCACGCTGTGGGTCCTGCCGTCCGTCACAGTGGGCCCTGGTCGTGAGTCGGTCCCTGTGTGCTGTGGCCGAGGTCACGGTCCCTCCACGCCCCCACCCGCTGTGCCCTTGGCCACGCGGCTCAGTCCCTCCCAACCCTGCTGACCCAGCGGCCTGCCTTGCTCAGCCAGGGGGCCCTTGTCTGCACACAGGCTTTAGGTCCAGCCCCTCGCCGGCCAGCCCCCTCCGTCCTGCCCTGGGTGGGGGGAGGGGGAGGGATGGCGGCTCTCTCGGAGGGCCTGTGGCTCCAGGTGAGGCTGTAGGAGGTGGAGGAAAGTGCTTCAGGTGCTCCTGGCCCTGGGGTCTGAGGCCCCACACTCTGGCCCGGGGCTCCTCCCTCCGCTGCCTTCTCTCTGGAGTCAGGAGGGGCTTCTCGCCAGCCCCCAGGTGGGGGGCAGGTTGGCTCACCAGCACCTATCGTGGGGGTGACGTGGCAGCACTGGGGACCCAGGGCCCCTTCCTGAGTTTCTCCAGGATAACCTTCCCTGTCTCTGCTCCCCGCAACCTCTCTCTAGATGCCAGGACCCATCCCCCTCCCCCCAACCCCCACCCCACCCCCCACCGCAGGTTTTGGAGTCTCAGGCCTGGCTGGCTGGCTGGCTGGTTCTGGAGGTTGAGCTGAAGATTCAGATTCCTTCTTAAGGACTTGAGCACAATCTTTATATCAGGGAGGCTGGGTTTTTACAGGGAGGCTGCAAGGCGGGCTTGGGAGGTTGCAAGGCGGGCTTGGCGCTGGGCGGGGGGCCTGGGTCTGGAGGTGACTTTGAACTCAGGGCCGGCAGCCCCCCTCCCCTGCCCAGACCATGGGCTTCCTTCCTGCCCGCGAACGTGCAACCATTCCCGCCCCACAATGCATCACTTTGCCCTGAGCCCCCAGGGACCCCAGTCACCTGATCTCCGGGAGAGTCTGCTCCCCTGTCTACACCAGGAATCACTCTGCTCTGGGCTCAGAACAAAGAGGCCAACCCCACCCTGCCTTTGCTCCCACCCACTCCCCTGCCCCTCTCCCAAGATGTACCCTTTTCCCAAGACTCCCCTCTCCTCAGGGACTCCCCGGGGGGCTGCCCGGGTTCCTGGGGGAGGCCTCATCGAGCACTGATGGTGGCCCTGAAGCCATCTGGTCCCTGCTGTTCCAGCACCAGCAGTTCTGTCCGCCTACCCCTCACCCTGGGCGCCTCCCCATGGGGAGTTCTGCAGCACTGGCATTGCCCAGGAGCCACCTCAGGAGGCTCTAGCCAGCTTCCCCTTCCCCCTCACCCCTGGTCATGACCTGCCAACCAAAACGAGGCCCAAACAGTCTGGTCCTATTTTCCCGGAAGAGCCGCCGGCAGGCTCCGGGATGGAGACCGCGCCAGGCAGACAGGAGACATAAATCACGTGGAGGGGAATGTTCTGGTTGGGGGAGGGAAGGGGAATAATAGAGCCACAGACTGGGAGCTGGAAGGACCTTAGGAGAAAGATGATCCACTCCAGCGGGGGCTGGGGGTTGGCACCCAGAAAGGTCAGGAGACTAGCCCAAGGTCACACGGCATCCTGAGGGAAGGGACTCCGGGGCCGCGTGCTCAGCCATCTTCCCTCCTCTGACCCCCTCCCTGCGCCACTGGCACTTTGCTTCCCTGTGGGAAAGCCCTGGTTCTGAACCACATGAAGGTTCTGGACCTCAGACCTCTTCTCAGGACAGGGAGCCCAGCCATCTGGGCCAGGCACCCCGGGGGCAGAGGCGCTCGCTGCTCACCCACAGCACAACTCAGAGGGACTGGGAATGCAGTCTCGGGTCCAACACTGCTGCTTGGGGCTCAACCCTCTTATGGCCGGAGGGTCCCCTAAGCCTGGCCACTTAGGGTGTCAGCAGGCAGAGGCTGAGTGTCCGCTCTGGGAGGCCCAGACCTCAGGGCCAGGGAGCGTGGGGGAGACGAGGTACCATCATGAGACTCGCCACAGGCAGAAGGAAGGAAACGCGACCTGGCCCACCGCTGCTCCTCAAGGCTCCCGGCATCCTGTGGCCAGCGCCTTGTGGGCTGGGACCACTCCCGTGGCCCAGCAGGGTGAGCAGGCTGCCCCCCAGTTCTCCTCATGCCCCAGGACGTGGTCGGCGCTGACTCTGGTGGAGAGCCACTGATCTAGCCCTGTCCCCACTGGGCAGGGCCAATGTATCAATACGTCCCTCATTCAGGCTCCGAGCCCTTTGGCTGGTATTGCCCAAGCAAGGTAGTGGGGTCCCTGACCTGGCGAGTTTTGCCAGGAAGGTGCCCTAGAGGTGATTAAACGGTGACGGGCGAGGAATGCTCTGGTCAGGGAGTGCAGGGTTCCCCAGGGGTGGGGGGGGGAGGGCGCTGTCAGTACCAGGAGCCCCTTATTGTGCATTTGTGGGGAGGTGGCAGTCAGGAAGCCTTCCTGGAGGAGGTCACAATCCCATCCAGACCCAAGGGATAAGTAGCAATTAAGCCAGACAAAGGGGGTGGGTGGGTGAGCGTGTTCCAGGCAGAGGCCCGGTGGTGAGAGAGCTCATGAATGGAGGCCATTGTGACCAGAGTGTGGTGTGCCGCAGGCTGGGGAAGGGAGAGTGGCCTGGACGTGGGTGGCAGAGGCCAGAAAAACCAAGATCGGTGGGGCACGGGGAACGGTGGGGACCAACTGGGCTGTCCTGAGGGCTTCCCAGGTCTTGTTCTTTCGCGTCCTTTCTGAGGTGGATATTACCCCTGTGGCAGGCCTGCCTGCCGCCCCACAGCCCAGCGTGGTACCCACCAGGCCCATGGGCTGTCTGTGGCATCCAGGGGCAGGTGGCCTGACCCACTGGGCTGGCTGGGCCTCCCCTGCCCGTGGTGGTGGGAGGGGCTCCGTCAGCTCTGCAGCAGGTGGGTGCCTTGGGGAGCACCCAGCATTACCTGTGAGGGGGCCCTCAGGTGGGCGTGTAGGTTGTCCCAGGCAAGGCCTCCAGCCCACCCCAAGTCCTGCCAGAGGTGACTCACCTCCACCTGCTGTGATCCCCCTGACTTTCTGCCCGTCCCTGGCTTTAATCTGCCCAACCTCCTTCCTGGTGTCTTCCCCACACACTTTACCCCCAGCAGCCAAAGGAAGCTTTTATTTTTCTTAATTTTTTAAATTTTTTATTATTTTTTTAAGATGATTACTTTTTTTTTCAGTATTTAATTTTTTATTTGGCTGTGTTGGGTCTTAGTTGCGGCATGCGGGCTCTTAGTTGTGGCACGTGGGATCTAGTTCCCTGAACAGGGATCAAACTCGAGACCCCCTGCATTGCAAGCGTGGAGTCTTAGCCACTGCACCACCAGGGAAGTCCCCAGGGGAAGCTTTTAGAATAGCAGGCTGGTCACGTTCTTCCTCCCTCCCCTCACCTCCTCTCTCTCACCTGGCCTAACCCTAACCCTAACCCTAACCCTCACCCTCGCTCACTCTGCTCCAGCCTCCTCCAGCACTCCAGACTTGGTCCTGCCCCAGGGCCTTTGCATGTGCTGTTCCGTCTGTCTGTCACACTCTTCCCCAGACACCCACATGGCCCTCCCTGCCCCATCGTCTGATCTACAGCTCATCCCTCTCTCCTCCTTACCACTCTCTCCTCCTCCGGGGCCTTGCTCCCAACCCTGGCATTGTTTTTTTTTTTGTTTTTTTTTTTAAAGAAATTCACGTTCTTTTATTTATTTATTTATTTATTTATGACTGTGTTGGGTCTTCGTTTCTGTGCGAGGGCTTTCTCTAGTTGTGGCAAGTGGGGACCACTCTTCATCGTGGTGCGCGGGCCTCTCACCATCGTGGCCTCTCTTGTTGCGGAGCACGGGCTCCAGACGCGCAGGCTCAGTAATTGTGGCTCACGGGCCCAGTTGCTCCGTGGCATGTGGGATCTTCCCAGACCAGGGCTCGAACCCGTGTCCCCTGCATTGGCAGGCAGATTCTCAACCACTGCGCCACCAGGGAAGCCCCCCAACCCTGGCATTGTTGATTGCCTGGGACTGGCTTGTTCCCCACTGCATCCAGAGGACAGAGTGAGGTGGGGGTAGGTAAGCAAAGGCTTGGAGATGAGGAGCAGCCTGAAGGCTGCAGTGAGAAAGACTTTGAGTCATTCCTTCAGTGCTTGTTCCTCCCGTAACCCCACGAGCAGGAAGTCCGGGTTCCTCGCCCCGTGAGTGGAGGAGCTGGGATTCGAACCCAGAGCCCTTAGTTGGGGCTTGTACCCGCCCACCCCCTGCTGTTGTGAGGCCCCTGCGCCCAGCCTGGGGCACCTGTTTTCCCGCCTCCTCCAGGACGCCTCCGCCATCACCACTGGGGCCAGGCCTCAGCCTGGAGCAGGGGGCCTCGGGGGCCCAGGGGCAGGGGCTGCCCGCCGAAGGGCTTCAGGCCAGTGGGAAGAAGTCCCAGCTGATCACATTCTCTTATTTTTTTAAATTTTAAAAAAATTTTATTATTTATTTATTGATTTGGTTGCACCGGGTCTCATTGCGGCAGGCAGGGGCTCCTGAGTTGCGGCATGCACACTCTTAGTTGCAGCATGTATGTGGGATCTAGTTCGCTGACCAGGGATTCGAACCCAGGCCCCCTGCATTGGGAACACGGAATCTTAACCACCGCGCTACCAGAAGTCCCCCGATCGAATTCTTAAAATCTCCTTTTCTTTCTATTTAAACTTTTGTAAAAATACGTGTTCATCATAGAAAACACTGGTTAACAGCGAAGAGGTCACGCGCTTGTCCTTGCCGCTGCTGCCTTCTGTCTGCGTGTGCAACCTCGAATATGTGGTGTGTCCTGACTGCTGGTTTGTCAAAACACCCCCCCCCACCCCGCCCCAGTATGTGGTGAGCACCTGCTGAGGTCATTAAATACTCTTCCCTGGTGACAGTTTGCAAGGCTGCCTGGCAGCCGCCTGCGTGCGCCAGACCCTCTGTCGGGGTCTCGGATTGAGCCCGGGGTCTGAGTCCCTGGTCCACTGGCTCCTCCTGGGATTCCAGCTCCCCGAGGACCTTGGGGCAGGGGTTCTCCCTTTAGTCCCGGAGAGGCATTGAGACTGAGACCTTTGGGTGTGCTTGGGGCTCGGAGGGCGTGTACCTCATCCCAGCCCCCAAGCCGCCTGGCAGGGGGCCCCCATGGCCACCCTGCTGTGCAGCATGGGTGACAGTAGAGGTAGTTTTGGTTCTGTGTCCACGACGAACCAAAGACACGGGAAAATTGTGTTAATTCTTAGGAGGTGAGGGTTTGGGAGAAAAATGGAGCCTGGAAGGAGGTGGGGAGTGCCAGCGTCGCTGGTGGGTTGGGGTGGAGGGTGCAGTTTTTAGATACAAGCACTCGGGGAACGCTTCATTCCAGTGGCATTTGCACAGGCTTAAAACACCAGGGCTGTGTAGATGGTTGGGGGAGGAATGTTCTGGAAGAGGGGATGGCGAGTGCAAAGGCCCCGAGGTATGTTCTTGGCAGGTGGGGAGCACAAGGAGGCGCCCAGGGTGGCTGCGGTGGAATCAAGGCTACCAGGGCTGGGGACAGAGCTTCCTCCGAAGCCCAGAGCCAGGGGGAGCCAGGAGACCGGCTCTTCATACTGATCAGATGAGCACTGGGGGTGAAGGGACCGCCCTGGGCGCATTCGGAAATCTTCAACAACGGGATTGGCCAAGGGAGCTGATAGTGGGGGTGAGGGTGAGGGTCACGGACGCCGCCAGAATCTCAGTCCTGAAAGCTGGAAGGGTGGGGCTGCCCCTGGTGGTGGATGGCCCAGGTCCGGGTTTGGGGGACCCCTGCCCACTGTGTCCCAGCTGAGCTGGCAGCTGGCCTCCCACCAGCCACTTGGCTTCCTGGGGGAACAGTCGGCCACCCCAGGCTGATGGCACAGCAGAAAATCGGGATTCGGAATGCATCCCCTGCCTCCGCAGCAGGCTCACCTAGAAATAGGAGTCCTTCCGGGAAAGGGACTCCGGAGCTAGTTCTTCGGCAACCCTTCTCGCGGTTTCTGCAGGAAGAGCTCCTTGGCTGGCGGGTGGGCCGTCCCCTCCCCTGCCTCCCAGGGGACTCTGTGGGGTGGGGGAGTATTTTTGACACGCCCCCCCCCCCAGCCTTGGCGGCCCAGCTCAGATGTTGTGAGACCCCCTCCCCCCATAAGTAATTGCCCGGGGCTCTTCGGGCAGGTCTGGGCGCATCTGCAGGTAGCCTATGTGCACCCCAGCCCTCCAATTAAGCGGCCCTTCTCAAGGGCCCCAACCGGGACTCCGGAGGGACCAGCCCTCCCTCCACGACGAGCAGGAACTGGCGGCAGCAGCGTGGCGGTTTCAGCAGCCACCTCTTCCTGAGCGCCAGCTCCGGCCCCGGCACTATGAACCCCGAGAAACTGGTCCCTTGCGTGGAGGGCGCACAGGCTTGGGTGGGGGTGGGGGCGTGGCTGAGCAGAGCTGGGGTACGAACCCCAGCCCGGGAGCTCTGGCTTCTGAGCCCGAGCTGCTTTTAAATTCAAATTGTGTTTGCTTTTTAAATAGCCTCCCCGAGGCGGCGCTTTGGAATTCAGAAGGTTCTGAAGCAGGGGTGGGCCGACCAGGGCCGCGTGCTCCCTATTGGCAGCCCCGCACCCCGGCCGCGCTGGGCGGGCGCGTGCTCGCCCTCACCGACAGCTTTCATGGTACAAGGCAGAGTGGGGACGTAGAGGCAGAAACAGTGTGGCTTGCCGAGCTGAAAATATTTACACTCCAGCCCTTTGTAGGGACAGTTTGCCCACCGCTGTCCTAAAGGGTTTGCAGTATAAAAAGAGCAGACGCCTTACCTCCCCTGGCTCCAGGGCTGCGGTAGTGGCCAGTTCTGGCACCCACCCTCCCCAGAGGCGGCTCTTGCACAGACCCCCTCCGTGGCTTTGGTTACACGAAGAGCAGCCTGAGGTACACACTGCTCTGCACCTGCTCTTTCCACTTAAAACCGTCTTGGGGATTAGTCTCTGTCGGAGCATAAAGAGCTGCTTGATTCGTGACTCCCTGTGTTCGCGGGAGCGTAGTATTCCTCCCCGTGGGGCCTGGAGCCGATCTTCCTTTTTTGGCTGCGCCGGGTCTTAGTTGCAGCACACGGGATCTTTGTTGTGTCATGTGGACTCTTAGTTGCCGCATCCAGGGTCTAGTTCCCTGACCAGGGATCGAACCCGGGCCCCCTGCATTGGGAGCATGGAGGCTTAACCACTGGACTGCCAGGGAAGTCCCTTGTGTAGTTTTGGTAGGTTTTTTGTTTTGGTTTTGGTTTTTTTTTGGCTTCATCAAGTTTATTTTTAAATTGAAGTATGATTGCTTACAATCCAATATTAATTCTGGGTGTACAACACAGTGACTTGATATTTTTATTCATTACAGAATGATCACTACTTCTCAGTGTAGTTTTAAAATTTTAAACATTGAGGTATAGTTTACATACAACGAAATCCACAGATATTTAGTGTGTAACTTGAGTTTTAGCGAATGCATGTGACCGAGTAACCCCAATGCCACCAAATACAGAACATTTCCATCACTGTTAAGTTCCCGAGGGGCCCCCCTCCCAGGCAGTCCTTGCCTTCCCCCGACCCCCAGAGGCTGCCTCTGTTCTGAGTTCTATCACCATAGATTAGTTTTGCCTGTTCAGGAAGCTGATATAACGCACACGCAGCATGTACTTCTCTGCATCTGCCTTCTTTGGCTCAGCTTTGGGGCTTCAGATTCGTCTGTGTCGATGCGTGGACTGCAAGTTTTACTGTATGAATGTACCACAGCTTGTCCATTTGTTCTTCCGTTGTGGGGCACTTGGGTTGTTTCCAGTTTAGAGCTGCCAGGAATAAATTAGCCAGGCGTTCTTGCACAGGTCTTTTTGTAGACGTACTTCCATTTATTTGGGAAATAGCTAACAGCAGATTGCTGGTTACAGGGTAAGCGTATGTTTAACTTTACTAGTCATTGCCCAACGGTTTTCCAAAGTGTCTGTAGCATGTTACAACCACCCCTACCCCCAGGAGAGAGTCCTGGTTGCTCCAGGTCCTTGTCAACACTTGGAATTGTTGGTCTTGTCATTTTAGCCACTTTAAGTGGACGTGTGGAGGTTTTCAACCAATCTTGCATTCCAGGGCCAGATCCCAGGGGCCCTGGCTGTTTGCTAATATTTTGTTAAGGATTTTTTACATCCACGTTCATGAGGGATATTCGGCTGTGTTTTTCCTTTCTTGATGCATTTTTGTCAGGTTTTGGAAGCAGGGTTATGCTGGCCTAGTTAAAATGAGTTGAGAAGTGTCCTTCCTCCTCTAGTTTCTGGAAGAGTTTATTTATTTATTTGTTTTTGGCCGTGCCGCACGTCTTGCAGGATCTCAGTTCCCTGACCGGGGATTGAACCTGGGCCCCAGCAGTGAAAGCCCAGAATCCTAACCACTAGGCCACCAGGGGACTCCCTGGAAGAGTTTATATAAAGTTCGTATGGTTTCTTCCTTAAACGTCTGATTGAATCCACCAACCTGGGCCTGCAGTTTTCTTTGTGGAAAGGTTTTTAATTATGAGTTCAGTTTTTTTAACTGATAAAAAGCTTTTCAAACTTTCTATATGTTTTGGTGCCAGTTTTGATAGTTGGCATCTTTGGAAGAGTTTGTTCATTTCATCTAAATTGTCAAATTCATTGGCATGAAGTTACAGCCCCCTATTGAAGGCTATAGGATCTGTACTGATGTCCACCTTTCATTCATGATAGTTTGTGTTCTCACGATCTTATCGTTCAGTCTAGCTAGGTATGTATCAAAGAACTTTGGCTTTGTTGGTTTTCTCTGTTGTTGGCTTTTTGGTTTATTGACTTCCATCTTTATCTTTAATTTTCTCCCTTCTAATGGCTTTGGCTTTTAGTTTGGGCTTCTTTTTCTAGCTTCTTGTGGAGGAAGCATACATCATTCATTTCAAACCCTTTTCATTCTCTTTTAATAGAAGCATTTAAAGCTATAGCTTTCCCTCGCACAACTGCTTTAGCTGCCTCCCACAAGTTTTGGAGTATTGTATTTTCTCGTTCAGTTCAGAGTGCTTTCTGATCTTGCCTGGGGTTCTCAGTACAGTTATGACTGAGAGTGAAGAGCTGGCTCTTCACTACCAAGGTCTCCGTCCCCGGCAGACTCTCTCCCGACTTCTGCACCCAGTGCTCCATGATGGCGAGCAGGGCTCTGTGTGTGCTGTCCCTGCTGCCCTCCTCACACCTCCTGCTGTGAGCCAGGCCAGGCTGCTCTGTGACTCTTATTTTGTGCACTTGGAGGTTCACTGCCGATTCACTTCCGTATCTCCTTGGCCATCCCGTGAGTGCCGGAGGCGGGACCTTGTTCAACTTGTCCCCATTCCCTCTGGCAGTGCCGTGCTGAGCCCGTGCGGGTCCTGGGCCGAGTGCTGCATGGTTGGGCACATGGCTCACCAGATGCCCGGAACAGCCCTGGGAGTTGGGGACAGAGTTGTTGCTGGCGTCTCACAGACAGACCTGGAGAAAGTGGCTGGCCCGAGGGCACGCGGCCTGGTGTGCTGCATCCTGCCGGCCCAGCAAAGCTCTTCTGCCCCCGCCGAGCAGTTCTCGGTACTCTTGAGTAGATGCCTGAGCCCCGGAGGGCTGAAGAGGCTGCTACTCCCTTAGTGGCCCTCAGTGGGGGACATGGGGGGGCGTGAGTGCTCCCTGAACCATGGGCTGTGGTTCTCCTTACCCAGGAAGGGGCAGGATCCCCCAAATCCATCCCACCTGGGTGGGGCTCAGCCTCCCCTTTCCTACTTCCCAGTCTGAAGAGGGCCAGGCCTGTAGGAATGACCGTAGTCGGCACCCTCGCCAGGGAACAGACGTGACCCTGACCCCAAATTTGTCTCCAGTTCCGCAGAATAACGAGAAGCTTCAGGAGAGCCCGTGCATCTTTGCCTTGACGCCCAGACAGGTGGAGCTGATCCGGAACTCCAGGTGCACTGTGTCCGCCCCCTGCCCGCCGCTATGGCAGCCCAGGGCAGCCTTCGCCAGGCCCGCAGCAGACCCTGGGCTCGGCGTGGCGGGGAAGGGTGGCCCCCACCCCATGCTCAGGGCCCGTGCGCTCTCACCACCTTTGACCCACAGCCCCGAGGTGGGCCAATCGTCCCCTTTTAACAGGGTCGCCCCCTCACTGCTCCAGATGTCAGGGTCGGGGCGTTCTCTGCGGGGTGTGGAGCAGCATCCCTGCCCCCACCCCCTTGATGCCAGGAGCCCCCCAGTCGTGACCGCCACAAATGTCCCCAGACATCCCCAGTGTCCCCTGGGGGCAGAGCCGCCCCCGGTGAGCAGATGAGGGATGCAGGCTGGTCCCAGGGCTCTGACTCTGCTCTCTGAGGCCTTCAATCTCCAGCTGAGACAGAAGTCACCATTAGGGCCGCCGCTTCTCTGGCACAAGGCCCTCACCCACCAACCCTCTTACTACCCATACCAGCCCCGCATTTTCCAGAGAGAGGCGGTCATTTGCCCAAATCACCCGTGAGTAAATGGCAGGAGAGAACACTCTAGGCAGTACCCTTGGCCTTCGGTCGCCATGGGAAGTAGTGGGTTAGTCCGTCTGGCTGGTCCCCCCGGTGAAGGGTCAGAGGCGGCTGCTGGGCGCTCTCCCGCCATTGACCCTCCCCTCCTCCCCCCGCACAGAGAACTGCAACCCGGGGTCAAGGCCGTGCAGGTCGTCCTAAGGTAAGCCCAGGTGTGCCCGGGCCCCGGGGTGGGTGGGGACATGACCCTTGCCCACCTTCCCCTCCCCCACCCTGGGAGGCCCCAGGACCCTCTCAGACACACACACACACACGCACACCCGCTATCTGGCCTTGTCCGTGGGTATGCCAGCATGCAGCCCACTCAGGCCAGATACGGGTCCTGTCACCTCCACCCTCGCCCCCCATCTGTCCTCCCCGCCTCTCCCAGCGGGCCCTCCCCTGCCCGAGGTGCCCGTGGCCCTATGGTCCCTGGTGTCCTTGCAGAATCTGCTATTCAGACACCAGCAGCCCTCAGGAAGACCAGTACCCACCCAACATCGCCGTGAAGGTCAACCACAGCTACTGCTCGGTCCCGGTGAGTGGGCCACCCTGGCAGCCCTGGATCTGCTGCGGGGGGCGAGGCAGAGAGTGCAGAGTGGGGCGGGGGGGGGGGGCACATGGAACACCTTGTGACGGTCACAGCCGTGGTGTCTGCTTCCAGGGCTACTACCCCTCGAACAAGCCTGGAGTGGAGCCCAAGAGGCCGTGCCGCCCCATTAACCTCACCCACCTCATGTACCTGTCCTCGGCCACCAACCGCATCACCGTCACCTGGGGGAACTACGGCAAGGTGAGCAGGCCCCAGAACTCCCTCCCTCTGCCCTCCCTCTCCTGCCCACCCCGCCTCCATTGGCGCAGCCCTGACTCCCCTCCCCTCCCCCACCCCCAGAGTTACTCCGTGGCCTTGTACTTGGTGCGGCAACTGACCTCCTCAGAGCTGCTGCAGAGGTTGAAGACCATCGGGGTCAAGCACCCGGAGCTGTGCAAGGCACTGGGTGAGCCCCGGGGCTTTCTGCACTGCTGGGTGGGGCTCCCCACGGTCCCTGGGGGTGGCCATGGCTCCATCACTGCTGACCCAGTTTGCTGGGCACAAGGCACAGGCCTGGTCCTCAGGAGCTTGTTGCCTGTGGGGGACCTGGACCTCCCCAGTCTGGCCATCACCCTGGTGGTTGGGGAGCTCTGGGAGGTCTCTGGAGGATGCGGAAGGAGGAGGGGGAGCCAGGCAGCGAACCATCAGTGCAAAGGCCCTGAGGCAGGGACGAGCTGGGTGTGCCGAAAGCCCCCAGCGAGCTCTGTGAATGGGGCGAGGAGAGCCGGGGTTGGTGGGCGAGGAGCCTTGGAGGGCTTGCGGGGAGGGGAAGACCCCAGCTGATCAGTGTTCCAGGCGGGTGCTTCTGGCGGCTGTGCGGTACCGGGAGGGGGCGGGGGCCAGCGCTCAGCGGGAGCAGAGGATGGATTCCCAGTTGGAGGCACACGTGATGATGAGGGTCTGGCCGGGAATGCTGAGGCCATTGTTTTTTTTTCTTTTTTGTACTTTTAAGAACCAGAAAAAAGGGGGTGGGGATACACAGAGCATTAAAAAACCCCAGAAGAGCCACTCAGACGGGCAGATCGAACCTTCCTGTGTCCTGCCCCGGGGGGCTGCCCACCACACAGCGGGGGCTCAGGAGTTCCCTCTCTGGTCACCTGGAGGCCCTTGCGGGGTGCCTTCTGACTCCATCCTCGCTGTGGATCCGGGCAGTGGGGCCTGGCCACGTCCCAGTCTGACCAGTGGGGACACTGAGGCCAGTGTGGCAGAGTTAGGGCTCTGTGACCCCAGGACCTCAGCCTAGGCACCCTGCCCTGCCGCCTGCCTGTTTCCTCAAATGGCCCTTTCTTCGATTCCCCCACCACCACCACTTGCCCGCTTGGCAGGTTCAGGCATTGGCGCAGGGTTGGGCAGGGCTCATCCAGGCACCCGTGGGCCCCAGGGTGGGGACGGACATGGGGAGGCCTGGCTTAACTCCTCCGTGACCGGCCTGGAGCCAAGGCCTGGGGCAGTGCAGGGGCCCCAGCAGCATATGTCGCGGCTCATGGGACAGCCCGGGCCCCTGGTGGGGCGGGCAGGGCCTCCCCTCTGAAGCAAGCCCCCAGCTTCCTTCCCACAGCCAGCTCAGGCTGGGCATCGTGCCTGCTGGGTTGCTGTCTGATTGCAGCCGGGAAGTCCTGTTCTCTGTCTCACTTGAACCCTTCCTGCTGCACGTACCCTCCCTCTATTAGGTGGAGGAGGACCGAGGCCTTGCTTTGAAGCATGATAACGCACTGCACCCGTCCTCAGCTGCCCAGGGTCTTTTTGAGGGGCCAGGGTCTCTGGGTCTACCATTTATCTGCACCTGTCAGCCAGAGATGGGAGCCACAGGGTGGCTGAGGACAGTAGGGGCGTTGAGGGGGTGGGAGGACAAGCTGGCAGGTCACCCTCAACCCCTTGTGGGAGGGGGAGGAAGGCTCTCTGGAGGAGGGGGCGCAGGCGTTGTATCAAGGAGGGAAGGGCAGTCCCATCGTCCAAGCCGAGTGCCCTCCACTCTGCAGGGCCCAGGCATGGTCCCGAGCCATCTGGGGATGGAGCTGAACCGCTGCCCCTCTCAGGTTGGTCGGCCAGCCTCCCTGCGCCCCCTGCAGGCCCATCCCCAGGGCTGCAGTGGGCCAGTTTCCTTCCAGGCTTTTTTCCTCCACCTCGTGGGCTCACCGTGCGGTGGCTTTATGGTGGGCGCCCGCTGTCTTCTGATCTGTTAGAGAAGCAGACTGAGACGGTGCAAGGGAGCTGTGCTCGTGGGCTCACTCCGCCCTCGGAGGGTCCCTGGTGGGGCTCTCCCGGCCTTGGGGCTTCCCAGCCCTTGGAGTGGTGCGGGAGGTCCTGGCGGTTTTCATCAGAGCTAACAGTCACAGCAGGTGGCCTACGGCAGCTCTTTGTTGCCTGGATCTTTCCAGAGAAGGGTGGTCTTGTTGGGGGGCTGGCCCCCCTCATTGTGCACCCAGGTTATTGTCAAAAATAAAATGGCTGCTGCCGAGGGCTTTTTTTCTATTTTTGGCTGCTTTGGATCTTCGTTGCTGCTCGCAGGCTTTCTCTAGTTGCGGCGAGCGGGGGCTACTGTTCGTTGCGGTGCACAGGCTTCTCTTGTTGCGGAGCAGGGGCTCTAGGCGCGCAGGCTTCAGTAGTTGTGGCACGTGGGCTTCAGTACTTGTGGCTCATGGCTCTAGAGGGCAGGCTCAGTAGTTGTGGCGCGTGGGCTTAGTTGCTCCGCGGCATGTGGGATCTTCCCGGACCAGGGCTCGAACCCGTGTACCCTACACTGGCAGGCAGATTCTTAACCAGTGCGCCACCAGGGGAAGTCCCTGCCCGGGGCTCTTTTAACATAGATTCTCCTCGTAGTCCTGGGTCCTGGAGCTAAAGCATGTGTCTCATCGTCCTGGGAGGTGAATATGGGGTGCTCACCGTGTTTGGCTGAGGCGAGGGGTGCTGAGGGTGTTCACTGCTGCCCTCCTGAGCATCTCTGGCTGCTGGGAAAACCTGCCCCTCGGCCCCACTGACACCGGCCGCCCCTTCCCCACAGTCAAAGAGAAGCTGCGCCTGGACCCCGACAGCGAGATTGCCACCACCGGCGTGCGGGTCTCCCTCATCTGCCCGGTGAGTCGGGGCGCGCGGGTTTGTGGGAGCGGCTGGGTGGACAGTGCTCGCCGGGCGGCCGCTCACACCCGTCACCTCCCACCCGCGCAGCTGGTGAAGATGCGGCTGTCAGTGCCCTGCCGCGCGGAGACCTGTGCACACCTGCAGTGCTTCGACGCCGTCTTCTACCTCCAGATGAACGAGAAGAAGCCCACCTGGATGTGCCCGGTGTGCGACAAGCCAGCCCCCTACGACCAGCTCATCATCGATGGGTGAGTCGCTGGGGCGCACGGGGGCCCCGCCGCCTGCCAGGCTGTGCTGGGCTTGGCCCCTTGCCTGTCTGGGCCTCTGGAAGGAGGAGCGGGGCCATGCAGCTTCTGAGGCCTCCTGGGGCCTCCGGGCTGCCCAGCAGCACCCTGTGGCAGCTCTGCAAGCCCTGGGCTACAGAGAGAGGCGGGTGTCAGCCCTGCGGGACTTGTCAGGGCCTTTGCTGTGTGGGTGGCAATGGCGTAGCTTAGGGTTCAGAAGTGGGGCTCCAGATCCACGAGGTCCTCTGTTGCTCCCCACGTCACCTTGCGTTTTGTGAGTCTGTTCTTCCCCCGTGTAAAACGGGGACCCGAGAACCCCTAGCTTCCATCCCATTGCACGACTCGGGGAGCTGCTTCTCAAGTGGTGTTCAGCAAAGGCTTGGTCACATCCTCCACATAGGAAGGTGAAGGGGACGCACGTCTTCCCAAAACTCTGACCACCTTCTGTTGGACCCTTTCCTAGGTGACACCAGCGTGCGGCCAGGCTGTCCCCTGAGCCTAATCAGCAGGCCCTCCCCATGCCGCAGGGGGGACAAGGAGAAAAAGGCCATTCTCCCTAAAAGGGAAACTTTGCTCTGGTCTTAAGTTTCCAGAAACTGAGCCCAGCACCTGACTGACTGGCTCCTGCCAGGCGCCAGCCACACCCACTTCTGTCCCCAGAGCCGGGGCTGGGGAAGGGAATCTGGTGGCCCAGGCAGGAGCGGACCATGGGGCAGCCCTGGACCGCCGACTGCATGGCCTCCGCCCGCACACGATGACCGAGGCGCGGCTGGGGTGTGTGCCATGGGGAAGGGGGTAGCCCTGACCTGCAGTGGCCGCGTGTGAACTTTCCCCACGGTCGGGCACTCGTCTCCCTCTGGTCATTGCGCTCGAGGTCTCAGAAGCCCTCCCTCCCAGCCGTCCAGGGAGGTGGACCTTGATCATCCTCACCTTACAGATGAGGAGACAGATTCAGAAGGGGTGGCCACTAGCCCAGGCCCCCAGCTCACAGGTAGCCGGGCAAGGACTTCAAACCAAGTCTGACCAGCTCTGAGCCTGGGTGCCCTCCCCGGAGGAGCCGAGCAGCCACCCCAACGCTGTCCAGCCTCGGGGTGGAGTGAGGAGGCCCCTGGGGCCGGGCACAAGGGCTGGGCCTGAATGGCAGCTCTGTTCCCAGCCTGGCAGCTGTGCAGCCCGGGGCCCGCCTTCCCCCCCACAGGCCTAGAGCAGGTCACTCAGGCCCGGGTGGTGGTAACTGACAGCTCTAGGGACAGACGGGGCTGGGGCTGGGTAGTGTGACTGTGCTGCACACGGACTGCCATTCCATCAGCGCATGCGGCCTGGGTATAGCCAGGGAGGCTTCCTGGGGGAAGGGTCCTTGAGTCGTGCATTTATTCCACAAGGCTCTGCCACTTGGTTTCTGGCCCTTAGCTGGGTGATTTAGGGGTCCCCAAAAGGACTCCATCCCAGACCCTGCCTTCAGGGAACTCCCAGCTGGACGTGTGGGAGGGGAGGACCGAGCCAGAGACAGACATTCCTATTGCTTGTGCTCTGCTTGGAGAAGAGGAGCCGTAGAGTAGGGCTTTGGAGGGTGAGTAGGAGTTTTCCAAGTGCAAAGTATGTTTCAGGCAGAGCTGTAGTCATACTGTGGTGACCCTCTGCCGTACTATGGCAGAGCTGTATTCATACTATGGTGATGGGGCTGGGAGGGGCCCTATCTGCCACAGAGGGTGTCCTGGACAAGGCCTCCCTCCTGTGTGATCGTGACTGAGGCGGTCAGAGTCACCTGGAGGCAGTTGCAGTGTTGATGTTGAACGAACGCTGGGGGCTCTGGTGTGTCCCTGCTCCCGGCCTGGCATGGGCCCCCGCCCCGAACCTCAGGTCAGCAGGTGCGGCCAGTGCTGTCCTGAAGCCACTTTTGGAGAGCAGGAAGTGGCTCGGCGAGCATCCCACCCCCGGCCAGGGGAGCAGGGTGGGGCCCAGGAGTCAGCACGCCCTCCTCCCGCCTCCAGGCTCCTCTCCAAGATCCTGAGCGAGTGCGAGGATGCCGACGAGATCGAGTACCTGGTGGACGGCTCGTGGTGCCCGATCCGCGCCGAGAAGGAGCGCAGCTGCAGCCCCCAGTGCCCCATCCTTGTGCTCGGTGAGGCCTCAGCCGGGCTTTGCCCGAGTTTCTGTTCCCGGAGTTTGCCGATTGCTGAGTGTGACTCTATCCCACCGCGTGGCCTTTTTATCTGAAACGCGACCGTCCCGGTGGAGTCGATGCCCCTGGAGCGGGGCGTCTGAGGCGGTTAGTGAGCGCCTGCTGTGTGCCAGGCCCCATCCAGACGCGGGGGAGCCGGTGGCCTCAGGTCACCTCGCTCCGTCCTCCGAGGTGTGCTGCTGCACAAGGCTGCCCCCGCCCCTCGCCGGCCTCGATTTCCTTGCTCTGCGGGTCACCTGCCATCCTGAGCATCTGTCCCTGTCTCTCTTCCGCAGGCACCTCGGATGCTAATGGGCTCCCATCCACCCCCAACGTCAACGGCGGGGGTGGCGGCGCGCTCGGGGGCTCGGGCGGCGGGGGCGGCACGGCGGGAGGCGTGGAGAACGGGAAGCCGGGAGCTGACGTGGTGGACCTCACGCTGGACAGCTCGTCGTCCTCGGAGGAGGAGGAGGACGAGGAGGACGAGGACGAGGACGAGGACGAGGAGGGCCCCCGGCCCAAGCGCCGCTGCCCCTTCCAGAAGGGCCTGGTGTCGGCCTGCTGACCGCTGGCCACCGCCACGACCAGCCGGACACTCGACTTTCCTGGTGCTCACCACGCAGAGGGGCGCAGGCGGGCCTCGGGCACAGCGGGAGGAGTGATTTTTTTTTTTTTTTTTTTTCTTTTTATTGTTGTTCATTTTGTTTTTCCACCCCTTTCCCTGCCTGGCTCCTGGCACCTGTACCTCTGGACTCTCCTATCGGAGGATTAAAAAAAAAAAAAGTAAAACGACAAAAAAAAAAAAGTCCAAAAAAAAAAAAAGAAAAACAAACAAAAATCAAACTTAAAAACAAGGCAAGCCACCCACACAGCTGCTTCCCCGGCCGGAGTCGGAGCCCGAAGTCAGAGCCAACCCTGGGAAGGGCGGGTGGGCCCAGGACGCCGCGCCCCCCGGACGACCATTCCAGCTGGTGCGAGGGACCGGGCGGTGGGGACGCGGGGAGGACAGCCTCTACCCGGGCAGCAGCCCCTGACTCTGACGTTCGTCTGTTCCTTTGCTTTCTCTCTCTCTGCAAGCGTGTCCTCGTGTCCTCTCCTGAGAGCCGGGAGCAGGGAGCTTTTTTTTTTTTTTTTTTTTTTAGCCAAGAAGCCATGGAGTGGTGGGGGGGGGCGGGGGGCGGGGGGCGGGGCCGGGCAGTGGGGGGCGGGGGGGGCGGGGCGTGGGGGGCCGGGGAGGGTTTAGCCACAGATGTGTTGTATTTTTTGAAAGTGCAATAACTTGGTATTTTGAAGACCCGGCGTATGGCCAGGACCCCCGGCGGAAGGCGGGGGCCCCAGAGCGCGGCACCGTGTGGCGTGGGGGGGGGTCTGTTTTCTAGCCAGCTACCTCGGTAACTCCAATTCAGGTTAACTTCCCTACGGAACAGCGCAGGTGTCCACGGACGCCGCCGTCGCCAGCCCCCTCCTCAGTGGGGCAGGGGGGCGCGGCCACTTCCGAGGGGTCGGCCAGGACTTGCCCCGGCCTCTCCATTTGGGGCGGTTCCTTCCCCGTCTCCTTGCTCTTGGGTTTTCCAACGGGTACGAGGCCTGCCCGGCACCCGCTCCCCCGGGAGCCTCACTCTTGTCTTCCAACAGGACTGGGCCTCAGCTCCCTGCCCAGCCCCAGGTGGCTCCCGGCCGGGGGGTGGGCATCCAGCGACCACGGGGGCCCACAGCGGCCCCAGACGCCTCCAGGGACCCGCAGCTGGGTGCCCAGCCCCCCGCCCAGCACCCTTGTCCCCCGGAGGCCACACCTGGTTCTCCAGATCTCCTGTGCCCGCCATTCTTTTTGCTTTTTCTTTTCTTCCCCGCACCTCTCACCCCCAAGCCCCAGAATATTTTTTCTTTGTATAAACAGAACTCTCCTAGTCAGGAAGCAATATCATTTCAGGTCTAAAGAAGAAAGGGACATGAATCTGGTCGAGGGCAAATTCAGTTTTACTGTATAAACTCGGTTGTGCAGTTCAGCCCCCCCTCCGTCTGCGCTGGCAGCCGAGGGCCGCTGTTTTCTAATATTTGTATTCTAATTTAATTGTTTTTTAAAAACGCAAATAAAAAAGTCAAGGTGAAGCTACCGCAGCGTCCACTTCTCTGTGCGTCGGGGCCATGGCTGGGAGCAAAGGACAAAACCTGTGCCCTATCCCATGCTTCTCCTGGCCTTGTGCTGCATGGCCTTCCGGATTCAGAAGTCACAGCATTTGGTCAAATGAGAAAGATTCCACCTTGAACTGCCAGGTCCAGTGTGTGTCTGCTGGACCGGGCAAGGAATTCAGACAGAGCCATTGAATCCCAGGATGGCCCCTGCTCCCCTGGGTGGCCAAGAAGATACACAAATGGCCAATAAGCTCCTTAGAAAGATGCTCGACATCATCAGTCAACAGGGAAATGCACATCACAACTGCCACCTCACCCCTCACCCCGACTAGGACGGCTAGATGGCGAGGACGGGGATTAAGTGGGGACCTCGAGCTTGCCGGCGGGAATGTGAGATGGGGCAGCTGTGGTGGGAGAGTCCTGGGCTGGAGTTGCCGTCTGACCCAGCAACTCCACTCTTAGGTGTCTACCCCAAGGTCAACGAAAACAGGCTCACATAAACACTCGTACACACCTGTTCACAGCAGCATGATTCACAACAGCGAAAGGGTTGTTGTGAAAAAATAACCCTTTCATCTGGGAAAAA
Source organism: Eubalaena glacialis (assembly GCF_028564815.1). NCBI lineage: Eukaryota > Metazoa > Chordata > Mammalia > Artiodactyla > Balaenidae > Eubalaena > Eubalaena glacialis. The sequence continues at coordinate 184,029,376 of NC_083719.1, read as the reverse complement.
CCCAGATGTCCAACAGGTGAATGGACACACCACGTGCTCCATCCACCCAGTGGAATACGATTCAGCCTTAAAAAGGAGCGGAGCGCTGATGCTCGCTACAGTGTGGATGAACCTTGAGGACATGATGGCCAGTGAGAGCAACCATACAGAAGACCACATAGCGTGTGATTCCATTTATGTGAAATGTCCGGAACAGGCCAATCCACAGAGACAGGGGTTAGAGGTCACCAGGGGCTGGGAGAGGGGGATATGGAGTGACTGCTAGTGGGGAAGGGGTTTCTTTGCGGGGTGATGAGTGTTCTAGAACCAGGTGGAGGTGATGGTTGCACAATTCTCCGAATATGCGAGAATTCTCTTAGCGGGGGAGGCATGGGAGCCTAACCGAAGGTGCCCTCCTGGGCCGAGTGGCTGCAGAACCATCCTTCACCATCATCCGAGGCCTCCAGTCTCCCTCTCGGCTGGCTCAGGTCCCCTCGGGGTCTGGCTGTGGAAGCCCTGGTCCCCCACCCACCCTGGCCCGAGTTGGACACCTGGGTCCACGTGAGCACAGTGACCTTGCTGCTGATGGAGGACCCCCGGAGCCGCCACTCTGCATCCTCCCCAAGCTCCTGGCAAGGGCTGGCTGGCCCTCCTCTCCCAGGCCGCGGCGTGGCCATTGTGTCCCCTCGGGGCTCCTCCATCACCCCACCCCCACCCCAACCCGCTGGCCCCAGTCTGACTGGGAGACAGACGGGAGGAGGGCTCTTCCAGGGCCCTGGAAGTGGCTGTGTGTGGTGACCCCAAACCAGAGGTGGGGCTGCAGCCTACGACCCCTGTCCCCGGTGAGGGGGCCCCGGCCTGACTTCCCCCGGGAAACGTGGGTGGAAGAAGCCAGCTCGGATCCGGGGTCATGTCAGTGGGGCCCAGCGTGGGGTGGCACCTTGGGGCCCTCTGGCAGACTTGAGGTTCCCGGGCTGAGGCCACCCCAACCCAGGGCCTCCAGAAACCCTGCAGTCGGAGGTGACCGAGGAGGCCGCCCAGCCGGTTCTCCCTGCCCACCCCATCCTCGCCCTCACCGGCCCTCGGGCCCCTTCCTGGTGCCACCCGCCCATGCCCCGGGGTGTGGGTCACCTCCTCTGTAGGGGCCCCAGGCCTGGCACTGCTGGCGACACCCACCCAACCCTGGAAGCCCAGAGGCAGGGTCACTGCATCCAGGCCCCTGCCTCCCAGGCCTGGCAGGAAGGGTCAGACTGAGTTTGAAGTCCTCTCCCTGGAACCCGAGTAGGGGGGCCCAGAGTGGTGTGGACAAGGGGCCCAGCCCACAGGGAAGGGGCCCCCCAAACCCTCCATCCCCGCTCCCCAGCCTCCCCCCGCCCCCGACAAAACACAAAGAACATCAAAATCAGGCAAATGAGGCAGCAGCGGTCGTAACAGGCTGCGTTTAGTGGTTTTTTTATGTACAAGAAAAATGATTTTTTTGTCTGGTTTTTCATCATCTTTTGTCTTTTTGTTTTTGTTTTTTTTGCTTCTTTTATTACTTTTAAAGCTTCTCCCTCCCCACCCCCAAAAAGTGCATTTTTATCAATTTTTTTTTTAAATCTCCCACACTTTTATAAAGACTCTCAAATACAGTCTATGGAATGTCTGCTCTGTGCTCTGTGCCCCCGGTGGGCGCCACCCCCGCCCCCCTCCACCAGGCCTGGCCCCCCAAAGTCCAAGGCACCTCATATCTGGGCCCAGGTGGGGCAGGGGGGACCCTGGGCATTGGGACCCCTGGCCACAGCCTTCAGGCAGCCCCAGCCAGGGGATGGAGGTCTCCCCAGCCCCCTCCATCTCCTGCCCTGCCCCCCACCCCCCGTGAAAATCTATATATTTAGTGCGAGCTAGTCTGACTCTGAGGTTATGGCTCCTGGGGTGCCCGAGCCCCAGGCCCTGACCCGTCCTGCGCCAGCCAACATCCCCACTCCAGGAAGGCTGCTTCCTCAGCTTAAATAACTTTTTTAAAATAAAACTGCAAATATAAATATCTTTCTTTCTCAAAAAATAGGATTTTTGCTTTTTTTTGTTGATTTTTACTTTTTTTCTCCTGCTTTTCCTTTCACTCTCTCGTTTCTCGCCGCCTACAATCCTGGCTGCCTGGACTGCCTTGGTCCTGGAGGAGCCCCTGCCTCTTCTGTCCCATCACATGCCACGAGGCCGTTCCCTCCACGGACAATGGGTCTCAGTAGTGCAAAGACTCCCCAGAAGACTCTTGAAGGGGCTGGGGGACCCCTCCCCCTCCCCAAGACCCCCTCCCCCTTGGAAGGAAGCAAAGGGACACCACGTACAAACAGGGTGACAAGACAGGATAGCCATGAGGGGTCTCCTGGGCGAGCCGCCCATGGGGGGCAGACTTTGGTATGGCCCAGGGGAGCCCGGCTAGGCACAGGTCCAGACCCATACCCTTGTCAGGCTGGGCCTGGTCCGGCACTTTACATTCACTGGTTTTTAAGGTTTGTTTTTTTTTTGCCTTTTTCTTTTTTTTTCTCCTAATCTCAAAAGGCGGGGTGGGGATCAAGGTGGGGGGCTAGCCAGGGGGCAGCAGCAAGGGTGCTAATCTCTCTCTCCCAGGTCCTGCAGGCTGGCGACCGCTCCAGGTGAGGGCTCCGGCCCCCACCATCCTGCTGGCCCACCGCCGCCGTCCCAGGATGCCCTCCCCCCGTCCGCCGGAGCCCCCTCCTGGAGCTCCCCCCGCCTGGACCTCACTCATACACAAGCGCACACACACATTCACGCAGCTTCACCAAGATGATGGAAATAACAATTTTGCTATTTTTCTTTTTTTCTTTTTTTTTTTTTTTTGTACCAGGCAGTTTAAAAAAAAAAAAAAAAACACCCCAAAAAAAGAAACCACAAAAAAAAAACCCAAACAACCAAACAAAAAAACTTTTTGCTGTGTCCTTTCTGACCAGTCAGCACGTTCCCCCTCAGATTTTTTTCTTTTTTTTTTTGTTTGTTTGTTTCCTGAAACGCGAGAATTCAGCAGTATCTTTGGCAACACTTTATCACGACCTTAATTTAAAGAATAAAAATAAAATTGATCCACGTCTATATACAGTATGTGATTGCGCGGAGTTGGGGGCAGGGGCTGGGCTGGGAGAGCGGGGGTCCCGGCTCTGGGCCCATGCAGATGCTGCGGCCCCCGGGGATGGGCTGGTGGGCAGCAGGAGAGGGGTTAAGGCGGAGTGGGTGGGCAAGGCTGGCGGAAGCTGAGCGCAGAGCTAGGGGTAGGGGTTTAGTGCAATTCCCGAGGAGGTTTGTGTTAAAGTGTGCTCGGCGGGGGTTCAGCCCTTGCCCCCGCTGTAGTCCCAGAGGCCTTAATCCCCCAAGTCTGGTCTCCCCCCACCCGGCCAGGACGACAGCTGTGATTTTTCAGTTGGTTTTATTGCGAGGGGTTGTGTGGGTAGTGGGGGAGAGGGCTGTCCCCTCAGGGAACCTCTCTGGGAGCTGGGGTGGGGTAGGGGTGCAGGTCCCTAGCCTGGGCACTCGAGCTCCCTGTTCGGCTTCCACGGGTGGTTCTCCGAGAGAGTTCGCCCCACGATGCTGGGGTGTGGGCGGGGCCACCCGGCCCTGGGCTCCCCTGCCACCCCCCTCAGGAGGGGGGGTCCTGAGACATCTGGGGGGCTGACGGGCTCAGGGGTGGGGGGAGCAGGAGGAAACAAAAAACTGTCCTGTAGAAACAATGATGAAAGTTGCCTTCTTTAAAAGCTTCCCTTTAAAAACAAGAAAGAGATGGGGTCCGTCACAGAACCAAGGGGCACGGGGTGACGGGCCAGCAGCTAGAGGCGGGGAGTGGGGACACCCCCCGCACCTCCGGCTTTTGACGAGGAAGGGTCTCCGCTCAGCAGAGCGTCTATTTACAGGGCCCCACGCTAGGGTTGCATATGCGACAGGGGATGGGTGGGGGGGAGGAGGGTGCCCCGGCCTCTGGCGACACGGCCTCCCCAGCCCTGGCCCCAGTCCGTGGCCTGTGGCTCGGTCAACGCCGGGCCTTTGGGGAGCCAGAGGCTGGGGGGAGGCAGGTGCCAGCCCCCAGGTTACAGTCAGTGCCTTTGAGTAAAAAGAAGGGTGCAGTGGGGGGTGGAGTAAGGCCCTGGAGGTGGGGCCCCCTGTCACCCACCTCGGTGGGGATGGCGTATCCAAGATGGCAGCTCCTCGGTGGCCACAAGGAAGGGCGGCCATGTTGGAGGGTTGGGGGACAAGGGCAGGGAGACAGGATTGCTCTGGCTGGTTGGAAGGCCAGCCCTCTCTCGGGCCCATCCCTGAGCTGGGGAGTCGGTAAGGAGGGTCCCCGTGGACACGGGTGGCCACTGTATGGCTAGCAGGTGACGAGACGTCTCCAAATCAGAACCCAAAAAAGGGACAGAATCGGGGGGGGGGGACATGGCAGAAACACAAAAACCCCGCAGTCCTGCCTGCAAGGCGAGCCCCCGTGGTAAAGCACAAATACCTCAGAAGGCTTCGCCCTCACCCGTGACTTCCTGACCCCCTTCTCACCTCGGGGAACAGAAGTGGATTCTACGTCTGTGGTGGGTTTCTTTTTTTATTATTTTGTACAAAAATAAATCGACTTTTAGGAATCTCTGTTTGCTCTCTCTCGCTCTCTCTCTCGCTCTCTCTCTCGCTCTCTCTTATTTTTTTTGTCTTTTTGACTTTTCATAGAAGTTGGTTGCAACTTGTAAACATGTTTTTAAATTAAGAATTAAGATAAAGTGTAGTACCCGTTCTGTTACAAAGTGCCAAGACTTCTATTTGTGGTTGGTTGTCTTGTTGTTGTTTTTTTTTCCTTTCTTTTTTGTACAATCTTGCTTTTATTGCTTTTGTGACACTGGAACTTCTGGACACTCGCGCTCCCCGCATCCCTGCCACCGTGAGACCCTGCGTTCCCTCTGCTCTTGGCTCTTTCACCCCACACTGTCGCCTGCTCCTCTGAGGAAAAGTATATTTTATATATATATATATCTATATATAAATTTTGTTTTTAAGGAGGAAAAGAGAAAAAAAAAATCTAAAAAGTGCTTTTAAAAATCGGGAGAGGGCTAGGGGAAGGGGAGAGGGTGAAGACAAAAAGTTTCGCTCCAAACGTCTCATGGGGTCTGGGGTGGGCCTGGGTCGGGGGACCAAGACGGGGGTGGCAGGGGCGCCCTGAGTGGCGGCCCGCAGGTCCCGCCGGGTTGTAAGTGCCGTGAAGGAAGGCGGCGGGGGCCCTTGGGGAGTCACCCTGGCGCCCTCCCTCCCCCCCTTCCCCGTCTTCTCCCCTTTCTCCACGCCTGGAAATAAATAGATTTGTGTCGCGGTGGCCAGGAGATCCGGGGGACCACAGGCAGGGACGGGAGGCGGGGAGGCAGTCGGGGAGACGGAGGGGGAAACCCCCACTTCGGAAGTGCCCTGAGGAAGGAGGGTGGGGGTGCGGATGGGGCCGTTTTAACGTCCGCTCACAGCGGACACAAATCATTTTTAAGGTCTTATCTCAAAAGACTCTAGAAACCAGCGGGGGCGGGGAAGGGCGAGGAAAAGAAAAGCCCACCTCCCCCCCCCCCCCCCGTGACCACCCTCACCCCTGCCGGGACCTGGGGCCCTGATCGCGCCTCCGATGGGACCCCAGACCCCGAACCGCGGGGCACCCGGGGAGCTCAGAATCCTCGTGTCCCACAAAAACCCCAAGCCGAGCCCCGAAAGCCATCGACGGGGTGGGGGGCAAGCGGGGCTGGGAGTGGGGTGGGGCGAGGGTCCCAGTGGAGGGAGAGAACATCATGAAGGAGAAAAATCTGAGAAAAGCACTACCCTAGATTCTGTGACGCTTCATATATATATATCTGTATATATATATATATAGATATAGATATCTGTATATAGATAGATTTTCTTTTTTTGTGTTTTTGGGGGGTGGTGGTGGGTGATTTGCTCTCTCTCTCTCTTTCTCGGGTTTCTGTTTTCTCTTTTTTTGGTTTTCAAGCGAGTCCGGCCGCGAAGCTGCCATCGGCAGTGGCCCCGGCGCCCCCGTCGCCTCCCCCAGCGGCGCCCGCTACATTCAACCTGCCCAGGCCGTCGGGGCTGGCCTCGTCCTCATCCTCGTCCTCGTCCTTAAAGTGCTTCTCCTGGCCGTTGCGCCGCGCGTCCGGCGAGCCGGGCGGGGCAGGGGCACCGGGCGGCGCAGGGGCCCCCGGGGCGGGGGCGGGGTCGGGCCCCCCAAGCCCGCCACCCCGCACCCGGGGCTTGCGGCCGCGGCGCGAGGGCACGCCGTTGCAGCCGTCCTTCTTGAGGTGTCTGTGCAGGTGGTCGGAGCGCACGAACGTCTTGCAGCAGCTGTCGCACTGGTAGGGGCGCAGGCCAGTGTGGACGCGCATGTGGTTCTTCAGGTCGTAGTTGTGCGCGAACGCCGCCCCGCACTGCTGGCACAGGTACGGCTTCTCGCCTGTGTGCTTCCTCATGTGCACCTTGAGCTTGTCCTGCCTGTGGACGGGCCGAGGGTCAGCCGGCGCCCGGCCGGGCCCCTGCCCGGGATGGAAACCCCTCCGCCTCCGCCAGCCTCGTCGCGGGGAAACCGGGACCCTCGCGGAAAGGTGGGCTGCAGCAGGGGGCGCCCCCATTTTGCGGGGAAAGGGGCTGCGGGTCCCCATTCTGAGAACAGCACCAAGGAACCCGCGAAGGTGTGAAAAGGGCCTTGGACCCCGCTCGCTGTGTGGCCACGGGGAAATGGCTGAACCTCTCTGAAACCCAATTTTTTTGTTTTTTTGTTTTTTGGCCGCACTGCGGGATCTTAGTTCCCCACCAGGGAATCAAATCCATGCCCCCTGCAGTGGAAGCGCAGGGCCTTAACCACTGGACCACCAGGGAAGTCCCACTGAAACCCTTTTCTTATGCATAGGAGGAGGAAGATAACAGGCCTCCCTCCCACCTGGGGCTCTGCCCAGTGGCAGGTGCATGGCTTCACACTACAGGCATTTACTGAGCACCTGCTGCATACCAGACCCTGTTCCAGGTGCTGAAAATGCTACAGGGAACAAGGAGGAATGCCGGAGTATTTGGTAACAGAGAGGGTTAAGCTGTCCTGGTTTTAGCACTGAAAGTTCTGTGTCCTGGGAAACCCCTCAGTCACTGAAAATCCAGGGCAGCTGGTCACAGTAGTAACCAAGCCCCCACCCCAGGGACCCCACCCCCTACCCCCAGTTCCTGCCAGATCTCCCCTCACCTCTGCCTCACTCTGCTCTGGCCACACTGGCTTCCTGGCTGTCACCCCAACATGCTGATAACTATGAGCCTACCTCAGGGCCTTTACACATGCTGTTCTGGCTACCTGGAGCACTTTTTTCCCTCCCAGATCTTCACAGTTGAATTTCAGCCCAAACGTGATCTCAGAGAGGCCCTCCCAGACTCCCTCACCCCGGTCCCTCATGCCACTGCCTTTGTTTCTCATCTGTCTCCCTGACTGGACTGTGAGCCCTAAAAACAGGGACTGGGTGTGATTCCAGGGCCCCTCCATGCCCATCTCACCCCACAGGGAACTGTGTGGACCTGGCTCAGCCTGGGGCCTTTGGCCCACAAAGCTGGTCACCATTATCAGTTCTGGGGTGACTATGGCCCAGGTGTTGCTCTGTCCCCTTGAGCCCTTGAAATGTGGCTGCTCCAAGGTGAGATGCGCAAGAAGTGCAAAAGGCACCCCAGATTCTGAAGACTTCATTTGCTCAATGTACTGTAAAAGATCTCATTTATAATTTTGCTTATTGATCACATATTGAAATGGAACTAATGGATTATGTAAAATGATTAAAATTACTTTCACCTGTTTCTTTTACTTTTTAAAAATGTGGCTGCCAGAAAATGTAGAGTCACGGAGGTGGCTCACATGATATTTCTATTGTACTATGCTGGTCCATAGTGATGGGGGTGGATTCCTTCCTGGAATCCACAAGGCAGGGGCAGGGACCTCGGTCTCCAGAGCTCTGGCTAGAATCTGACCTGCTCCTTGCTGCAGACTCTTATGCTCCACTGAGTCACTCGGGGTCTCTCCCTTCTGATGCCCACCAGACTGAGAGCTTCTTCAGTGCCAGGACTAATAAACTCCTACTCATCCTTCAAAGCCCCACCTGAAATGCCCCTCCTCCTCCAGGAAGTCTTTCCCAACCCCGAGACAAAGGCCTGCACCCCCCTCCCCCGGGGCTCTTTCAGTCCCAAGTCCCTCCCTCTGGCACCGCCCACAGAGCTGGTGTCCCTGCTTGGCCTAACTTTTCTATGGCTTCTTACTATTCTGAGGATCAAGACCTGGCCCTTTGCAACCAGACCCCCTGCCTATTCTCTGGCCTCGTTACACCCCCACGTGAGCCAGCAGAACCTGGGCCACAACAAACTCATCGCTCCCTGGATTAACTTGGGCTGTTACCAGAAAGAGGATGGCAATGGCCAGGCGCTTCCCACCACCCCCCACCCTGCCTCCTCGGAGCCGGCTAACATGGTCTCCCAGTTGCCCCGCTCAGACCCTGGGGCCAGGTCACGGAGGGAACAGGAGGGACTCGGATTGTTCTAGCACTGTACAGTGATGTCCCTAGCTGAGGCTTGGAGGCTCAGAGAGGGGAAGTGACTTGCCCTGAGTTGCACAGAGGGTTGGGGGCTGTCCCAATGTGGGGTGGGGGTGGAGGAAGCCCCAGTTTCATCACCTCAAGCCCCGGCCTGGGTAATTATAGCCCCGGCCGCCACAGGCCCTGCTTACTCAACTCTTTAGTGTGACTCAGAGGGGCCCCTGGGCTCCCCAGCCTGGAGGGAGGGGCGGGGGCTGGGGCCCTGGGGGGCAGAGAGGAGCCAGGTGGGCGCCTGGGAGGAAGAGGCCTGGCCTGGTGGCCCTCTCTACGCCTCAGTTTCCCAGAACGGCAAACAGGATCAGCCCCGGGTTGAGGGTGGGGTGGCCAAGAGAGCTCCAGGCCAGAAGGTGAAACTGAGCCTGGATGAGGGTAGGGGCGTGGGGGAAGGTGTCACCTCTCCAGGCTCTGGCTTGCTGGGCCTCCACCAGGCTGCTCCTCCCAGGCCCCAAGACCCCTGAGGGCAGGGCCCACAGCCAGCCCAGTCCACCATCCCCACATCTGGAGCAAGAGGGAGGCCCCTAAGACCACCGGCACCCCGATCTCACCAAAGGGGGGGAGCCAGGCCACCTACCAGGCTGCCTGCCTCCCGGCCAGTGCCCTTTGCCCCTGCCTGGCACTCCTGGGCCCTGGAGTCCCAGCCACACCCTCCTCTCCTGGCTTGCTGGGGAGGGGGCCCAGGTGCTGGTCCGGGGGTCAGCTCCCAGATCCTGTCCCCACAGGGCAGGGCCGGGAAGTTGGGACAATGGCCTCTTTCTTCGGCCTGGGTGGGTGTGGCTGGGGGAACCCCGGGGCTGGTGAGGGTAGGGGGTGATGCTGAGTCACCCAGCCTGGCTAGGCCCCCGCACACCAGCCCCCCGCCCCCACCGGGCTGGCCCACAAGGCCCAGCCTGCCACCTCTGGACTCTTAAGACCAGATCGCAAAATCCCCCCAGCCTGGCCTCAAACTCCTCCTGTCCAGGGACCAAGCCCAATGGCTCCCGTGCCCTTTTCCCTCCACTGGCTGTGGCGATTCCCTAAGCTGAACTGGCCTCAGGGCCTTTGCAGTGGCTCTGCCCTCTGCCTCTCCCTTCCCCTCTCCCCACGGCTTCCTCCTTCTCCTCCTTCAGCTCTCAGTCCTCAGGGAAGCCTCCCTGTTTAAGGCAGCACCTACAGCCGCACCCCAACCCTGTTCTCTGCTCTTTTCCTCCCTGGCACTTTCCACCAACTAGTGTTATCAGTTCTGCGGTTTTATCTTACACATGCTCCGTCGCCCCCACGGGGATTTTGGCTTGTCCCTCCACTTCTAGAACAGGGCCTGGCACCCAGCAGGCACTCCATAAATGTTGGCTGAATGAAGCAAGTCCCCCGGGCTCACAGAAGACTTCAAAGTTACCTAACGACCAGAACTCCCTGCTCCAAGTGGGGCTGTCGCCCTCTCCCAAAGCCCACATGCTCCAGTCGGGATGAGAAGAACCACCCAGGGAAAAAGAAGAAAAGCGACTCCTTGGGCCCTTCCTTCCAGCCTCACGCAGGTCGGCACCGCCTGGCACGCTTTATGTTCTTGTGGTCACCTTGTTTAGGGCCTGTGCGGCACCACCCACCCAGGCTTTCTCGACAGGCGCATGGGGGTCGGGGGTGCCCCGATGGACAAGGCACCCTTGCAGGGCAGGGCGTGGTGTTGTTTTCACACGCGGAGGCAGGGTGTGAGCGTGCTCGCGCAGGGCGGGGCAGGGGGTCCCCGTGTGGCTGCTTTTGGGGCAAAGCGCCCCCAGGAAGCACCCCCCACGCCCCCCCGACCCCCGCCCCATGCCGCGGTGGCGCCGGCTCACCTGGTGAATCGGACCTTGCAGATGTTACACTCGTAGGGCTTCTCGCCCGTGTGGGTCCGGATGTGCCGCGGCAGCTTGCCGGCGCCCTGGATGACCTTCTCGCAGATGGGGCACTTCTGGAAGGCCTTAGCCCGGATCTTCTTCTCCACCTTCTGCGACCAGGCCGGGTAGACGTCACCGTCGTGGGCGCCGCTGAAGTACTTCAGGTAGTAGTCCACGACGCCCTTGTCATCCGCCCGTGACTCCTCGTCGCTGTCCCCCGCCGTCGCCGCCCCCGCCCGGCCCACCGACGACATCATCTGCTGCAGAAGCGTGCTGGCCGCCAGCCCGTCCGCGTCGGCCCCGTCCCCGTCCTCGCCCTCGGCCGTGCCTGACAGGAAGCCCGGAGAGTCGCCCGGCTCCGGGGCTGCCTCTGACAGCGAGGCTGCCTCCTCCTCCCCGCCCCGGCCGTAGTGGCCGTTCTGTGTGGCGGTGGACGGCTGGGCCACGGGGGTCGGGAAGAGGCCCCCAGTGGGGGCGTCGTCATCCCGCTCCGGCCACAGACCTGGGTTGCTATCTCCCTCATCCCCGTCCCCGGCCGGGGGCCGCTCGGCTGGGGGGCCGGGCCCGTAGAAGTCCAAGCCATTGCAGTCGCCGGCGGCCACAGCGGCCACGGCAGCGGCCACGGCCTCCTTGGTGGCGTCCAGGTCATCGTCGGATGCGCCAAAGGCGGACCATGGAAATGAGGCGGCGGCGGCAGCGGCGGGCAGGCTGTTCATGGGGTTGCTCTGGAAGAACTCGAGGTACTCCTTGGCGCGAAGGAGGTTTCGCTGATCAATTTGATCTACGAGGTCCAGCTGGCCGGCATCGGCACCCGCATCGGCCGCCAGGATCTGCCGGTCGAGGAGGTCGGCACAGACGTGGCTCACGGCAGGGATCTCGAGCAGGCGGGCGGCGCTGAGGATGTCACCCACGTTGGCTGTGCTGACGGTGAGCGTGGCCGTGTAGGCGAAATCCATGAGGGCCGTGAGCGCCTCGGCGCTGACGAAGTCGATCTCGTACACGTTCTGCTGGTCCACCACGGCGCCCGATGTGAACAGCTTCTTGAAGTACTGGCTGCAGGCAGCCAGCACCGAGCGGTGCGTGGGGAACTCGCGGCCCTCCACGAGGATCACCACGTCGCACAGCAGGCCCTGCGTCCGCTGCTCGTTGAGTCCGCTCAGAATGTCGCTGCTGTGGTCGGGGAACGGGATCCCAATGGGGCCGTCCACGCCGCCGGCCATCTTCCGCGCCGAGACCTGCAGCACCGGGGAGGAAGGGGTGGTCGTGAGGGACAGGGAGGGCCGGGCCAACTGGCCGGGCTGCGAGGCCCTCAGAAAGTAGTGCCCCCACATCCCCCCCCCAGCCTCGGTTTCCCCAGCTCTGCACCAGGATGGTCCACGGCTGGTTCTGCATCATCAAAGTGAGAGGACGTTGGCGAAACCCAACTGGGTGCTTCAGAGATGAACACCGGCCCCCATACCCGCTTTACGAGAGAGGGGAGTGCCCGTCCAAAGGACAATTTGAAGTGGCGTGGGAGCACACAGAAGGTGCTCAATAAATGCCCGACACAAGTTGTTTCCTAATGAATCTGAGCACGGGATTCTGCCCATGCCCTCTCTAGGAGGCCACAGCGGTGACATAAGGCACCCACCGTGCGCTGCCCTGGCTGAGCGCCCAGCAGTCTCAGAGGCAGCACCGTCTCCACTGCAGAGGTGAGAAAACGAGGCTCAGGGAGTCCCAGGGCCCCATGGCTGCACCTCAACTCAAACCCAGGGCAACTGACCCAAGACCCAATATCCAACCAGCATGGCCATCCATCCCTGCCTAGCTCCTCAGCCTCCCTAACCTTCTCTCCTGCCTCCTGGTCGGGCCCAGTTCTCTTGTGGGGCTCTGAGTCAGCAGGACGGGATAAGGCCAAGACCCGGGTACCTGGCCAGGGTCATCAGGGCCGAGGGTGTGCCCTGGTGGGGTGGTGTGGTGACTCTGCAGGACAGACCCCTTCCTGCCTTGTGGAACCCCTAGGACATGGCTCGGCCCTCGCAGTGAGTAACTGGGGGAAACCAGGCCACTGCCTGACGCTCCTCCCTGCCCACTCAAGCTGACCCCGTCAAGGAGGAGTGGGGGGCCAGGGGCCTCCTGCCCACCTCCTGCCTGGCCAGCCCCTCTCCTTTTGGCCACCCTGTTTGCACTGTTCAACCCGGGACAAGGCCCTGCCACTCTCCGGGCCTCAGTCTCCCCATCTGTCAAATGGGCAGAAGCCTTTGGAAAAGCAGGGCCATGGGGGGACTCTGTCCCGCTCCTCTCCCCCCCCTCCTATTTTCCGCCTTCCCCTGGGCTGTGACTCATCCACCCACTCGGGCGCTTGTGCAACCCTCTGGCTCTGTCCCCACCCCTCCACCCTCTCCGGGGAGCCCCCGGCTGCCCCAAGCCACCCAACAAAACCCACATTCCTCTGGGCCCAGCCAGCCTGCTTTCAGGCCAGAGCCTCTGCGTGTCTCTGGGGAGAGGGCCTGAACCGGGCGTTCCTCAGCCTCCTAAAGACCCCAGGACCCCCAGCTGGGTGACCCAGCTCAGCTCTAACACAGATCCCTCCCACTGTGCCTCTAGTGGGATACAGGCGGCTGGCCTGGCAAGGGAGCTGGGCTTGGTCTGGTCAGCCCTAAGGCCAGGTTAGGCCTGTCCCGACCCAGGGCCGCCCTGCGAATGGGGTCCAGGCCTTGGGGCCGACACAGAGGCCTTTGTGTGGCGTGCAGGCGGCCAGTACACTTCCCGGGACGCCTCTCTCCGCCGCCCGCCCTCTTTCCCGCCGACCGCACCAGCTGCTTAGCTCCCGCCTCTGTTCCGCCAGCCCGCGGTGGGTGGCGGGGCACGCTCAGATGTGGCTGCTGGGAGCAGGAGGATGGGGATGGGGGCGCGACGACCCCCCCCCCCGAGGCTCGGCCACGGGAAGCCTCGGCAGAGCCCCCTGTGGCGGCTTCCACCCCCTGCCACCATCTGCCGTCTGGCCCCGGGCCCCAGGGAGCAAGCGGGCAGATGGGACTCCGGATCAGACCGGCCTCGGCCCCTCCTCGCCCCTCCTCTGATCCGGGCCACCAACATGCCAAGATGGCCACCCTGGCCCTGCTTGCCAGTGTCCCCTCAGGGGTCCTCCTGGGGCCTCTAGGTCGAGACCTGAATTGGTCCGGGTGACTCACCCCTCGCCACGGCCCCTCCACCCCCGCCTTCCCACCAGCACCGAGCCCACCGGGCCAGGTGCTGGCACATCCTTACTTCAAGCGTGAAGCTGCCCAGGCTCCCACTTGCTGGAAGCCACCCGGCTGGGAAGGAGCAAGCTCTGGCCTTGAACCTGGCCTGGGGCAATGTACCCAGCCCTGGGCCTGGGTCTCCACCAGCTGCAGGAGCCGGGCCACATGCTAAGAGCCTGTTGTGTGGGGCAGCCCTTGGGTCTGGGCTGGGTCTGAGGGTCTGCGCCCCTGTCCTTTCCCAGCTGGGGCCTCTATTTCCCCCAGATAATCATCTGAGACCCTCCCCCAAAGGGCAGGGCCTGGGGCAATACCAACCAAGGAAAGCCCCAGGGAAGTAGCATGACCCCCATGTACAGATGAGAACACCAAGGCCCAGAGACAACTAGAATCCAGGCCAAGGGCACCCAGCAAGGCTGATCCAGGAGCTGACAGAGGTGAGAGGCTGGGGGTCCCCCAACCCGCCCCCCGCCGACACCTCCCACCCAGCCACAGCCCCTTCCCTGGCCCTGGAAACTAAACTGACCCAGCCCTCTCTCCAGGAACACACGCCACCTGCCTGCCACGCCCGGGGCCACTGCCCTCCCCGCCCCCCCCCCCCCCGAACCGGGCCTCTCAGGGCCCTCCCTCTAAGAAAGCAGAGGAAGACCCTGCCAGGTGGGAGAAAGAAGCCACGTGGGTCCAGGCAGCAAAAAGCACGTATTGCTGAGCACCCCCTGTGCGCCACAGCACCACCTCACCGGGAGGGCCCCGTGGCTCCCTTCCTGGCTCTAAGAGGCCCTGCCGGCACCTGACACCTAGTAGGTGCCCCGACACGTGACGGTTTCCTCAGTAATGACGAGCCAACGAAAAATTCTCTCCTCCAGGAAGCCTCACCCCCTCAACGGCCAGGGTCCCCTGAGCCCAGGCCCGCACCCACCCGGGGCCCCGTGTTTCATCACAGCTCCACCCCGACACTCGCCCCCATGGGATTTCCGGGGCCGTTCGATGCTGACTCGGCGGCCAGCCGAGGGGCAGGCCTCGGCAGGCTCTTCCTGGGCTGGAGGTGGGGCGCCCTCCTCCCTCTGGGCTGCTCCCAGGCCACCCTCCACCCCCCGCCCCCGGCCCAGGCCTCCCCTGGGCAGTGCACGTTAGGGGCGCAGCAAACGACAGGAGGAACCAAAGACCAAAGAGCTATGCGCTGGAGAGCCCACACCCAGCCCCGCCCACCTGGCTGGCAGGCACACCCAGTACCAGGGGACCGTGCCAGTCCCACCTCCAATCTAACCTAGGGTCACTTGCTGCAGCAGGCAGCAAGGACCCGGGCCTGCTTTTTGCCCTCCCAGGGGGCCTCCTCTGTGCCCTGGAACCTTCAAGAACTAACTGGACCCTGGGCTTTAGAGATGAGGACAGGCTCAGGGAGGTGATAAGACCAGGGCAAGGTCACACAACAGACTGGCAGCCAGGCTGGGACTCAGATGCTCTCACTTGAGCCGGCCTGAGCTGACACCTCTCAACTACTGGGGATGCAAGGAGAGGTCAGGAGCGTCCTGACCTGGTCCCAGGAACAGCAGGTGTCACCCAGGAAGGACCCTAGGATTGTGGGAAAGGTGTCCCAAGCATGGGAAACAGCAGGGGCAAAGGCCCGGAGGTGGGCACCTGGGAGAGGGGCAGGGGAAGGAGGCTGGAGAGTCCCCAAGGTCAGGTGCAAGGTGAGGGTTGGGGCCGGGCCTCCTCCTCCCCCCCACACTCCTCAGGGGGTGGCCAGCAGTGGATAGGTAGGTAATTGCCACCTGACGCCTTCCTGGAGGAGTGTCCAGGGATGCGGGCAGCTTAACAGGGGGTTAAGGCCTCCCTCCCTACAACTCAGGGAGAGAATGAAAGGAAACTATATAAGGGACCTCTAACACCTACTACTTGCCACAGCAGCCCGCGTCCATATCCTGGCTCCTCCATTTCCAAGCTGGGTGAACCTGGGCCAAGAAAAGCACCTCTCTGTGCCTCATTTTCCTTGGGGGTTGTGACAGTGGCAAAGGGTTCCACTCCCATCCTCTTAGCAAACTTTGGCCTAGGACCTACTATGTGCCAGGGACAATCCCCAAAGGCCCAATGAGGCTGTTTACCCCCTCCCTTGTGGATTGGGGGCTTTGAACTTCACCTCTGAACGTCATTCCAGGAATCCAGCCCCCTCCCCAACTACTGTGTACCAAGGAAGTGTGTGGTGAGCCCCAGGAGGAAGCTGAGCCATCATGTGTGTGTGGGGGGGGGGAAACCAGGCCCAGAGAGGGTGGGCGGCCGGCCCAAGGTCACACAGCAAGTCTGGCGCCCAGGTGCAGCTGCCAGGCCAGTGCCCGGCCGCCCCTGCCCGCTCCCAGCCTGGCAGCCTGTGTTGCAAGGTTGGTCCTGACGGGTTACCCCGCCCCGACCTGGTGCCAACCCCCGCCTGGCCCAGTACCGAGGCCGGGGTTTAATGGGACAGGAATGCAGCATCCTGGTCAGGAGGTGGGGGGCACCAACGGCTCAGGGTGACTGCTGGCTGCCAGCTGTCAGCCTGCCCCCTGCCCGCCTGTCCTCGCAGGCCTCCCTCCAGGCCAGACACCAGCAAACAGGCCCTCGGCCATTTTATGTGTCCATTTATTGCCCTAAATGGGGAGGGGCTTCCTGCCCGGGCCTTAAAGGGCCAGAGGCAGGAAGGTTGCGGGCCCAGTGGGAAGTGTGTGTGTGGAGGCTGGTGGGGGTGGGGATTAGGAGGTCATGGGGATCCCATCTGAGCCCCAACTCATGGGTGGGGCTGAGGCCCACCCTGTTCCCACGCTCTGAGTGCTGTCGTGGGCCAGGAAGTACAGCCCCGACACCAAGACCAGCTTCCAAGAGGAAGCCCTGCGAAGACAGAGCCATTCTCAGTGGAGGTGGAAGGAATAAGCTTCCTGTCACCGGGGGTAACCAAAGCCAGGCTTCACAGAATCCCATCCGTGTCTACACTGCCCTCAACTCAGGCTGCACCTGCTTATCCAAGATGCCCAGGAGAGGCCTGGGTGACTTCCATCCAGACTGCTCCCTCCCTCCCCTGAGGCCGGCTTGTCACCTGGAGGTGCCTGTACCGCCCCCAGCCCCACCCACAGCCTGAGCAGGCAGACAGCTCGGCCTGGAAACCCCAAAGGGGTGCTTGGCCCACTGGGCCCCCAGTGTCCTGTGCCTACAAATCCAGCCAGTTCCCTCCTATCAAACACATCCTGATGGGAGGTGGGACCGAGCCTTGTTTTCCAGTCAAACCAGAAAGGCGTGGGTGGGGACGCTTCCACCGAGTGGCCGTCCACAGCCTGCTGGGGGGACAGATGGAGGGGCTGGTCCTTTGGCCAGATTCTCCACAGGGCACCTTCCGCGCTTTGGTGCTCCAAAGACTCGGGACTCAGGCCGCAAGGGCAGGGGCTGTTCCTCAACGGGGCTTGACGGGGGCCTGGTCTGGATCAACTCAGCATCAATCCTCATAGCTCTGGGAGGCAGGGTCTGTAACCACTGCCCCACTTCACAGGCCAGGAAACTGAGGCAACTTGCCCAGGGTCACACAGTAGAGCTGGATTTGAACACGGGTCATCTGTCTGGCTCCATCTGGCCAAACTAACTAGTCCTCCCAGGGCTCCACCCTCCTCCCCCACCACACACACTGCCCCCAGGTACCAGCAGGGGACTAAATCCCCCCACCCTGGGGGCCTGGGGGGGAGGACAGCTTATTCTCACACCCCCTCAGAGCTGCCTTGTGATAGCCCAGAAAAGGGAGAGGTTTGCCTGAGGTCACACAGGGAGCCTGGGGCAGGGCTGGAGTCCAGCTGACACCTGTGAACTCAGAGCATCAGAACAGAGATGCAGGAGAGGCTCCCCCAGGCCCTGACACCACACAGCAGTCACTCAACAAACATTCCTGGGGAATCACTGAGTAAATCCTCACTTTTGGCCTAAAGGTAATCTCCCCATTGTACCGATGGCAAAACTGAGGTTGGCAGAAGGGAGGTGACCTCCCGAGGTGGACCTCAGCTGGAGCGGAGGGCCGGGCTGAGATTGGACCACAGTGGCCCCCACCCAAGCCTGTTCCTCTGGTCTCCACTGCCCAGGGCTGTTGCAGGGTGGTTTATGGTCTATCAGGTGCCTGGAGCACAAGATGACAGGTGGGGGGGTGTCTCAGACACACACACACACACACACACACACACACACACACACACACACTCTCTCTCTCTCTAGCAGAATCCCTGCTGTGTCCTGAGCTGACCCAGGTGCTTCCTCCATGAAGGAGGAAAGGAAAGAGAACACAGGTGGATCTGCAGGCAGTACCTGGGGGGAACCCACAACCACCTCATTTTACAGAGAAGGATGCTCAGGCTCCAAAAGGCCACGGGGCTTGTCCAAGGTCACAGAGCAAGTGGGCCAGCATTTGAAACCCCTGTGGACCCCTTCCTCAGGCCAGCTCTGCTTCAGAGGGGCTGGCCCTGACTCTTGGCTCTGGGAGGTGACCTGGGTCTCCTCGGAAATAATGGGTTGTAAAAACACAGAGCCCTGCCGGTCTCCAGGGGCCAAGGTGCCAAGGGGCGGGGCTGCAGCTCAGATGGGGTGGGAAGGGCCTGCCTCGGAAGGCTGGGATGCAGGGAGGCTGAGGCCCCTGCTGTGTGACCTTGGACACCTTGCTGCCCCTCTCTGAGCCTCACTGTCCTCTTGGGGCAAAGGCTCCATTTGGCAGACAGGTGCCTGCTGTCAACCTCCAGGCCCTCTGGAAGAAAGGTGGGCCGGCGCCCCTCGGCTGTGACACACAAAGGACTTTGGACGCGTCCTAAACTAGGAGGCAGGACCACAACGGTCAGACCCAGCTCTGGCTGGGTGACCTTGGGCTGCTCTCTGCTTCCCCCAGGGCCTCAGTCTTCCCTGCCCCATAGAGCACCGCTCTGAGCCTTGCTCTAAGCCCCTGAGGCCCCACGCTTGCATCTGGCCTCCCCTCCTGGTCTCAGTTTCCTCGCATGGCATCGGGGACCTCCACCAGCCCAACCAGCTTATGGGTCAGAGGGTTCCAAGGAAAAGAAGGGAAGGAAAAACGCCAACACAAGGGCTAGCTACTGCCTCGAGAACCTTCCCCACTGGACGAAGGCTGAGCACTGCCGGGCCTCAGTCTCCCACACGGAGAAAAGGGTGCATGGGCTCCCCGCAGCCACCCGCTGCCGAGGGCCTCTGCTGAGAGTTGCGTGGCTCCCCGCCCGGGCCAGGGTGCTGACTGGCCACCACGCAGCCAGTCAGCCAATCAGAACTGAATAATAAATACCCCCCCAAAGTGACCCACGAATTAAAATTTCAGTGTCCCCGTTGGCTCCTCTTTCCTTCATTAGGCATGCGGATCCCAGGGCTTCGCTCTTCCAGCCACTGGCTCCTGCCCCCCCTTCTCCCCCAGGCTCCCGTCTCCACAGCGATGGCTGGCGGTAAACAGAGCCCCGAGCCCAGCCGATAAGTGCCAGGCCCCACCCGGGGTGGCCCTCGGGGGAGAATGCCCCCCTACCTGGAGCCTCGGGGGCCTGGGCAGCAGCAGGGCCTAGCCTGGACTCCCCGGACCTCTCCCAAGACCAGCTCTGCCAGTAGGAAGTGATCGGCTGGTCCTGGGGAGGGCCCCCCAGTGTGGGAGCGGCACACTCAGGGTTACGCCCTGGCCCTGTTGGGGTGGGGGTGGGGGGCTGACATGGAATCCTGGACGCCCTCTCCGGCCGGGCCTGCTCCAGCCCTGGTCCGGGAGGCAGCTGGCAGGGAGGGGGGGTGGGGGAAGCCAAGCAAGCCCGCCACCCATGGGTGAGCCAGGTGGGCACACCCGGTGGAGGGGCACCAACACCTCTCTCACTTCCGCCGCCTGGCTAGGAGAGAGGAGTTGCCTGCCTCCCCCTGCCACCCCGCCAACTGCTGGCTACATTCCCCAAACATTTAGTGGGTGCCCACAGGGTGCCCGGGCCTGGTTGGACAGCAGTCTCTTGCCGCGGTCCACCGGACTCCCTCGCCGCCGGCCAGCCAGCGCGGACAGTGCCTCCCAGGACCCGCAAAGGCCTGGGCCCCGGGGGGTGCACCGGCCCCAGCTCAGGCCCCTGCCTGGTTCCCAGGCCCGGGGCTGGGGGAGGGGGCCGGTTCCTAGGCCGGGGAGGGAGGCAGAGCGAGGGAGGGGGCCGGATCCCACCAGCTCACCCCCTCCTCTGCCCGGGCTCAGGGTTCGCACGTGGTGGTGGCGTCAAGGGGAAGGAGGGGTGTCCGGGCCAGAGGAGACGGGGTCACGCGCTTTGGGGGCGCGGGCGGGGGAGAGGGGTGCTCTCTGCTCCCTCCCCCGGGGCCGGGGCCGGACGGCCGCGCGGGCAGGGCGAGGGGCCTGGCCGGTCCCCCCGCCCAGGGCTGAGTCAGGCCCGGGCGGGGGCAGGAAGCGGCCCCCTCCCCCGCCCCGGCCGCAGCGCGCGGCCCCCGCCCCGGCCCGCGGGCCCCCACAGCGCCGCCCGCGTGGGGGGCTCCTACCTCCTTCCCGGGGCAGCGGCGAGGGGGCCCGGCCCCGGCGGCGGCGGTGGCGGCGGCTGCGGCTGGGCTGGCTCCCTCCGAGGGGCCGGGAGGCGGCAGTGAGCCTGGCCCCGCGCCACCCCCCGCCGCCGGCGGCCAATCCCCACCCGGGCTGGGGGGAGGGCGATGCAAATTACCCCGGATCTGGGTCCGCCCGCCCGCCTCCCCCACGCCCCGGCCCAGTCTGCACTAGGCCGCGCATCCCCGGGCTCGCCTGCGCTGTGCGGCCGCCCGGGCCGCCGCCCTCCCCGGGGAGCGCCGGGTGGGTGACCCCCCCCCCCGGGGCGGGGGGCTGAGGGGAGGGGGGCTGGGGACGGTTACACAACCAGGCGGGGAGGGGCCCCGGGGCGGGGAGGGGGCCGGCCCGCGGGCCGCGCAGCCGGAAGCCGGGGACCGCCACCGGCCCCCGGCAAGGGGAGCCCGGCTCCAGGCCCCGCCCCCTGGCCGGCAGGGCCCGCCCCCGAGCCGCGCCGCGCGATCGGCCCGCGCCCATTGGCTCGCCAGCCCGCCGCTCACCGCCCCTCCTCCGCACCGCCCCTACCCGCGGGCCGCGGCGGGCCGCCGGCGCAGGGCACCCTGGGACTTGTAGTCCTAGCCGTCTGCCACCTGCCAGCCGCAAGCGCGGGGGAACTACGATACCCAGAGGCCCGAGCGGCCGCGCCCGCCCACCCGGACACCCCACCCCTTCTCCCTCCTTTGCAAAGCCCCCCTCCCTGTTTTTTCAGCCCCCTCCCCCCCCATCCCCCATGGAGCTCAATCCTGGCCAACTCCAACGTATGCACGCAGCACCGAATAGGCCCCCGGGGGGCGAGAGCGCCCCCAGTACCCAGATGCAAACTTAGCACGCGACGCGCCCCCCTATCTCCCCACGCCGGCTCCCCCCACCCTCAATGCAGCCCCGCTTCCCCTCCCCCTCTCCCCACGCGCCTGGGAGCCCCGAAAAACCATGCACGGAGGGGGGGGGCTGGCGCACAAGCCCATGCACTTCGCCCCCAATACCCACTCCCGGGCGGCGCCCCCTCCCCGCCCTCGGGATCCAGGGCGCCTCCCGCCTCCGGGCAGCTGCCAACCACCCCCTCCTCTGAAACTTGCGGAACGTCCCCGGATCCCGGGATCGCCCCTTCCCGAGAGGGCAGCGGTGGGCGCAGCGCCCCCGGCCCGTCCCCGCCCTGCACCCCGCGCTGGGGGCTACGCCGGGCGCTGACTTACCTCGCGGGGCCGGGCCGGGGCCGGGCCGGGCCGGGGCGCGCGGGGCCGGGGCCCGGAGTTGGGACTGGGCTCCTCGGCCGCTCGCCTCTGGGGTCCGCGTCTCGCTCTCCCCTCGCTGGCTCTCCCCTCGTCGCTCCCTCGCTCCGGCGGCGGCGTCACTGCCCCTACAGTAACTGTACAGTACAGCCAAAGCCCCGTATGATGCTCGCGACTCCCTTCCTGGTTTCTCCGAGGGCAAGAGGGGTCCTCCCTTGTCTTAAAGGTGCCGCAGCCGCCGGCCCCCCCACGCCCAGCCCGCCCCCCCCACCCCGGCCTCAGAGGCCAGAACAGGCTCGGCAGGTCCCCTCTTGCCACGTCTCTGCCCTCCCGTGGGGCTTCGCCCGCTGCACCGGGGAGACCGGGCTGTTATTAGGTTTTGTCAAGTTGTTGGGGGGGTCCAGCCCGCCCCCGGCGCGCCCCCCCCCTCCTCTGACCTCTCCGCCCCGCTGTGCGGCGCCGTGCCAGCCTGCCAGCTTATCTGGCCCCAGAGCTCCCCGGGGCGCGGGGGGAGCGGGCCCCCCGGGGTGGAGGGGGTGGGGGCCTCCAGATAAACAGGCCCCCAGCCTCTGCGCAGAGGCGGGTGCGGGGGGGCGCGGGCTTTGCCCCCGACGCCTGGGGCGTGGCAGGATGGCAGCGGGGGCGGGGAGGGCTGTGCGCACTGCGAGGAGAGACGCGGGCGTGGGTCGCGGCTGCCCGGGCTGCTGGGGGTGGGGGGGGCGCGAGGGGGTGGGGACCGCGGGCCTGGCGCCGGCCCTCCCCGGGCCTCAGTTTGCCCAGCCGCGGAAGGGACCCGGGGGCAGGCTTTCAGCTGACTGCTTGGGTCCGCTGGGCTCCCGGGTCCCTCAATGAAACAGCCAACCTGCCCGCCCGAGATTATATAAAGGAGTCGCCTCCGCCCGCTGCGCCAGGGGCGTAGCGGGGGAAGGGGTTGGCGAGGGGCGGGCTGGGCTGTTGTTTTCCCGGCTTTCCAAGTTCCCCCACCCATCTGCGGGCCACTGGGCGGGACGGGGTCCCGGCCCCGGACGCCTGGGTTCTGCGGTCCGCTCCCGCAAGGGTCTGCGTGGCTCGGGAGGGCCGGAGGTGGGGAGTGGGGAGGCGTTGGCTCAGCCCAACTTTTTTTCCCTGTCCATTTCTCCCACTTCCTCCCCGGTCGTGGGAGAGGTCCGGCGGGGGACGGGGGAGGGGGAGGAGGGGACGAGGGGTGAGAACAGCCTGACCCGGCCCGGCCGGCTGCCCACCGCACACAGCAGGCGCCCGGAGAGGGCTGGCTGGTGCAATCAGCCGCCTGGGGAGCTCTGAGCCTCAGTTTCCCCTTCCTCATTCCCTTGGTCGGAGAGGGCTGGCACCTGCTTCGTAGCTGTCGTTTACTGAACGCTTCTCTGGTGACTGGCTCTGTCCGGGGTCCTGTTTACCTTCATTCTAACATCTAATGCCATTATCATGATCATTATTTATTGTTATTATCATTTTTACCACCATTACCTTACAGGCAGGAAACTTCCACTGCCGTGGGTGAAATGCACCCCGTCTGTCCTTCTCCGACTTCAAAGCTTTCCTCCCCCCCCAACCTCCTGCACTTTACTGCCTCTTCACACACGTATTAAAAGTGCCTTTCAACGCCCAAATGGGTTGAATTGGCTTTTGTAATAATAATTGGGCTTCAAGGGGAAACCCGGGAGGCCCCCAGAAGGGAAGCGACAGACCCAGGACTTGCAGCCTGAAACCAGCCCCGGGGTAGGTGGAAAGGGACTGAGGGAGGGGCCGCATGCGTCCAGCGTGAGGGCGGAGCCCAGGGACTTTGTTCTAACGACCCTGCCTGGGATATAAGCCCTCTTCCTTCCAACGTGCAGGTCCCAGGGTAGTGCTTGGTCTCTGTAGATACCTGAAGCTCAAGCCTTAGTCCTCAATGGTCTCATTTGCCATCCCGCCTAAGCTCCACCCACTCAGCCACAGCAGGGGTGACTCAGGGCCCCCTCTGTACCACCCAGCCTCAGATATCTGGCACCCTTCTCTGCAGTTAATAACCTGACTCAGAAGGGGCAGGGAACTCGTATGTAGGATTGGCGTTGAATCTAATCCTTATCAGGCCCTGGGAAAAAACAGGGATCATATGATTTCCATCTTACATTTGAGGAAATTGAGACCCAGAGAGGGACAGTGGCCAAGGATGTTGAACCCAGCTTCACCTGGCTCTGGACCCTGCCGGAAGGGCTGTGGGCAGGTCCTTCAGAAAATAAATGCTGGGATGGCGTACCCCTACCCTGTGCCCACTCCTGTCCCTGCAGTGAAAAGAGAGGGAAGGGAGCAAAGCTTTGTCCTGACCCCCACTCCTCAGTCCCACCCCCTCCCCTCCCCCCAAAAAGATACCCAAGTACATACTATTTGAAAACCTAATAAAGTATAAAAGATTGAGTTGCTGTGTGACCTTGGGCAGCTTATTTAACCTCTCTGACCCTCAGAGTCCTCTGTAAAGAATAATGGTAGAGGGACTTCCCTGACGGTCCAGTGGTTAAGACGCTGCACTTCCACTGCAGGGCGCATGGGTTCCATCCCTGGTCCTGCAACTAAGATCCCCACATGCCGCAGCGTGGCCAAAAAATAAAAATTTAAAAAAAAAATTTTAATTAAAAAATTAAAAAAGAATTATGGTAGAGACTTCCTAGGGTTGTGACAAAGGAGAAACAAGATGGTACATGTAACATACTTAAACAGCACAGTGCCTGCTGGTGGGAAGTCCTCAACACAGGATAGATGTGACCATGCTGTTATTGCTGTCATTATTATTATTACTTGGGCCATACCCTTCCCCCCACCCTGTTCCTGGCCAGGGTAGAGTTGAAACCCACATCTCCAAAGGTGAAAAATTCACGCACACACTCAAGGCATTTTTTTTTTTTACCTCATTGGCACACACCGCCCCCCCCCGCCAATGTGCTTGGCTAAAGGGTTCTTGGAATGTATCAGAACCAACTCCATCATAGCCATAAAACAATACAAAAATTGATAAATACTTGAAACTTGCCTCAGAACAGATTTGTTCTAGGGTGAGTAGTAACACCAGCTCTCATTTTCTGAGTTCCACCTTTGTGTGTTATTTTAGTTTATCTGTGGAGCAGGGATTATCATCCTTGATGTACGTGATAAAGACACCGAGACCCAGAGAGGGTAAGAAATTTGCCAAAGTCACACAGCATTCGAGCAGGGTGACTTGAATTCGAGTTATATGGGCTAGGCTGCAAAGTTGTATAATATTTTGAACCGATAATTCTTGTCACCATAAACAGGTGTTGCTTCTGGGAGCAGAGAAAGAGAGAGCTTCTATTCACTCTCTTTGATCTTTTGAATTTTGTATCATGCATTTATTACTTATAATAAAATAAAAAATACTTCTAAAGTAACACATTACTTAACCTATGTGCTTCAAAGAACACCATCAAGAAAGTGAAAGAAAAACCTACAGAATGGGAGAAAATATTTGCAAATCATAGATCTGATAAGGGTCTACTACCCAGGATATATAAAGAAATCTTTAACTGAACAATAAAAACACTACCGATTTTTTTTTAAGGGGCGAAGGATTTGAATAGACATTTCTCAAAAAAGATATATAAATAACCAATCAAGCTCATGAAAAGTTACCCAACATCATTAGTCATCAGGGAAATGCAAATCAAAACCACGAGGAGACACCAGTTCACCCCTGCTAGGGTGGCTAGAATCAAAAAGACAGACTGTAACAAGTGTTGATGAGGATGGGGAGAAACTGGAATCCTCATATGTGGCTGGTGGGAATGCAAAATGTTATAGCTGCTGTGGGAAACAGTTTGGCACTTTCTCAAATGGTGAAATAGAGAGTAACCATAGGATCCATTAATTCCACTCCTAGGTGTCTCTACCCAAGTGAAATGACAACACGAATATCCATAACAGCATTATTCCTAAGAGCCAAAAGTAGAAACAGTCCAGGTGTCCATCGACTGATTAATGGATAAATAAAATGTGGTCCATCCATACAATAGAATATTATTCAGCCTTAAAAAGGAGTGAAGCACATACACGCTACAATGTGAATGAACCTTGAAAACATGATGCTCAGTGAAACAAACCAGACACAAAAGGCCACATAGTGTATGATTCCATTTACATGGAATGTCCAGAACAGGCAAATCCAGAGACAGAAAGTGGGTTAGTGGATGCCTGGAGCTGGGAGGTGTTGGAGAGAATGGGGTGGGGGGAGTGCACCAATAGACATGAAGTTTCTTTTTAGGGTGATGAAAATGTTCTGGGATTAGATAGTGGCCATGGTTGCACAACTCTATTACTAGGCTAGAAACCACTGAATTACACACTTTAAAGGATGAATTGTATAGCATGTGAATTATATCTCAATAGAAATTATATGGAGAGAGTTACTTTTTTTTTTTAATACATTTATTTATTTATTTACTTTTGGCTGCATTGGGTCTTCGTTGCTGCGCGCAGGCTTTCTCTAGTTGCGGCAAGCAGGGGCTACTCTTTGTAGCAGTGTGCAGGCTTCTCATTGCAGTGGCTTCTCTTTGTTGCAGAGCACGGGCTCTAGGCACACAGGCTTCAGTAGTTGTGGCACGTGGGCTCAGTAGTTGTGGCTCGCGGGCTCCAGAGCGCAGGCTCAGTAGTTGTGGCGCACGGGCTTAGTTGCTCCGCGGCATGTAGGATCTTCCCGGACCAGGGCTCGAACCCGTGTCCCCTGCATTGGCAGGCGGATTCTTAACCACTGCGCCACTAGGGAAGTCCCTAGAGTTACTTTTTTGTTGAAGTATAGTTGGTTTACAATAGCTTTACTTTTTGGTTGAGGAACATTTTGCAGCTGACAAAATTCTTACATCTTTGTTATCTCATTTAAGCTTCCAAATACCTGAGATATTTTAAAAGAGGGTATCTCAGTTACTACAGAAGGTCATACGGGTGCTGAGCTTGGAAGGGGGACTGGAGTTCAGGTTTCCTGAGTCATAAAGGTTTTCAAGTGGGGATGTTAGCTGTCATCTAGGGAACTTCTTGGATGAGACAGGTTGAGTTCCTGAGAGCTCGCTCCCTCCTGGGGGAAGACGTGGAGGAGAATCTCAGGGCCAAGTGAGCTCTGGGCAAGAGGGAGCCCGCCATCTCTCCATCCCAGACCCCAGCTCCTCCACAGCCTGGGGGGTGGCTGTCTGAACCCCTAAGGCTCCCATGCATGAAGCTGGCGTTTCTTGAGACCAATCTTCTTGTTCTGATTCTGCGGCCCAAGTGACCCTCCCACTCTGGGCCTCAGCTTGCCAATGGCAGCGAGTGCCATACCTCTTTCACAGGCTTACAAAGCAGCCACCAAACAAGGCAAGGTGCCTTTGGGAACTTGGATCAGATGTCTTTAGGTTTTGTTTGTTTGTTTGTTTTGTTTTGTTTTTAAATTTTATATTGGAGCACAGTTGATGAACAATGTTGGACTAGTTTCAGGTGTACAGCAAAGTGATTCCATTATACATATACATGTATCTATTCTTTTTCAAATTCTTTTCCCATTTAGGTTATGTCTTTAGGTTTTTCAACAGGTATTGACTGTTCTCTCAACCACGACCCAAGAGGGAGTGGATGAGGGGCCTTCCCTGACTGCTGTGGGTGAATTAGGGGCTGTAGCTGGACCCAGGGGCCTCACAGCTCAAGGTGTTAAAACAGTTTCTGCCGTGGACCCGGGTTCGATCCCTGGTCGGGGAACTAAGATCCCACAAGCCGCGTGGCGCAGTCGAAACAAAACAAAACAAACAAAAACACAGTTTGCACATGGGCCTTGGGAATCCTAGCTGATATTCCTGGAGGAACTTCTGGGAAAGGGAGCTGCGGGGTAAGTGTTCCACTTTTGAAATAGACAGGGACATAGGTAGGTTCTAAAACCCGGGGTGGGGAGGTGGGAGGAATTGGGAGATTGGGATTGACATATATACACTATTGATACTATGTATAAAATAGATAACTAATGAGAACCTACTGTATAGCACAGGGAACTCAGAGCTCTGTGGTGAACTAAATGGGAAGGAAATCTAAAAAAGAGGGGATATATGTATACGTATACCTGATTCACTTTGCCATACAGCAGAAATTAATACAATATTGTAAAGAGCTACACTCCAATAAAAATTTTTTTAAAAATCTGCCTATAATTTGCATAATGTAGTTTATGAAATAGAGTCACTGCAACCATCTTGAAAAAATTAATAAATAAAATAAAACCCAGGGGGTCACTGAGCTTGATGTTGACCCCATGACGATTTTAGTATTTATTTTTTATTTTTGGCTGTGTTGGGTCTTCGTTTCTGTGCGAGGGCTTTCTCTAGTTGCGGCGAGCGGGGGCCACTCTTCATCGCGGTGCGCGGGCCTCTCACTATCGCGGCCTCTCTCGTTGCGGAGCACAGGCTCCAGATGTGCAGGCTCAGTAGTTGTGGCTCAAGGGCCTAGTCGCTCCGCGGCATGTGGGATCCTCTCAGACCAGGGCTCAAACCCGTGTCCCCTGCACTGGCAGGCGGATTCTTAACCACTGCGCCACCAGGGAAGCCCCCCGTGACGATTTTAGAACATTCTGCTCAGAGTTTGGTCTGCCTGGAAGCCCACTTAGCCAGCCCTTAGTGCCTCCCATGGACCAAGTCCCTGATCTCCAGCTTACATTTTAGTGACAAATACTGACAATAAGCAAAGACACAGATAAAATCATTTCAGACAATTAGCGGTGAGTAACTGAATAGACAGTGATGGGGACCTGGGGGCTATTTTTTTTAAATGAACACATGTCAAAAGATTTTATTTCGTTCATTAATTAATGAGGGAACCAGCAAGATGTTACAACGGGTTCAAAGGAAAAATCCGAAGAACGTTCCTATAGAGACAGGTGAGCAATGCTGGAATGAATTACAGACAGAAGAAAACAGGACTGTGTATGATTCATTTGTATTTGTCTGGACAAGAATCATTGCCAGCGAGTTCCCTGGAGGTCCACTGGTTAGAACTCAGCGCTTTCACTGCCATGGTCCCAGGTTCAATACCTGGTCAGGGAGCTAAGATCCCGCAAGCAGCACCACACGGCCTAAATAAGTAAACAAATAAACAAAAGAAAACAAAAAAAGGATCATTGCCATAAGTATCAGTTTTCTACACGTACACAGTTGTAGAATAGCCCAAAGATGGCAAAAGGTGAGAGACCCCATAGAATCAGACCATGGCTAGGTTTGTCTAGGGGCTAGTTCTGTTATTGAAATGATCATCAGGGAGAATTCTTCAAAGGAAGTGATACTGAGCAGAGATCTGAATGAAGATATGGGGGCAGGTTCCCAGGCCTGAGGGTAAAGGGTACTGTGTGGGACTGCCCCTCATGACGGAGGCTCAGCCAGGAGGCCAGTATGGCCGGAGCAGCAGATTCAGAGGACAGTAAACGGGCACCTGCAGGCCAGGCAAGTGCTTTGGACTTTATTTAAAGTGTTATGGATTCAGTCATAAAAAGGAGTGAAGCACTGACACTCGCTACAACATGGATGCGTCTTGAGACCATGTTGCTCAGTGAGAGAAGCCAGACACAGAAGGACACATAGTGTGTAATTCCGTTTGTGTGAAATGTCCAGAACAGGCAAATCCACAGAAACAGAGACTGGGTTTGTGGTTGCCAGGGCCTGGGGGAGGGGGAGGGGAGTGACTGCTAAGGGGGATGGGGTAGTTTTTGGGGGTGATGGAAATGTTCAAAAATTAGATAGTAGTGATGGTTGCACAATTCTGTGAAAACCACTGAATTGTCCACATTAAAGAGTGAATATTCTGGTAGTGAATAACATCTCAATTTTTAAAAAGCAAAGAAACACCCATGTTTAATAACAGCCGTATTCACAATAGCTAAAATATGGAAACAACCCAAATGTACATTGACCGATGAATGAAAAAGCAAAATGTAGTCCATCCACACAATGGAATATTACTCAGTCTTAAAAAGGAAGGAGATTCTGACACCCGCTACTACATGGATGAAACTTGAGGACATGATCCTCAGTGAAATTAGCCAGACACAAAAGACAAATACTGTCTGATCCCACTCACAGGAGGTCCCTAGAGGAGTCACATCCACAGAGACAAGAAGTATATGGTGGGGGCCAGGGGCTGCGGGAGGGGCTGGCGAGTCAGTGTTTCATGGGGACAGAGTTTCAGTTTAGGGAGATGGGAAAGTTCTGGAGATGGATAGTGGTAATTTTTGCACAACAATGTGAGTATACTTAAATGTCACTGAATTGTACATTTAAAAATAGTTAAATTGGTAAATTTTATGTCATATATATGTTGCCGAAAAATTTTGTTTTAAGTTCAAAAGGAAAGTCGGCCTGGAACAGGATGTGAGGGTGGCCAGGCGCCATCTCATTCCAAAGTCTGGGAACTCCTGCGGTGCCTAATGGATTCGCACATCCCATTAGTATGAAGCGTGGTCATTTTAAAATTAAATGTTATTTAATTTTAAATGTTAAAATTAAATGTTTTAATTTAAAAAAAATAAAATTAAATGTTTTTCCTTTCCAAAAAATTAAAATATTGAAAGGTACCCCCCAAAAAGTATTGATGGAAAGACATCAGTAAGAATAGAATTACCGTATGACCCAGCAATCCCACTCCTGGGCATATACCCAAAGAAAACCATAATTCAAAAAGACACATGCACCCCAATGTTCATTGCAGCTCTATTTACAATAGCCAGGTCATGGAAGCAACCTAAATGTCCATCGACAGACGAATGGATAAAGAAGATGTGGTACATATATACAATGGAATATTACTCAGCCATAAAAAGGAACGAAATTGGGTCATTTGTAGAGACGTGGATGGATCTAGAGACTGTCATACAGAGTGAAGTAAGTCAGAAAGAGAAAAACAAATACTGTATATTAACTCATATATGTGGAACCTAGAAAAATGGTACAGATGAACCAGTTTGCAGGGCAGAAATAGAGACACAGATGTAGAGAACAAACATATGGACACCAAGGGGGGAAAGTGGCAGAGGCGTGGTGGTGGTGGGATGAATTGGGAGATTGGGATTGACATACATACACTAATATGTATAAAATGGATAATTAATAAGAACCTGCTGTATAAAAAAATAAATAAAATAAAATTCAAAAATTCAAAAAAAAAAAAAAAAAGAAAGACATCAGCCTGGGTTTGAGCAGACATGTGCCCTGCTTTACGTTTTGTTAATCTTTCCAATAACTGTGTAAGAGCCCTGAGCGGGGCAAGACCAGTTCGGACACTGGTGTGGGCAGCCCGGTCAGCATAGATGGAGACAATAGTGAAGGAAGGTGGACAGGGTCCTTTTTTTTTTGGCCGCATAGCACTCGGGATCTTAGTTCCCCAACCAGGGATCGAACCTGTTACGGAAGCGCTCAGTCCCAACCACTGGACCGCCAGGGAAGTCCCTCCTTACACTTATTTTTATTTATTTATTTATATATTTTTTAAAGTCTTTATTGAATTTGTTACAATATTGCTTCTGTCTTATGTTTTGGTTTTTTGGTCCCCGAGGCATGTGGGAGCTTAGCTCCCTGACCAGGGATCGAACCCACACCCCCTGCATTGGAAGGCAAAGTCTTAACCACTGGACCGCCAGGGAAGTCCCTCCCTACATTTATTTTTAAAAGGCTCATGATCTGCTTTGCCATCTTCAAACCTGCAGCTTGACATCCTCCCATTTCTCTCTAACTCTGACCCTGCTAACTCCCTCTTATAAGGACCCTATGAAATATGTATATAAATTAGTTTCCTAGGGCCTCTGTAACAAAGTACCACAAACTGGGTGCCTGGGGACAGCAGAAATGTATTCCCTTTCAGTTCAGGGAGCCAGAAGTCCATAGTCAAGGTATTGGCAGGGCCATTCTCCTTCCAAAGGCTCTGGGGAAGGGTCTGTCCCAGGCCTTTCTCCTGGCTTCCTTCCAGTAGCCTCAGGTCTCCCTTGGCTTGCAGGTGGCCAGCTTCCCCAGGTCCCTTTAGGTCATCTTCCCTCTGTGCTCATCTGTCTCTGCATCCAAATGTCCCCTTCTTATAAGGACAGCAGTCACATTGGATTAGGGCCCCACTCTGCTCCAGCATGACCTCGTTTTAACTAATTACATCTTCAACAACCCTATTCACAAATAAAGTCACCTTCTAAGGTACTGGAGGTTAGGACTTCAACAAGTCCTACATACATATGTGTATATGTTTATCTATCTATCTATCTAATCTTTTTCACCAGTGACTTTGAATAAAGATGCCAAGATGCTGAAGGCTGGCTTATCAGTTCTGGGAGAACGGAGATAAATTTGGATTCAAGGCATATCACAACAAACACACAAAGAAACACTAACCTTCCTGGGAGAGCTGTAAAGTTCTATGCACACTCTCAAAAGCCAACTGAGGGGACTTCCCTGGCAGTTCAACAGTTAAGACCCTGTGCGTCCACTGCAGGGGGCAAGGTTTGGATCCCTAGTCGGGGCAACAAAGATCCCGAAAGCCACGCGGTGTGGCCAAAAAGAAAAAAAAAAAAAAGCAAGCCACTGAGTAAAAGGTGACAGAGTTTCAGTTTGGGAAGATAAGACAGTTCTGGAGATGGATGGTGGGGATGGCTGCCCAACAGTGTAAATGTGCTTAATGCCACCGAACTGCACACTTAGAAAGGGTTAAAATGCTCAATGTGATGTAGGTATATTTTACTACAATTATTTTTTTTTTAAGGTGGGGAGTCAGTTGATTCAGCCCAGTATGGGCTCCAGGATGGGATCCTGAAACAGAAAAAGGGCATTTGTGGAAAAACTGGTGAAATGTAAAGACAGTGTGGGGTTCTGTTCGTGGTGATTTACGGGTATTCGTTCCTAAGTTGTGACAAAGATACCGTGGTGATATATGACAGCATTAGGGGAAGATGGGTGAAGGGTATATGGGAAGCCTTTCTGGAATCTTTGCAAGTTTTCTGTAAATCTAAAATATTTCTGAAATAAAACATTTATTTAACAACAAAAAAAAAGCAAAAATTGAGTCCACATGGGTGTATATATTTGTCAGATTCATCCAACTCTATACGTAATATCTGTACATTTTATTGTATATAGCCTATACCTTAATTTTATAAAAACACACAGAAATTAAAACACCCGAAAAAAAGTTGCTTGACCAAAAATGCGTAAAAATGTGCACAGCCTTTGGCCCAGAGATTCTGTATCTAGAAATTTATCCAAAGGAAATATTTTGAGACAGTCAAGCTACAGTAACTAGAAAAGTGGGTTACAAACCAGTACATTTAAAAGGCCCCATTATTCTGGGGTAGGGACTTCCCTGGCGGTCCAGTGGTTAGGACTCTGCACTTCCACTGCAGTTTTGATCCCTGTCTGGGGAACTAAGATCCCACATGCTGTGCTGCATGGCCCCCCAAAAAATTTTTTTTAAATAAATGAAAATAAAAGGTCCCATTATTCTTAAAAATATACACATGTATACTCTTTGTACACACACTGAGGTATCAACAGTGCTTATCTCTAGGTGATGGGATAAGGGTGACTTTTTTGCTTCTCTGAATATTTGAGTTTTTCTTCAATTAATATATATTGCTTTTCTAAAATAAAAAAAAATTTTTTTAAAAAGAGGTAATTGCACCAGATAGAATATCCTGTGAGGGCTTTGTATGAGTTTCCTTGGGCAACTGTAACAGATTACCATAAATGTAGTGACTGAAAACAACACAGATGGGCTTCCCTGGTGGCGCAGTGGTTGAGAATCTGCCTGCCAATGCAGGGGACACGGGTTCGAGCCCTGGTCTGGGAGGATCCCACATGCCGTGGAGCGACTGGGCCCGTGAGCCACAATTGCTGAGCCTGCGCATCTGGAGGCTGTGCTCCGCGACAAGAGAGGCCGCGATAGTGAGAGGCCCGTGCACCGCGATGAAGAGGGGCCCCCGCTTGCCGCAACTAGAGAAAGCCCTCGCACAGAAACGAAGACCCAACACAGCCATAAATAAAAATAAATAAATAAATAAAAACAAAAAAAACTGATGTCTTACATTTCTAGAGGTCAGAAGTCCGAAATGGGTCTTGGGCTGATCCTTCGGGAGGCTCCAGGGGAGCATCGGTTCCCGCCTTTTCTAGCTTCTAGTGGCGCCGCATCCCTGGCTCGTGGCCCCGTCCTCCATCCTCACAGCCAACAGTGCAGCATCTCCCATCTCTCTCTGTCTCTGACCCTCCCATCACAGGGTCTTATAAGGACCCTGTGATGATGCTGGGCCCCTAGAGAATCCAGGATAATCTCCTTTGTCAAGAGCCTCAACTTAATACCATCTGCAGAGTCCCTCTGACCACGTAAGGGAGCATCTTCGTAGGTTCCAGGGATTAGGACACAGACGTCTCTGGGAGACCATTACTCTGCCCATCACAGGTTTGTATGGACAAACCAGGCAATTAATAGTGCAGCTGAGATTCTGAAAAAGCTAATGTGATTTCAGGCCACATTAATAGAGGTCTAGCGCTCAGCTCGAGGGAGATGGTGTTCTTACCAAACCATTCTGGGGACAAGACCAGCATGCTGAAAGGAGACAAGGAGCCATGTCCCGCGAGGAAAAGACAGACAGACAGACTGATAGCTGGGCCTGGCTCCCAGGAGTTCTCTGTAGGGCTTACAGGTGGAAGGCGGAAATGATTCTGGGATGTTCCCGAGGGAAGGAGGGATGTCAGACCTGGTCCCAGTCCTATCTGAGTCTCCTCTTACTGCCTGGCACCCAGCACTAGGCTCAGTCAATGGGTGGTCCACTGTACTCTTGGGGGGTGGACCAGCCCAATATCAGGAGAAACTCCTGGAAGCCTTGTCGGGGGCGGGGGGGGGGGGTCTTTCCACCAGACTCATTAGGTCAAAGTGCTGACAGGGCTGCCGAGGCCTAAGTCAGAGAATCCAGAGCAAAGTTCAATTCCTAAAACCGTGCAGGTGTTTGCACACCTGTATTCATAAGAGCATTATTCACAGAAGCCAAATTGACAGATGATGGATAAACAAATTGCGGTCCATCCACACAGTGGAATATTATTCATCTTTAAAAAGGAAGGAGATTCTGACACACACTACAACATGGATGGACCTTGGGGACATGATGCTCAGTGAGAGAAGCCAGACACAGAAGGACAAATACTGTCGGATTCCACTCACAGGAGGCCCCTAGAGGACTCAAATCCATAGAGACAGAAAGTAGATGGTGGGGGCCAGGGCCTGGGGGAGGGGCTGGGGAGTCAGTGTTTAATGCGGACAGAGTTTCAGTTTGGGAAGATGAGAAAGTTCTGGAGATGTTTGCACAACAATGTGAATGTACTTAAAACCGCTGAGCTATATGCACTTAAAAATGATCAAGATGGTAACTTTTGTGTATATTTTACTACAATAAAAAAAATCAGGGTCTGTTTTTAAAAAAAGGACTAAAGAAAAACCCAAAAGAAACTATTTTGGGGTCCAACTTAACAGAGCGCAGCCTTTTTATTTTCACAAGTGACGACATTGGAAAGAAAAGAACGTGAGAGCCACCAGCCACAAGTACAGAGTCAAATGGCTCCCAGCTTGGCTTCTGGACGCTTCAAGCCCTGCCGTGACCACTCACAGGCACATTGCTGGTTTTGTGGGCAGGGACTTTGTCTGCCCTGGGTGCCCCATAAACCCGGAACTGGTGCCCGGGTGCAAGGAAAGCCAGGTGAGGCGCCGGAAGGCCCTGGTTCCCCAGTGGGTGGATGCCTCCTCCCATCCAGGCTCCTCCCAGGTCCCCAGAGCCCCACCCAGACGAGCTAACATTTAACCAGTACAACCCGGGGTGGCCAAACCAGGTGTGCAAGTATCGAAATACTTCAGCAGCTTCACGGAGGGCCCCCAGCATCACGGAGAAACATTTTCTAAGCAGCAGAGGGTGGGGCAATGGCTGGTCCATGGGTACCTGGGGGGCTAGGGAGCCTCACTTAAGAGGTGGCTTAGACCGCTCCAGAGGTGGAAAAGGCAGGACTGATCTGGTGCTGCTGTCCCTCCCTCCTTCCACCCACCCCCAGGATTCCCGTCTGTGCAATGGGCCCTGCCAGTCTGTGCAATGGGTCCTGCCAGCCGGAAGCTCCCAGTCTCTGCCCGGCCCTGGCTCCTCTCTACCTGAGCGCCAGTTTCCTGGATGCCCCCTCACATTCAGGCTGGATGACAGCTCCCAGGGGCCTCTCAGAACCTCGAAGGAGTGCTCCAAAGCCGGGGGGGCCAGCCTGTCTGCCTTTGGGGTCCAGCCCAGAGTTCTGTCTCTGTCATTCTTTCTGCAGCCGAGTCCCCCCCGACAGGAGTTAGCTTAGTGCAGGGGGTCACATTGGGGGGGGGGTGTGATTCCCCTACCTCCTGGGGACAACTATGGCTGTCATATTGGGGGAACTCCAGACATGGAGCTGGTGGAGGCCAGGGATGCCGCTCAACACCCCACAGTGCCCAGGACAGCCCCACCCCAGGGAATGACCGGTCCCAAATGTCCACAGTGCCCAGGGGGAGAAACTCTGGCCTGGATCTAACGCGCCTGCTTGTTTCTTCCTCTCCGGGCTCTGCAGAGAAGGAAAACCACTACGCGGTGGCCTCTGCTTGACCGGTGGCCAGGTCCCAGCCCTTGAGCCATCCCGCTGCCCTTCCCCCCTCCCCCAGCAAAGCCTCCTCCCCACCCACACCCCTACACTGCACCAGGCAGCCTGTCTCCACGCTGGGGGGTCCTTGGCTTTTTATCTGTGCGGGGGGCCTGAGGCTGGTCCCTCAGTAGAGACAGTCTCCGTGGGTCAGCTTCACCTGAGGGACCCCGGGTGAACCAGGCCAGTCCTGTCCTCCCCCACCCCAGCCCCTGCCCACCCAGGGCCGTCTACAAGATGGCACCCCTGGGGGAGCCTGCAGAGTGGAGGGGGCCACAGCCAGGGAAGGCAGTGGAGGAGCAGAAGAGGAGAACGTGGCAGCCTTTCGGGTCGGCCAGACCTCCCCTTCGGATCTTTCTTTTTTTAAAATCACCGCAATTTAAGGAGGGACTCCTCCCTCCATCCTGCCGCCTGCCACGTGGGCCAGCCAGGGGAGTCACCCGCTGGCCCTCTCGCTCCCTTGGCTGGTTTGGCTGCGAGGCAGTAGCTTCAGTTTCACTTTGGTGTCACCAGTTTCACTTTCCGGGAGAGAAAGAAGAGACAGAGAGAGACAGGGAAGAGAATAGGGACAGAGAGGGAGGGCAGCTGTGTCAGGTGCAAGGTCAGCCGCCGCCCTGTCCTGCGGGGCCACCGTCTGCCCGCAGCTCTCTCTCCTGACCTTCCTCTGGCCTGTGGATTCTCAGAGTCAAGGTCAAGGGGTCAAAGGGCAAGTTCTCTCTGCATGACCTTGGGCAAGGCAAGCCACCTTCTTATCCTGGGCTCCTTCCCCACCCCCCCCCCCCCGACCTCCTGTAAAAGTGGGGCAGGGGATCAGGTCCACCCCATGGGGTGCTGGGAAGATCAAAGCTCTGCTGACCGCTGACTCGGGCCAACGAACGTCAAGAGCAGTCCCACAACATCCCCTTTGGGAGGGGGTGGAGCTAGGTCCAAGGCAGAACAGGATGTCGGCTGCCTTAACCCAGCAGGGACCCTTGGCCCAGAAACCACCAGGAAGGAGGATCCATGTGGCCTGAGTCAGGGCTGGGTGGGGAGTGGGGGGGGACAGTGTCCCCTGAGGCCACCTGCTGTGGCTTGGGGCTCATGGTCTGGCAGATGGGGCCGCAGGCCCAGGTGCCCCACTTGCTTACTGGCAGGCCTGCCTGTCGCCGGGCAATGGCGTGGCCTTGTCCCCCTCACCCCTGCTGTTCTTCCTGCAGGGTGTGGGTCCACAGCCTGGGGCACGGATTCACTGCCTTCTGGGCCTGGTTGAGAGCTACTTGATGTCAGGAGATGGGCCCATTCTCCAGGACTCCCCAGACTGGATGGGACGCGGGGGGCGGGGGGGAGAGTCACCTGTGGATGTCAAGAACATAGCTCAGGGAATTCCCTGGTGGTCCAGTGGTCAGGACGTGGGCTTTCACTGCCATGGGCCCGGGTTCGATCCCCGGTCGGGGAACACAAGCTGCGTGGCGTGGCCAAAAAACAAAAAAACCTCACAGCTCAGCGAGATAGGAAGCGTGGGAGCCAATGGGAGAGGGTGGTTCATTTTTTATTTATTTATTTTTATTTTTATTTTTTAATTTTTTAATTTTATTTATTTTTTATACAGCAGGTTCTTATTAGTTATCTATTTTACATATATTACATTTTAGTGTATATATGTCAATCCCAATCTCCCAATTCATCCCACCACCATCCCCCCACCCTGCCACTTTCCCCCCTTGGTGTCCATACGTTTGTTCTCCACATCTGTCGTTTTTTAGTATAACAGCTTTAATGGGATATAATTCACATACCATACAGTTCACACACTTAAAGTGTGCGATTCACTGGTTTTCAGGACATTCACAGTGTTGTGCAACCATCACCACTATCTAATCTTAGAACATTCCATCCCCCCAAAAGGAAACCCTGTCCCCATTAGCATCACCCCCAACCCCTGACAACCAGGAACCCACTCTCTGTGTCTGTGGATCTGCCTGTTCCGGACGTTTCCCATCAATGGAATCACACCCTGTGTGTCCTTCTCTGTCTGGCTTCTCTCACTGAGCATCATGTTCTCAGGGTCCATCCACGGTGTAGCGAGTGTCAGTGCTTCTCTCCTTTTCACGGCTGAGTGATGTTCCCGGGTGTGGATGTGCCTTATTCCGCTTATGCATTCCTCAGCCGATGGACGTTTGGGGCGTCTCCAGTTTGGGCTGCTGTGAATGAGGGCAGGTGTTAACCGAAGTAGGTGTTGATTGGTGCATGTCCACCCACCGTAAGTGATGTCTGGGGACCCCACGTTTTCTGGGGGGTAAGAAGCACACCCTAAAAGGCACAGAGAGAAGGAGCACCCCCAGGGGCGGCCCAGCACCCAGTCTCCCTGGATCTTTGCTGGATGCTGGGAAAACACCTTCCCCATCCCCACCCCCGCCCAGGTTGGCTCCAATTGTGAACCCAGAACTTCAAAAGGGAGAGTTTGAGAAGCTCCCAGAACCTCAGGGGCCAGCACGAAGCAGCAGGGCAGGCAGGCTGGGAGCAAGGCCCCGGAAGATGGCCCCTCCCTTTTAATGAGGAGTAGAGCCGGGCTGAGGGTGGGCCGGCCGAGGCGGGGGAGGGGAGAGCAGAGGAGAGGCAGGAAGGGGAGGAGGGCAGGGGCGGGGCTTCCTCAGAGGGCAGGTAGGCAGGTGGCTTCTTCGCACCTGTGCCGGGCTTTGCGCCGCCCCTTTGGCGGGGAGCCCCCGGGCAGGGGAGGAGGAGGAGGAGGAGAGGGAATCACACAGGATTCCGTTCCTGTCACTCCGGAGCCACTTCCTGCTCTTTAATGTGGGGTGAAAGCAGGAGACAGCGCACCTCCGGGTTCACGCATGCCGGGGGGACCCCACCCCTCTGCGTAGAAGCTGATCCCACTCGCCCCGTCCCCTCCTCCAGCCCAAGTCCAGGTGTAGGGAGACCCCGTCCAGCAGCTCCTCACGTGCTCACTGGGCACCTGTACAACGTCTTTGGGGAAATACCCGCCTTTTTAATTGGGGCGACTCTTTTGGTTGCTAAGTTTTAAGGATTTTTTCTTTTTCTTTGTTGTAAGGATTCTTTATATCTTCTGGGTACTAGGCCCGTCTCCCCTACAGGATTTGCAAATACTTTCTTCCCACTCCGTGGGCTTTCTCTTCACTCTCCTGAGGGCGTCCTTTGATGCACCCAAGTTTTCAATTTTGATCAAAGTCCAAGTTCATCTATATTTTCTTTTGCTGCTTGTGCCTGTGTGTCATGTTGAAGAATCCACTGCCAAGTTCAAGGCCATGAAGATGGGTGATGGGAAAGTCAAAGGAGCAGTTTTGCTGAGGGTTTTACATGGGTGGGGGTCTGGCGGCCCTCGGCGGGGGGAAGGGAAAGGCTGCCTGAAGTTTGAGCAGGAGCTGAGGGTGGGGAGGGGGGAATGGAAGAGGAATTCCATAACAGGGAACAGCAGGTGCAAAGACAGGGAGCCAAGAGTGAGTGAAAGGCTTGCACTGCCTCCCCTCTCCCCCCTCCTCTTCCCCCTCCCCCTCCCCTCCCTCTTCTCTCTCCCCTCCCCACTCCTCCTCCCTGACACTCTGACCCCTGGGCAGTCCCTACCGCTGTACACTGGGTCCCCCCACAGACATCAGGGGTTGGGGGGTGACGTGTCTGTGCTTAGAAACCTCACTGGTCCCCACCTCAAAATCCAAGGCTGTTATAGAAGAAAGGAGATGGGTGGCCCGGCAGGGGAGCTGGTGGCGGGCTGACCCTGTGTGTGAACTTGCAGGTGAGGGTAGTGGGGGGGGCATCCCAGCCACACGGGAGGGGGGAGGGTTATGGGGGCTCGGAGAACCCTCCCCAAGAGACACCCACAAGTGAAGGAGCAGGAGCTAGGCAGGTGCAGACAGAAGGGAGTGAAAAGGCTCACAGGTGAGCAGAGTAGGAAGTGCGACAGAACAGACAGCAATGCCAGTGCTGGGGACAGGTGGGCTTGGTCTTCTGGGAGGAAGAGGGGACATGGGGACAGGAGGTAAGGGGCCAGCCTTTACCTCCACCCAGGGCAGGCCACCAGGATGAGGGTATTTGTGGAGCGATAGGTCTAAGGGGAAGGTATAGGGGGGTCTCCAGTCCAAGGCCTTGCCCTGCCCCACGGCCTGGCTCTCTCTGTGACTTTTTTCTTTTTATATTTATTATTATGATCATTATTATTTTATTTATCTTGGCTGCACTGGGTCTTAGTTGCGGCACATGGGATCTTCGTTGCGGCATGCGGGATCTTTGGTTGCAGCATGTGGACTTTTTTTTTTTTTTTTAAATAAATTTATCTATTTTTATTTATTTATTTTTGGCTGCATTGGGTCTTTGTTGCTGCACGCGGGCTTCCTCTAGGTGCGGCGAGCGGGGGCTACTCTTCGTTGCAGTGCGCGGGATTGTCATTGCAGTGGCTTCTCTTGTTGTGGAGCACAGGCTCTAGGAGCACGGGCTTCAGTTGCAGCATGCGGGCTCAGTAGTTGCGGCTCGTGGGCTCTGGAGTGCAGGCTCAGTAGTTGTGGCGCACGGGCTTAGTTGCTCTGCAGCATGTGGGATCTTCCTGGGCCAGGGCTCAAACCCGTGTCCCCTGCATTGGCAGGCGGATTCCTAACCACTGCACCACCAGGAGAGCCCAGCATGTGGACTTCTTAGTTGCAGCATGCATGCAGGATCTAGTTCCCCAACCAGAGATTGAACCCGGGCCCCCTGCATTGGGAGCGTGGAGTCTTACCCGCTGGACCACCAGGGAAGTCCCTCTCTGTGACTTTTTGCAGGAGAATCTGTAACCTGAGGCCAGCTTCCCTGGATGTCCATGCCCTCCTAGCTGGTGTGACCCCCAAGAGGACAGCCACAGTGGGGACTGGCCTGGACCCCTATGGTGGTATTTCCGAGCATCCTGTTCCTTTGCTAATTCATTTTCCCAAACCTGCTTGTCTGAGTTCACTGCCCAGCTTGCAGTCGGCCATCGTCCCGACCATAAAGTTCCGGTTTCTTAGCCAGACATCCAAGTGACCTGGCTCCCCACTCAGCCACCATGTTGTCCTGCACCCAAGGCCAGTGGGGGCTGAAATGTCGACAGGCTTCCGTTCATTCACCTGGTAGGCACCCAACACCCCAGCCCCTATGTCCCCCGCACCCCCCCCCCAGAAATTAAACAGTCAACACGAGGTCCAGTAGAGGACCCCTTTCTGAGTCCAGGCGCCCTCGCGGGCCCATTAGGAATGGGCACTGCTCTGCTGGATGGTTGTTAAAGATCTTGCACCCTGGCCCCGCTGCCACGCCCTTGCTCACGCGGGTTCCCCTGCCCCGGATGCCCTCTCCGGTCCAAGGGTTCTCAGCGTGGACACCCAGTCCACGGCCTTCTGCCTGGTGCTGCCGCTAGGGCTGTGAACTCTCCAGCACACAGGGTGTGGAGATGGGGGGCAGCCGGCATCTGTCGGGGGAGCTCGGAGCCTCTGGACAGGTCCCGTGTCGCCAGGGCTCAGGGGGGGACGATGGGGTTAGCTGTTCTGGCCAATTCACGGGGTGTAGCCAGGGTGAAGGGAAAAGGGATTCAGGATGCTCAGGAGGAGAGGGTCTGCTCCTTCCTGGGGGGTCAGCAGTAGCCATCTCATTTAGTCCGGGATGACCCCCTTGCAGGGGGCGTGGCCTCCCCCAGGGGTGGGGGTCAGGCGAGGGATGGGGGTGGGGAGGAGACTCAGCTGCGGGCCTCGGTCCCTCCCTCACCTGAGGCTTCTCTCTGATTCTCCAGGTGCTTCTCTGCGGGCCTCCCTCGGTCCCCAGGGAAGCCTGGGCAGAAACCCGAGCCTCGGTTCAGGCTGCCATGGGGCCTGGCCTCCCCCTCCGCCCTTCTTCCTCCTCCAGAGCCTCCCTGCCGTTGTCACGGGGACTGCAGACCGGGCAGGTCCTCCAGCCACTGGCCTGAAGTTCAAGGTGTGGCCTCCAGCCCCGGGTGGGCGGCCTGGGGCCCGCACACCTGGTCAACAGGGAGCCCCAGCCCCGGGAGGCGGGGCGAGACCCGCAGGGCCCCTGCTGGTTTCATTTTGAGGCCGTCCCTTCCCCTTCCTCACTCCCACTCCGCCCGCCCGATGCCCACTTTCTGGGAAACGCTGTGGCAGCTTCTTCTGAACTGAACTCGGTTAACCCGGAGTCCACTGAGTTCCGCCTCCCGGACCTGAGGCTTCCTGCCCAGCACACACCTCCACCCCCGGGGCTGGCTGAGCGCCCTTCTCCAGACTCCCTGCCTTCCAGAAGGTTCTGGGCCGCCCCTGCCCACACGCCCCCTGCCACACCGTGTCCCAGGCTCTGGACACAGGAAACCTGGTGGCTTCAGACAGGGCTGCCTTGGACATAGAAGACCCAGGGTCTGATTTCTGCTACTGGGGGACTGTGGCCTCCTACACTGTCGGATCCCGGGAGGGGTGTGGGCTAAACCAGCTTCCTCCCTTCACTGCTGACAGGGGGCCGGGTTACTCTCTAAGGGGGCCACTGCGGGCTTGGTGGGCGGAGCAGCATCCCCGGCCCCACTCGCTGGATGCCAGGAGCCCCCCAGTCGTGATGACCACAGATGTCCCCAGACATCAGTGTCCCCTGGGTTGAGGAGGGCAAGACTGTCCCCACTGAGACCCAGTGGGCATGATGACAGCTGGGAGAGGACAGAGCAGCCTCTGGCCACGTGGGGCATCGAGCACTGGAGATGTGGGCCGTCCGAATTGAGATGCACCGTGAGGGCAAAACACACGGTATCACAACTCCGTACCAAAAAAAAAAAAAAAAAAAGGAAAAGACCAGACTGATTCTCATATTGATTGCAAAGTGCAAGGGTAATATTTTGGCTACATTGGGTTAAATAAAACATACCATCCAATTACCTTCGCCAGGGACTTCCCTGGCGGGTAAGACTCCGCGCTTCCACCGCAGGGGGCACAGGTTTGATCCCTGATTGGGGAACTAAAGATCCCGCCTGTCACGTGCCATGCGGTGAGGCCAAACCAAAAAACAAACAAAAACAAGAAACCAGAAGGGTTAACTCTTTTTCCTATTTTAAATGTGGCCACGAGGAAATTTAAGTTGCGCCTTCAGCTGAAAGATGCGCATGCGTCCCAGTGGCATCTGAGGGCGCAGGGGGCCGAGACCCGCCTGGAATCTGCCTGCCGGTTCTGGGTTCCGCACACCTTCTTTCCTTCCATTTTCCCTCTGCCCCATCCCCGGAACATCTGTTACACTCAGAGAAGGGAATGCGACGGTCCCGGGGCCGGGGCTGGTCCAACCTGAGAATTCCACTGG
This sequence comes from Eubalaena glacialis, assembly GCF_028564815.1. Classification (NCBI taxonomy): domain Eukaryota; kingdom Metazoa; phylum Chordata; class Mammalia; order Artiodactyla; family Balaenidae; genus Eubalaena; species Eubalaena glacialis. The sequence continues at coordinate 183,985,979 of NC_083719.1, read as the reverse complement.
ATCAGGCGGGCAGGCATTTGCCCGCCCGTGACCCCGAGCTTTTAGATGGCTCTGGCCCATGGCCAGGGTTGGGGGTAAAAGCCTGTGGCACCCTGATTGAGCTGGGCCACCTTTCCCGGCTCATCACTTGTTCCAAGGTCACTTGTGAGCTGCTCAGAACAAGGCAGGGAGAGTCTGCTCTCTGGGGACACAGGGGGTCAGCACACGTGGTGTTGTAAAGTGCTGTTTATTTAATATGATGAAAACTTGGACCTGAGGAGAAACTTGCATCGACAAGACGCTGGATACCTTCTTCTTCCAAACCAAGCGCAAAAGGAACCAAAAAAACAAAAAAACCCCAAAACCCCAGAAGCGAAGAAAACTCAAAACCCAAGTAAGAAAACACCCAACAGGTGAGATTCTGAAGCTCTTGGATTCATTTCCTGATTGATTTGTTTTTGGACAAAGAGGTTAGACAGAGGGGCGCTGGGGGTCCCAGGGGCCCCGAACAGGGCGGCTGCATCATCTCACGCACTTGGCCGTCTCGGGGTTTAAGGAAGAGCCACGGGGAACCTTGACACAGAACACAGTTTCTCACAGGAAGCTCGGGAGAGGCCAGCAGCCTGGCTGCCTGACCCCCCCTTCTGCCTGGACCCCTACACGTCAGGAGACCCCAAACCAACAGATGTTACATGTTTCAGGGAGAAGAGCTTGCCCCCTTGCAAGAGAGGACCTCGACAGGACAGGCAGCAGCGTCCCCAGGCCTGCCTGTGGTCACCTTTGGCCAGGTCGCTGGGAGCAGCCAGGCCTGGACCACTGTGAACCGGGGAGAGACGGGGTGTCAGGGTGTGGGAGCAGAGGGGGCCAAGTCTAGGGACGTTTGCAGGGAGCGGGAGCGAGGAAGCGGGCGGGGGGCCGGGGAGGGAGAGAGACCCCTGGCTGTTAAAGTCGGACACTTTCATCACGGTCTCCAAGGCTCTGGCGTGTTCCTGGCTGACTCGGAGTGGGAAGGGTAAGCGCCAAGTGTCTCTCTGGTCCTTTCCTGAGGCGCCTCGGGGTCCTGGCAAAGCAACACAGCAGACGGTGGGCGGCTGGAGCCGATGGGCTGGGGGAGGCGCCTGCTTTCGATCCGTGCTCCCCCAGCAACCCTGGAGGCCTTACCCCACTGACCCGATTCACCCGCACCCCTAGGAACCCCGTCAATGTGGTCTCACTCCTTGCAAACGGCAGTCGGCTCTGTTAACAGACATTGGTCAGGCCCACAGCCTGACGTGTACAGGACTGGCCCGACGATGGGGCTGTGACTGCCAGCGCCGGGCGCCCACGAGCCAAGACGCTGAGTCACAGTCACCCGTTAGGCCCCCTTCCCCCTCTGAAGCTCTGGAGGGAGCTGGGGTACCCACAGAGCGACACCTCCATCACTTTTAGTTATCTTTTTTATTCTTTTCTAAATCAGGAAAGACTTTGGGGGCAACTACGAGGTGGCGGAAATCTGGAAAGCTGGTTGGAACAGCTTGCCAACTTGTCTTCTCTTTGGTGACCACAGGAAAAAACAGAGGAGACTTGAAGGGTCTCCCTAGGAAGAAAAGGACCCAGCAGTTCCCAGAGGGCCACAATCCCCCACCTTCAGCTGTACCTTCTCCAGAAACGCGGGGCCGGTGTGGCTTGCACCAGGACCGCTGCTCTACGAGAACCCTTCCTCTGCAATTTATCACAGATAAATATCGGCTCGTTTCGAGCCTTCAGGAAGTATTGGGGTTGTGGGGAGACTCACAGCTTCATCTTCAGAGAGCCTGCAGGAGGGGAAGCCTTAGAAGCAGCCCTGCCCTCCACCACTTCCTACTGCCCGATGGCCCAGAGGCGGCCTTCTCCGTTGGAGGTGGTACGGCCCTGAAGGCGCAAAGGCTGGGTCTCGGGGCTCGGACCTCATGCAGACCCCTGCAGGGGGCCTGGCTGGACACCTCAATGGCCACCAGGAGTCAGGACAGCCTCACCCCCACCATCTCATTTCCGATCCGCTGCGGTCGAACGGTTCAAGACCCGAGACAGTGACGTGCCTTGGGTGGTCACTTCTGATTTGCTGGGCGAGCGGAGGTGACACAGAGCCACCCGCCCACATCTGTCGGCCTGCAGGCATAGGGGAGCAGGCCTTATCTGCAGGATCTGCTGGGGCTTCAACCACAGGACAGCTTGGAAACCCAAGGCTTCCTTTCTGAGGAGCGAGTGTCAGCTCAGGCTGCTGCGAGCTGTCAGAAGTCTCTGTTCCCCGAAGCACAGGAGAGGACCCGGGGGTCCCTCCCAGAGGGCAGGTCCCACACTGCTGAGGACAGGCTGCATGGCCCGAGGCTGGAGCCGCCGGGGCGGGGGGGCGGGGAGGGGACCCCACGAGAGCCACTGGGCCCGATGGCTCTTGCGGGCCGGGAGGGCCACCTCCAAGGGGCAGATGCCAGGCTGGGGGCACACACGCACCCCAAGGCGGCAGCCCCCTTCTCTTCTGGTGAAAGTCACCCACGGCTGTGGGTCCCCCCAAGGCTTCAGCCCTGGGAAAGGAGCAAAGCCAGTGCCCAACGCCACGCCCGTCTCTCGGGGGTTGGGCCGCCCTCGCAGAGGCGCCCACCCCGGGCTGGACCAAGGCTGACACCCCAAGGACGAGGCACAAGAAGCACAACCGGCACGTTTGCGTTTTCTTTCCCTGTTTTGTTTCGGTTTTTTTCTTTAAACCTAAGGAAGCAGGTTCTGAGAAGACAGCACAGCGGCGTCGGCCTCCCCGGGCCCGAGGGCCACACGCGCATCCCCGCGGAGGGTGCAGCGGGAGGGGCGGGAGGGGGAGCGGGTCAGACGGCGGTGCGCGTGGGCGTGCTGGGCTGGTTCAGCCGCAGCGTTTTACACAACCAGCCGGCAAAATCCACTTCTTCCACCTCGGACCGCTTGATGAAGGCGTGGTTCTGAAAGGGAAGGAATGACGTGAGTGGCCCGGCCCTGGCCGGCCAGCCGGGTCCCCACCCCAGAGCAGGGAGGCCCGGGCCCGAGGCCACGCGGCCTGGGACGGGGTCTCAGGCGACGGGGGAGGCCACTCTATGCCCCCTGGAGCCCAGGGTGACGTGGGGTCGGCTCACCCTCTGTGGGGCGTCCCGGGCACTGCGGGGTGTGGAGCAGCATCCCTGCCCCGACCCGCTCGACGCCAGGAGCCCCCCCAGGTGTGACAACCACAGACATCCCCAGATGTGGCCCAGGGATCCATGGGGGCAGAGTCAACTGGGTGAGAACATCTGATCTGGAACCACGGAACTCTGTGAGGATAGCAAGTGCCCTACGTGCCCTGTCCAGGCGGCAGCCACCGGCCGCTTGAGGCTCCTGAGCCCTTGAAACAGGGCCCGTGTGGCTGGAGAGCAGGATCGCGCCTCGTCCGTCAGTTTAAGTAACTTTAACAGTCACCCTGACAGCGGTTCCCGTTCGGAAGGGCGGGGGTCTAGGCCTCCCACGTGACATCCGCCTGTTATGCCAGCTGGGGAGGCGAGACCACCCCCACCTCCCTAAAGGTGGGCGCAGGCTTGGGTGAAACACCAAACCAAGGGAACAGGACTCGTGGTCGGGGAGACAGTCAGCCCCACACGGCCCGCGGTGTCACGCAGGCAGAGACCTGGACGTCGTCCCGCACCGTGTGAACTGCGCAGAGCTGGGCGGGGTGGGGGGTTGGGGGGGAAGACGATGGCAGGTGTCAAAGTTCACTCCCCTGTTCCGTGGGTCTGCATGTTCCACAGTGAACACGTGCTTCTTATGTCGTGCGTGCCCTGAACACACGTCACTGGACTCAGTAAGGAGCTTCTAGAAAGCAGCAGATGGACGCAGACCCCTTCCCACAAGGCGCTCCAGGCCAGGCTCACTCTTGGGGCCACAGCAAACTGACTACAGCTGCGACACACAGGCTGTAGCCACAGCTAACAGAGGGGTGGGCTTAGACAGGGTGCCTTCCTGGAGGCGGTGCCGAAGCAGAGGCCCACAGCTGGGGAGAGAGCAACAGGACACGTCCCAGAAGGAGAAGGGCCATCCTGTGCAAAGGTCCTGAGGTGGAAAGCGGGAGGGAGGCTCGGTGGAGGACATGGTGGGGAGGGGGGAGCATGGTCCTGCAGGCGGGGGCAGGGGCACAGGAGCCCACCGGAGGGCGTGGCTCGGTTATTCAAACTACCGCATCGTGACCACCCTAAGAGGCTCCTTCTCTCCCGTGTGGACACCTGAGGTTGACAACCCACGTCTCACGCCTGTAGCTGGCAGTGTTTTCTCTCTTCGAGACACAAGATGCATAAACAAGGGGCTGACTCAGCATCGGGGGTGACTCAGGGGGTCAGGCCTGGTGGTGGAGGAAGAAGGCCTAACGTCCACAGCGGACGTGGGTGGAAGGCACTGTGACGGTCACCCTGAGGCTGGCAGGCAGCCCTGCCGGGGGAAGGCCAATGCTGGAGACCACCTTGGTTTTCAAGGACGTTGGACAGTATGGGTTTAGAGGAAGGCAAACACCCCCAACGTTGGTGCCCCCAACGCCTTGGAGGCCGGCCATTCTGAGACACAGCCCTAGCCCCGGGCACACGGGCCCTTCTGTCCCCCGAGGAGCTAAGGGGACCACGGCCGCTCTGCACAGCCCCCTCCAGCAAGCCAGGGAGACCCACAGAGGTTCTCCAGCTTGGCCGAGAGACAGCGGAGCCAGCTCAGCGTTCACTCAGGGCGAGGAGGGCCTGCCAGGGACCTCCGGAAGTCCAGAATCTGTGGGTGTCACTCACCATGAGCATCTTCAGATCTGCTCGCTCCGCTGGGTTCTTAATGAGGCTGCGGGTTCCAGGGGGGGGAGAGAGAAGACAGGCGGGCAGTCAGCGGCCTTGGGGGAAGAGGCCTGCATCCTGCTGCCCCTTCCTGCCTGGCCCCCGTGGGTGAGGGGCTCCACCGCCACCCTTGGGTGGGAGAGCAGGATGCCCCGGGAGGGCAGGGCAAGAATCTGAGACCAGGACAGGAGGGAAAGGGGAAGAGGTGGGAAACGCCCCCACGCTGCTCCATCAGAGGCCCAGCAGCAACCGCAGCTAAGTTTCTAATAAAAACCCCCAAGTCTGGGAGTCCAAGGGTCAAAGTGGAAGTCTTCTCTTCACGAAAGCAGAACTGTCTAAAAGGCAGCTGCTCAAAGCAGTTCAGGGCTGAGTGGCAGTTCTTCAAAGTGGCAACCTCACAGGGCACAGAGAGGTTTACGGGGAGCGCTGGACGCACAGCCAACAGGCTGGCTGCGAGGTACGCAACCCTGGGCCGCAGTGTCGCGTCCTGACATGCAGGGCGCTCGACAGGCCGGCCCTCCGGGTCCACAGCCCGCTCGCCCGAGGCCACATCACCCAGACGCTTCAGAGGGTGGGAGGGCCACCCCCCGGAAACCGGCTCTGAAGGCCTGCCTAGCAGCAGCGGGTTAGGGGCTTGAGGGGTTAGGACACTGGGCTGCCTGCTGGCAGAAGGCAAGGCGGGAGTAGCATTATTTCCAGAGAGCCTGCCATCCTGGCTCGCGTGGGGTTTTGGGGACAAGCTAGGGGTGGCAGCTGGACGCCGTGACTCAGCAGCCTCGGTGGGGGGTTGGCGGGGGGATCTGGGTTCTCAGGTGAGCTCCGGTCCCGCCAGACGCCGCCACTGCCCGGCATCCCCGAGGCCCCGGTCGCCCCAGGAAGCAGACGGCCTGGCCCCTGCCCCACCCGACCCGAGCTGGCAGCCGTGGCATCTTACCATTTATTTACAAACTCCTGGAAGTCCTGGGTGAAGACGCCATTGGGCAGCTTGGGAGGAGGCTGTGGGGCAGGACAGACAGGCGGGGGAGAGAGCTCAAGGATGCTTCTGGAATCAGGGAGAAAAGGCGCTTCCCAGCCTGTGCCTCTGAGGACAGCTCGGCACTTGTCGGGGACCCTCAGGACGCACCCTTCCTGGAGGCAGAGGGCGCCCACCCCCCCCTTCCAGCAGCTTCCCCGGGCAGCCCTGCCAACTGGGTCGGCCTTTTCCCAGAGTTTCCTCCAAAAGCTCTTCTTGTTTGGGGACCACGACTGGTTCTGGAGTGAAGGAGAACAGGGCTCATCCTCATTTTATGGACGAGGGTGGTTACTCTCGACCACGTGCTACACGGTCTGGGCCACTACCCTCCGGAGGTGCTTGGAGAGAGCTGGGGGTCTGCCTGAAAAGAGGGGGAGCCCGAGGGGCCTGGCCCCGCACAGGTCCCGGGGTGGGGACAGCCGTGCGCAGGCTCAGGCCCCGTCCAGGAGGGCGGTGGGGCTTCTTCCTGTTCAGGGGTGGGAGGTGTCGGTGGCCTCCCTGGAAGGACGTGCTCGCTGGGCCTGGGCGTCACTGCCAGGTGCAGGGATAGCTGTGTCACCGGAACCACCCCGCTGTTCTGTCACCACTGACCCTGCTGTTCTGTCGCCACTGACCCTGCTCTGAGCTGCTCACCTCAAGACCCAACCCTGGGCCAAGCTCGGCCACCCCAACTCCAAAGGGCCACTGGAAACACACTTCCATCAGAGAAGGGCCAGGAGGGTGACCCGGCCACGCCGAGGAGGAGGGCTGTAGGGTCAGGTCCTGCTCGGTCCCGTCCCAGCTGCAGGCCTGAGGAGGCCACTCCCATCCTTATGCCTGGATTTACCCATCTGTACACTGGGAGTATCCACGCTGCCCTCTCACGGGGCGGGGAGAAGGATTGCGTGGGTGCCCTGTGCCCCCTTCCCAGAGAGGAAGGTGACGCCTCAACTTTCCCTGAGGAAGTGGGATGATTTATGGCTTCACCCACAGGGCCCCAGCGCTCGGCCACTGCGCTCAGAGTGAGAATTCTGGGTCCATCCCCGTGAGAGGATAAAAAAGAGTCCCCTGGGGAGGGGAGGTGTGCGCGTCCTACTGGACTCAGTGGTCTCCACGGCTCCCTGCGGCCCCTCCCCGACACGACCCACAGTCTACACGTCGAACGCTCTTCTTTCTGGGGGACGCTTTCCAACGCGAACGGCCTGATGCCGCTGCTGTGGAGACCTGCCTGCCAGCAGGGCTCCGGGCACGCACCTCGTTCACGATGTAGTCCAGCAGCTCAAAGATTGCCATGGCCGGCCGGCTGTCCATCCCATGACCTGCCCAGGGCAGAAACAAAGACGGGTGAGATGGGCAGGTGGGCACCGTGCTTCCGTCGGGCGGCGGGGCCTGAGCGCCCTCCTCCGCACCCGGCCCGACCCAGAGGGCAGGCTCCCGGGCCCAGCTGCCTTCCTGGGAGAGGAACGTCCCTCCTGAGCCTCTGGTGAATTAAAAAAACAAAACACCAGAACGAACAGGGACGTTTGTCGAGAAGGCACACATCTGGCAGGGGGCTGCGTCCGGGCTGTGCTAAAGCCGACCCCCTGCCCCCTGGCGTTGGGGGAGGGGGCACGGGGGGCCGAGCAGGCAAGGGCAGCAGTGTGACCTGGCACGGACCTGCGGGCTCAGGATGGTGGCTGGCTGGGATGGCTGACCCCTGTCCTAGACCCAGCTGGCCAGGCCCGCGTTTGGCAGCTGGACTTTTGCCTTCTGTCCCCTGTCCTGAAATGGGCACGTGGGCCAGGGCCGGGCCTGGGGGAGGTGCTGGCAGGCCGAGCGGCCTGGCACAGCGCCCCGCTCCTCCCCACCTGGAAGGCCTGGGCACCGTCTGGGAGTTGGGCTGGAAAGGGAGGGGCAGGGCCGGGGCCTGAGGACACAGATGCGGGCGGGGGGGTTCTCCCCTCGGAGGAAATCAAGACACCTCAGCAGTCTGGGTGCGGCACCAGGAAAGGGGAGGGTCTGGGCTTGAGAATACTGTGAAAACCACCATCTGACGACCCAAGTGTCCGTCAGTGGTAAACAGATACCACACGGTGGAATATTATGTGACCATAAAAAAGGAGCGAGGCACCGACACTTGCCACGGTGTGGACAGATCTCAAGAACACAATGCTCAGTGACAGAAGCCAGACACAGAAGGACACACAGTGTGTGATTCCATTGATGGGAAACGTCCAGGACAGGCAAATCCACAGACACAGGGAGTGGGTTCGTGGTTGTCAGGGGCTGGGGAGGGGACAGGGTTTCCTTTTGGGGTAATGAAATGTTCTGAAGTGAGATAAAGGTGATGGTCGGACAACTTTGTGAAGGTATAGAGATCCAGTGAGTTATAAGCCGGAATCGAGTGGACCATATGGTATGTGAATGCTATCTCAATAAAGCTGTTAGAAAGCAACCAACTGCAGTCCACTGCATGGTCCTTTGGGCTCTCACTCAATTCAACTCTCTTCCGGTCACTTGACTTTAAAAAAAAAAAAAAATCACAGAGCCCTACGCGCCGCTTCCTAATTACACCACCTGAGCCATGACCCTGACCCCTCGCCAGCCCCCAACGTGGTGGAAGCATCGGCCTGAACCTCGCAGGCGGCTGCTTGAGGTACCAGGAGGCCCCTGGGAGCCCCGCTGCCCTCTCGTACCCGTGCTGTGTGTTGGAGCTGAATCTAACCAGCCGCCCGAGACCCGAGTCGAGTTCCTTTCACTTTGGACTCCCTGAAGGGTCTGGCCCAACACAGCAGGACGGCCACTGCAGAGTCCAGGTGGGGGGCAGAAGACTGCCTGCTGGGCAACCCTTTCGGCTTTTCCGTACACTTGAACGTTCTCGTGATGAAATGCTGGAGAAACCACCCGCCACCCCACGGCTTGGCTGAGGGGCGAGTGTCTTGACCCCGCCAGCTGGCAGCAACAGGTGCAGCTGCCCCAGACGGGACAGTTCGGGGCGTTGCTTGCAGCGTTGTCCCCAGAAGCCTCAGGACCATCTGAGGACTGCTGACCGCAGTGAGCGCGGCCCAGAGGGACAGGTGGCGCTAAGAGGGGCCAGAGGGGAGGCAGCTGCCGTCCCCAGGCGCCGTATGCCCCATCCAAACCGGAAGTCCCAGCCTCGGGCCATACCGCTGATGGGGCGTCCGGGGGGTCTCGGCCGCGGCGAGATGCTGTGAGGCTCTCCTTCCGCGCCGTCGACCATGGGCCGGCCAAATATGGCCTCCAGCTCCTTGGCGTCCGGCGGGGGGATGGGGTACCTTCCAATGGACAGCTCCACCAGGGACAGGCCCATGCTCCAGATGTCTGACTGCACTGAGTAGTGAGTGCCTTGCAGCCGCTCCGGCTGGGGGGGAGATGGGCAGAGACGGCCCGAGGGAGATGGAGGGGCGCTGGCACCCTAGAGTGTCCCTGTGGTCCCCCTGCAGCCCCCATCCCGCTTAGGGACCCAGCAGCAGAAAGAAAGCCATTCCGCCCCCTCCCTCCACCTGCTTCCAGCCGTGCTGACAGCAGTCCCTTAAAGCCCCACAACCCAAAGTGCTTCTGGAAAGCGACCGGCCCAGGAAAGACGCCGGAACGTCTCCTTCTCCCAACAATCCCAACACGGACTTCTCAGAATCTGCTCTTAAAATCACCCAGATGGGGACTTCCCTGGCGGTCCAGTGGTTAAGACTCCACGCTGCCAACGCAGGGGGCGCGGGTTCGATCCCTGGTCGGGGAACTAAGATCCCGCATGCCACGCGGTGCGGCCAAAAAAAATTAAAGAGATAAAAATGAAAATAAAAAACTAAAATCACCCAGATAGTTCCTAAAATAACGGAGGGCTAGTCGACTGGCTCAGAAATTAACTGACTACTCTCCCCGAGCGGACAGACACCAGGCCGGCGTCTCCAGAGAGACAAAAACCCAGATGAGAAGATGATGGAAACTAGAAATTCTAAGGAGAGAAGAAAGCCCGCAAAACAAACTATACTACAGGGAAGGGCAGGCTTTTGGAAAAGCTTCTGGAAAACGGGGAAGAGCTGATGAGGGTCGGGGTGGGGGGGCAGGATGCTGGAGGGACTCACAGACATGTAGGACCGCGTCCCCACGAAGGAGTTGGCCATGGAGTCGATGAGCTGCCCGCTCACCCCAAAGTCGCACAGCTTGATCTCCCCTCGGGAGTTGACGAGGATGTTGGATGGCTTCACATCTGGGAGCAGAGCCGGCGGTGTGGACGCTGCGGGCCGCCGCCAGCCCCTCCCGGCCCCGGGGCGACCGTCCCCTTACCTCGGTGCATGATCTGGTGCTTCTCCCGGAGATACGCCAGGCCCCGCAGAACCTGCAGGGAAGCCGCAGGGCGGTGCCGTGAGGGGGACTGTCCTCTGGACAGGCCCGAGGCCCAGGCCGAAGTGGCCATGTGACAGTGACGACATTCTTCGGGTGGGTACAGTCACCCACCTCCCCAACTCTCACACGGCCCCCCACCTTGAGGAGGACACCGCTCTCCCCTTGTCTGAGGAGGGCCCAAGGCCCTGTCAGCAGGGCTGTAAGTGTCCAGCCGACCGCCCCGCCTCAGGGGTCACCCCAGCCCGAGAGGCGTCCTCTGTTGAGCCCTTTGGTGCCGGGACTGTGCTCAGGGCCCCCAGGTTGACGGCGTGAAGGATACAGTGGCTGTTTCACCGAGTTAGACAGGCAACACTCGACGACGACAGCACCGTGGGACAGTGTGTGCCTGGCGCCACGCCACGGCTCCTCCTGCCACCCCTATGCTTGTATGGGGCAGGGAAGTATCACCCCCACTTCACAGGCAAAGGGACGCCACCCGCTCAGTCCCACAGCCAGTGGAGGCTGGCACTGGCACCTCTGCCTCTTTGCCCGGAGGCGGATGCCCACCACTGGCTTCCGGAGGCTCCTTGAACCTGGCCGCGTGGAAGGGGGCAGAAGTAAGAAGAAACCCATGAGAACGCGGGGCCGGGAGCGCGCGCCCGCACGCACTTACCGCGATGCTGACCTTCCCCAGGATCTCTTCGGGGATTCTCTTGGCTTCTTTCAACACCTGGTCCAGGGAGCCACCATCCTAGGGGCAGCACAGGAGAGAGAGGCAGAGCTGCCCTGAGCCGTCGCCAGGCAGGGCTCCCCAGAGGGACGCCAGAGTGGCAGGGAGGAAAACGAAGCATTTCCCTGGTTCCCAGCGAGCTGGTGCTCAATTTCCTCCATGGAAAACAGAGGCCAGACCACAGCCAAAGGCAGCCCACTGGCTCAGAGCAGGGACTCCCGCAGCCCCGGCCACCTCTGGGGCCTCAGGAAACGGAAAGGGTGCCAGTGTGCTCGCCAGGAGGTCCATCCTTCCCGGAACTGAGGCCCATGGCTGGACGGCGTGACTCAGCCTTCCTGAGGTTGCCACGGCAGCGGCAGGCGGCCAGTGCTCCACGAGGCCTGCGGCTGAGCCGCCCAGCTTGCAGCCGGAGCACCAGAGAGCGTACCTGAGCCAGACCCGCAGCTCTGGGCCTGCGTCCCCTCCCAGCAAGTCAGCCGCGGCCTCGGGAAGGGGAGCGCGAGCACAGGGGCGCCGCCCGCAAGTGCCCGGCGCAGACGGGAGGCCAAGCCAGCTCCGCCAGGAAGGCCTGATGGCCGAGGGGCATGGGGGAGGGGGAACGATGGCTCGGCCCCCCGTCCTGCCGGTGTAGCCACTGCTCGCCACCCTGAACCTGGGATGTCCAGCAAAGGACGTGACACAGGGCACCCTAGTTGATCCCCTGACCAGGGCATGGCCCCAAATCCACACGATAACGAGGAAGTGACAGAAACCAAGTGTCTTGCGCAAGGTCACCCGGCAGCAAACCTGGAGACCAAAACCCCGGGTGTCGCCGACCAGCCCAAGGCACCTCTTCAGAGATGGGCTCCGAGGACACACCGAGGCCCCCCCAGGATGCTAGGCAGACCAGAGCTGAGGCTCGGGGCATGCAGTGGGAGGTGGTCAGCATCTGAACTCACAGCTGGGTGGAGAGCCTGTTTTCTCTCCATGCTGCTCTAGGACTCCTGTGGCCACCGGCTGTCCCAGGAGGCCTCTTATTCCGCTTGAGGGTGGGCGAGAAGCCTGCAGCCTCGGAGACGCCTGGTCCCCCCTCCCTGGCACTCTGCTCCAGCTGTGCTTGGGGAGAAGGGCCGTGGCAGGAGTTGTGGAAAGCCCCAGGCCCTCCAACGCTTTGGGAACCCATGAGGGACTCTGTAGGCTAGCCCCAGCCTGAGGACGAGGGGGCTGTGCGTGCAGCGACGGCGGGTGTGGCCGCGGAGGAACCCACGGGACCAGGCGGTCCAGTGCACTTGGTCGGCAGGCTGCCCGGCCCAGCCCCGTTCTGCGTGCAGGGCGAGATGGGAATTCCACTTTTTTCTCATTTTTTGTTTCATCAACCTCAAAAGGATTTTTTAAAAAAAGCGTTCGTGATCCCTGCTCCCTGACTCGGCTCCCTATACTCTTAACTTTCCGTAGGATTGCGGTATGTTTGCTGGATGACATTCAGGGAGAACGTCTCCGCAGCGACTACGGTGGGCCAGGCCCCAGACTGGGGTCTCAAGGCGACTGAGGACACAGCGCGGGTCTTCTCCACGCAGCCCCACTGCCACCCACCCCCTGACATCAGCGTGGATCATCCTCTGTGAGGGGCCGAGCTGATACGGAGTTTTAAGTCTATCTATCTATCTATCTATCTGGGGGCTCATATTATGCATACTTTCCTCTCGGGGGATTTTCTCATCCGGTGCATATATGCTGCTTTCACTTCTCCCCTGGAAAGCGGCCTGGTGTCATTCTTCACCTCCCCTTTGCTGACGGACGTGTCTGATTTTTCATTATTGTAGAACAAGGGAGTGCATTCTTCAGTAGATTTGACCAGGACCCAAGAAAATACCAAGAGGTGCCTCTGAGTGGTCAGTCGGCTGCTCCTTGGCCGCTCCGGCCCTGAGACACCCGCTGTCCGCTGGTCCAGGCCCCTAGTTTCCCCAGGAATAGGAATAGGTCTGGGCACCGGGGAGCCGCCAGCCCTGCTGTTTCCCGTGCCCACAGGTGAGTTTCTCCTTCTGTGCTGAATCGGGGCTGCTCGTCACAGCCAGCGGGCCTTTCTCACAAGCTGGAGCTGGAATCTACCCGGTGGGAGACGAGAGTCAATTCGTGCACGACCCTGCGTAGAGACGAATGCGCGCCCTCGACAGGGAGAGAAATGGAGGTGATGCAGGAATCCGGGGAAATGGTGGCGGTGGGGACAACGTCACGGCTGACGCTCCGTCAACGTTCATGGACCAGCTCGCCCCGTCCTCACACCCTTGGCCTGACAGACAAGGTGTGAGACTCGCCCAGTCCCGCGTGAGAAGTGGGGGGACTGCAAGCGTCCTCTCACCGCCATGTGCGAGACCCTGCAGGGGACCATCGGGCACGAGGACGCCGGGGTGGGTGGCACAGGCCCTCTCAGCGCTTCCTGTCGTCTTGTCCTCCGCACGCCCTCCCCGCCCAGCAGCCGCCCGCCACTTAAGGCTCACCTCCACGGATGTAACCCGTCAGCAGAAAGAGGGCCGCGCGGGCCACACCCGGGCCCGTGTCTTTGCGTTTGTGTGCCATCTACGCGTTCCACTGTCGTCATACGCTCGCTATGAAAGCGAACAAGAAAAGCCCAACCGTGAAGCTCTGAAGGACGAACACAGCCAACAAAGAGAATCCAGCATCTCCCCTGCATCCCAGTGGTTCCGTCTGTGCGCTGCCGGGGTGCAGGCGCCTCACCTGGAACTGATGCTTTACACCCACCAAGGACAGAGGGGGAGGGGGTGGGGCTGTGAGGCTGCCTCTTTCCTTTTTTATTTTATTTTATTTTATTTTTTTTAGACCGTGCTGTGTAGCACGCGGGATCTTAGTTCCCCAACCAGAGATGGAACCCGTGCCCCCTGCAGTGGGAGCGCGGAGCCTTAACCACTGGACCGCCAGGGAAGCCCCATGCTGCCTCTTTTGTACAAGGCAAAGAGGGGCCTCCAAACTCTCAGGGTATTCAGGGAGCAGGGATGGGGGTAGCTGAATGGGGGGGTGAGCAGGGGAGGAGCGGGGAAGGGGAGAGGGAGGGAGGAGGCGGGGAGAGACAGCACAGAAGAGGCTCCCCTCACACCACAGCGATGTCACATCCTTTTCTTGCCCTGATACTCGTCTGTGCAGTGTCGACCAGGTGGGTGGGCAGATACGACTGCCCTCTCCCAGGTGGGGAAGGGGCTCCCACGGGGCAGTGCCAGGCGGGAATCAGGCAGCCAGGTCGGCGCAAGGCAGCTGGGGGAGCCCTCCCTCCGGCCCACATTCCTCGCGGGCTCTTGCTCAAATTCGTTTCCTGCCTCCGTTACAAAACCATCAGAGGGGACGGCACGCTGGAGGCGAGGCGTAATCGAAGCCACCCGCTAAAAGCCACGCGACATCCTGGTTTTGCAAGGGCCCTGAGGGCCGGGGCCTGGACAGCCGGGCGCGGGCAGGGCCCTACCTGACAATGGAGGCACGGCAGAGGGCCGGCGGCATTTCCTCTGGGGGCCTTCGGCTCTGACCACTTCTGCTTTCGTTACACCTGATCCCACCCACTTCTGAGCCTCGAGACCAGAGTTCCTTAATGAGGGGGCACATCAGAATCAACCATGGTTTAAAAGAGATGGGCGGCCGCCCTCCATGGCAGAGGCCTGGTCCCATGGGTCTGAGCTGGGGTGCAGACCTGGGTCCCCAGACCACGCACTCTGGTTAGAGGGCACTTGGGAAGGAGAGATCAAGTGTTTAGTCGCGTAGCCCACCGGCGGGCCTCAGCCCTCAGGCGTGCCTGCTTAGGTGCAAGGACTTTCAACGCTGCATTACTCAGAAGGCCGCGGGGGCCGGAAACAACCTCAGTGTCCACCAAGAGCGTTTCATAAATTACCCAACAGGTACACGTGGACGCCAGGGCGCTAGACGGGGGGGAAAGAGACGGAGCCGGCTCTGTGCCGACAGAGAGCAACGTCTACCATGGATCCGGGGAAAAAGCAACGTCGGGAGGAGGGTGTCTGGTGCTTAAGAAACAAAGGAGCCTACGTGCACACACGGCTGCACCGCCTCGCCCACCTCCAAGAGGGTCCCCCGGGAACAGGACGGGGACTCCGGGGTGGGAGGGGAGGTGCCCCGGGCCCCGCCGCGCTCACCATGTGCTCCATGCAGATGCTGATCTCGCCGTCGCTGTAGAAGGCCCCGTAGAAGCCCACGATGTACGGGGAGTTACACTCATGCAGCACCTGCAGCTCACGGATGATCTGGTTCCGGATGGCTGGCTTGATCTCCAGGTGGATCAGCTGCAAGGGACAGGGAGGCGGGGTCAGGACCGGGCCACTGAGGGGGGCCGGGAAGGGGGGGTGTCTATGTACCTGAGAACGGGGAACACACACCCACACACAGACTGGAGCGGGAATGTTCGCAGCAACCGGCTTCACAGCAACTGAAAGGTGGAAGCAACCCAAATGCCCTGAATCAACGGAGGAAGGGACAGAAGAATGTCTCTCTACGCCCTGAACATCGCTCAGCTGGGAAAAGGGGTGATGCACTGACACTCGCTGCAATGTGGATGGACCTTGAGAACATCATGCTCACTGAGAGAAGCCAGACACAGAAGGACACACGGTGGGTGACTCCACTGATGGGAAATGTCCAGAACAGGCAAATCCACAGAGAGTGCATTCCTGGCTGTCAGGGGCTGGGGGACAGGGGAGTGACTGCTAACGGGGATGGGGCATATTTTTGGGGTGATGAAAATGTTCTAAAATTGATGATGGTGGTGGAGGCACAGCTCTGTGAATATACTAAAAATCAGTGAATTAAATACTCTAAAAGGGTCGTTTGTATGGTAGGTGAAGTACGTCCCAATAATGCTGTTTAAAAAATATATATCATCAGAGGCAACATTATTCACTTGGTTACAGGGGGAGCTCTGTTAATCAAATCATACAAAGGGCCAGCCTTTCCCAGGAGCAGACCAGGTAATGCCCTGTCCTATGCGGCAATTACTTCACCTCTGCCCCCCTCCGCCCCTTGGGTTTTCTGAACCCCTTCCCACCCCCAGCCTAGAGAGAACAGATAGCCTTCCACTGCCACCCTAGGATCCTAGCTCCCCTTCCCCTTGAGTTTGTCAGCAGAGAGGACTGTCACCAAATTCATCGCAATATCTGGAAAAGTTAGAAAAGAAAGGATCGTCCAGAGATGCAGAAAAGACAGCTGACAAACAGCCAAGAGCAACGCCCAGCTACAAACCCCAAATAAGCCAAGATCCCCCGTACAGCGGGGGAGAGTCAGGCCGCGGGTCCACGTCCTGGTTACTTCGAGTCCTAGATGCTACAGCCATGGTGATAAGACAAGAAAAGGGTGTGATTTCCACCTGTCCATCAGAGAGGCGGAACCAGATCCCCGGTACCTGAAAATGACCACTATCAATTCAACAGACATTTCTGTAGAGTCAGTTACACTCGGGGCTGGTGAGAGGGAGAGACAGCACAGATGGTCCTGCTTGGAGGAGACGCACCACCAGGAGGGGAAGAGACGCAGGCAAAACAACCCCGCTGTGGTGGAGATGCTGACGGAGGAATCACAGAGGGGGGTCCAGGGCTCAGGCGACACTCAGGCCGGGCCTTGAAGCACAGGTGGGACTCTGCCAGACGGACCAGGTGGGGTGGGCATGCCGGGCGGAAGGACACAGAGCTGCCTGTTGGCGGGCTGTGTGCCGAGTTCAGCGGGGCACAGGGCGTGTGTGGGGCACCCACCAACGACCTTCAAAACCTTGAGAACTGCGGCAGCTCCCGGCAAAACGGTGCCTGGTGCCTACGCCGCCCCCAGGCAAAGCCTCAAGCCTCCACGTGAAGGTTCCCCACCTGACCCAGCCTGCAGAGCAGAGCTCTGGCTGTGGGCCCTGGGACACCGCACCTGTCCCTTGGCCACCACCAGCGGGATGGCGGAACACACCAGAACCCCAGGTGCTCTCTCCTCCATCGGCCGCCCCCGTGAGCACGTGCACACAGACCCGCTTGGAAAGGGCGAGATGAGGGTCTGAAAGCCAAGTGCTGCCGTCCGCATGCAGCGCGGCAGGTTCATCCTGCAAGCCAGGCGGGAGGGCACGGCGAGGCTGACAGTGGGCAATGCCAGCGTCAGGACCATCAAGGCCCAAGAGAAATACAGCGCGGGCCACCAATTTAATTTTGAATCCTCTAGCTGCTGCATTCAGAGTACAGAGAGACAGGTGACATGAATTTTTCATGTGTTTTGTTGAAACTCGGTGTAATGTATCAAAAATTGACTGTTTCGACCTGAGGGCGATGTAAAAATATTAACGAGTTTTTTCACACGGAGCCCTTGAAACCTGGTTTGTGTTTCTGCACGTACGGTGAGCCCTGGCTGACATCGACCGTGTTTCACGGGCTCGGCCACCGCGTCTGACCAGGGGCAGCCATCGTGGACAGAGCTGCTCTCGACCAAGAACTTCAAAGGAGCCGCAGATGAATCACTGGGGGGGTGGGTAGAGAAGCAGAAGTGGGGGAGTGGACGAAACTGGGCAGATCTGAACAAATCCCAGGGGTCCTGGAAGCCTGGAGTCAGGGCCTTAACGTGAATAAGGCCAAAAGAAGTCAGAGGCTTTCCAGAAAAATATGGTAAAGAGAGGATGCAGGGGCGGCTGCCATGTGAAGTGAGCCTCATGGATCACCTAGGAACCACCGCTGAGGGGGTGTGGAGAAAAAGCAGGAATGGGACGAGGGCCACGTTTCTGAGCACTGGTGCTTGCGATTTGCCCTGACGACGATGACCCATAGTGGGTGGAGAGTGGTGGTGAGAACTGCCCCCATTGGGCTGACCAGCAAGTTCAGGTTCAGAGACTTAAATGACGTCCCCAGGGGCATACAGCTGGTGAGCGGTCAGGGAGGGTTGGGGTCTGGCTCATGGAACGCCAAACAAAACCCACGCTCTTTCCACGGCAGCACCTGGGCCGTGCGAGCTCCAACAGCTGATTAAATAAGTATGGTGCTAGGAGTTCAAACCCCATCTAGGAGTCTAAGGCTGTTCCTACTGCAGAATGGGGGATTCAAGTTAGGGATGGGGGCAGGGGGCACAAACTAGGTAAAGAGGGAAATGGATTGTGGAGGCGAGGCCTTGACAGCTTCCTCTGGGTCAGGGTCAACTGCAAAGGGAGAACCCGAGAGGGTTCAAGCCCAATTCAGACACCGACCCAGCTAAGCCTCAGTTTCTCAGTAAAACAGAGCTGTTGGTCGATACAAATGAGAACGTGCGCACCGGCTTTGACCCAGGGCCATCACTAGAAAGAAGGCAGCTAGTGTTAGGACGTGGCCTTGGGCAGGTCTGTAACCTCCATTCTGGAAGCATGCAGATGCCGAGGGGAGAGAAACACACACACACACACACACACACACACACACACACACACACAGAAGGCTGAAAACATCCCTCCGCTTGGAGCGCAGGGAAGTTGGGAGAGCCCCACAGGTGCAACACGGTCACCGAATTCCTCTGCCGGTCCCAGTGACGCAGAGGTTGTGTGCCCAGGGCTCCCGCAAGGATGCGGGAGGAATCCTGACACCAGGCATGAGTTCAGAGAACATTTACGAACGGACTAACAGTGGAAATGGAGACCGGTTCTCGTGGGTCTTAGGGAACTGGTGTCACTGCTCGTGTCGTAGTGGTCAGGATAATCCCCTGCCCATCACAGGGGCTGGAGGGATGCCGGCCCACAGCAGGATCTGTACAGGCCTTCCAGAATGTGTGGAATTCCTACTCGGCTTCCCAGGAATTCGGAATTCCACCCAGGGTAGTGGAGGAAGGACGGAGGCCACTGTTCCTCAAAAACCACTTTGACACGTCAATTTTCCCACCTGTGTCCTCGGCTGAATACAGGCAAACAGAGCTCCTGGGAGAACTGGCACTCTGGGAGCCCTTGACCTCCGCAGACCGGCCGAGGGCTCCGGGGTCACCAGGGAGTAAATTCACGCCCTGAACTGCATGACTCTGGGTGCGGCTGCACAGGCCACAGGCAACTGGAAGGGGTTACGATTGATGGGGAACAAAATCTGAAGTTCACTCCCCCAATTTTTAGAACTTTTTTTTTTTTGGCCGTACCACGTGGTATACGGGATCTTAGTTCCCTGACCAGGGATCGAACCGGGGCCCTTGGCAGTGAAAGTGCTGAGTCCTAACCACTGGACCTCCAGGGAATTCTCTTTCTTAAAACAATTTTTATTCTATTATTATTATTTTTTTGGCCAAACCGCGCAGCATGTGGGATCAGTTCCCCGACCAAGGATCGAACCTACGCCCCCTGCAGTGGAAGCTTGGAGTCTTAACCGTTGGACCACCAGGGAAGTCCTCCCTTTTTTTTTTAAGCCTTTTATTTTGAAAGGATTATGCAAGCACGGGAAAGCTGCAAAAACAGCAGAGAGAGTCCCGTGTGCCCTTCACCCAGCTTCCCCTGGCACTGACGCTGTCTGTGACTGAGGCCGGTGTCACAGCCGGGACACAGACATCGGGGCACCACCACTAACTAGACTACACCCGGGCCCCCCAGCTTTAAACCCGGAAGCCTTACTTCGCAGGCTTTCAGAAAGCCGTAGACAAACTCTCGGATTTCATGGTTATACAAGGCACGTCGGCAGCCACCTGGAAGAGTCCTGGCTGGCCTGAGAACCCTCCGACCCTGACAAGCACTCTGACCCGTGCACTCTGTTCCCAAGTCCCCTCCTTCCGTCACCGTCTGAATTTCACGTCTGCCCTTCCACTCCCTGTGCTTTGGGCGATGGCAGACCAGGGATTTCGGGGGCTGCTCTGGTTTTGAAAAGGCTGCCTGTGGTAAGCAGACAGAAATAGAAAGCATGTGGCTGTAGGTTTCAGGAGGGAGGGCGGGGCTCTGGAGGCAGGAGGAATAGTTGCTGTGCTAACCTTCCCCCCCCATGGAAACCGAGTGCATGGTTCCCAGGAAAGGCGGGCCCTGCGCAGATCCCCCCGGGGAACGGGGTGGTCAGGTTTCCAAGAACGCAATTCGGAAACTACAGGACGATGGGCTTCCAGAAAGAGGGGGCTTTCTATGTCTGCAGGAACATGCCTGTGTGGGCTGAATCACGTGTCAACTCAACATCCCCCAGTCACGTGTGCAGGAGCCACCATCCCCAGGTGGTGACCTCCTCCTCTTCCCCACTCCCGATGTCTCTCAGGGACCCTCCCCTACGTGTAACAGGGAGGCTGCACTGTGGCACAGGAGCCCCGATGAGGGACTTCTCAGCACCAGGGTTTGCACTGAACAAGGAGGTGATGGTTGATTTTGTGTGTCCGCTTGGCTAGGCCATGGTACCCAGCTGTTCGGTCAGACGCCAATCTAGACGTCACTGTGAAGGTATTTTTTAGATGTGATCTAACATGGAAATCATCAGACTTTGAGGAAAGCAGGTGACCCTCCATAAGTGGGTGGGCCTTATCTAATCAGTTGAAGGCCTTAAGAGAAAAGACTGAGGTCGTGCCCCCCTGCCCCCACAAAGAGAGGATTCTGCCTCCAGACTCCTTCTCTCTCTCTTTTTTCTTCTTTTTAAATTTTTTGGCCACGCTGCGCAGCATGCAGGATCCTAGTTCCCTGACCAGGGATTGAACCAGCGTTCCCTGAAGTGGAAGCATGGAGTCTTAACCACTGGACCGCCAGGGAAGCCCCCAGACTCTCTTTGGACTCAAGCTGCACCAGCTCTTTCCTGGGTCTGCGCCCACCGGCCCGCCCTACAGATTTCAGACCCGCCAGCCACCACGATCACCTGAGCCAATGCCTTAAAGTACCTCTACCTACCCCACCCCCTACACACCCCTAGTGCTTCTGTTTCTCTGGAGAACCCTGGCTACTACAGGTGGCTCGGGTACCCCGTTGCCAAGGGACCTCCCTCCCCCACCCCACCGATGTGACCGTCACTACCAGCAGCCAGTCCTGGTCGGCAGGGCCTTCTCCTGGTTGTGAAGTCAGGGGAAGGCCGGCTCTAAGGGAACTCGATTCTCCTCCCTTCCGTCTGCTACCCTTCTCAAGCCAGTCCGTTCCCGGCGACCTGAATTTCAGACATCCCGCAAGGCAGCGGGTGGCCTCCAAGAGAAGAGCTGCGTGGGACCAGGCTGCATCACCACATTCTAACTAGAACCCACGTTGGCGGGGGTGGCCTCTGAGCCTGGGAGCCCGTCAGAAGGCAGAGGCCGGCACCCTGGAGGTCCCTCTCTCCCGCTGCCAGGGCACCCGTCGCCACCGCTCGCACCCGCAGAGCACGGGGACAGAGCCGTCGCCCTGCCGCCAGCTGCCTCTCACCTTTCTTGCCATGATGAGGCCCGAGGGTCTGTGCTGGACCTTGGTGACCACCCCACCGTTCCCGGCGCCCAGCTCCGAGATCCTTTCAAAGTCATCGTCCTTGAGCTCCCCGACCTTGGCCTTCTGGGTGAGGAAGGCTTCCAGCCTCTTCTTCTGCTGCTCGTCAAGTTCTAGCTCCTCTAGCTTCTTCTGCAGGTCCACCAAGCTTGCTCTGCGGAGACCCCAAGGGCGAGGGTTAGCCAAGACTGCACGCGCTACCGAGAGATGACTCAGCCCGAGCCGAGGTCACCGCGTGGCCACTGCACATTCCAGGCCCGGGGTTTGTAGCTGGGAGGTGAATCAGACCTGGTTCTGGTGCTTGAAGGGCCTACGATCTCACGGGAAAGAAAGACCACGCGCAGACACACAGCTGAGGTCCCTGAGAACTGGGGATGCCGTCCCTCTCCCCCGCTCATAAAGGTTAGGAGACCTCAGGACCTTGAGGACCAGCTCTAGCTCAGTGGCCCTGGTATCTGACCCGGGAGCCCTTCCTCCTGACACAAGAGCTCTGGACCACATGGGAAGGAGACAAGGGAACCGGAGAGACAAGCCTGGGGGTCGGGGAGTGAAGGCCCAGGTCAGGACACCTGTCTTTCACAGGGATGGAGGAGCAAACTCATTTTGAGTGGCCCCAGAGCAAAGAACTAGAACCAAGAGGCAGATGACAGAAGCCGTAGCATCTGTGCCTCTAATTTACACGAATTACCCAGAGGTACGGGCGGGGGAAAGGAGAGGGGCATAATTTAAACAGTGCAGACAATTCCAGGGCATTCCGTTCCAGCAGCACGCTCTTATTATATCTTGAGCGTTACTGTAAACGTTAGGCATTTATACGTACAAGCATTCCTAGAGCCGGTTATTAAAAACCAACCATGTGGGACTTCCCTGGTGGCACAGTGGTTAAAAATCCGCCTGCCAATGCAGGAGACACAGATTCGAGCCCTGGTCCGGGAAGATCCCACATGCTGCGAAGCAACTAAGCCCGTGCGCCACAACTACTGAGCCTGTGCTCTAGAGCCCGCGAGCCACAACTACTGAGCCTGCATGCCACAACTACTGAAGCCCGCGCACCTAGAGCCTGTGCTCCACAACAAGAGAAGCCACCGCAATGAGAAGCCTGCGCACCTCAATGAAGAGTAGCCCCCACTCGCCGCAACTAGAGAAAGCCTGCGCACGGTAACGAAGACCCAACACAGCCAAAAATAAGTAAACAAACAAATAAATAAATGTATATAAAAACCATGTATACTGCACTTTATTGGGTGATTCAACGAACTTTCAAAGGAAAGGTTGACAGTTAGCTATTTTCACTAGTGCCTTGACTTTGAACCAAATCCTGGAGTAAAAAGCAGCTCACTATAACAGGCAGGTAGACGCCAGCTCAATGCTCAGCGCGCACAAGGACTAACCTGAGGCTGCCCAACAGGAAAAGAACATGAGCTATGTACGCAATTTTAATAATTTCTAGCCACGTTAGAAAATGTTTATCTGGTGAAATTAGTTACTCTGGAATACGTATTATACTTACAGCTTCCCTGAATTTGGACAAGCCACATTTCAAGCGCTGGCTGTGGCCAAGGGCTCTACCCAAATAGTGAGTGCAGCTCTAAGAAAAGTCACTAGAGGAGAATGGGCCACCTCCAGAGGTCCCCACTCACCATTCTCCAGGGCATTTAAGCCAAGGTTTACCGCCCACCTAGGGGAGACCCCCCCCCGGGGGAATTCAAGCAGGAGATGAAGGGGGACACTGGAGTTCTGGCAGGAACCTTCCAAGCCCCAAGTTCAACCATGACTTGCCTACAACTTAAAGGGATGTGAGCAAAAGGGCACACAGGAGCAAGATGACCTGCCGCTGGGTGATGTCACCTGAGCTGGTACCTCGAAGAGGTCGCTGGGAGGTAGGGGGCTAGGTGCCACTTCCTGAGCAGGTACAAGAGCTTTAACTCCCACAATCCTCCTGGGAGGTATCTCTCTTGTAGACCCAGCCCACCCAGGAGGGACAAGGCTCAGAGGTTCAGTAACCTGCCTGAGGGTCACAAGGCAAGGAAGTGGCAGAGGCTGGAGCGACACCTATGTCCTTCCAGCCTGCAAAGCCTGTGCTCATGGTAGTGGTCCCCTGAGCCAGGACCTGGATAAAGGGGGAACAAGAAGGACGCTGACGGACAGAGAAGGAAAGGTAAAGGGAAGGAAAGAATGTGCCACGACCCCTTCACCATAGGGCTGAAGAGGCAGCTTTTGCAGCCAGACCCTCAGACCCTGGAATGTGTCCAGCCTGGCCTATGACATCTAAAATGCATTCTGGAGTCAGCTGATTAAGCCATTTTACATTTCATGGCAACTCCACTGTGGTTATTTAAAAAAACCCTGGAATTCCAACGGCTGTCTTCTTCTACTGGGGGAATTCTTGAAGGGATGGAAATCACAAATCATATTTTTAAAAAAAACGAGAAGAGAATATGATGAAGGAGCTGTCTTGTAAGAATAAGTGGAGTTTTTGAGAATCAGGAACACGTCCCCACACTGAGCTGCGCCCTCGGGGACAGAGAAAGATGTGAACTCACACACATATGCATCAAGGCGCTCCTCCTTCACCTGGTTGCAGGAGGCCAAGTCCCCTGAGAGGCACCAAACATGCCATTCGCCCATCACACCTGGTTCTCATGGGTCACACCACAGGCAAGGCACACGGCACACGGATCCCAGCCACGGACCTCTGAGACCAGCCTGGCCGCTCCAGCATGAAGAACGGGAGTGGGGAGGTCATAGGGACATGCTCTGGGGCCAAGTGGCGTGACCTCACACAACGCGACTCTGCCATCGTGTAACCCCAATGCCCCGTGCTTCTTCCTCTGTCCCTTCCTTCCTCTCAAATCCTCCTGTCCCCCTCAGTTGCCTCAAACCCACCCACACTTCTCCAGCCCCTCAAGGCTTTGCTAATCCATTCGATTCAGAATCTCTGTTCATCTGCTTTCAGGGGTCCCAGCAGGCCCCCGACTTCTTTCCTGCTGGGTGCCCAGTTCTCCCCACCCCCGCCCCTTCAAATGCCCCTCGCTCCTTGCTCCCCCCAGCCTCTATGCCTCCTCCAGGCCTCCTCACCACTCTCCCCAGGTTCAGCTCCACCCCCCACCAGCAGGGTCTTCTCAGGCTCCCTTCCCCTCAATTCCCTGAGGACCCCCCCACCCCCTCAGGGATCCCTCCCCACCCTCAAATCTCTCAGGCACCCCCTTCCCCTTTTCCTGGACCTCCTTACCCCACGCTCACTCCCAGGAACCCCGCTTGCCCCATCCCCTCCTCTCAGGAACCCCACGCGCCACCGTTCTTGGAACGCAAGGACCCCCCCCCACCCCCCCGCCTTTCCCTCCACATCACTACTCACGGACTCCTCCTCCTTCCTCCGATTTCACTACTGCGGACCCCTGACCCATCCTCTCCCCTCAGAAACCCTCCCATCATCATCCTGGCTTCACTATTTAGGGCGCCACATTCCGGTCTTCTCCCCGCAGGGACCGATTCACTATTCTGAGACCCTCCATCCCATCTTCTCCCAGCAAGAACCCTCCCCCAGCCCGATTTCACCATTCAGGGACCTCCCTCCCGCCGACAGCGATACTCCGAGCCCCTCACCTCTCCTCTCCTCTCAGGGCCCCCTCCCCGACCTTGCTACCCAGGGCCCCCTCCCCTCCTTTCAGGGACCCCCTTCCCCGATCTCGCAACTCAGGGACCCCTCCCCCTGTCCTTCCCACCCAGGGTCCACTCCCCCGTCCTCTCATCTCCTCGACACCCTCCCCCCGACCTCGGTACTCTGGGACCCCCATCCCGTCCTCTCCCCGGCCCTGGCCCTGCCCACTCACTCGGAGGCGCCCTCGCTGGTGGGGGACGGGCCCTCGGCGATGGCGGGGTTGATGGTGAGCGCCGGCAGCACCGGCTTCCTCCGGGCCAGCATCGGGGATCCGAGGGCCGGCGGTGGCGGCGCCTCTAGCCGGGGCCCATAGGGGGCGGGCCGGGAGCGGGCGGCGCCGACGCTAGCGCGGGGCTGCGGCCGCGGCCTAGGCCGGCGCCGGGGGGGCGAGGATGGGCGGCGCTGCGGATCGGGGCCGAGAGGCGCCAAGGGACGCAGGGGCTGAAGCCGAGGGATCGGGGCCGCGGCAGCCACAGAGGCCGGACCGAGGCTGACGCTGCAGCCGGAGCCCGGGAGGCAGAGGGAAGGGAGGGGGAGCTACGAGATCGCGGGCCTCTCGCGAGAACCAGAGCCGGGGAGCCGAGCCGGGCCCCGCCCCTCACCCCGACGCGTGCGCACCAGCCTGAGGCCGCCTCCTCGAAGGGAAAAGGGGAGGATACCGACTCTAGGCGGCGCCTGGAGCATGCGCACTCGCTCGTCTCCCACCGAGCGTGTGCGCATGTGCTTGGGGCGCCTGGAGGGGGTTCGGAGGAGGCAGGGCGAGATGGAGGGCGCGATGACCAGGTGCGCGTGGGGAGACGTCAGACCCTTAGAGCCTTGCAGGTGCCGGACTGGGAATACATCACCCGGTAAAATCCTCAAAAGTTGTGGGCGACTTAAATTGACCTCAGAGTCAAAGGCTTTTTGCCAATTATGGACACACACCTCCCCCCCCACACTCATAATATCAATTACCATCATTCTTTCACGAAAGAGAGGTCATTTAAAAACTTTTGTTGTTGTTGTAAGTATATGTAGCATAAAATTTACCGTTTTACCATTTGTAAGTGCACAGCTCAGTGGCATTAAGTACATTCACACGGTTTGGCAACCATCCCCACTATCCATCTCCAGAACTTTCTCATCCTCCCAAACTGAAACTCTGTCCCCATGAACCACTGACTCCCCATTCGACTCCCCCAGACTACCACTACTTTCTGCCTCTATGAATTCGACTCCTCTAGGGACCTCATATAAAGTGGAATCATACAATATTTGTCCTTTTGTGACTGTCTTATTTCACTCAACATAGTGTCCTCAAGGTTCATCCATGTTGTGGCGCGTGTCAGAATTTCCTTCCTTTTTAAGGCTGAATAATATTCCTCTGTATGGTTGGACCATGTTTTGTTTATCCGTTTACCCAGTGATGGACATTTGGGTGTTTCCACCTTTTGGCTGTGATGAATAGTGCTGCTATGAATATGGGTGTACCAATATCTGTTCATATCCCTGCTTGCAATTCTTTTGGATATCTACTTAGAAGCGGAATTGCTGGATCATATGGTGTTTCTATGTTTAATTATTTTGAGGGATCATACTGTTTTCCACAGCGGCTACACCATTTTATGAGAAAGGTCATTTTTAACACCAACTAAAAAAAAAAAAAAAAAAAAGGCAGTATATGGCGCAGAATAAAGGCACAGCCATATAAATGGGAAAATGTTGGCTTCATGAAAAACTCACCACATTGCTTATTTTGGCTCACATCTATGAGCACCTGTGTGCATTTCATGGTAGGGTGCATCTTCACGTGGGAAGAAACAGAGAGAGGAAGGTTCAGTCCACCTCTTCTAGGTCCAGCCCAGGTCCCCCGGTCCCCCTGGCTCAGCCCTGCCCATTTCCTGTCCAGGCGCCCTGCAGTCATTCTTTTAACAGTTAATTTGCAAGCCTTTTAGGTGCTAGACCCCCGCTGGGCACTGAGAGATACAATGTTTAAAAAAATAGCTACATAATCTAAATATACATAATTGCAAAATGTGACAATGGTCTAAAAATGCAAAAATGTAACCATAGCTCTCCCCTGATGAAAACTGCTCTCAGACACTGCCTGCCCCTCCACTTTTACAATCTGAGCCGTGTTTGTTTTGCCTCTCTGCTCCCAGTCGCTCATCCAAAATTCAGAAGAATGCTCATCTAGCCTCAAATAATGCCATGACCTTTCCCAGATCTGGGTGTTTCCAATGTCTTTCTGTTCTGCAAAATGATTTCTCTATGATTTTATTTTATTTTAGGCTATATATACGTATAGTCTTTTTTATTGAGCTGTAACTTACATGTAATAAATGCACAGTTCTTGAATGTTCAGTTCGTTAAGCTTTTATAACTGTATACACCCATGAAACCATTCCCGGAAACAAGATGCAGAACATTTCCATAACTCCAGAAAGTTTTCTCGGTGTACTATTCAGTTAATCCCCCTTGCCCCAAGCAGCAGTGGTGTGCTGGTAAATGTTTAACGATGGGCTTGTGAAACGAGAGATTGAGAGAGAGAGAGAGAGAGAGAGAGAGAGAGAGAGAGAGAGAGAGAGAGAGAGAGAGAGGCTGCTTTGTAATCTGTAGTACTTGTCCTTTTCTGTGGTGTATATATTCCCACCGAGACTTATTTCCATCTACCATGAAGTTGGAAAGGATGGTAACAATAGGCACCTATGAGCCAGGACAAGCTGGCTGCAGCCCCCTACTCCTCTACAAGCACCTTAGATTCTGATTTCTATCCAGAGATTAGTTTTACATGTTCTAGAGCTTCGTGGAAATGGAATTGTACAGTATGTACTCTTGTGCCCAACTTCTTTTGCTCAGCAAAATATTTTGGCCATTCATCCATGTGATTGCATGTAACAGTAATTTGGTTTTTTCCTTGCTGTATGTATGATATTCCATCGTGTGTATTTGGGGGACTGCCCTTCATGTAGACCAATCAATTCTTTTCTTTTTTAATTGAAGTATAATCAATTTACAATGTTTCAGGTATACAACAAAGTGATTCAGTTATGTATATATTATAATATATATTTTTTCAGATTCTTTTCCATTGTAGGTTATTAAACGATATTGAATATAGTTCCCTGTACTATACAATAGGTCCTTGTTGTTTATTTTATGTATAGTGGTGTGTATCTGTCAATCCCAAATTCCTAATTTATCTCCCCCCCTTCCCCTTTGGTAACCATAAGTTTGTTTTCTATGTCTGTGAGCCTGTTTCTGTTTTGTAAAGAGGTTCATTTGTATCATTATTTTTTTTTATATCATTATTTTTAGATTTCACATATATGTGACATATGATATTTGTCTTTGTCTGACTTAGTATAATAATCTCTAGGTCCATCCATGTTGCTGTAAATGGCATTATTTCATTTTTTTTTTTTTTTTTTTTATGGCTGAGTTAAATTAGTTCTTGAGGAGGATCAAGGAATCAAATCTTTTCTAATGAGCAGAATTTTCTCCTCGATTCCTAGTTGGGGGCTCAGTGTACATTAAATCTGATTCTCCCTGTTCCTTTCAGTTCCCTATTTCTTGGAATTCCCAATACACCCTGCTTGTTTCTGGCGTATGGCTCTTGCTGCATTCTGATTCCCTTCCCTGCTCTCTTATTCTATCTTCCCTTCTAGTTATGAACATTTTGAAGGCAAGGAAGATGTTGGATTTGTCTCTTCCTGTAACAGTCCAGCTCCTTGGATAGTGGAACCCTCCGAATATATCCTACTTGAATTAATGAAATGGGTGCTCCTGTCCTTGGGAGGCGAACTTCCTGCTAATCACCTAATGCTCAGCCCTTGTTATAAAACATGAGCTTTTATTGTTGCGATTACAGCAGACTTGCCCTCCACCCCCTTCTCTATCTTGACCACGGAGTACATTTTGCTCTGTAACCTCACCCTGTTACCTATCTCTCTGCTTATCGTTGGTTCCAATCACATCTTTCTTGATACATCTGTTACCTGGTCCCAGAGACTTGGATCTCTCTGAAATCTCCCCCTCCCCATGGAAATTAATTTCTAATAGCTTTGTTGATAGATTCAATCCAAAGTGACATTTATCTTACTCAGGAACAATTTAGCATTAATATCACATGTGTACACTCTGCTTATCTCAGAATGCACCCTGAACTTTATCTCTCTCACCTGGGCAATGGATTAACTGAAGAACGGCTGACCTGACCCCTTTGCATACTGCAGTTGAGCTCTATCTAGACTACCTACAACCCAGCAATTCTACCCCTAGGTATATGCCCTTGTATAACCAGGAGACACATACACTAATGTTCTCTGTGGCAAAAATCTGGAAACAACACGAATATCCATTGATGGAAAAATGGAAAAATATGTTCCAGTATAGTCCCCAAAGAAATATTAGGGAGCAGTAAACTCACAAATGACAACAACAACGTAAAAAAGTCTTAGAAACAGAAAGTTACAGGAGACTTTTTACGACACCATTTTTTTTTTTTTTAGATTTTATTTAATTTTGGCTGCATTGGGTCTTTGTTGCTGTGTGCGGGCTTTCTCTGGTTGTGGCGAGCGGGGGCTACTCTTCGTTGCAGTGCGCAGGCTTCTCATTGTGGTGGCTTCCCTTGTTGCAGAGCATGGGCTCTAGGTGCGTGGGCTTCAGTAGCTGTGGCATGTGGGCTCAGGAGTTGTGGCTCATGGGCTCTAGAGTGCAGACTCAGTAGTTGTGGTGCACGGGCTTAGTTGCTCCGCGGCATGTGGGATCTTCCTGGACCAGGGCTCAAACCTGTGTCCCCTGCATTGGCAGGCAGATTCTTAACTACTGTGCCACCAGGGAAGTCCCCATCACCTCAGTTTTTTTTAAAGGTAAAAAGTATTTATACTCAAAACATCACATCCTAATTATATTTTGCTATTATGTATGCTTTTTAATTTGCTTTGATTTTCACCTATTTTCATTGTTTTTGTTATTGTATCTGTTTGGTGGAAATATGATGGGGAGGTACTTTCTGTATCTTTTTAACTTTGTGTCATTGACATCACATTGGTAGATTGAAATGGTCCCTAGTGAGAGTATTTACACCCTGGAAATTGGCAAATGATACAAATGAGGGCTTGATTTATTGTGTTTTTGATTGCACAGAATGAGTCAGAAAATATTTTGGTAAAGGATCAGTCAATATTTTCTGCTTTGTGGGCCCTACATCTCTATTGCATGTCTGTACGGAGAGAGCAGCCACAGACCACACTAACCAAATGGGCATGGCCACGTGCCAATAAAACTTTATTTACATAAACAGGCAGAGGATCATAGCATGCCAACTCCTGGTTTAGGCTTTAAAAAGTGGTGGAGAAAAGTTAATAATGCAGATTAAATGTCAAAATGTGTGTGTCTACCATTGTTAGGTTGTGACTAGCACACACACACACACAGAAATGGAAAGATATTTTCCAGTATTCAAAAACCGTTATATGATTTACCAAAGAAGACATTCACATTATTGATGAACAAGTGAAATTCCAACATACATCTTCACTTTCATGTTACTTATTAACATAAATGAAAAATATTGCCAACGTTCATGTCAGAACTACACTTGTTCCATTATTTGCCACCAGAGGTTGGCTATGGATACAAGAGTTTGGCAAAAATCAACCAAAACCTATTCTGAGATTCAAGTGGCTATAGAGAATTTATAATACGATATTGTATATGTGATTATTATCTGTAAATTGTGTCCTACACCTCCTTTATATCGTTAACATTTAAAAATATATATTAGGGACTTCCCTGGTGGTGCAGTGGTTGGGAATCCACCTGCCAATGCAGGGGACACGGGTTCGAGCCCTGGTCTGGGAAGATCCCACATGCTGCGGAGCACCTAAGGCCGTGCACCACAACTACTGAGCCTGCACTCTAGAGCCCATGAGCCACAACTCCTGAGCCCACATGCCACAGCTACTGAAGCCCGCGCGCCTAGAGCCCGTGCTCCGCAACAAGACAAGCCACCACAATGAGAAGCCCATGCACCATAACAAAGAGTAGCCCCCGCTCGCCGCAACTAGAGAAAGCCCACGTGCAGCAACGAAGACCCAAGGCAGCCAAAAAATATAAAATTAATAATAATAATAATAAATATATATATTATATAATGCATGTATATTATATACGTGTAATGTATATTCGACATATAGAGATGTCTGCAACGCATGTATATTATACACATGTAATGTATATTCGACATATAGAGATGTCTGCAATGCATGTATGTTACACATGTATAATATATATTAGATATACAGAGATATCTAAATTCCCTTCCAAGAGAGCCAATTGTTAAACACAGACCAGCACACCGCTACTTTTACACATTGGGGAGCTGAGATATTCCTCCACCAAAACGGTGTGCATTCATTCAACTAACATTTATTGAGTGTCTCCTCCCTGCCGGGCAGAAAGACCTACCCCAGGGGATATGGATATTCACTAATTACTTCAACAGAAATGTCTGTGATCATTCCCTGCATCAGCTTCGATCCAGATACTTAGCTATTCAGAGAGAGAAAGGGATATGGGGTTGAGCAAAAACTCAGGAAGTAGCAAATAAGTGGACAAAAGCACAGAGGGCCCATCTCTGTGATGCCATCCCTAGAGGGTTTTTTTTGTGTTTTTTGCTTGTTTTTTTGTTTGTTTTTCATTTCGTTTTCTTGGTGGCCGCACCACCGTGGCTTGAGGGATCTTTGTTCCCCAGCCAGGGATGGAACCTCAGACCTGGGCAGTGAAAGTGCGGAGTCCTAACCACTGGACTCCCAGGGAATTCCCATCTCTTTCTTTCTTTCTTTCTTTCCTTCTTTCTTTCTTCCTTCTTTTCTTCCTTTTTTTTCTTTCTTTCTCTTTTCCTTCCTTTCTTTCTTTTTACTTTCTTTCTTTCTCCCTTCCTTCCTTCCTTTCTTTTTTCTTTTTTCTTTCCCTTTCTTTCTTTCTTCCTTTCTTTCTTTCTTTCTTTCTTTCCCCTTCCTTCCCTCCTTCCTTCCTTTTTACCTCCTTTTATTATTTGATTATTTTTCTTGAGATATAATTGACATATAACATTATATTAGTTTCAGGTGTACAACCTAATGATTTGGCTTATGTATATATTGAGAAACGATCACCACAACAAGACTAGTTAACATCCGTCACCACACATAGTTAACAAACACCTTTTTTTTTCTTGTGATGAGAACTTTTAAGACCTCCTCTCTTTGCAACCTTCAAATATACAACACGGTACTATTACCTATAGTCACCATGCTGTACATTATGTCCTCAGGACTCATTTTATAGTTGGAAGTTTGTACCTTTTGACACTTTTCACCCATTTCTTGCCCCTCCTATCCCCGCCCCTAGAGTTGTTTTTCCTTTTTAATGATGTTGTATCATGTCCTGACCAATGGATGGGCAAGATGATATCTATTTTACAGCTGTGCAAAAAGGGTCCATGCAGATGAATAAGAATTAGGAGGAATGTGGAAAAGGAGTTTGACTTGGGGCAGGGGTGGTTAATAGGTGAAATTTACTTTTTGCCTTCCCTTTATTTATTTATTTCATAGCACTATTATTTAGTAAGAAACAGATAAGCATTGTCTTTTAAAATTTATTATTTTTTTAAATTGAGGCATCATGTATGTAATGCAAAATCCACCCTTTTAAAGTGTATGGGGACTTCCCTGGCGGTCCAGTGGTAAAGACTCCGTGCTTCCACTGCAGGGGACACGGGTTCGATCCCTGGCTGGGGAACTAAGATCCTGCATGCTGCGTGGCGAGGCCAAAAAATTATAAAAAAAATAAAATACAGTGTACGAATCAGTGGTTTTTAGTATATTCACTGTGTTGTGCAACCCTCACTGCTATCTAGTTCCAGAACATTCCATCACCCCCAAAAGAAACCCCGTTCCCATTAGCCGTCGCTCCCCAGCCCCCGGAAACTTGCTTTTCTGCCTCCAGTTTGCCATCAGCTTCTGACTGCGCCCATAAATGTCTGCGGAAGGGATGAAGTCAAATGGAGTTTTGATGGGATGTCGTAATCACTCCGATCAAAGTCCCAAACTCAAGGTTTCTAGAGTGAACGATGACTTTATTTTTTCTTTTTTTACAGGGGCAATTAAAAATCTCCGGGGCTTGTCAAGATCAGATGGTTGGGTGCAGATTTCTCTCTCAAGGTTGGTACCTCAGGTGACCTTCAATTTATGAAGGTGTTTCTTCATCAGTCTGATTTCTTTCTTCCTTCCTTCCTTTTTTTTTTTTTATAAATTTATTTAGTTTTATTTTTGGCTGCGTTGGGTCTTTGTTGCTGCACGCAGGCTTTCTCTAGTTGCGCTGAGCGGGGCCTACACTTCGTTGCGGTGCGCGGGCTTCTCACAGCAGTGGCTTCTCTTGTTGCGGAGCACGGGCTCTAGGCGTGCGGGCTTCAGTAGTTGTGGCTCACGGGCTCAGTAGTTGTGGCTCGCGGCCTCTAGAGCGCAGGCTTGGTAGTTGTGGCGCACGGGCTTAGCTGCTCCACAGCATGTGGGATCCTCCCAGACCAGGGCTCGAACCCGTGTCTCCTGCGTTGGCAGGTGGATTCTTAACCACTGCGCCACCAGGGAAGCCCCTTCCTTTCTTTTTTTAATATTTGTTTATTTATTTAGGCTGCGCCGGATCTTAGTTGCAGCATGCCGGATCTTCGTTGCAGAACGCAGGATCCTTTAGTTGCGGCATGCAGACTCTTAGTTGTGGCATACATGCGGGATCTAGTTCCCGACCAGGGATCAAACCTGGGACCCCTGCATTGGGAGCGCGGAGTCTTACCCGCTGGACCACCAGGGAAGTCCCCGGCAGTCTGACTTCTGTTTCCTGTAAAGCATCAGAAACATTGTTCAGATAATTCAGCAAAGGAGGAGTCCCTCAGAAACGTGGGGCCTTGGAAAACTCATCTCACCCCTCTGGGTCTCAGTTTCCCCTTTGGCAACACCATTTCCTCCTTTGACACGAGAGCAGGGCTCTGCAAACTTTTTCTGTAAAGGACCAGATAATAAATATTTTCAGTTCTGAGGGCCAGTCTCTGTCGCAAAAATATAGAGACAAATGGGTGTGGCCAGGTGACACTGACATTTGCATTTCATATCATTTTCAGTAACAGAAAATATTCTTAAAACTTTTTCTCAACCGG
Source organism: Eubalaena glacialis (assembly GCF_028564815.1). Taxonomy (NCBI): domain Eukaryota; kingdom Metazoa; phylum Chordata; class Mammalia; order Artiodactyla; family Balaenidae; genus Eubalaena; species Eubalaena glacialis. Next base: position 183,951,949 of record NC_083719.1, on the reverse strand, counting down.
TTAAAGAGTGTAAAATGCATTCTTGAAGACAATACAGCAGCAGGTGGTGAGCTGGCTTTGGCCCGTGGGCTGTGGTTTGCCAACCCCTGATCTAGGGCATCAGGACATTGGTTACACTTCGAGGCATTTGGGGTATAAGATGTGGCATGTTCTTCATAACTAAGTTAAGGCAAATCATTCATTCATTCAACAGCTATAGCAGTTTGTTCAAATTTTTATTGAACCCCTACTCTGTACCAAGCTCTCATGGAGCTCACAGTCTGATAGGGAGAAATAGGCCACAAACAAATAAAAAACAGTATGTCCCATTTCAGCAAGTGCCGCGGAAGAAAAATAGCAAATGCAAGAGAAGAGGAAACACAGAAGCTGGGAATAGGGCAAAAGTCACAGTTTTAAATAGGATGTCAGGGACTTCCCTGGGGGTGCAGTGGTTAAGAATCCACGCTCCCAATGCAGGGGGCCTGGGTTTGATCCCTGGTCAGGGAACTACGTCCCACATGCATGCCGTGACTAAGGAGCCCGTGAGCCTCAACTGAGACCCGGCACAACCAAATAATAAATATGCCAGGGAAGGTCTCATTCAGAAGGTGACATTTGGCAAAAGCAGAAAAAGTTGGGAGTGTGCTCCATCGAGATCTGGAAGAAGAGTTTTGAGGCAGACGACACAGCCCGTGCAAAGGTCCTGGGGCAGGACTGCACCTGGCGTGTTGGAGGGACAGCCAGGAGGCCCGGGTGGCTGGAGCAGAGTGAGGCAGAGTGGATAAGACTGCTGATGGATGGATGTGGGGTGTGAGGGAAAGAGGAAACTCAAGGACAACCCAATGTTTTGACCTTGAGCACTGGAAGGCTGGAGCTTCCGTTTAGTGAGACAGGAAGGGCAGCAGGAGGAGCAGGTTTGGGGGAATGGCAGGTGCTCAGTCAGCCACGTTGAATTTGGGAGGCTTGTGAGACGCCCGCATGGAGATGGCAAAAGGCAGTTGGATATGCAGGCCATTTGCCAACCTTCAGCAGTTAACCCTGTAAACAAGGTCAGACTTCTAGAAATGACAGGCGTAGCAGAAGCACTTGCTGCATTTGCGGTAGGGACTGAGCTAGTTTTTGTTTGTTTGCTTGTTTTGTTTTTGGCCATGCCCCACTGGCATGTTGGATCTTAGTTCCCAGAGGAGGGATCGAACCCGGACCCCCTGCAGTGGAAATGCAGAGTCTTAACCACTGGACCGCCAGGGAAGTCCCTAAGCTAGTTCATTTTGAATCTAATAACTCACATCTGATATCTTGGAGAGGTGGTACTGGACTTTATAAATAATCACAGCTTTTTGGGGGGAGAAAGGTCCAAGCATTATTCTAATATTTGAGAAGGAATGGGTAACGTCTTATTACATCAGGTAAATATTTGATAAATATTTGATGGGGAAAATGAATGAGTAAATGAGTGATGAAGGAAGGAAGGCTCTGAAAAAGAGTGATTTGTCTTCCCGAAAGTCCCTGGCACAGCTGGCATGGATGCCCTCTCCCAGGAGGACTGTCTTCCTTTCTGACTGCCATGCTGGTGATGCTCTGCTCACATCCCAAAACGCAATGGTTACACCTTCCCTCTCGTGATCCACACAGAAAATCCCTAATTTGTAGCATCTGCCGATTCCTGAGGTGTAAATACCCCAACCTTGGCCCATTTCAATCTACCTGTGTGATGTCATTGAATCTCACCAGCCAGAGGAAGCCAGCTCCAGCTCACCACTGTACCTGAGTCTTTTCGGGCCTTGGCCCCAACATCATCTCTTAGCCTGAGCGTATATATTACCTATCTCCTCTGTCCTTCTATGTCTTCAGTGTGAAATACCAGCCAGTTCCTGCAGATATTGGATGAAATGATGTGGATCAAAATACTTCGGGAGAGGGACTTCCCTGGTGGTCCAGCGGTTAAGACTCTGGCTCCCAATGCAGGCGGGCAAAGGTTCGATCCCTGGTCAGGGAACTAGATCCCTCATGCCGCAACTAAAGATCCCTCATGCTGAAACTAAATATCCCACACGCCACAACCAAGATCCCGCATGCCCCAACTAAGACCTGGCTTAGCCCAATAAATAAATAAATATTTTTAAACAACACTTTGGAGGGGCAAAGAATGGCATGCTACACAAATGCAAGGCGTACGTACAGATAAAAAGCACAAATTAAGAGGTGGTGTGTATACACACCAAGGGGCTTTGGAAAGTAACGAAGCTGTTCAAATTTGTCGACATCTTTTTATTTTTATTTTTTTAAACTTTGGGTTTATTTATTTATTTATTTATTTATTTATTTATGGCTGTGTTGGGTCTTCGTTTCTGTGCGAGGGCTTTCTCTAGTTGCGGCAAGTGGGGGCCACTCTTCATCGCGGTGCGCGGGCCTCTCATTATCGCGGCCTCTCTTGTTGCGGAGCGCAGGCTCCAGACGCGCAGGCTCAGTAATTGTGGCTCACGGGCCTAGTTGCTCCGCGGCATGTGGGATCCTCCCGGACCAGGGCTCCAACCCGTGTCCCCTGCATTGGCAGGCAGATTCTCAACCACTGCGCCACCAGGGAAGCCCTGTCGACATCTTTGACACCGACTGAATGGGATTTAATTCATTGAGAGTCCTAGTGTGTAGAATATGGTGGGAGAGTAGGAGCATGGCCCCAGGAAGGGGGAGTCCTGGAGACCTTGGCAGGGGGCAGGGGGAGGAATCAGAACAAGGGGGAGGCACAAAAATAACCTCCCACTCCTCCCCACTTCCCAGGAGACCTGGGGGGGGGGCGTGGGCGGGGCCGCCAGGGAAGGAGGTTGAGAAAGCAGTTGCTCGCGGGGTCCACTAGAGGGCGCTAGGGACTGAGAAGTTGACCGGTCTCCCCTAGCCTCAGGCCTAGCCTGGGTGGGAAGGGGAGGGGTCCACCGGGTGACGCTGGGCAGCTGTCTATAGAAGAGGACCTGGGGGCCTAAGTCTCTGAACATGGACTTCCAGAGTTGGGGGTTTGGAGGAGAAGGATTGAAAAATTAGAGCAGCAGTCTGCAAAAAAATTTTAAAGGGCCACGTAGCAAATAGTTTAAACACAGCCCGTCACAATTAGTCAACTCTGCCCTTCTAGGCCCAAAACAGCCACAGACCATACAGTCCCTAAATGCGCGTGCTGTGCGCCAACGAAATTTTATTTTTGGAGGCTGAAATTTGCATTTCATGTAATTTTCCTGTGTCGTGAAATAATTTTTTCCTATATTTTCAAAGCAAAATAATTATTCTACATTGTAAAATTATTTGAAAATGCAAAAGCTGCTCTTTGCTCTCAGTCTTTACAAAGACAGACTGTGGGGGTATAGTTTGTCAGTGAACTATGGATGATAATAAATATTTGTCTGACACTAGGAACCAGGTATTAAGTGCCTAAGTGCAGTGGCTTACATAGCACATTTAAAAGCTGGAGGAAATCTTGTTTTAACACTCACTCCTCTATAAGCCAGAAAGTTTCAGTAATAATTATGCAAAGCAACCAATAATTGTAATAGCCATAAGAGAAATATAGAGTGAAATTTTTTCTTTCATTGAACACCAGCTATATAATCACACCAGTAACATACGTAAGATAAGTATCCCAGTCCAATATATACACTACCAAATGTTAAATAGATAGCTAGTGGGAAGCAGCCACATAGCACAGGGAGATCAGCTCGGTGCTTTGTGACCACCTAGAAGGGTGGGATAGGGAGGGTGGGAGGGAGACGCAAGAGGGAGGAGATATGGGGATATATGTATATGTATAGCTGATTCACTTTGTTATACAGCAGAAACTAACACACCATTGTAAAGCAATTATACTCCAATAAAGATGTTTAAAAATTAAATAAATAAATAAATATCCCAGTCCAATAAAGGGGAAAAGGTGATGAATGGATACATTTTAATCCCATTAATGAATTTTCTTTTAAAGAAAAACTTCTCTTTACATGTAGGTACATATCTCTACTGATCTGTTGCAGCAGTGAATAATAGCTTTACAGTTTAATAAGTTTAAATCATCAAACAAGAATAATAATTTAAAGGAGGAAATTATTGATATTTCCATTTTAAAGATACGGCTCAAATCCAGTAAAAATGAATTAAAATTTGAGCTTGCCAAACAAAAATATTATAATTTGCAATTGGTGCACTGTCTAAACTTTTAAACAGAAATAGAAGGTCCAAGTGGTCAGATAGGGGAAAAAAAAAAAAAAGTGAAGTAGCTCAAACTCTATTTCTTTGCATTTAAAATCACTGGCCCATCACTGTTTATTTCAAATCTACTGTTTAAACACAAGATCGTGTAATACCACAAGGGTTGGAAATATGAACTGTGTCCAAAGAGAACCCAAAAGAATTAGAATCGTTAAGAAGTAACTCTTCAAATGAATGTGTGTAGCTGAGTCTGTGTGTGTCTGGAGCCAAATGCATTGCATGAAGTTCTCCAAATTCACTTCTGTGTACAATACAATGTTTATTAAAGGATAAGTAATAAAATTTGCTAATTCAAAACTTCCAGTGGTTAAACCACAGCAATTGTTCAGACCAAGAGTGGACAGACCATGACTTGCCAGCCAAATCCAGCTTATTTTTGTAGGAGCTAAAGAGGGTTTTTGTTTTTGTTTTTTTTAACTGGTTGGGAAAAAAATCAAAAGTAGAGGGACTTCCCTGGCGATCCAGTGGTTAAGACTTCGCCTTCCAATGCAGGGGGTGTGGGTTCGGTCCCTGGTTGGGGAGCTAAGATCCCACATGCCTCGTGGCCAAAAAACCAAAGCATAAAACAGAAGCAGTATTATAACAAATTCAAGGAAGACTTTAAAAATGGTCCACATCAAAAAAAAAAACTTACAAAAACAATCAAAAAGAGAATAATATTTCACATGTGCAAAGTATAGAGGATTCAAATATCAGTGTCCATAAAAAGAGCTTTCCTGGCACTGGGCCATATTCATTGATGAATTGTCTGCAGTGGCTTTCTTGCTGGGATCACAAGCTGAGTAGTTGCCATCTGGCCCAAAGAGCTGAAAATATTTACTATCTGGCCCTTTATGGAAAAACTTTGCTCACTCCCTAGTTTAGACCAATAAAAGATTTCTTAGGGAGAGATTATTTTGACACTGACATTGTTCAGAATTGTCTATGCACGTTGATAAAAAAATAATAATAAAATCAGGTTTATTATCAGTTTTTGAATTCTCTGCAGACAATGGGCTCCCCTTTTTTTACTTCAGATTTTCTTTTTTATAAATTGAAGTGTAGTTGATTTACAATGTGTGTTAGTTTCTGGTGTACAGCAAAGTGTATCAGATAGATACACTTTTCAGATTCTTTTCAGATTCTTCTCCATTACGGTTTATTAAAAGATATTGAATATAGTTTCCTGTGCTATACAGTAGGACCTTGTTGTTTATCTATTTCATACATAGTAGTTTGTATCTGCTAATCCCAAACTCCTAATTTATCCCTCCCCCACTTCCTTACCCCTTTGGTAAACGTATGGTTACCTCTTTGGTAACTCATACATTTGTTTTCTGTTTTGTAAATAAGTTCATTTGTATCATATTTTAGATTCCACATATAAGTGAAATAATATGATATTTGTCTTTCTCTGCTTGACTTACTTCACTTAGTATGATAATCTCTAGGTCCATCCATGTTGCTGCAAATGGCATTATTTCATTCTTTTTTATGGCTGAGTAGTATTCCATTGCATATATACTACATCTTCTTTATCCATTCATCTGGTGATGGACATTTATGTTGTTTCCATGCCTTAGCTATTGTTTATAGTGCTGCTATGAACATTGGGGTGCACACATATTTTAGAATTAGAGTTTTCTCTGGATATATGCCCAGGAGTGGGATTGCTGGATCATATGGCAACTCTAGTTTTAGTTTCTTAAGGAATCTCCATACTGTTCTCCATAGTGGCTGCACCAGTTTACATACCCACCAACAGTGTAGGAGGGTTCTCTTTTCTCCACACCAACACCAGCATTTTTTTATCTGTAGACTTTTTGATGATGGCCATTCTGAACAGTGTGAGGTGATGCCTCATAGTAGTTTTGATTTGCATTTCTCTAATAATTAGCAATGTTGAGCATCTTTTCATGTGCCTATTGGACATCTGTATGTCTTCTGTGGAGAAATGTTGATTTAGGTCTTCTGCTCATTTTTTGTTTGGGTTGTTTGGGTTTTTTTATTATTGAGTTATACGAGCTGTTTGTATATTTTGGAAATTAATGGGCCTCTTTTTTGATAGCACCTGGGGTGGGCTGCTCCCCTCGCCCCAGCCGTGGTATGCCACCGCTCATGTGTAAGAGCTCACTGGATCTTTACTATTATCCCCATTTTGGGAGGAGTAGAGGCACAGAGAGGCCAAATAACTTGCCCAGGGTCACGTGGCTTGCAAGAGGAGGGGCTGGAATTGAATCCAGAGAGCCGTAACCATGACATTCGCTCTGTGCTAGATGACATGACAAAGCCCCGGCCTGTTGTTGCCATGAGCACTGCTACCTGGGGTTGACTCTGGCTCACCCCGGGGGCAACTCTGACTTAGCGTTGCTGCCTTGAATTTCAGCGTCACTGCTTACAAGCTGCTTGGGCGAGAGCATCCCCTCCCCGAGCCTCAGTTTACTTATCTGCAAAATGGGTATTTACAAAGTTCCCAACTCATTTGGGGTTTTTGGAGGATCAAGTTTATTTGTGTACTTTGCACAGTGCCTGCCACAGTGAGTGATCAATAAATTTTAGCTGTGGTATTGATGAGACTGGGCGCCCAGACCCAGAAGCTGGGCCTAGGAGAAATGGCATTGTTTTTCGTGGAGAAGGGAAGTCCAAGAGAGTGGGGGGGTGGGGGCGGTTTGAGAGAATTCAATGCACAGAGTGAGTTCTCCATGTTTGTTTGTTTGTTTGTTTGTTTGTTTCAGAGGCCCCGCTGGGATTCTCCATGCACGTTTGCATGCAAATTGCATATACAAAATAAACCTAATGAAAGGTAAGAAATGACTTCCTTTTCAATCCTTTTTTAAACTGTTTGATTCTATCAAGAAACACTCAAATTGGGTGCTGTTGTGTCTTTAACACCTTTTTACTGAGTTCTCAACAGAGTCACCTAATCCAGAACCTTCCACAGGCAACAGTAGCTGTTTAGAATATAATAACATTGTTTATTTTCTTTTGCATCTGTTTTAGGCACCTGATACTTAAAAAAAAAACAAAACCCTGGTGTTATAATGTTTCCTTTTAAGACACAGTTGTTGAAGAAAGTTTAGTACCATCTTCAGCATTATTATGTATTTGGCTTTTTTTCTTCAATAAATTTATTTTAGAAAGACACTTAGTAACGCGCTGGTAAATTAGACCAGTATCAGATGCCCCAATTAGAAGGTAATTGTAAAAGCAATGTAACATGAAAATAAATGTTACTAGGGACTCCTTGGTGGTCCAGTGGTTAAGACTCAGCGCTTCCACTGCAGGGGGCACGGGTTCAATCCCTGGTCCTTCCGGGAACTAAGATCCCACATGCTACACTGCGCCGCCAAAAAAAAAAAAAAAAGTTACTAAATTCTGTTGAGGGTTTTGGTGATCTTTTAAGTATACTCTAACCTGGAGATTCTATTGGTGATATGAGATTTCTACAGTGTTCTTCCTGCAGCAGGGAGGACAGTTGGGGATTAACCACGCTCCCAGCGAGAAGAATCAGGGTACGGTTCTTTCTTAACACTTTCTCAGCCCGTTCCACCTCGCTCATGCGTGGGCGGGATTGTCCCCTACCTGGTGGGCTTCTCCATATATACGTACACAACGTGGCCCACGACTCTTATCAAACTCCACTCCTGGTCAGATTTTCCCTGGGATTAAACATTAACCCCAATGTTTAACCTGGCAGGGGCTTCATTTTATATAATCTTTAGATCCATCGTCCCATTTTGCAGATGGGGAACCAGAGTCTCAGAGGGGAGGAGTGACTCTGTGATGTCACAGCCAAGTCGATGGCTGAGCTGGGGCTAGGACTTCGACCTCCTGGCACCCAGTCCAGAAAGCAATTGCGCACAAAATGGGAAAGTTTTGAATTGATTAGAGACGACACAGATATCCCAGCTCGGCCGAGAGCAGGTGCATTTCTCTTGAGATCCGTGGTGCACACTGAGTTGTGGGGTTCACTCCACAGATGGGTTTGGAGCCACTTCAGTGGTGGTGGGGGATTGAGTTCGTGGCTGAAGGTATATCAGTGATCAAAATACACAGGTCCCTGCTCCCTGGTGTAAACAGATAACGTAGATAGATAAACAGAATTCCTTCCCATCAAAGGGGTTGTACTGGGTGTGACTGGGATGGCGGGGTTGACTTTGGCTGGGGTGGTCATGGCAGCTACTTGGGGAGGTGACCACCAGGCTTCGGTTTCATCACAGCTTTGAGGGGTGTTAGGGGTTGAATTGTATCCCCCAGGCCCAAATTCATATGTTGGAATCCTAAGCCCCAGGGCCTCAGAATGTGACTGTATTTGGAGTTGGGGGTTTTCAAAGAGGTAATCGAGTTAAATGAGGTCACTAGGGTGAGCTCTAATCCATAAGACTGAGATCCTTGTAAAAAGGGGACATTTGGACACAGAGATACAGGGACAAGATGGCATCTAAAAGGCAAGGAGAGGGGCTTCCCTGGTGGTGCAGTGGTTAAGAATCTGCCTGCCAATGCAGGGGACACGGGTTCGAGCCCTGGTCCGGGAAGATCCCACATGCCGTGGAGCAACTAAGCCCGTGCACCACAACTACTGAGCCTGCGCTCTAGAGCCCGCGAGCCACAACTACTGAGCCCGCGAGCCACAACTACTGAAGCCCGCACGCCTAGAGCCTGTGCTCCGCAACAAGAGAAGCCACTGCAATGAGAAGCCCGCGCACCGCAACGAAGAGTAGCCCCTGCTCGCCACAACTAGAGAAAGCCTGTGCGCAGCAACGAAGACCCAACGCAGCCGATAAATAAATAAATAGATAATAAATTCTTTAAAAAATAAAATAAAATAATATAAAAGGCAAGGAGAGAGGCCTCAGAAGGAACCAGCCCTGCTGACACCTTGATCTTGGACTACCAGCCTCTGGGACTGGGAGAGAATACATTTCTGTTGTTCCAGCCCCCCAGTCTGTGGGACTTTGTTTCAGCAGCTACAGCAAACACATTCAGAAGGTGAGGGATGGAGGACCAGGACGAATTCAGGCTCTGGGGACCCCGACATGCCTCCCCCACCTGCACCTTAAGGGCTCCCTCCCAGAAGCCCCAGGGGTGGAGCCAGGGGAGACAAGGTCTCCTCGCCCACAAGGGGAAGGAAGCTGAGTTGACCACATCCACAGCCGTAGGAGGCCTCCTTTTCCTGGTGAGAGGGTCAGCTCTGACCCTTGGACCCACCAGCCATAAAACAATCACCGAGATGAGGTGAGATGAGACGGTGGTGAGACATGGTGCGGGGGGGACTGGGCAGAGGGGTGTGGATTGCAAGATGGCAGGGGTGCTGACCCCGTTTGCTGGTCTAGACTCAGGACCCTCACGGGGTACTGTCCCAGAGGCCAACTGGTCTCCTGAAGTTGGGGGACCCCCCTTCCTATGGTTGACTAAGGGCTAGACCCCGACACCAAGCTTGGAGAACCGGATCCCTGACCCAAGGGACCTCCCAGCTCTGTCCACAAACACATCCCATCCAGCCCCACACAGAAACTTCTAGAACCATCACAGGACTGACATCAGCCTTCTCATCCTGGAGCAAGGCACCACCCTGCCCTCAACTCCCCAGGATCTTTCTGCTGAGGCCTCCCTGACCCAACCCCTACCATCTCTCTTTCCTGCTTTATTCTTCTATACCTGGTCTCTCCCAATTTATTTATCTTTTAAATTTCTAATTGAAGTATAATTGATTTACAATGTTTACAGTGTTTCTCTTCAATTTATTTATTTCCTTGCTTTTGCACAACTGATTTTACTTAGCATCTTCCCCACCTCAGAACATCAGCTCCACGGGGGCAGGGCGTGGGGAATAATTGGTTATGTTCTCTGCTGGGTCCCCAATGCCTGGCACACAGCAGGCACTCAAGAAGTAGTGGTCAGGGGCTTCCCTGGTGGCGCAGTGGTTGAGACTCTGCCTGCCAATGCAGGGGACACGGGTTCAAGCCCTGGTCCGGGAAGATCCCACATGCCGCGGAGCAACTAGGCCCGTGAGCCACAACTGCTGAGCCTGCGCGTCTGGAGCCTGTGCTCTGCAACAAGAGAGGCCGCGACAGTGAGAGGGCCGCGCACCGCGATGAAGAGTGGACCCCGCTTGCCACAACTAGAGAAAGCCCTCGCACAGAAACGAAGACCCAACACAGCCAAAAATAAATAAATAAATAAATAAATAAATAATAAAAATAAAGGAATTCCTTTAAAAAAAAAAAAAAGAAGTAGTGGTCACAAGAATGAATGAATGAATTCCCGGACATAACATCCTTCATGCTTTAGGAAGGGCAGAGGGAGCCTCCCACCCCCTGACAAAGTCTCGCCTCTCATGGTATTGGGAGACCCTGGTTTAAGCTTCCTGTCTTCACTCACCCCTGAGAGCCAGGAACCCCTTGGACTGGGAAGCCTGGCGGATTCGGTGCTAATCAGTTGGCGTTGCCCAAGAGGCGGATCAGAGTCCCCCTGTCCCCAGCCCCTGGCCTGCCTCAGCCACACCCATGTCACAAGGGTTTTACTCACTGCCTGGCCTGGCCGTACCCCAGGGGAGAGTCCCAGAGAAGGAGGAGGAGAAGGAGGGGGAGGAGGGGGAAGGGAGGGGGAGGAGCACCTGCTCCCAGACCCCCTCACCTCTTTCCCCCAAAACTGACCTAAAGGGAGAAGTAGAAAGGACCCTCCGGCAAGCAGTCAAAGGAATGTGGAGGTGACATGGTGATGAGGGACCTGTCCCCATCTGGGGCAGGGGACCTGGGCGTTGTCTCAATGGTGGCTGACTCATGGAGTGGCCATGGTGAATCATAACCCCTTATTAGCCCCTCTGTCCTCCTGTGCAGAATGGGGACTGTCATTAGGGTCAGACTTGTGCTGAGGCCAAAGGGCTGAGGCGGCCGGAAAATGACAAGCGGACGTCTGCCCTTCAAGCGCCTCGGAACCGGAGCCTGGCGTGTTTCTTACAGATTCATATACTAGTAATAATAGTAATAACCCTAAAAATGGCCGGAGTTTGAGACGTGGCTGTGTGGGCGTCCCTTCTGAGCACTCCACATGTTATAATGGATCGAACCCCCAAGAACCCGGTGAAGCAGGGTCTTTATCCCCCATTTTACAGATAAAGAAAATGAGGCAAGAGGAGCAAAGGTATTTGCCCACAGTTACAAGTGGCAGAGGTAGGATTCGAACCCAGGCCCTGCTCTACCCCAGCCAGTTCCATGGAAATATCATTCTCACTTTAAAGTTTTTAGCAGTTACATCAGAGAAGTACAAAGCAAACTGAAGTTTCGTATTAATAATAAATTTTTGTCAATCTAAATGATGGAATTCATAAACCCAAACGGTTATCATTTCAACGTGCAGTCAATGTCACAGTTACGAACGCGGTATTTCACTTTTTTTCGTGCTAAGTCTTGGATATCCAATGTGTATTTCACACGTACAACCCATCTCAATGTGGATGCTCAGTTTTCATCAGAAATCCTCGATCTGTATTTATAGAGTTTTACAGTAAAATTTACAGTAAAAATGTAGATTCACATACGCAACTTGTTCCATATATACCCAAAAGTTGTCTGTTAACTGAATTAAGTATCAATTTTTAAAATTCAAATGAATAGAAATTAAATAAAAGTTAAAATCCAGTTCCTCAGTCACACTTTTTTTTTTTTTTTTACTATTCTTTTCTTTTTTTTTTAAATTTATTTATTTATTTATTTTTGGCTGTGTTGGGTCCTCGCTTCCGTGCGAGGGCTTTCTCCAGTTGCGGCGAGCGGGGGCCACTCTTCATCGCGGTGCGCGGGCCTCTCACTGTCGCGGCCTCTCCCGTTGCGGAGCACAGGCTCCAGACGCGCAGGCTCAGCAGTTGTGGCTCACGGGCCCAGCCGCTCCGCGGCATGTGGGATCTTCCCGGACCGGGGCACGAACCCGTGTCCCCTGCATTGGCAGGCGGATTCCTAACCACTGCGCCACCAGGGAAGCCCCTCAGTCACACTTTTTATACTTCAGGTGCTCAGTAACCACATACGAACTTAATCCTGCTATTGGGCTGAGCAAATCTAACCCACAGAACCTGTGGATTACAGAAAACGTTTTCTGAAAAAGGCCAGACAGTAAATATTTTCAGCTTTGCAGGCCAAAGTGTCTCTGTCAAGACTATGCAACTGTGTGACAGCAACTGTAAACAATATGTGAACTAGTGGGAGTGACCATGTGCCAACAAAGTTTTATTTATAAAAACAAGCAACGGGCCAGAATTGGCCCACAGACTGTAGTTTGTCAGCCACGCACTAAACTCCATGATTATATTTATACATGTTCAGTTGTTCCTTCTACAAGTATTGACTGGGCAGCTACTGCGTACCAGGCACAGTTCCAGGCACTAGGGATACTGCACACGGTAGGTCTTGTCCTAATGATTGTCCCTATTTTGCAGGTGAATCCTAGCTAGAGACTCTATGGTACTCCCCCCCACAACCTTTCCTCTCTCTGACTTGTTAAGCACCTGGATCAATGTTGATGGACGGAAGGAGTAAAAGACACTTTTGTAGAGCGAAATAATGAATGAATATTGACATTCCCTAGGATGTGTCCCTCTGCCTGGCACAGGATAGACACTCCATAAATGTTTGTTGAATGAATGTACGCTGTGATAAATGAACAAAATATATAGTGTCGGGTGACAGTAAGTTTCTATGAAGAAACATAAATCGAGATGGGGATGGAGACTGGTTTTAAAGAAGGTGGTCATGGAGAGCTTCATGGAGGAGGTGAATTTGAGCAGCCATTTAAAGGTGAAAGGAGCCAGCCACAGGGAGATCTAGGAAAGGGGGTAGGACAGCAAGTGCAGAGGCCCTGAGGGAGGGCCGTGCCTGGTGACGTGAGTCCAGTGTGGAGGGAGAGAGAGGAAAGGCAGTGGAAGACGGTGCAAAGGTAACGAGGGAGAGGGCTTTTTGAGTCCTAATAAGGAAAGCAGACTATGGGGGCGAGCATGGAAGCCAGGAGGAGGAGGAGAAGGGGGAGAGTGCACTGGTCCAGCCCAGTGAGGATGGGGCTGGACCAGGACAGTAGAAATGGAGCGGGCAAAGAATGAACGTATTTTGAAGGCAGAGCTGTCAAGACTTGCTGATGGATTGTAATAAACATGTGCAAAGCCCACTGGAAGATAAACAGAAGCACAAGAGTGTGGGAGCTGAGGGAAGGAGGAGGGTGACAGATACACAGGAAGTAGTGAGAGCCAAAAAAAAATGCCACGGAATTCAGAACAGTGGTTACCTCCATGGGGGGAGGGGTAACTCCTGAAAAGGGATTTCTGGAGTTCTGGAATATTCTTTGTCTTTTTTTTTTTTGGCCGTGCCATGCGGCATGCGGGATCTTAGTTCCCCGACCAGGGGTCGAACCTGTGCCCCCTGCAGTGGAAGCCCAGAGTCTTAACCACTGGACTGCCAGGGAAGTCCAAAACTTATATATATTTTTAATTTAAAAAATTTACACAGGATCTTGGTGCAAACCAATGCTAATAGCATGCCATCAGATTAGAGTATAAGAGATTCAATTATGAGCATTTGACAGCCAAAAATTAAGGGGGAAGAAAAGCAATGATATGTGAATAGGGGAGGACCATTTTGGCAAATTCAGAACTGGCCAGACATTCTTGAGTATCCACCATGCCCTGAGTAGTTAGTGTCAAGGGAGATGAACAGACCTGCCTTCAACCTTCAAAGGACTCAGTCTAGTTTTGAAAAGACAATACAGACAGGCAGGGCCAATCAACAAATACCTAAGGAGAGTGTGTTAAGTGCTAATCTCTATAATCTACATTCAAATGTGAAGTTTGGGGCAGGGGGAGAGGGCTCTGTGGACAGGATTAATCAAGGAAAGTAAATAGTTTTTTTGTTTGTTTGTTTTGTTGTTTGTTTGTTCAGTGCAAGGGTCAGAAACTCCAGCTCAAAAATTTTAAACCAAAAAGGGAAGTCACTGGCTCACATCACTGCCATGTTTCTGAAGCCAAGGAGTGGATTTCAGGTATGGCTGAGTCCAGGACTTCAGACCATGTTGTCAGGGATTGATTGCTGTCTGTCTGCTCTGCTGTATTCTGGGTGGGCTTCATTCTCAGATAGCTTCTCCCATCATGGGGTAATGATGGCCAACAGCCCCAAATCTACAGTCCTACAGCTCAGCACCCCTAGAGTGCTATAGAGTGGAAAGGGGAGTTTTGGAGTGAAGTGACTTCCCAGGGTCTAACGTAATATCTGTGAGGAGTGAAGGTAGAGTTCACACACACGTCCATCTGTCTCCAAACCCTGAGTTATTCTTAACCACTGAATCATACTACCTCCTATAGAACTGTCCCCAAGCTGCAGAGGAAATGGTTAGCATTTTCTCAATTTTTAGAGTTTTCTCATTTGAATTTTTTTCAGTCTTTTCTGACTTTTAACTACCACTTGTCTGAGCTAGAATCTGGTACAGTATGCAATCTCCAGTCAGTAAAGATTCAGGAAGCAGTTCCTATGTGCCCTAAACTAAATGCTGGGATTTTATAGATAGGAAACTTGTATGTTTAAGGGTGTGAGACTGAATATCATAACTTCATGGTGTTTCACATAGAACCCAGTGGCTTTTGAACATCTTACCACTTGAGTATATCTGAAACCCACAGAGGGAAGTTATTTGCCCTGGGCAAAAAGATAAGAGCTAATATAGATCTGGGCTACAGTTCCTTCAGGCTCCATGAAGAAATGTAAATGTTCCCAAGAAAAATAATATATTCACCTAAAATCAGTCATTCACATTTTACCTAGGTCTAGTTATATCTAAGTAACATCTGAGAGGGGTGATTTTTGCCCTGGGGAAAAATGTTAAGAACTAATCTTTGAGTTATAATGCCTTAAGGCTCCATAAGGAAATGTAAATGCTCCCAAGAAAAGGAATATATGTGCCTGATATCAGTCATTCACACTTTAGTTGGAATAAGCTCAAAGTGCTTTGAGCACATTTTCCCTGAGGTAAGTTTAGAGATGGAAAGGAAGAGGGATCTGTGAGAAAAGCATGGGTATAGGGAAACTGCCTCCTGGCAGGACTTGGCTGGCAATTATTGATACGGTAGTGTTCACATCAGAATAAAGCAATAATGATGAAAGTGATGCATCACCTTATTTAAGGAATGTTACAGGCAAGGCAGTGGGAATGCTGGACTTTGGGGACCCAGGTGGATCGATTTACTTTTGTAGAGGGGGCAGCTCCTAAACACTAACTCTAATACAAGGTGAGCTTGTATTAGAAAACTTGGGAAACTATGGAAAAGGTATGCTTTGCATTTTATTTGTATTGTTTTATTTCTTCTTTAAAAAAGTTAAATTGTATTTCTTTGTTTGGAATATGTACATCGGGCACATGGCTGAAAATTCCAAAATAAATGATTATGCAGGGAAAAGCCCTCCTTCTTCTCTATCCCACCTCCCAGCTCCCAGCCCTGAAGGTTACCACCGTTACCAGATTCTTGTGTCTCATTCCAGAGATATTCTATAAATACATAAGAAACATGTATACACATTCATTTTTCCTTTTGTCACACACAGACAGTATCTTGTGTTGTGCACCTTGATTTTTACTTAACCAGTGCATTTTCAGTGGGAAAGATATTATCTTCAAGGGGGGTTGTGAAAACTAGTTCTTAGGGGGTGAAAAAAAATCTTACTCTTTTACTGTATAAAGCACAGATATACATATGGTACACAAGCATATATATAGAATACATGTGGATTTACAGTTTCATGGGGGAGCAGTTAGGAAAATGTCTTCAAAGACTCCTTGTGGGAGGGCCAGAATAAAAAATGTTGAGAAACACTGAAATAACCATATATTTTCAATATTGTCCCATATCAGTACATAAAGATAACCCTCATTCATTTTCACAGCTACATAATATTCCATTGTGTTAACACATCAGACTCTATTAATCAATCCCCTATTGACAGATATTTTGGTTGTTTCTAATATTTTCCTAAACACATTATGTACGTGGTTGTTCATTATATATTTAGTATGCTTTTTATTGAGGTAGAATTAATTTACAATAATGATGCACAGGTCTCAGGTGTGTTCAATTGGCTGAGTTTTGACAATTCTAGACAATCATGTAACCACCATTAAAAATAAGATATGGAATATTTTCTCCACCCTAGAAAGCTCCTTCATGCCCCTGTGCAATCAATTGCCCACTCTACTTCAGGCAACCACTTTCTATCACCAAGAATTACTTTTGCCTCTTCTCTGGGTGTCATATAAATGGAATCCTACAGTATTCTTTTATGTCTGGCTTCTTTTATCACAATGCATTTGAGATTCATCCATGTTGTTGAATGTATGAGTAATTTATTCCTTTTCATGGCTGAGTATTATTGTGTTGTATGGATATACCAGTTTGTTTATCCACTCCCCTATTGTTGGGTATTTGAGTTGTTTACAGTTCAGGACAATTATGAGTCAGGCTGCTGTGAACATTCATGTACAAGTCTTTCTGTGAACATATATTTATATTTCTCTTAGGTAAATACCCAGGAATAAAATTGCTAAGTCATATGGTAAATGCATGTTTAACTTTATAAGAGATTTCCCAATTGTCCAAAGTTTCCCCAAGTGGTTGGACCCTTTTGGTTCCCACAAACAATGGGTGAGAGTTCCAGTTGCCCCAGATTTTCCGCCAACACCTGATGTTGTCTTTTGTATTGCAGTCAGTCTAGTGGGTATCTTTAAACGTTTTCATATATCAGAAATGGTTCAGTATGAATCAAGTGCAACTTAAAAACAAAACTCACACCTACGCAATTATGTTTAAGAAATGCTACAAACTCTGTCCCTTCCAAGGGTGTTACAGAGTGTTGTAAAGGCTCTGACAAGTTCCACAAAGCTGTTTATTAACACAGTCCTCAATCAACACAGCACCCTCTTGTGTTATGTTTCATACTTTTAAAATAATTAATTAATTAATTAATTAATTAATTTTTGGCTGCATTGGGTCTTCATTGCTGCGCGCGGGCTTCCTCTCTTGTGGCGAGCGGGGACTGCTCTTCGTTGCGGTGCGCGGGCTTCTCATTGCGGTGGCTTCTCTTCTTGCGGAGCACGGGCTCTAGGCGTGTGGGCTTTAGTAGGTGTGGTGCAGGCTCAGTAGTTGTGGCGCACGGGCTTAGTTGCTCCACGACATGTGGGATCTTCCCAGACCAGGGCTCGAACCCGTGTCCCCTGCATTGGCAGGCGGATTCTTAACCACTGCGCCACCAGGGAAGTCCCATGTTTCATGCTTAAACACATTGGTGGAATCTATTGTGGAAATTTTACTTTAGATTCCAACTTAGCATTGCTTTGAAGCGTGTGGTCATGTCCTATAAATTAGGTCATATGATGCCAAGGGCATCAGAAAGTCCTCTTGTCCCTCAGATGCTTATCTTTATCCTACCTTTTCAGACATCTCTTCATTAGGACATATAAAAGCCTTCCAAAGCCCATGATTATAAAATTACAAAAAAGTACAAATATCCTGGGGAGGTGGACTATGAGGTCTAAATCTACAGGAAGGTGTAAATGAGTAATACCAGATCCACGATTCTGGCAGGTTTTGATAAGGAGAGGAGGAAGAGTTCTATGTCAAGGGCACCGGGGCTCCTGAGAGTCATAAATGGGAGTGAGGAGGAGGCAGAGACAAGCCCAGAAGTCAAACTTCACCTACTTTCTACACCTGCTGAGACTGCCCTGGAAAGGAGCCTCCATAGCAAAGGCTGAATAAATATTATGACTAGGATCACTAAAGCCAAACCAAACAAAACAAACCCCTTAAAAAATCCAACACACACACACACATCCAACACAGAGTGGTTAAAAAGGAAATAAGAGATGCAGAGGTCAAGAGTGAGATCATGTCCCCCATCCAGAGGGGGACAGTTACCGTAATGCAGGGATTCTCCCGCCAGGCACTGCTGACATCCGGGCCAGGCTTTCTCTGTGTGGGGCCGTTCCAGGCATTGTGGGGTGTGGAGCAGCATTCCTGACCCTCACTCATTCCACGCCTGGAGCACCCCCAGTTGTGACAACCACAGATGTTATTGTCAGATAAGAGAACCACTCTGGCGCAGCACATAGTAAGTTGTCCTTAAATTTTTGATGCATGAATAAATAATGGCTGGTCCAGGGAGAAATGTACACCAGGATGTGAATTTCTTGAGAGCAAGGAGGGTGTCTGAGTTACTGTGTAAACCTAGCACCTACCATCGTGCCCGGCACACAGAAGGTTCGTCATCCATTCACTAATCTCCAACAGCTTCCTGCTGTATTTGGTATAAACCAAACTCCTTGCCACAGACTGCAAGGCCCTGCACGACCTGCCCCGTCCCTTCCCTGCCCTCCCCTCCTCCCTCTCTCTCCCTCGCTCACTCTGTTCCATCCACACGGGCCTCCTGGCTGTTCCTCCAACACACCAGGCCCCATCCTGCCCCAGGACCTTTGCACATGCTGTTCCTTGGCCTGAAACACCCTTCCACTAGATCTCCCAGTGGCTGGCTCTTTCTCATCATTCAGGACTGTACTTAAATGTCGCCTTCTTTTTTTTTTAATTTTTATTTTTTAAATTTTTTGGCCATGCCACACGGCATGTGGGATCTTAGTTCCCCGACCAGGGATTGAACCCGCGTCCCCTGCATTGGAAGCGTGGAGTCTTAACCGCTGGACCACCAGCGAAGTCCCTAAATGTCACCTTCTAAAAAGAAGACTTTGCCAGCCCTCTGTTGCCCTTTACATGATGACATTTAGTTTCTTGGTAGCATTTGCCCATTTGTCAGTTTTCTGGTGTGTTTATGCATTTATGGTCTAGCTCATCCGCTGCCTTATCCCCAGGGCCTTAAATAGTGCTTGGCACACAGGAGGTGCCCAATGAATAAGAGTTGACTGAGCACCTCCTGTGTGCCGGGCACTTCCTAGACACCGGGGACCCAGCTGAGAACAAAAGAGCCTCTATCTTAGCCCCGAAGTCACTCACATGAAGAGGCAGGGGAGGAATGAGGGAAGAACACAGGCAAGTAAACAAGAAAATTTCAAATAGTGAGGATTTCAGTGAAACCAGTGATGTGATAAAGAGGTACAGGGTGAGGGCTCCTCTCTGGTGAGGGGTCAGAGACGGCCTCTCAGCTGTCTGGGCTGAGATCCACAGATAGAAAACATTCCCGAATATGTGAACGCAGTGATAGATTCGGGGTGGAGGGGATAGGAGTTCCAGGCAGAGGGAACAGCTAGTGCAAAGGCCCTGAGGAGGGAATAAGTTTGGCTCAATGAATATTTGTTGAGAATAAATGAATGATAGAAGATTCTAGAAGGAATCGATTGTTCTGGTTTGGCCGTGGAGAGCTCGCTTGCGGGCAGGGGTTGGGGGTTGCCAGCTCCAATGAGGGAAGGGGGCTCCTGGCAGAGGGAAGGGCTTTAGCGGAGGCCTGAGCAGTTCTTCTTGGTTCTGTTCTGAGAGTGGACAGGACCCAGCCAGGGGCCCTGGGCTCTCCTGAAGCCGACATCCAGAGACTATGATGAGAAACAGTCCCTGAAAGTAGGGGAGAGGTCACGCGAGAGCCGCGGCTCCCCAGACTTTGGCCTTTGCCCACTGCCGGCTGGAAAAGCACGAAACATCTGAGATAACGGTCTTCCCTCCCCTCCCCCTAGCCTGCCCCCGTGTCACTGGCCCTTAACCCTGTCTGTCTTGCCTGTTCCCCAATCAGCACCTGGGGGTGGGCTAGGAGCGCCCCAGGACTATTTCAGCATCTTTTAGGGGTGGTGACAGAGCCACAGAGAAGAGCCGGCGGAGCCTGGGAGCCCTGGTGGTGGGGTGAGCCCACAGCTTGCAGCAGACGCAGAAGTGGCTGGAGAAAGAGCTGGCCGGGCTCATGAATGGGGATTCAGCAGTTGGAAAGGTGAGCCCTGCACGGGTCTCCAGGTGAGGGAGGGTTTATGCCAGGAACCTTCCCCAAGCTCCCAGGGTTGGCAGGAACCTCACATCCCATTTTACAGATGAGAAGGCTGAGGCCCAGAGGGAGAATGCAATGACCAAAATTGTGTCTCCATTCCCGGGGCTGCTCCTGGTCTTTCTTCCTGGTTCCCCCGCCTTCCAGAAGGGGGGAATTTGGGCAGCATGGGAGTGCAAGAGAGGGCTCGCTCCATCGGCTGATCATCCCCACGGGGGCATCTGTCTACCGCTTCTTAAAGAAATTGGCTGTCAGGCCCCGGGAGTCTCTGGGTTGGCCCCAAAACACAGATTTGGAGACAGAAGTCCAGCAAGCAGGAGCAGTAGGCCCGACCTTGGGGCTGGAGCCGGGATAGAACTGAAGCAGGATGGACCTCAGGGTGGTGTGCAGATGAGTGGTGGGGAGGAGAAGGGCTGCGTGACCCTCACAAATGTCCCCTCCTTGCCGCAGATGGCTTCCTCCACCAGTCTCACGTGCCCTATCGACAGCCTGGAACTCTTGGATCTCCTGTTTGACCGGCAGGACGGCATCCTGAGACACGTAGAGCTGGGCGAGGACTGGGGCCACGTTGAGGACCAGGTGATAACCCACTGCATTTACCCCAGGGCCAGAGCCAGCACCCCACTCAGCTCTGTGCATTTACTGCTCATGTGTGAGATTTTAGCAAAGCACGTTATTGTATGGAACCTCTCAGCGACCCTAAGGGACAGATGACATCACCTCCTTCTTATAGGTGGGGAAAGCGAGGCCCAGAGAGGGGTGGTACCTTGTCCTGGGTCACACACACAGCAGTTTGGAGTTGGGTCCAGACTTAAACTTGGGGCCTGTGCCTTGACACGGTTGGATGTTGTTCCCGTGCTACCTGACTGTGTTCAGGCTCCAACAACACTGGGGGCAAGGAGCATTAGCTCTTTCCATCTTACAGAAAGGACACGTGAGGCCCAGAGAGGGTTAGTGGCTTGCCCAGAGACACACAGCTATCCAAACCAAAACATAGGCCTCCTAATTCCCACCGTCCCTCTCCGTCCCAACAGGTCCTGCCAGGCCCGAACTCCGATGATTTCCTCAACTCCATCCTGGGTTCTGGAGAATCAGTGCCCAGCTCCCCGACCTGGTCTCCTGCGGCCAGTGACAGTGGCATCTCAGAAGATCTGCCCTCCGACCCCCAGGACACCCCTCCACACAGTGGGGTGGCTGCCACCCCGGCCAGCTGCCATAGCGCAGAGTCTGGCAAGGGGCCCTGCCCCTCCTACCATCCTGGCCCTGCCTGCCCCACCAGGAACCTTGGGCCAGTGGCCCAAGGGCTTGAGGCTTCTGTGGCCATAGACCTGGGTGAGTCCTGTGTCTTTGCCAACTACCCTCCCCTTCTCCCAGGCACTGTACACGCAAACCCACCTTTTGAGATGGGTATTGGGATGCTGTCATGGGCCCGTTTTCCAGGTGGTTAAGAAATGAGTCAGAGCCGCAAAGGTGGGATGCGCCCCTGGCAGGCTGGTTCCTGACCCAAGCATCATGCTGGCAACCTCATTTTTGTACCTTCTGTGCCTGAATCATAGTAGACGCTCAATGAAAGTGTGTGAGGTCATGGGATCCCAGGCCTTGGGGTGCTCCCCCTGGACCTGGAGAAAGGCCTGATGCAGAAGCCACCGCCAACAGGGTATCCTTTGTCTCTTGAGCATTACGATGGTATGGGAACGCTTATTAGTCCCTTTGGAGACTTGACAAAACTAAGGCTCAGAGAGGTTTAGTCCCTTACTCAAGGTCACACAGCTCCCCCTAGTCGGGATTAGAACAAAGGGCTATTTGACTCTGAAGTCTGTGCTCTCCAGAGCAGCTCACCTACAGTGTGCCAGGTACCTGGTGGGAGGGAACCACAGGTGAATCAGACCTGGTCCTTTCCCCGAGGGAGAGATAAGGCCAGGCCAGCTGCAGATCTAGCCTATAATCCTGGGCAATAACAGCTGCTCCCTCCTGGGTTGACAGTGGGTCCCTGACAATGTCCTGATGAATCTGGGTTCCCATCTTATGGTGGAGGGGAGACTGAGGCACCAGGTCTTGGGGCCCCAAGCTGTGCCACAAATCCCTAGCACATTGGGGTCAATGCTGGGAGCTTTGCTGGAGGAGGGAAGTAGAAGCTGGGAGCCCAGGGGACCCCCGCCTGACTCCCTCCCTGTCTCTGTCCCCATCTGCCCTGTCAGAAATGTGGAGCCCAGGCCTCTACGCCGGGGAGCAGGCTGAGCTGGCCAGCTCACCCCCGCACTGCAACCTCACAGTGAAAGACCTCCTTCTCTCTGGCAGTGGCGGGGACCTGGTGAGCAGTCCCCACACGCCCCCTGGAGCATCAGAGGTGGGAGGGCGCTGGGGTTCATGGGGCCCCAATACCCCCATTTTGGAGACTGGAAGACAGTCACAGACAAGGGCTGATTGTTGTCCAAGGTAAGTCCAAGTCACTTACTCTGACTTACACCCAGAGTAAGTCAGTGGGTCTCAGTCCTGAGTTCTCTGTCTCCTGGGCTGGGATACTTTCTACTATAGTAGTAGTATTAAAAAAAAAAAAAAAAAGGCTAAAACTTACCAAGCATCTACTATAGGCCAGGCACTCTTCTAAATGCTCTTAATGTATCATCTTTTAATTCACAGCAACCCTGAAAACTGGGACTCTTATCTTAATTTTACGTTTGAGGAAATGGGCACAGAGAGGTCCAGTAATTTGACCTAAGTCACATAGCTGCTTCAGGCTCAATCCCTGGGCTGGCCCATTGGGCCTATTATGCCCATTGCACGCTGACCGAGGGCTGTCTATCTTGCCCTGGGGTTCTACTACAGGTAAACCAGACCTGAGAACCCAATTAGTACCTCCATTTCGCAGATGAGAAAGCCAATGCCCAGAGAGGTTAAGCCACAAACCCAAAGTCACACAGCAAGCAAGTGGCCGAGTCAGGATTTGAACTCTAGTTTGCCTGACGCCCAAAGTTGTCCTGACAACCTCTAAGAAAGAGCAGAACACCCCTCTTGACTTGAGAGATGTGCGGTGAGCACCAGCTGTATGCTCAGCCTCTGGGGACCTCATGGTCAAAAGGGGACAACTGACTGCTCATGGAAGTGTACCCATAAGGGAGAGAGGCTGGAGGGGCATTGCAGGTCCAGGAAGGCTTCCTGGAGGAGGCAGAACTTCAGCAGGTCTTGAAAGATAGGAAAGGCGAATGACTGCTCTGGAAATACTAACTGGCTTTTGTAAATGTGTCAAGTTTAATACTGTTGTTCTGTGTGTGAACAACGTTGAGAAGTGGAAGACCTTATCCCCATTTTGCAGATGAACATGCTGAGGCTGGGATCCTGGAGAGAAAATGGTTGGCTGATCCATGGCCTGGAATTCTAGGGAGTTGAGTTTGATCCAACGAATGTCAGGCTGCCCCAATCTCCACCTTTATTCCTGAGCCTCCCATTCCATGGTGTGACATTCCTAAGACTTGGCTCTGTGATGACACGATTCTTTCATTTTCAGTGTTTCTATTTCATAATTTAAATTTAATTAAAAAAAATTTTTGAATAGGCAAATGCATTCACATAGTCCAAGTTCCAAAGGTACAAACAAGTAGACAGGGAGAAACACCCCTCACCCCCATTTCCCGGAGGCTCACTTAACCTGTGCCCTGTGTGTTGGATTTTCCCTTTGCTGTTGCAGACTGCACTGCAAGGAATGTTCAGAGCCCAGAGAAGTGCCTGGCATGTAGTAGGTGCTAAATACATAGCTGGCTGATGACTACTTGTGAAACAAATGAAAAACTTGTATCTAAAGAGCAATTCCTGGAAGTGGAATTGCTGGGTCAGAGGGCTGTGTGCTGGTTCTTTGGAGCCCTAGTGCCAGTGGGGACTCTACAGCAGATGGATCGATTGTTTCTCAGACCTGATGCCTCTTTCATTTCCCAGAGGCGGTCACTCTCCCTGCCCTCAAAGCAGTTCTCCTGGTTTCCCCACAGCAACATCACCTGGCAGCCCCCAACCTGTTGCGCCTTGGGACTGGGCACGGCCAGGAGCTGGTGCTGACGGAGGACGAGAAGAAGCTGCTGGCCAAAGAAGGCATCACTCTGCCCACCCAGCTGCCCCTCACCAAGGTGAGTCAGTGGGACCCCTGGCTCTGGAGCTCGCCCCCTTTCTTGCAGCTACTTGCCCATGAGTCTCACCTTTGGGTCTCCCCCACTAGAATGTTAGGACGTGTCTGTCACCAGAGCCAGAAAAATCATCCTCAGAGCCAACGCAGTAGGGGCTTTTTAGCTGGCCGCAGTCCCCACCCAGCCCATTCACTCAATATCAGTATCTGAGTTTGCTTTTCCAATTGGAAGACCTCTCTTAGTCTTGATAACTGGCCCCGGGAAAGGCGCTGTTGCCACAGATGGCCAGAAGATGGCGGGATTGCACCAGTGCACAAAATCCAGTTGCCAGTACGAGACTGGGTTTGGGAGCTGGGAAGACCTTCAGGACCCAGGACCCCCCTAGAGATTCTGCAAGAATTTCGGGGCAGAAAATCTGGTCTTCAAGTCATCATGGGTCTGCCCTCAAGTCCCTGAGTCTGGGATGGCTCCCTTGGGAGGATAATGGGGTGAAGTTGTGGGGTCTGGACAAGAGAGCGGACCCTCTAGACTGCCTCAGTCTGCTCCCCATGTCACTCTGCAGTACGAGGAGCGAGTGCTGAAAAAAATCCGCCGGAAAATTCGGAACAAACAGTCAGCCCAAGAAAGCCGGAAAAAGAAGAAGGAATATATTGATGGCCTGGAAACTCGGTAAGGCTGGGGTCCCGGGACACCACACTTCAGGGGGAAACTGAGGCCTGAGAGAGGGATGCAATGGAGCTAAGGTCACAGTTTTCAGGATCTGACAAAATTAGAGTTGTTTCCTTCTCTGGGAGAGACGATTTTTCACGTGAATTGCAAGGATGGAAAAATGCCTAGTAAGGTGGTACAGGGCTCAGGTTTGAGGCCCCTTATTCCCCTAGAAGATGTTATGCCAAGAAGGGAGAAGGTATCATCCATCTTGTCCTGGCTGTTTGCCTGAAGATGGGACATTTACTTCCCTTGCTGAGCATCACTGATTCTCAGAGCTGTCATGGCTTCCTTCGGTTGGGGAGAAGAAAGGCAGAATTTCCTCAGCTTAAGAACTGTGCACCTGGGACTTCCCTGGTGGCGCAGTCGTTAAGAATCCACCTGCCAATGCAGGAGACACAGGTTCAAGCCCTGGTCCGGGAAGATCCCACATGCCGCGGGGCAACTAAGCCCGTGCGCCACAACTACTGAGCCTGCTCTCTAGAGCTCGTGAGCCACAACTATGGAGCCCGCGTGCCACAACTACTGAAGCCCGTGCACCTAGAGCCCGTGCTCTGCAACAAGAGAAGCCACCACAACAAGAAGCCCGCGCACCGCAACGAAGAGTAGCCCCCACGTGACACAACTCGAGAAAGCCAGTGCGCAGCAACGAAGACAACGCAACCAAAAATAAATAAATTAATAAATTAATAAATTAATTAAAAAAAAAAAAGAACTGTGCACCCCAGGACTTCCCTGGTGGTCCAGTGGTTAAGACTCCACGTTCCCAATGCAGGGGGCCCAGGTTCGATCCCTGGTCAGGGAACTAGATCCCACATGCCACAACTAAGATCCACGTGCCGCAACTAAGACCTGGTGCAGCCAAATAAATAAATGTTAAAAAAAAAAGAAAAGAAAAAGAACTGTGCACTCCAATCTCATCCAATCGCCTCTCTCAACTCATTTAGGCTACTGAGGGACAGGCTCCTCTTTATTCTTTAAT
The DNA here is from genome assembly GCF_028564815.1 of Eubalaena glacialis. Taxonomy (NCBI): domain Eukaryota; kingdom Metazoa; phylum Chordata; class Mammalia; order Artiodactyla; family Balaenidae; genus Eubalaena; species Eubalaena glacialis. The sequence goes on along the minus strand of NC_083719.1, from coordinate 183,925,952 downwards.
AGAAACATAAAAACTTAGCTTGCTCACTTTTTAAACTAAAAGTGATTTAATTAAATGTTACAGATTTGGGTTTTCTATTTCTTTTCTAGTCAATTCTGAGATGTCATATTCTTCTGGAAAGTTGTCCATTTCAAATTTACTGACATAAAGTTGTTCATAGTTCTCTCCTATTATTTTTTTAAGTTCTGAATAATTTATAGTTGTGACCTTTTTAATTACTCATGTTGTGTATTTGTGCCTTCTCTTGTTTTTTATCTTGGTCAATCTTGCCAGAAGTTTGTCTGTTTTATTATTCTTTTCAAAGAATGAATTTCTGGCTTTTCCTCCCACCCAGTTGTCTTTTTGTATTCTAGTTCCTTTATTTCTACTCTTAGCTTTATTGTGTCTTTAGTTGTGTTTTGTTTTGCTTTTGGTGGGGAAGATCTATTCTGTTGTTCTTTTGCTAATTGTTAAATGTGTATGTTCAGCTGGTTGAGCTGTAATAAGGTTATACATTTTGGGGGACTTCCCTGGCAGTCCAGTGGTTAAGACTCCATGCTTCCACTGCAGCAGGGCACAGGTTTGATCCCTGGTCAGAGAACTAAGATCCCGCATGCTGAGGGGCCAAAAAAAAAAGAAAAAGAAAAAAGGTTATACATTTTCCTCTCAGCACTGCTTTAGCTGCATCCCACACATTTTGATTTGTACCACTGTCATTACCATTTGGTCCCTAGGTCTTTCTTAATTTACACAGTGGATTCTTCTTTATCCCATGAGCTATTTAGAAGGAGGGCCTTTTAGTGGGAGAATTTATTCTCTTCCCTGGTTGTGATATGAGGACTAGCATATCCTCATGCCATGATTTGAGTGTTTTGGTTTAAGATTTTTTGATGTGGACCATTTTTAAAGTTTTTATTGAATTTGCTACAGTATTGCTTCTGTTTTATGTTTTGGTTGTTTCTTTGTTTGTTTTTTGGCCGCAAGGCATGTGGGATCCTAGCTCCCAACCAGGGATTGAACCCACATCCCCTGCACTGGAAGGTGAAGTCTTAACCACTGGACCACCAGGGAAGTCCCATGATTTGAGTGTCTTAATTCTACATCTGAGTGGTCTGGGCCAAGACAGCATTAACAGATGGATGCAGATGGGAAAGGTGGGGTTCCCGGCCCGGACTGGACCCCAAAACCCTAGATGGAATGATCACATTGTCTTGTTCCTCGAGTGTACTCTGCTAAGCCCCTAATCAACTTTACTTCATGTCAGTCCCCAACTGCTCTATGAACTAGGTAACTGTATCTCCACTTTACAGATGAGGGGACTGAGGCCAGACAGCAGAGCGCCTCAAGGTCACAGGGAGGGTGAGGATTGTAACTCGGGTCTCCCTGGACTCAGTTGCCATGCTACTGCATCTTCTCAAAGCATCACTACCTGAGTTTGGTGGTCCACTTCCAATCCTGGGGGCTCAGACCGGAACAAAGGCCCCACACCAATGCAAAGATGGTACCCAGGAGCCAGGCAGAACTGAGTTCAAATTCTGGCCTTGTTACAGACTTGCCAGGGTGACTTTGGATGAATGACTTCCCCTCTCTGGGTTTCGGTTCCCTGCCTGTACAGTGGGGCCTCACAAAGAGATGTTAGTTTGACCTGTCGGTGACAGGCAGATTCTGAATGTCACTGTGATGTTGCCCCTGCAGGATGTCAGCCTGCACTGCCCAGAACCAGGAACTTCAGAGGAAAGTCTTGCATCTTGAGAAGCAGAACCTGTGAGTATTGGTCAAACCGGGGCAGAGAACAGGGGGAGCTGACCCCAGAGTCCCTTGCAGGAGAGGTGGACATGGGGGGACAGGCTGTGTGATGGCAGGGCAGAGCAGGGGGTAAGGGCTCCACCTAGAAAGGGGGAAGGCTGCAGAGAGAAGGGGTTTTGGACTTGGGCCCTTGAAGGATGTATAAGAGTTCACTAAAGGGAAGATGCTGCCGGTAGAGGAAATGGCATATGAATGTCTAAAGGCTAGGAGTACGGTGTGCTGGATAACTGCAGGTGATTCCATCTGTGGGTGCATTTACTTAGTCAATTTTTTGGGGGGTGTCATGGATGATGCCATTACAGGTGTTTGTGAAATAGCTTGTGTTAACACTTTAGTTGTGATGGGAGGAGGTGGTATTTCCTCCCCCATCGTGGTCGACCTCCCGATTCACATTTTGAACTGTTGGATGTCTGCTCTGGTGGCAGAGAGGACTTTGTTGCATTCATTCAGCTTTGGGGAAGAAATGTATGCCTCTGTCAAGTTGTTGGGTGTTTTTTAAACCTTAAATCTTTTATCCCCCTGCATATATACATTCATCTTGTCACAAGGTCGGTGTTGCCTCCATAATTGAGTTAATACAGGCTAAATTTCCTTCTTCTGTGATGTCCTGTTTGAAGTTTAAACAACTTGATCTATTTTTTAAAAACCTGTCAGCATATTCTTCATGTTGTGTGGACAGTGCTTGGTGCCTTATTCTTTCATAGAATCGTCTGTTTGCAAATAGTGAGGGATTGATTCTTTTTTTTTTCCCTAATAAATTTATTTATTTATTTGTTTGTTTATTTATTTATTTTTGGCTGAGCTGGGTCTTCGTTGCTGTGCGTGGGCTTTCTCTAGTTGCGGTGAGCGGAGGCTACTCTTCGTTGCGGTGCACGGGCTTCTCATTGCGGTGGCTTCTCTTGTTGTGGAGCATGGGCTCTAGGCGCACGGGCTTCAGTAGTTGTGGCATGCGGGCTCAGTAGTTGTGGCTCGTGGGCTCTAGAGCGCAGGCTCAGTAGTTGTGGTGCACAGGCTTAGTTGCTCCGTAGCATGTGGGATTTTCCTGGACCAGGGCTCGAACTCGTGTCCCCTGCATTGGCAGGCGGATTCTTAACCACTGAGCCACCAGGGAATTGATTGATTCTTATGGTGGTATTTAGAAGGGAATTTTAGTTCTTTTCTTTCTGTGCTATAATGTAGCTATGTTTAAACTTTCCAACCAGGTGGTATATTTTCTACTAACCTGTTTTTAACCTGAGGAAAATTCTTGAGCCATTGTTTCCAAATAGCTTCCACTGAGTATTTGCTACATTGGCATACTTCTAGATCAAACTGTATGGCCCTACTTACTCAATTTTTATTTAGCATCTGCTCTGTGCCAGGCATAGTTCTGGACACTGGGACCCAAACAGTGAACAAAACAGACCCAGCCCCTCCATTTAAAGATTCACAGTCTACTGAGAAACAGACTCAAGACAAACAAAAATATATGAAAGATCATTCAAATAGTGATAGCCACTGGGAAGAAAAATAAACTAGAGGGAAGGGGCTAGGGAGTGAGGGGGGTGCCATTTTAGGCAGGGAGGTCAGATAAAGTGACATTTGAGATGAGACCCAACAGATAAGAAAGAAGCAGCTACAAAAAGACCTGTGGGGGGTGGGGCGGGGGAACAGTGTCCTTGGTACAGAGAGAACAGCCTGTGCAAAGGCCCTGGGGCAGGAATGCTTGTGTGTAGGAGGAACAGTGAGGGGCTGTGTTTCTGGAGCAGAGTGAGTGAGGGGGAGAGAGGGAGGAGGGGAGGGCAGGGAGGGGACGGGACTGGCTGTGCCAGGCCTTGTGGGCCTCGGGGAGGACTTGGGCTTTTACCTCCGAGGGAGATGGGAACTCTGGGAGGGTTGGGAGAAGTTGACTCACATTTGAAAAAGTGTGGAGCATGAACTCTAGAGGAAGCAGGAGAAGCTTGGGGGGACCAGAGGCTGGGGCCGGTGTCCAGTCGAGCAGTAATGGCAACCTGGATGGAGAAGGTGGAGTGGCAGAGAAGTGGGTGAGATGTTCAGTGGAGGTTTATTGAGGGAGCTTCTGGGACTTTTAAGAGCAGTGGGGCCTTCAGGGATGGACGGGATTCAGACTTCAGCCAGGCTGGGGGACCCCAGGAATCACAGGGAGGCAGGTCAAGGCTATGTAGGGATCAACCAAGTCTTCCCGTTTCCACTAAGGTCCCTCTTGGAGCAGCTGAAGAAACTCCAGGCCATCGTGGTCCAGTCCACCAGCAAGTCGGCTCAGACGGGCACCTGCATAGCGGTGAGTCCTGACCCCCAGCTCCAAGGGGCTTGTCAGCCTTGGCAGAGGGTCCTGTGGGGGAGGTGAGTGTGAGTAGGAGCACGGACGGCCCTGAGCCCCAGCTCAGGCGCGCTCCAGTCTTCTGGGCCTCAGTTTCCCTGCCTATGAGACGAGTGTGCTCAGGGGAGGGGGAGGGATGGGGTGACCCTGCCCCCATCTCCACCAGGTCCTGCTCTTCTCCTTCGCCCTCATCATCCTCCCCTCCATCAGCCCTTTCGCCTCCAACAAAGCTGAGAGCCCCGGAGACTTCGTGCCTGTACGAGGTAGGTGGACCAGGGGGTTGCTCCTCCCTCAAAACCCCTCTGGGCTGCCCCGTGGGCGCACCCCCTTGGCTCCCCAGCCCCCATACTGGGCCACTGGGGGAGGGGGAGGAGGCCCTCTTGCAACTGCTTCCTGAGGCTGGGGGCTAAAAGAAAGAAGGGAACCAGCCCCCCAGGCCATCCCTCACGACCCCCCAACCCTTGCTCAGTTTTCTCCAGAACTTTGCACAACGATGCTGCATCCCGTGTGGCTCCCAACACCGTGCCAGGCTCCGAAACCCCAGGACATGGGCCCAAGGCTGGCACACTTCAGGAAGGGTCTCCAAGCAGCCCTCAGGGGGAATGGGGATCCCGGGACCCGCCAGCTCCGGACAACTCGACGGAGGATCTGGACAACGGGACCCTGGTCCAGGGCAACTCCATGAAGGAGCTGGACCGGGCCACCCTCCTAGACTGTGCCCAGCCTGAACAAGCACTCGGACCAGGGCGCGTGGGGCTGGAGGTGGCAGGGGGTGAGCTGTGAGCACGACGGGTAGGTGTCCCCAGGCCCCTCTAGTCAGGGGTGCTGCAGTGGGTGCTGCAGTGGAGACAGGCGCAGGGATCCAGGGTGAGGGAGAGACCCCGGCGACGGTGTCAGGATGGAGACGCACAGACTCACAGCTACAGACCCAGGGACCCAGGCCCATGCACAAACTGATGCTCAGACATAGACCATAAGGCCACAAAGCCTGAGAAATACACGTACAGACCCAGGTGCAGAAGGAAACAGGAAGACACACACAGACTGATCCACAGACCCAGAGAGATAGGCATACACCAGGCCTCGGTAACTCCCCGCTCCGGGACTCCTTCCTGCCCCCTGGAACACAGGGAGGAGGAAGCGGCCAAGTCTGCTGGGACCCTGGCCCTGGAGCACGGGCTGAGCTCTGAACTTCGGGGCCGCCATGGCTCACAGCCATTCCCTTTTTCTAAGACTGCTATGGTCCTTAATAAAGTATTTTGAGAGAACACGGCTGGCATGGAGGTGGAGTGGGGTGGGGGCTGAATTAGAGTCTGGGGCTCCCCAACCCACAGAAGGAGGGACCGGGCCAGCCTAGGATAGAGGAGTGAGGCAGGGGGTCCCTTGACCCCCAGGCTGGAGCAGTGACCAGAGAGGTGCCGGGGCGTCTTCAGCACCTTGGAGAGCGGCGGCGGGCGGAGAGCAGGGCGCACCAGGAGTGCGGGGTAGCTCTGGCCTGCCCCCCACCCCCACCCCGACCCTTCCAGGGTATTTGTGGAAGGCCTGCGGCAGTTGCCTTCCTGGGGGGCCGGGCTGCCCACCCTGCTCGTTTTATGGATGAGGAGACTGAGGCGTCGGGAATGAAGGGACCTGCCCAAGGTCACAGCTGGGGAGGACTGACCCCAGCTGCACCTGCGCTCTTCCTTTAACGCGTCACCCTGGCCCTCCCCAAGCACAGGTGCCTGGGGGTTGCAACTGCGATCAAAAAACGCGGCCTCTCTCCTCAAGGGGCTCACAGCCTAGTAGCAGAGGGCACATAATAAAGAATCCCGCCAAGTCAGAATTACAAACTGAGGATTCAGCAAATGTCAGCAGCTGGTGAGGCCCTCCTTCGCCCCCAGGCCTGGATTGCATGCCCAGGCACACATCCCAGGGGGTGAGGGGACCACACAGCCCTGCCCCCAGGGACTAGGACCCAGGGCAAGGTTGTGGATGGCAAACACAGACTCAGATGCAAGAAATTCTTTTATTGCATTGAAGGCTTTTCTGGAAGCCTGGAGGAAGCCAGGTAGACCCACCCTTCTTCCTCCAGCCCCAAAGGCAGTGTGAGCTTCTATTGTCTGTCCTGCCATGAAGTTTGGCTAAATGATGGCCCTGCCTCCCTTCCCTCCTGGAGGGACTGTGAAGGCTGTCCAGGGGTAGGCAGGGGCTGGGGAGTGTGAGGGCCCAGGGGTCAGAGGAAACCACAGAGGGCCTGGCCACACCTCCCAGGAACATCCTGAGTCAGAGGCTGGAGCCTGGGGTTGGAGCAGGTACGGGGTGGGGGGGTGTCAGCTCCAAGGTCAGGGTCCAGGGGGGATGCTCCTTCCCAGGCCCCCTCCAGAGGCCCCAAGCTAAAGGGAGGTGCAATGGAGGGCAAGTCTGCCCCGGGGCCTGAAGCCCAGCTCTCGGCACCCTGAGGTCTCCCCGCAAGGACAGAGACAAGTAACAAAGTGAAACCAGTAAGAAAACAAAAAGAATCCATGGTTTCTACAAAGAGCCCCGCCCTCCCCAGGCCCCCTGGTCAGCTGGGAACCACCTCGGTCTTCACTCTTTTGGGGGGCCTGCGGGGAGCAGGACTGTCCAGCCGCTCCCTTTTGGGGCTGGCGGGCCCGGAGCCGTTGTGCTGGGCGCCAGGCTCAGCTGTGGGCTCCTGCTTGGGGCTGGCGGGCGCTGGGCTGTGGAGCTGGGCGGGGGCCTCCTCCTTGGGCTCCAGCTTGGGGGTGGGTGGGCGGGGCAGGGGTGGCAGCGCCCTCTCCAGCACGCGGGGGCCGTCCCAGGCCGGGATCTCCAGGCCCAGATGCTTCATGAGCCGGGTCATGACCTCATCTACATAGCCGTGGATACGCAGGTCTGCGTGGCGGTCCTGCGGGGGGCGGGGACCGGTCAGGCGGAGGGAGAAGGCTTGGGGGGGCGTGGGGGGTCAGGGGTCAGGGGTGGGCTCCAGCACGTACGTGCTTGGTGGGCTGAAGGTTGACGATGACCAGCCGGCCTCCGCGGCGTTTGGTGGCGAGGGGCAGGTTCCCGCTGGGCCGGATTTGCAGGGAGGTGCCCAGCGTGATGGACAGGTCCGCGTTCCTGGGGCCAGGAGGCGGGATTAGCCTGAGCCCCTCGGCAAGGGTCTCTGCAGCCCTCCTCCTGCCCCACGAGGCTGGGGGCGGGCGGTCTCCAACACACACACCACCCCACCCTTGCTCAAATGCCATGGCTTCACTGCTCTGCTGACACGCCGGGGCCAGCCCTGGGAGCCCGGCTCACACAGCGCCCATCTCTGCCTGGGGGCCGGCTTGCCCCAGCTTCCCAGCTGCCCTGAATCCTGCCCGCCGCTTCCCTTCTGCCGGAGCCACCCCACCCCGTCGGCAGAAGTGGAGTTGCTGATGTGGGTGGGACCTTCCCCACTTGGACTCCTGGGTTCCAGACCTGGCTCAGTCACTTCCTGGCTGGGCAGTGTGGACGGAGGTGTCAGCTTGCTCCAGCCTAGGTATCCTCGTCTGTAAAATGGGCCCCGAGCAGCACCCACCCTGGGCTGTGGTGAGGATGGTGTGTGAGGCCTCTGGCCAGGGCCGGGGGCATGAGGGCTCAGTACACAGGAGCTGCCATTGTTACGGGGGAAGCGAAGCCCAGAGAGGGTGTGGGCCACCTCTTTCCTGATGTCTCCGGGGTTGCAGCTGGCTGTGTTTCTGCCCCTCCCCTGTCCACCCCACCCTGGGCTCGGTGGGGGTCAGACCTGCTGGCCTCATCGGCCAGAGTGAGGTCCCGGTCAGGCAGGGAGTCTTCCCAGTCCAGGATAGTGTCTCTCAGCTCCCCCCTGTATGGAGAGCGGGGAGTCAGCAGGGACACTGGCCACCTCCCCTGGGGACCAGGGCGTGGGGAGGGGCCGCTTACCTGCAGGCCCGCAGCCCCCTTGACTTGGCCACGGTGCAGAGCCGGCCGGTGGCCTTCAGGCCCATGCTGCCCACAACGGTGTCCCGGACGTACTGCCTGTGTCGGGAGAGGAAGGGGTCAGCTCCCTGCCTGCTCCCAGGTGCCTACCCTGCGGCCCCACCTGGGTGGCTCTTGCTTTTTGCAGGCAGCTGTTCTCCCAGGAAAGCGGGGGCCACATGACCAGAATCTAAGCATGAGGGGACATCTGGCAAACCCACCACAGGGGGGGCAGAGGGGGCCTCCCACAAAACAGCTGGCCTGGCTGCTTCAAAAGGTCCACAGCTCGGAAAACAGAGAAAGGTCGGGAACTGCTCCAGGTAAAGGAGACTAAAGAGATGGGACACTGGCATGCAGAGTGCCACCCTGGGTTGGACCCTGCACCAGGGGAAAAACAGCAACAATGGGAGGGAACACTGGGAACACAGATTGGGGATCGAATAGTCGCGTTTGTGGTTTTTACACTTCCTGACTTTAGAAACTGCACCGCGGCTGTGGAAGAGAATACCGTGGCTCGTGGGAGATGTCTAAAGGGTTTAAGGGGCAAAGGATAAGGAAATCTGCCCCTTGAACAGTAGAGCAAATCTGAACACAGAGAGAAGAGGAGAAACAAATTGTGGCGAAATGGTAACATTGATGAATCTAGGTCAGGGTCAGCAAACCATAGCCCTGAGGATCAAATCCGGCCCTCTGCTTCCCATTTTCGTAAATAAAGTTTTATTGGCACACGGCCATGCCCATTCCTTTAAGTGCTGTCTATAGCAGCTTTCACGCTACAGAGCTGATAGTCACGACAGAGATAGTCTGGCCCACAAAGCTGAAGGTATTTACCATCTGGCCCTGTACAGGAAAAAGTTGGGCATCCCCGGTCTAGGTGAAGTATGAGTTCATTGTATGGTTCTTGTGAGTTTTCCACCAGATAGAAGTTTTTCAAAATAAATTTAGAGAGAAAAAAAATTTGTTTTTAAAGTTGGGGCCCCACCTGTGCTCTGGTCTCAAGAGATTCCACCCGCAGGGGAGCCACATGCACCCACCACACCTGAGTTATTCACACCCGTAAGGCTGCTTGCCCAGCAGAGGGAGACACGCCCAGAGCCCTCCTGTTCCAGGAAGGCTCAGCCTTCCCAGAGCCAGAAGAATGCCCCGTCACACCCTGTTATGGGCTGAGTGGCGCCTCCCAAGTATTTTAGAATAAGACCTTATTTGGAAGTAGGGTTGTTGCAGATGTACTGGGTGGGTTCAGATGAGGTCACATTTGAGTAGGGTGGCCCCTAACCCATATGACTGGTGTCCTTATAAGAAGAGGGGACACAGGGACTTCCCTGGTGGTCCAGGGGGTAAGACTCTGTGCTCCCGATGCAGGGGGCCCGGGTTCGATCCCTGGTCGGGGAACTAGATCCTACACGCTGCAACTGCAACTAAGAGCTCGCATGTGGCAACTAAAAAAGATCCCGCATGCCACAACAAAGATCCTGCGTGCCGCAACTAAAGCCATAAATAAATATTAAAAAAAAAAAAAAAGAGTAGGGGACACAGACACACAGGGACACGGAAACGTGATAAAAGAGTCAGAGGTTGGAGTGATGAGTCTACAGCCAAGGATGGTTGGAAACCACGAGGAGCTGGAAGAGGCAGGAAGGATCCTCCACAACAGGGTTCAGAGGGAGCACGGCCCTGCCAACACCTTGATTGTGGACTTCGAGCTTTCAGACCCATAAGACTATCAGTTTCTGTTGTTTTAAGTTACTCAGGTTGTGGCAGTTTGTTACAGCACCTGCAGGAAATGAATACACCTCCTGGGAGGAAGATACGCCCCCAAGTCCCACGCTGGGAGGGTCACACCCTCGTCTCTGGAAACATCAGGTTCAACTCACAAGGCCCTTCTGCAGAGCCCAACCTGGGTCATCCACGCCTTGGGCCCCTGCCCCTACCCTCCGTGGCACTCACGTCTTACACTTGACACATTCTTCTACAAACATGTTTCCGTGAAGCTCTGCCAGCTTGTCCCTGTGGGAGGAGAAGGAAGAGGCTTAGTGGAGGAGATCCAGAGGGCTCAGGGCTGGAATCCCCCCCGGGACCAGGAAGAGGGGATCTCGATTCTCCAGACGTGCCCGCCTAGCAGACACTGACAGTGGCAGCTGAGCACCAAGCATTTCTCCTGGCTGAATCGCCACAGTGGCCTTGAGAGGGAGGGGCTGCCATCAACACCCGTCTTCCAGATGAGGAAACTGAGGCTCGGAGAGAGGGGCATCCTGCCCAAGGCTGAGCGGGGCTGGACGCAGGGTGCACCTGGGGAAGCCGGAGCGCACGTGCAGCCCGTCCACGTTCTGGCTGACCAGGAAGCGGAGGAGGCCCACGCGCTCCAGCTGCACCAGTGCCATGTGAGTCTTCGTGGGCCGTGCGTTCTCAAAGGTGGTGTCGAACTTGGGGGCCAGGCCCTGCTCCTCCATCGTCCAGACGCCATGGGGGCCCCTGAGGTGGCAGGTGGGAGAGACAGAGAGAGCTTAGGGATCAGGAAGAGAGGGGACAGAAAAGGAGACAGAGAAGAGGAGACAGAGAAACAGAGGCAGAGAAAGAGAATCAGAGAGAGACAGAGTGACATAGTCAAAGGAGGGGGTGGGGGAGGAAGGATGGAGAACGTGGTACACAAGGGCAGAAATTAACTATTCAATTCCACCAACACTTACTGCTGCTGCACTGAGCCTGGCCCTGCGCTGGGTGATGCTGGGGCCCTAGGGGACCCAGCCCTGCCCTCAAGGAGTCCTCCATCTTGTGGGGAGAGACATAGGTGGACACAGACCCTCCAGCTCTGTGGGGCTGGGGCAGAGGGAGGAACCCGGGGCTGGGCTGGCCCAGTAGAAGCGGTGAGGGCTCTTTGTGGAACTGTGGGAAGGCTTCCTGGAGGAGGCTGAGCTGTCTGTTGAACAGACAGGAAAGGGCCGGGCAGCTCAGACAGAAGAGGTAAGCAAAGGCCAGGGGGCTGGCAACAGCCTGTGAGTGGTCTGGGGGCTGCAGGGGCTGAGGTTGGAGAGCTGATCCAGGGCTAGGTTGGGAAGAGCTTTGATTTCCAGCCTGAAGTGCTTAGAACTCTCCTGTGTGGCAATGGGGAGCCATGGCAGGTTATTCACACCTTAAAATTCTAACATTCCTCCAAGAACAAGGAATCTGCTCTTCTGCTGTAAGAGTCTGCTCCGGGGGCCTGAGAGGCCTTAGAAAGAGAGTACAATTGTGCTAGGCCTGCCCTACAGGGTAGGGTTGCAAACTCAGCACCTACAGGGGCCACTCGGAGGCCATCAGTTAGAGACCCCTGCTTTTCAGCAAAGAGACTCTTGTCTAACACAGCCTGCCTAAAGTTAGACATTATCTGGCCTCACACCCTCACTTACAGGTGAGGAAACTGAGGTCCAGGTGGTTAAGCCACGTGTCCCAACAGAGGTCTGACAGAAAAATATTTGCAAGTGAGTATGGAGCTAATTGTCCTTGATATCAATTCTCCCCTTTTTCTCTGGTAATAACAGAACCCCACTACTTAGCCTTGCACAGTGAGCCTAGACGAAAGACTACATTTCCCAGCATCGTTTGCAACTAGGTATGGTCAGGTGACCAAGTTCTGGCCGGTGGAATGGAATGCTGGGTGTGATATAAAGGGACATGCTCCAAAGGAAGGGTCTTTCCCATCCCCAACACCCCAGGGGACTGACAGATCACCCCAGACTCAGCGGGAGGGAAGGCGGCAGGAGGGGTTCCGATGGCCACACATCTGTGAGCTCACAGGGAAGCCCTGCCTTGACTTCCCTCCATGCGCACGGACCTGAAGTCGGGGATGCCTGAGGCTGTGCTGATGCCCGCGCCCGTGTGGAACACCACGTTGGAGGACTGCCAGACCAGCTGTGCCAGCTCCCATACCTTCCGCTCCAACTCCTCAGGGGGGTCAAAGACCTGTTGGGTGGGAGAGAGTGGAAGGGAGTGAAACAGGAGGGAAGGGGGCAGGGCACAACCTTTAAAAGAATGACACAGCCGTAGGACGTAACAAAAACTGGTTAAAGGTCCAAGATGGCGGAAGATTCGACTTCCAGTAGACCTGGAGCCTCATTATACACTCATTGTAATACCTCAGCATATGCTAAATGTATTAACACCCACAGGTGCCAGGACAGTTCAAAGGCTAACCATAAATGGCCAAAAAGTGGGCGGTGGCCCAATTCCTGGAACTCCCCACCCCTTCCCCGAAATAGTTGGAATAATTCTCCCACTCATTAGCCTATGAAATTACCCAGCCCATACAAACTAACCACGCCATATTTCGAGGCCTCTCACCTTCCGATGTGGCCCCAGGGCGGAGAAAGTGTCTGGTGCATGGTAAGTGCTTAATAAATGTTTGTGGAATGAAGTGGAAACCAGGCAGAAGAGGAGTGGGGCTTCACACCACCTGGGAGCTCACTAATGCCTGACTCGGAAGGGACGCACTAGCCTTTGTGGGGCGGGGGCAATCTTCTCCCCCGTTTACAGAAGAGGAGAGGAGACCCAAAAGGAAGTGACCCCGCCAAGGTCTCAGTGTATGGTGGGGACTTCCTCTCGGCGTGGCTGGAGGGGTCTTTCTGACTTACATCCTCCAGGTTCCTCCCCAGCTCAAAACCCTTCCTCATCACACCCTCAGGACGGTGTCAGCTCCCCAGCTTGGCACTTGAGGCCCATCCTGGCCTGGTTCTGGTAACCTCTCTGGCCTAATCTGTTCTCCAAGTTTGTTTATTCCCACCTCCGCGCCTTTGCCCCGGTAGTGCCTTCCGCCTGGAACTACAGCCCCTGGTCCCCCATCAGAACTTCAGGACTTCCCGACGTGGGTCCTAGCCTCAGTCCCAGCCTGACCGACCCGGAGCTGGGCGTGGTCGCGTCCCCAGGCGCGCTGGGGCGTCACTTCCCGCCCCCTCCTCACTGGGAAGTCCCTCCCATTGTCTAGCTTCAGTGTCTCCTGATACTCCCAGAATGCCCGCTGCCAGGCGGCCCCGCCCAGCCCACGGCCCTGACGACGGCTGTCGGGACACCCAGCCGCGCTCACCTCGGGGAGGCCGCACTTGCCCTTGTCCGCGTACGGCGACAGCCCCGCCGCATAATTCACCGACATCCTCGAGACCCCCAACGGGAACAATAAAGTTTCCCTTGTTGCGGCCGCTTCCGCCGGAAACGGGGTGGGACGAGGAAGAAGGAGGAGCCGCCTTCTCATCCTCCGTACCCGGCCTTTTTCTCCCCAAGGCGCATGCGCCTCGCGCTGACGCCTCGGTCGCCATATTAACTGCTGGCAAGAGCAGCCAGCTTCCTACTGTGCTGGGGATGTGGAGAGTGGCGGGAAAAGGGCTGTCCAGTGACCCGGGCTGGAAACTAGGGGACTGCCCACGTGAGAGTTCTCTAGTCACCTCTAAAATGAGGGGCGCAAGCGATCGGTTCCCTCTTTCCCCTTTTTACAAATGAGTAAACTGATACTCCCCTTCCCCGCACCCCACCCCTCACAGGACAGAGCCTGAGAGAAGGGACCCAGGACTTATGCTTCGAGTCCAAGGTTCTTTCCCCTGCACATTTCATAAGTTTCTAAATTTACAAATGCAGGGTACCTGTGCATGTGTGCGGGGGCCGCAGGGGGTAGCAATTTGGGGCCTCACTAGGGAGGGTCACGGACGCCACTCTAAGTTATCTGAACATTATCCAGGTGGATGATTATCAGTCAGCAGGACAAGTCCTGACTTCACCAAGAGGCTGGAGAAACTGCTCACACTCACTGGGGCTGGAGGCCTTGAGGACGCATTTAAGAAATGTATTGTTTACTGGGGAGACGCTGGAGAACACAGGCAGCACCCTGTGACCGGGCAATGGTGACTTAGTGTGAGTGGGTTGTAATGAGGGCACTGGGCAATGAAGGAGCTCAGAGGAGGCGCCTGACCCAGCCTGGGGGCAACCAGCAAGGCTTCCTGGAGGAGGGGATGTTGCAGCAAAGATCTGAACAGTGAGTACGATTGTGGTGGGGAGAATCAGCCAGTTGGGGGGTGACAGGAGGTACAGAAAGAGGGCTCCTGGCATAGGGACTGCAAGTACAAAGGCTGAGAAGAGGAAAAGGGTGGCTCATTCCAGAAACTGAAATCCATCCAGCCATGGTCGGGAAGAACATTGGTGTCTTCCCACCAGAGCCCCTTGGCCAACAGACAGCCCTGCTGCCAGCCTGTCTCCTCCCTGTGCTCATCCCCGGCCCCCTGGGGCAGCTGCCCGCTCAGAGCTGATCAGGTGTCAGAGCTGCGAGCTGGGAGCTGCTGGTGCGAGCTGGTGGCCCAGCTGGGAGCAGGTAACCAGAGCTGGCAGTGGACACAGTGGCCTGGTGCTGGAGTCACTGGAGCTGCAGGAGGTAGGAGGGGAAGGAGTTAAGGGAGGCCTGGGATGGAGGCTCCCCTTAGGGCCTCAGGCTCCTTGCCCCTGATCCCTGGCATGTGGGAGAAAGGAAAGGCTGGTGTGTGTCCCAGCTATGCTGAGGCATGCTGACACCCACACACGCACTCATTCATGCGTGCACCTCCCACTTCCCAGCCTTTGTGCTGTCTAGGGTACGTACCCTCTTTTTCTGCTGCTGCAGCTCAATATCCTGCCCAGCCATAAGACCCTGTTCATATATCATCACCTCTTCCAGGAAGCAGCTCCCTAGATGAGGGTACTTCCCCCTCCCCCAGCCTGCGGATTCCCTCCTGCCCAGGCAACCTGCAGACTCCTCTCTTGGGTGTCAGTTACACCCTGCTCTGGGTGTGATTGAGTCCGTTAGACAGGAGTAAAGAAGAAGGGTGGGGTGGGTGGTGAGTGAATGGGTACATTGATTGAATGGGGTAAATTGAAGGGGTGAATGAAAGGATGGGCAGTAGATGGATGGGCGGGTGGATGAACAAGTGGATGGATGGGTGGGTGGGTTTTGGATGGATGCGTGGTAAGTAGATGGGTCAGTGGATGGTGGATGAAGGATGGTTGGGTGGGTAGATGGTAGGTGGGTGTTGGCTGTATGGGTGGGTGCATAGGTGGATGGGTGGGTGGATAGTTGAGGGAGATAGGTGGTTGGATGAGTGGTTGGGTGGGTGGATGGGCAGGTGGATGGGATGGTGAGTGGGTGGTGGATGAACAAGTGGATGGATGGGTGGGTGGGTTTTGGATGGATGTGTGGTAAGTAGATGGGTCAGTGGATGGTGGATGAAGGATGGTTGGGTGGGTAGATGGTAGGTGGGTGTTGGCTGTATGGGTGGGTGCATAGGTGGATGGGTGGGTGGATAGTTGAGGGAGATAGGTGGTTGGATGAGTGGTTGGGTGGGTGGATGGGATGGTGGGTGGGATGGTGGGTGGGTGATGGATGAAGGATGGTTGAAGGGTGCGTGGAGAACCATGAGAAGATGAGTTGGGTGGATGAGTGGGTGGGTGGTGGCCAGTGGGTGATTGGATGGATGAGTGGATGGTGGGTGGATGGTGGATAGAGCACTGTTGAAGGGTACGTGGAGAACCATGAGAACATAAGTTGGGTGGATGGTGGACAGTGGGCGGATGTAGAAGTGCTTGGGTGGGAGGATGGATGCACAGGTGAGTGGGTGGGTGGAAAGATGATTTGGAGAATTCATGGGCAGGTGAGCAGGTGAAAGGACAGGTGAAGGATATGTCTTAACAGAAATCCCACTCAGACGTAGGAAGGAATTCCTAGCCAGACACCTAGCAAAATGCCCCCTTGAGATCCCTGCCTGACCTCTATACCTGCACATGCACAAAACACAAAACAGGCTAAGCTGGAGAGACATGCATGCACACACATACCTTGTGCTCACACATGCATGCAGCCATCACCCCAGACCTCTGCCCACCTTGGGTGACTTGCCTCCATGCTCTCACTCACACAGGAGCCAGGCTGGTGTAAGAGGACTTAGCTGCAAGAATTTTCTCTCTGACTTTCCAAGAAACATGCCTCTGTGCTAAGACACCTCGGCTCTGGGCCTGGCCCCCCAGGAGCCCCTAACTATTCAAGAAAACAGAACCAGTCCAGACACTTCCAGCCTCTGGAGCCAGGGGTGGGGCAGAGGAAGAGCTGGGGGAACCCAATTTGAGGAGTTAGAGTTCTGCCTACTAGTAAGAGGCAAAGCTGATCAGAACACCATGGGATTTTGGAACTGGGCTGTGAAGGATGAATAGGAGTTCACCAGAGAAGGAAAAAAAAAAAAAAGGCATCCTAGGTAGAAGTAACTGCACAGATAAAAGCTTGAAACCAGAAAAAGCCTGATCTACTTGGGCAACAGGGAATACTGGTGGTATACATTTATTGAGCACCTACTGTTTGCCAGGCTCTATGCTAGGGACCTCACAGGAAACTGGCCACAAGTTGGTTAGGAGGGGATTATTTCCTGCATTTTATGGAAGAGGGATGTAAAACACAGAGAGGGCAAGTGACCTGCTGAAGGACACACAGCAGTTAGAAGATGGGATAGGTCCATGTCCTGCTCTAGGGGCTGGGATGGCCAGGGGGGAGGAGGAAGTGGTACTTTTGAGGAGTGGGAGGCGGACGACTCTCCTGCCCACCAGGATTGATGTCCCTTACCCTCTGGCCTTCTGTAGGTGGCCTGGGGAGAGGAGAAACACCTGACACTGGCCATGAAGACCCTCCGGGCACGACTTAAGAAGACAGAGGTGAGTCTGAGGCCACTGAGATGCCCAATGTCCCCCAACTTCAGGCTCCTGTCCCCCAGGACCTGGCTGAAGATCCACTGGGCCCTTGGACTGCTGTCCTCCGTCTGTCATCAGATTCTTTTGTCAGCTTCCGTATGACCAAGCCCCTCCCTGTTCAAAACTCTTCTATGGTTCCCCACCATCCACAGGTTCAAGTTTACCCTTTTAGCCTCTGGCCACCTCCTCTCCCTTTCCTCTCTACTGCCCCCTGCTGCCCTGATCTCCACATTACTTCCTGTTCAAGCTTTTCAGCCACCATGCCTTTGTCCAGGCTGTTCCCTCCACCTGCAGTTCTCTTCCCTGTACTACTGTGCATCGGATCCTCCCCATCCCTCACAATTTGGTTCCAAGAACATTTCTTCCGGAAGATCTCTATTCCCAGCTACAGTGACCACTTGCTTTTCTGGGGCCTCACTTTCTCGGGGACCCTGATTTCTTGCTTTTGAGTATTTATTCAGCAAATATTTGTATTGGGTGCTGTTCTAGGCACAGAGGACACAGCAGTGAACAGGGCAGACCGAAATCCCTGCCCTTGTGGAGCTGACAGCTGTGTTGGGGAGATGGATGCTAAACAAGATAAATAAGTGAAAGGCATATTTTGTACCAGGGAGACAAAGAAAGCAAAGAAAGGGAATTTAAAGCATCTGGGGCAGGGGAGATGGTTGCAGTTTTAAAGCAGGTTGTCCGGAAAGGCCTCACCAAGAAGCTGATAGTAGAGCAAAGATCAGAAGGGAAAGGAGGAGGAAATCATGTGTGTATTTGCAGGAATTGCATTCCAGGCAGAGGGAACAGCCAGTGCAAAGACCCTGAGGTGGGGTCTTGCTGGCTTCTCTTGCAGCTATATTTTGGGCTGTGAACTTCCAGAGACTGTGCTCCTTCCTCATTCATTACCCACTCCCTCCCGGCCCCGCTAGTCCCTGCCAGTGTGCAGGCTGGTCCAGGGCACAGAGTCACAGAAGCTAAGTGAGCATTCAGATGTAGAGTCTGGCAGCCAGCCTTCCTGAGCACTGGCCTCTGTCAGGCTAAACTTCCCAATTACAGCACAAAGAAACCAGGGTCCAGAGAGGTTAACTCACCTCTCCTGGTCACAGAGTAAAGTGGCAACAGGGAGATTCAAACCCACACGTGTCTGACTTTAGAGCCCTTGGTCTTTCTCCCATGACAGGGCCTTCCCATCCGGAAGGCCCAAGGCAATCAGGGAGGCTACCTGGAGGAGGTGGTGCTGGAGCAGAGCCTGGAAGGACGGGGAAGATTTAGACAAGTGAAGGCACACAGGGAGGGGGATGGGGACCAGTGTGAGCAAGGGTCTGGAGGCTGGGCAGAGCCTGGTTGATACAGGGACATAATGGGATGATGAAGAGGTTCTTTTGGCTGGAGCAGAGAATGTGAGGGGGAGCTGAGGCCCAAGAGGGCCCAGCCGGAGGAGTCCTTGAATGTCAAAAACGGGGCAGAGGAACAAGCCTGGTTTTATTTTTTAATTTAAAAAAAATTTTTGGCCGTGCTGCACGGCATGCAGGATCTTAGTTCCCCAGCCAGGGATCAAATCCGTGGCTGCTGCTGTGGAAGAGCAGAGTCTTAACCACAGGACCGCCAGGGAAGTCCCAAGCCTGGTTTTAAAGGCAGGTGGCTCTGGGTTCGAATCCTTCCTCTGCCCCTGACTAGCTCGGTGACTTTGCGTATATCTCCGCCATTCTCTGGCCTTCCAAAGTTTTCCCAACTGATTTTTATTTTATTTTATTTTTATTTTATTTATTTATTTATTTATTTTGGCTGTGCTGCGCGGCTTGTGGGATCTTAGTTCCCTGACCAGGGATTGAACCGGTGCCCCCTGCAGTGGAAGCTCAGAGTCCTAACCACTGGACCGCCAGGGAATTCCCCCCCCAAAATGATTTTTAAATGTATTTTTATTATTTATCAATTTTAACATTCCTTTCATTTTGTTTATTTTAACGTTTAAAATTTAAATTTAATGTCGTTGAACTCATTTTTATTTCATCCCATTTTTGTTTTTATTTATTTGTTTTCAAACACTACAAGGAGATTTCCATGTGCTTTGCAGATGTCAGCTCCTTTAACCCTCATAACAATCATGTAGGGTAGGAGCTTTTATCTCCACTTTATAAATGAGTAAACGATGCCTAGAGAGGTTAAGGAACTTGCCCAACGTCACACAGCTAGGAAGTGAGATGCCTGCCTTCTCCCCGGGCTGTGTTACTAGGAACACCTTTGTTACTAGGGCTGTGTTATTGGGCCTTGGTTGGGGGGAAAGTGCATTGATTGAAGTGAGAGGGAAGGAGAGGGAGAGGGGGAGGGAGAGAGAAAGAAAGAGAGAGAGAGAGGGCACCAGAGCAAGGAATAAATTGTTTGTTAATCCCTACAAAACGTGGTGTGGGGTTAGCTTCATTCACTGCGGAACAATCCTAAAATTTTCATCCCGTTTGAAATCGATTCCTAGTTAGTGTTCACATTTCCTGCTAAAAATTCCCAAGAAGTTGTAGCCAGTGGTAAACCAAACCATACGATTGTTGAATTTCAAAAGCAGAGTCCTATTGAAATCCAATCCTTCAAAACGTTTGTGCCTCTAAAAAAAACAAAAACAAAAAAACACCTAATTTGGAACGTGGGTGTGTTTTGATAGGTGCCTGGCACAGAGGCAAGATGAGGAGGGCGGGAATAGAGGGGTGTTAAAACCTCAGCATGGGTGTGAGGGTCTCTGGGTATGTCAGGGAGGGCGGGGGCAGAGAGCAGAGCCCGCCTGGGCTGGAGCGGGCGTGGCAGATGGGAGGCCTGGGGGAGGAAAGAGAAGAGAAGCTGGTCCTCCATTCCCCCGCCAAAACCGCCCCCCACCCCCGTCAGTCCCTCTACCTGCCAGGCTCCAGTTTCTCTGCCAAATGCAGGAGTCAGGTTCAGCTTTTGTTCGGCTGCCCCGAGGGAAGAAAGCAAACACCCGCGACTGCAGTGGTCCGCCTCCACCTCCGTCTCCATCTCTCCGGACCTTCCGTTTCCCATTCTCAGCACACAACCTGCCCGGCGCGCCCTCCCCGCTCCTTTCTGCTTCTCTCATGTTACAGCCTGCTCTGCCAGGTCCCAGCAGAGCGCCCTACTTGCTCTGAGCCTTCTCGCACCCTCTCTGGGCCTCAGTTTTTCCATCCGTAAGATGGGAGGGACTTCCCTGGCGGTCCAGTGGTTAAGACTCTGTGCTTCCAATGCAGGGAGCACGGGTTTGGTCCCTTGTTCGGGGAACTAAGATCCCACATGCCACGCAATACCGCCAAAAAAAAAAAAAAGATGGGAGTTAACTGGAGCCGGGAGCCTAGTCTTTGGATTCCCATCAACCTCCTGCCCTTATTTCAGGTTTTAGAAAATTCCTACAAGGAAGAAGATTGCGGATTTGTAGAAAATTTTAGAGATTCATAGACTCCCGGTGCCTCAACACTTTTTGGAAAATCTGTCTGTCTCTCTGTCTCTCCCTCACTTTTATTCCCAGAGTCACTGTTTCTTTTTCTTTCTTTTTTCAGTTTGAACAAAGTAGTTTATTGCTATTAGATCAACACAGGCACTAGGGGATTGACTGAATTTTGTAGCTTGTAGTTTATTATTAGGATGCCCTGAAAAGTACTCTTGAAATGAACAAATGTACATATAGATATATATTAGATATGTGACCTTATTTTAAATGAGTCACTATTTCTTTAATTCATTCAACAAACATTTATTCAGCACCTACTGTGGGCTGGAGATCAGGGCCGGCTTCACAGACACACACACACACACACACACACACACACACACACACACCCTGCCACTCAGAAGGGCCCCATGTTTGGTTTCATACTCATTTCTCCCCATCTTGAAATTCTTCATAATTTTTCAACAAGGGGCCCTGCATTTTCATTTTGCACTGGGTCCTTCAAAATCTATACCCGGTACCTGCTGGGGATCCAGCCGCAGTGACTAAGGGGGACAAATATTCCTGCCTGTGCAGAGGTGACATTCTGTGAAGAAATCAAGAGGAAACAATATTTTCAGAAAGGTACACAGGATGACATCAGGTAGTGATAAGAACGATGAAGGAAAAATAACCCCCCACTAAGGGGTCAGAGTGACAAGGGGTGATCAGAGAAGGGCTCTCTGAAGAGGTGTCTTCCAGTGCAAAAGACAGTAAAGGAATCAGCGTTGTGGGCGGTGGAGGAAGGAGGGCATTCCGGGTAGAGGACACAGCAAGGGCAAAGGCCCGGAGGTGGGCAGAGCTGTCTGAGGACCAGAAAGGAGGCCACTGCGGCAGGATGTCACGGACCAGGGGAAAGGTAGAGGGAGATGAGTTCAGAGAGTTGACAAGGAGGATTGTTTAGAGCAAAGCTAGGCACATTTTTCCTGTAAAGGGCCAGAAAGTAAATTTTTTTTTTTTTTTTTTTTTTTTGCCACGCCACACAGCTTGTGGGATCTTAGTTCCCTGAGCAGGGATTGAACCCGGGCCCTCGGCAGTGAACGCATGGAGTCCTAACCATTGGACCACCGGGGAATTCCCATAGGCCATTTGAAAATGGATGGGCATAGCCCCATCCCAATAACACTTGTTTTATGGACACTGAAATGTGAATTTCATATAATTTTCATGTGTCAGGAAGTATTACTCTTCTTTTGATTTTTTTTTTTCCCTGACCACTTATAAGTGTAAAAACCATTCTTAGCTCTTGAGCTGGACCAAACCAGGTGGGGGTGGGGTGGGCTGGGATTTGCCACCCCCCCCCAGCCCTGGGGACCTCAGTTGGCAGTTGGACCCCTTGCCATAGAACCTCCTGGGCTCTGTGAGCAGTTAGCATTTGATGCCGAGCAAAGTTGCTGGAGGCTTTTGAGCAGAAGAGAGAAATGCTCTGATGCAGGCTTTAGGAAGCTGGTGGACCAGGGAGGGGAACAGAAGCAGGGAGGCCTGGGAGGAGGTGACCTCCAGATAGAATTGTGATGGGGCTGGACCATGGGTGAGAAGGGGTCCCTGGACGTAGTTTACAGCTGGTGGGGTTGGCTGCTGGATTGGGTGTGGGGTGAGAGAGGAGTGAGATGATGCTAAGACTTGGCCTAAGCCCCTACCGGGACAGCGATGTCCTTGGCCCACTGCGGGGGGCTTCTGAGCTTGTCTAGCATCCAGAAGGACAGGCCGAGGGCAGTTGGAAATCCGAGGCCTGAGCTGGGAGATCCATTTCAGTCTCCTCTCTGGACAAGCCTGAGAGGGTCACACCACCCCCCCTCGGTGTAAGAGGAGAGAGGAGCCCTTAACACCCTCCTTCCAACTCCCCAATTGCTTATCAGCAGACTCTCCATTTACCTGCCCCCACCTCTCCCTCCATCTGCCTAAAGGTGTCTAAGAATAATCACGGACAACAGCAGTGATCCTGCCCCCAGGTACACTGGGTGATACCTGGGACATTTACGGTTGTCACACGGTGGGGGGTGTGTTTCTGGACCAGGGGTGCCGCTCGACACCCCACAGAGTCCAGGATGGCCCCACCCCAGGGAATGACCAGGCCCCAAGTGTCAGCAGTGCCTCTGGGTGGAGGAACCTGGCTCTATAGTGTTCGTTCCATTATCTATCCCATTGTTAAAGAATTGAGGCCCAGAGAGGGAGAATGGCTGGCCCCCGGTCACACAGCAACTATACAACGGCCAAGCTGGGTTCAAAGCCCCAGTGCCTGTCAGCAGTCATTGCTGTTAAATTTGGGCTCCTGAAGGCCTGTCTCCTCACGCATCCCTTCTCTCCCCTGTAATCCCAATCTTCTCCCTTCTCCTGGTCCCTTCTCGAATTTGCATCCACAACACAGTGGACTATCCTGACTTTTGGAACCGTTTGTGGCTCTCCTGACACCCCACACTCCCGGTTTCCCCCTCCTTCCCAGGACCCCCTCCTCCAGCTCCTATGCTAGCACCTCTCCTCCTCTGCCCCACCCTTAAGTATGCACACCCTCACCCCACCCCACCCCATGCCCCAGGTCCTGCACCAGGGCAGAGGCTACCACACTGGTCCAGGAGAGCAATTTATTTCATGATTTCTCCCAAACATGATCTTGTTCCTGCCACTCCCCAACTCCTGCCCATTCTTCAAGTTTCAGCTCAGATGTCCTTTCTTCCAGGAAGCCCTCCTTGACTCCCCAGATGATATCAAGAGTCCTCTCTGAGCTCCCAGCTCACCTGGGCTTCCCTCATAATAGCCCTGATCACCTTGGTTCATAAATCCATGGGTGTGTCTGTCTCCCCAGGGACCTCAGTGATAGCAGGGACATCTGTCTTCGTCACCACTGAGTCCCAATGCCCAGTGCAGTGCCAGGCACCCTGTAGCACGAGTGGACTGAATGAATGAAATACACATGGCTCAGAGGGCTTGGCCTTGTGAGTCACACATTAACTGAGCAAACATTCACCAACTGCCCACCCCACCCGGGGGTGCCCACCCCACCCTGGCCTCTGCCAGGGAGGCCTCAGTGGGACCCTGCTCTCAAGGGGCTCCCAGTCTGAGAAAACCAGCAGAACACAGACCCTCCCAGCCCCTTGGAGTTAGAGCCAAAGGCTGTGTCCTCTCTGTCTTTCAGTGGTTTATCTGAGCACCTACTATGTCCTGCGTCCCTAGGATTCAGTATTAGATATGCACACAGCCCAACCGCATCTTTCTTTGAATCCGTGTTTATGGCGCACTATGTTCCAGGCCCCATATATAGCATGTCGTTTAGTCCTCCCAGTAACCCTCTGCAGTAGGTACTGTTTAATATGAAACCCATTTCCCGGATGAGGAAAGTGAAGTCCAAAGCAGGTAAGTATCTGGGCCGATCTTATAGATGGTAAATGCGGGTTTGTGGAAGGCAGGGGGCGTGGCGGGGGTGGATGCCCTGGATTCAAATTCAGGTTTGTCAGACTGCAGAGCCCCACTGGTGGATGAAGAATGAATGAATGAGTGAATGAATGAGTGAGGGAGAGCCTGGATAGCCCAGCGGCAGTGGAACCAGACCGGGAGTCACCTGAGACCACCCCCCTATCCCACACTCCCCCTCTTCCCCCCCCCTCCCCAGAGAGGCGGAGACGAACGCAGGCGGGTCCATGCAGATCCTGGGAGCCTGGCCCTCTTTGCCTCAGCCTCCTGGTGGCAAGAAGGTCAGGTCGGGCCACCGCGGTGCCCCTCCCCCAGAGCCCAGCCCCCTTCCCTGGCACTCCCCCCCACCCGTAGGGGAGGGGCCGGGAGGGGGGCAGCAGGCGGGGCGCGCGGGGGAGGGTTGGCGCGGGGCTTGGCGGGACCGCGCGGGCCGGGCGGCCGAGCCCCGGCATCGCGGGCCCTTCCCTCTGGTCACTTCCCGGAGCCCGGCCGCCCGGCCGCCCGGCGCCCTGGACACCATGAAGCAGCTGTGCCTTTGCGCCGCCGCCTCCTTTGCGGTAGGGCCGGGGGAAGGGGCGCGGGAGCGGGGCGGGCGCGGGCCCTTCCTCCCCTCCCCGTCCCGCCCCTCCCCGCCCCCTGACCGCGCAGAGCCTAGATCCTCCACCCCCAGACCCACGAAGGATGATCAGGGAGGAGGGAGGGGGCGGGACAGAGACTGGGGGGGATGGATGGGACATTTGGGGGGACAGTTTTGAGGACAGATGGGGACACAGGACAATTTAGAGGGCATTTAGAGGGACAGTTTTGGGGAACAGTTTTGCATGGGGTCATTTGTGGGGACAATTTGGATGCTGTTTTAGGTGATCTTTTTTGGGAAAAGATATTGACATTTGGAGGACAATTTTGGAGGACATCTGAAAGATTTTAGGAGAGGACAATTTGGGGACAGATGATGGGGTCATTGGGGGGATGATTTTGGAGAACATGTCAGGAATTTGGGGAAGACATTTTGGAATGCATTTCAGATCTTGGGACATTTGGGAGACAATTGTGGCATCTCAGAGGCAGTCAAAGGATAGATGGCAGAGGATGGTGCTGAGAGACATTGAAGCAACCTTTTTAGGGGTTCCTATGGGAAGACTTCAGAGGGTAGTTCAGAAAGGGATATGGTGAGGTGGTATTGGAAAGGTGGCTTTCACTAAGGGATGAGCTGGGGACCTAGGTTTGGGGGACAACTTTTTGGAAAGATGCTGGGGGCTGATCTGGGGATGGTTTAATGGTACAATGGTGGAAGTGGTGTATGACAGCTGGGGTGATGGACCTGGGGCAGATGCTCGGGACCCAGGCTTGAGGGATGCTGTCTCAGGCCCCCACCCAGGACCACTCCCCCCGGCAGCTGCGGCTCAGCCCCACTGACCTTGGCTCCTGCCCACCCTGCGGCCCCTGCCCCATCCCGAAGCCGGCAGCCAGAGGCAGGCGCCAGGCAAGTGCCCAGGCTGGTCGGTGAGATCCCGGAGCCCCTGCTGGGGGAGCGGGGAGGGGCAGTGGCCGCCAGTCCCATGTTCCCCTGGGTGTGCCCCGCAGAGCCAGGACTGGGGCAAAAGTGACGAGCGGCTGCTGCAGGCCGTGGAGAACAATGATGCCGCACGGGTGGCCTCCCTCATTGCCCGCAAGGGGCTGGTGCCCACGAAGCTGGACCCCGAGGGCAAGTCCGCGTGAGTGCCCACGTCCTGGGGGTGTGATGGCTGAGGGGTGGCCACCCTGCAGCTGACCCTTGACCTCTGGCCTCCAGATTCCACCTGGCGGCCATGAGGGGTGCAGCCAGCTGTCTAGAGGTGATGCTGACACACGGCGCCAACGTTATGAGCACGGATGGGGCAGGTACTACCCGCCGGGCCCTGGGGGAGGGAAGAGGAACTCAGACCAGGTGCCCAGCCTGAGGGTCCAGCCAGGCCCTGCTTCATGGCCTCTGTGTCCTGCTGAAAAAAGGGAGTTCTCTTCAGTGCCCCCAGGGAGGCACAGGGGCGAGTCAGGCTGTGGTACCCAAGGATGGAGACCATGGCCGGCAGCAAACAGAGTGAGTCAACTTGTGGATCGGGGAGAGCTGGGACTCAGGTAGTGGTTGAGTCAGAGGAAGTAATGGAAACAGAGGAGCATCTGAGCTTGAGGAGCATCTGGGGGCGTGAGAATAACAAGTACAGTTTTTTGGAGGGGAATATTTGAGGTGCATGGAGTAGCTGGGCTTTAGAGTTAGCTGGAGGTCTGGGAGTAGCTGAGACAAAAGGAGAATCTAGGTGTGTGACTTAACTAGGGCCCTGAGGGATAACTGCGATAGAAGGCATGGCCAGAGGGAGCAGTTGGGACTCAGGGAATAGCTAGGCATGGGGCATAGCCACATCTGAAGCTTCAGGGCAACAAGTATAGGAGCCAGGATGTATGGGTACTG
Organism: Eubalaena glacialis; assembly: GCF_028564815.1. Classification (NCBI taxonomy): domain Eukaryota; kingdom Metazoa; phylum Chordata; class Mammalia; order Artiodactyla; family Balaenidae; genus Eubalaena; species Eubalaena glacialis. The sequence goes on along the minus strand of NC_083719.1, from coordinate 183,899,882 downwards.
GGGATTTGTAGAGTATCAAAGAAAGCGGCATAGCTGGCACTTTGGTGTAGTTGAGCTTATAGAGTAGCTGGAGACCTGGGAAGTAGCTGGGGACCTGGGGAGTAGCTGGGACCTGGGGAGTAGTTGGCGACCTGGGGAGTAGCTGAGGACCTGGGGAGTAGCTGGTGACCTGGGGAGTAGCTGGGGACCAGGAGAGTAGCTGAGGACCTGGGGAGTAGCTGGCGACCTGGGGAGTAGCTGGCGACCTCGGGAGTAGCTGGGGACAGTAGTGCTTGAGGAGTGGATGGATGTGGAGTGCAGCTGGGATGAGATTTCTGGGACACCTACTAGCTGAGGCTTGGAGAGTCTCTGGCCCCAGGGAGTAGCACAGTTTTGAGAAGTACCTGGGTTTGGGGACTTGTTAGAGTCATCACAAGTAGTTGACACAGGTTTGGGGGGGCAACTGGAAGTTCCCTGAGTATCTGAAGCTCTAGTACATTCTCTCTCCCTTTCAGGTTACAGTGCCCTCCACCTGGCCGCCAAGTATGGGCACCCTCAGTGCTTGAAGCAACTACTGCAGGTCATGTCCTTTCCTGCCTCAGATACTTCCCAACCCCAGATACTCCCTTGCCCTGACTACTCCTGAGTTCCAGGAATTCACTGAACCCCCAGTTACCCCCTGAATCCTTCGTATTCCTTGGCCCCTTTTACTCCTGAGTCCCAGCTACTCCTTGGACAACCAGATACTCCCTGAGTGTCCAGCTACTTCCCACACCCAAGTTATACTCCCAATACCAGCTATTTCCTGAGCCCAGCTTCTCCCCAAACCCCCGGCTGCCCCTGGGCTCCCAGCTAATCCCTCTTTCTCACCAATTTTCATAAAAGCCAAGAGTGTCATTTGGGGGCTTGTGAGAAGTGGGTTCCACAGAGCAGGTGGGTGGGAGGGGAGAAGAGGGGAGGCAAGGAGCCTGAAATACAGCAGAGCCCAAGAGGGGCAGTTCCTAGAGAAATTAGGCAACAGGGATGGCTCCTAAACAGGGATGGCTCCACCTCCAATGACACGCCCCTCCCCCCCAGGCATCCTGCGTGGTGGATACTGTGGACAGTAGTGGGTGGACGGCCCTGCATCACGCAGGTGGGTGCAGCCTGGCCTCGCCCTGGCCACCATGGCCCAGAGGGTGCTAGGCTTGGGAATTATTCTACCTAGGGCTCTGGGGACCTGCCTAGGACATTCTACCTCCTTCCTCACAGAGCCCCTACTGTGTGCCAGGCACTGGGCTCTGCATTATCCTCAGTGACCCTTTGAGCCATGGACGATGACCATTGGACAGACAAGGGGATTGAGGCTTATCAGCAAGAAAGTGGGGAGGATCCAGGCCGTCTGACCCCGAAGCACAGCCTACTGTATGCTGGGCCTGGGTGAGGATGATCAGAGGGTGACCAGAGTATAATTTGCTTCAAGGAACTCCTAGGGAATCTCAGGAAGGCCAAAGGTCCAGGCAGCCTTCATAGTCATCAAATCCAAATTCCTTTCCCGAGGGAGGGAAGGGACCCACCCACCTGAGCCAGGGCCCAGCCCAACGTCTGTCCACCGTGCCCATGACATTCGGGAATGTCTTTCACTTGATGACTCAAGAAACGTCTATCCTCTTGGGAGCATGAAATACATTTGCTTTGGAGTTTTATTCACTGTTGAAACATTCCCTGCAGTTGGAGTACGCTGCCACCTAGTGGTGGCAAAGCCTTTGATCACGTTATGGAAGCTCCATGGTTTTTTTCTTTCAATAAATATTTATTGAGTACCTACTGTGTGCCAGGCTGGGTTCTAAGCAATGGAATTACAACAGCAAACAAAACCCCATAAGTCCTTGGGCACACAGCAGGTAATCATATAGAGTTTGATGATTTTTTTTTAGCTTTTTTTCTTATTTTATCTTTTTGGCCATGCCGCACAGCACGTGGGATCTTAGTTCCCTCGCTAGGGATCAAACCTGTGCCCCCTGCAGTGGAATTGCGGAGTCTTAACCACTGGACCACCAGGGAAGTCCAAGAGTTTAATGGTTTTCCAGCAACACTTCCTTGCACAAAGCCCTTCCTTCCCTTTTTGAGGTTCTGGACATAACACACGTTGTCCTACTTCCTTGCTGACCAAGTCCTTCCAAGCTCCTCCCTGCCTCAGGGTCCATGCCCATGCAGTGACCTCTACCCTCCCCCTTTCACCATCAAAACTCAAGCTCAGATCAAACCCCAAGAAACCTGCCCAACCTCAGCGGAGGTCTGATCTCTCTAGTAAATATTAACACTCTTTGTATGAGGGTTTGGTATATAGTCGGTACACAATAAATGCTGGTTGAATCAAAAGGGGTTAAATACATGAAAATCAGTGAAACGTTCCACCCTAAGAGGGACCCACAGTGGAATGTGGAAAGAGCTTGGGACTGGGAATTAGAAGACCTGGGTCCTCATCCTGGCTCTTACTCTGACCCCCTGGGTGACCATGGGCCTGGCTGGGCCTCAGTTTCTTCATCTGTAAAATAGGAGTCATATCTTTGTCACTGATCTTCTGGGGGAGGTGGGAGTTTCTCATGAAATAAAGGATAAGAATCACACTCAGGCAGAAGGCCCCCAGAAAATATCAAAGCCATGCCCTTCCTACCCCCCCTTCTCTCTTTTTCCAGCGGCTGGCGGCTGCATCTCCTGCTCAGAAATGCTCTGCTCCTTCAAGGCACATCTGAATCCCCGAGATCGGGTGAGTCTTTGGGATCTTGTGGGGAAAGATACTGCATTTGAGGTATGCTGCCACCAAGTGGCAGCATCCCAGGCACCCTTTGAAAAGTATGAAGATTTGGAGGGAAGCTTGGGGGCCGTCATAGGCTTCCCCACCTCCCAGAGTCATTCTCTCATGCCTTGTCTCATCCCTCTTCCAACCCCCTCCCCCAGCTGGGTACAACACCCCTCATCATAGCAGCTCAGATGTGTCACACAGATCTGTGCCGCCTTCTCCTGCAGCAAGGGGCTGCTGCAAATGACCAGGACCTTCAGGGCAGGTGAGCATCTCCCCTCTCAGCCAGTCCATTGTGTGCTGTGTGACTTAGGCAAGTCTCTTAACCTCTCTGGGTGTGGGATCTAGTTGTCCTCCTCCCCCTACCCAGCCTGGGTGTTGAGGAGGGTGTGGTGGTTTGAAAATGTCCTCACCCCCTCAGTAGCCTCCTCTTCTGGTAGGACGGCCCTGATGCTGGCCTGTGAGGGAGCCAGCCCCGAAACAGTGGAGGTGCTGCTGCAGGGTGGGGCCCAGCCGGGCATCACTGATGCGCTGGGCCAGGACGCTGCTCACTACGGCGCCCTGGCAGGGGACAAACTCATCCTACACCTCCTGCAGGAGGCCGCCCAGCGCCCCTCACCACCCAGCGGTATGCAAACCCCACCTCTGAACAGTTTTGAGCACCCTCCTCCATCTTCTAGGTAATTTCTTGTCACCCCTTTCTCTCCCTCCCTACCGTGGATAGTTTCAAGGTATCCCTATTTGTATTATAGGAGGTTTCATTGCTCCCGTCACACGACTCAGGACAGTTTTGAGGAACCCTAGAGCTTTTAGAATAGCCTAGGGGTCAACTCTGTTTTCCTGGGTCATCCATATTCTTGGATCTTTACCTTTCCTAAGAATTGGCCCTTCCGCTTGCCCCATCCTGGAGATGCCACTGTTCTCTCTTTTTGAGAGTTTCAAGGCCCCTCCTATTCGTATTCTGTCAAAATGGTTGATTCCTACCTTAAAAGTCCTGATTCTGGGGGGAATTGGGAGCCCCCTCAAGTCCCCTGGGCTCACTAATGCCCTTCCTAGGGCTAGGAATGGAATCCTTAGAACAGTGCCTGACCCTGCTTCCCTCTCTCCCCTGCCCTCCCAGAGGATGACTCAGGCGAGGCATCATCTCAGGTATGGATCCCTAAGCAGCGAACAAGTCCCTCTCCCTGTGCACACACTACCTTCCCCCTTGCCCCAAGCTCCCGGGGAAGAGAAGGAAGAGATGGACCCTTGACTCAGGGTTAATACCTGGAAGGACCTGTTTGGGAAGAATGCTACCTTCAGGGTATGCTGCCACCAAATGGCAGCAGCACCTACAGCATAACTCCCAAGACTCAGTGAGAACACTGGGGGGATGGGGCCAAATCATGGGGCTAGGGTGGGATGGTAGTGGGAACTGAGATGGATGAGGTGCAGTCAGTGAAGGAGTCAGGTCTGGCCTCTTTCTCTCTTCTGGCACTACAGCGTCTCAGCTCCATAGGGAAGGAATTGTAAACAATTGGGTCTAGCTGGGGAAAGTAGCAGGGCATGGAGAGGGGCAGAGGGTAAAACATAAGATTTAGAACTCTCAGGAGATGTGGTCTTGCCCCCTTTTATGCTGGGATAAGTGAGGACCAGCGAGAGGCAGAGACTCACTGGAGATCACACAGGAAGTGAGGGCAGAGTTGGGGCTGGTGACAGAGTGGGTTGGCTGTGTTGGTTTATTTGGGTGGGAGGCTGGCATGTCCCCCACGTACCCCCTCTCCCCCTCCCCCCAGAACTCTGTGTCCAGCCATGAAAAGCAAGGGGCCCCCAAGAAGCGGAAGGCACCTCAGCCCCCTGCCAATATCCCGATGCCGGTGAGAGATGCCCTGGCCTTGCGGGGAGGCGTGGAGGGCCTCCAGGCAGGATGGGGAGAAAGCTCTGGCTCAGGTATGGGAGGGTACAGTCCTTGGGCCTCATGTAAAGGTGGTGGGTTCCCGGGGTCGGGGGACAGGATGACCAAGATGCCTATGAGGAGATCGTGCGGCTGCGACAGGAGAGGGGCCGCCTGCTGCAGAAGATCCGGGGCCTGGAGCAGCACCAGGAACGGAGGAAGCAGGAGGTGAGGGGCCTCAGAGACACGGGCCTCGGGCTAAGCCTGCGGCAGGTACCATTTTGGGGGTACCCTACCTCTCCTCCCTCTCCAGACACACGGGCCTCCTCGGTGTTCCTCCAACATGCCAGGCAGGGTGCTGCCCCCGGACCTTTGCATGTGCTGTGGCCTCTGCCAGAAACACCTTCTCCCAGATGTCCCTATGACTCCCTCCCTCCCCTCCTTCAGGTCTTTGCTCAAAGACACCTCCCCTACCCAAATTATTTAAAATTGTTACACCCCCACTCACGTCACAGTTCTCTTTATTTTTATTTAAAGCACTTACTGCTATTAGATGTACCATATATTTTATTCATATTCACCCATTCGACTGTAAGCCCATGAGGGCAGGCATGGTTGACAGTGCCTGGCTCACAGTAGATGCTTGATAAGTATTTATTGGATGGATGAATATTTGAGTGAGTGAGTGAATGAATAAATAAATGAATTAGTGGCCCTAAAGGGGGTCTGGCACAAAATAGGCCAGAGGACATCTGTGGTTGGGATGGAGGGCCACTGAGCAGGAGGTGGGCCAGGGAGGCCCCCCAGCCCAGATCCAAGCCCAGGCCCCTTTCTTTCGTCAGCTGCCAGAGGCGGAGGCCAGCTCCCTCCACAGCCTGGAGAGACAGGTAGGGTGGAAGGTGGGGGGAAGCTGGACTGCCAGCTGCCCAGTGTTTTCCCCCAGAGGCCCACTGAGCCCCTCACCCCATCCCTGCAGGTGCAAGAGCTACAGCAGCTGCTGGCAGAGAAGCAGGAGGAGAAGGAGAGTCTAGGACGGGAGGTGGAAAGTTTGCAGAGCAGGCTGTCCCTGCTGGAGGTGGGCCCAGCAGGGAGCAGGGCAGGGGTGGGGCTTCTAGGGACGGGGCCACCAGGGGGAAGGGCCTCTCTTCTGCTGCAGCTGCATGATAATCACACTAATACACATAGTCTCACACACATGCAAACACAGAACAGACAAACGTACAAACACAGGTACACATAATAGACACTTTTAAAAACAGAGAATCAATCATACAGACTCATGTACATGCAGAGATGAACAACCACGCTCGTATATATGTGGTCTTACACATACAACAGGCAAACACACAACAAACACATCTGTGTGTGTATAATCACACATGCACAGCAAATACTTGGGCACACAGAGCAGATATTTCTCATTCAATCACACACCTAGGCAACACACCCACAAATACATGTACACACACAAGTATTTCTCAAAATACATAATTACACAAACATAGATACACGTACACAACCATATTCACGCACATGCACACGTACACAAACACAGAACGATCACACACCACAGACTAAAATACAAGTGCAAAATCACACACAGTCACGGGGACTCACACAGGAGAGACCGGGGCCACTGTGCACGCCCACACGTGCACACACGCGCGCGCAGATGCTCACCACAGACCCACAGACCCTGCACCACTGTTGCAGGTACTCGCACACAGGCAGACAGCCGTGGCCCCGCATAGAATTGCAGACACACCCTTTCAAGGACTCACTCCCATCCCTCTCTTGGTCCCCTGTGCCCAGGTGGCACGTACACCCCTAGTTGCTGGGGTTATGGTCACAAACTTGGGGGAGACATGGGGGCTGGAGGGAGGGCAGGACCCCGAGCCGGACCCTGGTCACCCCCCCACCAGAATGAGAGGGAGAACACCAGCTATGACGTGGCCACCCTGCAGGACGAAGAGGGTGAGCTGCCCGACTTCCCAGGTGAGCTCCCACCTGCCCTCCCCCACCCGTCACGTCTGGGGCCCCAGGAGTTGGAGCCTTGACCCCTAGGCATAGAGAGAGGTTGCATCTGGGAGGGAGCTTGGCCCGCCCCATGAGTTATTCCACTCCCCAAAGCCTGCCTGCCCCAGGGGCCCTGACCCATGGCTCCAGACCCCCAGCTCCCATTCCTCATGGCCAGGACCCTGGGGCCTGACTCTGTGTCCCCTGCCAGGGGCTGAGGCGCTGCTCTCCAAGCACCTAAGCCCATCGGCCCAGGAGCTCTTGGCCTCGCTGCAGGAGCAGGTGGCCATGCTCACCAGACAGAACCAGGAACTGATGGAGAAGGTCCAGGTGGGGAAACTGAGGCCCGGGAGGGTTGGGTGGGGACAGACCTGAGGACCTGAGGGGCTGTTCCCCGGGGGGTTGGGCGGGCACGTGGCTGAGTCTGTGGACAGGGAAAGTGGCATGGCTGCCCTGTGCCCCCCATGGCCACTTCAGCTCTTGCCCGGCTCCCCCGCCCCCGCCAGATCCTGGAGCACTTCGAGAAGGACGAGATGGAGGCTGGCAGTCTGGCCGAGGTCATCCCTCTGGCGCTGTATGACTCTCTCCGGGCTGAGTTTGACCAGCTCCACAGGCAGCATGCCAAGGCCCTGCAGGCACTGGAGCAACAGGAAGCGCAGGAGGCCCCTGGAGAAGAGGAGGCAGCCCCCAGGGAGGGCAAAGGCCCGGGAGCCAAGACCACCAGAAACGGACCGGTGCAAACAGAGCTTAACGGCACTGCAGCTCCGGAAACCAGAGTTAATGGAGCCGAGAGCACAGATGAGGAGGCTGCAGGAGTAGAAACCACGGAAGCCAGAGCTTTGGAAGCAGCATCCGTGGTGGCTGAGGCCACGGAAACAAGACCCACGAACGCTGAGGCCACGGAAACGGAGGGTGTGGGAGCCGAGCGCTTGGAGACAAAGGCCACAGGGGCTGAGGTCCCAGAAACGAAAACTCTAGAAGAAGGAGGAAACCCAGAAACAAAGGCCACGGGAGCAGAGTCCACAAATATGAAAACAGAGGAACCAGAATGGAAGGCCAGTGGAATAGGTGCTGTGCCGGAAGAGCTCACACGCACAGGGACCATGAAAACGGAGGCCGTGGGAGTGGAGGCCACGACCCCGAGGGTCACCCCAGGCCCCGCCCTGCACCCCAGTGCTGCCGGGCTGGAGGCGGCCCACGGCAAGGCTGAGCCCGCGGAGGCCGAGGGTGGTGGGGCTGGCGGGGTCAGCAGCGGTGACACAGGCCAGCTGCGGGCCGCCCTGGAGCAGGCCCGGGAGGACCTCCGAGACCGGGACTGCCGCCTCCGGGAGCTGGAAGCGGCCTCGGCCCGGCTGGACGAGGCCCAGGCCGGCCGGCTGTTGGCCGAGGAGGAGGCTCGGGGCCTGCGGGCAGAGCTGGCCCAGCGGGAGGAGTTGCGGCTGGAGCTGAGCCGGGAGCTGCAGGCCCTACGGGAGCAGCTGGCTACGGCCACAGCCGCCGGGGAGCAGCACCGGGCCGCGGCCGTCAAGCTGGGCCAGGCGCGGGATGCGGCTGAGGCCCGGGCTGCTGAGCTGGCCGCGGCCTGCGAGGAGGCTCGGCAGGGCCTGGCAGAATTGCGTGAGGCCTCCGAGGGGCTCCGCCAGTCAGCGGTGCCGGCCTCGGAGCATCACCGGCTGCAGGAGGAGGCCCTGGAGTTGCGGGGCCGGGCGGCCAGCCTGGAGCAGGAGGTGGTGGCCACGGGCAAGGAGGCTGCCCGTCTGCGGGCAGAGCTGGAGCGCGAGCGTGTGGGCAGCGTGGCCCGCCTGGAGCACGAGCGCATCGTGGGTGCCCTGCAGGCCGACGTGGCCCGGCTGCAGGGGCAGCTGGAGGAGCTGGGGCGACGCCACGAGATGACCAGCGCCGAGGTCTTCCAGGTGAGCGTGGCGGGATCCTCATCGGGCACAGCCAGTAGCCAGTTGGTGGTCTGTTCTGACCCCACAGCCATGCGATGTTTCGACCCCATCGGTTTCAGTCCTGCAGAGACTTGACGCTGCGATATATCCAGGTGGACCTTTGACCCTGCAGCCATTCTGACCTCCTGGGTGTTTCAACTGGTGTGTTCTTTTTAAAAACCTTTTGGCCATTTTGGTCCCATCATTTTTTCTAATGGTTAGCCCTTTTTGCCATCTTCCTTTTTATTTATTTATTTATTTATTTATTTATTTTTGGCTGTGTTGGGTCTTTGTTGCTGCGGGCAGGCTTTCTCTAGTTGCGGCGAGCGGGGGCTACTCTTCGTTGTGGTGCGTAGGCTTCTCATTGCGGTGGCTTCTCTTGTTGCGGAGCACGGGCTCTAGGCACGTGGGCTCAGTAGCTGTGGCTCGTGGGCTCTAGAGCGCAGGCTCAGTAGTTGTGGTGCACAGGCTTAGCGGCTCCGCGGCATGTGGGATCTTCCCAGACCAGGGCTCGAACCTGTGTCCCCTGCATTGGCAGGTGGATTCTTAACCACTGTGCCACCGGGGAAGTCCCCGGCATGTGGGATCTTCGTTGCGGTGCACGGGCTCAGTAGTTGCGGCACACGGGCTCTCTAGTTGTGGCATGCGGGCTCTAGAGCATGCGGGCTTAGTTGCCCCGCAGCATGTGGGATCTTAGTTCCCTGACCAGGGATCGAACCCACACCCCTTGCAGTGGAGGAAGGAGGATTCTAAACCACTGGACAACCAGGGAAGTCCTGAAGGTGGATCTTTTGACCCCATCTCTTTTCTTAAATACACACACACACACACACACACACACACACACACACATCCCGCAAAAAAACCTAGCAACTGTTTTTAACAAATATGTGAACAAAAAGCCACATTTGTTAATTGTCATCAGGAAAGCATTTTTCTCTCCATGCCTCTGTTTACTCACCTGTATAATGGAGCTAATAATAGTTCTTAGTCCTCACATGAAAATTAAATGGTTTAATTTTACTTAGGACAGTGATGGTACAAGTGATTAATAATTGCAGCCGGGATTATTGTTTTTCCAAGAACATGCTCTTCTAGTTTTTTTTTTTTTTTTTTTGGCTGCACTGCTTGCAGGGATCTTAGTTCCCCGACCAGGGATCTAACCTGTGCCCCCTGCAGTGGAAGCGTGGAGTCTTAACCACTGGACCACCAGGGAAGCCCTATTTTCTAAATTTTACCTTCCTTCATGATCACTTCTTTTGTGGGTAAATTTTGCAAGTCTGATTTGATTCAGACTTAGTTTTTTGTTTTTTTTTTAATTGTTAAGGTGTAGCCAGTCTGTACTAAGTGAACATCTAATTATTATCCATTTTCCCTGACCTATTATTTCTATAAAGGCCAATGATCCCCCCAGGATCAGTTTTTTGCAAATCTAACACTGCTCTGATCTTGATATTTTTTGTGAAAATGCAGTCATCAATTTTGGGGCATTTGTTTGCTTTTCATCCAGACTCTTCTGTTTTTCCTTCATTTTGTAAGAAATCTACAAACCTTCACACCACTGGCAGAGGAAAGAACATTGGTTATATTGTAATAATAATGATAATAACGTTCATTATGTAATAATAATACTAACAACAACAACAACATCACAAACTTGAAGATAGCACTTAATGTGTGCCAAGCACCATTCTAAGTGTGTTCCATGTATTTTCTCATTTTATCCTCACAGTCACCCTGTGACGTGGAGGCTCTTATTATCCTCGTTTTACATATGAGCAAATTGAGACACAGAGAGCTTATGTCACTTGTCTAAGGACACACAGCTTGGCAGAGTCAGAATGTTCATCGTGCCCAAAGAAATCCAGAACTTCCCTGAATCAAATTCCTTGAGGTCAAATGGGCTTGAATAGCCTCAGACCAAAATAGAAGGGTCAGAATCTTTGGGGTCCAGGCATCTTTGGGGTCCAGATGTCCTCAGGGTCACACATGGGTTTGGGCCGCAGGTGCAGCGGGAGGCGCTATTCATGAAGAGTGAACGGCACGCGGCCGAGGCCCAGCTGGCCACCGCAGAGCAGCAGCTGCGGGGGCTACGTACCGAGGCCGAGAGGGCACGCCAGGCCCAGAGCCGTGCCCAGGAGGCCCTGGAGAGGGCCAAGGAGAAGGACAAGAAGGTGGGTCCCCTTTTCTTGTGCTCAGTCAGGGGGCCCCCCACTCGACAGAGGTTGGAGGGAATCTAAGAATGTCCCAACTGAAAGAGTCTTGGGAAATCAGCCCATTTTCCAGATGAGCAAACAGAGGCTCCAAGAGGCAAACTGAGTGTCTCGAAGTCACACAGCACCTCACTAGACAGTGGATGTGACCCCCAGAGCCCCAGGTGCTTTAGCACACAGAGTCACCCAGCCCCAACCTGCTGTGTGACCCTGGGCAAGTCACTTGACCTCTCTGAGCCCCAGTTTCCACCTCTGTAAAATGAAGATAAAATTGTGGTAGGGATTATGGTTTATTTGTAGCAGGGTTCCTCCCCCTCAGCACTAGTGACATTTGGGGCTAGGTTATTCTTTGCGGGGGACCATCCCGGGCACTGTGGGGTGTGGAGCAGCATTCGTGGCCCCTACCCACTCGATATCAGGAGCACCCCCAGTGGTGACAAACACAGATGTTCCCAGATATTGCCTGGCATCCCGGGAGGCAGGATCACCCCTGGTTGAGAACCTCTGATCTATAGAAATAACAATAAAGCCCAGCATTTATTGAGTGCCTGCTGTTTGCTGGCACAGTTTAAACTTAATCACAGCAGCCTACCAAGGTGAGAAGTGTGATTCTCTTTAAAGATGAGGAAACTGAGATTCAGAGGGGTTAAGTCATCTTCCCAAGATCTCCAGCAGGGAAAGGGTAGAGAAGGACCCAAACTCTGGCCTGTCTGACCCAGCCCCACCAGGCCAGGCTGCTTTCGGCCCTCCTGTTCTGTCTCCGCTTTCACTTTCCGGGACTCCAAGATCCACAGGCTTTTTCTGTAAAGGGCCAGACTGTCAATGTTTTTGGCCTTACTTGGTTGGCCACGGCACTCAGCTCTGCCGCTGATGCAGGAGCTGTAGACGCCGTGACAATGAATGGGCTTGGCCGTGCGCCAATAAAATTTTACGTTTGCCCATGGAAATGTGAATTTGGTTTAATTTGCACATGTCGTGAAATGTCATTCTTCTTCTGACTTCTTCCCCCTCAACCATTTAACATGTGGAAACCATTCTTAGCCGATGGGCCGGACTCAGCCTGCAGGGCAGAGTTTGCTAACCTCTAGGATGCGACTTTCCCTCCAAGGCCTGTCCTTTGCCTGGAAAGGTCGCCCGCCCCCAGCCCCGGCCTCAGGGTGCTAGCTGACCCTCCCCTGATCCCACTTCAGATCACAGAGCTCTCCAAGGAAGTCTTCAGTCTTAAGGAGGCACTGAAGGACCAGCCGGGGGCCCCAGGCTCCTCGGAGGTGGAGGCCCTTCGCGGCCAGGTGAAGGCTCTACGGGAGCAGCTGGAGGTGAGAGCCTCGCCCACCCGCCGGGCACAGGGGTCCCAGGAGGGTGACGGGCAGGCAGGAGGTTGGGCACATGGGCCAGGCGTGGGAGGAAAACAGTTCAGTATTTCAGCAAGCAGCACAGTCACGCCGGCGCCTGCCATCAAAATAGGGGCTCAGGGTGCAAAGGGGGCTTTCTGGCATATCTTGGAGGGGGTTCTGCTTTTCTGAGCGCCCTCCCCATACCCACAGGAAGCTGCCAGGGACCACAGTGCAGTGGTGGCCTTGTACAGGAGCCACCTCCTCTACGCCATTCAGGTGAGTCACCCTGGCTTTGGGTGCGCCACTGCTGCTCTCTGGGCCTCAGTGTCCCCATCTGTACAATGGGACGCCGGTCAAGGGAAGAGGTTCATGGCCTCCGGGGCAGGGGGTCGGGGAGGGGAATGGAGAAGCTGGGGGGGGGGAACGCCCAGGCTCGCTCCGCTTCTCTCCACCTCCCGCCCCAGGGTCAGATGGATGAAGACGTACAGCGGATTCTGAGTCAGATCCTGCAGATGCAAAGACTCCAGGCCCAGGGCCGCTGAGATCAGAGCACTGCCCTCCGCCTTCCAGGCCCCAAGTCGGGGCTTCCAGACTCACGCACTGACCATCCGCACTTGGAGACCAGCCTGGGCTCCTTCCCAATGATCCCTCACTGCCTCCACGGCCCCACTGGTCTCTGCATGCGCTGGTCAGTCTAGACCCCGGCCCTGACTGTGTACCCTTCCCTGCGCCGGAGAATCTGTGAGTCCCCTCCCTCACGTCTGGTCTTATCATCAGACGCCACCCCAGGAATAAAAGCTCACGGAACAGAGGATGAAAGCATCGTGTGGCCTGATTGCTGGGTTCCCACTGCAAAGCGGGGAAGGGGCGGCCCAGAGCAGGGATTGGGGATTAGGGTGAGGAGAGCAAGGCAGGACTCAGTCCCCAAGATGTACACTATGTTACTATGTTACTGCAGTATCTTTTTTCTTTCTTTTTTTTTTTTTGGCCACGCCATGCAGCATCTTAGTTCCCAGACCAGGGGTTGAACCGCGCCTCCTGCCTTGGATGCGCGAAGTCGTAACCACTGGACTGCCAGGGAATTCCCCAGTTACTGCGATATTTTTAAAAGTCAGAATGGGTTCCCAAAAGTTCATGATGAACAAAATATGCAAATGTCAAATGAAGATAGAATCTGAGGCTGCACGACTTACCTCACTGTCCTCACCCTAAACCCGGCCCTGGTGGGAGTGTCCCACACCCTCCCACAGCCTCCTTGCCCCTGGGCCAACCCCCTGAAATCCCCTGGGGGTTCTTGGCTCTTTCCAGCTCGGGCAGGAAGGCAGCTCCGTGTCCAGCCTGTTCCCCAGGTTTCCTCAGCATCCAGCAGAGGCTCTGCCTGTCCCCGGGCGTCCCAGGCCCTTGGAGAATGTCCACGGTTCGGGGCTGCCTTCCCAGAGCCTGGGTTTCTGCCTCTCTGTGGCCTGGAGCGTGGAATGTGGCTGGCGGGGGGGGGGGTCCCCATCTCTGTGGTTGATGAGTGATCGGCATCTTCTGTCGGTGCCAGCTGCTCTCTGTTCCTCCCCGCCCTGGCCTCTCTCTGTCTTTCTCCCTGTCATCATCGCCCTCCCCGGGGTGCCCCCTCCTCGCTGCAGCCGGAAGGAAGGCTCTTCTGGGAAAGGCCACGGGGTCACCACTTCTCCCTTTCGTGGCCTCCTCCTTCTGCCCCCACCTTTGGGGCCTTCCGCACCCGAGACTGGGGGTGGCCGGTGAAGGGACTGGGGGCTCCTCCTCCGGAGCCCCATGAACCAGGCAGTGAGTCAGAAGGGGAAGGGGAAGTAGGGGGCCTCGACTGGGGGCTGGGCTTTCCCCTGGGTGGGACCTGAGTCCCTTGCCTGCCCGAGGGTGCTCCCTGCCCCAGCCCCTGAAAGCAGATCCCGCCTGACCCATGGCCCCAAGACTTGTCCTGGTCCTCAGCCTCACCTTCTGGGTGGGTTGCTCACTTTGCTGCGGGAGAGAAGGTATGTGGGGACCCGGGGGGGTAGGGGGAGCCAGGGCAGAGGGACACTCTCTGAGGACTGGACTTTGTCTGCCGTGGAACATTCTGGGTGGGGTGGGAGCTCACACACCTTCTGTATGACCACTGATGGGAGGGGGTTACCATCCCATTGCATGGCTGGGAGAAACTGAGGCACAGAGAGGGCAAGAGCTACCCCAAAGGGACCAGGAAGTGGCAGCCACAGCCTGGAGGAAGGGAGGGTGGGAGAGAAAGAAATTTTAATTGTATCCATTCATTTCATGTGATTCAAAACAAAACCGTCACAAAGAGGGGGTCCGGTAAAGCATCTTCCTCCCACCAGAAATCCCCGCCAACCCTAGGTCCCCTCTGTGGCTCCTTCAACCTCAGTTTCCCCATCTGGAAAATGGGCTAATAGTTCCTGCCTTGGTGGGTTGTAGCGAGAGTGAGAGATGATGTAGGTGCCTTTCATTCATGTACTCATTCATTTCACAAACCTTTATTAGGCTCCTAATGTGTGCCCAGCACTGGCTGGCAGTGAGGTGGGGGCCAAGCCACGGTAGGGCTTTGACAGTCCCGGGTGAATCAGAAGCTGACGCTCTCCCTCTCTCTCCGGGCCCCCCAGCAGCTCCCACCCAGCCCAGGGTGCGGTGCCAGGCCTCTAGGTACCCGATCGCGGTGGATTGCTCCTGGACCCTGCCGCCCGCTCCAGACTCCTCCAGGCCCACGTCCTTCATTGCCACGTACAGGTCAGAGAGCCTGGAGGGCTTCCTGGGGATTCTACATCTGGGCTGACCCCCTAGGATCAGGGCAGCTGGGGACTTAGTGAGAGCCTGAACGCCTCAGCATTCTAGAGCACCACCAACCCTTAGAAATATACTCCCTAAAATATGTACTGCGAGCCACATGTGGAGGGTAAACTTTTCTAGAAGCCACATTTAAAAAAGAAAAAGAAATGGGTGACATTGGCTTTAATATTTTATTTAAATAGTATCTAAATATTCCACATGTTTATCATTTAATATGATCGAATGCAATGTACTTTAACATGCTTATATACGATTCATATATTTAAACTTATACTAGAAATTGATTTCATAGCATTTAATAGGATTATCTAAAGTATTATTTCAACATGTAATCAATACTTTAAAAATTAATGAGAAATTTTGCATTCGGTCTTGTTATACTAAGTCATGGAATTCCATGTGTGCTTTACACATGTGTCACACTTTACAATTGTGTCACACACAATTCAGATGCTAAACATTGAATCAGAAATTCTTTTTTTAAAAAATAAATTTATTTATTTATTTTTGGCTGCTTTGGGTCTTCCTGTTGCTGCCCACGGGCTTTCTCTAGTTGTGGTGAGCGGGGGCTACTCTTCATTGCAGTGCACAGGCTTCCCATTGCAGTGCCTTCTCTTGTGGAGCATGGGCTCTAGGCGCACGGTCTTCAGTAGTTGTGGCACTCAGGCTCAGTAGTTGTGGCACACGGGCTTAGTTGCTCCGCGGCATGTGGGATCTTCCCGGACCAGGGCTCGAACCCGTGTCCCCTGCATTGGCAGATGGATTCTTCACCACTGCGCCACCAGGGAAGTCCCCCAGTCAGATATTCTTGATCTCTGATTAGATTTCATAACATTTGTGTTTGGAAAAGTAGATTCACACACCTGAGTTGTTCTGAGGAACTTTCCCACGCTTTCTGATAGGTGGAAACTTTTCATTCAGATTAGATGAAATAAATCAAAAAGTCCCACTCAGTTGCACTGGCCGCGCTTCATATCCACAGGGCAGAAGCAGAACGTTTTGGATGCTGTGGAAGTTTCTGTGGACGGTGCTGAGCTCCAGGCTCTAGAGTCTGAAATCTTGGGGTGTCAGAACTCGAGAGAATTGGAATCTTATTATTTCGGATTCCGGAATCCGTGAATCGTAGTCCTGGGAATGTTGGAATTCTAAGGCTGGAATGTTGACGTTCCAGAAAGCTTTATTTATTTATTTTAAAAACTGTATTATTATTATTACTTGGCTGTGCTGGGTCTTTGCTGTGGCATGCGGGTTCTTCTTCGCTGTGGTGCATGGGCTTCTCTCTAGTTGTGGCACGTGGGCTCCAGAGCACGCGGGCTCAGGAGTTGTGGCGCGTGGGCTTAGTTGCCCTGCGGCATGTGGGATCTTAGTTCCCCGACCAGGGATCGAACCCGCGTCCCCTGCATTGGAAGGCGAATTCTTAACCACTGGACCGCCAGGGAAGTCCCCCCAGAAAGTGTTAGAATCCGGACCCTAGCATCTCCCTGTGGGGTTTTACCCCCCGACCCTGGGTCCCCCGGGCTCTGTGATGTTGGAGTGAGGGGTCCCTAGGATCACACAGCCAAGAGCAGGACTCCTCACCTGCTGTCCCTACTCGGGGTCCAGGGCACAGGGGGCCAGCAGGAAGTGCTGGGACCCTCACAGCGCACTCGGTGTCCAGGCTTGGCGTGGCAGCCCATGGGGAGAGCTGGCCCTGCCTCCAGCAGACACCAGAGGCCACGAGCTGTATCATCCCTGACATCCAGATGTTCTCCATGGTGCCCTATGTGCTCAACATCACGGCTGTCCACCCCCGGGGCGTCAGCAGCAGCTTCGTGCCGTTTGTCCCAGAGCACGTCAGTGAGTAGGGGCAGCGGTGGGGGTGTGGAGGGTCCCCCTTGCTCCTGTTCCTCCCCCCCAACACGCCCACCTCCCACCTGTCAGGATGAGATCCTGTCCATCCCTCACGGATCCTGGGGGCTCCACCTTCACAATTCAGCAAGAATCCACCCACTTCTCCCCTCTCCTGAGCCCCTACTTGGTCCAACCTCCATCACCGCCCACCTGGACCAGTGGCAGCCCCTCCATCCTGGTCCCCTATTCCTGCCCTCACCCCCATCTGTCCTCCTCACAGCAGCCACCAGAGGGCGCCTGTGAGCACTCAAGTCAAGTCCCATCTTGGGCTCCTGCCCTCTTCGCCACAGTCTGTCCTCCCCGCAGCAGCCACCAGAGGGTGCCTGTGAGCACTCCAGTCTGGTCCCCCCTTGGGCTCTTGCCCTCTTCCCCACAATCTGTCCTCCCCACAGCAGCCACCAGGGGGCGCCTGTGAGCACCTGAGTCAGGTCCCATTGTTGCCCTGCCTACAGCCCTCCAGGGCTCCCACCATCTGTTCCTGTCCCCTCCCTGCCCTCCCCTCCTCCCTCTCTCCCCCTCGCTCACTCTGCTCCAGCCACATGGGCCTCCTCACTGTTCTTCCAACACACCAGGCCCGGTCCTGCCCCAGGACCTCTACACGTGCTGTTCCCCCTTCCCGAAAGGCTCTTCCCCCAGGTCTCCACAGTGTTCACTCCCTCACCTCCTTTAGCTCTCAACTCAGATGTCATCTCCTCAGTGAGTCCTCCCTAAGCATTTTTTTTTAATTGCAAACCATCATACATTGCTGGTGGTTATTAGAAAACAGACTGGCAGTCCCTCAAAGAGCTAAACATGTTACCATGTAATCCAGCAATTCCAATTCTAGGTATATATCTAAGAGAAAATGGAAAGCATGTTTGCAGAAAAACTTGTGCATGAATGTTCATAGCAGCATTATCCATAATAGGCAGAAATTAGAAACGACACAAATGCTCATTAACTGATGAATGGATATACAAAACATGTCCATCCCCACAATGGAATATTATTCAACCATAAAAAGGAGAAGCACTGACACTCACTACAACCTGGATGGACCTTGAGAACACGATGCTCAGTGAGAGAAGCCAGACACAGAAGGACACCCGGTGTGTGATTCCATTGATGGGAAATGTCCAGAACAGGCAAATCCACAGACACAGAGAGTGGGTTTGTGGTTGTCAGGGGCTGGGGAGGGAGGAATGGGGGGCTGACTGCTCACGGGGATGGGGCTTCTTTTGGGGAGATGGAATGTTCCGGATTAAATGGTGGTGATGGTTGCATGACACTGTGAATATACTAAAACCACTGAACTGTACACTTTCAAAGGGTGAATTCTCTGGTATGTGAGTTATGTCTCCAAAAACATTGCAACCTACTACCCTCCTTGCACTCCTGAGCTTTCTTCCCTCCTGTTTATGACCTTCGGATCTGCCTCTTGTGTCTTATCTTCTGCGCGGGGGGATTGAGCTCCAAGGTGACAGGACTACTCTGTCCCCAGTATCCAGAACATCCCAGGACACTCAGCAGACCCTCAATTAATATTTATTGGTTGGTTGGTTGAATGAATGAATGAATGTGCCCTCCGCTGACCCTGCCTCCTGCTTGTCCATCAGTCAAACCGGACCCTCCAGAAGGTGTGCGCCTGAGCCCCCTCCCTGGGCAGCGGCTCTGGGTGCAATGGGAACCCCCCCGGTCCTGGCCCTTCCCAGAGATCTTCTCACTCAAGTACCGGATCCGCTACAAGCGTCACGGAGCTGCCCGCTTCCGCCAGGTGAGGAGGATGAGGTGACGGGGAGGGCGGTTCCCGGGTAGAGGGAAGAGCATGTGCAAAGGTACAGTGGGGTGTGGGTCACAGCTTGGGGTGCTGGTGTGCGACATGAATGCAGCCCAGCAGTTCCATTCCTGGGCATCTACCCAAAAGAATTGAAAACAGGGCCTCGAACAATTACTTGTACACGAATGTTCACAGCAGCACCACTCACAATGGTCAAAAGGTGGAAATAACACAAGTGCCCATCAATGGATGATGGATAAACACAATGTGGTCCCTCCACACACGGGAACATCACTCAGCCATGAAAAGGAGAGAAGCACTGACACTCGCTACAACGTGGATGGACCCTGAGAGCACGATGCTCAGTGAGAGAAGCCAGACACAGGAGGACACACTGTGTGTGATTCTATTGATGGGAGACGTCCAGAACAGGCAAATCCACAGAGACAGAGATTGGATTAGTGGTTGTCAGGGGCTGGGGGAGGGAGAGGGGGTGACTGCTAATGGGGATGGGGCTTCTTTTTGGGGGGATGGAATGTTCTGGAACTAGATAGTGGTGATGGTTGCCCAACACTGTGAATGTACCAAATGCCACTAGATTATCCACCTTGGAATGGTTAATTTTACGTCATGTGAATTTCACCTCAGTTGAGAGCACTAATATATTGTTTTACATTCTTAAAAAATAAAGGCAGGGTATCAGTCAGTGAGCATATGGGCAGGGCAGTTGTGTCCTGGGCAGCCTTGGACGCTGGGCTGAGGAGCTGAGTCTTTGCAGGGTTTAGGCTTTTGCAATCCTGTCCCTTAGAACCTTCCGCAACAGTAGAAATGTTCCACATCCACACCGTCCAAGACGGTAGCCTCGGGCCGCGTGAGGCTGCCAGGCGGTTGCAACCTGGTAAGGAGCCGAGGAATTGGCTTTTAAAGTTGATGTAGTATTCATTAATTTAATTTTGTAAACGCTTGCAATTTTAAAATTGAGACAGAATTTACATCCCACGAAGCTCTCTGTGTTAAAGTGCACAAGCCAGTAACTTTGGTGTATTCGCAAGATTGTGCAGTGATTAATTAATCTAAATTTAAAACGTAAAGCGTCACATCCGGCTGCCATATGGGACAGCTTGTGCAGAGGAAGGAGGGACATAGTCACACCTGACCTTGGGAAGCTGCCGGTGGTGGCTGACATGGGACATGCCAAGGATGAGGGGGACCCCAATGCTGGAGGGAGAGTGTGGAATGGCAGGGACAGAGGGGGCAGGGCGGAGAACCGGAAAGGCAGAGCTGAGAGGGTGTCTCATTGGTGCCCAGGGATTTTAATCTGTGGAGGTGCCTGAGTGAGGATATGGAGAGGTCAAGGCCATGGAAAGAAGAATTTATTACATTTCCCCAGAAAAGAGGACACATCACGCCACGCAGGGCCATGTGGGCAACTTTGGGACATCAGGAGGCTGAAGTGGGAGCCAGGGGAGAGCCCAGGACAAAGGTGGATTGGGGTTTCCTCGGGGAAGGCTAGGCGGGGCAGGTGAACAGCTTAGGGTAAGCGAGTTTGAATAATTCCAGTGGGCTCTGGGCTGCAGGGTGGTCTCTAGTTGCTTGGCATCTGGCCCTGGGGTGATTTAGGGCAGGGTGGGGATATGGGCTGGTGTGTGACCAGTAGAGAGAGGGGATGGATGGGGGTGTGGACTCGGGGTGGATTGGTTTTTATACGAAAGGCATGCTCCTGGTCGACCAAGAATTGGCTGGCCAGGGAGGGGCAGGCTCTCCCTGCTCAGCAAGATGTTTAAGATGTCCGAAGATGTACAGGGGGCCGCAGAGGGCATGCCGTTGAGGATTGACATTGGTGCCTGAGTCTTGGAGCAGCAGCCCGAACATGGGGACGGAAGGCTTGATCACATAGCTTCCTTGTTTCCACTGACCCAGACCTCCTTCTGCTTTCAGGTGGGACCAATTGAAAGCACATCCTTCACCCTCAAGGCTATGAGGTCCCAAGCCAAGTACTGCATCCAGGTGGCTGCTCTGGACCTCACTGACTATGGGGAATCAAGTGCCTGGAGTCTCCCCGCCGTTGCCTCCATGACCCTGGGCAAGTAGCGGGGGTTCCCTGCACCCCCGAAGAGGGGCTGTGCCCTTGACATCCACCTAAGGGTGGATGGGACCTGACTGGCCTGGGTTCACTGCTGCCGAGTTGCTGGGCAACCTTGGACAAGTGACTTTGCCTCTCTGAGCCTCAGTTTCTCAGTCTGTGAAATGGGGATGTACTCCCTGCCTCCTTTGACACAGTTCAATGTTTTGTGAACTGTGAATATGAGATTTTTTAAATTGTTTAATTAGAAAAGGATCATTGTCACTAGAATCAGGACTCTTCCTTCTTTTAACAGATCCACATGAGACCCTGGGAGGAGAGAACAGACCAGGACACACACACACAGTGAATCCCCACTGCCACACACGGGGTCAGGGCTGGACCAGAGGAAGAGACGGGGCTGGGAGAGTCAGGGCAGGGGTGGTGGGTGTTCCGCCTGGGATGGAATGATGAATCCATTCAGTTCAGTTCAGTTTGGTTCACCTCAAAAGCTGCCCAGATGTGAGCCCCACTGTGGGTGGACACCAATGGGACATGAGTTTGTCTGGGAAGCTCTCTCTGAGGAGGGGGCAACACAGCCAGGCTCTGAAGGATTTTCTCAATCCAGGAGCTTCTCTGTACATTTCACTCAGGTCTCAATTCCAAGGTCACCTCCTCCAAGAAGCCTTCCCTGACCACCTCATCTAGGGCAAGCAGAATAAAGACCCCCCCCAAGATATCCATGTCCTAATCCCCAGAACCTGTGAATGTGATACCTTACACAGCACAAGGGACTTTGCAGATGTGATTAATTTAACAATCTTGAGGATCCTCAAAGATTGAGGATCTTTCATTAAGTTAATGAAAATGGGGACTCTCCTGGTGGTGCAGTGGTTAAGACTCCATGCTCCCAATGCAGGGGGCCCAGGTTCGATCCCTGGTCAGGGAGTTAGATCCCACATGCCTGCTACAACTAAGAGTTCGCATGCCACAACTAAGGAGCCAGCAAGCCGCAACTAAGGAGCCCGCCTGCCACAACTAAGACCTGGTGCAACCAAATAAATAAATAAATATATTTTTTAAAGTTAATGAAAATGAAGTAGAGTTATATTGTATTATCCAGGTGGCCCCAAGGTAATCACAAGTGACCTTATAAAAGGGAAGCAGGAGGGTCAGAGGGAGACAGAGAAGGTGATGTGACAGTGGTAGCAGAGGTCAGAGTGATCCAGGACCACGAGCCATGGAACTCTGGCAGCCTCTAGAAGCTGGAAAAGACAAGGAAATGGATTCTCTCCTGAAGCCTCCGGAAGGAACCTGCCACCCATTTTAGACTTCTGACCTCCAAAACTCTAATAAATTGTGTTGTTTAAAAATATTGAGCTTGTGGTAATTTGTTACAGCAGCCATAGGATACTCATACATCTCAAGTAGCCCCTTCTCATCACTTGCCATATGTCTCCCTGTTGTATTGTCTTCAGATCATTTACCAGGACCCGAAAGGGTTTTTGTGTGTGTTTATTGTCCCGTCAGTCCCACCAGACAGACTGTGATCTCCATGAGGGCAGAAATCTTACGTCTTATTCTCTGATGTGTCCCCAGTGACTGAGCACGTCTTTGACACAGAGCAAACATTTGTAAAAGGAAGAGAGGAGGCTAGGGAAGGAACGACCTCTTTAGAGGGACAACGCAGAGGCAAACAACGGGGGGGGACATCTGGGAGCGAGTGTTTGTAGGGGGAAGTAGGTTTGGAGCCTGGTCTTTGAGTCTCTGCCTGTGACTCAAGATAAACTTGGGGGCGGGGGGGCGTCCAGGGTGCTTCTTTGCGGAGCTGTGTGGATCGTAAGAACTGCCCCAGTCCTCAAGTGAGCGCTAGGGACACGGGAACGATGTGTAGGTTCCCGGAGCCCAACACACAAGGTAAGCGCTCAACGCTGAGTTCTACATTTGCTGAATAAAAGAACAAACCACAGTGAATGTAGCGACCAGCAGCCACGTCGCGTGACGACGAAATTTTAACCAGTCGCTGCTCACCTCTAGAGGGCGCAGCGCCTCCTCCTCGGAACTTCAAATCCACACCGACGCCGGAACCTTTTGTTGCGCCCTTACCGAGGTTGCAACTGGGGAGGGAATACAGACGGACTCGAATGTTGACAGGCGGGGATCTGAACCAATGAAAAGGCAAGCTGTGTACGCGGCAGCCACTAACAGCGGTTGAAGGAAGTGACGGAAGCAGAAATACAAGGGATAGATGGTCGGGGAAGTTCTACAAACACTCAGCCTAATCAGTACTCCCGTGGTCGTGAGAAGAGTAGGAGGTAAAGATGTCGGAGCGAAAAGTTTTAAACGTAAGTGTTGGGCAACTAGGGTTTTCGACCTGGGGCGGGACATCTCGGAGCTCGGGCCGCGGAGGGCTACTTATACTCTCCTATTAGGGCCTTTGCTTTCTTCCCCAACGGCCTTCTGCAGGGCGGGGCTCTCTAGACTCCTCCTAATCACCTCCTGCGGAGGGTGGGCCTTCACTAAGCCTTTCCCTCGAGGCTGGGGTGTACCCAGTCACCTGTGGGGGCGGGGCTTAGGCTATTTACCCAATCACTTCTGATTGGATTTGCTGAAGGGAATTATCCAATCACTTCGCTCGGGGGCGGAGCTTCCTTAGGATATTGGTATTCCCACTTTACATCCTCATCTCCAGGAGGCGTGGCTCTGTTAAGTCTCTCCCCGTTTGGGGTTCTAGCCAATCGTGTTCCTTGGAGGGATTAGGTTTTGCTAAGCTCTTCTGCTCCGCTGGCAGGGACCCTTCCAATTGCCTCAACTTCTCTCAGTTCTGTTGGGGAAAACTGGAACTCTTGGGGTGTGGAGCTGGTCTCTGGAAGGCAGGATTCAGCTTCTGGAGAAGAGCGCTCCGGAATTCTGAGTCCCTGTTCCCCGCTCTTCAGCAGGGTGTGTGCTCCCAGGAAGGGCGTGAGCTCCCCAGCGTGGGAGTGTGTAAGCCTAAGATGTCTGGACAGAGTAGAGAGGAGACCTCCAGACTGGTGGCTTGGAGCCCAGGATGATGTCCGTTACAGTGACTCAGTGCTCTTATCTTTTAAACACCTATATTAGAAATTCAGCCCCAGCCAGCCCCAGTGCAGTGTGCCGGACTTCGAGTCCGTGAAAGTCCTTCCATCCTGAGGATCCAACTGGCAGCCCAGCTATTTCCATAACTTGCTGGTAGATACTTCTGTGTGCCAGGCACAGTTCTAAGTGCCTTGTTCATCAAGTCTTCTCAGGGGGACAGGTTATCCCTTCTTCAGATGAGGAAACTGAGGTCCAGAGAGGTTATGTAATAGCCAGAGAGTAGAGGAATCAAACCCAGACACCCCTCCCCACCAGCTCTGTAACTGATGCTCCTAATCACTGTACCACCGTTTCCCCAGAGCTGTGTCCCTGGGTCTGAATCCTGGCTCTGCTGCTCACACTGTGTGACCCTGAGTAGCTGAAACCACCAGAACTCAGTTTCCTCCTCTGTGAAATGGGTACACCATTCTCTGTCTCATAGAGTCTTTGCAAGAATTCCATGAGGCAGGGGACATAAAGCTCTCTGTGTACTACGTGGAGCCTAGTAAGTGCTCAAAACGCAAAGTGCTTTATTTTCTGATTATTGTATGTAGTTCTCTTTCATAATCCAAACTCTCCTTCCCCACATCTCCCATCTCAGGCTTCTGTGCAGAAAGAGTTAATGGCAACAGGCTTGAGGCTGCTGCCTTAGAAAGGCTGGCTTGCAATGCTAGACTTTGGCTGGTATCCGGAAACCTGAATTTTGGGATGGTTCCCAATGTTCTCTGAAAAGAATGGCTCCCTGGGGTTAAACTGTTTGTACAAACAGTGTGGTTTATGCTGAGCACCTGCTCCCCTCCGGGAGTCTAGAGTCTGGAATCGTCATACGTGCCGGGCAGAGGTGCCTACACACCAGCCCCCAATGAAAACCCTGGGTGCTGGGTCTTCCTGAGCTTCCCTGGGAGACATTTCACACACGTTGTCACAATATATCACTGGGAGAATTGACTCCATCAGGAGAAGTCTCTGGAAGCTTGTGTCCAGTCTCCCTGGGCCCCTCTCCACACGCCTTTTCCCTTGGCTCGATTTTCTCTGTATCCCTTTGTTGTAATGAATAGTAACCATGAGGACAAGTGTATGCGAATCCTAGGAGTCCTCTCACCAAATCCTCAAACGTGGGAGTGGTCTTGGGGACCCAGACACAGCTCCCCAGAGCCCCTTCCCTGTGCCCCCGGCCTGCCCCTGCATCTGAAAGCAGCTCCCCTGACCCTTCCTTCCTCCCCACAGAAATACTACCCACCCGACTTCGACCCTTCAAAGATCCCCAAGCTCAAGCTGCCCAAGGACCGGCAGTACGTGGTGCGGCTGATGGCCCCCTTCAACATGAGGTGAGTGACCCCGCGGGGCCCCTGCACTGGTCGTGGTGGACAGGCCCAGTGCCCGGCACCCACAGAGAGCGTCCTGTCCCCAGTGCTCAGACCAGGTCGTCGGTCCTGGCTCAGACGTGGACCCAGTGAGCGAGTGACCGTGCCAGACCTCACTCTCCTGTCGTTCAGGACTAATCTCCCTGATGTCTCAGAGCTCCTAGCTGGTACCTGTGTCGAGATCTCAGTCACTGGTAGTAAGAGTGTGCACACAAGACAGGGTCCTGTACGTACATTCACTTCCTCCAGCAGTCCTGTCCGTTCCCGCCCCAGGGCCTTTGCACAAGCTGTTGCCTCTGCCTGGGACACTTCTCTTTCTGCTCTCACATGGCTGGCTCTTTTTCTTTTCTTTTTTGGCTGAGTTGGGTCTTCGTTGTGGTGCGTGGGCTTCTCATTGTGGTGGCTTCTCTTGTTGCGGAGCACGGGCTCTAGGTGTGCGGGCTTCAGTAGTTGTGGCTCGCGGACTCTAGAGCGCAGGCTCAGTAGTTGTGGCGCACGGGCTTAGTTGCTCCATGGCATGTGGGATCTTCCTGGACCAGGGCTCGAACCCGTGTCCCCGCATTGGCAGGCAGATTCTTAACCACTGCGCCACCAGGGAAGCCCTGGCTGGCTCTTTTTCACCCTTCAAGACTTGGCTCAGATCTCACCCCCTCAGAGAGGCCCTCCGGATCCCCCTCCCAACCCCTTCCATCCTTCCCTCCACATCACGGTCCCCAGGCCTCGTCCTTCATACGGCCTCGGAATTACTGTACCTCACCACAGTTTTTCACATCTTAGCACATCTGAAACGAAGTGGTAATCAAAGCCACCTTTGTTAGTGAAATTCAGCCCGTGTTTACGTATTCTTTTCTCTCTCCCCTTTCTTCATTCGTTTTCCCTCAGCAGTCATTTACTGGGCACCTGCTGTGCACCAGGGCCTTGGCTGGGTGCCAGGGACACTGTGGGCATCAAGACTTGCCCCCCTTCCCCAGCCCCCGGGACTTCCCTGGTGGTGCAGTGGTTAAGAATCCACCTACCAATGCAGGGGACACGGGTTCGAGCCCTGGTCCGGGAAGATCCCACATGCCACAGAGCAACTAAGCCCGTGCGCCACAACTACTGAGCCCGTGTGCCACAACTACTGAAGCCCGCGCGCCTAGAGCCCGTGCTCTGCAACAAGAGAAGCCACCGCAATGAGAAGCCCGAGCACCGCAATGAAGAGTAGGCCCCACTCGCCGCATCTAGAGAAAGCCCGCGCGCAGCAACGAAGACCCAATGCAGCCAAAAATTTTAAAAATTAAATAAATAAATAAATAAATAAATAAATAAATAAAAAAGACTTGACCCCCTGGAGCCATCTGGTGGGGAGTAGAGATAATACACAAGGGCTCAGGCATATTCACGAAAGGCACATGTAGGACACATAGGTGGTCACGAGAGAGAGAGAGGGACTGGACGGTGGCCGGGGAGGGAGGGGGCTTCGCTGGGTGGTCAGGCAAACGTCGGAAGAAATGCCAGCAGAACCGGGATCTGAGGGATGGAAGGTGTCACGGGCTATGGGAATTGCAAGGGCGAAGGCCCGGAGGTGGGACCGAGCTGGGGTGTTTGTAGGAACAGCCAGGAGGCCAGCGAGCACAGGATCTGAGCAGGAGGGGCCGCGGGAGGGCAGGGTGCGGGAGCTCTGCCTTGCTCCTTGTGGCATCCCTCCTGGTGGAATCCGCCCTTTGGAGGTCAGGATGCCCCATGAACTCCAGGCTTGCTTCCGGGAATGGGTGATAGGTGAGTCTCACCTAGTCTGGGTAGTCTGGGTGCTTCCCAAGAAGGCAACACTTCAGCCGAGACCCAGGCAGATATTAGTGAGAAGAGTATGCCGTCTAAGGGCATCAGTACACACAGTGGGGCAGTCTTCTTGTGGGGGGGTGGGGAGGGAGCTTCCCGTCCCTGGAGGTATGCAAGCAGCCATCTGCCAGAATGCTAAAGCGTCCTACCAGTAAGAACCAGGGTACTGAGATGGCTTGAGTCCCTGTCCTGCCCCACAGGTGTAAGACATGTGGAGAATATATCTACAAGGGCAAGAAGTTCAACGCCCGCAAAGAGACAGTGCAGAACGAGTCCTACCTGGGCCTGCCCATCTTCCGCTTCTACATCAAGTGCACGCGCTGCCTGGCAGAGATCACCTTCAAGGTAGGCGGCCAGCCAGGCTGGTCCTTCCTCCCCTGGGGGTCAGTGCTCCTGTCCTCTCCCTCCAGGGAAATCCCATTTCACCTTCTCCGCAGGAAACAGCAAAGGTCTGGGGAGAAGTTCTCAGCAGTGTTGTTTATAAAGGCAAAAAACCAGAAGCAACCTAGACGTACGGTGACAGGGGATTGAAGGGACAAACTACTGTACAGTGGAATAGTGCACAGCCAGTAGCAGTCACGTTTTCACTTTGTT
Source organism: Eubalaena glacialis (assembly GCF_028564815.1). NCBI lineage: Eukaryota > Metazoa > Chordata > Mammalia > Artiodactyla > Balaenidae > Eubalaena > Eubalaena glacialis. Next base: position 183,872,369 of record NC_083719.1, on the reverse strand, counting down.
AGTCTAAGGGTGGTATTAAAGATTTGGGGAAAGGATGAGGAGAAAGTGGTATTAAAGATTTGAGGAAAGGATGAAGAGAACTTATAGTTTTCTCTTCACATACTTTTGTACTGTTTGAGCATTTTTTTTGCTAGGGACTTTTTTCCTTTGGTTAAAAAACAAGATTTGGTTAAAATAAAAAGTACATTAGGGACTTCCCCGGTGGCGCGGTGGCTGGGAATCCACCTGCCAATGCAGGGAACACAGGTTCGAGCCCTGGTCCGGGAGGATCCCACATGCTGCGGAGCAGCTAAGCCCATGTGCCACAACTACTGAGCCCATGTGCCTAGAGCCCGTGTTCCGCAACAAGAGAGGCCACCGTTGCGCACCGCAACGAAGAGTGGCCCCCATTTGCCGCAACTGGAGGAAGCCCATGCGCAGCAACGAGGACCCAATGCAGCCAATAAATAAATAAATAAAATTAAAAAAAAAAAAAAAAGTACATTAAAAAATGATATATTTTAATTACTTTTTTAACAACAGCTTTCTGAGATATGATTTATATGCCATGCAATTCTCCCTTTTAAATTGTATAATTCAGTGGTTTATATTCCTAACGTACCAAGCTGTCTTCTCTAATTCCAGGACGTTCTCTTCACCCCAAAATTAAGCCCCAGCCCTATCAGCAGTCACTCCCCATCCCTCTCCCCAGCCCCTGTCAACCATGAATCCACTTTCTGTGTCTGTGGATTGCCTGTTACGGACATTTCATTATCAGTGGAATCACTCTGTAGCCTTTTGTGTCTGGCATCTCTCACTGAGCATCATGTTTTCAAAGTCCATCAATGTTGTAGCATGTATCAGTGCTTTACTCCTTTTCAGGGCTGAATAATATTCCACTGTATGGATGGGCCACATTTTCTTTATCCATTTGCCAGCCGATGAACATATGGGTTGTCTCCAGAAAATGGTTTTTTTACCTGAATTATGAAATATGTATATATTTAGATATTAATGAATACATATGAATTTTTTTAAAGACTAGAGAAACTACGGCAAAATGTTATAAATCGGCCTTTATAGTGAAGAATTGCAAATAACTAGGATTGCATATATGTGTGTATATATGTATATGTGTGTGTGTGTATGTGAGCATATGGTAAAAACAGAATTCCCACAGTACTGCAGGATTAACACTGGAAAATTGGTTTACTGCTCCCCTCTGCCCAGCCAGTCCCCATGCATAGAGACATTTATAACAGTTTCTTGTATGGCTTTCAAAAAATGTGCTCTGCATACACATACACACACAGGGATCACTGTCTTCCTTGCTCTTTCTTTTTAAATAGTAAACTTCTTATTTTGGAATACTTTTAGATTTACAGAGAAGTTGCAAAGATAGCACAGAGAGTTCCCATCTGCCTCTCACCAGCTTCCCCTCCCGTTAACGTCTTCCACTTCCACAGTGCATCCGCCACAATAAGAAACCAACACTGGATCATTACTGTTAGCCAAATTCCAGGCATGACATGGATTTCAATCTTTCCACTAATGTCACCTTTCTGTTCCAGGGTCTCATCCAGGATACCATGTTATATTTTTGCTTCTCCGTTTTATAAACGCAAATAGGAGCATGCTCTATACATACTTGCTATGTAATTCATATTTAAGGAAAGAAGGTCAAGTGCGTGCACACACGCGCGCACACACAGACACACACACACCAGAAAGGATATGTGCAGAGGCCCAGAGACTTTTATTTGCAAACATGTGGAAGGTGAAGGGCAGCAGGGAGGGAGTGGGCAAGTGGTGAAGGGTCTGCAGGTCTATGCTAGGGAGTTCAGCGATTCTGCAAAAGGGGACAGGAGCACTAGAAAGAAAGAACTGTACTCGCCAAAGCTGTAAGGCAAGAAAAAGAAATAATTGGTATTAAGAGGAGTGAAACATGGAGAGAAGGTGTCCCAGGCGGCTGGCTGCTGTTCAGCAGAAGCTTTTGATGCTCAGAGATGTAGGAGCTGATGTCTGCCCATCCTCCCTCCCAGACAGACCCCGAAAACACAGACTACACCATGGAGCATGGAGCCACACGGAACTTCCAGGCTGAGAAGCTCCTGGAGGAGGAGGAGAAGAGGGTGCAGAAGGAACGGGAGGACGAGGAGCTGAACAACCCCATGAAGGTGAGTGCACGCACGTGTGTGTGTGTGTGTGTGCACATGCACGTGTGCCTGTGCTTGGGTGCTGGTGGAATCGGTGCCCCTTGCTGCCTCAGGCCTCCAGGCAGGGTGATGGGGTGGGGAGTGTGGTCAGCAGAGCTCTAAGATGTCCCCAGAGCCCTGACTCCTGGTCACACACCTCACCTAGTCCCAAGACTGTGCATACAAGGATCCTATTCCTGTGACTAAGTTACGTTAGGTTAAACTATGGCACAGTCGCCCTTGTAAGAGGGAGATTATCCGGATGGTCCCCTTAATACGGGTCTAGAGTCAGAGACAGAGGACGTCAGAGACATGAAGGACTGACACTGTGGAAGTGGCCACGTGGCAGGGAACAGCAGGCAGCCCCTAGGAGCTGAGAACAGCCCCTAGTCAACAGCCAGTAAGAAGGCAGGGACCGTAGTCCCACAACCACAAGGAACTGAATTCTCCAGCAGCCTGAGTGAGCTCAGAAGAGGGCCCTGGGCCCTTGATCTCAGCCTAGCAAGACTGCCAGGGAACCCAGCTGTGTCGGCCCAGACTCCCAACCCACAGAAACCAGGAGACAATGAATTCGTGTTGCTTTGAGCCACTGGGCTGGTGGCAAATTGTTGCACAGCAAGAGAAAACTAACACAGGGAGTCAGGAAGTTGGACTTCAGAACGCCAGGTGCTTCCTGCAGCCAGCTGCCCCGCAGTTTTCTAAGGAGGTTCTCATTAGGCTAGTTTGGATTAAGACTAGAAATAGAGAAGGAAACGTTCTCTTGACCATATCCTGGCTGTGTGACCTTGGCCAAGGCACTTGGCCTCTCTGTGTCTCAGCGTCCTCATCTGTAAAATGAGATGAGAATTGTGCCCCCCTCGTACACTTATGGTGAGGGTTAAATGAGTTCATACACATAAAACTCTTAGAACACAGCTTGGCACATGGTAATTCATAAATGTTGATACTCCTTTTCTTAACCCTTAAAGAAGTTATTTTCATCTTTAACTGGACATTTTTTTTCGTCTTCCTCATAAATAGTAGAAAGTCGATGTTCTCCTCTGTCTCCTCCCATCCCCATAATTCCCATCTCTTCCTGGACCCTCACGCCTCTGCCAGCTGTGTTTTCTGATCAAGCCATGTCAGATCTGATCCGATGTTTTCAGCAGCCGTGCGGAGCAGCAGGGAGGGAAATAGGCCTTAGAGGCAGTTTGCTGTATTCCTGGAGCTCCCTCAGTGCTGTCCATGTGCTGCTCTAGTTACTGCTACACTGGCCAGCACGGGGTTATTACCCTGGTACTGGTTAGCTGTCCCTGTGTAACAAGTTGACTCAAAACTTTGCAACTTCCAGCATTTATTATCCCACAGTTTCTGAGGGTCAGGAATCCAGGAGCAGCTTCGCTAGATGGTTTTATGGGTCCCTCCCAAGGTCACAGTCAAGCTGTCTGCCGGGGCTGCCTCATCTGATGGCTCAACTGGGGCTGGAGGAGCCACTTCCAGGGTGGCCCCCTCGTGGCCATTCCCTGGAGGCTTCATGTCCTGTCCACGTGGGCCTTTCCACAGCACTGCTTGAGCCTCCTTACAACATGGGGGCTTCTCCCCCTCCCCCAGCGAGAGTCCCAGAGAGAACAAGGAGGAGCCCCGGGCCTTTTATGACCTGTCTCGGAAGGGACACACCGTCATTGGTCCTGTTGTGTTCATCAGAAGCGAGTTACTACACCAGCCCACCCTCACAGGGAGGGGAGTTAGGCTCCACCTCTGGAAGGGAGGAGCATGAAAGAATTTGTGGACGTATTTTCAAACCACCACAACTGCCATTTCCCAGAGGGTTAGTTCAACAGGGTCACATAGCCAGGAAGCAGCCAAGGCAGGATTCATTCCCAGCCGCGCCTGGCTTCAAAGCCACCTCTCTGAGACCTGGCGGGGCTGACCTCACCTCTCTGAGCCTCAGTTTCTTTGTCTGTAAAGTGGGGGTTATTGCGAAGATTAAACGAGATTATGTCTGGAAACATCTTAGCCTGGAGCCTGGCACACACCAGTTGCTCAGATCGTCTTTTTTTAAAATCTTTATTACTTTTGCTTAGTGACGGAGCCAGGCTGGAAGTCCAGGCCACCTGGCTCCACCGTTGACCAGCCGCATGGTCTTGGGCAATCACTTCCCCTCCCCGAGCCTCAGTGTTCCGAGCCGTGAAATGGGTACAGCTGTGGGACCAGGTGCTGTGGATCGAGGCCCCAGGGTGGGGGGGTCTCCGCTTGGCCGTGGTGACCCCAGAGGCCAGGCAGGCCGCATGGAGGGGTGGAATCCCAGCTCACTCGGCCCTGCGTCTGCGCACCTGCCAGGTGCTGGAGAACAGAACCAAGGACTCCAAGCTGGAGATGGAGGTTCTGGAGAACCTGCAGGAGCTCAAGGACCTGAACCAGCGGCAGGCCCACGTAGACTTCGAGGCGATGCTGCGGCAGCACCGCCTGTCGGAGGAGGAGCGGCAGGAGCGGGAGCAGGAGGAGGACGAGCGGGAGGCGGCGTGAGTCGGGGCGGGCGGGGCCGGGGGTCCCGGGGCGCCCACCCCCTCATGGCCTTCACAGGGCCCTTCCCTCTGCCTGGAATCCCCCCTTCCGGATCTTTCCACAGCTCCCTCGTGCGTCACCGTCTCAGGGAGGCCTTCCCCGCATCCCCCTCCCCATCTCACTTTGTGTCCCGTGACGTCTGTGTCAGGGCCCCCAGGATCACCCCCAGGTTTGATGAGTTAAATACAGTGAAAAGTTACAGAGAAAAATCAGCAGAAGGAAAAGGCAGGTGGGACAGAGTTGGAGGACCGGGCGCAGACTTTCAGAGTCCTCTCCTGGTGGAGTCCCACAGGACAGGCTTAATCCGCCCAAACGAGACGTGACAGCAGAGGGAGGGGCGGTCCCTGGGGAGGCTCACGAGACCCAGCCTGGGGTTCTCACTGGGGGCCGGTCACGCAGGCACCTCGGCCCGGCACGGCCAAGACCCCAGACCCAGGAGGAGAGCGGGTGCCCGTGTGGACCCCATGTCTGCACAGACAGTGTTGGGACAGGGAGCCCCCCATCAGTGAGGGTGGCAGGAGCCCCCAAGTCCAGATCCAGATGCCCTCCAAGGGCTGGCCTGGTGAGCCAACCTTTCTGAGGATCTGGCCTCAGGCCTGCTGTGTTCATGCTTCTGCCTGGCACCTCCCACTCTCTGGAAACTTCTTGCTGATTTGCCCCTTTCCTGATTTATTATCTATCTCCCCTCATCTAAAGTCTGAACAGGGACTTGGTTTGACCTCTGCATCCATGGCCTGGAACAGGGTCAGGCACATAGTAGCTGCTATTGGGTTGGCAGGTCAGTGATACCATAAATAACAGTGAGAGGAGGGTGCATTTATCGAGCCCCTTCTGGGTGCCAGGCACTGTTCTGAGTTTGGCTCTGTCATTATGGTGGTCAAGAGAACTGAGGTTCAAGGAGCTCCCAGCACAGCCCTGACTGAGGCCCCCCAGCTGGGGTTCAAACCCAGACTGCTTCTGGCCTCCAGGCACTTAACCACCCCACTGGGCTCAGTGGACAAAGAACTTTTTTTTTTTTTTTTTTTTTTTAATTTATTTTATTTATTTATTTTTGGCTGTGTTGGGTCGGGTCTTCGTTGCTGCACGCGGGCTTTCTCTAGTTGTGGCAAGCAGGGGCTACTCTTCGTTGCAGTGCCCGGGCTTCTCATTGCAGTGGCTTCTCTTGTTCCGGAGCACGGGCTCCAGGTACGCGGGCTTCAGTAGTTGCAGCACACAGGCTCAGCAGTTGTGTCTCGCGAGCTCTAGAGCACAGGCTCAGTAGTTGTGGCGCACGGGCTTAGTTGCTCTGTAGCATGTGGGATCTTCCTGGACCAGGGCTCGAACCCGCGTCCCCTGCATTGGCAGGCGGACTCCCAACCACTGCGCCACCAGGGAAGCCCCTGGACAAAGAATTTTTTTTTTTTTTTTTTTTTTTTAAGAATTCATGAGAATGGCCTTAGCATGCTGCCTGGCATGTAGTAGACCCTCCAAAAACTTGAGTTTCCTTTTATTATCTTCTTTTTTTTTTTTTTTTTTAAATTAATTAATTTATTTATTTATTTATTTTTGGCTGTGTTGGGTCTTCGTTTCTGTGCGAGGGCTTTCTCCAGTTGCGGCGAGTGGGGGCCACTCTTCATCGCGGTGCGCGGGCCTCTCACTGTCGCGGCCTCTCGTTGAGGAGCACAGGCTCCAGACGCGCAGGCTCAGTAGTTGTGGCTCACGGGCCCAGTTGCTCCGCAGCATGTGGGATCTTCCCGGACCAGGGCTCGAACCCGTGTCCCCTGCATCGGCAGGCAGACTCTCAACCACTGCGCCACCAGGGAAGCCCAAGAATTTTTTTTTAAGTTATTTGTGCATCCCCATCCCCCACTCAGTGAGATCAGGACAGGGCAGCCAGGCAGTGCACCTCAGTGGGGGGGGGGGGGGCTGTCCCGGCCATTGTCCCACAACAGAGCACGTTCCCAAGTCCCACGTTCCTTCCCGCAGGGCCTTAGTGGAAGAATCTAGGAAACGAAGACTCCTGGAAGACTCCGATTCAGAGGAGGATGCTGCTCCCACCCAGCCCCAGCAGGCCCTCCTGCCCAACCCCACCGCCATCCTGGACGAGGTGAGTGGGGCCCGCCCTCATCTCCAGATGCTCTCAGGTGAAGCAGGGACAGAGTAAGCCAGGGGTTGGCTTAACTTTGTCTTGAAAGGCCAGTCTGGGTCGTAAGTGGTCAACTCCACCATCATAGCACTAAACAGCCGTAGATAGTACATGAATAAGTGGGCGTGGCCGGGTGCCAATAAAACTTTATTTACAAAAACAGGTGGCAGGCCTCCGGGACTGTAGTTTTCCACCCGTGCTTCAGCTGCAGAAACAAGGAGACTCCCCACACTTAGAGACATCAGGCAGACATTTATTTCTTAGTCACTTCACAGTCTTGGGCTGGACTCCCAGGCAGCCCTGCTCCATGCAGTCATTCAGGGATCCAGCCTCCTCCCATCTCCTAGTTCTGCCCTGTCCTGGAACATGGATGCCAACTCCGCGGTCACAGCTGGCTCAGAACACCCTGGGGTTCCAGCTGCAGGAAGGTGGAGCATGTGTGGAGGACCACCAGCCAGCACCTGGAGGCCCAGGTTCAGATGCAGCCCGCCTCCATTCCCCTCGAGTCCCAGTGGCCGGGCATAGTCACATGGCCGCATCCCGCTGCAGGGGAGGCTGGGAGCTGTCTCCTCTAGCTGCCCTTGCTGGCAGAAAGAAAGAAGAGGATTTGGGGAGGGAGCTAGCATTTTCCGCCACAGGTGTCTTATCCAAGGTGGTCAAGGCCACTCTGGTTTGTTAATCGAAGGAGGGCGTTAAAGTGGGAAATCATAAATAGCACAGACACCCCCAGAAACTTATTATTTTAATTCAAAACATGTTCCTGGTCTGTATTAGTTAAATACAAGTCCAGCCACTGGACAGGACCCAAGTGACAGCCATTTCAACTGCATGGAAGTTACTTTTCTCTCGAATAACAGTTGTGCGGGGCTGTGCAGAACAGAGAAGGTGGACCCTGGTGTCCGGGTCCTCATTGTCCTGCCGTCCCAAGGATGATGCCCTCATTGCAAGGCAGCTCAGTGCCACGTCTGCATCCCAGCCAGTGGAAAGAGGTGGGGACAGGGGAGGAGGACATTGAGGGTAACTATACCCTTGATTGAGTACATCCTTCTCACACCCCATTGGTCAGAACTGAACCACCTGACCACATCCTGCTGCAAAGGAGGCTGGGAAACGTAGTCTTTCACTGAGGCAGCCATGTTCCAGCTGAGAATTCTGTAAGTGTCTGAAGAGAGCGGGTTTGGGGGTCGTGTACTCTCACTCTCACCCATTAACCTTTTGACATAGAACCAAGGTGTTTTCCTTGAGGCTGTATCCCCTGATCAGAGTTCTCACGCTGTCTCTCTTGCATAAACCAGCCTCAGAATTCATGGTCTAAAGTTTCCTCTTCTTTTTTTCTTTCAAGTGGAACAAGAGATTGAAGGTACTTTCAAAGCAGTCTGGCCTTGTATGATTTCCCCCCAGTCTTTTTTTTTTTTTTTTTAATAAATTTATTTATTTAGTTAGTTAGTTTTGGCTGCGTTGGGTCTTCGCTGCTGCTGTGCTGACTTTCTCTAGTTGCAGCAAGCGGGGGCTACTCTTCGTCGTGGTGCCCGGGCTTCTCATTGCGGTGGCTTCTCTTGTTGCAGAGCACGGGCTCTAGGCGCGTGGGCTTCAGTAGTTGCAGCACACAGGCTCAGTAGTTGTGGTTCGCAGGCTCAGTAGTTGCAGCACATGGGCTCAGTAGTTGTGGCTCACGGGCTCTAGAGCACGGGCTCAGTAGTTGTGGTGCACGGGTTTAGCTGCTCTGCGGCATGTGGGATCTTCCCGGACCAGGGCTCGAACCCATGTCCCCTGCGTTGGCAGGTGGATTCTTAACCACTGCACCACCAGGGAAGCCCACCTGCCAGTCTCTTACAGTTACCTTGCTCTTAGCTAATTTGATGGTGGACTTCTTCTTGTATTTTGCTTTACACAAACTTCACCATCACTTTTACGGAAACATCTCTCTTCCACCCCTCTGTTCCCTGGGTTTAGTTTAATGCGGACCTGTAACGGCGTTTGACGAAAGTTGAAGGATAGCAGCTAGCTCCGCCAGTCAGTTCAGTGGTGCCAGATAAGCAAGCTTTGGCTAGGACTGCCGGTCTCTCGCTGTGCCCCCAGTGGACAGCCTCTGTCTCGGTTACCACACACGGGGGATGCAGTGAGACCGCTGTGTCCTCCTCCTGCCCCCACTCCCCGCCCCAACTGTGCCAGCCCCCTCGGATGGGCCAGGCTCAGTCCTGCCTCCCATCTCTGCTTGCTGACCTCAGCACTGCGTTCTGACCTCGGCACTGCTAGCCCCTGATCAGCAGTAGCTGTCCCCCCCATGCTGTCACACCACCCTGACTTCTTTCTTTCACATCACTGATCAAGATAATGGTGTCTGGGGACTTCCCTGGTGGTCCAGTGGTTAAGACTTCCTATTCCCAATGCAGGGGGCACAGGTTTGATCCCTGGTCGGGGAACTAAGATCCCTCATGCCGTGAAGCCAAAAAAAGAAAAAGACGATGGTGTCCTGAGCATCTACTTGCTCATCCACCCTCTTCCTCCCTAGATGGTGAGCTCTGTGCGGGCAGCCCCCTGCCGTCATGCTCCCCCTGCACCCTCAGCTCCCAGCTCCGACAAGGCCTCCTGCATCTAGTGGTTTCCAGTTCCTCTATTTAAACATCAAACAGATAAAAGGGGTCCCTTCTGGTGCGACTGAAGAGCTGGAGGTGGGGCTGAGCCCCTCTCTGCCTCCTGCTAACTGGTCCCCAAAGTGGGTGCCCCCATCTTCTGTCATTCCCTCAAACATGTTGATTGAGCACCTACTACAGACCCAGCAGTGAACAAGGCAGGACCCCGCAGCTTGGTTGCGGAGGCAGTTAATAAGGCAGTGGAGGCCACTGCGGGCACAGACATGCAGCACGCACTTGAGCTTGAAATGTGAGGAAAGGCTTCCCAGGGGAGCAGATACTTGAGATGGGTATTGAAGGATGAGTAGGAGTTCACCAAGTGAACTAGAAGCAAAGGGGGCATTCCAGGTGGAGAGAATGGCGTGGAGGTGAGCGGTCACGGTGTGATTTAGGAAGTGTAAGCGCAGGGTGTGGGGGCCCACAGAGGAGTTTCGAGCAGGAGAAAGAGAGTTGGTCAGCACAGCAGGGGGAGTGGGAATGGTAAAGATCCTGGCTCAGCTGGAGACTAGGAACCGGGCTGCCAGAGAAGGAGCAGGATCTGGGACAGACCACCCAGTCATGCCTGCCCCCTGCTACCCCCGCCACAAACTGCAGGCCCCAAAAGCCAAGAGGAAGGCGGAGCGCTGGGAGCGCAGTGTGGGCACCTTTGGCAGCAGTCCCCAGCTGTCTGGCCTGGTTGTGGTGAAGAAAACAGACCTGGGCCGCAGCATCCAGCGAGGAGGAGTCCTGCCCGCCCCAGGTAGGTTCCTGCAGTCCCTTAGCTTCATGCAGTGCCAAGGGCGGCCACCAGGTGGCAACAGCACCCCTGGTGCTGTTCCCGTGCGGGGTGAGGTGTGCCCCCAACCAGGGGTAAGGGGAGAAGGGCTGCAGTTCCCTTTTTTCTTGTAATTACAAAAGGAGCAAGTGCTCGCTTTTAAAACCCAAGTCAGATAGAGGCGTGTAGGACAAATTGTCCGATCCCACGGCCGCCCATACCCCAGTCTTCCGTTGTACATAGACACCGGCCCCGGCCTCCAGGTTGGTTCCTGGACGTCCGCACCTCGGTTGTTGTGTCGCCGATGCTCTGTGTGTGTGGCTCCTCGGACCCTTGGGAGATGGAGAATTAGGGTGAGGTCGGCCCGACGAGGTGGAAAGAGCAGGCTTCCAGGGCAGGCAGCCTGGGTGCAGATCCCTGAGCCTCCGCGTGCTCGTTCTGTGGCCGTGGTCGAGGGCCGCCAACCCCGGTCCTCAGCTTCCTGTCCTGGAAGATGCTCATGACAACAGGACCAGCCTCGTAGGGCCTCGTAGGGTTTGGGGGCTGATTCCATGAGCTGCTCCACGTCAGGCGCCTGCAGTAGATCCTGGCACCCAGTGAGCCTTGCGGATACACGAGCTATTGTTATCAGAACAGTTATGACCCCATTTATCAGATGAGGAGACTGAGGCCCAGAGAGGTGAAGCTGTTTGCCCAAAGCCACACGGCCAGGGTGGGTGGTGGAGCCAGGGTCTGCCCCTCTTTGTCACTTGGGACTTGGAGTGTTTCTGTTTTCTGTGTTGCACCCCCGGCACGGGCACCTGTGCCCACCTAGATCAGCTTTCAGAAGCGGAGCTGCTGGGTCAAGGGGCGTGCGGGTTTAAACCGTGATGGGTCTGCCAGGCACTTTCCACAAAGGCTGCAAACAAGCAGGAATGGCCGACGCCCCTCTCCCAACCTCACCCAGACCCAGCCCGCCTGGAACTGTCCCGAGGTGGGCTGCCGGGACGAGGAGGCACGGTGGGCTAGCTCTCGCCTCTCCCCCAGGTGCAATGAAGAACGGGCAGGTGGCTGGCCCTGCGCCCCAGACGCCGGGCACCTCCTCCCTGAGCCAGCTGGGTGTGTATTCCGACAGCGAGGACAGCAGTGGCAGCAACTGAGCCCTGCCCCCAGGCCCTTCCCCAGGTCAAGATCCCACAGCCAGCTCCAGCCCATGGTCGGGGCAGGAGGCCCTGGGACCAACCAGAGTCACCACCGGACAAGCACAGATGACCTCCAAGGCCGGCGGGGTCAGCAAGGGCTTCAGCTGAGGGACTCAGTTTCTCTCCCGTCCCCGCACCTTACCCCCTCCGGAGCTCGGGGTCCCCAGCTCACATGGCGACATCCCCGGAGCAGCTTCTGGCAGGCCTTCGAGGTCGTCGCAGCTGACATCCTGAGATGCTTTGGGCACGTGGGTGAGCCCACCCACCAGTGGTTGGCTCCATCCCTTCCCGCCACAGAACCATCTGAAACCCATGAAGGGAACCTGCTGATCTGGCCTGGGGGTGCCTTCTCTCTGCCCGCATCTGAGGAGGGCGCTGCAGAAGCACGCAACCTAGCCAGTCCTGGACTCTTGACTCTCAGAAACTTCGAGATAATAAATGTTCATTGTTTCATACACTCAGTTTGGGGATAATTTGTGAAGCAGCAGTGGAAAGCTGATACGGTCATGTAACCAGCAAGTCTGATTCCAAAGCTCATGTTCTTTCAAGGTTGCCAGATTCCAGCTCGTGTGATCCCCTCCTGCTGCAGTATTTTCTAGTTGAAGGTCCTGTGCCCCCGCCAGACTGCTTCACAACCTGATCAGCCCCCCATCTCTGGTCTCCCGCCCCTCCCGGGGTCACAGATGATAGCCCTCCTCTCACACACAGACACACACACAAAGACTGTCATCTGACATTTGATAATGAGGCTTTGTGTTTTTCACTGTCAGAGTTTAGGGGATGAAACGCCCCCACTTTGGGGATTCGCTTTCCTACGGTGGTTTCCTTGCTTAGGGACAGCACAACGAGGTAAACCGCTTTCCAGCCAGGGCTTCTGATGAGGGCTTGGGGGTCTTATGTTACACCTCCATGGCTGCAAAGACAGGACCTGGGTGGGTCTGATTCCAAAGCCCTGACAGGGACTCCCCTGGCGGTCCGGTGGTTAAGACTCCACGCTTCCACCGCAAGGGGTGCGGGTTCCTTGGTCAGGAAACTAAGATCCCACGTGCCTCTCGGCGTGGCCAAAAAAAAAAAAAGCCCTGACAGTGGGGACTGAAGCCAGCCCACACTGGCAGCTAGTGAGAACTGATGCCTCGTGCATCTCTTCCCAGTTTTGCACCCAGCAGCATCATATTTATGGCTTAAAATTGGCCACCACAGAGTGTTTACACCATGGAAATCGGCAGATGCTGCAAACCAGTTCCCCACGCCAGAGCCAGTTGTGAAGCCCGTACCAGCGCACCACTGCTCGTTTTTCCCCCAACTCAGCATCCTGCAGACAGTGCCCTGGACGTGGGCCATTCAGAGACTCTGGGTTAAAATGTCATCCAGGGAATTCCCCAGCGGTCCAGTGGTTAGGATTCGGCGCTTTCACTGCCGAGGGCCTGTGTTCAATCCCTGGTGGGGGGACTAAGATCCCGAAAGCTGCTTGGCACAGCCTAAAAATAAAAAACAAAAAATAAAAAGTAAAGAAGTCACCCAGCTTAAGTAGTTGTGAAAAGAAATTGGGGCTTCCCTGGTGGCGCAGTGGTTGAGAATCTGCCTGCCAATGCAGGGGACACGGGTTCGAGCCCTGGTCTGGGAAGATCCCACATGCCACGGAGCAACTGGGCCCGTGAGCCACAACTACTGAGCCTGCGCGTCTGGAGCCTGTGCTCCGCAACAAGAGAGGCCGCGACAGTGAGAGGCCCGCGCACCGCGATGAAGAGTGGCCCCCGCTTGCCGCAACTAGAGAAAGCCCTCACACGGAAACGAAGACCCAACACAGCCAAAAATAAATAAATTTATTAAAAAAAAAAAATGTAAAGAAGTCACCCAGCTTAAGTAGTTGTGAAAAGAAATTGGGGGGCCGGGGGCGCTCTGCTTCATTTCGATTCATTCTTTCAGACTGTTTCCTGAACTGCCATTGCTCTTAATCCACCACAATTTTTGCCATGTACGTGCACCATCCGTTGCTATTATTTACTTAACATTATTGTTAACCTGACTCCGTTCTAAAACATGGGTTACCAAACTGTGATCCACAGGCCAAATGTGGCCTGTGGCCTGTTTTTGTAGATAAAGTTTTATTGGCACACCTACACACCCATTTGTGTGCATATCACCCTTGGCTGCCTTTGCTCTCCAGTGGCAGAGGTGAGAGACTAAAACAGCGATTCTGTGACCTGCAAAGCCAAAATATTTACTCATATATCATAATAAGATGTAAACAAATGATACTAGAGGTGGCGCTAATGTTGCAATTAAAGCAGGGTAGGGTAGTTCTGATGGGAGTACCTTAGGAGGTGTGCATACTGCTTGTGGCTCCCTGTATTAGTTACCTAGTGTAACAAGTGATCCCCAAATCTAGCAGCTTAAAACAACAGGAATCTGGATGTGGTTTCACTGGGTTCTCGGCTTCAGGGTCCGTTACAGCTGCAATTGAGATGTTGGCTGCGGCTGGGGTCTCACTGGAAGGCCCGACTGGTGTAGGATCTGCTTCAAGCTCACCCACGTGGTTGTTGGCAGAATTCACTTACTCACGGACCCTTAGCCAGAGGCCACACTCAGTTCCTTGCCTGCACGGACTGGCTCCGTGAGAGTCTGCTAGAAGTGACGGCCCATCACTGTTGCCGTGTTCCGCGGTTAGAGGCAAGCCACAAATCCCTCGCACGTTCCAGGGGAGGGGCTCACATGGGTGTGACAACCAGGAGGTTGGGGTCATGGGGGCCACCTGAGGGTCTACCTGCAGACCCCCCTGCACAGTGAGCTTTGCAAGGGTCCGTGTGTTGATGAGTGTGTCCCCAGCACCTAAGACCAGCCAGGCACTTAGTAGGTGCTCAATTAATGTATGTAGCCTGAGTGGGTATCTCCCCATTCATGGATGAGGAAATTGAGGCCCAGGGAGCCCCACGCTTCTGCCCACTCTCTGCCACCCTCCCCTTTCCTCCACACTGCCCTGTAATTGTTTCTTTAATTCTTATTTTCCCTGCAGGCTTTTACGCTTTGTTCTCCCACCCGTGTCCTGGGAACAGTTTGGCTCCTGGCCCCCAATTTTCTTGCAGGGATTCCCAGGGCCGAGGAGGCAGAGGGACAGCGCAGCAACACTTTGGGCAGGGGGTCTGTTGTGTGTGCTGACCCTCCAGGGCCTCAGCCTGCACGCCCCCTCGCTCCCTGCCCTGAGCCCCCCACCCCGAGATCCACACCCCCTTTTTGCTCTCTGGAGCCTGCCCTTCCCCCCTCGCTGCCGACAGTCCCCGTTCCCCACGAGTTCCATGTCTGTCATCTGGTCCTTGGGAGCTGTCAGGCCTCATCCGGAATCTCCTCCATCAACTCCCCTGGGGGCTGCCTGGCTGCCGGAGCACATCAGAGGGACTGGGGGGGTGGTCTCCCCTATGCCGGAGCCCCCTCCCTCCTGAGCCTGGGCTTCACAAAGGAGACAAGGGGCCGCTCCTGCTTCCCAAGCTCTCACTGAGGGCCAAGCGCTGCCCCAAGCTCCCTCCATGCCAGGGCTCTGCCACCCATGCCCTCGGGCACATGCTCCCTTACCCACCGCCCCATTTTACAGATGGCAGGAGGCTCCTTGGCCAAGGGCTCAGAGTGGGTGAGGGGCTGGACCTGGCTTTGAAACTGCGAGGCGCCAAGGCTACACCTTCGATCACCACGCCCTATAGACTGGGAGCTTCCAGGGAATGGTCTGTGCTTCCCCCATCAGGTTGGGGCCCTGGAAGGCCAGTGTTAGACTGGGAGCCCTTGAAAGCAAGCACGTATTTCCTGTGTCAGACTGGTACTTTGAAGGTCAGTCTTATGCCTCCTCCATCAGACTGGAAGCTCCTAAGGTCAGAGCCGTGCCTCTCCCTTCAGACTGGGAGCCTATTAACGCTTGCACACATCTCCTCTGTCAGACTGGGGGCTTCTGAGGGCAGGACCATGTCTCTCCCATCAGACTGTGAGCTGAAGGCAGGGCTGTGTCCAGGAGCTTCTGAGAGCAGAGGTCGTCTCTTCTATCAGACTAGGAGCCCCTAAATCAGGGCCATGTCTCCTCCATCAGATCAGGAGGTTATAGGCCCCACCATGGGTCATCCCCACTTGGTCCCCTCCTGTCCTGGTGCCTTGGCTCCCATCCCCCCTGCAGACATGGGGATCCGTGAGACGAGAGCAGGCACAGCCCCCAGCCAGGGACCTCCTCTGGCTTCTTCCTGAGGTCCCATCCACCCTAAGCATATATTGAGCACTTACTGTATGCCATACAAGAAAATACTATTCAGGGGCTTCCCTGGTGGTGCAGTGGTTAAGAATCCGCCTGCCAATGCAGGGGACACGGGTTTGAGCCCTGGTCCGGGAAGATCCCACATGCCGTGGAATAACTAAGCCCGTGCGCCACAAGTACTGAGCCTGCGCTCTAGAGCCTGTGAGCCACAACTACTGAGCCTGAGTGCCGCAACTACTGAAGCCCATGCGCCTAGAGCCTGTGCTGCGCAACAGGAGAAGCCACCGCAATGAGAAGTCCACGCACCTCAACGAAGAGTAGCCCCCGCTCGCCGCAACTAGAGAAAGCCCCGTGAGCAGCAACGAAGACACAATGCAGCCAAAAATAAATAGATTTATTTAAAAAAAAAATTTTTTTTAAGGCACCCAAAACAGTGCCAGGCAGTAAGCGCTCAACAGAGGTTAGCTGTTGGTCCATTTCATAGACTGGAAAACAGGCCAGGTCACTTACTCAAGGTCAGGTGGGCTGGGATTCCAGAAACCCAGCGCTACCCAGGGGGAGACCTTGATGGAGGAGACCCTGATAAACCGTCTTTCAGACCCTGAATGCTGGGGGAAGAGAGGTCCCCTCAGCCCAGGACCCCCAGACCACTCATCTCCTTGCCTTTGTCCATGCAGTGCCCGCCTCCTGGCTTTGCTCTCTTGCTCCCTCCTCCCCCAATCAGAAAGGCAAAACCCAAGAGGTTACGTGGCTATTCAAGGTCATACCACTGCAGGGCCACCGGACCTCCAGCCTGGCTCTAACCCTCGTCCACCATCTCCCGCCCCTCCTCAAGCCCCCTCCCTGCTCCTGCGGTGGGAGTGGGGGCAGCCCCAGGAGAAGCCAGCTCAAAAGCGCAGGAAAGTCAAACGCCGTTTGATTCTGCCTCCGGGGCCTCTAATTGCTATTCCTGACACACACCGGAATTAGAAGGCCCCTTTCAAATATTTATACCTTAGATGTCACGTATTTATCTGACAGGGAGAGGACTCGGATTTGATGAGATCTGTCAACAGCTCATCTCCGACCCGGGTATTGCCTTGCGGCTGACAGAAAACAGGACAATTACCTTCTCTGCTCCCCGGGCAGTCCTCAGGGATGCTGCCTTGTCGCTGATCAGAGAGGGCGGGGTGGGGTGGGGGTCTGTGTGAGTGCTCTTCGGGAGGGAGGACCGAGTTCAACAGGTTCGTGTGGAGGCCAACTCAGCCAAAGCAAGAAAGAGGACGGGAGGACATACGGACGCCCCTGCTGCCGTGAGGGGCCTTGCCTCATCGGCTCTGGACCTCAGTTTCCCCATCTGGAAAATGGGGCTAACAGTGGAGGGGAGATGGAGAACCTCTGATTCCTTCACGGCGCCACGAAGAGACCTGATGGGGGTCGAATGCCACCCCAAGCCAGGCCATATCACAGCATCCAGGCAGAAATGAGCTGCCGGGTGTGTCTCCCCTCTCTGTGCCTCAGTTTCCCCATCAGGAAAAAAATGTCACTTCCTCCTGGCGATCCTTCCTCCAGCTGAGTTTTTCCTATTAGAAACCCCATTTTTCAAATCAGGAAAGCAAAGCGTGGCCTGCATAGACATTGCCCAGGCCCCACTATTCTTTGGGGGGGGGTTGCGGAGTGGGGGAGAGCTCACAGCAGTGTCAGCTCTGACTTGTGTCTGGTCCTGCCTCCCCTCCAAGCCACACGCCCACCCTAGGGGGCTTGGAGAAGGGAATCTGAGGTTCCATCCTTCCTGACTACCCCTCTCTTACTCTTTCTATTAGGGGTCACTGAGCAAGCCCCCTTATGGGGAAAGAAAGAAAAGGTGTTTGCTTTGGAACTGACCAGCAGCTCCCTTTGCCTCTCTTACTCCCCCCAAATCCGTTGGTGTCCTCGCCCCCTGACAGCTGCAGCTGCCAACAGGCAGCCAGGCCAGGCGAGACACCTCTTATTTCTGTCCCCCTCCCGGCCTCCACCCCCAGAAACCACAAAGGGACAGATGCCGAAGGCACACTCCAGGCACAGATACCATCTCCTTTCCCCTGGCCAGCTGCCCCAAACCCCTTCCCCCATCCTGCAATTAGTCCCCTGGGGAGAGGGGACAGAGAAGAGCCCTCTTGGGGGAGGGGAAGCCAGAACCCCGTCCCTTCCGTTGCAAACCCCGCTTCCTTCGGCTGCATCAATATCCATTTTAGCCGGTGACCTCTGGAACAATTCCCACACCCCCAATCTCCTGGTCAGTTTCGCCGCCAGATCCTGGTTCAATTTCAACCCTCAATAGTGATCACGCTCACCCCCTCTGCTGGTCAATTTCACCCCTGCTCGCGGTCAAGTCCAGCCCTCCATTTCCCGGCCAATTTCCACCTCCCCTCCCTCTCCCCCTTCCCCATCTCAACACCTCTCGCTCTCCGGAGCAAGGTCAGCCCCTGTGGGTTTCCACGTCCCGTGCTCCTCGCTCGCTCCTGCCAGCCTCGGTCCTCCGGGTCACTGTCCAGCCGCCGCGGCCTCGGCCCCCGCGACTCCCGCCCCGCATCCCCCCTCCCTCCCCGGGCAGATGCTCCCCTCCCTCCCCAGAACAGCTGAAGGTCTCAGTCACCTCCGAGGGGAGCGCAGGGGGAGGGGAGGGGAGGGGGCGGGGAAGCCTTGACGTCGCTGCCCGGGACCCGGCCCGGGGCTGGTAGGGGCTGGGGCGTCTGTCTGAGAGCCCCCTCCCCAAAGTCCCACCTTCCGGGCGCGCGCCGGCGGCTGCGGCTAAAGTCTCTCCGAAAGCGTGAAGGGGGATTGGAGATTTTATTTTCCTTTGTGCCCGCGACTGGGGCCAGATCGAGGCGGCCGGGCTGGGGGCCGCGGGACTGGGGCTCCCCCCGGAGCGGCGAGGAGCGCAACAAAGGATGCGCCGCACCGGGGTCACCGTCCCCGCGGCCCAACTTTGCGCGCGGCTCCCGAGTCCCCGGGGAGCCTGCCCGCTGCGCTGAGAACCCAGGCGTCCGGGCTGAGCCAGGGCTTGGGGGCGTCCGCAGGCGGCGCTTTCCCCCCCAACCCCCGGCCCCCAGGAGGGGATCCCGGAGCTTCCCGGAGGCAACGGGTGGCCGAGCCGTGCAAGGAGAGCGCGCTGCCCGCGGAAACTCCGCGGATGCCCCTCGCTCTGGCTGGACTACCCCGCGCTCGGCGTTCAGGGCCCTGCGGGGCGCCCGCTTCCCCCGCCGTCCTTCCAGAGCCGGGCTAAGGTGCGCTTTTGCTCCTCCTCCCCCTTCCTCCCTCCTCTGTCTCCTCCTTCTTCTCCCCTTTTCACCCTCCTCTGAGCCCAGCCAAGGTTCACACCTGATCTTTCTCCTCCTCCTTCCTCCCTTCCTCCCTTCCTTCTCCCCCTGCTCCTCCCTGGGGACTCTGCCGAGGAAGGGGGCCCAGAAGAGGGCATGTGGGTCCTCTTCTGACAGTGGCCAGGTTTGGGGTGACACGCGCTCAAATGGCCAAGTGGCTACGAGACTACCTGAGCTTTGGCGGTCGGAGGCCCCCTCCGCAGCCGCCCACCCCCGACTACACGGACAGCGACATTCTGCGGGCCTACCGGGAGCAGAAAGATTTGGACTTTGAGGACCCCTATGAGGATGCAGATGGCCGCCTAGAGACCGACTCCGCGGGGCCCGGGGACTCCACCAAGCACGACTCCCCAAAGCACCGGCTCATCAAGGTGGAGGCAGTCGACATGGCCAGAGCCAAGGTCTTGCTGGGCAGCCCCCGGGAAGAGGTGCATGGCTAAGGCCCAGAGGTTGGGTGGCCCCAGGAGACTGGGTGGGGCGGCCAGGCTAGGTTTCCCCAGGACTTTGGGGAGCGTGTTTTATGTGTTACCCCAGGGAAAGACCAGGGCACCAGCTGGACACTCCCCAATCCTCCATCCGCTTGGTGGAGTTTGATATCTGCCCCTTTTCACTGCACAGCGCTGGTTGTCCTCCTCCCTCTCTGACTGGCTTTGTGCCCCTGTCCTCCTGCTTCCTGATTCCCCCCTTCTGGATCCCTCCGCACAGCTTCCCTTCCTCTTAGCAGCTGAAGGGATCTTCCTTAAACAGATCTGAGTGAGTCAGTTTCCTGCGGGCACTTAAACATCCTCACCACTACTCTCCACCCTTCCTCTCTTATTACTCTCATTTTACAGAAGTGGAAACTGAGGCTCACAGAAGAGAAGCGACTGGCCCAAGGTCACATGGCTCTAGCTTGTTAGAACTTGAACCCAAACCTGCCTCCAATGCCCATGCTTTTTTTTTTTTTCCAGTACTTTTCCTAGAGGATCAGGGGGTCCACCCCAAACCCTCAGTGGAGAGACAGAGAAGGCTTCAAAGAGGGTTACGGTAGGCTGTGTCAGGTAGTGGTTAATGGCACAGAGAAAGGTTGGAGGAAGCAGGGACTCGGGGAAGCAGACAACCTAGGATCAAACACTGCTTCTTACTTATCAGCTGTGTGACGCTGAGCAAGTCACTTGCCCTCTCTATGCCTTGGTTTCCTCATCTGTAAAATGGGGATAAGGTACCTACTGAGTGTTGGTACTACAAGTAAATATATGTGAAGCCTTTAGAACAGTACTGGCACCTAATCATTAAAATGATTGAAGGAGGGAGGTAGGGGTCTGTGTCAGGGAGAATCAGAACAGCACAGAGGAAGAGAGCAAGGGAAGCTCTATCTGCAAACGCTCGTGGGTGGAAGAGAAAACTACTTGCTTGGAGGGGATGTATCAGATGGCCCAGAGACAGCAGGCAAGAGGTGTAGTATCGCCCAGCAGGGGTATTCAGAGCTAGGCTTGGTCCCCCTGAGCCTTTGACTCCCTCCGCTTCCTTTCTGTCTCCAGTTGGAAGTCGACACCGAGTACTCGGACCCCTTTGATGCCCAACCTCACCCGTCACCCCCGGATGACGGCTACATGGAGCCCTACGATGCCCAGCGAGTCATGAGCGGTGAGTGGGCAGAGCTTGGGGGAAGGTGACAGGGTCCCAGGTGGGAGTGGGAGCTGACCAGTGTCCTCGGCCTCCCAGAACTGCCATACAGGAGGGTGCAGCTGTATGACACTCCCTATGAGGAGCAGGACCAAGATCTGGGAGATGGGCCTCCTTCAGGGTGGAAACCTCGGCAGAGCCGGCTGCCCCAGGAGGATGAACGGCCAGCGGACGAGTATGACCAGCCCTGGGAGTGGAAGAAAGACCACATCTCCAAGGCGTTTGCAGGTGCTTCTCTGACCCTGACCTCTGAATGCCTGCGTCCCTCTATTTCCTGCTCTGGTCACATCCCCTGTTTCAACTTACAGAGTAAATTCCCATCACCTGTCACTTTGGTAGTTTGTTAATTCTCACTAAAGTGTGAATGACTGATAGTCATAATCTTCCCAGGAGAATCTGTAACTTCCTTGCAAACTGAAACCCCATTTATTTATTTATTTATTTATTTATTTATTTATTTATTTATTCCGCACTGCGTGGCTTGCGGGATTTTAGTTCCCCGACCAGGGTTTGAACCCACGCCCTCGGCAGTGAAAGTGCAGAGTCCTAACCGCTGGACTGCCAGGAATTCCCTGAAACCCCTTTCAGAGTGCAATGGAACCTACTCATTCTGCTCAGTACAGTGCAAGAATAGGCTTTGATGTCAGACTAAATCTGGGTTTGTGTCACTTGGGCAAATCCCTTTATCTCCCTGAGTCTCAGTTCCCTTACCTGTAAAATGGGGATCATTCTAGTACCTATCGAATCGGGTACTTGTAAATTGAGTTCTAAAGTGCTCAATTACACAGGAGCCGTTGTGGAAGAAGGTAGCATTTCCTGGAGTCAATTCGTAACTGAGTTGGGTAAGCTTGGATAAGTCTCTGAACCTCAGTTTCCTCTTCTGTAAAGAGGGAATAATAAGGTCAGCTTTAAGAAATAAAATAACCTGGACTTCCCTAGTGGTCCAGTGTTTAAGACTTCGTTCTTCCATTGCAGGGGGCACGGGTTCGATCCCTGGTCCGGGAACTAAGATCCCACATGCTGCATGGTGCAGCCAAAAAAAAAAAAAAAAACGGAAAAAAATAACTTGGACCAGGAAGAGTTGTGCGTACCCAAATCGGCCCCAGAAGTTGTATGACTGTGAGGGAAATTGGAGCTCAGTGCCTCAGTCTACCTGTCTATATATTGGGGGTGGTTTTCTAGCTCTATGAGTTGGCCAAAATCAGGCAGAACTTCCCACCCACCCCTCTAGCCACACCCCCTGCTCTCTGATTTATCACACAGGGAACTGCCCACCCTTCCATGCCACCAGATTCAAGAATGACCACACCCCTTTCTTCTGAAGGCTAATTGGTTGCTCGCGTACCAATCCCGCCCCAGCCTTAAGCCCAACCCCTCCTCTTCTGGGTTCTGATAGGTTGCCCTAAGCTGGCACCGCCTTCCTACTGAAATTCCACTGGCTTGCCCCCACCCCACCCTCTTGAGGTAGGTGGGACTTAACCATTTTCTCTTTAAACCTTCTCCAGTGCAGTTTGACGGTCCGGAGTGGGAAAGAACCTCAGGCTCAGCCAAGGAACTCCGGAGACTCCCGCCCAGAAGCCCCCAGCCTGCAGAGCGCGTGGACCCGGCCCTGCCTCTGGAAAAACAGCCGTGAGTGGGGAAGTTGAAGATGTAGTTGAATGCCTCCCTGCCCCACACCAGCCACAGATTCCTTGGGCCAGGGGGGCTGGAGGAACTTTCACTTATTCACTTCATTCATTTCTTCAACTAATCTTCGCTGGGTTACAGCGCCTGCTGTGGGCCAGACACCCAGCTCGGTGCAAAGCAGAATCAGATGGCGTCTCCATTCCCTCCGGCGTCAGATTCTGGGTTCAAATCCCTCCTCTATCTTTTGGCTGTGTGGCCTTGGGCAAGTCACTTAACCTCTCTAAACCTTGGGCTCAACACCTCCAAGACAGTGCCTGCCTCACACAGAATAAAAGGGGATTTCCTCCCTTCCCTTGAGTGGGGTTTATAAGCCTGAGAGCAAAGAGACAGACATCTTTCTCACCCCCAGGAGATCTTGTGGTGAAAGTGGGAGGAGCAGGATTTTGAAGGGGTCCCAACTTTAGGCTGGGGTGAAGCTCACAAGCTGGGAGAGTCTGGGTGCTCTCTGTGTCTCTCCAGTCTAGGAGCTTCTCAGGGAACTCCCCGAGCCCCCAGAGCCCAGCCCTGTGAGTACCAGGGTGTGTTTATCACAGTCATTCCCAAACCTCTTAGGTGGGCAGTACAGAACTGCCTAATTAACACAAGCACAGGGTATTTTCTTTCAATACAAACAACTGTTTGGTGCTCATCTGTCTTTGACACTTTGCTCCCACTGCTAACTTCTCTTTGAGCACATTAAAGAAAAATATTATGTAACAAATGGTACAGGTGGGTTGGGGATACAGGATGTGGTGAATCTCATGAAAGTGATATGCAAGTGATTCGAGTTGGGGGATTAGGGAGGGGTTGAGGACACTTGGAGACCCAGCTGAGGGAGGCTGTAAAAATCAAGGTCGGGGTATGTGCTGAATTGGAAGGAGCAGCTCCAGGTTGACCTGGGTTCAGCTCCCTCCCAGGGAGAACCTTGTCTGCCTGAAAACCAACCAGGCTCCTCTTGAGAAATTCAAGGGAATTTGTCTCACTTGTTTGCCTGGACGTCACAAGTCCTTGAAAGAGCTGTGCCTGCATCCAGCCCCAGGACGTGTTGGAAAGCGGGATTGCCCTTCAGGAGACCTCTGTCCCCACCCCCTAGGTGGTTTCACGGCCCGTTGAGCCGGGCAGATGCCGAGAACCTCCTGTCGCTCTGCAAGGAAGGCAGCTACCTCGTGCGGCTCAGCGAGACCAGCCCCCAAGACTGCTCCCTATCCCTCAGGTGAGACCGCAGCCCCCTGGAGGCACAGAGGGTCACAGGACTGCATGCTTTCCAGAGCAGAGGGGTGTGTCTCCAGCAACCAGTGGGCGGGACTTCCAGGGCTGATGCACAGAGCTTTCAGGCCAGGGGGTGGGGCTTATGGGACCCATGGGCGGGGCTTCTAGGCCAGAGGGTGGGGCTTCCAGAGAGGCCACCGGCTTGGTTCCGACTGAGAATGAACTCCCTGTCACTGGAGGTATGCAAGAAGATGGAGAGGAAGCCATACAGTAGATCTAGGGCTTGAGTGAGATGGGGAACCAGGAACCCTAGACTGAGGGTAACTAGTGAGGAGCCCAGGACAGGACGGGTAGCACAAGGTGTCAAGAGGTTTGGAGAGAAAGTGCCTTCTGTGTTCCTGGGGAGGGACCTCCACCTGGTAGGAGCTCCAGCCTGTCTTGATAGGGGACAAGCTCAGAAGGCATCCCCGCAGTGTGGAACTAGCCAAGAGCTTGACGCCAAGTGGCTGTTAATCAGAAATATTAGGGGATGCCAGCGTCGGGCTCCTGGGGGCCATGAGGGGGTGGCTTTAGGGTTGGAGAGTGTGGGCGGGTCTGGAGTGCTGGGTACCCCCTCTGACCCCTGTCTCCAGGAGCAGCCAGGGCTTCCTGCATCTGAAGTTTGCTCGGATCCGAGAGAACCAGTTCGTGCTGGGTCAGCACAGCGGCCCCTTCCCCAGCGTGCCGGAGCTGGTGCTCCATTATAGCTCCCGCCCACTGCCCGTGCAGGGCGCTGAGCATCTGGCCCTGCTGTACCCCGTGGTCTCACAGACCCCCTGACTGAGCCTCAGCCCCCCGCCCTGGGTTGTGAGGACCCAGATCAGTGGCTGCAAACGGTGGAGGTCTTCCCAGTCCTGGAGGAGGCTGGATGCAGAGACCCCCCTCCCCCTCCAGGCTCTGGGTCTTCATCAGAGCCGCCCTGCTCAGCCTCCTTCTGGGTCTACGGATCAGAATTTTGTCTCGAAGCCCTCCTCTGGCCTGGAAAATAAATAAGTTATTGTGTGTTTCAAGTGTCCTTTCTGGGAGGTGGGGATCTCAGCCCCTCAGAAGGAAGAGGGGAGGCAGACCCTTGGAGGAGGAAGAGCATTCCCAGCTCCTTGTTTTGGGGATGGAGCTGGGGTTGGAGCCTGAATGGCTCACAGGGAGGGACCAGAATTCAGAGAGCTGGAGACAGGCAGGGAGAGAGAGGCATGGAGGCAGATAAAAACCCAGAGACAGTGGATGGAGACCAGCAGATTAAAAAGATGGAGAAACCGAGGGGGCGAGGCTCTCAGGCCAACCCTGCCCCCACCCTGCCCCTCCTCCCTATCCCGGGCGGGCGGGCGGGCGGGCAAGGGCTGATGCTGCAGAAAGGACATCTGTCCCCATGGAAACAGCAGAAGTGGGGGAGGGGAGCCAGGCCCAGCTGGTGTCACTTCAAGGTGACAGTCGGGCAGGAGACCCCCGGGGCTGATAAATGCCAGGAAGCCCCGATCTCCCCCCGCACCCAACTCCAAGCCTGCCTGGCGGGGGGGGGGAGATACCAGCTGGGGAGGGGGGTGCGTCCAGCTCCGGGCACTGTTTTGAAGCCAGGGGCATCACTTCTCTGCTAATTGGACATGTCTCTCCAAGGATAAGAGGCGGAAGGCTTGCGAGTCGTCAAAGAGCCCCCTCACCACAGTGGTCCTCTGAGACCCCCCTGATGACTCCTCAGATCTCTTTAGCACTCCCAAATTGCCACAAATTCTGGCTTTGCTTTCTTCATGAGCCTTTATTGGGTGTTCTGTGGGCAAGGGAGAGGTCCAGCCTCATAGAAGTGAGGAGGGGGCGTGTCTCAGGATGAACTGCTGGACTTCGTGATCCTCTTGGAATAAGTCACATCTTTACATAGCTGCTGGGGGGTCCTCTCTGGGTCTCTGGGGGTTCTGATTCGTCTTCCCACTTCAAGGAATCCTCTTGGCCTTGGCTGCCCAGAGGAGTCTGGGCCAGGAGGGACTCCAACTGCAGAGATGGGGTGACTGGGCCTGGGGCTGGAGGAAGATTTGGGAGCCAGAGGCCGCTTGGGGGTGGGGGGCCGGGGGAAAGAGATCGAATAGATGCTTTGGCCCTTCTGATTCTTGCTGGAGATGTCCAGCACCTTCCCCTACACAGGCCATGCCTCACTCTTCCTTGGGGTCCTCCGGGGCTGGTATAGGGCATTGCTGTAGAGTGGATTCCCTGCATTGGAAGGAGGGGGGTATGACACCAAGAAGGGAGAATCACTTAAGAGAGCCTGGCCCTCTCCAGCCCACTTTCTGGAGGCTTTGTCTATGCCTCTGAAAAACATGGGTGTAGGGGCCAGCCTTCCCCATCTATTCCCCTTCTCTGCCTCCCAGCCTCACCCTCGCTCCTTCCAAAAGGGTCAGGTATCAAAGTCAGAAAGGTCTGCATTCCATCCTTGTCAAGCAGCTGCAGTTCCCGCCTCCGCCACGCGGGGGCGGGGTCGCCAGTGGATGGCGGTGCTCGTGGGAACCGTCCGCCCTCCGAGCGGCTACCTGCGCGGTTCCTTACCTGCGTCTCTGTTCCGGCAGCGGCGGCGGCCCCAGATCCAGGCGCCCAGAGCGAAAGCGGCCACGGCCACGGCCCCAGTCACCAGCAGTGCGAAGGAGAGCCCTGGGGAGGTGGTGGTGGTTTGTGGGCGGTCTGACTGGGGGCGGGGCGGGGCTGGATGAGGGACACGTGGGCGGAGCTCACCTGAGAAGCTCCGGTTCAGTAGCCAGCCATCTGCCGAGAAGAAACCTACGTCTCAGGGGAGCTCACCTTCGAGTCCAGCTTCCTGCACCCCTTCAGGGTAAGAGCCCCTCTACCCCGTGTGGGACCTCAGGGTTCTTGCCCCTGCCATGCTGTGTGAGTTCAGGCAGCGATTTGCTCTGAACCTGTTTCCTCTTTTGAAAAAAGGATACTAATCATTCCTGTCTTGCTGGGTTATGGTGAAATAACTGCCAACGGGATTTTCTCATCATGAGCTCCATCATCCCCACCATGAGCTGCACCGCCCTTGTCATGAGCCCCATTGCTGCCATAATAGGCTCCACCGTTCCCATCACAAGCCTTATCATCCCCACCCTTAGTCCCATCACCCTGAACATGAGCTCCACCATCCTCATTTTGAGCTCCACCATCTTCCCCAGGAACTTCACCAACACCACCATGAGCGCCATCATCCTGATCATGGGATCTATCGTCCACATGGCTCCTGTTTTTTGAGCGTCTACACTGTGTCAATCCCAAGAAAACTGAGCCTCAGAGAGCCTGAGTCACTTGCCTGGAGTCACACACCCAGGCAACAGCTGGGCCCTGCTTTGAACAAAGGTGTTTCTCCCCTCAGCTTCCCTCTCCCTTCCCTGTTTCAGAAAGAAAGGAAAGGGAAAAAACCAAAACAAAACAAACAAACAAAAACTTACACGGGCCTGAATTTTTGAGTCTTGCTGAATAATCAGCATCATAGACACAATAATAACCACTTATGTTTACTGAGGACTTACTATGTTCCAGACCCTGCAATAAACTCTTTAGATATAATCACTTTAAATTCACCTAATCTGATGAGCAAAGCACTATTAGCTGAATTTTGATGACTAAGGAAACAGGCACAGAAGGGTCAAGTCACTTGCCCAAGGTCACACAGCAAATGAATGGCAGAATGGGGATGTGCTTTCAGGTCTGTATAACTGACATGAACCCCAGCCAAAGGCGCCTTCTCCTGTGACTAAGACGAGACCCAGAGCCCCCAACCCCTTCATCTTGCAGGTTCTAAAGTTGGCAGTGGTCCCAGGGTTCCAAGCAGCTGTTCAGGGATGGGGAAGCCAGCTGTGGGGAGCTGGACCTGTGCCCGCTCACTCTCGCTCCCTCACAGCTGCCAACAACTCACAGCTTGGTGCCTCTGCTACCCTGCCTCTGCTAATTGGTAATTGGCCCCCTCATCACTGGAGGGGTGGGGGGCAGGCAGGACAGCCATAACACACCGCCCCGGAGGCAGGCAGTGGGTGGGTCCTGCCAGCTGGAGACAAATGGGCGTCTCTTGGGCCTGGGAGCCCGGGTGGTGCTTCATTCTGCCTGATACAGGCCAGGCATGTGCCCAAGGCCCTCGGGAACCGCCGAGAGAGAGCAGGACCCCATCGGGTCAACCTGGGTCTCCGGCCCCTATGGTTTGGCCTGTAATGCGGTGTCATGCAGAGTGGGGGAAATGCATGAGGTGGGCTCTGGAGAAAGCTGGCTGCATCCCCAGCTTGTGTGTGTGGTTGGATGTGTCTTGGCCCTTGCTGGGCCTCAGCTTTATCCTCTGTAAAGCGAGGCAGCTGGCTTAGCTGATCGGGAAAGTGGCTTCCAGCCTTGAGAGTCCATGGCTTTCTTTTTCGTTTATTTGTTTGGCCACGCCACACAGCTTGCGGGATCTTAGTTCCCCGACCCACCAGGGATCAAACCCGTGCCCCCTGCAGTGGAAACGCGGAATCCTAACCCCTGGACCCCCAGGGAATTCCCGAGAGTCAATGGTTTTCAATTCTGGATTCTGGAATTCTAGAATTTTCTGCTCCTACACACTTTGTGATTGCAAAATTCTAAGAGTCTCTCTGGGACTCCCCTGGTGGTCCAGTGGTTAAGAATCCATCCTGCAATGCAGGAGACACCAGTTCGATCCCTGGTCAGGGAGCTAGGACCCCACGGGCCACGGAGCAACTAAGCCCATGCGCCACAACTAGAGAGCCTGAGTGCTGCAACTGGGACTTAACGCGGCCAAAATATAAATAAATAAATATTTAGAAAAAAAAATTCTAAGAGTCTCTCTTTTTAAAGTATTTAAGACGGGTTTCCCTGGTGGTGTAGTGGTTAAGAATTCACCTGCCAGTGCAGGGGACACAGGTTCGAGCCCCGGTCCGGGAAGATCCCACATGCCGCGGAGCAACTAAACCCGTGTGCCACAACTACTGAGCCTGCGCTCTAGAGCCTGCGAGCCACAACTAGTGAGCCCGTGCGCCACAACTACTGAAGCCCGCACGCCTAGAGCCCCTGCTCCGCAACAAGAGAAGCCACCACAATGAGAAGGCCACGCACCGCAAAGAAGAGTAGCCCCCGCTCGGGGCAACTAGAGAAAGCCTGTGCAAGCAACAAAGACCCAACACAGCCAAAAATAAATAAATAAATTAATTAATTAATATTAAAAATAAGTAAATAAATAAAGTATTTAAGACTACAACTCTAAGATTCTAGAATCTTCCATTCCTTTATTTCAGTGTTTCTCAACTTTTTTCATTATCACTCCCCTAAGTAGACTTTCTAAGAACCTTAATTTGTTCCCCGATGAAATGTTAATACCACAGACATTCTGTAACTCTGTTTATGGGCTGTCTGCGTATCGATGCTTTGTACATAAAAAGAGTAAGATTTTCTTTGCTCCCAAGAACAAATTTTTGCCTCCTTAGGAGTGACAGTCCCATGCAGAACATATGCTGTAATTCTCAGAGCTTAGAATTTATGTCCCTAGGATTCTAGAACTGCAAGATTCTATCTTGTGGTTTGAGATTCTGGAATTGTCCTCGGTACCATAGAAATGTGTCCATATGTTGACCAAAAGACAAGTTCTAGATTGTTCACAGCAGCCTTATTCATAATAGCCAAAACCCAGAAGCTGCCCAAATGGTCATCAGTAGGAAATTGGAATGATTGGTGGCGATGGAGGCCGCTCTGCAGCAAGGATGAGCCGCTGCTCCACATACCAACATGGAGGAATCTTCCAGACATCATGTTGAGTGACAGATGTCGGAGACAGAATATACTCTGTGAGTCCATTTAAGTAAAATGTGAAACCAGTTCGAATAGATTTATGCTGTTAGAGGTCAGGATGGTGGGGTGGGCATGAGGATGGCACATATGAGGAAGCAGATATGTGGGTTGAGCATGGTGGTGGGTACCCAAGTGTGTTCAGGTTGTGAGAATCCATTGCTGTGGTTTGTATACATCCCTCCAAAATTCATATGTTGAATCCTAACCCCCAATATGATGGTAACTGGAGGTCGGGGCCTTTGGGAGGTGATTAGATCATGAGGGTAGAGCCTTCATGAATGGGATCAGTGCTCTTATAAAAGGGACCCCAGGGGGCTTCCCTCATGGTCCAGTGATTAAGACTCCACGCTTCCAGTGCAGGGGGTGCAGGTTCGATCCCTGGTTGGGGGACTAAAATCCCACATGCCGCGTGGCACGTCCAAAAAAAAGAAGGACCCCAGAGAGCCCCCCGGCTTCTTCTGCCACGTGAGGACATAGCTAGAAGGTGCAAGCTATGAAACATGAATAGGGTTCTCACCAGAACACAACCTTGCTGGTGCTTTGATCTTGGATTTCCAGCCTCCAGAATTCTGAGAAATAAATCTGTGGTTTATAAGCCACCCAGTCTGTAGTGTTTTGTTATAGCAGTGGCCAAACAGACTAAGACATCCATTGAGCTGGCCACTTACAGTGTGTGCATTTCTCTGTTTGTAGGATGATGTACTTGAATAGCGTGTTTTATGGGATTGTTTTGAATCAGAATCCAGAATTATATATATTCAAGGGTTATTATAATTGTGATATCTTGGAATAGGGCTCAGCAAATACGGCCCATTGCCTGTTGTTTTCAATAAAGTTTTATTGGCATCCAGGCCCGCCCATTCCTGTAGGTATGCCTCTGGTGACTTTCATGCTGCAACGGCAGAGTGGAGTCATTGCAACAGAGGCTGTGTGGTCTACAAACTTCTTGCATCTGCAGACTTTCTGTTCCTAGGAATCTGATTTGGAGAATTTATGTTTCTAGGAGTTTGAGATTCTAGAGTTTTAAGATTTCTAGAAGTTCCAAGTCCCCGGCTTGCCCGCACACGCTCTCATACCTGTCTCCACCAGGAGCTGCGTCCCACTGCCCTGGGCCTCCTCCAAATCAGGGATCTCCAGGGTCGCCAAGCACACGTAGAGCCCACTGTCGTTGAGGCTCACGTGGTCCAGCTGCAGGGTGAGATTGCCAGGCGGCTGCCAAGAGAGCCGGCCCCAAGGCCCACAGACACCCACGGTGAGACTGCCGTTGATGATGTGTGTCTGGCACAAGATGTCACCATCCTTGGTCCATTCGACGTGGAGCCGCTCCCAGGCCTGGGCCTGCACCACCTGGCAGGCCAAGGTCACCTGGCTGTCCTGCCTCACCTGCAGCAACTTGGGTGCCTGCTGCACACTCAGGCCTGTGGCTCCTTGCAGGGCTGGGGGACAGAAGAGGTGAGTGAGGCCTTTCTCAGTGTGTGTGAGTGTGTGTGACTTACTGCATTAGCCAGCCCACAGGGATGAGGCAGTAAGAGTCTGAAAGCTTGCTGTCTGTGTGATCTTTGCAAGGTTCTTGCTGAGGCTCAATGGCCTCATCTGTGAAATGGGGATACATCTCTTGGCACTTGCAAGATTTCAAGGTGGACTGTATGACGTGTCTGGCTCTCAGCCACACAAATATTGCCTCGCGTGAGCCAGACCCTGTCCTGGCCACTGTGGATACAGACACAGAGGTGACTAAGACAAAAGTCCCTACCCTTGTGGAGCTGAGGGTCTGTGGGGAGAGAGAGACACTGGAAGTCGTGAAATGAGAATCCTGATGGAGGAAAGGAACGGGGAGTGGCAATAGGGGATAAGGATGAAGTGAGAGGATCTACTTATAGAGGATGGTCAGGGAAGGCCTCTCGGAGGAGGTGACATTTGAACAGGGATCTGAATGGTAAGAAGCAGTCAGTCATGGGAAGGAAGGAAGATATGCAGGAAGAGCACTCCAGACAGAGGGAACGGGCCGTGCGAAGGTCCTGAGGCTGGACCGTGCCTGGTAAGCTGCAGGAACAGTGAGGAGGCCCTGTGGCTGGAGGAGAGCTAGCCAGCGAGAGGAAGTGGGATCCAAGAAGTCAGCAAGGGATGGCTTTTTCGAGGCCTGCAGGCCATGGGGGTGGGGTGTGGTGGAGGTACAGAGGTGGGGGTGGGGAAAGGGGAGCAGTTTAGTTTTTAACCTAAGTGTGATGGGAAACCAGTGGAGCAGGGAGGAAATGTGGTCCAATTTAACTTTTAAAAAGATCATCCTGACTGCCATGGTGAGAGCAGACTATGACACAGGGAGATCAGGTGAGGCCAGGAAACGAGGGTCCAGGAGACCAGTGATGGGGGCCGGACCCTGGAAAGAAGTGGTCAGAGTCTGAATAGATTTTGAAAGTTGCCCCCAGAAGAACTACAAGAAGAACTGAATTGAGAGAGGGGGAAAGAGGGACAGTGGCAGATTTCCAAGGTTTTAGCCTGAGGGACTTTGTGAATGGTGGAGGCTTTGGGCCAAGATGGGGGACACCGAGGGAGAAGCAGGGCTGGAGGGGAAAGAAAGAGTTTGCTTTGGGCCATGAGAAGTCTGGGGTGTCTGTTAGACACCCCTTCAAGTTCCTGGTCTTTGGGGTGCAGTTGTAGCTGACGCTAGAGAGAGGAGATCCAGGGAAGAGTATTCCAGGCAGAGGGAACAGCAAGTGCAAAGGCCCGGAGGTGGGATCAAGCTTGATACGTTGGGATAAAAAAAAGAAAAAAGGAGAGAAGAGTCAGCAGGCTGGCCACGGGGGAGAGAGGGAATGCAGAGGAGAGAGGAGATGAGAGAGGCCAGCAGAGCCAGGTCACGCAAGACTCGTACCCAGGTCACGATGTGAATTTTATCCTGCGCGCCCCTCTGCGGATCCTTGCTAGAACCCTCCAACCCTTGTAAAGTTATGAGAATCAGGGAGAGAGACGGGGCCTATTTGGCAGAGCAGAGAGACTGAGGTTTCGAGGGGCTCTGGATAGGAGGGGCAGGAAGCTGGGGTGATGGGTCACAACAGGATGGGGGTAGAGGGGAGGGAGGCCCAAGTACTCACCCCAGAACTGTGCCAGGAGGACCAGCACCGTGCCCGGGGAACCCATTCCTGGCCCATCAGGCTCCCCTCTCCCAGCTGGCATCCTGCCACCCCCTCTCCCCCTCCTATGTGACAGACTTCCTGCCACAGAGACATATGTGACACTCCACCCCCACCACAGAGGTATATGTGACACCCGGGCAGCCAGCAGACGTCTGGTGGCCACTGCTGCTTGGGGCTCCACTTCCTGTCACCTCCTGCTTCAGTTTCCCAGAAGTTTTTTTTTTTTTAATCTGTAAAGCAGTATGCGTATGTGATGGAGATCACGTGAGTGAAAATCCTTCTAAAAGACTATATAAACACACCTAGGCTGCGGGGGACACATTGAAGGGCAGGTGAGGCAAGGGGAGGGGAGGGGAGCAGGTGGCAGAGGCCTGAGCAGGGGACAGAATGGCAGAATCCCAGCCTCAGTTATTTTGCCCCCAAGATGTCTTCCTTTGGGGTTCAGAGGAAGGGATTTCTGCTAATGGCTTTGAGTCCCACGGCAGGTAGGGTGGCTCCCCTGTCCCCACAGCCTGGGGAGAAGTTTGGGGGCCCAGTCGAAGGGGTTCACAGGCTCTGGACTTTCTCCCAGCCCTGCACCCATCACCCCACAGCCGGCAGTACCCACCCCGGAGGAGGAGGCAGACTCCTAGGCCTCAATGTCTCACCCCCAACCACAGTGTGACCTCCTTTTTTTCAACCAGAAAGAAGAGGGTCAGTGTTCTTGGCAGAATTGTTCCTGTCAACCACGGGGAGGCCCCTGCGGTGGCGCTCTGCCCACACTTCCCCAGGAAGTGCCTCCCAGCCTCCTCCTAGCCCTATGGATTCTGGGCAGGCAGAGAGGCTTCTGGAGGAGATGTGAGAGCCTGGGGCTTTGTGGGATGCATAGGAGTTCAATTGTGATTTAGGGAGGGAAAGGCAGCATTGGAAGCTGAACATCTGCTTGGGCAAAAGACTTTGGCTTTTCAGTAAATGTAAGGCGTGAGTAGTTGCGGGGGGCAGATCTCTGGGCCAGGTGGAGGTGGATTGCAGTGGAATTCCAGTTTGAGTGGCAGCTGAGAAGTTGTGTGGGTGAGAGAGTGGGGAGACTGAGGCACTAGGAGGACTAGGGGTAGGCTCAAGGCCACACGGCAGTCGAACCCAGGCATCCTGCCTCCCAGTTCCGGGCTCTCTCCAGCTCATACATCATTAGCAATGTCGCCTGGTACGACCCAGGCTCTGGGGGTCTCGGCTCTCGGCGACCCTAGCGCAATAAGGACTACATTTCCCAGCCTGCCGCGAGGGGCGCGCCTGCGTCCTGCGGCCAGTGATGGAGCGCTGACTGGGGGCGCGGCGGCGGCGGCGAGGGCTCGGCGGGCCATTGGCTACCGGCAGCGGCAAAGGCAGCTTGGGGACTAGAAGAGCGAGTGAGACCCGCGGGCCTGGCCGGGGACAACCTGGGCTGCGGCCATGGAGGACCAGAGGGTAAGACCGGGGCGGGGCGGGGCGGGGCCCGCGGCGGGGGTAGACAAGAGGAGGGGACCAGGTGATGCCGCAGCTCCCTCCCCGCCCCCCCGCCCCAGCTGCTCTGCGGACGAAGCCCCACCCCCACCGCAACCGCGCCCGGATCTAGCCCCCATTCTAGACTCAGCGCCCCTACCCTCACCACAACCCCACATCATCTTGGCCTGGGTTCAGGCACATCCCCTCCATGTCCCCCACGCCCTCCTAGTACCCCGGACCCAGCCTTGACTCCATCCCCCACGCCTTCCACCCGGATTGCGGACCAGGTGTCCCGGCCCCCGCCCCGCCCCGCCTCGGAGGACGCCCCGCCAGCTCAGCACTGGTGACCCCACCAATCCCGCGCCCCCAGGAAAAGCACCCGTCGGAGGCCTGGGTTAGGGATACAGGCCCCAGCAACATCCTCCCACGCGGCCTCCTTCCCTCCCGCATCCCCTCCTCCAGGCCTCCTTGCCTTTCTCCACTTACCTGGCCTCTCTAACCCTTCCTCAGGTACCTCCTTTCTCCTTGCTAATCCCTTTTCCCAGCGTATCCCCTTCCCCAGATGAGCCCATGTTCTGCAGGCCTGCTTTTCCTCTGGGGCTTCTTTCCCCAAGCTAGCCCCTCACCCTGGATCATGCCCTGCCCTCAGGATATAGGTACCTGGTTGAAGGCTTCGTGCTCAGGCAGACCTAACTGGGGCCCAGGGTCTGTCCCTTCCTGAGAAGCTCTCTCAGAGCCTCAGTTTCCTCCCCTGTGAAATGGGCACGCGCAGGGTGCCTAATGCCTGCCCGCTCCCTGAGGGATGTAGGGCCAGAGCTCCGCCCAGGGCCTGCTCTTGGTGGATGCCCAAGCTCATTGGCACAGTGGCCCCCGCATCCCCTCCCTGGATGCCTGGAGGACAGAATGGGGAGCCTCAAGTCGGGGAGCCCGGCCAGGCTGAGGGGCTTACCTGTGCGCGCACTTCCCTGGGGGCAGGAGGCTCTGCGGAAGATCATCACGACACTGGCTGTGAAAAATGAAGAGATTCAGAGTTTCATTTACTCCCTCAAGCAGATGCTGTTGAACGTGGAGGTGAGGAAGTCACCCCCCAGGAGGGAGGGAGGGGCAGCCATACGAGCTAATCTGCTGATGTCCATGGGACTCGTGGGCCTGGCTGCCACGGCCAGGCCTGTTTCCCCATCTGAGCACCGGCTTTGACAATCCTAGCCGTTCTGACCCCACAATGTCTCTCCAAGGCGAACTCGGCCAAGGTGCAGGAGGACCTGGAAGCCGAGTTCCAGTCGCTCTTCTCCCTCCTGGAGGAGCTGAAGGAGGGCATGCTCATGAAGATAAAGCAGGACCGTGCCAGCCGCGCCTACGAGCTGCAGGTGTGTGTGTGGTGGGCGGGCCTGGGGGGGGTGCTCTCCCGGACCCCCGCCCAGACGCCATCCTCCGTCTCACCCCTCGCACTCAGCAGAGCCCAGCTGGCCTTAGCATCTTCCTCCAAACCTGCTTCTCCTCCCGTGCCCCTTCCCAGAGATGTCCCCAAGTGTCCCCGGTGTCCAGAGCCAGACCCTCTAGTGGTGTCGGCCACACCTCCTCTTTTTCCTGGGCTCTTCCCAGCCTCCTCCCTGGTCATGACCTATTAATGCCCCACCCACCTGCTCTCCTTCTTAATCCCCTCTCCCATCCACCCCTCCTCTCCACTGCTGCAGCCCCACCCGTACATCTGGCTATTCCTCCCCACCTGTCCTCACCCAGCGCTTCCAATTTCTCAGCCCTTCCCACCGGTGCCCCAGATCTGAGGGCATCACCCCTTGCCAAACACCCCCTGTGACTCTCCTGGGGTCCCAGATTCCAAGCTGGGGTCACTGGAGCTGCACCAGAACCTCCTGGGCAACCTCCTAACCATCCAGATTCCCATCCCTGGGGGATGTGGAGCCTTGGGCTTAGGTGTGGCCTGGGCATGTGCGTTTCTAAAGAAGGGATCCCCAGGTGGTTCTGATGCCCTGCCCGCAGAGGGCCAGCCTCCCTCTCCCACCTGCAGTTGGAGAAGGGCATGGTACCCTGGATCCCGAAGGCGGTGGGGAGCCCTGGGAGGGCTTGAGGCAGTGGAGTAAGGTGTCTCTTCTCTCGGTGCCATGGCACCTGCAGAACCAGCTGGCTGCCTGCACACGAGCTCTGGAGAGCTCTGAGGAGCTTCTGGAGACGGCTAACCAGACCCTGCAGGCCACAGACCGTGAGGACTTTCCTCAGGTGGGTGCCTCGGAAGCCAGATTGGTAGGGCTGCCAGATAAAATACAGGACTCCCAGATACATTTGCCTTTCAGATCAACTACGAGTAATTTTTTAGTATAAGTATGGCCCATGCAATATTTAGTCTAAGTACATCCCAAAGATCACGTGGGACATACGCTAAAAAAAACAATTCTTCGTGGTTGATCTGAAATTCAAATTTAAGAACAAATAAATTTTTTAGTATATCTCATGCAAATGTTTAGTATAAATATTTGCCAAGTGTTGCGTGGGACATATTTACACAAAAATACCTGTCCATTCTTTATCTGAAATTCAGATTTAACAACGAATAATTTTTTAGTCGTATGTCACGTGCAATATTTAGTATAAGTGTGTCTGAAATATTGGATGGGACCTACTTATACTAGAAAATCATTTCCTGTTTATCTGAAATGCAAACTTAACTGGGCATCCTATAAAATTTTTATTTGCTAAATCAGCCAACTGTATGTACTGGGTACTGGGCGGGAGGTGGGGGTGGGAGCCTGTCTTCGCCCCCTATCCCTTCGGGGCACAGCCAAGGTTTTCTGCCCCAGTGTTGGGGCACTTTGCCACATAGATGCCTGGCTGGGCCTCAGTCTTCCTATCTGTTTACTGGCTTTCTGACTCAGTCAACACAATTCTTTGGATTTTATTCTGTCCCTCTTTCTAGGCTGCCAAGCAAATCAAAGATGGGTAAGATGCTGGGACCTGGCTCCCACCCCATTGCCCCACCCCTGTTGTGAAGGTGGGAATGCCCAGGTGAGGGTCCCTTGGCCCAGAGCACTGGACAGGAATAAGGGGGAGGGGGTCCCCTACACACACCTCGGAGGACCAGGCCTAGGCGTCCACCTCCTTCCCTACAGTGTGACAATGGCCCCCGCCTTCCGGCTGTCATTGAAAGCCAAGGTCAGCGACAACATGAGTCACCTCATGGTGGACTTTGCACAGGAGCGGAGGATGCTACAGGCACTCACGTTCCTGCCTGGTGAGAGGGGAACTTGCTGGAGGGCCAAGATTGCAGGGAAATGGCCCAGGAGTCTGGGGGGCCCTGAGACAAGGCCTAGAGTAGGGCTGACAGCCTTTTGTGGAAATCCCAGCAGGCCCCGCCCTGGGGTGGAGCCCTGAGAATTCCCACCCCCCAGTGGGTGGAGCCATGAGGAAGCCCCACCCTGTGGCAGAGCCCACCCACCAGGGGTGGAGTCCCATGGAGGCCACACCCCCAATTGGTAGTGTTCTGGAAATGTTCTACCTCTAAATGGTGGAATCCAGAGAAGGCCCAGCCATTTGTTGGTTAAACCCTGAGAAAGCTCTTCCCTACCCTCCATCCTTTGAGGAGGCTCCACCCCCAGGCCCCACAACCCAGAGGGGCCCCACCCCTAATCCTGGGATCTGGAGGACGCCCCGCCCCCAAGAAGGTCTATTATGTGGGAGGGGTTACAGCAAGGCCCGCCCCTGCAGGCGCAGCACCCTGACACCCCTCTCTGCTCTGTCCTGGGCAGTGCCTAGCGCCCCTGTGATCGACCTGGCCGAGTCCCTGGTGGCTGACAACTGTGTAACCTTGGTGTGGCGCATGCCGGACGAGGACAACAAGATTGACCACTACGTGCTGGAGTATCGGCGGACCAACTTTGAGGGCCCGCCCCGCCTCAAGGAGGACCAGCCCTGGATGGTCATCGAGGGCATCCAGCAGACAGAATACACCCTGACCGGTAAGGGCAGCTCACCCTTCCCCATCAGTCAGCCTGGGGCTCATGGACGATCCTCAAGGCGCGTGGGGTGTGAGAGCAGCTGGGCTGGACTGATGGGGAGTAGCAGAAATAACAATAATGGAAACGATACTGGTGTTGAGGGCTTACTATGCGCTACGCATTTTACCCACGTGTAATGGGCATGCTTATTATCACCATTTTACAGA
Organism: Eubalaena glacialis; assembly: GCF_028564815.1. Classification (NCBI taxonomy): domain Eukaryota; kingdom Metazoa; phylum Chordata; class Mammalia; order Artiodactyla; family Balaenidae; genus Eubalaena; species Eubalaena glacialis. Next base: position 183,834,246 of record NC_083719.1, on the reverse strand, counting down.
TGAAGGAACTGAGTGAGGTATGGGGAGAGAGGGCCTCCTCCATCCCTGTCTTAATCTCTATGATCCAGCATTCGTTCATTCATTCATTCATTCATTTTGACTTAATGCCTGCAGGGTACCAAGCACCATCCTTGGAGTAGTGGGGGAGAAAAGTGGGTGAAAATCCCTCCTCTTGTGGACTGGTGTTTGGGGGGCTACCCTCCCAGGATTTGGGGATTTCCTTGGCAGTTATAAGAGAGCAGAAAGCCTGGGGGAATCCATCCAGCTGGTAGGGGAGGGTCTGAAGGAAGATAAAATTAGGGGTCCCTAATGAGTTAAGAAGCCATCCTGAGCCAAAGGAAACCCTCAGGGGCGGGGAGAGTCTTGCTGACAAGATAACTATCACCACGGCTCTTGGGCTGTAATCAGCCTGCTCCTTATCTGTAATCAGCATGCATGGTTAATAATGAGCATGCTAATTGCAGGAAAGAAAAGCCAGCAACCTGCAAGAGGGCCTGAGAACCTCTTGGCTTATCCTTTGCATGGGAATCAAAATAAACACATCCCATTTTTTTCCCCCAATCTTTATTTATTGTGGTAAAATACACATAACATAAAATTCACCATCTTAACCATTCTTAAGTGTACAGATCAGCTATTCAGTGCGTTCATGATGTTTTGCTACCATCCTCCCCACCATCCATCTCCAGAACTTTTCATCTTGCAAAACTGAAACTCTGTCCCCATTAGCTTTGTTTGTTTGTTTGTTTTAACTTTTTGGCCGCACCACACGGCTTGCAGGATCCTAGTTCCCCGACCAGGGATCGAACCCGCACCCTCGGCAGTGAAAGCTCAGAGTCCTAACCACTGGACCACCAGGGAAGTCCCCCTGTCCCCATTAGACACTAACTCCCATTCCCCTCCCCGTAGCCCCTGGCACCCACCATTCTACTTCCAGTCCTTATGACTGTTACTACTCTAAGTACCTAATATAGGTGGAATCACACAGTATGTCTGGCTTACGTCACTGAGCGTCATGTCCTCAACGTTCATCCACGTGGTACCCTGTGTCAGAATGTCCTTCCTTTTTTAAGGCTGAATGATAGTCCCTTGTGTGGCTGTACCCAGCTTTCTCTAGTAGTGGCAGCTTACATAACTAGAATTCAATACCAGAACCAGAAAGCTGACACGGGTACATTCTGCAGTGTTGATTAACTTTTCACCAGTTTTACACGCACTCATTCGTGTGTGCCTGTGTAATCCCATATGCAATTTTATCCCATGTGTAAATTTGTGTAATCACCACCACCATCAAGGTGTGGCTCTTCTCTATCACAGGCTTCTGGATGCATCCTCTTTACCTCTCTGGCCTTTTCCAAAATCCATAGTGAGCGAATTCCTCAGGGCAGGAACTTGAATCCCTCAAAAGACCTGCGATATTCAAGATAATGATGAATTCGCTCACCTATGTAAATAACCTATGTGGTTATTTGCAGTCCACCTACTCGTTGCTTGTTTGGAAGACAGGAAGGTTTTGGTTAAGTGTTTATAACTTATATTCCTTGACCCATCTCATCCTCATGTGAACCCTGCTTAGTGTTGGGGATATGATTGTTGGGTTGCAGAGTAGGAAGCTGAGGCACGCACTGTCAAAAGTCAGATGGGTTCGTGATTCTGAAACCAAGCCTCCTGGGTGGTAGTCTTAGCTCTGGGGCAGTAGATGGCGCTGCTGAGCAAACCACCTTACTCTCAGAAAAGGGGCTTCAAGGAAGGGTGAGGCAGTCTGGGTGGGCACCTGGAGGAGGTTAACAGCCAGGCTGAGGCCCAAAAGAGAAGGGGAGGGGGGGAGAACAGACTTCCAGGCAGAAGAACAGCCTGAGCAAGGGCTCAGAGGCTAGAACACTGAGCCTTTGTGCCTGGAACTAGTTAAGTTTGCAGAGGGAACAACAACTGTAGGGAGAGGGGAGAGGAGGAACGGGGACTTTACCCTGAGGGCAAGGGGATCTATGGGAGATTTCAGAGCAGGGGGTACTAAGTGTTGTTTGGGATGCCCAGAGAATGGGCACCCTGTGAGGAATGCCCAGGAGGCAGCTGGACATGTGGTCTGAGCTAAAGGTTGGGCTGTGAGTGCTGTGGGTGGAGAGATGGTGTCTGAAGGGTGAGAAGGGGACAGTCAGCAGAGTGAGGTGAGCAGGGGTTCCAGACTGAGGCACCCATACATTTGAGGGTATGGAGGAGCCTGCAAAGAAGACCAAGGGGGAGCAATCAGAGGGGGCAGCCAGGAGAGGGCAATGCCATGGCTGCCAAGGAAAGAGAATGCTCCATGAAGGAAGGAGTGGTCAGCCAGGAGATCCTGAAAGATGAGGATTAACAAGGCCAAAGGAAGGAGAGGGAGTGAGGCAGCCGAGAGGGGGGGGGTGTGGACAGCTCTCCAAAGAGGTTTTGCTTGAAGGAGAAGACAGCTTGATGGTTGCTTTTATTTTGTAAGATTAGAAGAAATTAATAATATTTTTTTTAAATGATAGAAATGGAGGGTAGGATATATCCTAGTAGTATGGAAAGTCTTTAAGGAACCAGGCATGGCTAGATCCAGGGGTTCCAGCAAATGACTCGCTCAGCTCCGTTCCCGACACTCGTTGGCTCTAGGGGCTGCATTCTCAAGGAGGCTTGCCGACGTGCTGGCAAATTTTCTCAAAAGGAGCTTCCTCCTAGCTGGCCAGACCAGAGGACAGACAGAATCCGCTCATTATAATACCAGAGTCCCAGGGCAGATTCTGATTGGCTAGTTTGGGTCATGTGCCTATCCCTGGACCAATTGGTGTGACTGAGCCATAAAGCATCCTGATTGGCCAGTCTGGGTTGTGGGCAGAGCCAAATGATACCCCACAGGTGAATGAGGGCAAGGATGGTTTCTCAGGGATGTCATTTATAAGATACTCCTTAGAATGAAGGGTGGTGGGATTACTGTGGGACACAGGGGCCTCTAATCTATTGCTCAAAGTGTACACAATGTTGATTCCTCTGTTGTCTCGTAGGTCTCAAGTTTGACATGAAATACATGAATTTCCGTGTGAAGGCCTGTAATAAGGCAGTTTCAGGCGAGTTCTCTGAGCCAGTGACCCTGGAGACACCAGGTGATTGGCTCCCACCCCTGCCCTGGCTGAGACACCATAACCCCTTACTCCCAGGGCCCCAGGGACTGGTGTCTGAGGAGAATCTTCTAAGCAGGATTCTATGACCCTTTTTGCCATGGTTGCCAGGAAGCTCAGTGCTCGGTCCACAGTAGCTTCCTTAGCCTGAGTGTCTGGTATAAACTTGGTATTGTTCTTTGCATTTGCAGTTGATCCCATTATACCTGGTTGGTTTTTAGACACACACACACACACACACACACACTCTCTCTCTCTCTTCCAAAAAATGGCTAAGCACGCTATAGAATTGGGAATGGGATATCAGTACTTAAGACAGATTTGTTAGCCTCCCACAGTGACACCTTTGAATGTCCTGATAGGAAGTCCTTTTGCAATCTTGCTTAACTCTGTCATGCTGTAGCCCAGCCCCTTTCCTGGGATTAATCCCCAGTGGAAGCACAGGGCAGCACAGTGGTTTGAAAATGGCTTCAGACCTGGGATACCTTTAGGCAACAAGCCCTTGGTCTTCACTCCTCTGGCTACATGTTCTGCCCTCTCCACTCTTCCCCATCTTGTCTCTTGGTGTCTTTCTGCCTGTTGTCTCTGTATCTCTCTGTCTCTGAACCTTTGTCTGTTGGTCTCTTTTGCTCTCTCTCTTAGTCTCTGTTTCTTTCTGTCTTTCTGTTCTCTGTCCCTGTCTGCCTTGTTCTCTGTCCCTGTCTGCCTTGGTCACTGTCTGTCTCTCTCTGTGCCTCCGGGTTTCCCCATCTCTGTGACTCCCACGTCTGCCCGGCCCCAGCGTTCATGTTCCGCCTGGATGCATCCACATCCCACCAGAACCTGCGGGTGGATGATCTCTCCGTGGAGTGGGACGCCATGGGCGGGAAGGTGCAGGATATCAAAGCTCGCGAGAAAGACGGCAAGGGGCGGACGGCGTCTCCCGTCAACTCCCCAGCCAGGTAGCCTGCCCTCTTCCCTCCCTGAGTCTCTGGTGGAGGAGATCAAGCTGGACATGGACACACAAAGCCCAGTGTGCTCAAGGCTGGGGTGGAGGGAGGGATGTGGAGCTGGGGGGACCCAAAGAGTCAATGAAGGGAGAGGAGACTTTGAAATGGGTTTTGACGGTTGAATAGGAGTTTTCCAGATGAGGAAGGGCACTCGTGTGTTCTGACACGAGAGGCCCTGTGTATGAAAAGAACCTTAGACAGTCAAGGAATGATGAAAAGTTCCTGGTGGCTGGGGTGGACCAGGGAAGCCCTCCGATGGGAGAGGTGAGTTCTGAATTGAGACTTCCCCTTCCCTGTCGCCCACAGAGGTACTCCATCTCCCAAGAGGATGCCCTCGGGTCGTGGGGGACGGGATCGCTTCACAGCTGAGTCCTACACGGTGCTGGGTAAGGAGGAGGGAAGATGGGAGGAGAGAGGAGAACTCTGGGCAGGGCCCTGATGGGGGGTGGTGGGAGAGAATTCCTTTGGCTGGGGAAACTGAGGCAGCTATCAACAAAGCTTCTGTGGGAATGGTCCCAATAATGTGTTATTGTGACATTGGAGGAATGGGAAGATTTGGGGCTGAGGGATTATTGGGGGGAATCAGAGCTTATGGATGCTCTGGACTGGGGAGTGGCTGGGCAGGAGCTTGAGAGGGGATTTCCTGGGGTCTGTGGAGTAGCTGAGACTCAGGAAGTAGCTGGAAAGAACAGTTGCCTGTGGAGCAGCCAGGTTTGTGGAGGAGCTGAAGCAAGACAGGGGCTCGGGGAAGTGGCTTAGGGTGAGTGGAGGAGGCAGAGAGAGTCGCTGAGTCTGAGACGTGGAGAGAATGGCTAGGATGAGAGGAGCGGTTAGCACCACAGGACTGATTGGATCCTGTGAAGGAGAAGCTGGAGTCCAAGGAGGACCTGGAGTTCAGGGGAATCACCACTGTCCAGAAAAAAAGCTTGAAAAAGAAGCCGGGGTAAATGAGGAAGCCAGTGTGGTCTGTACTTTGTGGCAGGTGGCGGCGGGGAGGGGACAAATTTAGGGAGTAGCTGGTTTCTGGGAATGAGTGAGGAGAAAAGCTACCATCTGGTGGGGCAGGAGTGTTGTGCGGAGAAGCTGCAGCTCAGGAGTAGCTGGATCGGGGAGTAGCTGAGGTGGCAAGAATCTGGATCCGGGGTCTGGGGAGGATGTGGACTCAGGGAGTAGCTGAGATCTAGTTGAGGCTTGGAGAAGATCCGGACTTAACGAATATCTAGGGACGCCTGGAGTATCTGGAAGGAACAGCTGAGGACCGAGCAGTCTCTGGAGGGAATAGCTGGGCTCTGGCTGCCCCTTTGTGAAAGGGCACCTGGGACCCGATTCTACCCAGTCCCCCCTGCCCGCCCCGCCCCACAGGGGACACGCTGATTGACGGCGGGGAGCATTACTGGGAGGTGCGCTACGAGCCGGACAGCAAGGCTTTTGGCTTGGGGGTGGCCTACCGCAGCCTGGGCCGCTTCGAGCAGCTGGGCAAGACAGCCGCGTCCTGGTGCCTGTACGTCAACAACTGGCTGCAGGTCAGCTTCACTGCCAAGCACGCCAACAAGGCCAAGGTGCTGGACACCCCCGTGCCCGACTGCCTGGGCGTGCACTGCGACTTCCACCAAGGTGACCCCGAGCCCCTGCTGACCTCTCCGGCCACCCCTGTCTGCTGTCTCTCTGCCCAAGCCCCTCTTACCGGTCCCCCTGTCCCTCTTGCCCTCCACCCCAGGCCTCCTGTCCTTCTACAACGCCCGCACCAAACAGCTGCTGCACACCTTCAAGGCCAAGTTCACACAGCCACTGCTGCCGGCTTTCACGGTGAGGCCTCCTCCACGGCCCAGGGGTAAGAGCGGGGGTGGCGTGAGCGCTGGCTTCACTACGGAGCCTCTCTGTGTCCCCCCCGACGCCGTCCCCCAGGTGTGGTGTGGCAGCTTCCACGTGACGGCAGGCCTACAGGTCCCCAGCTCTGTGCGCTGCCTGCAGAAGCGGGGCAGTGCTACCAGCAGCTCCAACACCAGCCTCACCTAGGCCTCGGGACGGCCCCTCAGCCGGGCTGATTTCGGGGGGACGCCTCCAGGCCTCGGCTGTTTCGGCTGGGCACCCTCCCCTCACTTGCTGCTTGGAGCCTTAACTCCTGATGGGGGTCACCAATGGGGAGCGGGCATGGGGGCGGGCCCTCCTCCCCACCTCACCTCCTAATAAAGGTCAAACACTGGCCAGGCGGTGCTGCTGCTTTAATTTTCGGGGCTGGGTGGCACTGGGTGTGTCTGGCCCTCTCTGGACCTCAGCTTTCTTGGCTGTAAAGTGGGCTTTTCTTGGGAATTCTCTGGCAGTCCAGTGGTCAGGACTCGGAGCTGTCACTGCTGAGGCCCGGGTTCGATCCCTGGTCGGGGAACTCAGATCCCATGAGCTGTGAGGCACAGCCCCCAAAAAAGGCTCTTCTTGAGGGTCAGGAGGCAGGTTTTGCTGAGCTGAGGACCACTGTGGGCAGTCATCTGAGGGACCCCACGCTGCCCCACCCAGCCAAGCCAAACACGCAGGTCCTGGGGTCACTTGAGCTTTAATTCTGGGAGGAGGGATCTGCCTGACTGATGCGCCACACTTGGAGATTGGCCCGCTGGTCCCCTGTGCACTCGGCTGCGTGCTCCAGCGCCAGTCTCCTCTGCAGTTTCCCTTTCAGCTCTGCTGTCACATCTGCCAACCCTGGGAGTGGGGAGGGGGGTGGTCCCTGAGGCTTCAGCGGCACCAGGGATTCCCCAGTCCAGGCTGTTCTCTCTTATACCCACCCAGGACTGCTGCAGAATTTTCGGGGCCCAGCATAAAATGAAAAATGTGTTCAGTGGACATGAGGAATTTCAAGATGGACACAGCAGAGCATTAAACCAAGCGTGGAGGTCGCCCACGTGTGACTACACGGGTCCCCCGCTTGTGAAGCCCACCCTGCATTGACCCCTTACCTGTGGTCGGGGAGGAGAAAGCCTGCGCTGAGCTGACTGCCAGCTTCCTGGCCAGGCCACTGTTGAGGCCTTTTTTGGGCTCTGGTGGAGAAGGCAGATGAAGGCTGAGGCTGGCTCTTGGCTGGATGGGGAAGGGGCTGGGAAGAGGGACCCCTACCTGACTTGGGCACAATGGGTGGCTTTGGAGGCTCTGCCTGAAACATGGCCAACTTCCTGGGCTTCGGGACAACTGGTCGACTAGGGGAAGGCACTGCGTGGACAGAGATGTGGCATGTCACATCCAGTCGTTAGCCTGCTTCTCATCCCCAACTCTCACCCACCCCGGCCGCCACCCACCGTCCTCGTTCACGTAGTTGGCAGCTGGGGCATCTCCATTGGGGATCACATAGTTCTCATCCTGGTTCAGTAGTGGGGGCAGCTTGTCCTGGCTGGACACGGGCGCGATGGACGAGGGAGGCAGCTGCTTAGGGCCACCCCTAGGGGGTTCAGGACCTGGTGGGAAACTGTGGTCACTGTCAGGGCCCACGTGGTGCAGAGACGCCTCAGGGTGAGGATGTATGTGCACACCTGGTTGCATGCATGTGTCCCTGTGCATGTGTGTCTGTGCACGTGCCCGTTTATGAGTCTGTGTGTGTGTCCCTGTGTAGCATATACATGGACACTGGGTGAATTTGCGGAAGTTGAATATATGCAAAGGGTTTATACACATGTGTGTGCATGACATCACATGGATGCTAAGGTATGTGCTTGGGCGCTTGTCTCTATTAGTGTGTGCACGCATATATGTGTGAAAGTCTGAATTTGTGCTCTCGAGTGGGTATGTCTGCATTTGTGTGTACGTGCGTGATTGTGACGTGAGGTATGTATATGCATGCTACATGGGACTGGAACTGTGTGACACCCGTATTCGTGCATATGTGGAGCCACTATCTACATAGGAGCTTCTGATTATGCAGGTGGACACATACAGGTTTGTGTTCATGAGTGTGGCATGTATGTATGTGTGTATACTTGGGCCCATCATGCACGTGGGGTCCGAAGCATCTGCCCAGCCCAGGGAGAACTATACTGCTCACTCCACAGACCTTTCCAGTCTCTTCTTGCTTCGTAATCGGGACTACCTCCCACCCTGATTTCCCATCTCTACCTACTGAAATCCTTTGAGACCTTCAGCAAACACCCCCTCCTCCAGGAAGACTCCCCTCTACTCTGCCCTGCCTCCTCTTCTCCCAGCTCTAGGTGCCGCGCCTTCCCCACCACCCCCCGCCCCCAGCCCCAGGTTCGACTCCTCAGGGCTGGGAGTGTCTGTGCCCAGCCATGTCCGCCCCCTCCATAACCTGGAAGCCCCTAGAGAGCAAGGTCTGGGTAATTTCTCGGTCCCTGCAACTCTGGGTAGAAGATTGGGCACAGGTGACGCCATGAGGTTCCTAGGTCTTTCCCCACTCTGCCCCAGTGGCGACCGCGGGGACAGGGCATCACCTGGGCCGGGGGCCGAGGGGGCCGAGCGGGCCGAGGGCGCCACCCACACACACTCGCCATTCTCTTTATCCGCCTCCACGTAGCCTGGAACAGAGAGGGCGGCCTGGAGGAGGCACGGCGGCTGGGGGCTGACCCAAGGGTGTCCGGGTCAGGGAGGGGGCGGGAGAGGCGTGGACTGGGCCCCCGGAGTTTTCTGAGGCTGTACCAACCTATCACTTTCTCGTAGTCATCGTCCAGCAGGAAGGGCATCAGCTTCTTATTGGAGTGCGACACGAAATAGTTGACCACTTCGTCGAGCGAGGTGCAGGAGAACTGGGGTCAGATAGGGGATGTTATCAGGGCTGGCGGGGAAGGGGAGCAGACCCCAGCCATTGCAATTCCCGGGACCCGGGCCCAGCGCTCACCGGCTCCTCCACGTCGATCACGTACTTGGGGCCCTCGCGCTTCACTTTGTAGTGCCGGACCACCTGCGTCCTGCAAGGGCAGGGGCGAGTGAGTGGCCTGGGTGAGGACAAAAAATGGCCTGCCCCTCGTCCGGGCCCCGCCACCATGGAGGGCCTAACCCCGACTTGCTCCCCTGCACACTGACCACGCCACATCCTGGCGTGGGTCTCTGCAGGGGACCAGGCCCTCGAAAGACTCCACCTCCTAGAAAAACCCTGAGCCTGGTCCTGGCACTGCCCCCCAGGAGGACCGTCCTGTATGGATTCCATCCCGGGAGGCCCCGCCCCCGGCTCCACATTCTGCCTGGGCCCGCCCCTATATCTGACCACACCCCCGCACCCGACGCCCCTCCCACCCCGGTGCCGGGGCCACGCATGCGCACCCGTTGAGCGTCTGGAGCGTGCTGACCGACACTCCGCCCGCGCCGTCCCCGCTGGGCCGGAGCAGCAGGTTCCCGCACTCGGGGTGGCGCTCCAGGAGCAGCTGAGCCTCCAGCCGGCTCACTTTCAGAAAGCACCTAGGGCGGGCCGCGTCACTCAGCAGGACAGGCCCCGCCCCCAGAGACAGCCACGCCCTCCCCCACGTAACCCCGCCCCTGGGCACCCAGCCGTGCCCTCCCGTCCATGACCTGGTTCCTGGAGACCCTGCCTTGCCCGACCCCACGCCCAGGCTCTGCCTCCGGAGGCTCAGGCTATCCTGCGCGCACACAGGCCAACACTCAGAGACCCATACCCGCCTCCCAGGCACCTATACCCTCTCCTGGAAAACTTGTCCCGCCCCCAGGCACCTAGGCCCGCCCCCAGGCAGCTAGAGCCGCGCCAAACACCCAGTAGGGCTCCCAGCTGTGAGACCTAATCCCCGCCCCTGCCCGGATGCAGTCTTATGCTCAAGACCCAACGCCTGGAGACCCCACTCACTGCCCTCTCCGGCTCCATGCTGTCCAGCCCGCCACCATCCTGGAGACCTTCGGGCACTTACGAGGGCATCTCGAGCGCACGTCGTGCCTCTTCTTTGGCCAGGGCCTCGGCCATCATGTACAGGTGTCCGGGCAGCAGGGTCAGGTTGGACGGGACACGGAGCTGAGGGGGGCATTGGGGCGTCAGGGAATGGGAGGCTGTGACTATGTCACAGAGGGGCAAACTGAGGCCAGAGTGCGGATACAGCCAGGATGGGAACCCAGGTCTGGGGGCTCCAGAGCCACCTGACACCTCAGGGGCAAAGAGGGCATAGAGAGGACTTCGGTGATGAGGAGGACAGAGCAAATGCTAGCATGTAGGCTCTCAAACTCAACGGCCTGCAGGGGGCAGACTGGGAACAAATGAGTAACCTAGAAATCAGGAATGTTTACTAACACTCCTGGTTTTTAAGTGATAGCAGCTGACTTTTAAATTTATAGCACTTTGTTGGCAAAACAAAAGACGTTTATGGGCTACATGTGGCTCATAGACTGCCAGTTTGTGACCAGTTTGCTATGCTCGAGAGGTTTGTTTGGGGAATGAAGGTTGGAAATTAAAAAGAGGATTTCTGAGCAGGCCTAGTGGGGAATGGGGGAGAGAGGGGCCGAGGACGACCGCTCTTACCTCCACCACCGTCAGGATGAAGCCTTTCCACATCTCCCGAGACTCCAGGCTCTCTACCTAGGGAGGGAAAGAAAAAGATTTTGTGTCGATGAGCCTCGGTCTAGTCATCTGTGAAATGGGAGTGAGTAATAAGAGTCCCTGTGTCCAAGGGCTGTTTTGAAGATTAAATGAACTTGAACAGGTTAATTTAGAATGATGTCTGAATATAAGTTGTTAGTAATGTGGGGTACTGTTATTCTTTAATGTTATTACATCAACATTTAAAAAAAACATAAGTCAGATCATGTATCTCCTATGCTTGAAACCCTCCCTTGACTCCTACCTCCCTCAGGGTAGAAGCCCAGGTCCTCCTTGTCACCCACAGGCCCTGTACAACCTGCCCCTGTCCCCCCCACAACCCTCATTCCCTCCCTCTCTCCCCCTCTTTCACTCTGCTCCAGTCACAGGGGCTTTATATATATATATATCACGTCTTCTTTATACATTAATCTGTCGATGGACATTTATGCTGCTTCCATGTCTTGGCTATTGTAAATAGTGCTGCAGTAAACATTGGGGTACATATATCTTTTCAGATTATTGTTTTCTCCCGATATATGCCCAGGAGTGGGATTGCAGGATCATATGGTAGCTCTATTTTTAGTTGTTTAAGGAACCTCCGTACTGTTCTCCATAGTGACTGCACCAATTTACATTCCCACCAACAGTGTAGGAGGGTTCCCTTTTCGCCACACCCTCTCCAGCATTTATTATTTGTAGACTTTTTGTTGATGGCCATTCTTTCTGGTGTGAGGTGGTAACTCACTGTAGTTTTGATTTCCTTTTCTCTAATAATTAGCGATGTTGAGCATCTTATCATGTGCCTCTTGGCCATCTGTATGTCTTCTTTGGAGGAATGTCTGTTTAGATCTTCTGCCATTTTTTGATTGGGTTTTTTGGGTTTTTTTTTGATATTGAGCTGTATGAGCTGTTTGTATATTTTGGAGATTAATCCCTTGTCAGCCACATCATTTGCAAATATTTTCTCTTATTCTGTAGGTTGTCTTTTCATTTTGTTTATGGTTTCCTTTGCTGTGCAAAATCTTTTAAGTTTAATTAGGTCCCATTTGTTTATTTTTGTTTTTATTTCCATTACTCTAGGAGGTGGATCCAAAAAGATATTGCTGCGATTTATGTCAAAGAGTGTTCTGCCTATGTTTTCCTCTAGGAGTTTTACAGTATCCGGTCTTAAATTTAGGTCTTTAATCTATTTTGAGTTTATTTTTGGGTATGGTGTTAGAGAATGTTCTAAGCGCAGGGATTTTTAATTGTCTTAGTCACTGCCGTGACACTAGAAGAGTGTCTGGTACACAGTAGGTGCTCAATAATGTTAGCTGAAAGATTGGATGATGGCAGTGATGGTCCTTGTGGATCAGATCTTGTTCTGGGCACTTTACGTATATTATCCCACTTTTCAGTTGAGGAAACTGAGGCCCAGAGAGGTTAAGTGGCTTGCCCAGTGTCACCAACCCAGTGGTAAACTTTGTGTGACTCCATGCTAGTATGTGTTAATGGTGGGTGCGACAAGAAAAAAGGGTCTCCTACCAGCCCCACCTTAAGAGACCTACCTTGAACTTGATCTCCTGGTTCCGCAGGACCAAGCAAAAGTGGGTGCCAGGGTCATGGGAGCTCCCCCAGGGAGCTTCATCTGTGAGCTTCACAAACACTCCTAGGTCTAGCTTCTCCATATACTGGGGGCACAGTAGACAGGGTCTGAGCACCAGGCCTGTGGCCCCTCAGGCCCCCTGTCTTAGACATACCATCCACATCCTCTGCTTGGTCCCTGGGGTCAAGGTGGGCCAATTCTTGAGCTTTCATTTCCATCCTTACCTGGGAGTCCCGATTGCTATTGTAGAAATAGAGAGTCAGGCCCTGGAGGCCTGCCCAGAACTTCTTGTAATCCTGTGGACCAGAGTTGGAGAAAGAGAAGGAGGTGAGGTGGCGAGGCTGGGTACCTCCATCATAGTCTACCTCAGGACGTTTGCACTGGCTGTTCTCTCTGCCTGAACACTCTTCTCCCAGATCTTTATATAGTTTCCTTCATCACCTGCTTTGGGTCTTTGAACAAGTGTTGCCTTCTGGGGGAGGCCCTCCTCATCCATGGCCCGGCTTCTGGGGATCTGTTACTCTCTGAGAAAGGACCAAAGGGAACCTACAGGGGTGGGAGCTTTAGGAGTAATTTGTGCTAACTCACTTTATGGTTTTCCATCCATCCACCCTCCCATCTTTCCACCCTCCCATCCACCCGTACATACATATAACCCCCTGTCCCCTTATCCACCCTGTAAATATTAACATCTCCTAGGTGCCAGGCACTGGGCTAGGTGCTCAGTCTACAGTCAGAATTTCACAAGGCTCTGGACACTAGAAGGTCTGCAGACTCAGGATTTCCCCCTCAGGATTCTGAATTCCAAATGTCCTAGCTCTCTGGAGGCCGAAGGGGCTGATACAGATCAGATTATAAGATTCTAGAATTTTTTTTCACCAAATATTCCCTGAGCACCTACTCTGCGCTCAGGTCTGTTGCAGGCAAAATAATAAATGGGGCATGGCTTCTTTTTCTAAACAGATGATGTTCCGGGAATTCCCTGGCGGTCCAGTGGTTAGGACTCTGTGCTTTCACTGCAGGGGGCACAGGTTCCATCCCTGGGGGTGAGGGGTGGGGGTGGGGACTAAGATCCCGCAAGCTGCATGGTGCGGCCAAATAAAATAAAATACTGATGTTTTAGAAAGATAGAGAAAGCATAGATACTTAAATCCTCCAAAGAAGAGAAATTAGCACCCTCAGGGAGGGATAGATCCTGGACCAAGAGATCACAGAGGAGGAGAGAAGCCCTCCAACTGGGAAATCTGGGAAGACTTCCTGAAAGAGGAGGTACTTTAATTAGTCCATAATGATAACGAGGATAGCTCTTATATTGACAGTGATCATCCATTCATCAATCCACCTATCAATTCATCCATCTGCCTACCCATCCATTCATCCAGCCACACATCCATCCATTCATCCTTTTTATCCACTTATGTACTCACCCACCCATCCATCCACCTGTCTACAAGCATGCCTCATTTTATTGCACTTCACAGATATTCTGGTTTTTTTTTTTTTTTTTTTTTTACAAATTGAAGATTTGTGGCTACCCTGCTTTGAAGAAGTCTTTCGGCGCCATTTTTCCAACAGCGTTATTTTAAAATTAAGGTACGTACATTGTTTTTTTAAGATAGAATGCTATTTCACACTTAATAGAGTACAGTCTAGTGTAAACATAAATTTTATAGGCACTGGGAAGCCAAAAAATTCATATGACTCACTTGATTGCAATATTCGCTTTATTGTGGGACTTCCCTGGTGGTCTAGTGGTGGGACTTGGTGCTCCCATTGCAGGGGGCCTGGGTTCAATCCCTGGTTGGGGAACTAGATCCTGCATGCCACAACTAAGAGTTTGCATGCTGCAACTGAGAAGCCCACCTGCCACAGCTGAGGATCCTGCATGCTGCAACTAAGACCTGGCAGCAGCCAAAATAAATAAATACATACATACATAAATATGTAAATACATACATAAATAAATAATATATATTCGCTTTATTGTGGTGGTCTGGAACCAAACCTGCAATGTCTCCGAAGTATAGCTCTATGTATCCATCCATTCGCCTATCTGTCCCTCCACCCACTCACCCATCTGTCCGTCCATAGGTACATACTACATACATACATTTAACATTTACTGAAGACCTACTATGTGCCAGGCACTGGGAATACAGCAGTAAGTGATTAAACTCACATGGTCAGACCTACTTTGTCATGCACCAGCTATGTGCCATCCATTGCACATTGTTTAAGCTATCTGTGCCTCAGTTTCCCCACCTATAAAATGGCAATAATAATGGTGCCTGCCTGGGACTTCCCTGGCAGTCTAGTGGTTAAGACTCCGGGCTTCCACTGCAGTGGGCACAGATTCAATCCCTGGTCCAGGAACTAAGATCCCACATGCCTCTTGGCATGGCCTAAAAAAAAAAAAAAAAAAAAAAAAAAAAGGTACCTGCCTCGGAGACTTGTGAGAATTGGGTGAATTAATACATGCAAAGCGCTGAGTCAGATCCTTGGCATGTTAAGAGTTATCCCTTGGGACTTCCCTGGTGGTGCAGTGGTTAAGACTCTGCCTGCCAATGCAGGGGACACGGGTTCGAGCCCTGGTCCGGGAAGATCCCGCATGCCATGGAGCAACTAAGCGCGTGTGCCACAACTACTGAGCCTGCACTCTTAGCCCACAAGCCACAACTACTGAAGCCCGCTGCGCATAGAGCCCCTGCTCCGCAACAAGAGAAGCCACCACAATGAGAAGCCCTAGCACCACAAGGAAGAGTAGCCCTGCTCGCTGCAACTAGAGAAAGCCCGCGAGCAGCAGTGAAGACCCAACGCAGACAAAAAAAAAAAAAAAAAAAAAAGAGATATCCCTCTTCTGTAACCATGCCTATGGCCTTTTCAACCCATTTTATTTTTTTAGTTTTAATTTTAATTTTATGTTTTTGGCCTCATGGTGTGTGGCCTGTGGGATCTTATTTCCCCTACCAGGGATAGAACCTGCGCCCCCTACAGCGGAAGTGTGGGGTCTTGACCATTGGACGACCAAGGGAGTCCTTTTTTTTTTCCTCTCCATTTTATAATAGAGAAAACCGAGGCACAAAGATGCAGAGTCACTTGTACACGGCTTGGGAGTCAGGACCGCGCGGAGCAGGGATGTGAACTTGGGTCTCATCCTCTGGGGCCCTTGCGCTCTTTCTTAACCCCTGAGATCTCCTGCCTCTGGATGCTTTCTAGGCTGGGGAGGATTTGGATGCATGGAGGCGGAAGGAGAGGAGGAGGAAACTGCCAGGGCAAAGGCAGAGAAAAGCCTGGTTGGTTTGCGTCCTGGTAGGAGATGAGTATGCAGGATGGGGAGGAGGATGGGCCTTAGTGGGAACCAGGCTGGGCTTTATTCTGAGAAGGACACACAAACACACACACACACACACACACATTGGGCCCCTGGCCAGTATCTGGTCCTGTGGGACGTAGCCCCCATTAATTCTCACTGCCCCTCCTCGCAATCTGTACTGACTTTGACCCCTGGGTCTGAAGTTCACAGAGTTAGCTCAGGGCGGCGAGGGGGCGGGGTGAGGTGTGGGAATCAGAAGGCTCCCCATTTCCTGGAGTAAATTCGCTGATCCTGTTTGTATCCGAGAGAGACATAAAGAGACCAAGACAGAAAGAGATGGAGCCAGGCAGGGAGAGACACAGAGAAAGAGAAAGAGCTCAGGTCAGAATCAGAGACACAGAGAGAGACAGAGACAGACAGACAGAGGGACGTAAGCTTTCCCAGCCCCCAGTCCATGCCCTGCCCCACCCAGCACCCACCGCATTCTCCTTGGCCGGCTGCGGAGGTCTACGCTCAGAGAGGTGCTGCACCTGCCTAGGCTGCCCAGCAGCGCCAGCTGGGAGCGTCTTACCCGGTCTCGGGGTCCCTTCTTCTCCAGGAAGCTCTCGTGGTAGTGTGAGGGCAGGCTGCTCTTGGGCTTGGGAACCCGGCGTGGCCTCAGGGCCAAGGCCATGGCGGGCCCAGGTCTTTGGCCTGGCCTCTCCCTCCAGTGGGTGCCCCAGCTGAGCCAGGAAGCAGAGAAACAGGTTCCAGGGGAATTTCCTCTCTTCTGTCAGCTCCCGAGCTCCCTCCCCTGCCAGGGCTGGATGGGGGCTGGGCCTGGGCAGGTCCCGAGATCCTAGGGAAATCCCCTCCTCTCTGGTGCCCACAAGAGGTCAGGGAGGCCTGGCTGGAGTAAGGGAACAGAGGAGAGAGCTGCTGGGAGCTGTCAGTGCGGGGGCATCAGGAGGGGGACCTGCCTAAGCAAAGGCCTGGAAGGGAGAGAACGGAGTCTGGTGCCAGAGTGGTGAGGGGATGAGACCAGAGAGTGATACAATGTCCAGGAAGCCCGTTAGGCTGCCTGGACATTAGAACAATCTTGTTCGTATCTACCAAAAATCTTGCAGGGATTTTGACAGGAATAGCACTAAACCTGTATATCAGTTGAGGTAGACTTGACATCTTTTATGTACTGTGTTGAGTCTTCCAACCCACAGACATGGTCTTTCTCTTCCTTCCTTCCTCCCTCCCTCCTTCTCTCTCTTTTTCTTTCTTTCCTTTCTTTCTTTCTCTCTCTCTTCCTTCCTTCCTTCCTTCCTTCCTTTCTTTCTTTCTTTCTTTCTTTCCTTCTTTCTTTCTTTCTTTCTTTCCTTTCTTTCCTAGTAATTATAAACGCCATTGTATTTTTAGTTCCAGTTTTCACATTCATTGCTAGCATACAGACATGCCATTGATTTTTGTGTGCTAATCTCTTATCCTATAACCTTGCTGAACTAACCCACTTCTTAGTTCAAGGGGCGTTTTTGGTAGATTTCTTGTGATTTTGTACACAGGCCATCATGTCATCTGCAAATAGGGTTAGTTTCATTTCTTCCATCTTTCCAATCTGTATGCCTTTTATTTCCTTTTCTTGTCTTATTGTGCTGGCTAGCACTTCCAGGACTCTGTTGAATAAGAGTGGTGAGGGTGGACATCTTTGCCTTGTTCCCAGTCTTAAGGGGAAAAGTGGGATTTCCCTGGCAGTCCAGTGGTTCAGACTCCATGCTTCCACTGCAGAGGTCATGGGTTCAGTTCCTGGTGGGGGAAATAAGATCCCACATGCCACGTGGCGTGGCCAAAAAGAAAAAAAGTGTTCCGCCTTTCACCATAAAGTACAGTGTTAACTGAAGTTTTGTAGACGTGCTTCACCAAGTTGAGGTAGTTTCCCTCTGTTCCTAGTTTGCTGAGAGTTTTTATTATGGGTGGGTGTTGAATTCTGTCAAATGCTTTTTCTGCATGAATTGATACGTTCTTATGATGTTTCTTCTTTAGCTTGTGTGTTAGTTTTCTGTGGTTGATATAATAAATTATCACAAATTTAAAGGCTTAAAACAACACAAGTGTATTATCTTATAGCTCTGTAGGTTAGGAGTCCTATGTGGATCTCACAAAGCTAAAATCAGGGTGTGTTGGCAGGGCTGTTTTCCTTTCTGAAGGCTCAAAGAATGAATCTATTTCCTTGCCTCTTCCAGCTTCTAGAAGCTTTCCTCATTCCTTCCTCCATCCACAAAGCCAGCAACTGTGGGTAGGAACCTCACATCATATCACTCTGAATTTCTTCCATAGTTATCTCTTCCTGACTCTTTTCCACTTTTAAGGACCCCTGTTATTACATTGGTCTCAGCAGATAATCCAGGATCATCTCTTTATTTTAATTTTTTAAAAATTTATTTATTTAGGCTGCGCCAGGTCTCAGTTGTGGCACATGGGATCTTTTGTTGTGGCAGGCGGGCTTCTTAGTTGTGGCATGCATGCGCGATCCAGTTCCCCGACCAGGGATTGAACCCTGGGCCCGCTGCATTGGGAGCGTGGAGCCCTACCCACTGGACCACCAGGGAAGTCCCAGGATCATCTCTTTATTTTAAAGTCAGCTGATTAGCAACTGTAATTCCATCTGTAACCTTAAATCCCCTTTGCCATGTAACCTAAATATTCACAGGCTCTGGGGATTCAGACATGGACACCTTTAGGGAACCATTATTCCACCCACCACAGTCTCTTAAATATGGTGGAAAACACTGATTGAATTTGGCATACTGAACCAGCCTTGCACCCCTGGAATAAACTTCACTTGGTCATGATGTATATAATTCTTTTTATATATTGCTGAATTCTATTTATTAATATTTTGGTAAGGATTTTTGTGTTTGGATTCATGAGGTATATCCTGTAGTTTTCTTTCTTTGTACTCTTCTTATCTGGTTTTGGTGTCAGGGAGATGCTAGCTTCATAAAATGACTTGGGGGAACTTCTCCGGT
The DNA here is from genome assembly GCF_028564815.1 of Eubalaena glacialis. Classification (NCBI taxonomy): domain Eukaryota; kingdom Metazoa; phylum Chordata; class Mammalia; order Artiodactyla; family Balaenidae; genus Eubalaena; species Eubalaena glacialis. The sequence continues at coordinate 183,815,727 of NC_083719.1, read as the reverse complement.
GGTCCAGTGGTTAAGACTTTGCCTTCTAATGCAGGGGATGCAGGTTCTATCCTTGGTCAGGGAGATAAGATCCCATATGCCTCGTGGCCAAAAAACCAAAACATAAAACAGAAGCAATATTGTAACAAATTCAATAAAGACTTTAAAAATAGTCCACATCAAAAAAATCTTAAAAAAAAAAATGAATTGGGAAATATTCCCTCTTCAACTTTCTGGAAGAGAATATGTAAAATGGTATTAATTCTTCTTTGAACCTTCATAGAATTCTCCATCTGGGCCTGGAGATTTCTTTTTTTGGGACTTTTTTGTTTCCCCAAGCAAATGAATACTTTTATTAGCATGGTAAAAAACATTTTTTTAAAACACATAGGGTTTTGACCTCAAATACTTGTCAGGTCTGCTACAGAAATGAACGTGTAGCTAAACAATTTAAGAATCTTGAAGATACCTAGTTCCTTTTTGGGGACTTTTAAAATTACAAATTCAATTTCCTTAGTAGTTATAGGGCTGCCTGGACTTTATACGCATAGCAAAGAATAGCCTTTGGAATCTGCTCAAGAACTGTGTAGTCTGGGCAACCTCTTCATCTCCTGAACTGTCTGGTAATGTTGATTATACTATCTGCCATATAGGGGTGCTGTAAATGGTTAATGGTTAATAAGGTCACAGCAGTTAGTTTTTTCTTTTTTAATAAATTTATTTATTTTATTTATTTATTTTTGGCTGCGTTGGGTCTTTGTTGCTGCGCGCGGGCTTTCTCTAGTTGCGGCGAGCGGGGGCTACTCTTCCTTTCTGTGCCCGGGCTTCTCATTGAGGTGGCTTCTCTTGTTTCAGAGCACGGGCTCTAGGGGCGCAGGCTCAGTAGTTATGCCTCGTGGGCTCCAGAGCGCAGGCTCAGTAGTCGTGGCGCACGGGCCTAGTTGCTCCGCGGCATGTGGGATCTTCTAGGCTCAGGGCTCGGACCTGTGTCCCCTGCACTGGCAGGCGGATTCTTAATTAATTAATTAATTAATTTTATTTTTGGCTGTGTTGGGTCTTCGTTTCTGTGCAAGGGCTTTCTCCAGTTGTGGCAAGCGGGGGCCACTCTTCATCGCGGTGCGCGGGCCTCTCACTATCGCGGCCTCTCTTGTTGCGGAGCACAGGCTCCAGACGCGCAGGCTCAGTAGTTGTGGCTCACGGGCCTAGTTGCTCCGTGGCATGTGGGATCTTCCCGGACCAGGGCTCGAACCCGCGTTCCCTGCATTAGCAGGCAGATTCTCAACCACTGCGCCACCAGGGAAGCCCTGGCAGGCGGATTCTTAACCGCTGCACCACCAGGGAAGTCCACACAGCAGTTAGTTTTAATTTTATTTATCAAAGGCAATGGGGAGGGAGGTGGTCATAGTTGTATTTTATAAAGATCCCTCTGGGGCCAGCCAGGGTGAGAGATGGACAGGGTGTGGGTGAGTATGGAGGCCTGAGTCCCTAGGAAATGATCCAGATGGGAGAGGCTCGAGATCCAGCCCTGGGTTTTATAAGAGAGCCAAAGAGAAAGTAGGCAAGGGTATGGGGCAATAAACGGGCCAGTTTGAGCTCTGCTGAGTCTAAGGGGCTGGGGGATGCCTAGTTGATGGCTAGACCCTGGGTGGGTGGTGAGATGACTCCAAAAGGAGGTTTGGACTGGACACAAAGTGAGTGTCAATGAAATTTAACTATCAAGTTAAGAAGAAGAAAAAAGGGAATTTTATTTGAGCCAAACTGAGGATTATAACGGAGGAAGCAGATTCTCAGAAAGCACTGAGAGCTGTTCTGCCTGTTAGAAGCTGAAGGCACAGTCATATACATTTTATATATTTATTTATTTATTTACGCTGCACCACAGGGCATGCGGGATCTTTAGTTCCCCAACGCGAGCGAACGCACGCTCCCTGCAGTGGAAGCATGGAGTCTTAACCACTGAACTGCCTTGAGACAAAGGATCATACATCAAAATGACATACTGATATTTTACATAAAGTTCACCAAGGATAGATAGTCCAGGTAAGCCCGTAAAAAGGGAGGAGCAAATCATCCTGATCCCCTACAGAGCTGGGAAAGAACACTATTCTTTTAAGAAGTTACATTTACTGTTGAGTAGGCGTTCCCATCTTCCCATGTTTGAGGATCGCTGGTTAATGTGTAATGCAGATCAGGGAGAGAGGGAGGAAGGAGGTACAAACAAACAGAATTTTGTTTACTTTTTCTTGTCCTGCCTTAAAATACAAATTTTATTTCATCATGAGTAATAATAATCATTCACATTCCCTAGTTCTTACGCTTTGTCAAGCCCTGGTCTTTAACAAGTCTGAAGTAGGAATTATTATCCCCAGGAGGAAACAGGGAGGTGGCGACACTTGGCCAAAGTCACAGAGCTGGAAAGTGGTGGAGCAGGATTTGGAGCCAGGTCCAGTCTGATTCCAGATCATCCTGGCTGGACACCCCCGCCCCTAACATACTGTCCCCTCTTCCAGACCGGGGTCGGGTACACCCATCTGCGGCTGAGCCCAGCCAAAGGTGCCCTGCAGCTTGACGGAGCCCCCACCCCTGGCTTTAAGCCCTGCGAGGGGCTGGTGAGTCCCAGCGCTGGGAGGTGGCCCTGCGCCTCGGAGCAGAGGTCCCGGGACAGTGGCCACCGACAAAAGAAAGGGCTGCAGCTGCGCCGCGCACTTCTAGCCGGGCTCCGCCCACATGCACGAAGCGCTAGGGTTGGGTGGGAGGTGGAGGCCGCGAGCCAGGTTTGACCCGCGAGCTGATTGGCTGGCTGAGGACAAGACCCTACAACTGATTGGATGCGTGAGGCCGGAGTCTCTTGCTGACTGTTAGAGGAGGAGCAGTTTAACACTGATTGGCTGGAAGGAATCCAGCCTCTACCGTCTATTGGCTGAAGATGAAATGACCCAGTTATAATTGGTTGGCTGGCTCTGCTGTGATCCAATCATGGAATCAGTCGAGGGCCGCCGGGAAGGGTGGAAGTTAACCCTTTAGAGACTGCCGCCCGGCTTGGGCGCTCTACAGTCGCGGCGCGGGGCTGCTTCCCCATTCTAGCCCGTAGCCCCAGGGCAGTGTGGCTCATTCTCCCGGGCCTCAGTGTCTCCCCGGTCCCAAGAGCCGAGGCCTGTGTGTCCCTCAATAGGGGTGGCCGCGGACCTCAATTTCCTCGCTCGTCGTAGTGGGCTGAGCCCCCCTTATCCCCCAGCCCCAGGCCTCAATCCTGTAGGCGATGGTGGAGTCATTGGTTCTCCGAAAGCGTAAGTCCCCGGCCTCAGTTTCCCCAATGGTACCCTGAGCTCTCGGCTACCACCCCCCTCCCATGGAAGGTGGCCTCAGGCCTCAGTTTTCCGAATGGTCCCGCAGGGCTGAGCCGCCACCTCCCTCTCCAGCGTGTGCAGGCCGGAGGCCTGACTTTCCCCACTCGCTCCTGCTGACCCGCCCACCCGCGGCGGCCAATGGCTGGGGCGCTCCCCCCTCGGGGCGAAGCCGCGTCACGTGCAGGGAAGAAAGAACCAGAGGCGCGCTGGGCGTGGGGCTGAGCGGCCATGGCAGGTACGGCGGGCTTGGCGGGGGGCCGGGAAGGCGTTGGGCGGGGTGGCTGGACCAGCTCGGGGTGCGCGGCCCCGCTGCAGCCTGTCGCTGCCCGCAGCTCTGGAGCCGCTGTCCCCCGCGGGCGGCGCGGGCGAGGAGGCGCCGGATGAGGACGAGGACGAGGCGGAGGCCGAGGACTCTGAGCGGCCGGGGGCATCGGGTGGCGCGCGCAGCGGCGGCGGAGGCGGCGGCGGTGGCGGCGGGGCCGGGCCAGGGAGCTGCGGCGGGCCGGGGGGCGCGCTCACCAGGCGCGCGGTCACGCTGCGGGTGCTCCTGAAAGACGCGCTGCTGGAGCCCGGCGCCGGGGTGCTGTCCATCTACTATCTGGTGAGCGCCCCCTAGCCGCATCCCATCCTAGCTGGTGCAAAAGGGGAAACCGGAGTCCAGTGTGCTTTCTTGCCGCAGGCCGAGCCCCGGTGTGGGGAGGGGAAACTGAGGTACGGAGCATCCTGACCCAGCACGAGCCCTTCTGGGCGGGAGAGCATTGTTCACCAAACACTCCACTCCACAAAGGAGAAACTTAGGCTCAGAGAGGACACTAGTGCCTTCCTGACTGTGTGACCTCACTCAACCTCTCCGTATCCCAGTTTTCCCATCTGTAGAATGGGATTTTCTTTCCTCCCATGGGGTTGCGTAAGGATTCAATGAATAAAGTGCTCAGCAGTATGCCTGCTACACAGTAAGTGCTTTATAAGTGTTTGCAATTATTGCTATTATTGTTGTTGTGCTCTTTGTGAGTGGGAGCAATTTGTGAATTGAACACCTGCTGTGTGCCAGGCTGTGTTGGGTGTTAGGGACACAGCAGAGATCAAGACAGACCCTGTTCCTGCCCTTTGGGGCTCACAGTCCAGTGAAGGGAGGGGGGACAGTCATATAACTGGACAGTTCCAATCCAGGCTGATTGGGATGGTACCTAAGCTGGAAGCCTTCCTGGAAGGAAGCAAGAAGTGGTTACCAAACCCTGGGAAGCAGCATGGGGTCAGGGAGGACTTCTCAGAGGAGGGGTCTTGATGGGTACCAGCTCCTGGGCCCAGCCAGCCCACTGTCACTGCAGGGGAAGAAGTTCGTGGGAGACCTGCAGCCCGATGGGAGGATTGTGTGGCAGGAAACGGGCCAGGTGTTCAACTCACCCAGCGCCTGGGCCACCCATTGCAAGAAGCTGGTGAACCCGGCCAAGAAGTCTGGCTGTGGCTGGGCCTCTGTCAAGTACAAGGGCCAGAAACTGGACAAGTACAAGGCTGCCTGGCTCCGGCGAAACCAGCTCCATATACCTGCAGCTGCCGCCGATGAGGTGCGTCCTTCAGCCTCCCTGACTCACTGTTGGATAAGGAGTACCCAGAGAGAGGATGTTGGAGCTGGGGCCTTGAAGGATGAACAGGAGTTGGTCAGAGAAAGGTGAATGGAAGAGTTTTCCAGAGGAAGGAATGGCATATGCAAAGCCTTGTAGGCATGAAGCAACACATGCTGCTTAGGGAACCATTATTAGCTGATGCAGCTGGACATTCAGATGCCTTGGTAGCTGAAGGGGCTGGAGACATCGGCAGGGACCAGATCTGGGAGGGTCTTGAATGCCACGATAGTAATAGATATTCTTTGAATGTTCACCAGCTGGGTTGAACTTGGCCAAGGACCCTCTCTGGGTTCCTAGTCTTTTTCATATGTAAAATAGAGATGATAACGGTACCCAGGTGCATTACACACACACACCTGGCTGGCAAATCTGATATCTTTAGGGCCACTGGCAGGCTGGAAACTCAGGCAAGAGTTGATGCTGCAGTCTTGAGGCAGAATTCCTTGTTTTCCAGGAAACCTTAGTTTTTGCTCTTAAGGCCTTTCAACTGATTGGATGAGGCCCACTGACATTATCAAGGGTAATCTTTATTGAAAGTCAACTTATTGTAGATGTGAACCACATCTACCCAATGCCTTCAAAGCAACACCTCGACTAGTGTTTGATTAAATAACTGGGTACTATATCCTAGCCAAGTTGACTTTTAAAACTAACTTTCACACCATGCCATAGGGCTATTCATTCAGCAAGTATTTAGTAAATGCCACCAGTGTGCCAGGCCCTCTTCTAGGTGCTGGAGATAAAACAGAGACCAAAATGAGAAAAAATCTCTGCCTTCATGGAGAGAGAAACAAACAAATAGTCCATCTTACTGTACCTTGGCGGAAGTAAGCAGGGGCAGGGGATGGGAGTGGTGGGAGGGTTAGGGTGGTCAGGGAAGGCCTCACTGAGAAGGTGACATTTGATCAGTGAACTGAAGGAGGGGAGGGAGGGAGCCATAAGGCTTTTTGGAAAACAGCACATGCAAAGGCCCTGAGGCTGGACTGTGGCTGGTGTTTTTGAGGAACAGTGAGGCTCCAGTGTGTCTGGAGCAGAGTGAGCAAGGAGTAGAGAGGGAGGAGGTGAGGACCAGGGCGGGGGCGAGGACAGGGGCAAGTCGCGCAGGACCTCATGGGCTGCGGGGTGGACTTGGGCTTTTACCCTGAGGGAGGTGGGAGCCCTGGAGGGCTGTGGGCAGAGGAGGGGGCGGGACCTGACTCAGGTGCTCACGGCCGCCCTCTGGTGGCTGCTGTAGGGTGTAGGGAGGACAGACCGGGGCCGGGGCACGAGAGTAGGAGCCGGGGAATCGGGGTGCAGGTGATTGTACAGATCCAGGTGGCTGATGATGGAGTGGACCAGGCCAGCCATTGAGGGGGGAGGAAGTGGGCAAGTTCTGGTTAATTCTGAAAGTGGATCTGATGGGATGTGCTGATGGATCTGATGTTGGTGTTAGGAGATGTTTTGTTCTGAGCAAGCGGGTGGACAGGATTGCCCTCATCAGAGATGTGGGGAGGAGCAGGTTTGGGGGGATGGTCAGGGGCAGGGTGGCCATGTTGAGTGTGAACCCCCCGTGAGGAGATGTCAAGGAGCAGCTGGATCCCGAGTCAGGAGCTCAGGAGAGCCCCAGGCTGGAGTCAGGACTGTGGGCAGTTGTTCAGGGGGTAGATGGGGTTTGAGGCCACCCAGGAGGGATGTGGGTGAGGAAGGAAAGAGGCCCGAGGACCCAGCCCTGGGCCAGCGAGTGAGATGGGGGAGAATAAGGGGGTCCAGGAGAGGTGGGAGGGAAGCCAGGTGAGTGGGGGGGTCCCTGGGGAGTTTCTGGGAGGAGAGGAACTGACCCGGGCAGACGCTGCCGAGAGGGGGGCGGGGGACAGAGACTGAGATGTGACCGTTGGGTTTGGACACAGAGAGGTCACCTCGGCAAGGGGTCTTGAGGAGAGAGCAGGGGGAGAGGTTATTGAGAGAATCTGGTAAAATAATCCATGCAAAGTGCTGGCTTGCTTGCTGGATGAATGGAGCAACACGGCATATGCTAAATGCTTTGCACGCATTCTCATTTCACCCTTATGCCACCCCTGTGGGGCTGAAGGTCATTGTGCCGTTTTATAGATGAGGAGACTAGAGCCCGAAGTCTGTTTGTAATAGGCAGAGGCGGGATTCGAACCTGCGAGGCTAATCCACAGCCTAGATTGTTTCTGCTCATTCCCTCCCTCTAGTGGGCACCTGGGGCAACGACAGGAACCGAAGGCTCAGGCCAGCCAGAGGTCTCTGTGGAACTTGCGGGGAGGGTAGGGAGCAGCCAGCTGAAAGTCCCGTCGCTGTCCCCCCAACCCTGACCCCGCCAGAGCCCGGCCAGCGAAGGAGAGGAGGAGGAGCTGATGATGGAGGAAGAGGAGGAGGAGGTTCTGACAGGAGCCTCAGCGGAGGACAAGAGTCGGAGACCACCGGTGAAGGGCCTCTCGGAGCCTGTCCACCCTGGTGAGAGGTGGGGGGAGGAGGGGAGGAGGAAGGGCAGGAGGCCGACAGAACTCAGGTGGGGGAGGAGGCTGGGGGCAAGTCTGGCCTTTCTTTTCCTTAGAGCCCCCAAGATGCCTGGCTGACTTCCCAGCCCCCGCTGCCTAATTTCACTCTCACTGCCTGACTTCTTTAAGCGCTAATACTACATTTCTTGGTCCCACTGCCCAATTTCTTTATCTGCTGCCGGATTTCTTCACCATGCCGCCTGATTTCCTTGCTCGCCCGTAGGATTTCTTTGCCCTGTTGCCTGATTTCTAGCCCTGCCGCCTGATTTCTTTGCTCCGCTGCCTGGTCCTCACGGGATTTCCTGAGCCCTTCATCTGATTTTTTTTTTTCTTTTTTAAATTTATTTATTTACTTATGGCTGTGTTGGGTCTTCGTTTCTGTGTGAGGGCTTTCTCTAGTTGTGGCGAGCGGGGGCCACTCTTCATCGCGGTGCGCGGGCCCCTCACTATCGCGGCCTCTCTTGTTGCGGAAGCACAGGCTCCAGACGCGCAGGCTCAGTAGTTGTGGCTCACGGGCCTAGTCGCTCCGCGGCATGTGGGATCCTCCCAGACCAGGGCTCGAACCCGTGTCCCCTGCGCTGGCAGGCAGACTCTCAACCACTGCGCCACCAGGGAAGCTCCCATCTGATTTTTAAAATCTCTTATGTCTGATTTGTTAACCTGCCGCCTAATTTCTCAGTCCGCTTGCCTGATTTTTAAGGCTGCCCCTGGAGTTTTTTTTTTTTTTTTTTTTTTCTTTCTTGGGCTGCCTGGTCTTCATTTTCCAGTTCCTGGTTGGGGAAGGAATTGACGCTGCCTTTTTTTTTTTTTTCCCCCCTTACCCCCCCAACCCCGCAGAGGCCACGCCCCCAGGGAAAAGGGTGGAAAACAAGATCCGGGTGCCTGTGCGCTACTGCATGCTGGGTAGTCGAGACTCTGCCAGGTCAGATACACCCCGTGCCTGCCGGGACCCTCACCCCCATCGGTGTGAGCTCTTGCCGGCGTGTGGGGAGCAAAGGCAGGGGTAGGGTGGAGACAAGGCCTCAGGTCCGAGCTGGCTGTGGGCGGCTGGGAAGCCAGCGTGGGGGTGAAGGAAGCGCCTGGGGGTTCCTGAGGCTGTGGAACCCTCCTGGCTCCTTCAGGAACCCGCACACCCTGGTGGAAGTAACATCCTTCGCAGCTATCAACAAGTTCCAGCCGTTCAACGTGGCCATCTCTACCAACGTGCTGTTCCTGCTGGTGTGTGCCCAGCTCCTACCTTGCCCCTTAGGGGTCAGGGGCTCTCAGGCCTGGGCAGGGTGTGTCCGTCCCCACCCCCCACCCCGTCCCACCCCGGCCAGAGGATCCCTGGAAGGTCGGCTCCATGAGAGCAGAGACCTTGTCTGCTCTGTTCACTACCGGTAAACAGTAGGCACTCAATATCTGAATGAAGCAGGAGGTGGGTGGGCTGACCCCGTCACAACGCAAGGGCCCTGGCCCCCAGGACGGCCTTGGGGCGGCGGGGCGCAGTCTGAGCGGGTCTTCCAATGTCCCTCCCCTCCCCAGGACTTCCACAGCCACCTGACCCGCAGCCAGGTCGTGGGGTACCTGGGCGGCCGCTGGGACATCAACAGTCAGAGTGGGTATTTGGGGCCTGTGGGCAGGGGGGTGTTTGGGGCTGGGGTCGATGTCCACGCCTTCTCCCGCCTCCGCGCAGTGCTCACGGTGCTGAGAGCCTTCCCCTGTCGGAGCCGGCTGGGGGACGCGGATACCGCGGCCACCATGGAAGAGGAGGTGAGGGGGCGCAGGGCGATTCGGCGTTCTGGGGAGGGCTGGCGCGGACACAGCTGTCCTGGCTACCGCGTCTTGGTGCCTAGCACCGTGTCGCCGCTCAGCAAGGGTGCAAATGGGTGTGTGTGACCTCCGGTCCCCTCACCTGTGACCCCCACCGTCATACTTCCTTCTGTACAGACGCCGCCGCCGGCCCCTTCCCCTCTGAGCCTGTCTGGCACCTGGTAAAGGCCCGATAAGTATTAGCTGCCGTCCTTAATGTTTTCATAGGGTGCTTAGTACGCGCCTGCGCTCCACAGTCACCTTGTCACAGGGCATAGAATGGGTGTAGATTCGGCGCGCGCACGTTTCTCCGCCCATTTCTTCCTTTCTCTTTACCCTATCTGTTTATTTAACTATTGATTGAGCGTCTACTATGTGCCGGGAATTGTTCCTTGAGCTGGGGATACAGCAGTGAGCAAAATAACCTTTTAACTTAGATTTATGTGAGGAGCATTTTTTTTTTTTTTTTTTTTTTTGGCCACACCACTCGGCTTGCGGGATCTTAGTTCCCCGACCAGGGATTGAACACCAGGCCCTGGGCAGTGAAAGCGTGGAGTCCTAACCACTGGACCGCCAGGGAATATAGCAGAAACTTTTTTACGTTATTTGTTGACTGTCCCCCCCACTGGACTCGCTGAGGGTGGAGCAGGGTGTGTCTCCGTCACTGCTGTGTCCTCAGGCCTGGTACACAGCAGGCGCTCATTAAATGCTGGCCGCGTGGGGCTGGATGGGTGCCAGGCACGTGAGCGCACTAGGGCTGCTAGAACCCCCGGCCCCGCGCGTCTCTGTCCCCAGATTTACCAGAGCCTGCTCCTGCGGGGCCTGTCCCTGGTGGGCTGGTACCATAGCCACCCGTACAGCCCGGCGCTGCCGTCGCTGCAGGACATCGACGCGCAGATGGACTACCAGCTGCGGCTGCAGGGCTCCAGCAACGGCTTCCAGCCCTGCCTCGCCCTGCTCTGCTGTGAGCCCCGGGAGGGGGCGGGCGTGGGGCCCCAGCGGGCCACCGAGCCTCCAGGCCCAGCCCCTTCTCTCTCTCTCCTCCCCCAGCCCCTTACTACTCTGGTAACCCGGGCCCGGAGTCCAAGATCTCGCCCTTCTGGGTGATGCCGCCCCCTGAGGTAGGTGGGGCTGCTGGGGGGATGCCTGGGGCTGGGAGGCGTGGGCGGGGCCCGGTGTGGGTGTGGGTGTGGGAGGGGTCAGGAGGCCTTGTTAGCAGTAGGAAGCCAGTACTCTGGTTCCGGGCTCATCTGGGGAGCTGGGGCCTGCTTGTCTCATCTGTGGAATGGGAACATAATCATTGCCCTGAGGCAGTGGACGTGAGGGGTGTTGAAAAGGTGGGTGCTCTACCTGTAGCATGCTGCTTTTGCCACCAAGGTAGCCTCCTTCCTGAGCCCTGTCTGGTTTCATTTCCCGAGTCCATCTTGGGGTCAGAAATCAGCTTTAGAAAGGAATTCCGGAGCCATGGCCACTCCTCTGTGTGTGGTGGGGAGGGTGCCACCCTGCCTCCCTAGTCGCATTGCTGGGTTCCTTTAAGGTCTCGTGCGGCTCTGGATCTCATCCGAGTGCGGAGCCAGGCCTGCAGTATCAATTCTCTGACTCCCAGCCCTGGGCACTTCCTGCTGTGCTCTGCCATCTTGGAGGGGGACCGGGTTGGGGGTAGCTAGGGGTGACTGGCGTGTATCTCTGCCAGCAAAGGCCCAGTGACTATGGCATCCCCATGGACGTGGAAATGGCCTACGTCCAGGATAGCTTCCTGACTAATGACATCCTTCATGAGATGGTGAGTTCACTGCCGCGTGAGGTGGGTGGGGGTGGGGTGGGCGCCCTGGGAGGAGCGGGTGGGAGCCGAGGGCGCCCAGCTGGATGGACATGACACTGTAGGACTTGGGAAGCGCTGGCTGAACGAGCCACATCAGGGCCCAGTCAGGCTCCTCTTCCGCTCCTGAAAAGCACGGGCTCTTAGGATCAAGTCCCAGATCCTTGCCTCGGCCCCTCCTACCTCTCCCCCCTCCCCCTCCTGGCTGTTCTGGAACATGCTAGGGACGCTCCCGCCTTGGGCCTCCGCAGCTGCCAGTGATTCTACAAGTGGGGACACGTGAGAACCTCGGGTGTTACTCAGACGAATAGCAAGCAGGCATTTAAACAAGTGGAGCTAGTTCGTCACACCTGTGACTTCACTGATGTTACTGCTCTGGCTGAGGCTAAACCATGGAGCCATGTCAGGGCCGGGGCGGGTATAAAGAATCACATTCAGTGTGCCTGCTGCTTCTGCGGAAGTTGTCTCCCCCTCCAGGGGGCCCTCCTGCCAAGCTCCTTAATTTCTCCAGGACCTGGGTAACGTCTACATGCCGCGCTGCATTAGACTAGAGGCCCCCCCAGGGGTGGCAGCAGTGTCTGTCCCACTCGCTGCTGTACCGCGAGTGCCTGGCCCAGGAAGCGCGGTCGCTGGGGCTCACCTGTCCCCCGTTCCTTAGATGCTGCTGGTGGAGTTCTACAAGGGCGCCCCTGACCTCGTCAGGTTCCAGGAGCCTTGGAACCAGGAGCACACCTACCTCGACAAGCTCAAGGTGAGACTCATGACGAGGCCCGTGCAAAACCCCTTCTTTTATAAAGATCTCCGGGAGCCCCGGGGACCCCCCGCCCCCTCCCCCTCCAGAATATATCCATGGGCAGCCTGAAGAGAAGTGAGTTCTTACCTGGGCCTGGACAAAAATACTTCAGTCAGAAATGAATGCTGCCAGAGAAAAGTTGTGTTTTATCACATGGGGGTGGTGACGCTGGTGGACATCACCATCAAAACGCAGATGAAAATGCAAAAGCCCCGTAGACCTCATGACCCCTGGGACATCCCAGCTGGAGACGCTGCTCTGGGCCCTGCTTCTCCCGGGGCCGTCCACGGAGGTGCAGGAGGGGTTCTGAATCTTAAGCAGCAGCAAAGCTGAACCGAGCAGAGTGGCTGGGGCTGGGAGTGGGTTTGTCTAGCCCGCTGGCCCTACGGTTGGTTAACGGGATGTGTCGGCAGGGGCTCCGCATATTTCCTGCCTGAGAGTCGTTCTCAGAAGACACTACCCACTCTGCTTTGCAGAGAAATAGCTTCACACGTTTTCTTGTTTGGATCAGACTTAACAGTGACCAGGGCTTAAAGCTGCCACTGGTCACCTCCCAGCCCGGTGCTAGGTGGGTGGGGTGGGGTGGCCTCGGCTCACGAGGGGGGCGCGTGTAAGAGCAGGATTTGGAGGGTGTGGAGGAACCTCACCCCCAAAGGACGACGTCCCCAGGCCTTGAGGTGTGGCTTTAGGGACATGGCTGCGTGCTTGGGTTAGGAGGGCCCCCTGACAGGCTGCAGCCCTGAGGCACCAGGCCTCCTTGTTTCAGATCTCCCTGGCCAGCAGGATGCCCAAGGACCAGGGCCTGTGCCATGTGCTGGAGCAGGTTTACAGCGTCCTCAAGCAGGGGAGCTGAGAGCACCAGCCTCCAAGGACCGGGGAGGCCTTTGGTCAGATGTGGCTCCCCGAGGCTCTGGGTGAGGGGAATCGGCCCAGGGCCTTTGTGCTGCTTTGTTGCTGTGTGACTGAGGTGTGTGACAGCAAGGGCTCAGATAATAAAGGAGAAACAGCCTAGGCATGTGTCTCACGGATACAGGAGGGGTTGCTGTTCATGCAGCAGTGGCTATGGGCAGGGGCCGTGCTGGCGACTGGGCAGATGACAGCTGTCCCTCCTGGGCTCGCTGTGGGCTGGTGCTCATGTGGGCCCCACCCTGACTGGTGACCCCTTTGGGAGGGCCCGCCCCCGCCCCCGCCCCCGCCCCCGCCCTGCACCACAACCAGGCAAGAGGCTGTAGAAAGAGACATTTAATACTTTTTTAAAAAAATCAGGATTACATTTTGATCTGCCCTAGGCTGGGATGTCTGTGTCTCCTCCAGGTACTGGTGACCGGGGGCCTCTCGGAGGAGCAGGGAGGGCCTGGTGTCCTTGGGGGCTTTACCGGGTCACCAAAGGAGGGGAATGTGAACCAGGCCCGGGGTCCCCTGTTTAGCCAAGTTTTGGATTAGGCAAGAGGGGAAGTGGGTGCAGGGCTGGGGCCCTGCTGGTCTGGGCAGCTGCCTACCTTGGTCTGGAGAAGATGGCCTGGGCCACTGTCCAAAGAGGGTATGGTGGCCGGCTCACCAGGGTGGTGCCCATGACTCCCCAAGGGGTCCCAGCAGCCAGGGGTCTGGGAACATTCACTTAACAAAGCCTTTGTGCTTGACCTTCCACATAGTGGAGGCTGGGCTCCCGTGGTCGTGTGTGTGTGCGTGTGTGCGTACACACACGTGCGCGCTGGCAGCTTGTGCCAGAGAGATGCTCCATGTGCTTGGCTTGGGATGCGGTGGTGGGCACGGGTGTTTGGGGCTTAGTGCCCTGCAGGGGGGAGATGGCCTGTCTTTAGGGGCCCTGGCCCCTGAGAACCCCAGGCTCGTCTTTCCCCAAGTCCCCAGCCAGAGAAAGGGGTGAAACCCTTCCAGGAAGGTGGCATCTGTAGGCACTCAGGGGCCTAGGGAGCTCTGGAGGGGGCTGGTAGTGTCCAGGGGGGACTTTAAAAGCAGGGTGGCGAGTCTCAGCCAGGGGTCTCGCCCAGACCACCCCATCACACCGATGTTCAGTCCTATCCTGTTAAGGGCAGGTCTCCGGGCAGAGCTGGATGGAGGTGGGAGAGGATGCTTATGCGTGCGCACGTGTGTGTGTGTGTGTACGTGTGTGTGTGTGTGTGTGTGTGAGAGAGAGAGAGGAGAGAGAGAGGAGAGAGAGAGGAGAGAGAGGAGAGAGAGAAGGGGGGCCCACCTGGAGTTACCAGTCCCTGGAGGGGCAGCAGGAGTTAGTGTTTCTAAGAGCACCTTAGTGTGAGCCTCCTGGGGCGGGCTGGGCGGAGCTGGGGGGGCAGAGGTGTGACCAGCAGGAAGGAGGAACACTGCCCAGCCCCCAAGACGGCCACGTGGAGTGGGGAAGGGAGCCCCCACCACCGGGGGTGAGCGCTAGTGTAAACAGGGGCCCCGCTGCCCTGGGGCTGGGTCAGGCCCAGAGCGGGCCACCCCGCAGGCTGTGAGCGCTGCCCAGCTGCGGGGCCCATGGAATGCAGAGATCTGGATGGAGGGGCGGCGGGCCGACACGTCACTGAGACGCGGTCACTGGGGCAGCGGCACCAGCACCTCCACGTAGCTGAGGGGGAAGAAGCCGGACTGGCCGTGGAGCATGCCCTCGTACCAGTTCTCGTCGATCTGGTTGGTCAGCGTGATGATGTCGCCCTCGTGGAAGCCCAGCTCCCCGTCGTTCTCAGGCTCAAAGTCGTACAGGGCCTTGCAGCTCGGCTGGTCCAGGGGCGCTGGGGGCGGGGGAAGGTCCAGGCTGTCACCTGCCCCTGTGGGTGCACAGGGGGATGTCGCCTCCTCTCCCCTCCCCTCCCACCCCCTTGTCCTGCCCACTCACTGCTCCTTGCTTTCCCCCAAGGAGAGCCGCTCCCTCCTCTGTGGCCCCCACTGCTATCAGAAGGAGCCAAGTGACAAGGGGAGGGAAAAGGGCTCTGTGAGTGGTCACCAAAACGCTCCTGGGAGGAGCTGCGGACACCCAGTGGCATCAGGGTGACAGTGACCAGAAGCACGCAGCTCTCAGGGTACCACTTGGAACAGAGGGAAGCCCAGCTCCACTTCTACCAGAGAAGGGGTGGAGGAGAAGGACCCTTGGGGCACAGATTAGAAGGCGGCATCGTAAACCGAGGCAGGGGCACAGGGCAGGGCCTGGGCCCCTTGAAGACACTCACGCATGCTCCTGCTGCTGGGGGTCCGGGTGGGCTTGTCGGAAGATCGAAAAGATGACGAAGCTGCTTGCAGACAAAGCACAGAGGTGGGCTGAGAATGCTGGCGTGGGGCCTGGTGCCCATCCTTGGGGCTCCTCGTGCAGAGAACTGGCCCTGCGGTTGGATGGGTGGCGGGCTGGGGGCTCCCCCGAAGGGGCCTGGGGCATAGTGATGCCCTCTCCTCCATTACCTGTGATCTTGGGAGCCGTGGCGCAGGGGAAGCCCCCGTTGGACTGCTCAGGCTCTCCGAGGTCCAAGGGCTCCCGGGGCTTGGGCTTATACTCCCGCTTGGGGCGCGAAGAGGCTTCCCGCATCCTGCATGTGGAAGGACGCCTGTGAGCAGCTGCAGGGCCACCTCTTGAGCCCTCGCGTGTCGAGGTCAGGGAACAACGCCTCCACCCCCAGCTATTCATGCTGCTGCCCCGGGACTCGGGATGCACGTGGGAGGCGGCGAGAAGGGGGCCCCCAGGCATATCTCCAAGGCTGCCTACAGGCCTGGTCCTACCGCACCCAGAAGCCTCCTCGGCAGTGGCGGCTGGGGAGCTGGTGCCCAACAGATACCCACCCCTCACCAGGGAACCACCGCCCACCAGGGCTTCCCTTCTTAGGCCCTGGACACTGCCTGACTGCAAGATGGCCCTCGGAGACAGGGAAGGAGAGGAAGGGGCTCCCCAGGGGCAGGGCTGGGCAAACCCTCTCCCCACAGGACATCCCAAGCCTCTCCTCTGGGGACCAGGATGAGCGTGATGAGGTCCTGCTCCCTCCTGGGACCCCCGCCCCAACTCATGAAGCCTGGGGATTCTTTCTGAAAAGGAAGTAACCCCGCTGCTCTGGAAGGAACATGTCACAGTGGGGCTGGGTTGTCTGGGGGCGGGGGCGTCCCATGGGTCCCCCAGGGCTGGCCCCGGCAGCCACAGCACCCAGCCACCGGGCCTCCCAGCCAGCAGGGTGGGCCGGGGCTCCTGCGGGGAAGGCCGGGGGGCCAGGCCCACCTTCGCTTGAGCTTGTCAGCTAGCTCGTCCAGGATCTGCACGGCCTGCCGGTGGTAGTCCAGTTGGGCATCCACCAGGGCGGAGAGCTGGCTCACCTGCTCGATCTGCAAGGGACCAGCCAGGGCTGAAGAGCTGCCCTCCTTCTGGGCCCCATCTCTGGCTGCCTCCTGCAGGGAGCCTTCCCAGATTGTTCCAGACGTGGGCCCAGCCCCCGCCTGACCCTTGAGCTGCAGCCAGAGGAGGGTGAAGGGCCTGAGGAGACCCCAGAGCCTCAGTGGGCCAGTGGCTTCCTCTGGGCCTCCTGTTCCCCCTTCCTTCCCTTCACACCCTGAACAGGCACAGGGCCTGCCCACTGGCCCTGGGAAGTGGGCACCACCGCTGGGCTCCTGTCTCAGGGGCTCCCCCAGGGCGGTGCCCGGCAGGCCGGCGTGGTGGGTGCACGCGGGGGGGGCTCAGGGCCCACACACGTACGTCGGTCTCCAGGAGGTTGTGCATGCTGGTCTCGGCCACCTCCTTGGACTCCTCAAACTTCTCCATGGCCTGGCGCAGCTCCTCATCGGGGATCTTGCCCTGCCGCTTCTTCTTGTAATCAAAGTCCAGGCGGCGGCCCTCCAGCTTTTTCAGGTGGTGCTGGGGGCCGGGATGAGGGTCACACCGCGTGCCTGGGACCTCGGGGAGGGCCACCTGATGCCCTGCAGCCCTTCCCGCTGGGAAACCTGGCCCGAGCTGGGCTGTATGGTGGCGGGTGGGGGGGGGGGC
The DNA here is from genome assembly GCF_028564815.1 of Eubalaena glacialis. Lineage (NCBI taxonomy): Eukaryota > Metazoa > Chordata > Mammalia > Artiodactyla > Balaenidae > Eubalaena > Eubalaena glacialis. The sequence goes on along the minus strand of NC_083719.1, from coordinate 183,798,900 downwards.
GCGGGTAGGAGCGAGGGTGGGCCTGGAGCGGCCCCGCGTACCTGGATCTCCTTCAGGTCCTTGTCGCACAGGTTCTGGAGGGGATCGATGAAGTTCTGCTTCACCTCTATGTCCAGGGAGTCCTTCACCTCAGCCAGGCGCTTCATGGACTCCCCGGCATCCAGCAGGGCGTCGCCTGGGGAGAGGATGGGGTGGTGGAGGAAGCCGTCACAGGAGGCCTTGGCCTGCGCAGCCGAGACACACCCCACGGCCAAGGACCTGGACGCCAGAACAGAGAACGAAACAAGGGACCCTTAAGTCTGACCCGGAGCCACGGGGGCCGGTGGTGACAGGTGTTCACGAGCTGCCCTCCCACCTCTTGGAAGGCACCCAGGTCCGCCATGGGCCGGGAGGGTGGCTTTCGCATGGCCGTGATGCTATAGGCAGCCCTCGTCCAGGGGACCAGCCAGCCCTGGAGAAGAAGATCCTCGAGCTACGGGGGAAGTGCCAGCCTGCTGGCAGCACAGAGACTCTGGCCCCAAGCTCTCAGGCCCGCCCCCGCCTCCAGCCTCCCCACGGCCTCACCGAAGTTGGACTCGCCGCCCAGCTCCTTCCCATGGCGGATCATGCACTCGCCCAGCAGGCCCTCCGACTGCGGGTAGCCAGGGTTCTTCACCTGCCCTCGGATCTTGGACACCGTGTTGAGCATCGTCAGCTTGGCCCGCGAGGCTAGAAGAGGGTGGGGCCGGGTGAGTGTGGTCTCTCAAGGAGCCACCAGACCGCCAGCTGCCCCCCTCTGCCTGGGTGCTTGTTTATTTCTGAAGTGCTCCCTCGGCCCGAGGAACCAGAGCATGAGAAGAACCTCCCGAACGTGAGAAGTCCCCCCTCTGCTCTGGTCCTCGCGCAGGAGTACTGGCAGTGGGCAGGAGAGGGGACCGGCTCCTCGAGACCCCCAGAGAAGCGGGGTAGGCAGGTAGAGGTGTGGACAGGTACAGGCGCCCCCAATGCAGACCTCTACCGGGGGCGGGAGGTGAGGGGGCGTGCCTGCACCTCTGCCAGCTCCAGTCTGTCCCCAGCGTAGGCCTCAGGTGGACACGGCTGCTTTTGCTGTCTGTCCTGCATCCTCTGCCTTTCACTACAGGAACCAACATTTGGATTTTCCTCCAGGAAAAGTCCCTGCCTCCCTCTCAGCCTCGGAGACCCCACCTCATGCTCCAAAGGCAGGCTTGTGGCTGGGGCCTGGCACCTGATTCAAATTGGTCCAGAGAGTTGATTGGGGGGAAAAGATGCTCTTTTCTGTTGGGACCATTAGCTTTAAGGATAATTTAAGGCTAGGGTTGCCATGAGAAGCGAGAGCTGACAGATAAAGCAGAAAGGAAACGCATGACCCTGAGGACATCCTTTGGCTGCCTGGATCCAGCCATGCCTGAACCCGCCTACCCCTGGGCATTTCAGTTCTGTGGGCCCACGCACTGCTTCTTCATGCTCCAGTAACCAGAAGATTCTGGACTGACAAGAGACCCGAGGAGCTGGGGGCAGACCCCTCGCAGCTGGCTGGTGCCCTACCTGGGTTGGGCTGCAGATACTCGATGGTTCTGGCCAACACTTCTGTCACAGCCTTGCTGGTAACATCCACCTTCTGTAAAGAGAGTCCACGTGTGGGGTTTCGAAACCATCAGGGCGCCTGAGGCCAAACCAGGAGCACCTGGACAGCCCTTGCCCTGGTCCCAGTTCCCCAACCGCCTCAGAGCCCACGCAAGAACTGCCCGCTGCTTCTGGGGGCCACCTCGCCTCCCTGCCTCCTTGCTGTTGGCTATGCTGTGCCCCCGCCGCTGCCTGCCCTGGGCTGGGGGGAGGCCTGCGACCCGCCTAGACCCTCCCGGTAAGCCTCGCCTCCCCCCCAGATGCCAGGGCCAGGCCCTATGGGGGCTGGTAACACTGTCAGCGTCAGACAGGCACCCCTCTCCTGTTACCTTCTCCATCTCTTTGAAGTCATCGTCTAGCTTGGTCCCTTCAGCCCCTCCGACCTTCTCACTGACCAGCTGGGGAATGAAAGTAGGGAAGAGAGTGTGAGCCTCAGGGGAGGAGGGCGAGGGCTCAGGCGTCCACGATGGCTTCCCAGGGATGCTGAATGTGGCAGCCAATGGCAAAACGGGGAGCCAAACGAGCTCCCGCTCCAAACCCACACGCTCCTACAAACCCAGGGCCAGGGGCTCCTCCTGCCGGAAGCCTTCCCTGGCCTGCGCCCACCTGGTCAGGCTGCGCTGGCGGCTCCACAGCCCCTGAGAGGGTCCCCCACCCCCATGGGGTTGTGCAGACTGTCCGGGCCCCCCTCACAGGGCTGCGGGGTCCACGCCCGGACGGGGGTGCTGTGGCTCAGCGAGACGCCGAGGCTCACGGAAGCCCCTTCGCTCAGGGAATTGCAGCCTCCCTCTCCCACTGAGCTCCTGCCTCTCCGCGAAGGACTCTCGGGGACCAAGGGTCTGCACGCCCCAGGGGCAGCTCTGAGGGGCGAGCAGGTCCTGAGGCCAAATGAACACAAAGACTGCCATGGGACAAGCGCCGAGCGGGAGGGAAGACCTGCCCCACACGGGCCAACTGTGGTGCCCAGAAGTCACTTCCTGTGTGCGCGGGTGTGAACACAAACACACAATTTCCTGGTGGCCAGCAGCCATCTTTGTCCACTTGTCAGGACCGCTCCCGGGGCTCCTGAAGGCACCCTAACCCTAACCTGTGTGGTCTTGGGCTGTCAGCTTCACTGGGCCTCAGTTTTCATCTCTAAAATGGGGTGACAGGTGTGCACTCACCGAGCTGTGGCCAGGCTCCCGTGGGCTGCTGTGTGCAAGTGTGTGCTCAGGGGTACTCCTGCGACACCCATGCTGCCCACACCGATGACTGCTGTTACTTTCCCCACGCATCTTGGTTCTCCAGGGGGACCACAGAACTGTAGGGCAGGCCTAGCCTATAGGCCTTTATCCCTGCCCCTCCCCGCCTGGGGTCAAGGGGAGTCTGGGGGGAGCTGCATACCCCTGCAAGTCAGTGTTCTCACGGCAGCTGCACCCCAGGAGCCCAGGAGGGGACGGGGCACAGAAAGGAAGCAGGGCTGGCTCAGGGCCCCTCCACCATGCACCAGTCTCTGGGGGACCTCCAAGGGCAGGCAGGGGCTGCCCTCCCGTTTTTGACTTTATAAGGAAAGACCCTGGTCTCTCCTAGGTGTTTCTGGGGTGTTCCACTTTATTTCATGGGGCAGTTTCACTTCTTTTGATTATGGTAAAACAGGACGTTCTCAAATTCAGTGGTTGCCAGAGGGAAATGAGTTACGTGTCTGATGTGAAACAAGACACTTCTGGTGAACTGAAAGGGTAGCTGAAGTGCTGGGGCTCAAAAACCACACTTTCCGGGCCGAGGGCCTGCTCAGTACAGGGGACACGGGCACCCCCAGGGAGCAGCCCCTGCTGGCGGGGACTACGTCCTTCCTCTGAGGGGAGAGGGCACGGGAAGACCCCACAGCCTCTTCCAGGCCCTCCAGGAGTGTCACCTCCCCATCTCCCCTGGGAGCCCTCTGACAGCTCCCATGCGGGGCCTCCTTGCTCTGGCACCAGGGGGCTGTGCTGGGAACATGTGGGTCCCTACCAGTCTCCTCGCCCTACCCCCACCTGGGAGCTCCAAGCTCCAGTCCCTCAGGCTGACTGGCCCCAGGTCCCTTCTCTCCAAGGCCCACAGTCCGGAACCGGCAAAAGTGGACGAAAGGATGACAAAAGGCCAAAAGGGAAAAGTGGGAAAAAGCAAGCGACATGCCAACCACAGCAAGAGCATCAGCAAAGGGAGGCTGTGCTGAGGGCGGGGCTGTGCTCCAGAGGAGGGGCCTGGGGAGCCCCCAGGAGGAGGCCGGAGGGCGGGGAGTGCCCCGTCTGTGTGGGAGGCCAGGACCCTGCCGCTCGGTCCTGCTCGGGGACCCCGCACACACCTTTTTGGGCCCGGCAAGAGCAGCACCGCCATGGAAGTAACACCTTCACGTGTAGCGTCTGCATCCAGCACTCCCCACAAGTGACGGTGTTCCCCGGCTGCGGGAGAGGAAACTGAGGTGCAGCCCTGGCAGGGGCCCTGAGGGCTGAAGCCCACTCTTCTCTCTGCAGCTACCGACGCCGCCCCACCTCCCCACTCGGGCCCGCAGTGCAGAGGGGCTGGCCCCGCCGCCAAGGCACCCCCCGGGGTGGGGGAGGCAGCAGAAGGGGTGGGTGAGCTCTGCCCACTCTTCAGCAGGGCCGTGACCGCAGCGGTGCGGAAATCATGGCCTCCTGGGCCCGCCCAGCTGGGTGGGAGCCTGAGTCACCAGCAGTGGGCCCACACTGGCTGCCACCGTGAAACCCACGTGGGTGCCTCCCTGGGGGAACGTGGGGCCCAGGCCAAGCCAGGGCCCCAGCCCCCCCCCCACCAGGTGACAGCCAGGGCTGAGGGGTCGCTGTGGAGAGGCTGCGCTCGGCCAGAGCTGGCAGCGGGCTTTGGAGATGAACTCGCTGTTGCCTGTCACACGGGCCTCTCAGATCTCAGCCTGGCTCCCCACCTGCACGCCTGGCTTCACTTCCGCCCTGGCAGGGCGCTCAGGGACCGTGAGTCCCATGAAGGCCCAGAACGGGGTCTTTTCGGAGGAGGCCGGGCAGCTGTCTGGTAAAAAGGTCCACGGGTGGTTCTGAGCCCAGCCACCAGGTGGGACTGCTGAGTGAGTGCTGCTCTGCGACCCTCCGAGCGCGCGCCTTCCTGTGTCTGTGCGTCCCCTGTGATGGTGGCTCTATCGAGGTATTGCTGGCCTGTGCACGACCCACAAGGGAGTGCACACCTCCGCCCCGCAGGAGGCTCCCTCTGCGGCCTGCCCCTCTGGCGGTACCTCTCCGGGAAACTGCACGAGCCAACCCCCCACCGTTTGTTTGGTCTGACCTATGTTACTGCCCTTGTATTACTTCCAACCTCTGAGAGGAGTGTGCCCTGCCCGCGATTCAGCCTGCAGGCGCCTCCAGGGCTCCAGCTCCGGGTCCCCCTAAGTTCAAACTGCAGCTTAGACTGCAGAGGTGGTTACTACCAGCCAGAAAGTGGAAGGACCCCCAACCTGTTTGCTTCCCCGTGTGCCGACCCATTCGGGCTGCTCCGCCAGCGACGGCCCCAGCCCAGCTCCCACCTGGACTCTGAATGGTCAGATTTACGACGACACAACCCCCAAGTGACCGCGACAGGCAGAGGGCACCCACTTCAGGCTCCCACACAGAGGAGCAGCGGAGCCGCGTGGTCTGACACCTGCCCCAGGCACCTGGGAAGTGAGCGAACTTGGAATGGAGATGGGGCTTCATCCCTGAGCACCTACACGACCTCCACCCATGCAAGCCGCCCGTGGGCACTCATAATAAAGACCACTCGGAGAAGGGGCTGTTCTCTCAAGGACTGGCGTTCTTCGGCCTTCTAGACTTTGGCCATGTTTGGAGAGGAGCAAGGAATCTGACACGCGGGAGAGAAACAAAGAACGCGCAGTGGAACAATCCGAAAACACAAGACATTGTGCGCCAAGAGCCGGCAGGGCAGCCACTCCAGGAGTCCAACAGAGAACAGGAAGGCAGGAGAACCTTCTTTCCCCCAGGGAGGGACGTGGGGACGGACGGCTGCCCCAGACCAGGCAGGCACGCTGCAGTGGCCCCTCGGGGGCAGCAGAAGCTCGAATCCTGCCGAGTGGGATGCACCAACGGGAGGCCTTGTAATTGAATCATCTCAGCTGGGAAACCTGATCAATATGACATGGAAAATAAACAGCCAATCTGCAGGCTCGGTGACCGGGGCAGACGATCCGCTTTGATGAATTAAGAGTTTAAGTAAAAAGAGCAGCAGGAGGAGGCTGGCACAGAGGAGCCGGGAGAGAGAAAAGCAGGGCTGCTCAGGGCCTCACAATGCAGGACGGATGCTCTGCACGTCCTGCTCAGCACCCTCGCGCCTCGTCCAGCCGATATGCTCCGTGGGGCCGCTTGCCGCGCTCCAGGTTAACAGTGGAGGTCCCCATCCTCTCCCGACTCCCCCAACTCCCCTCCTGCCCTCCGCCTGGCTAACTTCTCCCTGCCCCCACCCCGCGCTACAGAGCAGCCCCCGCCTCTCCCTCCCTCCTCAGCGGTGAGGAGCCCAGCGCCAGGCGGAGGGGGTGCGCGTTGGGGGCAGCCGCTCTCGGGCACTGGCTGGAGAGTTGGACTAAAAGGCATGGAAGGACTTCCCTGGTGGCACAGGGGTTAAGAATCCGCCTGCCAACACAGGGGACACAGGTTCGAGCCCTGGTCCGGGAAGATCCCACATGCCGTGGAGCGACTAAGCCCGTGCACCACAACTACTGAGCCTGCGCTCTAGAGCCCGTGAGCCACAACTACTAAGCCCGCGTGCCACAACTACTGAAGCCCGCGTGCCTAGAGCCCGTGCTCCGCAACAAGAGAAGCCACCGCAATGAGAAGTCCGCGCACCACAATGAAGAGTAGCCCCTGCTCGCCGCAACTAGAGAAAGACCACGCGCAGCAATGAAGACCCAACACAGCCAAAAATAAACAAATAAAATAAATAAATTTATAAAAATAAATAAAATTAAAAAAAGAAAAGGCGATGGGGGTGAAAGAGCCTTGGGGTCCAGGCCCAGCCGCCCAGCTGTGCGGTCCCGTTCCGGCCATCCTCGGGTCTGGGCCAGTGAATGCCCTGTGGCTGAGGCGCTGTGACCCAAGGCTGTCAGGTGTGAGCACTTCTGGCTCCAGTTAGCAACCACCGTCGGGAGTGGGGTGGGCAGGCCCGCTACCCGGGCGCCAGGGCAGAGGCTGTGCTGGCTTTGAGGAGCGCCCCTCTGGCGAGGGAGATAAGAACATCAGGCAGAACAGAGACACAGTGATAAGAGCTGCAAGGGAGGTTTAAACACGCCAAACATGCTCCTGGCTGGGTGAACTGCAGGGGCCAGTGCTGTCCGAGCTGGACCTCAAAGGGCAGGGTTCCAGCAGGCAGAGCCTGGCCAGGCAGGCGTATGGTGTTCTGGGTGAGACCCAGGTTCGGGGGCACAGGGGCTGCCATTCCTGGTCCTCCACGTGCCAGGCACTGTGTGGGCGCTTTCCATACATCCTGCCATTGATTGTCACCCCTCTGCGATGACAATGCAGGGACCTGCACACCCATTCTACAGATGACGAAACCCCGGGGTGAGAGGTGGAACAGCAAGGCTGCGAGCTGAAAGTGGAGAAGCTGGGAGCTGTGCCCAGAGCTGTCGGACTGGTCGGTCCGTCCCTCACCGCTCCCCTCCCCGCAATGCAGGACCTGCCGGAAGGGCACGGGGCCTCCGAGGCTGCGGGGAGGAGGCGGAGTGCCTGTGTGCAGAATGCCCAGACGTGGGAGGTCCCGGGAGGCAACTGCAATGACTCCTGGGCAGGGCTAAGAAATTCCTGAACGGGGAGGACGGCACAGGGACAGGAGGGAGCGACACAGGGATGGACTCGTTCGCCTCTACATCCCTTCCAGTTGCGACTCCCCTTCCTGCTGGCCTCCCAACACTTGGGAGCCGCTTGCCAAACACCTCAGAGCAGCCCCTTCTAGTTTCCTTTATGGCCTTCTGTCTCATGACTTGGAGAGCCCACGACACGGGCAGAGCCCAGGCTGGCCTGCTACCCGGCCGACACACGAAGCCGCTGGCCTTCTCGAGTCTCCTTTCTCTGCTGGGGCCCTGGGCCCCTGACTCAGAGCTGCGGGCAGACACACCAGAGGGTGCACTCTTTGGCTAACTGACGCCCTTTCTGGAAAGGCGAGCCGAGGGTGCTTCTGGGGAGGTAACGTGCACAGTGCACTGCCACGCTGAAGCCTCCCGTCCGTCCCTGCCCAGAAACCTCCAGTGGCCCCCGTGTCGGGATGATTTCCAGAGCCTGGGCCCTTGTGAGTACGAAATGCTTGCCGCCGGGGGCGGCACTTGGACTCCAGGCAGCTTGGATCCCACGTGGCTCTGAGAGTAAAGGCCACGAGGCGTGGGGCCGGGCCACCGCCCTAAGGGGTGAGGGAGAGGTGCCACTGAAGCAGAGGCCACAGAAACACTATTCATACCCAACTCCTCAGCCCAGGGAGGAAGCGGGCCTGAGGGCTCTGGCAGCAGGAGAGCCTTCATCTGTCACGGGTCTTTAGTAAGTATCTGTGAGCCGATGGAGAATAAGTCACCACCCCCTTTGTCAAGCTCCGCAGAGGGAAGTGTCCTGACAAGTCAGAACTTCCTTCAGCATACCGGGAATTCTGAAATTTCCCCGGTTTGCTGGTACCCTTCATGCCTCTGGGCACACACTTCCTCTCCTCCTAGGGATCAAAGCTACGCGGTTTTAAAAAAGCAGCTCTGTGAACGGGAGCAGTGGAAACGATCAAGCAGGAAAAGGCTTCTGAAGTTACTTCTCCCGTGGAAACCCCCAGTCGGGCACCACGACCACCAGGTCCGGCCCCAAGGGGCAGACACCGACCCACAGACGCCCCTCCACACAGCAGTGTGTCGCGGTGTATCTGGAACCTAGTTCTGGCAGCACAAAGACAGCGGCTTCGAAGCCCAAGGTGTTCTCTCAGCAGGAGGGACGGCACCTCTGGCCTGGGGCCGGCGGCTGAGATACTGGCTCAGAAGCAGAACCCCTCAGGTCCCCGAGGCTGCAGGGACAAGCCAGCTGCAGGGTCCCCCAGGTGGTGGCGGGGGAACCGTTTGGCTGTCTCTGTGGAGAGGAGCCTGGCCGGGGGGCCTGGTCTGACCTAGCCTCTCGCAGTCTGAACCCCCCTGGTTCTCTGCCCCCGCCCCGTGGTGCCCCTCCCGCCTCCCTGCCCAAACCTTCCCAGGGCTGGCTTGGTGGGCAGCAAGCTGAACGCCATGTGAGTCCCAGTGGCTGCTCCCCTGCGTGGCACATGCTGCTAAGATGAGGGGGGAAACCGTTACGTGAGAAAAATCCCCTCAAAGTCACGTCTGGCTTAATCCGAGAGTCTGGTCTGGACACGGCACGGGCAGTGGAAGCAAAGCAGGAACCGGTCGTCGGAAAGAATGGACTAGGGAGGGCAGCAATGGCACATGGGGACAGTCGCTCAGGACTGTCAAGGCAGTGACGAGCTGGGGGACGGAGCTCCCGAGATGGATCGGGGTGTAGCCTCAGCCTCGTCTCAAAGCCCGACCTGTGCTTCTGCAGGCTTCGCGGGTCCCAGTACCAGCAGCCAGAGGCTCACCCAGGGCAGACACCCACAGAGCTGCCCCTTCAGCCCCAGGCTGACGACCAAGTCACCAGACCTCCCGCTGCTGTGACACTGCTTTCCCGATGGGGCCTCAAAGTGGCTTTAAGCACCCCAGATCCGTCACGAGGGCCCCTGTGTGTAAACCAGGCCTGCCCTGCCCTGGCTCAGACTCTCCTCACTTCTCCCCAGGACCCCTCCTGGCTGCTCTCCCCTCCTCGGCCTTGCTGGGCCTCCTGCCCACGGCAGCCCCCGAGGGCTGGGTCCAGAACCCTCTGTGTGTCAGGGTCTGCGCCCTCTCCAGGCTCCTGCGATCCTGGGACTGCTCCCCTCCTCCTGCAGGGGCTGGAGGCCGAGGCCTGGCCTGACCCCCCGTTAGTCTCCCACGCGCCCGTGCTTGTCTCCGAGCGCAGGGACCCCGTGTGTCTTGCTTTCTGCCATCACCAAGCCCAGTGCATCTGACCAAGCACCCAGGCCCCTTCCTTTTGGGGGGTCCTCTCCTGGCCTCGCAGAGGAGTGGCAGCTCAGAAGTACCCGAAGCTGGAGGAGGAGTGAGGGGCTGGGCAGACACGGGTGGCTGTGCGGTGCCTTTCCTGTTGCCTCAGCCCTCTGTTTGAGGAAAATGCCTCCCTCACCCCGAGGTGACCCAGCAGTCCTTGGAGATGGGGTGACAAGGAACTCACTCCCTGCCTGGCCCGACCTCCACGTGGAGCTCAGCTGAGTGTCGGCCACAGGGGCCCAGGCTGGCCAGTGTTTCCCCTCGCAGCCTGTCTGGCCAGAAGCCACAGGCCTGAGTGCCCTCCCGGTGCACTGTGGAGGGGTGGGCACTTCCTCTGGGGACCAACCCCCCGGCCCAGAGCGTTAGCCCGGGCTCGACTCTAATGATGCTTGGTCCTGGGATTCCCATTAAGACACCGAGTTCCTCCACAAGAAAGCAGAAGCACTTAACAAGAAGTGTTCCCTGCTTCCATTCATGGTTAACCAGTTCCCCAGGTCACCTGGTAGAGTCTGGGGGAGGAAGTGGGCCCTGCTGGGTGCTGGGACAGGTGTGGAAAGCAGGCTTCAAACTGAAGCACTTCTGGCTTGTGGGGGGAGGCAGGACTGCTGGAGGGGAGAAGGGGCCACAGAATGTGCATCTTTTAATGTTTCTATGAAACGCAGCACAGACTGCATTGTTCCTTGGACCCGCGGCCTTGCCAGCCCTTCTGTCAACCTTGAGGAAGGCATAGAGCCCCAAAAGGAAGAGATAGAGCCATCGGGGACCTCCAGCACCCATCTGGCCCAGCTGCAGCCTCTGAGCAGTCATCTCCACCTTATAAATGGAGCAACTAACACCCCAGGAGGTGACCCGCCTTTCCCAGGGCCAGGCAGTGTAGTGTAGTGTAGTGTAATGTAGTGTAGTGTAGTGTAGTGTGTGTGTGAGACCAAGCCAGACAGGAGGGGTAACTGGGTCCCCAAAGTCTTAAACCACCTTGCTCTGGAGGCTGCCCTGCATCTCCCTGGTTTGCTTCCTCATTTTCAAAGACTGGCCAGGGCAGTCAGGGTGCTGGGGAGACGAGGGCCAGCGCTCAGGATCCGCCCCTCCCGCTTGGCTGGGGAAGCATCCCAGCAAGTGTGAGGCCACATCGCAGCCCCTGGGAGCAGGCGGTCAGGGGGACCACAGCTGTTCCTGGACAGTGACAGTGGCGGACGACCACCCAAGATGACACCCTACACCGCACTGAGTGCACGAGCCTGGAGGCAGAAGGCGTGCGTTGGAGGGCCGGCTCTGCCCTGAGCCTTCTGGAACTCCAGTCTCTCACACGATACCCACCACTCCAGGGTGGCATGAGGCCACAGCCCCTGGAATAGCACAGAGCTTTCTACGAACACCAGTGGCACCCCGGACCGGGAGCTGCTCGGGGAGGAGGACACCAGTCACACACAGACCCCTGCGCGGGACATGATGCAGCTCACGTGGGGGAGAATCAGACGGGCCCTGCCCCAAATGTTATCGGGGGAGGCGAGGGCCAAAGCCACAGGGCCTGGCTGAGGAAGCTGGGTGGCAGACTGGGGTGTGGGCTCAGGACTTTGCCTCCTCCGGGACACAGGGAGGGAACAAGGCCCGCTGAACAGGGGCTCTAAGGTGGGCCTGATCCCAGCCAGCGCCCCGGGCTGTGCCGAGGGTTTTTACCCAACGACCGAGAGGCCAGCAATTGCTTGAGGCTCATCTCTTAGGAACAAACCTCATCTGGAACTCTTGCCAGAGCTGAAAAGCCTGGGTATAAACCGGCCTCATGCATTTTAATTTCTCATCTCGGGGACGAGGCAGGAGGGCTGCATGTCACACAACCGGGAAAATCAATTTCAGATGAAAACTCATAAAAAGAAACACCCAGCCCACAAACAAATGAGGCAATAAATTCCCGAGTCCTGCCGCGCCTGTTCCGCACCGCTGACCGCGTGCTGTGCCGGGGTGCACTGTTGGGGAGCTACCGCCCGCAGATCCCCCTCAGGGCAGCACAGCAAACTTCTGTCCCCACAGGCGAGTAAATGAGGTGTTTTGCAAACTCACCTTTTGTCAATGGCAGAGCTGACGCAAGAGCAGCCCTTCAGGAAGGCACAGGAAATGGGGCTTGGAAACCCTGCGAGGCGCACAGCTGCTCGGCCTCCGGAAAGCACCGGAACAGACCCTGCATCCAACACCATCACCGCAGCCTACTACGTAAGAGGCTGTAGACACCAGGTCACGAATCTCACGGAGGGCCACGAGTACCCCAACAGCGACAAGCTAAGGTGACAGAACGATCTAAAAGCCCAGAGCCCCAGCCTCCTGGAACACAGATGCTGTCCCCCCATCTCTACAACCACTTCCATTCTGAGACACTTAACTAATGTGAAGCCACCTCTTTGAGGAAGCCCTCCTGATTCTCCATCGCCCGCCTCCTCACCCAGGTGAGAGTGACCTGGCCACTGGCCACCTCTCCCAGCACACTACTGGCACCTCCTCTCTCGAGGCCAGAACCCCCCGCCCCCTCTGGACCTCACCTTGGACCAGGCTCTGTTCCACAAAGGCACCCACCTCACCCCACGTCAGAGCCTCTGCCCTGCTGTCCCTTCTGCCCCAGACTTTCCCATGGCTGGGTCCTGTCCATCTGGTTCCCCCCTCCCCAGTGGGGCTGTCCCTGACCCACCCGTCACTCATCCTTCTCTCAAGCCTCCCTTGTTTGTTTACAGCCCTCCTCCCACTGGACTGTGAACTCCAAGTGAGCAACCCCAGCACTGCTGTACCTGCACTCGGAACGGTGTCTGAGACTAGGAAGTGCTTAGTTGATACTTAGCGCCCCATGGGAGGAAGGAACGACCTCACAGGGGTCTGATCTCATGGCACCATTCCGCGGTGGCTAAGCACTGGGAGGGCTGCGGACCCAGGAGCCGGCCGGATGACAGCACCCCCTACCCCTGAACCCCCAACTTTCCTTTGCGTTGCTTATGGGAAGTTCAAGTTAGGCGGCACTCTGCCTGGGGGCTGCCCGTCTAATCCCCCACTCTCCACCCAAGGTCTGCCCACAGCTGACCCCCTCACCAGAGAGTGAAGGGACAGTTTGCAAAGGAAAAAAATCTGAGCAAGCTGGGCCCAGGCTGGCCTGCATCCAGAGGACCCCGCACCCAGAGGAGGAATCCCCTGTGAAAGGCACGTGCCTGCAGTTTGGGAGGACAGGACACGGGAAATGAAGGCTGACAGGCAAACAGGCTCTGAAGGCCAGAGGGAAATGGCCCCCAGATGGGCCAGGCTGGAGCCGTGGGGGCCGCACACCTAGGTTCTCCAAGGATCATCGAGGGCGACCTCTCAGGGAGGGCAGAGCTCGGCCTGGACGCTCCTCCGAGAGAGCTCCAGGAAGAAGCTCTGAGTGGGCGCTGAGGAACATACCCTCACCTGGCTCCACGGCTCGCCTGTCACCCCAGGGCGGCGACACCTGGTGACTCAGGGCCACCGAGACCAGTTTCTTCAGGCGTGGCTACCAGAAGCACCCGGGCGGGTCATGATCCCAGGACAGCACACGGCAAGCCAGGGGAGGTGACGCCATCAGCAGCTCTCAGCACAGCGGACCAGCCCCTCTGAGGGTGATGGGCACTGCGACACTTGGCCACGTATTAGATGCCGGCGCCCTGTCACCCTGCACGGCCGCTCCTCCCGCTGTCCCCCACCCTATTTGTCCAGGGGCACCTGCCCTTCTAACCTGCAGAGTCAGTCCTGGCAACCCGGAGCTGGAAGGAATCTCAGCACACAGATGAGGAGATCAACAGGGGCCTGCTGGGGCCAGGTGGGCACCAGAGCTGCCGCTCCTGTCCCCGGCTGCCATCCATCCTGCAGTGGCAGAGGGGGTGGGCCTTCTCCTTCTCAGGACGCACATCAGGCCTGGCACACACGCTCCCTGATGTTACTGCCTGTAACTGCCCCAGTGGTGGGTGAGCACCCGACTGAGGGGTTCCCAGGGACCCCGCCCTGGATCACAGACAGAGGAGAGCAGTTCTCAGGGGCCGTCTCCTCCACCACAGCTCACCTTCATTCCAGCAACAGCACCCGGGAGAGCCTCGCCTCCCCACCCAAACGCACCCTGTCCCCAAACACTGACTTCCCGTTGGCTGCCAGCTGCTGTGATGGGGCTAGGAGAGCAGCAGGGGGCCTGACGCCCAATAGGTGATGGGCAATCAGTATTTGCTGAGATGACACAGACCTCGCCCTTAGGAGCCCAGGGGAGAACACCGCCAGTCAGGTGTGTCAGTAACAGGCCAAAACAAGGGTGTGCCCAAGAGGTCCCGAGGCAAGGCTGGCGACGCCGGGGAGCAGTGGGGGTGTGGACCACAGCACGGGGACTGGATCCGGCTCTGTCACCGCACTGTCACTTAACAAGAATGTGGACCCCTCTGAGCCTCAGTTTCCTCAATGTAAAACGGGGTGCTGATGACGACCCGTGATGACCCGGGTGTGAACGTGCTTCAAGCACCACAAACTGCTCTACAAAGACGAGCCTGACAGTCCCCGCATGATGCGTGTCCCAAGGAAAGAACGAGGCCAGGAGGGCCGCGTGCAGGGAGCTCGAGGCGGGGTCCCCATGCAGGCCAGGTTCAGAGGCAGGATGTGCCGAGTGGCTTGGATGACGGGGGCATGAGAACGCCAGTGTCTGTGGAGCGAAGGCCCTCTGTGAGAGATCTGTGGTTCCGCACACAGAGGGACACGTGTAAACCGTGTCGCTAGCAGGCCGATGTGCTAGCTCTTCCTTTGCACCAAAAGCTCCTGGAGATCATAGCCCAGACTCCAGATGGCTCACAGCACTAAGTGTACTTGCTGACGGATGGCCGTGATACACGATTCTGAAGCTCTGCTTGGAAGCAGAGCAACAGGATTTGAAGGAAAAAGATGGGCAGCAAACCCCTGCCAAGCCCTGGCCCAGGCTACTGCCAGCCTCTGGGGCACACCCCTCCTCCTGCTTCTGCCCAGCCAACCGATGCGGCCTGCTGGCTGACCCTCAGTACCCCGAGTGGCTTTCTGCCCTGATCCTAACACGATTGTGCCCCTGGGATGTCCCACTCTCTCTACCTTGGTGTATCAACAGTCTGCCCGTCCTTCAGGATGGTGCCAATATGCACCCCCAAGATGCTACACTTACGCTCTGGGGGCGGGAGACCCTACCCCTTAAATCGGGGGTCTTGCCACATTTGCCTAGATGGCTGGGTGATGCTGACTCAAGGCACTTCTCAGCAATGCCTCTTTTATCTTTTTTTTTTTTTTTTTTTTTAATATTTTGACTGCGCTGGGTCTCCGTTGTGTGCACAGGCTCTTCATTGCAGGGCTTTTCTCTAGCTGTAGCGCGCGGGCTTCTCTAGTTGTGGCACGCAGGTTTAGTTGCCCTGCGGCCTGTGGGATCTTAGTTCCCCGGCCAGGGATGGAACCCGCGTCCCCTGCACTGGAAGGCAGATTCTCAACCACTGGACCGCCAGGGAAGTCCCTCAGCAATGCCTTTTTATGTTGATTTTTGCAGGAGTAAAGCAGCCCTGCCCTCGTCCTTGCTTCTCCGCTGTCACCGTGTGACGTGTGTCTGGTGCTGCCACTTGCTGAGTTAGGAGCCGTAAGCATATTCAAATCTCTCTCCACCTGATGACGATGGTCTAGTAGCCAGGGCTTCCCCCCCGCACCCAGACCAGCCTCTGCTCCCCTGGAAGGACTGAGCCAACAGACAGGCGGTGTCTGGACTCCTGGACGAGGAACAAGAACACAGTAGGGCAGGCCAGTGACCCAGAGGCCCCAGCACTGGGGGCTTCGCTCTGCTGCCTGCTGGGGACAATCTGCATCCTCCTCTCCCTTCTCCTTCCCGTGTCCACATTCAAAGCCAGGGTCCAGGTCACCTCCTCGTGAGTTATCCCTGGTTTCTGCATACAGGGCGTGTGTCATAGGACCCTGTGTCACCGTATCTGCCCTATTTCAATCGCTAAGCCACTGTGCGTGTCTGGGACACTCTCCTGCCCTGAGCTTACCTGCTCCATTAGAGCAGGATGGGGCTCAACGTCTGCGGTCAAAGTCAGCAGGCCAACTCCCCACTTGAGAAGGTTGCCCTTATTCATTCAACAGTTATTTATATGTGCCAGGTATAGTACAGGGAAAAAGAGATGGATACTACAAGCTCACAAAAAAACGGCACTAGCTTAAGGACCTAAGATAAGGAGCCCCTTCCTCCTTGTGGGGAGGGAACCAGGTAGGAGTTACAAGATGTCCCTGGACTTAGCTTTGAAGGATGGGTTGAACTTGGGGGCAAGAAGGAGAAAAGCACATGACGTGAGGAAAGGCAGAGACAGAGGACGCGGGGTCTGCACCAATGCAGAGGACAGAGGCGCTAAGGGCCGGCTTGGAAACCAACTCCCAGGATGTGATTCTGAAGCGTCCCCTTTGAAGGTGTGGGAGTGATTAGTGAAGGCTGCCTGGCACGAGCCTCTAGTGTCCGTGACGAGAAGAAAGGCACGCCATCAGGCTCGAGAACTGCCGACCTCTTTCTACAGTGGATGGGAAGTGATGCAGGTCGAAATCCCACTGTGGCATTTCCCGGAGGTTTAGACGGGCCACAGTGTTCTTTGCGTAAAACCTGAACACAGAGCCGGTTTTCAAGTTGACGATGGAGGATTCCCTATCAGTCCACTAGCTGGTAAGTCACCAAGGTGGGATTCCACGAACCAGGGGACGACTTCCATGCAGCACTGAAACGAAGATGGCTCGGTGGGAGGCCCGCTCTTCGCACAGCACCCGTCCATCAGCTTGGCAAAGCAAATCGCTCCTAGTTCCTCTTTGACCTCAGCCGTTAAGTTGGAGGTGAGAGCTAAGGGAGGATGAAACACACGTGCCCGTGTGTACATGCGCGTGCGCGCACACACACTCTTCAACGTTGAGCTGAAAACCTTTATCCAGACAAAGCTTTAAGACAGCGGGGACCTGTAAGAGTTTCCTACGGCTGCTGTAATAAATTACCACAAACTCAGTGACTCAAAACACGTTTCCTAAGCCACACAAAAATCTGAAGGAGGTCAGAAGTCCGACATGGCTCTTCCCAGCAAGGACCAAGGTGTTGGCAGGGCTGCGTCCCTTTCTGGGAGTTCTAGAGCTTTCCTGCCTTTTCGGCTCCTAGAGGCGGCCGCGCTCCTTGGCTTGTGGCCCCGTCCTCCGTCTTCACAGCCAGCGAGGTGGGCCTATCATGCCGCCTGCCCTCTGGTTCTCTCCTCCACGGTCCTGTCTCCCTCCAACCAGGCAGGGAAAGGTTCCACTTTTAAGGGCCGTTATGATGAAATTGGGCCCACCTGGTCATTGGTTCCACCTCCGGGTCCATGCCCTTAATCCCACCAGCAAAGTCCCTTCTGCCAAGTGAGGTCACACATTCACAGGTTCCGGATAATGGTGGGGACACCTTGGTGGAGGGTGGGGGGTGGTGTTCTGCCTGCCACGGGAATAGTCAGCTCTCGTTACTCACAGTGGTTCTGTGCTATAAAGTCGCCCAGAAGCTGGACTAGTAAATACTGAGCCCCTGCTCTGGGGACACGCAGGGGTTAGGCTCCTGTGAGCCTCTGGTCACAACTCATCACCTGTAACTTCATGTTACGTGTGTTTCTGTTTAAAGAAACCTTATTTAGGGACTTCCCTGGTGGCACAGTGGTTAAGACTCTGAGCTCCCAATGCAGGGGGCCTGGGTTTGATCTCTGGTCAGGGAACTAGATCCCACAAGCATGCTGCAACTAAGAGCCCACATGCCGCAACTAAAGATCCCACGTGCCGCAACTAAGACCCGGTGCAGCCAAATAAATAAATAAGTAAATATTTTTTTTAAAAGAAGAAAGAAAACTGATTTAATATACACTGCGGATTCATTAGCACTGGACGCACGGCCAGCAGCACCTGATCTCGCCTGAGTGGAGCTCAGCTCACACGTGCTCTGTGAGCACGTCACAGCCTTCCTGTGCCTGGGACACTAGCCAGCACGTCAGCTCCACGCTCGGGACCAAGAGCGAAAACACTCGCAAGAAGCACAAAGGTACAAACATGCATCACTAAACAAGCCGTGGAAAGGATGTTGGTTTACAGTCTTGTTCTGCCTCAGTGGGAATGAGCGTGTTGGGAGACTCAAAAATTTTTGTCACTCTGGGCATGTTCACGAATACCTGCGAAAGTGCCCCAAGTACTGATTGGGGGCGGTCACAAACACATTTCGGCAAGTAAGGTGAAACCGCAAACACAAACCCGCCAACGATGAGGACGGACCGATGGTGAGTTCAGGTGCTGCTGGCTGCGCATCCAATGCTAATGAATCAGTAATGTATATTAAATGAGGTTTCTTTAAACAGAGGCACGGACCGGGAGGTGGAAGCGATCGCCCTGGATGACCAGGTGGGCCCAATTTCATCAGGTGGGCCTCCCTGGGTCTCCCCCTGGCTTGTGCCCCCACCAAGCTGACCTGTGCCTGGGGAGCCCCTGCCCCATGCACCCAGCATCCTGGCTCAGGTGGTACCATAGAGCCTAGCAGAAAGGTCTCCCCTGACAAGGGCCCCAACGCAGGACCCCCAGCAGCTTTGATCAAGACTTCGGGTCGTGCGAACAGAAGAGGTGGTGGTGTTCTCCAGGCTGGTCCTGCTGAAAACCTTACATGGTCACATTAAGTGGGCAGGAGTCTAGAGAAGCACTTGGACCTTGCCTGCGGGGACATCCATGTGACTGCTCACTGCGACGCCGAGAGCAAACACGCGGCAACGTCCTAAATGCCCACTGCCAGCGTAGGGAGGACAAGTCGCTGTCGGCACAGAAAGGACAGCAGGGAGCTGTGGAAGCAAAAAACTCGAGCCACACGCTCCGTGTGGACGAAGCGCCCCAGCAGTGCTGAGCGAAAAGAGCAGGCCAAAAAAGCTGCCGTGTGACACCATTTTCAGGAGGTGTAAACTTGCAAAACAAAGCTGCAGATTTTTTAGTGGTAGATTGGTGTGCAGTGATGTATCAGGGAGGGGCCCTCGACTCTAACTGTGCGGCTCGTGTTTACTCAAGCTCCTGTGGGCGCCTGGCTATCGGCTGGCCATTCTTCACCTCTCTCTCTACAGCTGAGACATTTTAACACAAACTCAAGTGCCTGAAAAGGGACGTGCCCTTTACGACGCACTGGCACTGCCTGGTGTGGGGAACTAGCTGAGTGCAAACTCCCCTGGACGGCGGTGGACTCTCCACCAGGCTCTGCTGAGAGCTGAGCGGACGCCTGGACTGAGACCGGGCAAAAGGTCCTCCTCCCCACTCCCCGGAACCAGCACACCCGGACTCCCGGGTCCCCAGTGAGCCCCCGTCTGCACAACTTCCCACAGAAGCCTCCCAAACCTGGCAGTCTGGAGGCGGCAGAGGGACTTGGCCGACTGGTGCCTCCTGCCCACCCTGGGCCGAGGCCAAGGGCATGGGGTGCTCTGAAGCAAAGCGGAGAGAGCGCTCAGCTACCCTTGAATCCACTGGCGGGAAAGGAATGGTGATGCGGAACTTCCCAGAGAGCCCGGGAGAAACACTTAAGGCTTCTCAGCCGTGAAGTAAACGTATCAAGGCTGGGGGCAAAAGACGAACCTCAGAGCCAACTCTGAGGGCAGCACACACAACTGTATCGGGGCAATCAGTGGGGAGCTGCAGCAGCTCCAAGACTCCTCAAGGGTGAAATGCTGACTTGGCGGGACAGCAAGGATTCTCAACCTTGGAGGAAACACTGCAGGGAGAGGAGATAGAGGACAACCCTAGGCCAGGAGGTTAGAGTTAGGGGACGGAGAAATCCCGCCCTTGTCCCCGTGCCCTCGCCGCCCTCTTCTGGACAAAGGCTGACCCTGAAGGGCCAGGGCTGCCCGCCCGACTTCAGACAATCACTCAGACAATCACGGCTCTGACGACCTGAGGCCATCAAGCTGATGGACACCTGCGTGCCTGCCTGCGTGCCTGCCCGCGTGCCTGCCCAGAGGCAGCCGAGGGGCCTCATCCTGGGGAGGCAGCTGGCAGGAGACGAGGAGGGGGCCTTGGGAGTGAGAAAGTTCCCAGTTTCCTTCCTGAGGGGCGTCCTAAGTCTCCGCTCACTCCTGGGGCCGAGACCCAAAACGACAGAGGAAAAACCATCAGTCAGCTGCTCCGCTTTAGACAAAGTGGGACTGGATTGAGGTGTGCTGGCCAAAGACATCTGAATTATCGGCCAAGGTGGTGTCGGGGGACTAAACACACAGACTGAACGGTGCCACTTACTGTCGGGCCTCTCCCCAGACACTTGGGAAATGCACCCTCACCCCAGAGCTCTCTCTTCTGAGCCTTAATTCAAGTCTGCAGGATTTCCTGGCTCCACGGGAAGACGATGAGGGGCAGGGGAAGGGGTGCCAAGAGAAGAGGTAACACAGGGACAAGTGAGAAAGTTATTCCCACCGCGACGCTCTTTCAGTACCCCTCGTTCTGGCAAGGAAAAACTTTCCGGTGGGCACTTTTTTTCTTTTTAATATTTTTTTGGCTTTTTATTTTTATTTTTTGGCCGTGCCACGTGGCATGTGGGATCTTAGTTCCCCAAGCAGGGATCGAACCCATGCCCCCCTGCAGTGAAAGTGGAGTCCTAACCACTGGACCGCCAGGTAAGTCCCTGGTGGGCACTTATTGTTTCAGCAACTCTTTAATAAGAGGGACCAGACCCCAGCCTCCGAGGTAAGGAATCCAGGAGGAATCGATTACATTGCTTTGTTTCTGTTGTATCTGGTGATCCAGTTACTATGATTTAGAGCAAGAAATATCATCAAGATCCCTTTTAAAATAAATTTAAAAAGTGAGTCTATTTGAAAGTCAAGTTAACTAATTGATTCAAGCCACAGGCTAGGTGGTTGGTTCCAGGTATTTACTGCAGGCCCAGGAGCTGGTGTGATGGACACAGCACCTCGGGGAGGGTGGCGGGGCTCCCTGGGCGTCAGGGCGAGGACAGGGAAGGTTAGGGCCCGCAGGTGAGGAGGCTGGCCTCAGGTGCACTGGGCCTACGAGCTTGTTGCATTTCCAGTACCAGCCAGACGGGCAGGGACCACCATCTAGAGGGTGGTTGGGAGTGCCATGACTGGGGACGAAGATCTGGAGGACAGGTGCACGAGCGGTGGTGGGTGCCAGGGAGGTCCCTCAGGTCCTGGAGGGAGAAGGCCCAGAGGCAGGGTGGCAAGTCCACAGGGGGAACCAACGGGGCAAAGCGGAGGAGGGGATGAGAGAGCTGGCCAGCTGACTCAGGACACAGGAGAAGAGGCAGAAGGGCGGCCAGGTATGGAAGCCAGGGAGGGGCTGCACACAGGACCCAGGCTAACGCCGGTCAAGTCTAAGAGGTCAGAAGTTCAGGGGCAGAGAGCAGGCTTCTGAGGCCAGAGTGGTGGGGCCTGGGGAAAGTGGAGCCAGGGAACTCCTTTTCCCAGCAGGCTGGGCACCTCCAGTTAAGTTGAGGCCCGGCTGCGGGGTTGAAATGACAGAGACTGCCCGTGACACAGGTCGGGCCCCTCTGGCCCAGTCATGCACCGGTCCCTCGGCCTGGAGCCCTCAAGACAGATCCTAAGCCAAAGGGAACAACCTCTGAGCTTTGATTCCTTATTCTTTAAACCAGTCGGACCTGTTCCTGACTGAGGCCTCCACGGCCCTGCCAGCCACCTGGCTTCGCATGGGCACCGTCACTGGCACCGGGCAGCCCCATTCCCGCTCTGAGAAGGAGTCCACCATTTCTGACGACTTGGCCAGCAAGCCACAACCCGTGGGGACCTGGGCCTGTCACCAGCCGCCAGGCAGCCTGCTCCCTCAGGAGCTCACACCCAATGAGAAGAAAAGCGCACTGGGTGTGAGGATGTGCTGGGTGTGTGGCACGTGGGCAGGAGACCACCAGGGAGGGTGGAGAAATATTTTGGGGGGGTGACCCAGGAGATGGCAAGGATACAGGAAGATACACGCAGGGCTCTGAGGGCAAACAGGAAGTGGACAGGGAGACCCGGGCTGGGGTGGGGAAGGAGGAGGGAAGGTACGAGCCGAGCAGACCTGTTGGACTGGAGCGTGCTGGCTGCGAGGGGGAGGGTGGGATTGAAAGCCGGGACCGGGGCGGGGGCTCCGGAAGGTCCTGAATGCCAGGTTGGAGCTGGAACCGCACCCCAGGTCGGCGGGGGACGCTCCCCTCAGCAGACCCCAGCCCTGACTTCTCTAGGTGCGCCCACACGGCCGCCCCACTTTTGCGCTCTCATGACCTACGATGCGGGGCAAACTCCATCCAGCTGACCTTTACTGAGTTCCTGGGACAGCGACCCACTGTCCTCCTCACGGCCCACCTCCTCCTGGAGGGTGGGGTGGGGGGCAGCTCACGTCACTGGGCCGTGACAGCCCGGGCGGGCGTGGTACCGCTGGAGGGGTTTAATGCCCAGGTGTGGAAATCTGAGCATCCAGGCAGCGGCTCTTCCCAGGGCGGCCACGGCTGATGCTGAGTCAGGTCCTTCAGAGGAAATCGCACGTCTGTTTTCCTGCTGTGGTTGGGAGTCTCCGCGTGACCCCCCTCTCGGGCCCAGTCAGCAGGTTTTTCTAGGAGCTGAGTGGAAAAGGAAGACGAGGCATCCTCTGGGAGCCTGAGTTTGTGGAGCCCTGGTTACTGCTTAACAGGAAATGAGCAGAATCGGACCCAAACTGCAGTGCTCGAGAGAAGTGGATGCAAATCCAGCCCTGGGGAGGGGGCGGGGAGAGAAAAAGAAAGTTTGGGTGGGGGGGAGGAGAAGAGAAAGAAGGAGAAGAGGAGGAGGAAAGAGGGGGTTGCAGAGAGGAGGGGAGAAGAGAGGAACCGGCTGCTCCACAGTCTGATACATCCTTCCTCAGCTTTCCAGGGACAGCTTTAAAAAAGAACCAGAAAAAATCGCCCGACACTTCCCCGGGCACTTAAAAGCCAGGAGGGTTTGAGCACAGGGGGTAAAGATGCCTCAACGGGCCTGCTCACCCCTCCAGTGGCTGGAAGGCTCCAGCATCAAACCCTCCTTAAACCTCGGAAACCTCACCCCACCCCCCGCTGTGACCTCGAAAACCAGAAATAGAAGACAATCTGACTTTCCTCTGCCACTCCGCGGCCAACGGCAGCCCTGCAGTGTCAAAATGTGCAGATGCCTCTGAAATCCTATGGAGGAAGTTGGCTGCACGCCCCAAATTAAAAACTAACTTTCCCCAGATCGGATCCGTTTCAAAATACTGGCAACAAAGAGGAGAGGGCTGAGACAGAGACCAGGGCAGAGCTAACTGTGGCCCACACCCCAGGGTCAAAGGCCATGGGACACGCACACCAGAGGCAAATGGCAGGCCTGAGGGGCCCGGTCAAAGCCTGTCAGTTTGTCCTCTGAGGAAAGAAGCAAAGAGATGCGCAGATGGACACCTGACGGGCGGGCGGAGAGCTCAGGCCCCCAAAGGCACTAAGCGCTTGCTTGGATGTTGGCTCCGGAGGGAGGCTGGGTGGATGGGTGGTGGGTGGGTAAATAGCACCATTTCCTTAGTTCACTTGCTAAGTCAGTGACAGTTCTCGGGTCGCAAAACTGTGACAGCCTCCAATTTCTGAAACCAAACAGAGAGACACTGTGGAACCCCTAACCTCACAGGCTGTTATTAAGTAGCACATGGAATAAAATTAAGTATCCTACAGCTTTGCCTCAAAACATACCCAGATAAGCAGGGCGATTAGCTCCCACGGGCCCTCTTTGATAAACTGCTCTTTACTATACACAGGACTCTGAGTCAGAGGTGAACTTTAGGTCTGATGTACCGCAGTCACGGGCAGCAGAAACAGAATATGATGACCCCTTGGTCCTGGTATGTTAATAACAAGAGCATGCAGGATGCTGCTTGGTTACAGGGCGCCTCCCTGATTGCGAACAGCGGGTCCTGCCCAGGAGGTCGGGTTAACCTGGTTTTACAGACGGGCCTGGGAAGTGGTGGAGTTTAAAGAGGCCCCTTGGCTCCTTTCGGGAAGGGCAGTCTCAAATCTCTTCTGTAGCTCCACAGCACAGCCTAAAACACAGGGCTGGTTACTCCAGCCAGCAAGCTGGGGACGGAATACTGATGGAGCAGGACAGGATCATCTCCGTCCAGGGTCCTGCAGGGACACCGCTAGGTCAAGGGTCTTCCTACAGAATGAGTCAGCAGAGTGGCTTCCTGTAAGAGTGGACTTAACCCAGTTCCCATCGCACGTGGACATGGCAATGGCCAAAGGCCCTTCCCAGGTCTGCTGTCCTGAGGCAGAAGGTCCTCCAGAGGTTAGCCTGCAGCTGCTCAGCTCAAGGGTCTGGGCCAGGGACCACCCCCACCCCCAGACCTCGCCTGACACCTGTCGCTCCCGGCTCACAGGTTCCACACTTTGATTCGTGCTGAGACTAAGGGGTTACAAATTTCAGATTTTTGTATCCTAAGATCACTCCATGTCCACTACTTAGCAGGCCAAGAACTTTGCTGGGAAATCAAAAGGATGATTCCATAAAATGAAGTTTAAAAAATAGGTCAGAGGGACTTCCCTGGTGGTCCAGTGGTAAAGAATCTGCCTTCCAATGCAGGGGACACAGGTTCGATCCCTGGTCAGGGAACTAAGACATGCCGCGGGACAACCAAGCCCGTGCACCAGAACTACTGAGCCCGCGTGCCTCAGTGCGAGAGCCCACGTGCCACAACTACAGAGCCCACGTGCCACAACTAGAGAGAGAAAACCCGCACGCCACAACTAGAGAGGAGCCCGTGCCGCAGTGAAAGATCTTGCACGCCTCAACGAAGACCCCGTGTGCCGCAACTAAGACCTGACGCAGCCAAAAAAAAAAAAAAAGTCAGAGCAGGCAGTGTCTGGGGACGTCGGACATTCCCCCAGCTACTGCTTACTCCAACACGTTGGGGTCCTGGGCCCCCCGTCATACCCCCACCCCATGCCTTTCCCAGGAAGCTCGATCTTTCCTCCTAGACACAAACCCGGAGCCTAGCGAGTATCCAACAAACGTCAAAGCTACGGGATATGACGGTCATGAATTTCCCTCCTAGCTCGAACGGAACCAATCTTTCAGTTTAAACTCTCTCCCTCCTTTCAGGCAAAAAAAAAAAAAAAAAAAAAATCAGGCCAGCATTCCAGGCAGCTGCCAGATCTATCCCTAGTTACACTCTCAATCTCCACACAGCCCAGCCACAAGAATTATCAGGAAACCAGTTAGAAGGTTAGGCCTGGAAATTAATGTCACCCAAACACACCACAATGACAAGTGAACTTTTGAGCCTAGATCTCGCTACTGGGTTCCTTTACCCACCTCAGTTCCCCAGAAAGACTCATAAAAGCATCTCCCCAGATTCTAGGTGTGCACGAGTACCAGAGGGCTATTGAGTGGCATTACACAGCGAGGCTGGAGGGGACCAAAACCACGGGCCCGAGACAGACGCCCGTTTCTTTGGCTGCTTCACTCCATACATTCAACTTTCCTCAGCTCAGGTGACCAGTTCCTATTAAGAAGTAAAAACTCACAAACTTCCCGCTCAAGCTCAAACCGATTTTATTTGAGACCTGAAAGTTTTCACCAGAGATGAACTGGCGTGGAATTTGCCAGTATACTGCCAGACACCGGGACCTGATTTGTTACCAGGGTCACCAAGGAGGTAGAAACTTTTCATTAACATCACAGCCTCACCTTCGAGAAACCCAGCTTCTCTATTCCCAGCTCTCTCTCACACATCCACCTGGCTTCTATTTCTCAATTCAGAAATGATGCTCTTACAAGCCTTGGAAATCAAGAACCCGTTTCAAAGTAGGGTTTCTTGCTACAGAAACGTTGGCGCTTCTCTCATGCGGGGCCAGATAATTCTTTGTTGTGTAGAAGGCTGTCCTGTATGTTGTAGGATGCTTAACAACCATCCCCAGCCATTACCTACTCGGTGCCAGTAGCACCCTCTCCCCCAGGCGTGACACTGTCTCAGACGTTGCCAAATGTCCCTTGGGTGGTGCACAGGGCAGGAGAGGGGAGAGGGGAGAGTTAGTCGCCCCTAATTGAGAGGCACCAATGCAAGCCTGTACCTTCTTAAAAATGCCAGATGCCAAAAGACACTCCGGGGTTCTCCTGAGGACTTGGGAGGGGGAGACTTGGTGTCTGGATGCTGAGTTTTACGCACGTGTCCATCTGCGTATATGTGGTTATCTGCATTTTGAGAATTAGGAAAAGCAGGCAGCTGCCAGAAGAATGCCCAGGAAGGATTTTTTGTTGTTCTTCTGTTTGGGTAAAATTATCCTCACTTTTCTCAAACCATAAAACAGTATTTCTCAACCTCAGCACCGTTGACGTCGGAGCCGGGTGACTCTTGGTTGTCCGGGGCCGCCCAGTGAGCTGTAATATAATTAATTACCACCGAGTTGTGACAACCCAAAATGCCTCCAGACATTGCCAATGTCCTCTGGAGGGTAGAACTGGCCCTGGCTGAGAACTACTGTCCTACAGGAAGACAAATGCCCCCAAATCCTTTTGTGTAAAAAGGGGACAGCGTTTACCCTTAGGCCAGATAAATGAGACCAATTGAGACCGACTGGTTTAAAGCATATCACCTGTTCACGCAGTGAAAACTCAATATATATTATTACGACTTAACAAGAATGTTACCTGACACAGACGACCCTATTTGAAAGAGGTGTTCCTAAGATCAAGAAAAGAAACACAGGGCTTCCCTGGTGGCAGAGCGGTTAAGAATCCGCCTGCCAATGCAGGGGACACGGGTTCGAGCCCTGGTCCGGGAAGATCCCACATGCCGCGGAGCAATTAAGCCCGTGTGCCACAACTACTGAGCCTGCGCTCTAAAGCCTGTGAGCCTCAGCTACTGAAGCCTGCGCACCTAGAGCCCGTGCTCCGCAACAAGAGAAGCCACCGCAATGAGAAGCCTGTGCACTGCAACAAAGAGTAGCCCCTGCTCGCCGCAACTAGAGAAAAGCCCACGCACAGCAACGAAGACCCAACGCTGCCAAATAAATAAATAAATAAATTTATAAAAAAAAAAGAAAAGAAACACACAAAGAGGTGGACACATCCAGATAAACAGCGGAGGTCTATGGAAACTATTGCAGAAGGGAATGGAATACAGCCAGGGTGATTCTTGAGAGCACAACTCAACACGGAATCGGTCAGGAGGCCAAGACGACGGCTCTCAGAGGAGGACGTGTCGCAGCAATTCTTTGGGACTGGGCCTCAGAATATCAAGATGATAAATTGATCCGCACCACCAGCTTGCACTGCTCTGAGCTTTCCAGATTTCCAAGCACTCCCCACAGGTCTGAATGCAGGCCATCCTTCTTTCCCCAAGAGGAAAGGCTCTGGTGGATGGCCTGAGAGGCCCAGCTAGTTCCTCCGGCACAGCGTGTCTGCTGGGGACAGCATGGGCCACCAGCACGGGCCCTCATGGCTGGGGTCGGGGTGGGGAGGGCTTCCAGAGACCTGTCTATATGAAGGAACAAAGTGGCCCAGGAATTCTTCCAAGACCCATAGTTCCTGCGAGAGGGGCTACATCAGGGCCCAAGATAGTAAGCAGCACCCCAAGGTGCTCTGGTCAAGTGTGCGGGGTGGGGTCTTTGGCCTGCTGGGCAAGGTCTAACCCAGGGCCGGGTCACTTAATTCCATCCTTCTGGGGCAAAGGGCTGTACTCTCAGCAACAATCCTAGAATCCCTCTGGATTAAACCTCTCTTCCTCCAGGGTTTAGCCTGGAGTCTAGAAATAGACCCCAAATATCTTTAGCCCTGGACCACTACTAGGGTCATTAGTTTTCCCCCTCAAGGGGCAAAAGGTCCCAGCTGTGTATTACTGGGGACTCATCTCTCTTCCCTCCCACTGGACCTCTCCAAATTGTGGGCAGAGTCTGGTTTGCCCGCACGGGCCAAACAACTCCTATGACTGTTGCTCGTTCCTTCCTGGAGTCTATCCACACAAACTCCAGACCTAAGGTTCTCATAGGATCAAGGGATCTGGGACTTCTTGGATCTGAAATTATAAACTGAATTTTGCATTTGTCCAGTTTTCTGAAGAGTGGATCCACTCAGCTTTCACCAGACTCGTGAGCAATGAGGCCTGGACTTTCCAAAACACCTATTCTATCTGTCAAAGTAGAACACTTATATTCTTGGACTCTGCATTCCACTTCTGGGAACTTATCCTATAAATCCAATCCCACCTGTGAGCAGAGATATTCACTGGCTATTCACGATAGTATCATTTGCAGCAGAAAACTACTGGAAACAACCTAAACGTCCATCGATGGAGAACTAATTAAATAAATTATGACAGACTTCCATGGAATGGAATGCCACATACCCATTAAAAAGATCCAAGAGGCTCCACGAGTAGCTCTGTGGGAGGGGGAGGCGGAGGGGAGGGGGGGTTCCCCTAAGGACATTTAGCAGCATCCGGAGACATCCGTGGTCGGTGCGGGGACCTCCTGGTATCGACTGAGTAGGGGCCAGGGATGCTGCTCAACGCCCCACAGTGCCCAGGAGGGCCACCACAACAGAGAATGACCCAAGGTGGAGAATTCTGGCTCTAGTGCGATCTCCAAGACACATTTAATGAAAAACATCAATTACACGGTTCTGTGTAGACGATGTTACTGCTACGTGTGTGTTTTTAAAGGAGAGGCATACCCTTCTCTTTGGTAATTGGTGACAGTCCCTGTCTCTGGGGAGAGGGACTGGATGCCTGAGGGACTGAAGTGGGAAACTGACTTTTCACTCTACCCTTTCAACTTTGTACCCGGCCCACTGAAAAGGGTTTTTCGTTTGCTGTCTTTAAAAAAAAAAAAAAAAGAATTGTTCTAGACACAAAATTTCCCTGACCCTGGGCTCTCTAGCAAGAGTCCTGTGTCGACAAGCTCGGGACTGCTTCTTCCCCTTCTCTCCCTGCCCCCCCCCACCCCCCGCCCGCCCGCCCGCCCGCCCTTTTAGAGGGAAGGACGGGAGGAGAGGGGTCCACGTCCGGGGCCAACCTCTGGGTGCACCTCCGCGCCTCTAAAGCGTCTGCCTACCCCTCTCGAGAAGACTAGAGCCCACATGGCGGGCCGGGTCTGGGCCACCTCGCACGCAGACCCCCGCCCCTCCTAGGCTGTCCCCACCCGGCGGGGGACGAGTGCCAACGCCGCCCCCTCAGTACCCACGGCTCCCTCCCGAGCCAGGGCCTGGCCTGGCCCCCCTCCGAGCAGCCTGTGGCCCGGAGCTCGCCCCCCGCCTCGGCCTCCGCTCACCTGGCTCGCCTTGTAGAACTGCTTCTTCAGCCCCGCTACCGACATGCTGCCTCCCGCCGTCGGGCCTCCCGCGCGGACCCAGCGAACCGGAGGGACCGCACAAGCGACAGGCTTCCGGGCGCCGCCAACCCCCCGCGCGCCTCAGCGGGCCCCTACGGCACCGCCTCCGCCACCCTCCAGCCAGCTCCGCGCCCGCCCCGGCGCCGCCTCAACCCCTCGCGCGCCCGCGCGGCCAGGATATTACATGGCAACCACACACTTCCGGTGCCGGCCTCCGCGCGCGCACGCGCGCCCCCCCCGGCCCCGTCTGCGCACGCGCGCCCCCTGCCGGCCAGGCAGCGCACGCGCACTCCGCCTGCGGATGGAGCGGCCGCCTAGCCCAGTGAGTGGACTGGGGCGAGCCTAGAGGGGCTGTGGCGGCTGCAGCGACCCCTCGAGTCCCGGAGGTGGGCCTGACGTCTTAGGAAAGGCGCTTAACACCTTTTTGCAGAGGTTGGGGAGGCGAAGGGGCAGGTGGAACTCCAGAGGCTGGGTTTACAAATCTTCGGATACCTGTTCGGTAATCTCAGCTGTACCCAATTCTTCTGTGGTCTTCCACCATCATCCCGTCCGACCCCGTGTTCATCCATTCAGTTGCCCAAGTCAGACATCAGGCTATCACTTATAATTCCTTTCCACTACCCCAACTGTCTTCTGCCCTGATCAGACCATTCCACCAGCCTCCTCTCTGGTGTGCCCACCTTCAGGTTCTCCTCTCCAATTCATCCTCTACAAGGCAGCCAGAATGATGCTTCTATAACACAATTCAGATCACATCAGTCCCCTGTTTAAAGTCCATCTACTGGCCTTAGCATACTCTCCCAATTTCTTAACATGGGCTACAAAGCTTGTATAATTTGGCCCCATCACCGTGTCTAACTTCGGCTCTCTTCGTTTTCTATAACCCATGGTCCCTGTTGCCTGTGGATTTTGCTAACATTATTCCTCTCATGCATATTCTTCCCCAATCTTTCCCCCGTCCCTTGTGCATAAAAAAGAACTCTATTTGGAATGTCACCTCCTCCAGGAAGCCTTCCCAGATTGATACATGTTTACTGATGTTGATTTTTTCATCAATTGTTATTTTTATTGAATGAATTGGAAATTAATAATGAATCGAAATGAGTAAATGAGTCCAAAAAGAACAGGGTGGGGGCCAGTTGCACAATGGATAACGTGTCTGACTACGGATCAGAAAAAGAAGAACAATAACGTGACTAGAGCTAAAGTGCTTGCAACTTCAGTGCTGAAATCTCTGACAGAGTTGAGTGATTTTGTAAAGCAGAGGATTGCTGGAAGTTTACAAGTGCCTCAACAGAAGGACTAGATCAGAGGATTGCTTTAGAATATGCATGCCCCAACCTCTTTCTCCAAGATCCTGATGGGGCTATTATGAATAGTTTGAAAAATCTCCCATGTGATTCTGATGGGCACCCTGAATGGTGATCCACTGGTCTAAATCAATTCAGATGCCAGAATGTCAGAGAAGGAAGGGAAAACATCCTAATGGTTCAGATGAGGAAACTGAGGCCTTGAGTAAGACATGACTTGCCCAAAGTGATGTCCTCAAATTTCCTATTTTTCCACATTATTTCCAACCAATTCTACTGATTTAATTATCCAATCTACAGGATAAATAGAATTCCAAAATTGGGCTAAATTTCACTCTTCTCTCCTCACTTCTGCTCTGCTTGAGAGGTTAAATTGGTGCTGAAGAAAACCTGTCCTAAGGCTTGCAGGCTGACTCTGAAGGTCTCTGTTCCGTGTGAGGCTTTTAACTTACATGATCACACAGTTCAATTAAATGATATTTATGTATACACTCAAATATTTATTGGGTACCTACTAATGTATGTCACCGGTAGGTTCTGGGGATACTGTGATAAGCGATTCCTGCCCTCATGGAGCTAATGACAAAAACATAAATGAATTCATTAACCAATAACACGCTAATAAATAAACACAAGCTGTAATTGCTCCAAGAAAAAGAACAGTGTTGTAGGAACTTCATCTTGTTGGGGGTTGGGGAGGAAAGGCTCCTCTGGGGTTTCAATCTAAGATCTGAAAGTTAGGTAGAAATCAACCAGGAAAAGAGCTGCGGAAAGAGTGTTCCAGGCGAGGAAACAGCATGTGCAAAACCCTGAGGATTAAACCAGAAATATCCATGTCATTCATTCCCTCTGAATATATTTACTGCCTCTCAAGTGCTTCTGAAGCGATGCCCAGAGTTTATTTAATTAATTTTATTTTTATTGTTAATATAAAAATAATTTATAATTTTAAATTGCTGTGGCTGTATTCGGCCTATGTCCCATTAGGATAAAAAAACTTTAGTCTTCAGCTCAATCGCAGCTTCAGGTTGCCACCGGCGCCCTACGTAAAGCATTTCGTCATGGCGTAGAGCCTGACCCTCCCTCCTCCCAGAGACATAGCCCACGAGCTCAGCCAATCACAGTGTCGGGCTCTCAACTTGACACCACCCACCACCAATCGCAGGGCGCCTGCTCCCTGCCAGCGACAGGCGGCCGAGAAGAAGCCCGCCCACCGCGGGAATATCAATAGGGGAGCCATGGGAGCAATGGAAGCCTCGGCTCTCGCGAGGATGCTCCCTGAGCTCCCCTCTTCCCGAGGAGGACCGTCACGTGACTCGGCCTCACCCAATCCGCGCGTGGGCCGCGGGGGTCGCCGCGGTTCCCGCCAAATACGAGCGCGGCGGCCGCGGCAGCAGCGGCGCGGGCGGGAGGGCGAGCAGCAGCGGCCGCCTGAACGGAGCCCGCGCCTCCGCCGCCTGAGGGGAGCTCGAGACGCCGCCGGGGCAATGCTGGAGGAGCCGGAGTGCGGGGCGCCGGGCGCCCGCGGAGCGGCCGCAGGTCGGTTCCGGCCCACGCCGAGGGGAAGGGGGGGCGCGGCGCGCGGCCTGTGCGGGCTGAGGCGGCAGTTTGGGGGCCGACGGGCCTCCCGGCCCCGGGCCCGCTCCTCCCCGCCTGGCGTTCGGTCCGTGGAGCCGTTAACAATCCCGAGGAAGGGCCTTGCAGTCCGAAGGGCACCCTCCTTGACGTTATTGTTGCAGCCGCAACCATTTTTTTTTCCGGCACTTTTGCGTCAATTTGTCTTTCCAGAGCGCTTTGCGGTGACGGGTGTGTGTGTGGCCAGGAGGGGAAGCTGAGGCCCAGGGAGGCGAAAGGGCCGGGTTTGCAGGTTACCGAGTGTGTTTGTGTCCCCTGGACAAGTTGGACCCTGCAGCGGTCCTGTGGCCGGGTGGGGAAACTGAGGTCCGGGGTCACACGGGCTCGGGGACTAGAACAGCTGCGTCTGCGGGTCAGGGCCAGCCCAGGTAAGCGGCCCGGATGGTAGGGGTCTCGGGTTCTTGATGCTGCCGGATATGCATGGTGAAGACCTGTCTTTCTGCTTCCTGTGTCTTGGGAGGGGGCTTTCTGGCGCCTGGCAGGCCCCCAAAACGTGGGGTGGTGAACCAAGGAAGACCAGACGGCTTGTCTCCCCTGCTTGACTCCCATTTTACCCCCAGTACTTAGCACAATGCCTGGCACATAATAGGTGCCCAGTAAAGATGGGTTGGTTGAATGAATTAAGGGTTGGTAGGGACATCAACTAGTTTAGTTCAGGGTTTTTCAACCTCAGCACTACTGACGTTTGGGGCCATCCTGTACGCTGTAGGGTGTCGAGCAGCATCCCTGACCTCCACCCATTAGATCTCAGTAACAACCTCTTCTTCCCAGTTGCGACAACCAAAAATGTATCCGAGGCATTGTCAAGGGGCCCCCTAGCTGAGAACCACTGTGCTAATTGTTTCCAGACTTCGGGATTTCAAAGAGACATAGAATTCATATAAATAAAGTTGGGACTGATTGTCAGTTGACCCATTAATCATGTTTAATTAAAAAATTTTAAAAGCA